>NC_046323.1:9847453-11047453 GCF_009819535.1 Lacerta agilis | reverse complement strand
TAAATTTACTTGCCTCCAGACCCAGGTCATCGTATTTGTCCATTTTGTAAAGATTCACTTGTGCCTACAAGCACTATCCAAGAAGATGGAAAAACCAAAGCGATGGTATTTTAAGTGCTTAAGTCAGCTCAAGATTTCCACTCAGCAACCAATGGGGCTATTTAAGGCATCCAAAACATCCCATGTAAAACATAATTAATATTTTTTGTGAGAAAAAGGAGAAAAACAACAATAATGCAGATCCCCAAACCTGTTAAAACATTTCCTCTTCCTCAGGTTATACAAAATAACTTTAAGTGCGGAAGTATCTCCCCAAAAATGGCAAGATTCAATTCTTTGTGCTTTTAATCTGATAGAAATGTTTCTTCAGGCTCCCCTGGCTTTTATTCACTTTGGTGGAAAATACTGAAATAATAAATAGAGGACAAAGGGGTGTTTTAGCACAAATCTCACCAAAACTTACACGTTCTCTCCCCTGCTAATGCCAGAGGAGATTACCTCTTGGGCTAACCTTGGGGGCAGACAAACTGGGTCAGCAAGTGTTGTTTGGGTCAGGTCAGGGTGGTGCCAGGAAGTTTCTAAACAGAGGATCTCTCGTGGATGCTTTTAGTTGAGATTCCTGCCTTGCAGGGGGTTAGACTAGATGACCCTGGGGTGGGGTCCCTTCCAACCATGCGAGACTCTATGGTTCCCACGGCTTCGCCGCGCGTGGAGTAAACAGGAAAAGCCCTCCAACCAATGCCCAGAGGAAACAGGAGCAGCTTCGGGGAAGCCGCGCGCAGGTTCCTATCCACTGAGGAGGAAGGAAGGAAACAAACGCGCGCTTTCCAGATTCCGGCCCCCGCCAAAGCAGAGGGGAAACCTTCGCCACTCCTTCGCCGCCCACCCACCCGACTCAAACTTGGAAAAGGAGATTTCTCTCCTCGCCACCCCGCCTTCCTCAAGAATGTCCCCCTCCTTCCCGCTCCCTCTGGGGGAAAGAGGCCACTTGGAGCAGCGCGCGCGCGCAAACTTTTTACGCGCGGCGGCTCTGCTTGCTCGCTTGCTAGTTTGCGCGCAGGGAGCGGGCAGCGCCAACCCTTTGCTGCGGTGCTTCTCCGCCTGACTCACTCACCCGAGGGCGGACTCCGCCTGCTCCGGGGGGGCAGACGAGCTCTCGCCTTCCTTCCCCCCCGACGAAAAGTTCTCGCGGCTGCGCTAGCGGGGAGGACGGCGCGCTGCTGCGTCTTCGCCAACGGCCGTGGCGGCGCCGCTCGCCCTTGCTCTCCGCGCAACCGCGAGGTTTCCTTCCTACCTTCCGAAACGTCGCTCTTTTTGGGCCGCCGAGGCACTTCGGCCTCCTCCTCTTCCCTTTCTCGCTCGCTCGCTCGACAACCCTTCGCCTTCCCGTGCCAGGCTAGAGGAGGAGGAGGGAGGAGGAGGAGCCGAGGCCGGCGGGGAGGAGTTGCGAACAGGTCTTTGCAACGTGGTTGAAAGGGAAAGAGAGAGAGAGAGAGGGAGACCCGGGTTAGTCAGCGCTGGATCTGGAGCGGGACCAAAACCGCCCTGCTCTCCTCCCAGCGCTTGCAGCCTCCAGCCTCTGGTGATTTTCCTCTGAGCCAGCACGGAAAACGGTTCTCAGTGCCCGTCCCGAAATACTATCAGTAGCAGCAGTAGTAGTCCCTGCATGGGTGGCGCTTCTGCCTTCAAAACAACCCTGCGAGGTAGTCCGGGCTGAATGGCGGTGCCTGGCTCGCTGTCAGGGCCGCTGGCCTTTTGACACTTTAACTCAGTGGTTCTCCAAGGATGGCAAATCACCCTGGTGATGGCGGGGGGGGGGGGGAATGGCAAGTGTGGCAGGAAGATTCAAGGACAATCAAAGAAACGTTTAAACATGTCAGTGCAGTGTAAACATGTCTGGCTTCACTCCGAATATGGATAGGTACCCTGTTTCTCCTAAAATAAGCCATAGCAGGATTTCTATGCATTTGCGAAATATAAGCCGTTCCCCAAAAATAAGCCATACCCCGAAAATAAGCCATAGTGATGTGGTACCTCCCATTAAAACAGCCTGGAGAGACGTGGCTATGCAGCGTACCGATGCGACACGGTTAAAATAAGACATCCCCTGAAAATAAGCCATACTGTGTTTTGTTGAGCGAAAAAAAATATAAGCCGGTGTCTTATTTTAGGAGAGACACGGTATCTTTCCAAAAACGAGAGCAAGAGCATCGAGTGCTAACTGTAGGCAGTCCCAGGACAATGCCAGGAGTTGTTCCTGTTTTCCAATCAATGTATTTCTTAACAATAATAATAATTTTAAAATTGGTGTGGCGCAAGCAGATTTTTATTACATCCTATGCCCTTTTAAAATGATTTTCATCCTATGCCCTTTTAAAAGGTGTTTTTTTGGGGGGGGGTATTGGGTTGTTATTTTTATTTTTATTATGTATTTTGTGGTTTTGTATCTTGATTTTATTCTGTGAACCGCCCTGAGACCCCCGGGTTTAGGGCGGTATCTAAATTAAACAAATACATAAATAGTATTACAAAAGTTTGGCCCAGAAAACAAAGTTTGAGAACCACTGCACTAACAAGGCGCTGATTTTGAGCGCATGGGAACAATGCTTCCTTCCCTCACATTTTTCTATCCATGAACTGCATTTTTATTTTTATTTTTATTTTTTAAATAATATTTTTTTTAACATAACAAAAAAATAACATAAAAACTACAATAACAACAAACATTAACAAAAAACACAACAAAATAACAACTTATTACTTCTATTAAAAATACTTCAATTTTCCCTCCCATCTTGGTAGGACTTCCTCCTATCTCCTCCTTCTGCGTCCCTTATGAACTGCATTTTTATGGATGCAGAATTAGTCACACTGACTTCCGAATCCAAAAGGGCAGGGTTTCCCCCCCCCCAGCTGGAGCTCAGCTCCTGCACCTCTCAGGTGAGTGCCATTGCCTTTCTAAGAGAACAAGGGAGAAGTTTGTCGTGAGCACCTCTTTTTCTATAAAAAAAAAATAGCCCTGCAAAGGGGTATAGGATGAATGTGATGCTAAGGACCAAGACCAAGAAGAAGGTCCACCAAGGTCTTGTGTTGAGCATGCTGTTTTGTGGAATTGAGTTGTGGGCAACCTGACACCCACCAGGAGCAACACATATTGTTCATGGAGTGTGAAGAGACATTAGTGTCTCTTTTGGAAGTCCCTGGGGCATATGCTGTCCGGAGACCATCCGAGTCATGCCCCCTGACCCTCGCTCAGAAATTGTAATTCACACTGCTTCGGTTTATAGTAATTAGTAAAGCTTTCATTCCTTAAAACACAAGCAGGGACCCTCGAGCCTATGGACCAAGTTAGGACTGGCACAGGCCCTAATTTGGCCTATGAGGCCATTTCACCCCCAAACTGCTCACCTGCCCTACAGCTGATGTCATTGATCTGTGACTTAAGGTGTGGGGTAGGTAGAGACATGGATGCGAAGGAACAACTAGGAACCTCTTGATTGTTCGCTGCCCAGAGTGGGAACTTTAGTACAGTACCAGGGCTCCATGAATATATGTTTTTATTTATAATAAAAACATTATAACGCTCAATTCAGTAAAAAAGATCTCCATGTGCTTTTCCAGCAAAAATAAACAAATCATTTAATATTTTCCCTAAAAACTAGATTAAAACAAAGCACAAATCAAAAATAGAGAATTTTCATTTGCCCAAACAAAACTTGAATATGCCAAACTAAGCTCTCAGTATGACAGCCCTGAATCTGTTTGTGTTTATTTCTACAGTAACTTTAATTAGGAAAAAGTGTTCTATAGTTTTTTCTCAAAAGAAAGATGTATGGCAGGTCATTAAGGCTGCAATTCTAGAGTCACACATGAAGCTGAGTCCCCTTAAAGTCAGTGGGACTTACCGGTACTTCTGGGTAGACAGGTACAGGATTGTACTGAAATAACCACATTTTACATACCGGTACTAGGGAACTGTGAGCGTTACTTGTGCAAAGCTGAGCAGAGATTTGAATGACTAGGTCGCCTACATTCTCATTATTCCTTTGGCTGGTTCCCATATTCCCTTGTACTTTTATTTTTATGGACATGACATTTTGCCAAGTACAAAGCATCAGACAAAATGTTCAGAATGCATTCCGTCTACAGTAACAAAGCCTTGTGGTTCCCTCACATTCTGTCTACATGTTTGATTCCCTAGTGGCTAGAGAACAGTTTCTCTCTGTGTGTCTCATGACAGTAGAACTCCTAGATATCCAACAAAACTGAATGTTGGAATATTCAGGATAGATAAAAGAAAGTAGTCAAACTGTGGAACTCCCTTCCCCAGGAGGTAGTGATGGCCAACAACTTGGATGGCTTTAAAACAGACAAATTTGTGGAGGTGGGGGTTATCAATACCTAACATGATTCAGAGCAGTCCCCTTCCTTGTCCCCATGACACCCTTTGATTCTCAGTTCAACCATCAAGTCAGGTTGGCTTGATCCCTGCTGTGCCTTGTTCCTGATGCGAATCTTCACTCATCCCTTCTTCCCTGGAGAAGGCACCATAACAATAATAATGATGATTTATTATTTATACCCTGCCCATCTGGCTGGGTTTCCCCAGCCACTCTGGGGGGCTTCCAACAGAACATTAAAATGCAACCATATTGTGGTTCGCCTCAGGTGCCAAAATGTATTGGGCCGGTGCTGGGACCAACACGAAGAGAATATCGCATTGACAATGCCATTTATTGCAATGGTCTGATTCCCATGTGCATGTTCATTATGATCGATGCATCCTTTTTCAAATTCCGCAGAAATGCGAACGCTCTTTAACAGATTTCCAACTGAGTCAGCTCATATGCACATATGCACATCATCAGATAACCAAGGAAAGGAAGGGATAAGAAATTAACAGCTCCAGCCTAACCATGTCTACTCAGAAGTAAGTCCGATTGAATTCAGTGGAGCTTATTCCACGGTAAATTGAGTTAGGGTTGCAGCCAGAGCTGTAATCCAAAACGTGGTATATATGCACATCTGAATTGATCCTGTCGTGTCCAGATGATAAAACTGTTTTCAGAAATAAAGTATTTCCTTCAATATATAAGCAAATTATGAGTGTGCTCAGTGTGCAAACATGCTTGTTTATTTTTCCCATCTGTTTTATGTACTACTCAGCGATATTTTGTTTCACATAATAATTGCTACCCTTAAATCAAACATTACTGATTTTATTAAGAAACCTGCCTGATTAATCAGACTGAAGCTTTGAACAAAGGAATTTCCCATGCACTGAATTGCTAATGGAGGAAAGGAAGAAAAAACCCAGCAACCACCTGGTTTAATCCTGCTCTGATTTGTCAAGAGAACAAAGCTGCCTGCAGGACTGTGCTTGAAAACCATGAGGACATTTAGCGCCCTCTGTGAATCTGTCTCAGTGGGGGGAAAATGAAGCTGATGTCTGCACAACTAAAATGAAACCTGCTCAAATACATATGCAGCAGGGTTTACCCCTCAGAGTTCTCTAAAGCTGCAGCTTTCCTTTCCTGATAAAAACGAACACAACAATTGCAAGCAACTCTGAAAAGTTCTTGGGACAATTTCCATCATGCACACAAAACACTTTTGTCCACAGATGTAGCAGCATAGCATATGACAGAAGAAAAGTGGCTTGTGAGGAACATGACAAAGCAGGGGTAGATGCCCTCTAGATTTTGGTAGACTACAGTTTCCGTTATCTGGTGTTGATGGGAGTTCTGTCCCAACAACATATGGAAATCACCACATTGGCTACCCGTGATTTTAGGGAAGACAGGATAGGAAAAGGATACCCCATCTCATCCGACAAGCCCACTAGGATTCCATTCCAACAGGAAGGGCCAGGTGGCCCCCTGTCTAGTTTATCCTTGCCAAACATGAGAGCATAAATAGGGACTAGCAGCTGACAGAGGCAGAAAGATTCAGGATTACGGTGGGTTGATGAATCAGGTTGTCATACATAAAGCTTCATATATGTTTTGTGAAGTTTTACCTGAAAGTACTAAAGGCATGCACAGATATTGAGAAGTTTGCAAGGGCTGATCATCTTTTATAAGTCCTGATGGATTTTGACATTAAAAGACCTGGCGTTTTAATAAAGCGCAATGCACCGAACATAGGAGAAATGTCTACTGTTATAAAAATCAACACATCTCTCCCTGCTTTACTGCTTTTAGCTTCAAGCATGCAATTTCTTCTAACACCTTACCACCCCTTCCTTTCAAGTATAAGCAACTTGTTCCAAGAAATCGCAACACCTGCACTTCACCTGTCCAGCCTGCTCTCTTACCTTCAGCTTGCCCATTACTGCATCTACTGCCTCTAGGCTCCAATTCCTGTTTACTTGATCTGATACCTGACTGCCAGCCCATATACAGCCACAACTCCTGCCTCTGGGTCAGTGTTAGAAACCGAGATATGAAAGCTAAGAGCTAAACGGCACCTTAAACCTGAGTTATAGGCGCAACAACGGAAGGTCTAGGCACACTTTTTTATAACAATAATACAAAGCAGAAAATGAATGAACTGCAGCTAAAATATTTTGTTCGTTTTTCACATGGTCCTGCCCACCACCCCTAAGCAGGTCTCTTCTCCAGTCTTCAGCTGGACGTGGAGAGGCAGAAAAAGGTCCTCCTTTCCTTCCACTCTGCAGTTTTAATCTGAAATCTTAGGCGCCCAGAGCTCAGAAACTGCTTGCATTAATGTCACAAAATGCGCTTAGAACAATGAGAGTTTTGAACACTGCTCTGGACTGCAGGTGTTCCCCGCCCCAGCATCTTGCTCACAAAACAGCAAACTCTGCCCTCAAACTATCTAAAAGAGAAAAGATGTGACACCCATTTGTCATCTAGCACAGAGCCCCCTTTTCCTTGGTTCTCTTAATGGTTCACCCCGCTAGGCGATCCATTTGTTAGGATTATAGGCATTAGAAACCTGGCACTCACAAACCTGTAATATTATTAATGAATGCTGCAACCATTGCAATTTATTATTTATTGACAGAATAAACATGGAATGCACGTTCCAGCCAGTTAAGCTCATTATTTCAATCATTATCTTCATTCTTCTAATTTGTTGATGTATTTCTTTCTTTCTTTCATGACCTTGCCCCGCCCCCCAATGACATACAAATGACTTAAATAAATAAAAATAAAAATTATCAGGACTTCTACAGGTTTCGGGTGTGGCTCATGGTGGCCCCTAAGGCCCGTAACCACACAAATGGTCCTGTTGTTCTAGGACCAATCAGACTGCTGCATTCTGGATCCTATTGTTCTAGGACCAATCAGACTGCTGCATTCTGGATCCTATTGTTCTAGGACCAATCAGACTGCTGCATTCTGGATCCTATTGTTCCAGGACCAATCAGACTGCTGCATTCTGGATCCTATTGTTCTAGGACCAATCAGACTGCTGCATTCTGGAACCTATTCAACCCAGTACATAACAGACTTCCTGTTTTACGTGTTTACTTCATTGGGCAGAGAGATTATATTGCCAGGCACTCAAATACAGAGTGGCGTAGCGATTTGCATTTGGCAATAAAAGGCTTCTATTGAGAAACCGGTTCTTCCACAAAAGCAGCAGGACTAATGCCACAGACTGAGCAATTTCTTCAAAGATGCACGTAAAAAAAAACTAAGCAAGCAGTAGAGTAATTACACAGTCCTCCCCCCCCTTACTCCGAAACAACTAAGAATAACGAAGGAAAAGCAAGCTTATTCCATAAGCGGAATGCCTTCTCCTCCACCCCCGCCACCCTCCAAACACTCAGGAAACACTTTTCTTTCTTCCCTGCCACAAAACCCGAACAGAGGATCTTTACATTTCTGAGGAGAACAGGGGCATGTCATGGTTTAAAAATAGCCACCATCAGGGCACACAGAAAGGCAAATTAGATGTCTCTCGAGCTTCCTTTTATAAAACAGCAGGAAGGGGGGGAGCTGGGACCATAGCTCAAGGGAATTTCTCAGTGCCGTTTTCCTGAGGTGAATTGCTGTTGCCCCCCCACAAATAGGTACCTGCTCAATTTGGTAACGTACAGAGGTACACGACACAGGTGTTGGCTCAAACAGGGTAAATAGCAGCAGTCGATGGGAAGCGGTGGGTCGCATCCAACTAAGTTTTACTCAGAGTAGACTTATTAAAACCAGCAGGCCAAAAGTGAGCCATGTCTGTTGATCCAGGTGGGTTTGAGTAAAACTTAGGGCTCATCCAGACTTCCACCTGCCCTGCCACTTTCCCTTGGGAAAACTTGCTTTTTACCACTGAACCGGAGCAAACAACAACTGGGTTTTCTCCGGTTGGATGTTCGCTCCATTTTAGCGCTAAATGTCAGGTTTCCTGGGGGAAACGGTGGGCCAAAGGCAAAACCGCATGGTAAAGAAAAAAGGTAAAAGGCCTCTGAACAGTTAAGTCCAGTCAAAGGTGACTATGATGTTGCGCCGCTCATCTCGCTTTCAGGCCGAGGGAGCTGGCGTTTGTCCACAGACAGCTTTCCGGGTCATGTGGTGAGCATGACTAACCTGCTTCTGGCACAACGGGACACCGTGACGGAAACCAGAGTGCATGGAAATGCCGTTTACCTTTTCGCCGCAGCGGTACCTATTTATCTACTTGCACTGGTATGCTTTCAAACTGCTAGGTTGGCAAGAACTGGGACAGAACAATGCAGGGATTCGAACCGCCGACCTTCTGATCGGCAAGCCCAAGAGGCTCAGTGGTTTAGACCACAGCGCCAACCATGTCCTAAAACTGTATGGACCTATGCCTAGAAAGTCCTGAACAAGCAGAAAGCCACTTGGAACTATGCGGAAGTGTGGAACACAGAACAAGCGGAAGTGTGGAACGTGTCCAGAAGAGGGCAACCAAAATGGTCAAAGGCCTGGAAATGATGCCTTATGAGGAACGGCTTAGGGAGCTGGGTATGTTTAGCCTGGAGAAGAGAAGGTTAAGGGGTGATATGATAGCCAGGTTCAAATATATAAAAGGATGTCATATAGAGGAGGGTGAAAGGTTGTTTTCTGCTGCTCCAGAGAAGCGGACACGGGGCAATGGATTCAAACTACAAGAAAGAAGATTCCACCTAAACACTAGGAAGAACTTCCTGACAGTGAGAGCTGTTCGGCAGTGGAATTTGCTACCAAGGAGTGTGGTGGAGTCTCCTTCTTTGGAGGTCTTTAAGCAGAGGCTTGACAGCCATCTGTCAGGAATGCTTTGATGGTGTTTCCTGCTTGGCAGGGGGTTGGACTGGATGGCCCTTGTGGTCTCTTCCAACTCTATGATTCTATGTGGACAAGGAACCCAATTTATAACAGCAAAATGCCATGTGGGGAAAGGATAAAAACCTTTTCCTCCCAATCTTCTCCCTCATGACTATTTTTTCTAGATTACCTTTTAATCATCAGGGCCTCCAACTGTAATCCAGCGTCGTCTAGTCTGTCCTATTGATACACTAAGCATGTGACATGATGTCACGCAAGTGTGTATTGCAGTATTTTTACTCTGATATTTAATTTTGGTTTTGCTTGTTTCGTTATGGGCTATTTATAGCCTTTTCTATGGGAGTGGTTGCTGAAAGCAGAAAGCAAAAGCCTTATGAGGAATGGTTGAAGGAGCTGGGTATGTTTAGCCTGGAAAAGAGGAGACTGAGAGGAGACATGATAGCCACCTTCAGATATCTCAAGGTTGTCACAATGGAAGAGGAAGCATGCTTGTTTCCTCCTGCTCTGGAGGGTAGGACTCGAACCAACAGCTTCAAGTTGCAAGAAAGGAGATTCCGACTACACATCAAGAAGAACTTTCTGACAATAAGGGCTGTTTGACAGTGGAATGGTCGCACTCAGAAGGTTTTTAAGCAGAGGTTGGATGGCCATATGTCACGGATGCTTTAGCTGAGATTCCTGCATTGCAGGGGGCTGGACTAGATGACCCTTAGGGTCCCTTCCAACTCTACAATGCTATAAACAACTATCTGACTTTTAGAAGACATTTAAGGCAGCCCTGTTTAGGAAAGTTTTTAATGTTTGATGTTTTATCACATTATTATTATAATTATTATAATTATTATTATTCTGATGGGAGCCGCTCAGAGTGGCTGGGGAAACGCAACCAGATGGGTGGGGTATAAATAATAAATTATTGTTATTATTCTATGATGGGTCATATCCAATGGTGGCTTTGCCTTTATTCCACCCAGTTTCTCCTCTAACCACACATAGACCTTTCATCCCACCTGAAAGGCTGCAGGAACTCCCCAGAAGAAACTGGGATAGAGGACAAAGGGCAGTGGTTGGAAAGAGGGATTGGGGGAAAAGCAGGTCTCCAGACTTTCTCTCTCCAGATCACCCTCTCTTGAGGCTGAGGGGAAGTGCTTTCTGCTACAGCTACGGCACCATGGATACAACCACCCAAGGGGCAAAATGAAAGCTGCGTAGTACCTTGCAAAGAGCTTGGGCACGCCCAGTGGAATGCTTAACTTTGTCAACTTTGAACTGTTAATGCTCATCCTTTCTGTATCGCAAAATGATACTCTGCTCCCGTTCAGAAGCAGGTTGTCAAAGCATGACAAGCTGTTGATCAAGGAAAACAACAACCCTGAAGCTTCACGCTTCCTTAGATGCTGGCCGGTGTTGCATGTATGGACCGATATCCACCTGGTTAAAATTGAAGGTTTGAATCAGGATTTTTGGCACATTCCAGCCAAAGCAAAAGCAGCCTCAGGAAAGGCTGGTTTGGAGTGACAGGGGCTGCAGGCTATATATCTTTACCCCTTCCCCTTCCTCAAGTTTCTCCCAACTAAAGCATCTCCACTGGGCTTTTGCTACATGTCTCTGCATGTAAACATATAAATGCTTCGAGGAGGACTTTAGGTAAGCCCTTTTAAATTCCATTTAGATCAACAGGAAAGTTCTGCTTTGCATTAAGGGTCAAATTAAACATTGCACAAATCCCGCTTTTTAAAAAGGGGTGCTTAATGCTGCTATGTTTATTTTCAAGGAAATGTAACTGTGGGGCCCCAATCCAGCATGCCCCCCCCCCAGTTCTGGATAGGTTCCCTGCTGAATACCCCCCACCCCAGTTGCTGTTCATTCCTGCACATTTGCAGCCAGAATTGTCAGTGGGAAACCTGAGTGAGATCGGTGCTGGATCAGGTCCCCACGGCTATTATTCCTTTAAAAGAAGTGTGTCATGCTTTAAAAAAACATATTTGTGAATGAGTCCCCCATTAAACATGATGGGGCATCTTCTGTGTAAGCATACATAGGACCAGGTTGTACGTCTGCCCCATTGAAATTAGCGGACCTCTTTAAATGTTTCGTTTTAGTTAGGTCATACCTAGCATTAATTGGATTGCAAACTGCCTTGGCTTGCTGGAAGGGTGGCGTTACACAATTTGCCCCACCTTGAAACAAAAAAAGCAAAAAATAACCGCCACCCACACCCACACGAAAAAACCCTTGGCTTCTTGTAGAATCATTTCCTCTATTTTTGTTTGCTTTGAATCATTCTCCACTTTACACATCTCCCCTCCCCTCCCCTCCACCTTCTCTCCATCTGACATATCATGCGGAGAGAGCTTGAATGAGTAACCTTTGCAAGGTTGCATCATTTGTGTGGAGGAAACAGCCATCTTATTTTCTGTCTCTTGCTGACCCCCTTGGCCTTCGTTAACAATGTAAAATACGTTTCCTTCCTGTTCACAAAGGATTAGATCAGCAATGGGTAAAACAATACGTGCACAGACAATACAGAAAACACTCCATCGCTTCACATTTGACCTAGAAGTCTGTTTTAGAGTTTTGCCAGTCTTCCGTCTTTTAGGATGACTGCTTTAAGGATATCGAGAGAGATTCAAGCACTTACCGGATATTTACGTTTGCACAATTAAAACGTGTTAATTCTTATTTTGAAATTATTAAAACTGTTAGTTGCTTTTTCTTGCCCAGGGTAACCCAAAGTGTCTTACAAGCAAACAAAATGTTGCAGGCTTGGATTAAATGGGACTGATCAGGTTGAATGCTGTAACAACGCATTATCATTACGCCCATTATAGTTTCCAAAGTACAGTGGTACCTCGGAAATCGAATGGAATCCGTTCCGGAAGTCCATTCGACTTCCAAAATGTTCGGAAACCAAGGCGCGGCTACCGATTGGCTTCAGGAAGCTCCCGCAGCCAATCAGAAGCCATGGAAGCCCCATTGGACGTTCAGGTTCCAAATAACACCCACAAACTGGAACACTTACTTCCGGGTTTGCGGCGTTTGGGAGCCAAAACGTTCAACTCGCAAGGCGTTCAGGATCCAAGGTACGACTGTATAGGAGGACAGACCCCGCCTTGAGGAGGTATCAATGCAAAACTCCCATGTAGAAAAGAACCTTGAGACCAGGTTCCAACATTAAGGCAAGCCAGAGTCTTGCTTGTTCCTGGAAGAGGAGTAGAGTGGGAACTTTCCAGCAGTGTGGCTGTCAACCTTTCCCCCCTTTTTTGCAGTAAATTCCCTTATTATAGCATTGGGAAACAGCAGGGAGGGTTGACAGCTACTAGTATGCTGCACATTCACATTAAACCATCACCTGTTTTTAGCTATGGTTTAAGCAGGGGTCAGCAAACTTTTTCAGCGGGGGGCTGGTACACTGTCCCTCAGACCTTGTGGTGGGCCGGACTATATTTTAAAAAATAATAATACCCCCCCCCCACGACTCTCCCCTCCCTTTTCCACAGCACCGGATGAGCCCCAGTGGCCGCGTACCTGTGCCTTGCGAGCGGTAGGGGCTGGTGGCGGCAGCAGAGGGACGATGATTGGCACGAAAGGGCTGGCTCCAGAGAGGGGCTGCTTAAAATGGCACTCAGCCAACTGCGGCTCAACAAAGCCCAGCCCCCTTCCTCCTCTAGGCAGGGCGGGGAGAAGCCAGGAGGAGGGAGGGAAGAGGCGCCGCCGCAGAGTGTGTGTGTGTGCGCGCGGGGGAATTGGCACAGGCCGATCGATCAGAATCCCCACGCCGATCCATGCGGTGATTCCCAGACTGTCCACAGGCCGGATCCAGAAGGCAGTTGGGCTGGATCCGGCTGCCGGGCCTTAGTTTGCCTACCCTTGGTTTAAAGTAAGATGGGAAGTAGACCACTCTTAGGCTTCATTAAAGCAAAGAACTGGGACCACTGCTTGGCAGATTGCTCATATCCCCACTACAAAATAAGGAGTGCAAAAATTTTTTTTTTTAAGAAGCAGAGTATACAATCTCACTCTGACCTCAAGACGCAACAATCAGAAGCCCTATTACCTCCCTGCTATTTCTGGTCCTCCTCCTGTTTGTCTCACTCAAACATTTCCCCCCTGATTGCCATAGTGACTAGCTGAAACTTAAATCCTCTTCTGATTAGTGCAAATAATCTATCCGCTCATGTACAGTGCAAATCTACACAGAGCAAAAAATAAAATAAAAAACAGCCTAAAGGAGGATTTGGGGGTGGGGTTGCGGTGGAGGGGGGCAATATTTTCATTCCAACCTTGAATGAACAAATGTGACCCTTTTTCCCAGAGAGGAATTTGAAGAATTTATCTGGTTTCCTGAAGACCAAGTGATTGCTCTGTCTTATTAGCTCCAGTTGCCACTGAGACAAAGTGAAATTGTACCTTGGCATACCAGAGGACTCAACAAACTCCACCCAAACAACCCCAAAACTTCACCCTGGCATGTAATGTGGGGTTGCATTGTTTATGCTGTGGGTAAAGGATTTATTTATCTATAAAAAGCATTTATATACTGCCATCTCGTAAAATTTCAGGGTGTTGTACAACTATACGCAGACAATAAAACATGAAAAACCATTGGGGGGGGGGAAGAGTATGAAATAACTCATAAAATGCCTGGCTTCTCAAGAAGATAGTAAACAGCTATGGAGGACTCAAGAGAAGCCTGAAAGCCAAGAGCAAGGGTGCCTGTCAAATCTCTGGTGAAAGCGTTTTCCAAAGCATGGGATAAACAACATTAAATGCTTAACTTCCGTTTGTTAAGGAGAGAAGTCAGGAGATGAGCAAGGATTTTGTTAGCTTATTTATATTGCTTTCTATTACGTTGCGTGGATGTATATTCTGTATTTATTGACATGTGTAATTGTTCTTCATTTGTGTGTTGGGGTGGAATTGTTACATTTGTTGCTGTTCATATGATATGTTATGAGCGGCCTACAAATAAACATGCAGTGGTACCGGTTCTCAAACGTAATTCGTAATTCCGGCGCCCCGGAAACAATAGTCGACAGCCGCATCAGATGTTCGGCTTCTGAAAAACGTTTGAAAACCGGAACACTTATTTCCAGGTGTTCGGCGTTCAGGAGCTGAAATGTTTGAGTACCAAGGCGTTTGAGAACCACTGTATACTGGTGGTGGTTTTTTTTTTTTTTCAAAGAATGGAATAAAAAGCAAAGGGAAGGATTGCAAAACGAGACGTGAGCAGATGCCACTGGGCTCTTTGCTGCTTATCAAGGCTGCGAAGGAGAGTATCTGACCTGCCCCAAAATCAACAGGAATGGGTGGAGAAGCCTGGCCCAGAGGCCCTCAATTCCTCTTTTCAAAACCATGGCTTCCCCCCTCCCAAAGAATCCTGTGAACTGTAGTCTGTTACGGGTGCTGTGAAGTTGTTAGGAGGCCGCTATTCCTCTCACAGAGCTACAATTCCTGGAGTTCCCTGGTAAGAGGGATTGGTTGTTAAACCACTCTGAAAATTGCATAGCTCTTGTGAGGGGAATAGGAGGTAAGGCTTCTTAGCATCCTTCAACTACTGTTCCCAGAATCCTTTTGGGGAAGCCATGGCTGTTTAAAGTGGTATGACACTGCTTTAGAAGACAGACAGGGCCCAAGTTTAACCCCTTATGTGACATAGACCCAATAAATAATAATAAATAATAATAATAATATTAATTTATTTATACCCCACCTATCTGGCTGGGTTTCCCCAGCCACTCTGTTGCTGTTGCTAAGTGCCTGGAATGGGAATTAAAAAAAAAAAATTCCAAAATGCACACTGCCACTCAAAATAGTTGTGTCCCCACCCCCACCCCGGCCTTGAGCACAGCTAAAACCATACCTAAATTAATAGATAAGATTGTGAATTTAGGGAACATGGCCAGCCCACACTAGTTTAGCTCCTGGACAGAAGAGCGCTGGCACCTAGGTCATGCGGGCAAACTCTTGCTTACTATGGCAACACACCCTCCAACATTTCTCCAATGAAAATAGGGGTGTCTTATTCAACAAACAACAACAACAACAACAATAATAATACTGAACCCCTGGTCTACCTGGTGGAAAATTCCCAGTCCAGGGTCAATCCACATGTCCAAAGTCCAAACTGAAGCACAGTCCTGCAGAAATCCTGGAGCATTCAGGCCAATGCCAGATTACCAAATAGGCAGCAGCCTGCAGGCCCCACGCCTTTTAGGAGTCCTGCAACAATAAATCAAAATAACACTGATTTGACCTGGAAAGCAAATTGCAAACAAGCTTTCCTAGTTCATGGGGGGGGGGGGACTGAGATTCTTACCACTTAGGGGCCTCCCCAGGGTTTAATCCGGCACTGATCCAAGCTGAAGTCCACCAACATGGGTGTTAGTGCAGACACAGCGCTTCCGCTCTGCTCCCCCTTTACATTGTGCTTGCTGATTGCAGCATCTGGGCTTGATGAGGCCTATGACCCTCACCTGTCCCAAGCCTAATCCAGCAGAGGAATTCCTCCTCCCAGATCTAGCGAGCCTCACCTGGCCAGCTAGGAAGCTGGGCTGTAGGCCCTTGGCTGCCTCAACCTCCTGGACTGCCCTTCTCACACTCCCTATGCCTCAGAGCCCACCGTGTTTGTGGAGACAGGGGTCCCTCTGGCTCTGCTGATGAGTCCTGCTGCTCTGGTTCTTGTGAACTGACCCCCATCCCCTTGCCATTCTCCGTCACCCAGTGAATATTTCCTTCCCTGCCCCCTGCTTGCCCTGGTGTGTCCCAGTCCCAGCTACACCCCTCACCAGGATCCTCTTCCTTCTCCTCTTCCTCCATCATCCTGCCAGTTCATGACAATAATGCGGTCCCAACCAGAGCTGTCAACCTTCCTTTGGGGGGGGGGGCGGCCATAGATGTTAACTTTCCCTTTTTTTGCAATGGGAAACGGCGCTGGAATAAGGGAATTTCCCGCAAAAAAGGGAAAGTTGACAGCTATGCTCTCAACCAATATAAAAAACATAATAAAACAACAACAACAATTTCATTATTTATACCTCGCCCATCTGGCAGGGTTTCCCCAGCCACTCTGGGCAGCTCCCAACAGAATTAATGATGATAATAAATAAATAAATAAATAAATAAATAAATAAATAAATAAATAAATAAATAAATAAATAAATAATAAATAAAGCGATAAAACATCCAACATTACAAGCTTCCCTAAACAGGGCTGCCTTCAGATGTCTTCTAAAAGAGAGAGCCAGTGTGGTGTAGTGTTTAAAAGTGGTAGATTTGTAATCTGGTGAACCAGGTTCACTTCTCCGCTCCTCCACATGCAGCTGCTGGGTGACCTTGGGCTAGTCACACTTCTTTGAAGTCTCTCAGCCCCACTCACCTCACAGAGTGTTTGTTGTGAGGGAGGAAGGGAAAGGGGAATGTTAGCCGCTTTGAGACTCCTTAGGCTAGTGATAAAGCGGAATATCAAATCCAAACTCTTCTTCTAAAAGTCAGATAGTTGTTTATTTCCTTGACATCTGATGGGAGGGCATTCCACAGGGCAGGTGCCACCACCGAGAAGGCCCTCTGCCTGGCTCCGTGTCACCTCATGACTCACAGGGAGGAAACTGCCAAAAGGCCCTCATTGCTAGACCTCAGCTGAACAATGGGGGTGGAGGAGCATCTTCAGGTATACCTGGCCAAGGCCTTTTAGGGCTTTAAAGGTCAGCACCAACACTTTGAATTGTGCTCAGAAATGTACTGGGAGCCAATTTAGGTCTTTCAGGGCCGGTGTTATATGGTCTCGGCGGCCATTCCCAGTCACCAGTCTAGGTGCCACATTCTGGATTAATTGTAGTTTCCGGGTCACCTTCAAAAAAACCTTCCATATACAGAGGTCTTCTAAAGGTTGTATTTCCGTGGCTCGGGGCCACATAATTCCATACCTTCCAACATTTCACCAATGAAAATAGGGACCCCCCTAAGGAAAAGTGGGACATTCTGGGATCAAATAAGAAACCAGGATGGCTTCTGTAAATCTGGGACTGTTCTTGGAAAAGGGTCTGTGGTGAGATGTATATCCACTGCTTAAGCATCTACCATAGCAATTATTTCTAAATTGAAAGTTATACATATAAAGCAGCACATGCAGATGTTATGCAAATATCTATCCTCTTTTTTATGATGCATTCTCTCTCTCTCTCTCTCTCCCTCCCCCCCCCCCCGCATCTCTCTCTCTTTCTCCAGTGCATTAAGTGGCCACCTTAGACACTGACCAAATTACTATAGAAACTGTGCCAATTCTCTCACTCATTAAACAGCTCTAAGGCCTTGTTCCTATTGCTCCAATCACTGGGCAGATTACTCCTTGAGCAATTTCTTGACCAATTTTCACCTGTTTATTTGGGCATAAAAGGATTCTCTGCCACGCTCCTCCGACTGCTAAATAAACTCATTTGCAGCTGCAGTTCTGTCAATCTGCACAGGCAGATTGCAATTTGGAGTTCAAATGAGGTAGAACCAAGTCTTGAACATTCATCAGAATAAATTAAACTCCAAGCACTTGTCCAAACAACTGCTGTTTAATTTGGAATCATCATATTGAGTTATTCTCGTATAAGCAACATAAAAAGTCTACCTTGGAACAAGCCTTTTATAACGCCTCAATTCTTAATTGTAGATGAGGAAAATTTACATTTTTTGCTTCTTGGAAGGGTGAGGTTCATTGCAAAATGCTCCCAATGACAATGCCCCCAACAATGTTCTTAAAAAAAAAAAAGAACTGTGATTTTGCCTATTCCAAATAAAAGGGCTATATTTAGACATTTTCCATTATAATGTGCTAGTTTTCTCCAGGGTTTAATCACACCTGAAGTGCAAAATAAAAGAGCCAGTGTAGTGTAATGATTAGAGTATTGGACTATGACCTTGGGAGACAAGGATTCAGACTCCAACTCAGACATGAAGCTCACCTTGAGCCAATAACCATCACTCAGCCTAACCTAACCTCAAAGGGTTATTGTGAGGATAAAATGCAGACCCTCCAAGTGTCCCTATTTTCCAGGGACTGATACAGATTTATAGAAGCTGTCCCGGTTTCTGATTTGATCCTGGAACGCCCTGCATTTCCTTAGAAAAAAAGCTCATACCAAGAACAAACTTAGTTGGTCTCTAAGGTGCTACTGGAAGGAATTTTTTTATTTTTTATTTTGTTTGGACCATGGCAGACCAACACAGCTACCTACCTGTAACTGTTTACCCAGTTGTATAAACTGTGGATGGTAGCATTCCTGGCAGGGAAACCTTGTATTGAACGCTAAGCAACAAGCTGCTTCATCTTTTGAGACTTGCCCTGTATCATCTTTCTGCTTCTCCATGGGCTTGTTCCAACTTTCCGCCAACAATAGCAGCTGGATCAACTGGGCTCTCACTTAACAGCCCCATCACTTCATTAGGGCAGATCCTTTTCCTCCACCAATCCCAGTTTGCACTCGCTGAACTTGACATCTGTGGCATTCAGGGAAATGCCAATTTATAGAATAGATCTGAGGGAGTGGAGAATTCAGCTAAACATTTCCCAGAATTACATGGTTTTGGAAAATCGTGCCAATTCCATTCCGTGTTATCTACATTTTGTAAATAACATACTGCCGTGATTTCTTTCTTGCAACAGTCCTTGGCTGAAAGGGCTGTCAGGCAACATTGTCATCCTGTTGTTAATTCAACTTAACAGTCCGCATGGACTTGAGAGACATTGTTAATACATTGGGGGCCTGGGAAGATTTGTGCCGATCAGTTGTTGATACCACGCCTCCCACGCAAAGGATATTTTTAGAGCTAACGTTTTCCTTGATATTTTCACACAACTCCCATAGGTCTCCACACACAAAAAGCACAATCCACCAGAAAAGTAGTTATTTAAATGGAGCACGGACAAAATTTCCTGGTAGATTCTGCTAATTATTTTTGTAGGAAGTTTTGAACCCTTTGCTGAGACCAGTGATGCCCTTTTGGGCCACTGTTGTTCCCTTTACTTCTGATGTTCAGGATTTGGGTGTTGCTGCTTACGTGGTCAGAATGGTATCACCCATGGACCAAGAGCAATAGGCTTGGGAGAATCCCTAAAACTGTTAAAAAAATAAAAATCAGTGGGAACTTTAGAAACAGCTCAGTGATAACCGAACATGCTCAAATGGCCATAGAATACTGAAAGGAGGACAAGGGACAGACGGATTTCAGGAGTGGCTGAAATCCTGAACACTTTGCAGAAATTTGTTGCAGGACCCACTTGTAAAATGTAATTTCTATTGACGGCCACTTGTCTTTCCTTAATCACAAGCTAACATGTCTTTGTCACTTGCCTGGTACATTATTGCTAATACTAGTTGTTGGGGCTTTAAAAAAAAGTAGAATAAATTTATTTTTATTTCTTAAGCTGCTATAGTAGGAAGTAGACCTTGATGTTTCTGGATTTTTAAAAAATAAAATCAGCTTTTAAAAATACTTTATATTTTGAGATTTGACAGATTTTCCCACCCCATCTTGGAAGAGTGAATAAATGGGCAAATCAGGTTTAACAACAGCCCTTCAAGGGATGGAGCATGAGACTCTTAATCACAGGGTCGTGGGTTCGATTCCCATGTTGGGTGAAAGATTCCTGCAATGCAGTGGGTTGGAATGGATTATCTTTGTGGTTCCTTCCAACTCTACAACTCTGGGCATCTGTGATCTCCTTAATTTAAAGCTGAATGCAGTACAGTCGTACCTTGGAAGTCGAACGGAATCCGTTCCGGAAGTCCATTTGACTTCTAAAATGTTCAGAAACCAAAGCTCCTGCAGCCAATCGGAAGCCCCGTTGGATGTTTGGCTTCTAAAAATAGTTTGCAAACCGGAAGTCACTTCAGGGTTTGCTGCGTTCAGGAGCCAAAACATTCGAGAACTAAGCTGTTTGAAAACCAAGGTATGACCGCACTCACTTATGTCCCAGAAAGTGCACTTAAAATTGCAGCTGTAGTATTCTGTAGCACTTCCCCTGATTTTTTGCAGGGATAGGCAACCTAAGGCCCGGGGGCCGGATGTGGCCCAATCGCCTTCTCAATCTGGCCCGTGGACAGTCCGGGAATCGGCATGTTTTTACATGAGTAGAATGTGTCCTATTATTTAAAATGCATCTCTGGGTTATTTGTGGGGCATAGGAATTTGTTCAACCCCCCCCCCCCAAAAAAAAATAGTCCGGCCCACCACATGGTCTGAGGGATGGTGGACTGGCCCATGGCTCAAAAAGGTTGCCGACCCCTGGTTCAGAGCATTATTTACCAAAATCACATCAGATGTGTTCACACCCTAGTAAGGCCATCTAGCATGTTGGCTGTTGATGTGAAGGCTGAACTGGTGGTTGCCTGTCTCTCCAATCATTCTACTAACCATTACATTTGACCAGCTTACCTTGTACATATTGCATTATTGTCTTTTCACACGCGGCCCTCTCTTTAGGATACTGGTGGTAGATGCTCGAGAAGTGAGGAGTACACCTAGTCATTTCCAAGCCAGCTTTTGCTCCTCTTTGGGCAACCTTGCTTCTGCCTGCATCCTACAAGAACATAAGAACAGCCTGCTGGACCAGGCCAGTGGTCCATCTAGTCTAGCATCCTGTTCTCACAGTGGCCAATCAGATGCTTGTGAGAAACTCTTGAGTAGCCAGGTGTACTAGGAGGCTTCTATCTATATGGACCCTAGGTTGGTCTAGGAACGTTGGGGTAATGTTGAACTGGCCAATGATAATTCCTCTTTCCCGAGAGCGTATTTTATCTTCCACGCATTTGGAGCAGTAAGTCCAGGGTGTTGAGCCCCTCCTCCCCCCAACCCCTCTTCCTTGTTTGTGCTGCAAACAACAGAAATGCATCAAGGCAATTTTGTGAACTTTCAGCCTTCTCTAATCAAGCGTGCTGCTTACGAGGCAAGTCCAAGCCCCAGGACAATACAGCATGCGAGAAATTCTGGAACTTTCGGCAAAGCACTGCCAAAGTGCTGATTGACACCCTTTCCAAGTTTATTTCGATTATTGAAAAAGGTTTTGCAAAAAAAAAAGGACCGGGTTTAGGGAAACGTCCTATAGTGGAAAGCAAACTCTTATTTGGCCCCAACAACCATCTCCAACATTTCTCCTTTTGTGGAGAATTGGCAGAGGAGGAAGCTTCCCAAGGGAATTAGTTTTTACAAGGCTATTTGCTACGGTTACTAAAAAGAAATTAAATTCCCTAACTTTTCAAATAGCTTGTGTGCTGTTGTTTTCACTCCAAGTTGGAGACAGAGAAAGCAAAGCATGCTTGTCTAGCATTCCCCTCCCCTCCCCTGGAATGGTGAACAAGATATTAGATTACACACAAGGGGAAGTATTTTCTAATGGGGGAAAACTGGTTGTGCGAATAGAGGCTTAAACAACCATGCACATGGATAAGCTCAGGGTGGAGGGAGTTATTGTAACAATGGGGTATTGTTATTTTAGCACCATTAATAATTTACGGCTTCTGAAGCATAGGAATTATCTTTTTAGGGCAGATCTAAATTCAATTCTCAATTCTAACGACCCGTAACAAATCTGCAAGGGGAAAAAGTCATCACATATATAGCAGTCAATATCAACCAATGGTGTTGACAATGGTGTTGACAATTCTTTCTCCATTCTTCCCATAGCACAAAGAGCCAGTCCTTTCCCCATCTCCAATAATTTAACCCCCAACATGTATCAAGGGGGTTTATAATTAACTTTCAGTTTCAGGAATTTTGGCACTTTATTCATACTGCATGTTTTAATATTTATTTCTATTGTTCTTATATTGTAGCCTGCAATAAGCCTTTGCAATAGGGGGATATAAAACACTTTAAATGATCCTCTAATTTACTTCTAAATAGTGTAAAGGGCAGAGCCTTGTTTCATTTCTCTCTATATAATTCTGATTGCATCCAACACTTGGATGGCTGACAGCTTAAGATCCTTTTTCCTTCCCCACCCGAACAGTGAAGATATTTTGTTAAATCACCACCGTTCTAGAGTGTATATAAATCAAAATGTAAGACTGGCTTATTATTTTATAACAATTACGCTTGATGGCTAATTGAGTTTCTGTATGCAAATGCACACAGTGAAAAACACATTATTTAAATTCCAGCTAAAATTAGGGTGGCAAATTATGCATCGTCAAAAAAGAAGGCGAAAAGAAGAGATTTGCATAACACCTGCATGTCGACTTGTATGTATGGATATATATTTAGAATTATTAAATTGTAAACAGAGCTACAAAAGATCTCACCAAAAGTGAGGAAGACTGCAGCTGGCTCAGTCTGTTGTCCAACTGGAAACTGGTCTCTCCTGCCCTTAGTTCTTATGGTTCCTTATCTATAAGCCAGACAGAAAGGCTGAACAGTTCTTCAATGAAACTAGATGAAACTAGGTATACACTGCTTAACAGGTGCAACCTGTGCTTATGGGTCACCTTTTCAACGTTGACTCAACTTTGACACCAGAGACTTTTGGATCAGATTTTTGAATGCCCAAGTCGACAGGTTTAAGTAAATCTTCATTAAAATGAAAATGTCAATAAACCAAATATAATTCTTTAAGAGCCATGCTCAAGATGGAATTGGACCGGAGATGCTGAAGGATGAGCTAACTCCTGACAATAATACAAAATGCAAAAAGGTTAATTACACATGCTCAGGTCAGTAAATATATTGAAGTTTGTGGCACGGCAACAGCCGGGCAATGTTGGGCTACACACTAGTCTGTGTTTCCTGGAGCTTCTGAAATGCTGTTCAAGGTAAACAGCTGTTTAAATTCAGCTACTGTGAGAATCTGGTTTTGATAGCTCTAACTGGGTTCCCCCCCGAAAATAATATCTACTTGTAGTATTTGCCCTTTGGAGTTCATGGATTAAAGGCTTATAAATATTGGCCATACATTATTGGGCTGATTTCCAAATTGTCAAGACAGAGAGCTGACTTGTGACTCATGGTTTGCCAAGACGATTGCACACTAAGCTCTTTGAACTGAGATGGCAAAGAAGTGAAGCCAGGAAACCTGTTCCTTTTTGTTACAGAAATTTCCGGTGCCTAGAACAACTGACTTACTGTACTAACCAAGTGGCTGAACTGGTTCAAGAGAACAGCTATACATGCTATGGAAGTTCATCATTGACTCTCCGTATTTGAAAGGCACCTTGTTTTTTATTTCCACTTTATAAAGTGCACAGACAAGATAACAACTTCCATTCTAGCCAAACATCTAAATCTGTGTGAGAATCAGAGCTAAACAAAAGACCAAAACTGGCATGTATGGATGTCCCTTGGCAAGTCTGCAATACTTGGGACTCGATCTACTACCAGCATGCTGCTTTGAAACATGGAGACAATAATTTAAACAGAGTTGTTTTGTTGTTGTTGCCTAGAATTAATTTTCATTAGCTTGTTTAAGGCTGGTGAACTCTGTGGGAATTGGTGGAAAATATAGCAAAGATGTACTCGGAATAAACAAGAAAGTAGAAAACACATTTTATTATGAATGCTGAGACTGATTAACTAAGTTGAATGGTTGTCACTAGGATCAGTGAAAGGGATGATTGATTACAACAGTGTACATTACTTTCAGTAACAATACACTGAAAATATATTTCATTATTATTTATTTTAAAAAACACCCCCTCCCAAAATATTTCTGCACAGGGAAACAAGAATAAGGATGCATTTTACTGCATTACAGCTTATCCCTGCACCAAATACTCACAGCAACACTTTTGCTTGTATGTGGCAACAGTGATAAAAACAAAAGCCAGCTTTTGTACATGATTTCCAGAGAAATATTTGCAGAAGTGCTCATGTTCATTGATTATATACAAGTTAGCTTTTGCTTCTTTATCACTCAGCGCTTTAATTTTTCTGCCCTCTGCAGCATCTTGGTTGGAGAATACGGCCGAGTTTCTTTTTCCCCACTTTAATGGAAAGTGATAAACAGGCAGTTTTAAGAAAATACGGCTACCAACTATTCCTGGATAAGGAAGTTGACAAGCGCAGTTCTAGGAGACAATATGAACTTTGTAATGGTGCGTCCTTGGAGATATTCAGTCCCCAGCTTACTTTGAACAACCAGTTCACGAACTACTTCTGCGTCTCGGGACACTTGTTGAGGTACACCAACTTTTCCACAGGGTTTGTTGTTGATCTGGAAGGCGAAAAGGAGACAGAGATGAGAATCAAAAGGAGATGTCTACAAATGGGCCCTCAAGTTTCTTGTCCATTTACCCCTATTTGCTAGATAAATAATTCAGTTATTATTTAGAACTTTCAATCCATTCATTAGACTTCTGTTACCTTGCGTCAGTCTGCTTTTTGTCCCTGTATGTTATCATATGTATAGCCCTATGCTAACTTAGCCAATCTAGCTGGGTTTTGTTTTAAAAATAAGTTACACATAAAAGGTCAGAGAGGCTGCCTTATGGAATAAATGAATCATAGAACAGAATCACAGAGTTGGAAGGCGCCATGAGGGTCATCTAGTCCGGAATCTTTTGCCCAATGTCAGTACACTTGTGGAGCTTTGTAAATGCAAAATCTGGAACAAGATTTTATTTCACCAGCTGATCTTGGTTTGTATACATGAAACTACCGCCAGTGTCAGCTTCCCCACCAATAATGTGCCTCTACATGACCAAGCAGGTCACTTTCCTGCCCCAAACAGTGGCAACAAAGGTGTGCAATGTGAGCAGGTAAACACAGGACCAGGTATCGGAACACAGTCTAAGCAGAATCTATGCCTTTGGGGGGGGGGACTTGGCAGAGGAATACCATTTGTAGCAGCAGCTCCGTGTCATGTAGTTCTGCTCTAATTATTTTCATGTCAGACTGTGATTAGACTTCTCTGTAGGGTTTTGTACCAGTGGAGGAATGTCCCAGGCCCAATCAGGTCCTCTTGTTTCCACACAGTCTCTTGTCACTGCCCAACTCCCACCCCATGTCTCTGAATTATGGTCCCATCCTGGGTATGGGCCACTTCCACTCCCGAGGTCACATCAACTAGATCTAGGGCTGCTAAAAGGACGGGCTGCAGTGCAGTGGTGTTACACAAACTCTCTGTACGCAAACCAAGCTGGGAATAGCTCTCCAGGTATGGCTGGGAGAGATTTCTGCCTGAAACCCCAGACAGCCATTCCCAGTGAGGGCAGGTAATACTAAACCAGGTGGACCAATGTACTGAGTAGGAGTGACTGAGATGGAGGAGGTGTGTTGGTCCTTTGACAGTGGCATCACTACTGCTTACCAGTTTGGTGCAGCAGCAGGCAAGATTGGGGTGATGTCAGCACACCGGCAGAGCCAATTCTGCACTGGTACGTCCTTGCTACTGCCCAGTCCCCACATGGTCCTGGTAAGTTGCAGAAATGCTGCCACCAGGAGTGGTTACACGCTGCAGCCCTTCCATGCCAGCTATTCCTGACTCTGTATTAAGGCGGCCAGCTCTAACTTTCCAAGTAGAAAACACAGAGTAATCACTAACTGAACCAACTGGGGAGGCGGGATTGAGGCAAGGGCTTCTGTTGCTTTGAAACCTACGCTTCTGCCATTGCTGAGTTTATTTCCAAGACAATCTGCTGGGCCTTAACAGCAGCAAAATTAACCCCCCCCCCCATAGGTGATGCAAGAATATTTACAAGTCTTACGATCGCAACCAAAGGAAGAGTACATGTTCTCACCAGAACGGAGACTTGCACTATTTCTGGCAGCTGTTCAGACTTTGGGTCCACCGTAGGCCAGGACTGCTGCAATACGTCCATGTGCCAGAGATGATGAGTACAAAGTTTGTTTTGAGCGTGAGACAAGCCTGAAACACAACATCAATGGATTGCTTGTACTTAAAATGAAACATTTGTTTTCGCAGTTTGCTTGCTCCGTTTGAGCACTGCCCAGAGAGCAGAACCGTTGGGAGTTTGTTTTAGCACAGAACTGCTGATATCCAGTAAGCTGAATGTGTACCAGATTGCGCATCACAAACCAAAGAAAGCTCTGCTGTCTGAAATTCAAGCAACAGGTTAAGGGAAGATGAGAAAAATAGTCTTATGCTATTCTTAAGGGGCTTAAAAACAGATGGGGACAGGAGATTTAATCATCATCATCATCTTAGATTTGTTAGCTGCTTGTCACATGAAGCTTGTCTCCAGGTGACTTACACATTTAAAAACAATCTAATATATTTACTTATTTATTGAATTTATATATGCCCTATACCTGCAGGTCTCAGTACATTATGGTACATGATACCATAAAAACAGAACAAAACCACCCCACTAGAAGTCACAGCACACAAGGAACATGACAAATATATCTACTCATTAAAGCTTAATTTAGACTGCATAACAGATAGATTTGGGAGTGAGCCCCAAACATAATGGGGACTATATTCTGTGTATATATTTACAGGATTGCACTGCAAGAGACAGTTATGATAATAAAAGAAAACTATAATACTTTCAAAATATAGTGCATTATCCAGTCAAAGTTAGACACATGCTAATCTTCTGTCGTGCTGAAATGAACTACTTAATGTTAGCTGGCTCATGACCACAGTCTGTTGGACAAAAAGCTAGATACTCAGCTTTTTGTAAATCACAGAAATGGTTTTGGACACAGAGTCCGTAGCCTGACACAAAAGATGTGTGTTTGTGTGTGTGTGTGTGGCAGCCAATTTTATTTTACCCATTTTAATATTTTAAACCACTTTTTTTGTAACTCAACCAAGGCAGTGTGCAACAAACCAAAACAATAAAAACAAAAACATAATGATAATATTCATTAGAAACAAGTTCTCTGTGCAGCCACAACACGTGGTCTTCTTTGTGTGGAGTAGTTCTCCAACAATGTACTTAGGTGGCAAAATTAAGCAGTCTCAATCGCAAGTACATGCGTGAAACCTTTCAAAGTGTAAAGGAAAGTAATAAGCTACTTGAACAGTGATTCATTTTTCTTGCTGGCCCTTTCTGGTTAGGACTTTTCCGTTTGTAAATGAGCTCAGTTCTTTCCTAGACATCACAGGTTACATGGGAAAGCAGAAAACATGCAATTATAGGCCACTCCTTATTTTCCTGTTCAACAGGGATTTCTCACAACATAACAAATCCTCCATCCCTCACCTTTCTGAAAAAAATAACAAATAAGTGACATGGCGGATCCAGATATATAACATTTAAAAAAAAACAACCTCAGAGGAGGAGAACTCTGGGACAATAGCAATACTGCAAAATTGAGATTTGTTGACGAGGAATTGCTAACTGAAGGCATACTATACAAAATTGTGAAACGACGCCACTTAGAATTCCTTGGGCAGGAAAGCTAAAACAAAGTTGTTTTCAAAACTTGGAAGTTTCTGTTTATTTAGCTTATTTGCTTTTCTGTGCCAATTCTCACTTTTGGAACCCAAATAGAAGCCATCGTTACCATCCGTAGCTCCAAGGTGAATGGAGTTTTCAGTACTTCCCATATTCATAAACATTATAAAAAAGTCACAATCCTATACAGTCAAACTTCGGTTGTTGAACGTAATCTGATTTGGAAGATTGTTCGACTTCCGAAAATGTTTGACAATGGATGCATGGCTTCTGATTGGTTGCAAGAGCTTCTTGCACTCAAACAGAAGCTGTGTCAGACGTTCAAGTTCTGAGGAACGTTAGAAAACCGGAGCATTTACTTCTGGTTTTTCGGCATTCAAGAAACAAAATGTTCCAAAACGGAGCCATTCAAGAACCGAGGTTTGACTGTACACATATCTGGGAGTGTTTGAGGGTTTACTTTGAAGTAGACCTGTATAGGAGAGCACTGTTTATGATCCAAAAGCAGCTCCATCTGCTTAAACCAGGGATGGGCAAAATGTAGCCCTCCAGGTATTGTTTCCCCATCAATCCCAGCCAGCATGACCAATGCTCCAGGGGTGATGGGATTTGTAGTCTAACGAGATCTGCAAGGCCACAGATTCTCTACCCTGGCTGAAACCAACAGAAAGAAAGATTTTACAGAAATAGGAATCACTTGTCAAACTTCTTAAAAATATTTTAAAAGTTTCCAGATTCCAAAACCTCCTTCCATATACCTAGATATAGCTGAAACGTTGGGTTTTGTTCCAGGAACTTGATAACTTCACAATGTGAAGGACAACATCAGTGACTGAACTCCACAGAATATATTCTTTGCGGGTAGGGGGGAATTCAGATAATTAAACTAGTTTTCTGACCAAGGCCACAAATCATACGGAGGGGCTTTTACACCATCTAGAAAGAACAAGAATCACCACCAAACACAGCAAAACAGTATAGTGTGCACAAAGGGAACTTTCTTTATTATTTAGGCAAAGATAGCACTGTGGGTTAAACCACAGAGTCTAGGGCTTGCCGATCAGAAGGTCGGCGGTTCGAATCCCTGCGACGGAGTGAGCTCCTGTTGTTCGGTCCTAGCTCCTGCCCACCTAGCAGTTCGAAAGCACGTCAAAAGTGCAAGTAGATAAATAGGGACCGCTCCAGCGGGAAGGTAAACGGCGTTTCCGTGTGCTGCTCTGGTTAGCCAGAAGCAGCTTTGTCATGCTGGCCACATGACCCGGAAGCTGTCTGCGGACAAACGCCGGCTCCCTCGGCCTATAGAGCGAGATGAGCGCCGCAACCCCAGAGTCGGACACGACTGGACCTGATGGTCAGGGGTCCCTTTACCTTTACCTTTAGCAGAGCCCCACATCCCTGCAAAATAAGTGTGAACTTAAAGCAGATAAATCACTTATATGGGATATATACATGACAAATATATTCTCTGCACAGTACTTCTAATGCCCTTCATTTGTTGTGTCTACATGTGGGAGGACTGTGAAAACTGGCGAGGCAACATAACCGACACAAAACAAACAGGAAAATCTTAAATGAAAGTAAAGAAGACTTCACTCTTGTTAATGTATCTTTTGCAAGATAACTTTTCTTGATGGGACTCCTAGCATAACATAAAGCCTTCCAGATCCAGTAATCTTACATCCTTATCTGGATAGAAAATATATTTTATTTCACAAACAGTCAAGTATCTTATATGTGGTGTCTGAATGTTACTCAGATGCAAGGTTCCAGGAAGGAAACAGATTTCCTCATCCTGTTCATGTTTGCAAATTGCCAAGTTATCAGTCTGGTGAACTCTGGCCAGCAGTAAAAGGCTGAGTGACATGTTTTGGCAGTGCATATGCAGAAGGGATGACATGTGGGCTAGTGGAGCACTCTGAATTTAAAAGGAGACACGAAGAGCAAACGAGAAAACATTGCTGAGGTAGATTATCAGAACAATTGGACTCCGCAAAATACGAAATATCAGGACACTCTAAACCTCTCAAGTTTCACTGGTTGAAGTGGATTGGGGGTTACAAGTACTTTTCTACAACTAAATTGAACAATGGTACAGTTACGGTTTGAACAAAATGGTCAACCTCCTTGAAAAGCTTTACTATCACTAAGAAAACTTGCATAGTTTTTTCTAGCTGAAAACTACACATTTATTTATTTATTTATCATTGCTTAATATTACAAAAATTTCTAAACAATTGAAATACAGTCCTATCTTGGTTATTGAACGCCCTGGAACTCGAACATTTTGGCTTCCGAACACCGTAAACCCGGAAGTGATTGTTCCGATCTGCAGGAGCTTCCTGCAGCTAATCAGAAGCCGTGATTTGGTTTTGGAAGTCGAACGGACTTCGAGAACAGATTCCGTTTGACTTCCAAGGTACGACTGTAAAAATATAAATGTGACAGTGACATTCAGTAAGATTTCTAAAAATTAGATAAGCACAAGTTTAAAAGCAAAACAAACTACCACAAATAAAACTGAGACATGTACAAAATGGAGAATTAAAAATTAAGATTTCAGGAAAGATTTGATTGCACTGGGGGAGGTGGTCTGAAAGGTATGCTTTCCCCTAGTGGTTTAGGGTTTTAAATGCCAGCAACAATGCCTTAAACCCTATATTATGGTAGGTAAGAACAGGACTCTGGGAAATTCAATAATGGGTTTACATAAGCTCTTCTGATGCATACCATGACCAGAAAATGAAAAGAAAGGCTTATCTTGAAGAATTTCCTTCTTCCTAGCAGAGGAGGGAATCTGTCCATATATTAGGCCCACTTATCATGGGCAACTAAAATATTTTTTTATGCAGAAGCTATGCTTGGCTGCTTTTTGAAATATGATTTGAAGCTCCTAATAACCTAGGGATAACAAGGGGCACTAAAAACTATTAGCTCAAGGCAGGCTACTAGAACAGAGCAAGACACAAAGGTAACATGAAATAAGTCCTCAAAGGCCGTTATAGCACTTAAAAAATAATTCAGCCAAGGGGAACTCAGGGTAAATAAGTACTAAACATAATGCACTCCCATAGCCCCCTGCCTATTAATGTGCTGGGAATGTAAGAATTATGCAGTAAACACTTCCCCGCCACAAAATCCTAGGAAGACAAAAAAGTCATTTATCTTGAGGGCAGTTCAAAGAACTTAATATGAGATTGGATAAATGCCAGTGTATGCTTTCCTGTTTGCTATTTCTCTCAGCCAGCAGATTTTTAAATAAAAAATAACAAATGCAGTGATCAGTTATTTCCTACGAGAACTGCTAGACAGACCTAAGAATCTGTCTTCTTGCATTAAAAGATAGGTGCTTCTAACTGGTAAGCTGCTTGACTGGCATGTGTCATTCAAAGGCACAAACCACTTTGAAGCACATGGCAAAGGAAAGGTCAGCTCAGTGGCACAGCATCTGCTTTGTGTGCAGAAGGTCCCAGGTTATCGATCACCTGCATGTCCAGGTAGGTATGAGGGAGACTCCCTGCCTGAAACCCTGGAAAGCCGCTGCCAATCAGCATAGGCGATACTGAGCTAGATGGACCAATGGGCTGATTTTATATACAGTGAGGGGGGGGAAGTATTTGATCCCCTGCTAAATTTGCCCGTTTGCCCTCTGACGAAGAAATGATCAGTCCATAATTTTAATGGTAGGTTTATTGTAGCTGTGAGAGACAGAATAACAACAGGAAAACCCCCCAGAAACCCCGAAGACAAAAGTCAGAGATTGATGTGAGTGAAATAAGTATTTCTGAATAAATAAAATTATACATAAAGATGTTGAGAAGTGCCCAGCTACCTTAAAGGCAAAGCCAGCCTGCAGCATCGCTGTTAACACCTGCCATCTCCATTCCCTTTGTGACCTAACTCTTGCACAAGAAGAACACCAAGATTGGTGGGTTCATTTTCCACATGGGAGCAGGGTGGAGTGGGGGGCACAGAAACTACCAGTTAATTCCTTTGGCTACTTAAGCCATCTGTGGCCTTTTAAACTGGGGAGGGGGTATTGTTTGTGTTGCTTACGATGGTGTGTATTTTTGTGTTTTTATACTGTAAATCGACCTGGGATCCTTGGGTTGAGAAATTTAAATAAATAGAATATTGAGCGAATTCAGCCCGTTTCACCCCTGCCTCTGCATGGCCAGAGCATACAAGATCTGTGGGTTGTTCGAAATATACAGTCAAACCAGGGCCCCCAAAGAAAGAAGCTACATTAAGATTAGTGATGAAGATGTATGGGAGGAAGGAGAAAAACAATAGGTGGCGTAAAACACAAACGAAACAATTCCCTCTCTAAGGTGGTCTCGCTAGCGTCACGGGTAATCTTTGCTCATCACAAAAAAATCCATTTGAGATTCCTCTTTTAAGATTTCTCTTTAAATCGCTTGTGCTAGCTGGTCAATCTCAAATGTATTTTGTGATGAGCAAAGATGACAACAATGGCCGATGACAACAAATGGGGAATAACCCCCATTTTACTCATGGAATGGGTGTGTATGGATGTGGCAGGATCTTCCAATTAAATAGGTCCATGTGTGCTTGGGACCCCTCTTAAGCACAGAGTTTTAGATGCTCAGCACATCCATCACATAGACAAGGAGCTGCTGGAGTGGGACACCAGTGGTTCTCATAACACCAGAAAAAGAAAAGACGTGAAATGAGACAGTTTTTTCATCTACTCCTGGACGACAGAACAAATCGAGGCTGTGCACCAGGAGGGTGCTTGACATGCAGCAAGAAAGTCTCTACCTAATGCGGAAGGCAAAGTATTTATGCCACTGGGTTTTAAGGAGACAGATGTTTTATTCTTACACTACAATATTTCCTGTACAGCTACTTCATTATTTTCTTTTACTTATTTTGGTCTACTTCCCTATCCCTGAAGGGACGCCGAGAAGTCAAAGGGGCAACAAAACAGAGCTTCCACATTACATTAAATGATTAGACCAAGCCAATATGGATGTGAAAGAGCCACTGGAGAAGGGGAAGGGCGGGCCGGGATGTCCAAAAGAACGGGAAAACGTGGGTTTTGCAAGAACTTCTGCAGCTACAGTACCCAGAGGGATAACTGCGTTGGTCTGTAGCAGCATCAGCATCATCATCAACAACAACAGAATCTAAAGCCCTTTAAAGACTAACACATTTACTGTGCCAAAGTTTTGCAGACCAGAACCCACACTCCGATAAAGTGAATATTCAATAAAAGCGGAGGCCAAACTAATGTGCCAGTCTTTAAAGCACCAACAGATTCTGTCGTTTTTACTGTGACAAAGACCCGTACTGACAAAGGTTCATAATTTAGCTCTTGTCTGTTCTGGTTCTTATGTGGGCTTTGTTCCTTTCCTGTTTATTTGTTGGTTTAGTTCATGCGGCTGTATTAATTTTATGGATGCTTCAGTGTTGCTGTTTGTTCAAGAACCACTCTTCACATTAATATGATAAAGTGGTTGTCAACATTCCCCTACCTAAGATCCCAGACCCTAGGTGGTCCCTTCTTTGTAAAGGACCTTCTATTGAGGGCCCAACTAAGGGTTTTGTTACCCCCTTTTCGTCACTGGACAGCCTCCTGCTTTTTATGATTCAGCATCCCTGCCCATTCCATTTTTCCTTCCCCTCTTTTACTGGCCCCACCACTGGTGGTACATAGTCTCAGACCACTTTTCACTCCTTTCCTTTCCTTTCCTTTCCTTTCCTTCACCTCAAATCTCCCTTAGGACCCTTGTACTTATGGGACTGCCTCTCCTGGTATGCCTCACAGAGGACCTTAAGGTCCACAAATAACAATAGCTTAAGGGTCCCAGGCCCAAAAGAAGCCAGATTATCCTCCACAAGGGCCAGGGCTTTTTCAGTGTTGGCTCCGACCTGGTGGAATACTCTGTCCAACGAGACTAGGGCCCTGCGGGACCTGACCTCCTTCCGCAGGGCCTGTAAGACAGAGTTATTCTGCCTGGCCTTTAATCTAGCCTGATCCCCTATTCCTTTCCCCCTTTCCCTTTTTTCTGAAGAAACCCTTCTGGGTCCCCACATTACAATTCCTCCCTGGTCTCCCTACTGGCCTAGCATGACTAACTCGGCCAGTTAGCCCTGGTGATCCCATGGATGTTTGTTTTTTATGCTGTTTCTTAAGTTGTTTTAATCATTGTCTTACATTTGTTGTTAGCCGCCCTGAGCCCGGTTTTTGGATCGGGAAGGGCAGGGTAGAAATTAATAATAATAATAATAATAATAATAATAATAATAATAATAATAATAATAATAATTAGTGCTCTTCTTTTCTCTCTAACACTTCCTCCTCCCTCCCTCATCATAGAAACCAACTCCTAAGGGATGAGGTCCCTTCGCCCCCCCATGAAATATTTGAGGGGTCCGCCCCCCAAGTTGATGGGTGTGCCCATTCAAATGGTGCCCGGGCACCGCATCTTGTGATCGTTTATGCGGGGCATGGCTTACCTGGCTCCCTGTAGTGGAAACTCGCGGAAGATCTTTGTAATCACGAGGAGTCAGGTTACATGTCCTATTCCCTTTTCCTCCTCTAATTAGCAAAGTAAGGTTGCTTGTGAGGAGGATGCAATTAGTCGAGAACACCTTCAGCTGCCAATGACCTTGGCCAAGCCACACTCAGGTGCCTGATTCCCTGACCATTCGGGAATGGTGCCTGATAGCCAGGTGAAAACAATCAAACTTAAGTCAGCTATATAAGCAAGGGAATGGAGGGGACAGATTGGGGCTTCGCCACAGACTAGGTCTTGGGTGCTGTGGGGTTTCTGGTGTGAGGGATCTCTCCCGCTGCTCTCTTGAAGCCCCGGGCGGCAGAAGAGGAGGAGATTTGTGTTTGGGCGTTGGTCAGGTACGCTACGTTTGTCTGATTGTATCTAGAAAATTAAAGCATACTTTTTTTTGTGTTCTTCTTCCATCTGTGTGTTTTATTGGATCCAGATTCAAAAAAAAGGAGAACCCTGCCCCTTGGCAGAACATTTGGCGCTGTGAGCAGGATCTGGAGACAATGCCCTGGTGGAAGAAGAAAAGCCCTAGGCAGGAGGATGGCCAGAGCCACATCCCTGGTTGGCCCAGCACTAGTGCTTGGGCACCAGTGGCTCAAATTTTGAACCAGTTGACCCCACCAGTGTCATGGGATGCTGAGATGGCTGGGTTTGGAGGTGCTACCCCTATGGCTGTGTCTAAGTGTTTGCAGCTAATGGGGATAGAGAAAGGTGCGGGGCAGAAGACAGTGGGGGGGCTTGGATGGGTCCTACTCACTGCGCTCCGGAGTGTTTGGGAGCAATTAGAAGCCTCTCAGAGGAAGGTACAGCAGCAATTAGAGGACATCGCTGCTTTAAAGGACCAGCAGGCAATTCTTAAGGAGGTGCTAGAAAGCGCTCGGGGGAGGGAAGAACTGGCTAAGGAGCGGGCTGCCACTATGGCTATTCGCTTCGCTAAAATGAAACGCCCAAAGCGGGTAAGAAAGAAGTGTATCCCTAACCCTCGGAAGGTTAGAGCCCTCATTGCTTCCCGGGAATGGGACCCCAAGACATGGAGTGGGGACATTTGGGATTCTAGTGATGAGGAGTCAGAATGGACAGAGGGAGAAGATGAGGGGAATGAAGAGGAATGGGTTGCTGAGGCACGTCCTCTAGTGACCAACAAGAGTAAGGGACCGCCAGGTAACCCACAAGCGGCCCAGGCCACCCGGATAGTACGGGATTACACTCAGCAGGAGTTGGCGGAAATGGCAAAGACAAACAGGCAAAAACCCGGGGAGGGGTTGAGCCAATGGCTGGTTAGGTTGTGGGACCAGGGAACTACCAGTCTTTACTTGACGGGGGAGGAGTTGGTAAAATTGGGGACCCTATCTCGTGATACATTGGTTAATCAGTTTTTGCGCATGCCTAATTTGGGTGCAACAGGTTCCCTATTTCAGTGGTGTGTAGAGGCTGTATACGCCAGATACCCCGCCCCAATGGATTGGGAAGAACAGCCAGGCCCCTGGCAAACCATTGAGGAAGCCATAGAACAGCTGCGTGGCATGGCTTTGCAGGCTGGGATCTATCAGCAAGGGTTCCAGGGACCAGAGAGTCAGCGTCTCACTGCCGGCATGAGGGCGCGGCTGTTAAAGGGCGCACCTTCACATATGCGTGGCCCATTGTTAGCGCTGCTGGGCCCCGCCCAAGGGAGACCTGTTGGTGAAGTTGCTCTCTTGATAGGACAATTAGGGGAGGCAGAGAGAGAAAATGTCGCTAAACCCCGCGCCCGAATAGCACAGGAGAAGGGAAAGTCAGGGACTGATAAGAAGTCCTTCACCAGGACAGATAAAACATCCTCCACCCCTAAGGTGACGAGGAAGCAGATGTTTTTGGAATTATTGGAAGCAGGGGTTCGCAAGGAAGATATAGATGGCATTCCCACTGCAGAAATGTACAACTTGTGGAAGCAAAAATGTGCAGGGAAAATTAAAAAGGAGGGGACTGGCCCCCGGGTCAGGGGCACGGTTACGCCGACTGCCCCACCCCCGGAGTCACTGTACCCCTCTTTGTCAGAACATAGGTGGGAAATACCCCAACCTACTGGATAGGGGTGTGGCAGGGCTCCAGCGGTGAGGCCAATAAAGACGGCTATCCCTGGGGACCCGCGCCCACACATTCCCTTAACCATTCATTGGTCCAAAGCAAATGTGCAGCGAGTGTTAGCTCTCATGGATACTGGAGCTGAGGTCACTCTGATATATGGTAATCCAGCAAAACATAAGGGAGAGATTGTATATATTAACGCGTATGGGGATGGGGAAGAACTCACCACCCGAGTAAGACTGCGTGTGGCTTTGGGGGATTCGCTCCCCTTTTGGGCAAGAGTCTACATATCCCATGTACCAGAGTACATCATTGGGATAGACCTGTTGCAAGGTCGGGAGTTTTATACCCCGCTAGGAAGATACGTTTTTGGGGTCAGAGCAATCACAGTAGGTAGGGCCAAGTGGACCCCACTCAAGATACCACCACCTGCCAAGCCTGTAAATGTTAAACAATATCGGCTTCCAGGTGGCCATGAAGAAATATCTCGTACAATCCAAGGGCTCCTTGAGGTGGGGATATTAAGGCCGGCTGCATCTCCCTTTAACGCCCCCGTGTGGCCAGTGAAAAAGCCTGACGGTACATGGAGGATGACGGTAGATTATCGTCAACTGAACAAACATGCCCCGCCCCTGGCCGTAGCTGTACCTGATATGGTAACTTTGTTAGAACATATTGAGAAGAACGCCGGGGTGTGGCATGCGGTAATTGACTTAGCAAATGCCTTCTTCTCTATCCCAATTGATGCAGAATCGCAAGATCAGTTTGCTTTTACATGGGAGGGAAGACAGTATACTTTCCAAGTCTTACCGCAAGGGTATCTGCATAGTCCCACCTTATGTCATGGGCTAGTGGCTAGGGACCTGCAGCAGATTACACTGAGCCTAGCCCTGTTTTTAGCCCACTACATTGATGATGTCTTTATGTCGGGACCCACGGAAGAAGATGTGCAGCAAGGGTTAATAACAGTGATTGACCATATGCGGTCCCGAGGGTGGGAGATCAACCCCAAGAAAATTCAGGGCCCTGCTCAGCAGGTACAATTCCTAGGGGTGGTGTGGGCTGGACCAGTGAGGCATATCCCTGAAAAAGTTCTGAATGTAATCGCTACCCTCCAGGCTCCTACGTCCAAAACCGAAGCCCAGCGGCTGGTAGGACTGATGGGGTACTGGAGACAGCATATACCACATCTAGCCCAGATACTAAGACCCGTGTATAACGTGACACGAAAGAAGGCTCAGTTTGAATGGGGGGAGCTGCAGGAGAAAGCTCTGTCTGATGCCAAAGCGGCCGTGGCAGCTGCTATTCCTTTAGGTCCTTACCTTAAAGGGCAACCATTTGAGTTACAAGTCTCTGCAAATAAGGAAGTTGCAGTCTGGAGCTTGTGGCAGAAAAGCCTGCAGGGGAAGCGCGTCCCCCTAGGATTTTGGTCTCGTAAATTGCCCACCGTTCAGTACACCCCTTTTGAAAAGCAGCTTTTAGCATGCTATTGGGCCTTGGTTGAAACTGCTAGGCTAACTGGATCCGACCCTGTTGTATTACGACCAGCCATTCCTATCATGGCTTGGGTGAATGATAATTCTACCAGTCCCAGGGTAGGGAGAGCTCAACAATCTTCCCTTATAAAGTGGAAGTGGTATATTGCAGAAAGAGCTAGACCTGGTTCTCATGGGGTGAGCGCACTGCAGGAGCAAGTGTTGGCTGTGACTCCTACAGGGGAAGAAATCCAAGAAATTCCTAGCTTAGAACTTAAAGATCCCCCAGCACAGGAAGCTCCCCCGTATGAGCAGGTTACTCATGACGAAGTCTGGTTCACCGATGGCTCCGCCCGTTACCAGGGAAATGAGCGAGTCTGGCGTGCCGCCGCTTTAAATCCTCGAAAACAAATTACTCTGACCAGAGGAGGAAAAGGGAAGTCCAGCCAATATGCTGAGTTAATGGCTGTATTAATGGTCATGGAACATGCAATTGAGCAAGGAGGGGATGTTGTATATATCTATACTGATTCTTGGGCTGTGTTTAAAGGGCTGACTGTATGGTTTCCAAAGTGGAAACAGGATGGCTTTTGCATCCACAACCGACCATTGTGGGGGCAGGACCTCTGGATAAAACTGGATCAAATGCTCTCAAAAGTACAAATGCACATTGGACATGTAGATGGACATACAACAGGGACACCTGTTGCCCTGTACAATCAGGCTGCTGATCGGTTAGCAAGAGTACGGACAGCTACTCCAGAAGACGAAGAAGAAGAGTTATTGGTATTAGCACGCTGGGCGCATGTCAAGGCAGGGCATCTGGGGGCCAAAGCCACCAAAGAATGGGCCATCAAGAGAGGCATTCCATGTTCAGTGAGTGCCGCTGCCACAGTGGTCGCTAATTGTCAAGTGTGCTCCCAGGTGAGACAGATGCCTCTGTCTAAGACACCCATGGGAAAATTACATCGGGGAAGTGGTCCTGGGCAAATATGGCAGATTGATTATATAGGGCCCTTACCCAAATGTGGACGTTGGCAGTATGCATTAACCATGGTAGACACCTTTTCAGGGTATCTTTTGACTTACCCCTGCGCACGAGCGAACCAGCAGAACACCATAAAGGGGTTGGAGATGTTAATACGGAGGTATGGAGCGCCCCTTCAGGTACAGAGTGACAATGGGAGTCATTTTGCAGGGGGAGAGGTAAAAGATTGGGCAAATGAATGGAATATCCAGTGGATATATCATATTCCTCACCACCCACAGGCTTCTGGGTTGGTAGAACGGCTAAATGGGTTACTAAAGCAAAAGCTTAAACAGTTGACCCCCACCCATACCCTGAAGGGGTGGGGTAAAGTTCTAGATCAGGCGGAATTTGAACTAAATAGCCGTCCACTATGCGCTGGCCAAACACCATTGCAACGAATGATAAGTTTGCCAGCGCCAGCACCAGTGGAGTACCTAAAGGTCTGGAAACTCCAACCTTATGGCCAGCCACCCCTCCGAGCGACGCCCGATAGTGCTGGGGCTGACCTCATAACCCCTAAGGATGTGGTGGTACCAGCCGGAGGGCAGGTACTAGTACCCTTGGGGATTAGGGTCACCGTTCCCCATGGAACCTATGGGCGCATCGCACCTCGATCCAGCCTAGCCTTAAAAGGCTTGCAGGTTTTAGGAGGGGTGGTGGACGCCGACTACCAAGGAGAAGTAAAGGTGCTCCTCCATAATGTCAGCACTCAAGATGCATCTCTGCTAACAGGACAACGAATAGCGCAACTCATTTGCGAGCGTATCAGTGTACCCGATATTCAGGAAGCACCAGGTCCACCTCCATCTACTGTCAGGAGGAGAGGAGAGTTTGGATCTACAGATACCACTCTCACCTCTGGACAGAAGGTATGGGTGGTATACCCCGATCAGCCAAACAGACCTGGAGAGATTGTTAGTAAGGGACCTGGGGCCACCTACTGGGTGCTTTTGGCAAATGCTACTGCACCCATATGTTTAGATGCAGCCAAGCTGAAGCGGCGAGAATAATGACTCTTCTATTTCTTTGTAATACGCCATAATAATTTTCTTATTATATGCTTCTAGGACACCATGAATTGGTGGTGGTGGGTAATAGTCTGCCTCTGTGCGCACATCTATGATCAATCGAATCCTCCTGAGTTGAACACGACTACGCTGCTGCTGTGTGAACAACCAGCTCTGTCTCAAAGGCGATGGCTCCCCGGCATCCATGGCAGATGTATGAATGTGACTGGACAGGGGACATGGATGATGTCTGGCAAACGACTGTACTTCTCCATCCCATGGACGTATGATAATTTTACGCTGTCATGGTCCATCACATGGAATGTCACTTTCCAATATTTTAATGGCCAACGATGGATAACGCAGGGGAGTTGGCAGGATATCACTAGGTGGAAAGATTCCAGAGAGGGCAGATTGAGGGGGGATCATATAGATAGTCATGAGTATAGTTTTTTCTTTGTAAATTTGATTAAAGGAATGATGTTAAAAATTAAACATGAGGGAGCAGAGTTAGTGCGGGTGATGCGAGATGTTGGGGATCTCACTGTGCATCATTGGTGGGACATATTCTCCGGATGGAGTCCCACCATGACCAATATTTTGAACCTGGCCTTGCATCCGGTTATCATTGTTTTGGTGATTATATGTATTTCCATGATCTTCACTTGTTTTTTGTTTGTTAAAATTAAGCAGCTGTATGCAAAGGTGCAACCTATGTGGGCTATACTCAATCAAATGACACCGAGGATGAAAAGGAAATAGGATATGTTAAGGGGTGGAGTGTAGTGGAAACTCGCGGAAGATCTTTGTAATCACGAGGAGTCAGGTTACATGTCCTATTCCCTTTTCCTCCTCTAATTAGCAAAGTAAGGTTGCTTGTGAGGAGGATGCAATTAGTCGAGAACACCTTCAGCTGCCAATGACCTTGGCCAAGCCACACTCAGGTGCCTGATTCCCTGACCATTCGGGAATGGTGCCTGATAGCCAGGTGAAAACAATCAAACTTAAGTCAGCTATATAAGCAAGGGAATGGAGGGGACAGATTGGGGCTTCGCCACAGACTAGGTCTTGGGTGCTGTGGGGTTTCTGGTGTGAGGGATCTCTCCCGCTGCTCTCTTGAAGCCCCGGGCGGCAGAAGAGGAGGAGATTTGTGTTTGGGCGTTGGTCAGGTACGCTACGTTTGTCTGATTGTATCTAGAAAATTAAAGCATACTTTTTTTTGTGTTCTTCTTCCATCTGTGTGTTTTATTGGATCCAGATTCAAAAAAAAGGAGAACCCTGCCCCTTGGCAGAACACTCCCCCCCCCAATATTTTATTCAAGTTGGCACCCCTGCCCCTCATGATCCTCATTTTCTCTTTGCCTCCTCTGCGCCCGAGAGCAAATGCTCCCGAAAGCTGCCTTTGCTATGCTCTGAAATGCTCTCAGCATCCTTCCAATGCCCAGTGTCTCTGTGCAACCTGACTTCCTGGACAGACACCTCTGCTTTGCACAGAGAGTGCCTGCTCCCTGTCCCCCTTCACAGTAGTATATTCAAACACTATCTTTTGTTTATTTTAAAACGATTTCATACTATGAACAACACCCTTATGTCAAAAAGGCTAAACATGACAATTATTCACAGATACTAGTTGCCTCTAACCCCAAACCGTTTCATTCAGGCACAATCAAATGGTTTAAGTCATGAATGCAGAGCTTTCCTTGCAGTTTTTTCCTTCTTCATCACAGTGGCAACAAAAAACAAACAAGTCCACAACTGGGTAAGTTACCTTTCCAGATCTCTGAACTTATGTGGGGGGCCATCGGGGCAAGCATGACAAAGAGTGTTGCCAAAGCATCTTCAAATTCTGCGCTGTGAATAACAACCGGCTGTGAGGCTTGCTGCAGGGGGAAAAAGAAAGGGAGGAAGAAAAATGGATTGTAAAATGTAAACACTTGATAAAGCAGCCACTCATGAAGAAAAATGACAGTATGAAAGTAAAAGGGGGGGGGGGAATTAATAGTTGTGCCTTGAAAAACAGTATTTCCTTTTCACAGTAAGATGTTAAAGACAGCCGTAATGTTTCTGCCAGCAAAACCATGGAGAAAGAGAGCTATATGCATAACGCGCACGCATACAGAAAATTCAGAAAAGTTAATGGATACTGCTAAGCATTCAGCAAAAGCAAGCCCTTGGGATTCTGCACGGATGCCAGAGAATGCTTATGAAGATCAGCTTATAGGATTAGAGCCTCAAAAAGTACATTGGAAACTGGAATTCACTGCTGTAGCACTAAATAAATTCAAAATTCCATTTGTAAATGAGAGAGATAAGCTAGACAAGATGGATAACTCTGGCTGGGTCTGTGCTTTGCTTGGACTCTTTGTCAGAATTACAGCTCTTTTCCCCCAAGATAAAGCTATAGGGTTAGCCTTTAAAAAACAAACAAACAACCAGATGCAAAGCTGTAGGAGAGGGAGTTTTCCAAGGGTCACCATTTCTTTTGGCAATGGAAAACAAATGTTAGTTGTTGGGCATTATTACTTTATTACATTTATATCTCACCTTTGCTCAAAGAAGCTTGAGGTTCCCCCTTTTAGCATTACAATAATTCTGTAAGATAGGATAGCTTAAGAGACACTAAGCGGCCCCAGGTCACCCAGTGAGCTTCATGGCAAAGTGGGGATTTGAAGATATACAAGCCCATTCTAAAGAATGCACAGGAAGAGGGGAAAGGCATTGCTGCAGGGCAATAGCCTTGCTTGCTACCTGGGGGTGGGATTATGGGTTTGTTTTGGTTTTGTTCTTGTTTTTATTATGGTATGTACTTTGTGGGGTTTTTTTGCATTTTATACTGTAAACCATCCTGAGATCTTTGGATGAAGGGCTGTATATAAACTAATCAATCAGTCAGATGTTTGTGGTTAAATGTATCCTGTTGTGCTCTCCAGTCCTAAATAAATACAATTAAAAAGTTCAAAGAGTGACTGGAATAGACAGTTGTCTTGCTTGTAATTAACATGAAAACAATAGGTGCCTCTGATACTCTGCAACTGTATTCCACTCAATAATAAGAATAGCAAGAGAAGTTCTGATTGGTTGAAGACGCACGTTTTCCCCAGGTGCATAATATTGTGCCGTGACCAAGTACATGGAAAAGTGAAGTTCCCAAATGGTTAGCTTCAAAAGGAGGTTAGAATCATAGAATCATAGAGTTGGAAGAGAGCACAAGGGCCATCCAGTCCAACCCCCTGCCAAGGTATGCAGGTTGTGTGCAACAATTAAGAAATAAAATCCATTTATTAAATGCACATAGTCTCCCACCTAACCGCACAGCAAGCCCTCATCCTGTGAAAAGCCTCGTTGGCAGGTTGACATTCCTCCTAGGAATCCTATCACACCAACAACTTGTTTGACAGCTGCCTACAGATCTATCAGAAGCATTCATCATCAGACTCCTTTAAGTAACACTGTGTGTGTCTACTGCAGTTAACACAAAAGGATCATTTCAAAAGTGAAATAAGAACAGATTTCACTGCTTTCTGATGAAGTAAAGCTTCTTTGCCAGGTGATATAGTCAACAGCTGTCTTAGCTCAGTTAAATTTCAATTTTCTTCAAAAGGCAAAACAAAACAATTATTTTCCAAGGTAGGGGAAACAAAACAGACCGTAATATATGTTCTAATTTACAATATTAACAAGGGTGAAGATTTGTTAGATATTAGATTAATTATTACTAGTCTTCATGATACTGGGAATGCCATATTTAAGCAATTCTAAAAAGGAGGATTTCAAACATTCCAAATCAACAGGGAAAAATGCACTATGGATAAAAATGATCTTAAAGGTAAAGGGACCGCTGACGACTCTGGAGTTCCGACGCTCATCTCGCTTCATTGGCCAAGGGAGCCAGCGTGCAGCTTCCGGGTCATGTGGCCAGCATGACTAAGCCGCTTCTGGCGAACCAGAGCAGCGCACAGAAACGCCGTTTACCTTCCTGCCGGAGCGGTACCTATTTATCTACTTCCACTTTGATGTGCTTTCGAACTGCTAGGTTGGCAGGAGATGGGACCAAACAAATGATCTTAGGGAAATGCAAAAACTAAAAGCTTGCTGCTAAGCATGGATCTGTAGTGCACATCAGTACCATAAAAGAAGTTATTAAAATATGATAATTTACATGGTATACTCACTGACAACGTGTTACTGAGGCCCATCAGTCGAGCAACTGCTGTATGAAATGAGAAATCATTCTGGAAGAATTCAGTTACCTAATTGCACAAAAGAAAAATGTTCTCTCTTTGGTTAATTCAATTTACTACACCTCTGCAATTTTTGCTTATTTACGGTAAACAATGTCTAGGAATCCCTTTACTGAAATAAACAGGGTGCTGCATAAAGGCTGGAAGTAGAAATGCAATGGAGTAGTCAAAATAGAAATTTATTGATCCAACGCATTTTTGACCCGATTAGTCCTTCTATCCATTTTTTATTACAGAACTGGTTCTATATACAGTCATACCTCGGGTTGTGTACACTTCCTAGAGCACGCGCAATGCGCGGGTGCACAGAAGTGCAAAAACGCGCGAACTTCTGGGTTTTTTCTTTTTTTCTTTTTTCTTTTTTTCCGGGCGTTCGTGTTAAGCATGCCCGTGTTACACAGCGCAATCCAGAACGGATCACATGCGTAACACGGGGTACCACTGTACACGCAGGTCCCACTATCAGAACACATTTCTCATCCATGCTTCCTCTCTCCATGCTTTCTGCCTGAAACTGCTGCAGCCAATTCACAAGAGCCCAACAAGAAAAATGGTTATGTCCAATCTCTCTCCTACCAATGGTTTCTGCCTAAAAATAGCTGCTGTCGACCAGCAAAACAGAAACAAGTAAGGAAATGGGCAAACCCCAGCTGTTTGGATATCTGAGTCAACCCTTTGTGGAGCAAGGTTTGGATAATCCTTTGTGTTCGGATAACAAGCAGTCTGATAGCGGAAACTGCATGAATTGCATAAAACTATCTTAACAGACAATCTGTATGAAAGTCATAATAGTTCTGTTATAGACATTAGTATATTCATACTTATTTATTAAAAGTATTTATAATCTGTCCTTCATCCTAAGATCTCAGATGAACGACTATTATGAATATACCTAGAATGTATGACTAGGATTAGTCCCATACTAGCAAATGTGCAAAATAATTCTGAAGTGGAGGGAGGTTACAAAAGCAGCTTGAGCTATAGCATTTTCATTTTAATTAAGCTTGACTATTTCTCAAGACAAATTTCTACAGAAAATTTCTCTAAAGAAATCTGGGCAAACCTGAATTGGTTCTTTGAATCCTAGCAAAACGTTCACAAACATGGATTTGGACAGTCAAAAACAACTACTTGTGCCTCCCTGGAAAGACTTGCTTCATAAGAAGATTCCCGATTACAGACTAGCCTCAAGTACAATTTTGTGTAAAATATATATTATTGTAGATAAATTATGTATTATTATAGGTACAAAGTATAGGTACAATACATATGCACATAGGCATAAACAATCATGAGGCTTTAACCACAAACTGACAGAATGCACATCTTTGATAGGCTTCATAGGTTGAAACCTGACAAGACGAAGTACTTTTTTGGGGGGACAGGGGGCGGGTGGCTATCAGGGACTCCCTGGTTCTGAATGGGGTAACTGTGCCCCTGAAGGACCAGGTGCGCAGCCTGGAAGTCATTTTGGACTCGCAGCTGTCCATGGAGGCGCAGGTCAATTCTGTGTCCAGGGCAGCTGTTTACCAGCTCCATCTAGTACGCAGGCTGAGACCCTATCTGCCTGCAGACTCACTCGCCAGAATGGTGCATGCTCTGGATATCTCCCGCTTGGACTATTGCAATGCGCTCTACGCATTAAAGGTGACCTGGAAACTGCAACTAATCCAGAATGCAGCAGCTAGACTGGTGACTGGGAGTGGCTGCTGAGACCATATAACACCGGTCTTGAAAGATCTACATTGGCTCCCAATACGTTCCCAAGTACAATTCAAAGTGTTGGTGCTGACCTTTAAAGCCCTAAACAGCCTCGGCCCAATATACCTGAGGGAGCGTCTCCACCCCCATCTTTCAGCCCAGACACTGAGGTCCAGTGCCAAGGGCCTTCCAGTGGTTCCCTCACTGCGAGAAGCGAGGTTACAGGGAAACAGGCAGAGGGCCTTCTCAGTAGTGGCACCCACCCTGTGGAATGCTCTTCCACCAGGTGTCAAGGAAAGAAACAACTACAGTGGTATCTAGGGTTACAGACGCTTCAGGTTACATACTCCGCTAACCCAGAAATAACGCTTCAGGTTAAGAACTTTGCGGCGCGGCAGCAGCGAGAGGACCCATTAGCTAAAGTGGTGCTTCAGGTTAAGAACAGTTTCAGGTTAAGAACGGACCTCCAGAACGAATTAAGTACATAACCAGAGGTACCACTGTATCTGACTTTCAGAGGACATCTGAAGGCAGCCCTGTTTAGGGAAGTTTTTAACGTTTGATGTTTTATCGTGTTTTTAATATTCTGTTGGGAGCCGCCCAGAGTGGCTGGGGAATAAATATTATTATGAATAATGATGGTGGTGGTGCTCATTCATCTCCTCAGGATTCACCACTGAAAAATCCTTACTCAGTTTATCAAACCAGTAATTCTTTCTAGTGTAGTTTGGAACTGTTGTCATCCTCAAGAATCAGATCTCTTCTTGATGGTTTTGTCTCGCCCATACAGCCAAGATCCAATGTTATGCTACCAAAAGCTATATTGTATGGCACCCTTTAATTCTTCACACACTAGTAGGAGACCATGCCACAGCCACAGGTATCTGGACCAAATGATTTCCTTTTGGGTGGGGTCTGGCATAACGTGCGCAGGTCGGAGGAAGATGTAGAAGTGAAAGCTGAATGTATTAAATGTGAAAACATTGTGCCTTATTAAATCATTTGTTCTCCAGTAGGTGCTGGAAGAGGCAGAATGGCTGTGTCTTTTCTCAAACAGTCTCTTGTGGCACCATAGGGCCTAACAAATTCATTATGACATAATCTAAGTGGACCGTAGTTTATGAAAGCCTATGTTGATATTAGTTTGTGAAAGTTTATGCCACAATAAATTTGTTGGTCTTTAAGGTGCCACAAGAATCTGTTTCTGGTGAAGAAAACTAACCCCTCTGGAAATTGTCTCAAATAATTAACACCGAGTAGGCTTCCAAGGAAGCTACTGCTAGATGTTTATCTTCCGCTTTTAAAATAAAGATGATGTATGGTAGATCTAAGTGTGCCTGGCTGTGCAGCGGGAGAAGGATTATCGCTATCCAGCAGCATTTTAGAAATTTTTCTTGGTTTCTTTATCAGTGCTTCAAGCTGTGCCACACAAAACAGAAGAAATGGAAGCACTTAAGGAATTTATAGAGCGTAACATTGGTATATTACCTGCAGAGCAACAACTGAGTCTTTATGAATGCAGAGAGACAATTCTTCTATATTGCTTTATATCACTTCTAGCTTTTTCACATCTGGGGATATGCCATTATGGAGTCACATTTTACTTTTCTCGGCTTAAAAAGGAGGGAGTTTTAAAAGCAGTAGAGAAAAGTAACCAGAAGACTAATCTACTATATATATTTTGGAAAGTGAATTGTCATGTCTGTCCATTTGTTTGTTCTCTATGGGTTCAATCTTAAGAGATTGTCACCAAACTTGGCACAAAGGTTTCTGAAGTGGGGACAGCACTTTTTGTTGATGTTTGGATGCCGTCTGCCATTTTGAATCAAGATGGTAGACTGACACATCACTTTGGTGTGACTTTACCCATTTGGGGGTATAGGTTTGGCTGCCTCTTGAGATACTGTCACCAAACCTGGCATGAAGGTCACCATTCTGAATCAAGATGGGTCCAAACTTACATATTACCACTATCCATTTAACGGTAACGAGGGTGAGTGGGTTATAGCACTCCCCACTATATTCTATTAAAATAAAAAGGACATTACATTGTTAAAGCTTAGTGTGACAACGGACAAAACATCACTAAAAACAAAAATGACTCCATCATTTTTAGAATAGCCAGAATTCTTTCTAACCTCAGAGACAGTGATGTTCTGCTGCTCCCAGATACGCTTGGCTTCAGCTTTCTCTTTCTGATTCAGTAGCTGTGGACTTGGCAGAGTTCCAGAATTCCTAGCTTCAATAAATTTGGTTGCTAAGTTCCAGAGGCGAGATTGCCATCTTTCCACCCCAGGGATTGCATCAGCTGAATGAAAAATGGCAGGAGAGAGAGGTTTTCATTAGCACGAGTTAAGATAACATTTTCAGAGGGAGAAAAAGAAGTTAGACAAAAAGTCCTCCCCCTTTTAATGAGTCAGCATTTAACAGTTTTGAAGCTAGCAATACTTTAACATACAACTTGCAAACGGAGTAAAATAAATTCACTACCTTAATGCTACGGCAGCTACACTTTATATTTGAAATATTCAGAAGTACTTTCCCTTTAGGCTGAATGCCTAGTGACAGAAATGCCTTAACAGAGAAGGTCCGTTCCAGCGTTGACGTAAAGTGATGACAAACACAAGTGCTCTCTCACCAGAGAGGTCAAAGAAGAAGATGCAGCTTCAAGTGGTGCAACTCAAAGAACAAAGATAAGAGGCTGCTGGTGCAGAATTCAGCAGCCAGGTTGCTCACCAGAGCATGGGTGCAATCCTGCTTCTCTCCCATATGTGGGCTCTATGCCTTGGTTCTCAAACAACTTGGAACCCAAACACTGCAAACCCGGAAGTGTTCCAGTTTGCGAACTTTTTTTTGGAAGCCGAACGTGCTCAGTTCTGAGTGCCACACTTCCGTTTTGAGCGCCACACTTCTGTTTTGAGTGTTACGCTGAGGTCTGTCTATTTTTGCTAATTTTTTGTTTTGTTTTTGCAGCTTTTTTGCTTTGTTTTTGTGACTGTGTTGAACCCAGTTCAGCTATTGATTGATTGATTGATTTTTGCAACGGTTTGGTTTTGAAATGGACTTCCAGAATGGATTAAATTTGAGAACCAAGGTACCACTTTAACTATAAACCCCCCCCCCCAAAAGAGATATTTTGCCCAAAGTGAAAAGCACTGCCTAGATCAGTCCGCGAGTTTTGTCAACCATCTAAGTCCTCAAAGGCATTTTGTACAAACACAAATCAAGGCAAAAGAAGAATTTGGGTGCCGGGAGGGTGCCTTACTCTTTGCATCCCACAAGATGTCCTGCTCTGGAGGGGAAGCAAACAGGATGTAGAGTCTGACTGTATCAATTCCATACTTCTGGACCATTTCTTCAGGCTCTATACCATTGTGCTTGGATTTACTCATTTTTTCCCACGTCACTTGTAGCTTCTCTTTGGTTTTTATGTGAACAGGTTCAGGACCTAAACACAGAACGACACAGAAAAAACGACTGCTTTTGCTCTACATGACTAAAGGAAGAACTGGTTGCTTTCAATCCCTTCTCACACAATTAGATTGCTGCAACGTGTTGTATGTGGGGCTGCCTATGAAGACGGTCCTGAAACTTCAGGCGGTACAGAATTTGGTGGCCAGGTTGCTCTCAGGGGCAGGACAGTTTGAGCATATAGCGCCAATCCTGGCCTGACAGGCACTGGCTGCTAATTAGTTTCCAGGCTCAATTAAAAATGCTGGCTTTGACCTATAATCCTTAAAGGCACCAGGGCTCCCTGTTTGTGGAATGGTCTCCCCAGGGTTAGCTCTCCCTGATCCAAAGCGATTGTCTTCTAGGGACTGAGAAGAGCAACATCTGTCAAACATCCCGGTGAATGTCCTTCACAAAACAATGCCTTTATGTAAGTCAGGGCTTCGGATGTTAGAAGGAAGTAGCAGGGAGCGGAAGAGCAAATGAGTTTCAATTCCACTTATCACGCTTCCGGTTCAATGCATGAACACCCCGAATAATTTACATCTGCTTCATCCATACATAAAACATAGGAACACTCCTGCACAGACATCAGACCAAAATATGCAGTACTCTTTTCCAGATAAACAAATAAAATGCTATTCAGCTATCCACAATCATCTACTGGGAATACCTTGCTAGATATATTTTAGCCTTGCCTATTCCACTGACCAAAACAGCATCAAATATTGTTACAGTCAACTCCAGTACCCTAAGGCCCAATCGTGTTCTCAATCCGGCCCACGGACGGTCAGGGAATCAGCGTGTTTTTACATGAGTAGAATGTGTCCTTTTATTTAAAATGCATCTCTGGGTTATTTGTGGGTCATAGGAATTCGTTCATTTTTTTTAAAAAAAAAAAGTCTGGCCCCCCCACATGGTCTGAGGGACAGTGGACCGGCCCACGGCTGAAAAAGGTTGCTAACCCCGATCAACTCAGTTCTAGCATCAGTGTGTGCAGTCTATTTCTTCCCTTAATATGAATACAGTGAGATTTGGGAAACTAGAGAGAAAGCCTTGTCCACAGAAATATTGCAGAAATTATTCAGAGGTTTAATGGACTAGCTTGGGGGTCTGTGATCTCACTGTGGGAAACTCAGCATAGTAAGAACAAATATTGGTTTTTGAGCCACGGTACCACCACTATAATTGATAGAACCAGCTACCTATTGTTACCAAGTTCTATGTACTCTGCCAAATAATGATCTTTCCCAAAACTGGTCATTTGATTTTTAGGATATAGCTAGAGGAATGCAATTCCCTTAACAGACTCACTTACCAGTAATATCAATTTCTTCTCTCTTCAAATACTGCCCAGTTGTTGCTAGCCTGAAAGTCCGATTCTTGACAATACCTTGAACTAAGAGTTTATGAAAAGGCTCTCTAGAGGACAAATAAAAATTCTGCTGAAAATAACAGTTGAAACATACTTTCAACATACTGAATACATGTAAGTTTTGGTGATGGCTGAATACTCCAGGAGCAGAGATCTTGAGCCACCCTGAAATTTGCACCCATCTCCTTCAAAAAGCTGGCCTCACTCTATTTTTGTTCTCTATGTGTCAACCAAAGGGAGCATGGCAGTCAAATGGCTTGGGACCACCTCTCCCCCCCCCCCAAGACAACCTGCATGGACCCTCCTTTGGGTCCCCTGCCTCTGGAGGAGAGGCAGTTAGTGACTGAAGATCAAGCCTCCTTGGTGGCCGTTCCCCAAATTTGGAATATCTTCCCTAGGGAAAACTGCCTGGTACCAAGCACAATGACTTTTGGGGCAAGGAGAAGCCCTTTTAATTTGCCCAGCCTTTTCCATCTTCTGTCTGCCTCTGAATATCAACTGCTGAAGATTATGAATGGGAGAGAGCTCTTGCCCTGCTCACGGCCTTCCCATAGGTATTTGGTTGGCCACTTAGGGAGCAAAACGCTCAGCTAGAGGCAGGACTTTGGTCTGATCCAACAAGGCTATTCTTATGTTTTAGTACTGTGTTTCAACCACTGTAATACTGGCTCTGTTATAAATTTGATTTTGTATTGCTGTTGCTTTAATATGTTTCAGCGTATTGCTCTTTAGCAAACTTTTGTGACCTGCTCCAAGAGTCTCCCCAAGCAGCTCACAACCTGTTTGTAAATACATATAAATACATGTTCTAAATGAATGAGAGAACAGGTAGCTGCCTAGATAAAGAAAGGTAGGAGCTGTTGCAAAGCCCTGGGGACAGCAACCCAAGAGCCAGATTCCCCAAAGAATCAGTCTGGTTTCTACCAGGGGACTCACAGAATCATAGAAATGTAGAGTTGGAACCCCCTTCAATGCAAGAATTTTAACTAAAGCGTCCAGGACAGATGGACATTCAACTGCTGCTTATAAACCTCCAAGGAAGGAAGAGGCCACTGCTTCCTGAGGGAGTCCATTCCACTTTTGAATGGCTTTGTCATAAAGTTCTTCCTGATGTTTAGTCGGAATCTCCTTTCTTGTAACTTTAATCCATTCGTTTTGGTCCTACCCTCCAGAGCAGGAGAAAACAAGCTTGCTTCGTCTTCCACATGACAGCACTTTAGATATTTGAAGATGGCTATCATACTGCCTTCTCAGTCTCCTCTTTTCCAGGCTATACATACCCAACTCCCTCAACCATTTCTCATAAGGCTTGGTTTCCAGACCCTTGATCATTCTGGTAACCCTCCTCTGCACACGTTCCAGCTTGTCAATATCCTTCTTGAATTGTGCCCAGAACTGGAGACAGCATTCCAGATGTGGTCTGCTTAAGGACAGGAGCTCACCCAATGCAAAAGTCCCTCTCCACTAAAATTACGTTTATCTGAAACGGCCACATTTTACCATACATGGGAAATGCAACTTAAGCAAAGAAGGGTGAGGGGGAATGGGCAGGTCTCCTGGTCAGAGGTAATTTTTCAGGGAACGTTTATGTTTGATGACATCGTGTTAATTCACAAATGTTCCCTTGTTGATACAAGATGAGATTTCGGTTAATGTTTGTTTGCAGGGGCAGATGTTAGTTAGGAGCACAAAATATTTTACCATGTATGGGAGAAACAAAAGAAAGACAGATCTTTGTAAGTATGGGAGATTTGGGAGGGAGTGGGGAGAAACAGAAGGGGGAAATGTGGAAAGGAGAGCCTGCAAAAGTCTGGAAAGCAAGCAGTGCTGAGTCACAATGAATTCCACCTTCTACAACATCTTTCCTAAATTTATTGCTCAGTTATTCACCAACAGTAACAGCACCCTCTCATGGCCACATGTAGAAGCACAAACTAGCTGCTTTTGTAGATCATATACTGGGCGGAGCATGCTTCCAGTTTTATTCTGAGATATTATCCATACTGTAGTGCAATGTACTATTCCGTTATTTCTTCAAGCAGTCATTCTTGGACCTCTATCTATCTATTCCCCAGTTCATAGTGTTCTGCTACCCCACACTCTTCTGGCCTCATCTTCTTCTATTGCCAAAATCTCACTGCAACAATGACTGGGGCTCAAATACCCCCCCCCCCCCCGTAGGACATGAATTGAATAATACTCTGCGGAGGGGGAAAGGACCAAAAAGTACAGCTCATTATTTTTAAGGAGAAACAGGAAACACCCCAATCAGTCACATGATACAGACCTGGTAACATGATTGCAATAAGGAAGACAGCATTACAGGCGGCAACGGTTTCAGGAGCGTCCAACTGACACGTGATCGCCGATGCGCAGGTCCTTTAGGACCCAGAAGAAGGCAGAACAGGGGGTGTGGGGGCAAAATGGGGTGAGGTGTGTTTATTTGGGCTCTGCTGATGCACGTGGGGGCCAGGAACAGAACTCCTGGATGAAATGCTCTCCACCAGTACTTACATTTAAAATAAAAATAACGCTTTAAAATAGATGAATACCTGCTCTGTGGCAGTATCTGAGGATGGGAGGCAATTATAGACACTAGCTATAGGGTCTTGGAACAGTTACCCTGAGATGCATGTATCTTTTCTCCAGTAGTCCTGGAAGTGCTGCTGGGAGCTAGCCGGTTTTTGTTGCCGTTGTTTTGCAGGTGCTGTCTGAAGCGCTATAGAGACTACTGCAATATCGAAAAATGGGTACTGGTAGCTCTTCAATACTACTACCTTCAGTTCTCAGAAAATCTACCAGGTGTACAAAGCCTAACTACAATGAGAAGTGACCTTGCTTCCCCTGCAAGCTTTTATTACACTTAAGCCTGCCACTGTTCTTGCACTTACCTGTGTTTAGTCATCTTCTGATTATGGCAAAAATGGCTGAAGAATCTAGCATAGTACAAATGCATAACTGCATGCTCTTTTCCTCCAATGTACAAATCGACAGGCATCCAGTGATCTGCCAAGTCTTTGTGAAAAGGTCTAATAGAGAAAACAACCAATGCATAATGAGAAGAAGCATAGCTGACCAAGGAAAGTCAGAGTGATTCTGATTACTGTATTTTTCGCTCCATAAGACGCACCTAGTTTATAGAGGAGGAAAGGGGGAAAGCCCTGTTTTTTTGAGGATCAGCTGAAAGTGGTGCAGCTTTTTTTTTGCAAAGGGAAAAGCCCTGCTTTTTTGAGGATCAGCTGAAAGTGGTGCAGCTTTTTTTGCAAAGAGGAAAAGCCCCATTTTTATGGGGTCCAACTCACAGCTCTGCAGCTTCTAGTCCTACAGTCATTTCTACAGTTTCCAGACAGATAATCTAATCAGCCAGTCACATGTTACTGGGGAAACAAACAGCCTCCCTTTGCATTCAACAATGGAGGCCTGGGCAAGGGGGCGGGGCTGGAAAGGGAGCCTTATCTCTCTCCCCATCACTTGCTGAACAGCTGTTAAGCGGCTTCCTTTCAACACCCCCTTCTCTCTTTGTTAAAAAAAGAGCACGATCTCCTTTTGGCCCCTAGGCAATTCAGCTCCAGGGAACATGCATTCGCCCCATAAGACGCACAGACATTTCACCTTACTTTTTAGGAGGAAAAAAGTGCGTCTTATGGAGCGAAAAATACAGTAATAAGAATCAATACAAATGGATTTGAATGGCTTACAGGAGTAAACATTTGGATGCTACCAGCAGGGGGCAACATGACTTCATTATATTAAAACAAAATCCATCCTGAACATTCAGTGGCTGTAGTAATCCAAACAACACTTCATTATAAAATCAAATCTTCATATTGCTTAGGTGCAACTGAATGACAGCAAAGGGTATCAGATAGCTCTGGTTTTTTAAATTTAAGTTTTTATTTATTTATTTATTTATTTATACATTTCATTAGTTTTACAATCAATTTAACATTTCAAAATTTGACTTCCTTCCTCCTCTTTCTGCGGTTCCTTAATTTTTTATTTTTTTAGTATCTTCTGCATATCCAAATTCATTTAACTTGCTCATTTAATTATCTACTGTAAATATATACTCTTGTGAAACTGCAGGTTATTACAATAATCCTGCTGATGTTTTTATCTGTTTACAATCAGATAGCTCTGTTGGGGTTATTCAGGTTTGCAGTCACAGTCAGTGAGGTTATGTAGGAATACCTTTATGTGCTTAAAACTACAAAGCTGTTGTAACGTAAAGGTTCTACTCTGAATGAAACAAACAATTGTTTAAACAGTAGGAGTGTGATAAACCCTCTAAACAGATTAACTCTAGACTTAAGGACTCTGATTCCTACTCTTAACATTCCTGTAGGTGTTCAGTGAGACAGCTATCACTCTAAAAGCCATCTAAAAAACATGGCTTTGATTTTTAAATGGATAGTGTAAATTTGAAGTTTTAGGGCTGCACATGCACCAACTCCAATCTGAAACATGCTGAAATCAACCTGTGGAGGGAGCCAATGTTTAACTAGGATTACTTTGGTCTGCATTTTGATTCAAAATGGTGCCTAGTGTCCAAACACAGACAATGTTTGGTGATGAGGCAGCTGAACCTATGGCAAAAAACAGGCAAAGTCATATTTTGGTTGACCATCTTGATTCAAAACGGTGGCCAGTGTCCCAACATTGAAGAAAAAATGCTGCCCCACCTTGGGAACCCTCATACCAAATTTGCCAACGATAACTTGAGAGACATTCCAAAACCTATGAACAGACAAGACAGAAAGAAGGACAGGCAGAAAAACCACTTGCAAAAATATATAGATGATGATCTCTTTAGATCCTGGGAGGTTTTGACAAGAAGAAGGTTTCAAATACATTGCATTCTGAGGTGGTGAGAGGACTGCACCATGTCAGAAGATGAGCTAAGTGATGCACTTAAAAAACAGCCAACAGGCTAACGCCTTTGTACACTGGGAAAAGGGCACCACTGGCAGAACAACAACAGACCACTCACAGGAATCATCTTTTTATTGTGTTCAGTATGAATTTAAGGATTATCTACAGGAGAGCCTTGCCACTCCTTCCAAGCTGAGCTATGAATAACAGGACCAGCTTATAAGATTACATACTATTCTGCTTGAATGCAGGCTGCCTAAATTACTTACCTCTCAGAATTATGAGGATCAGTGTACCTTAAATAATACCAAGCTGAATCAACAAATGTATCCATGGTGTCCGTTTCCCTTTTTGCAGGCTGCTTGCACCTGAGGAACACAAATTATAATTATTAGGGTTCTGCAGAGATAGAAGGGAGTCATCTGGGGAGCTTTGTTTGCATGATTTTTTAAATGATATCCCTTATGAGTCTGAAGCCTCATTAACAGTCAACTACAGATCTGCGATGCTCACTTGTTGTATAAGCCAAGCTTCTAACTGGGCATGCGAAGTCAAAGCTCACAGATCTCAGCAGAGGCGGGATCTACAAGTCTCTGCTTTCCAAATCATATCAGAAGTGAGAAATCAGAAATATGAATAAACCAGGAACACCTTCTCTCTCTCTCTTTAAATTCTTACATCTGATGAAATGGAAAAATGAAAAACCAAGAGAATTCAAAATGGGTCGATTCATTCATTCCTACTGTCAAATCCAGCAACCCCCCAGTTAATCTGAATGGATAGGAATTCAAATTGGTCCTAAGCCTTACAACTTGCATGAATGAATCATAATGAATGAACCTTTCAAGAGTCAATTTAGTGATCTCTTATTCTTTCAAACTACTGTCAACCCTCCAGATTTCCCAAGCACCAAGGTACTTTATACCTTTTACCAGCATTACACTGTAGGGTCCCTGAAAACTCAAAAGTAATTGCAGAAATCTATTCCTCTGAGAATGGGTACATGGATGGATGCTTGCTCCCAGCTGAGTGTTCACTGAAGCCTTTTACAACCGTAAAATGTGGAACGTAAATGCTATTACTCAAGATTTGCTATCATTTTATAAGGATATAAACTTGTGTGTAGATTTACAATACACCGATAATTAGTTTGGATCTGGATGAAGTATTTTAAGTCTCACCAACAAACTTAGTCTGGTTCAAGCTCATTCAAAATACTGAGCAGATGGCTCTCTTTTTCCTTTAAGCCCCAGCTTACGTTTAGCCTGGTAAATTGGAGATAGGCTAGACATAGTCAAAAATCTAAAGGGCTGTCACATGGAGGATGGAGCAAGCTTGTTTGCTCCTGCTTTGGAGGTTAGGACCCGAATTAATGGCTTCCAAGAAAGGAGATTCCAACTAAACTTCCAACTAAACTTCAGAAAGAACCTTCTGACAGTGTTTGACAGTGGGATAGACTCCCACGAGAGGTGGTGGTCCCTACTTCCTTGGAGATTTTAAAGCATAAGTTGGATGGCCATCTGTCATGTATGATGCAGTTGAGAGTCCCACATTTCAGTGGGTTGGACTATACGACCCACAGACTCCCTTACAACTCTGCAATTCTATGATTCTTTGATTCCAAGATCCACTGGACTAAACAAGAGACTACTCGCACAGTTACAGAATTTTGAGCTTTATTAATTAATAAAATGCTGTGTGAGTGAGATATCCATCTGTAGGCAGAGAAGAAAGCCAACATTTGATTCTTGTAGCTTTCAGATGGATATGTAGCCAGGGCATAGTAGCCAGGGCATAGTTTGTCTCTCTGTTTGCATGAATCCTTTCTGGGCAATCCTCTTTCCCAAAAGCATGTGGGTTGAACATGGTTGCTAAAAGATTACTTGTGTATGTGTGTGTCCATGTGCACACACAAATACAGAAGCCAAGCTGGAGGGAGGAGAATGACGAGTTTGAAGGCTTCACCATGTAAAAAGCAAGCAGTGCACAAAAACTAGTATGTCAACATCATGTGATTCTTTTGCATATAAACATGGAATGGTCAGAAAAGGCAAGTGCTCAAAGTAACTGTTCATTATTATCATCTCAAAATTGCCTAAGTTGAACGTGGCATTGAAATCAATTTCCAATTCTTAATCCCTAGACATTGCTGAACACAGGAATCACCAAGTGATACCTTTTTGTACATTTTTGAAGAGGGATTACAGTCGAACCTCGGAAGTCAAAGGGAACTTCCAAAATGTTCGAAAACCAAAGCATGGCTTCCGATTGGCTGCAGGAAGCTCCTGCAGCCAATCGGAAGCCCTGTCGGATGTTCGGCTTCCAAAAATAGTTCGCAAACTGGTACAGTCACTTCCGGGAGTCAAAATGTTCAGGAACTAAGCTGTTCGACTTCCAAGGTACGACTGTACTTATGGCTCCATTCTGAAGTGATACATTTATTAGGATGAATTTCTTGGCTGAGATTTGCCTGAGCATAGTTGTTTACATCAAATGCCTTTTGCAACAGCAACAAAATGGAACGAGTCTTTCTGAGTCACATCACTGAGGTACCACATTACCAAAAATAATGTATTCACTAGCTCTTGAATGTCCAGAGAAAGTGACAGGTTTACTGCTTCTGTATTCTGAAGTGTGAATAACATGAGATCACTTAACGGCTCCAACAAGGCAGCCTAACAATACAGAATTCATCATGTCAACTCTGCTGAGAGCAATGTTCCATTATACGTGTGATGAGGAAACAGTCTCTCAAGGATACGGGTAAATTCTGATCCTTTCCACCAAGCATTAGCCATCCACCAGACCCTGGAGAATACAGATCTAGTTTCCCTAATGAAAATATAATTCTCTAAATCTGAATTAGATTCTGTTGAACCAAGCAAACAAAAGGCTTAAATCTGGCCTGCATAAAACTCCTTTCTAATACAAATAGCTGCCTGACATAAATAACAAAAAGCTCAGATCTAAACCAAAAGCAGTGGTCCTAGGTGACTTTAAACTTTCCCAGTTTCAGAGATAATCTTTTGGTACACAGAGGAGCAGATTCCGGATCCCTTTATTTGCAGCAAATTAAAACAAATGACCCCACCACCTTGCCCTTAAAAGAAGAAATATGTGAAGCAGCCCTGGCATCAGACTCATGCAAGAGAAGTGAACTAAGATCTCCTCATTTCCCAAGGAAAAGCAGCCCACAGAGCTTGCCTTAACTCCGTTTCCAATAGCAATACAGCTAACCTTGCTATAAAGAGGAAGACAATGCCTTCACTCCAATGAAAAACCCTGTTCCTCTAATGACTGAGCCTAGCAGTAGGAAGAAACAGACACACAGTCTTTTAGAGTTAAGCTCTTTCTCCTGCATAAAAAGATCTGGTGAATAGGAAATAACCTGAGGCTGCTCTCCACTTTCACAGAAGGCAATGCTTTGGGAAGTAATAGCACAAAGGTACACTGGGGTGAGATAGTCAGATTTGTAGGACAATTAAGCTTTAGTCTTCTGTCCTCTTTCTTTAAAAAAAGAAAACCAGGAGCCACAGCATCAACCTAATGTTTAACCGTAATAATAATAAAAATGAAACAAAATTTACTCCTCTTCCAGCCAAATTACTGACCAGAAGCTGTAAAGAAAACGTGCAATATTGTGCACTCACCTTGGACACAAGCAGTTTACCCAGTGTGAAGCCGAAGCCAAAAGCGAGCCGCCCTTTCCTGTAAAGGAGGTGACACTGGGCAATTGCACAGGTAAGTCTTCGTAAGGGACAGGGACAGGACCACAACTCTGGCAGTGAATGATAGGAATAGGCGTCCCCCAATAACGCTGTCGCGAGACCAGCCAATCTTTCAATTTACTGCTTGTTAAGTGTCCTCCTACTCCTTTATTTTTGGCTTGTTGAGTGATGGCATTTAACGCTTGTTGTCTACTCATACCTGTGAACTGAGAACGACAGATGTTGATGTATTCCAATAGTCTCACTACAATGGTAGTTACAGCAATGTTCCTATGTATATATCCCACCACCCATAGTCAAGAGAATGGAATTCTATCCAAAGTCCTAATAGTCTCTCAAATTTTCTCCATTTTCATCTTCTGTTGAAGCCTCTCAGTTACCAGCAGTCTAATGATCAGGCCACTACCAGCAGCTGCTGTTAGATTTGGGCATGGTGGTCTGGTGTGCATTTTCAGATAAGTTTCCTGGAACAATTATTTTAATCTCCTAGAGCAGGGATGTCCGACTCCCAAGAGACTGCGATCTACTCCCAGTATAAAAAAAAACTGGCAGTGATCTACTGTTGAGCTTTGAAGGGGGGGCGATCAACTAGGATCAACCAGGGATGCACAGCGATCGACCAGTTAGAAATGACTGCCCTAGAGCAATTGTTTCAATTTGTTTCTGGTCTTGCACTAAACAGGTTTTAAAAATAAAAGCAAGTCTCTGTTGGGCAGGTGGCTGAGCAGCGATAGTATGAAGCTTTGCAACTTAAGGGTTTGTTTTAAACATGTTTGTACATAACAAGAAACCTGGATTTCAGAAAAGTATTTTAGGATGCATGCGGCAGAAGTCCTGGTTCCAGCTATGCAGCAGGAGAAAGTCTGCAAGACCAAGGCTTTGCTCAGGCTCATTCTAGCTCATACATGTAGTGCTAAAGCAGAGTTCAGTATTTTCATACTAATCACTCTCTTCTATTAGTATGTATCAGATGACTACGGTAAAAGCCAGCAGCGCAGACTGCCAGCACTGGCTCAGTTCTTTCTCTGGTGCCAACTATATGAAGCAGAATCCATGTAGTGTTTCGACACCCTGCACAGTTTGGAAGTGGATTAGCCTGAAGCATTTAAACTGGGGCCCCCAAACTAAGGCCTGGGGACCAGATGCGGCCCAATCGCCTTCTAAATCCGGCCCGCGGACAGTCCGGTAATCGTGTGTTTTTACATGAGTAGAATATGTGCTTTTATTTAAAATGCATCTCTGGGTTATTTGTGGGGCATAGGAATTTGTTCATTCCCCCCCCCCAAAAAAATATAGTCCGGCCCCCCACAAGGTCTGAGGGACAGTGGACCGGCCCCCTGATGGAAAAGTTTGCTGACCCCTGATTTAAACTAAACCACATATGTCTGCATCTATATTAATTTCACTTTCATTTTCTGTTATGCACATTTTAAAAATTGCCTAACATTTAAAAATCAAAACAAAATAAAATAAAAAATTCCTTCCAGTAGCACCTTAGAGAGCAACTAAATTTGTTCTTGGTATGAGCTTTTGTGTGCATGCACACTTCTTCAGATGCACACGAAAGCTCATACCAAGAACAAACTTAGTTGGTCTCTAAGGTGCTACTGGAAAGGAATTTTTTATTTTATTTTGTTTTGACTATGGCAGACCAACACGGCTACCTACCTGTATTTAAAAATCAAATATCTGGTTACATGTTTGTGTGTGAGTTTTAAAGCTGTCATTCGTTCCCATGGAGGAGTGGGGATGAGGAAGCAGAAACTCACAGGAACACACTAACCTCTCTGGAGTTGATCAGTCTCTCTGAACCATCTGGCAGCGTTTCAATAACTTCTTCAAATGACAGACCCAAATTCCTAGCAACTTCAGCATCAGCTGGTTTAATGCAAGGGATTCCTTGGAAGGGAAAATAAAATGAAAGCGTTTCTTAAACAGATTTCAAATAAGACTCTCACACCTTTGGGTTTTTTAAATGAAAATACAATCAAACAGCTTTCTGATTCAGAGTTCAGGCAGCATTGCTAACTACCATATTTTTCCATGTATAAGACTAGGTTTTTTTCCTAAAAGATAATGTCAAAAATTAGGGGGCGTCTTATACATGGATAGTGCCAAGGGTGGACTGGTGATTGGCTGTTGTCGCAAAAATAGGGGGCATCTTATAGACTGAAAAATACAGTATATACTTCTTGCATATACTTTCAGCCTCTTCAACCCATGTTTCTCTATTTCTTTCAGCCTACAAATCAACCTTCCAAATCAAAACGTATCTAAACTGACTCCCAATTCCTCTTCCATTTAACAATACTCTCTGCATTCGACTCTTTAGCCCTTGGCCGATTCAATTCAATACATATTGATAAGATGAATTTGTCATTGACATCTTGGCTCTATATATTCCAAGATGCAACCTCTCTTTTCTCACCCTGGTTTCCATATTAGCTAGCACTGGAACTTTAAATTCCTGCTGCGAAATCAATCTCAACGTGTTCATTTGCACGTTTTCCTCTTGCTGCAAAGCAAAGGCTAGATCTAAAGAAGCATGGTGACATTACTTCTGAGAGATGAAGGAAAGTGGGTGAGATGCATCTTTCTGACAGAGCAGCTCCCCATGCTGTATGACAAATATGCTTTGGAAAATGAAGGAAGCTTCAAAGACATTTGCAATACTGCAGGGGGCGGTGAGATGTTTTTAAAAATGAAATAAAATCCAAAACCCACACCTCCTAGGGCAAAACACTCCTGAGAATTTTTGGATCTCAGTCATCAAAATCAGAATTAATGTTGATGTTTGGGTACTGATTAATTTAATTCTATTACTTTCCATTTTGAATATAACATTTTAATTCAAGGGGAGCTTGTGGCCATCCATATGTTGGGGGGCTCTTACTGTCATTAGCCTTGGACACTGTGCCCAAAGGTCAAGGATGATGTGAACTGAAGTCCAGAAACATCTGGATTTTCACAGGTTTCCCCACCCCTATTTTAACTGTTGGCTCAAAGCTTCAAATTACATTCTTGTGTATGTCAAAAGTTAGAAAACAACAATAAATAGAGGGTAAAGGTTAACAAGTTTAGATGATTGTTGTTTAAAAATGGAAAAGTACTGTTTTACTATTTCACTGAAAATAAATCAACTTAGAAGTTTATGAAATGAACTCAGACACATACCAAGCTAATCTTCTATACAGGACACAAATTATAACAGGTGGACAGCATACACTATAAATTAGTGTTTCCCAAACTTGGGTCTCCAATTGTTGTTGTACTACAACTCCCATGATCCCTAGCCAGCAGGACTAGTAGTCCAAAAACAGCTGGCAGCCCAAGTTTGGGTAATATTGCTCTAAATGTTACAAAAACATGTGCCCGACTGAAAGCTGGAGAACAGTCAGAACAACAGCCTTGCTCAATCAGACCAAAGGCTCCTCTAGGCTAGCATCTCATTTCTCACAGTAGCCAACTAGATTCTGCTGGGAAGTCCACCAGCAAGACGTGAGCACAACAGCCCTCTGTCTCCAGCAGGCGACATTTAGGGGCATGCCAAAACTCATTTTCCCCATGACAGCCTTATCTCCCATTAGTCTAATCCCTGTTAAAGGCATCCAAGTTGGTGGCTAATCTACATCTTCTGGTAGCAAATTCTATAGCTGCAAACCTTCAAATCAGGAGCAGAGAAACAGGCAGAAGCAGCTGCATGGAAAATTTAAAGTATATGACTGTTTACCAGCTTTGAATCTGGCAACCCTAGCAGTGCTTAATACATCAACCTTTATTTTCCCTTCCATGGATGCTTCTGGAACCCAGAGACAACCACTTTTACATTTTCAGCTGCATAAGCCTTATTTTTTCAATATGTTTCCTGTACTCACCTATTTTTGTATCGACAGAGCCTTCAAACTCAGATTTTGCAGAAATGACTACAGGAATCTCTTGACTGGTGAGCAAGTTCAGAGCTGTCACTGAAGTAAGAGACTCTACAAAAAAAAGATCATAATAATAGGAACATTGTGCCAAGAGTGTTCACTTACTGCTAAGAGAGCCTGCTGCTCTCTTGTGCTACTAAAAACCTAATGAAGCAGCCTTTGAAGATCCGGTGTCAGCCTGCTTGAATCAATAGCAATAATTCTGAATTTAATTAGTTTCTGATGGAAACAAAGCTTCTTGCACTTTTGAAAGATTTCTCTCACAATCTGAACCTCACGCTTCAATTATCCCACCCCCTGAAAAAATAATTACCATTCTCCAAGGATACATGAAATATTTGTGCAAGGAAATGAATACGTAAATAAAAGCAAAAACAAAAAAAGTAAAGGGCAGCATATATTTTGTCATTGTACTGGAAAGCTTTCCCTCTTATGCCATTTTTGAAAGATTGTCTCTTTTCATTTTGCAGAATTGTCTGCCATTCTTTGGTTTTAAGAGATCTCATTCTACATTTGAACACTAGTTGGCATTTGCAATTTCTCTCTCAGGGAAATGCAATTCAGTGGTGTCTCACTAGGTGCTGCTATTTTATGCCCTTTTGACTTCTAAGTGATAAAAGGGTACTGTACAATGCTCTATTCCAGCCAACAGGAGTGTGATGGTCATCTCCCAGTCTCCCTGGATCCAGTTGCCCTCTGGGGGGGGGGGGTGTACCCCTCTCCGAGCACAATTCAAAGTGTCGGTGCTGACCTTTCAAGCCCTAAATGGCCTTAGTATACCTGAAGGAGTGTCTCCACCCCCATCGTTCTGCCCGGACATTGAGGTCCAGCTCAGAGGGCTTTCTGGATGTTCCCTCCCTGCGAGAAGTGAGGTTTACAGGGAACCAGGCAGAGGGCCTTCTCGGTAGTGGCACCCACCCTGTGGAACACCCTCCCACCAGATGTCAAGAAAATAAAGGACTATCTGACTTTTGGAAGACATCTGAAGGCAGCCCTGTTTAGGGAAGTTTTTAATGTTTCATGTTTTATCGTGATCTGTTGGGAGCCGCCCAGAGTGGCTGAGGAGGCCCGGCCAGAAGGGTGGGGTATAAGTAATAAATTATAAATTATTATTTATTACTGAGCCCACCCTTCCCTTTAATATATTCAGGGGCGTACGAAGTGGGGGGGGCGAAGGGGGCAGGCCACCCTGGGTGCCACTGGGGGGGTTTTTTTTTTGACAAGATGGCCCCTGCCTCTCCCCAGCTGTAGAGCGCCGAGGGCACACGCAGTTCCTCCGCCACTGGATATATTGCTGCCAAGAGATAAAGCGGACAAAAAAAATACTCAGATTCCCTTGTTCATCAATTACTACTGATCATGTTGTTTAGACAAGCATGTACTCTAATATTTATTATTCCTATATTTATTTCTATTTCCTAATAGGAAGGTTGCAGCTCCTCTCAGCCAAGGCCCAAGAACCACAATACGATAGCCAAAGCTGAATTTAGTTCAGCTTCCCATTTCCCAACAGGGACCAGCCAGATGCTTCAGCGAAGCCCACAAGCAGGGGACCACGGCAACAGTCTTGGCTTCCCAGCAAGCAGTATTTGGTGGTATACTGCCTCTGCACATGGAGGCTCTATTTTGTCAACCGCTGCCAATATATTTCTCTTTCATGAACGTCTGCAGCCCCCCCTAAAGGAATCTAAGCCAATAGTCAGCATTCTGTGACAGTGGGTTATGTGTTAAAAAGTACTTCCTTTCCTATGTCCCCTAGCTATTCCAAATCAAGTTCACTGCATGGTCCAAAGTTCTTATATTATCACAGGCTGAAGAAGACTGTGCCCACCCTCCCTCTTCTTTCTCCAAAATTGCGTAATTTTATATACTTTTAATATCTTCTCTCTTAGCAAGTCTTTAAATGGGGAAACGAAAACCTCACAGAGCTGGTCATCCAGCGCCCTAACTGTTCTGGCTGCTTCCTCTTTTCTAGCCTTACAACGTACTTTTCACAATGGGGCAACTGCAAGTGTGCACAGCATTTCAAATGCAGGATCACCATATTCACACAAGGCATAATTATACTAGCCATCTTACTTTCAAACATTAAATTTGCATTTTGCATTTTTCACTGCTGCCACACACTGCCTCTCGTTGTACACTGTAGGGTGCTGCAAGTCTGAAGTCAGGGATTCTTGGTAGTCAGATCTTACACTGTGTGCCAATTTGCCAGAAGCGTGCAAAAAGCCGCTAGCACGGTATCTGCTGCACTTGGGCACCACCGAAGGAGCTACATTCTTCAACAAATAAAACTTCAAACAGGAGACTCCAGCATACAATTCCTGCATTATGATTCCACTGAATTCAGACAACGGTCTCCTCTCCCGACGCAAGTGTTAATTAACAGAGCAAAACTAGGATGACTGTGTTGCTGTTTTGCTCCTGTTGTGAATGGTCATTATGCTCCGTTTATATACATTTCAGCTTTATACTGAATTGGCTCAAAACTGTATGTCTTGCATGTAACGGCCATTTGATTTCGCTGTTTGCAAAGCTTTTCTCATGCATGTGTGTGTGCATGTTTGAGCAAGCTAATGCACATAGACACACACACGCAAACCCCTGTCAACTGAAGATATACATATGCTGAAGTGGACTCCGCAGGGGGGGAAAACCCTTACACCACAGCAATTTCTTAATATTCAAGGTGTCACAATACTTTGTTGTTTTCCTGGAAGGAAATTCTGTAGTTTGGTGGTTCAGCAGTTTTCAGTTGCTACAAGATACTAATCCGATAAGGGCCTTAAGATTCTAGTCTGGTTTCTCAGTCGAAGCAACTTGTCTTTACAGAGAAGATCAGGCTGCTGCCATATATTTAAAAGGCATACTACAATGTTTAAAAAATATTACAAATGAATTGGCTTGTTTTGTGCAAACTTGATCGTGTTAAGCTACACAAGCAACTGTCTAGTCTTAGTAAATCAAGCACTACCAGAAGAAAGAAAGAAAGAAAGAAAGAAAGAAAGAAAGATTCACCTTTTCCTGGGACAAGCTCCTTCCGGAAGATTTCCTTTAAACAGCTATTTCCATGTAACAGTCTATGATTAGGCAATATATGTAAATGGGATGCACCATAAATGGCTTCAGGTGCACATGCATAGGCTGATATCGTCTCTCCTGTAGGATTATTATTAGTCTGACAAAAGACAGGGAAAGGGTTACTGCAATTTCTTCCAGAGCAACATGCACAATTTTCACTTGCAGGCCCCAGCTTGCATTTATGAATTCTGCATACATTTTTCAGAATCAGTTCCAAAAGCCACAGTCCACATCTGAGAATACAATGGGGAATTTGGCCACACAGGCAATCCAGCCATGTCTCTACATGCCCCACGCCAATGTCACTTACGGTATTGGGATGTGTGTGTGTGTGTCCTGAGCAAAACAGCCTAGCAGACTAAAGGATCCCTAGCCTTCATTTGCACCCACACCCCACATGTAATTGCTAACATTTCTAGTTTCACTCTTAACAGTTTTCAGTCTCCTGCGGATTATGGCGAGAATATCTCATCACCAAGAAGGGAATTGCTCACCTTTAGCATGAACTCAAAATAACATCCAACACAGTCTCCTAACCAATGAGCTTGCATTTCCTTTATTCCATACCACTTGGGGAGATCTGACAAACCATCGAGCAAAGCCTGCAACAATAACAGAGAAAATGGTAGGTATTCAAACATGAGGTGGAAGATGTTTGCCCCATTCTGACTCTGTTACTTCCTCCAGACATCCTCCACCTGACAGGAAGGAATATTCCCCCACTCCTTTTTTTTTAAAGCGGGATTTGCTTTGTTTCCCCTGACACCAAGAATTTGCATGGAGGACATGGCATGCTATAAAGCAGGCATGTCCAACAGGTAGATCATGATCTACCAGTAGATCACTGGACGTCTGCTATAGATCACTGATAGAATCATTGGCTCCCCCCAAGAAGCTGAACAACCGTGGCTCCCCTAAAAAATCTCGACATTTTACCTCCTCCCTGAAAAAAACTCAACAACTTTGACCCAACCCCCCCCCCCCAAATGGCCCTTCCTCCTTCCTAAAAAGGTCAGCAACTTTGACCTGAACCCCCAAAAGGGGGTAGATCACTGCCACTTTTTAACTCTGTGAGTAGATCACAGTCTCTTGAGAGTTGGCCACCCTGCTATAAAGCAATCTGTGGTCCCAGGGTCTCATATGGCCTTCAGCCCCCTGCAAACAATCAGTTCAGAGTTGTGGTAGAAGTGATCTGTCTCTCCCATAGTAGCCTATAGGGTGAGGGTGGTAGGAAAAAAGGGGTCCATGTATTTTTTTGCTCTGGCTCCACCCACAGTCAACATGTGACCTCTGACAGATTATCTATGAAGGGATGTGACCCTCAACAGAAAAAAGGTTGCCCACCCCTGGTTCTTCTATAGATGGCCATCCTAAGTTTGAAGAGACTAAGCGCTTGCTCAAAAAAGTCTCCACAAATATGGAACACACCTGCCTTGCACAGTTTTTTAAAAAGGCAAAGCAGTTCAGACTCAAGCCCGTTAAATAAAAGGAATAAGGATCAGGTAAATGAGTTGAGTCATGTAGCCTTCAGTGAAACCATTGAAATAACACAGATATGTCCAGGGTCACTCAAATGCAGTACATTTTCAATGAGAAACTGCATGAATACAGTCAGCAATACAATAATAATAATAATTCCAGACACACCATATATTTAAAGCGCACCCAACCCCCTAACCCCCAATAGTCATGGGAACTGCAGTTTGTTAAGGGTGATGGGATTTGTTGCTCTGTGGTGTGAACTGCAGTTCCCATGATTCCTTGGGGGCACAGGTGCATGTGTTTTAAATGTATGGTGTGCACAAAGGCACAAGGAATTTGAATAATGTCCTGACACTATTCAACATTAAACACATGACGAAAGAAGCAAAAGAAGAGCAAAAGATATGGTCCATGACTTTTTGGTGCCTGAGGCATCCCCTTACAGCAGAGGCAGTCTCCGCTCAAGATCTGGAGGGTACCAATTCCCATTACCCATGGCGATGGGCTACGATGGCTGGGCTTGATGGGAGCTGTACGCCGATGACAACTGTAAGGCTATCATTGCCCTATAGCATTTTTTTTTTAAAAAAAAAACACCTCAAAAACAGACAATTGGCTGCTCTTTAATGGGAGCACGAAACTGGCCACTAAAGTCAGTCTGCACCTGGTTGACCGCTGGGGGTAAATTTAATGGAATGGGCATACAATCTAATCCTGTGGAAAGAAAAGAAGCAGAAATAGTACTTCGTGAGAGCTTAGTAAGCCCACACAAATCACTAAATAAAATTCTAGCTAAATGAAAGGAGCAGAGATTCAATATAAGGAAATGAGTCTGACGGAGAAATAAGGATGTAGCTAAAGGTTACAATGTAATTTAGCACACATTAAGAGCAAATCAACAGTAAGAAGCACTCACATAATCTACCAAGAGAGCAAAAGAAACAGCAAGTCATTATTTGTTCTCAGAAATGAAAACAACGAATGTCACAGCAATCCACACCATCGGGCAGGGGGTACGTGAAAGCAGAAGAAGCCACAGCCAACACCAAGATTTTATGTGCAAAGGTGAGTCAAGAAGTCAGAACACTGCACAGACTACGTTGAGGCTAGGAGTGACCCATTCATTAAAAAGACAAGCCATGTTTTAAAATGGTGCTTCAAAATATTAATGGGTTCGCAAGTTGGCTTAAAACATGCAGATTTATTTTTTTTTAAAGGAAGAGAGGAGTCTATATTGCTCTGGGAACAGATTTCATGACTAGCTGCTGCAGTGCCAAACTTGTAATCAGGACAGAATATGGAAATAACATGATTGTCCTTTTTCAAAATATACATTATTACACAATGAAAATGTATTTGCCACATTAATGGTCCTGGTCCCCCAAAAAACAGCATGTTTCTTGGCCTGGTAACAATCAGTGTGTCCATATACTACTTCCTTGCCATTTCCACTGTCTCTTGTCCTCATGTGCCCAAGCTCTGAAACCACAGTTGCTGTTCCTACGGTAGGACATACAAGCCAGGAAATTTGGGTTTCATTGATCCCTTATGAGTCAGACAATTAAACCAGAATCCTGGTTTTGAGGGAGACCTTAAACCACAGTTCAGAAGTCACAGAATACTGTGGCTTAAGACATCAAGATAGTTTGACCAGAGCTTGGGATGAGTCAAGGGGTGAAGGAGTGTACAGGCACATTACTGGATGGTTACTGGACTGATAGTTCATGATTCACTAGACTGGGATTGTTTTCTCTGACCTGGGCCACAGAAAAAAATACCCAAAATTTAGAATGGCTGGAACTACAAAGCAAACTTCTCCATTCAACTGTGTAGATGCTGAAGCACAACAGTCAATACGCCTATCTCAAGGAAGGATAGCAAGGAAGCAGCACTAGTGAAGAAGGCAATTGAGTTGAGGTTAACAAAATGCAGGTCAAAAAATGAACTTGCGTTTAGCAAGATAACACTGAGATGATGACTCTTCTTAAGAATAAAAAAAGCTCTAGAAATGAGCATTCTGAGGCCAAAGTAGTTAGTATGGCTACAAATGTATCCAACAATAAAAGCAACAATCTTACAGATTCAAATGCAAATATGTTAAACAAATCAGGAAAAGGAAACAGTAACTCACAGCAGAAAAATAAAGCAAAAACCTCTACAGTATCTTAATGTACAAAACAATTTAAAAGTTGGGGATTTTTTTTGCCAACTTTTCAGATCTGACAGGCATATTTACATTAACAGTGAAGAAACGAGAATTGCATTTACAACTGAGCGTTACAAAAAGAGGCAGCAGTAGAACAGCCCATGATTAAATTTATGAAGATGAGCATCCATTAAAGAGAATCCAGAAACACAAGAGGAAATTTTGATATTGTTTGGAAGTGGCAGTCAACAGCACCAGTTGCTAAGAGACAGAGAGATGAGGGAATTACAGAGCTGGGCAAACCTAGCAAAAGGATGACCTAGATTGAAAACAGATCTGAGATGTTGCAAAGAGAAAAGATTCGTGTCCAGAAGTGAATATCTCAAATTCTATTCAGGATCTTTGCATTATGAGAACCCACGTAAACAATATGAGCAGTAGAAGTCTATGGAAGAGAAAAAGGTATCATTTATCATAGAGATGAATACCAAAGATCCCCTTTCCTTAAACACCAGGTTGAAAAAAAGGAGTTTTATCATAGTTAAAAAGCCTGCTCGGAAAATAAGAATTTTAACACAATCATGGCATTATATATGCAGCCTTAAAGCTTAACAGTAATCACATTAAATCGATTTCTTAGGTCAATTGAAAAACTAATTAATACAAGGCGAGCATCAGAAAAATGATCACTCCAAACACCATACCGTATCTAACACAAATATTTATTAGTAAGGCAGCAATGAAGTGAAGCCATCTGATAGCCTAGAAAATTATTTTCTGTCACCTTTTGTATCACAGTCTGCAGCCTGACCTACAACCTGTAGCACATGGTCTGCCAAAGAGCTATGAGTCCGATTTTAACTGTGAGAGAAGAGGTGAACTACAGGTTTCATTCCACAAGATGGGGCTACCATATCATGGAGATAGCTAATTGATGAACAGCTGAATTTAAATAGATTTACAGTATGCCACAATCCCACCCAAGTTTACTGTGAAATAAAGCCCTACTTATTTCAGCAAACTTATTTCGCCAATCCTTGACTTAGCCAGACTGCAGCACCAATTCCTCACTCCTAGAGAGGCTCCTGGAGAGGAACTCACCTGTCACTTTGCTCCACTCTAGTCATTTTTTCTCTTTAGTGTGTTGCCTGTACCAGCATTTAGGATTGTGGCCTCTCCTTACCAAGGACACACCTTGGCTACAGTTCACAGCCAATGAGCAGAGACCTTAACCTTTTATATTTCCTCCTCTTATCTTACCAACAAGAGGGATGAAGCTTATTTTTATAATGGTTTTTACAACTTTTTTTGTAAAGTAAACTGTACAACAACAACAAAAAAGCTCGAGAGCAGCACACTGTGTCGGAATTACTGGTCTATATCATTTAGTGTACTATAAAATCACCATCCCCAAGGGCTCTTCAAGAATTAGATCTTTTCTATTAGTCTCCCAGACTTGGAAATTCATTCACATATTGATCCTCACTAACAGAGAAAAGTTGCTGTACATTTTCAGCTCAACCATCTACTGTACTTTCCAAGCCTGGTTATTGCTAACCCCAACGGCGCTAAAGTGTTAACTGAATCAGAAGCGGCATGAATGAAAATTGTATGAAAGAAAACTACTTGCGCTAGGCTCCAGTGGGCAATGGTACTCAATGTGTACAATATGCCTTTCTCTTACCGAGGCCCTATTTGATTTGCTGAATTAATGACCTATACCTTGCCTAATTTCATGATGCAGGTGGCAAGGGGGTGGGGGAGGAATGTGGTGGCAGAGAGTGAGAAAGAAAACAGGGTGATCCACCCATTTTGGGCTCTGGCCCTGCCCACCACTAGCATGCACCCCCCCAAAAAAAACCAGAATACAGCTCTCAACCGAAACACGTTCCCCACACCTGACAAACAGAGAAGAGAGCACTTGCTCACTCAAATGCAGAGCCACTCAGACCCTTGATTGCAACTTTCTGCTAAGTGAACCACTAGCAGTGAGGAGTAATGAAGGATGTGTCCCCCAACGTTAAACAACAGAGGGCTAGACAGAAATATGCACATTAACCCCTTCTCTCTCTCTCTCTCTCTCTGTGTGTGTGTGTGTGTGTGTGTGTGTAACTGTAAAAGAAATTGTCCCATAGAGTTTGCAACAAAATAAGCCACTCTTAAGATTTCAAGACAAAATGGGAGTATTTTCCACACAAATACTGTACAACCAAGCAGAAACCCGTATGAAGTACGAGCCTTTTCAAGGATTCTGCATACATTATTCTTGTAACTATGGAAACAAAATAATTACGGTCTTAAGATACATAATTAATATTAGACTCTTTAAAAAAAATAAGCCTGAAAAACAAAACACCCAAATCCAGTAAAACTGCACATAGTTAGCATAACTACTTGGGCATAATTTATGTGGCTTTAGCAAAAGGTAGCAAAAATAAAATAACCAGTAAAGAGAAGATTATGTTGACACAGAGCAGATACATATACACAAATAACTGAGCTGAATTCTCCGTAACATATCAAGACGATGCAAGCACCAAAGGCTGTAAGCAACGTGCTAAAGGCTTTCCTTTAACTTCACGCAGTCTCATGCCATTAACAAGATCTATGTAGCATTTTCAAGTGTTCAAAGAGCTTCACATGCATTATCTTATTGAAATCTTTACAACAACCCTTTAATATAAGTCAGGAAGAGGTTTCCTTAAGGCTCCCTAGTAAGTTCATGGCAGAATCGTGTTGGAAACTGGGGACTTTTGATTTGTAGACATCTCTTAGGCTAGCAGTTCCAGAAAAAAAGGCCACACACCTGCAGCCCATGGCTCTTACATTGACTAAACCACCCATATATCCTAACTGTTAAAATCACCGTAGAAAGCACTGGAGAGGCTGTAGAAGTAAGTAAAGTTGTGAAATGTTGACAGGGCTTATGGTACTCGCTCAGGAATTCTTACTCCAAAAATATTTTAAATTTTGTATTTGCAGTCATCTTCCCAATTTGTTAGAGTGAGGGGGGGAATATTGCCAAGAAAAATAGTTCTAAAAGGGTTCATGTATTACACATATTCAGTTTCTCTTCTTCACACTTAGAAAGATGTTTTTGTCCAATAGAACAAACCGGGGATGGGGCGGGTGGGGAGATTGAATTATACTAAAAGTTATGTTAGTGTGACCTGCCAGCTGAACACATTTACATCACAAGATGTTCTTGAAAGGTGAAACAGGCCAAAACTAAATGGTGCTGTAGTTACATTATAATGATGTAACTCAATCCATTTTTGTGGCAGCGTAGTTATAATGGCACCATAGTTATAATGACACACACTTATCGACAGCAGGAAGAGAAAATGATCTTACCACCACCAAAACCTACAAGCCTGTTACTGATCTGGAAAAAATACTTTGAAGGGAGGGTCCCCTCTGCAAAATAATTTATACTCACACCTTTGCATAGGCAGATGTTTTAATGAACCACTGTTTGAGGTATTTCTTTTCCACTTTTGCTCCTGAACGCCACGAACAGCCATTTTCATCCACCTGTTCATTAGCAAGAACAGTCTGATCCACAGGGTCCCAATTAACCATTGCCTAAAAAGATGCCAGGAATCAATTGAGAGGGAATTCTGGCATTAATAAGCATGTCAGTAAAATTCAGAGTTATTAGAGAGCTGTTGGGTACACATACGCTTCATTATACACCTTGAGACTCCAGGCGAAAACGTTCCTCTTTAACCAGGCGTTTGGCTGATTGACACCGATGCCCTTTTAAATGTGCTTGTTTCTATTCACTGGATGAAGATACAGTAAGCTTGCAACTTACACGCATTTAACTCGTGCACATTCAGCTTTACACACTTGGCAAAAACATAAGTTAAATAAAAAATGTGTAGAAAGTGGGCAAGCATCCAGAAAAAAAGGTTTGGCAATTCCACCCACCGCTGCACCCTTTGGGCGCGATCCCCGGAGAATAAGTTGCTGCCTTACTGTATACAACTACTCACACAAATATACTGTATAGCAGCATGTTTTAAACTGCTTTGAGGTTTTCTACATTCAGGAAATATATAAATTTTATGAAATAAAATTAATAAATCATTTTAAAGAAGAGAAGGTAAGTCATGTAGAAATTATTTGGTGGCTTGGGTGGCATTTCTATTGCTATATCTGATAACAGATAAATGAGAAGAGTCATATTTGAAGCCACGAATGACCTCACTGTTCACATTACCCCTGTGCAGAAAGTATCATGGTGCTACTGTACAATGCACAGCCTCCTGTGCATTATCCGATGGCTGGCAGGATAATATAACAATATAAATTAAACCAACTCCACATGAATGGGAATGTATCATAGAAGAACAGAACCACCTTTCATCTCTCCCGTGGCAGCAGCATCTTAACCTTTGCCTTCCAAGGGAAATTAAAGGTTACACGTATTATTAAAAGCCCACTCTGTTCAGTACTGAACAAAGCATTGGTTTGGATCCATAGCCTTGATTGTGTGAGCTAAAGCTCTACTCAGACGTGAGGAGCGTGGCTCACTGACGTTCTCTTCCCACCATGGCAATCCATACTGTTATGCTGTTCCAGAGGGTGCCAATAGATGGACATATACACAGAATAGAGTGGTATTAAAATTATATCCTAAGAAGAGGGGTATCTTACTGTTCTTAAAAAATAAATAAAAGGAATTGGACAAATTAGGCATTGGACAACTTGCTAGCAAAACACTGTGGGGCTAAAACATTACTTTTTTTTTTTTTTTTTTTTACAAAAAGCAGAGGAATAATCTGTCACAAATTGCATAGTATGATTTGATCAGTCACAGAGTTTGCTAGCAGCCAGTCTGTGATGGAGGACAGCAAATGCAATCTGCATACTCTCAGAAGAAGTTATTTCTGTACAACTCTTTTGAGTGCTGCGGAGTTGAACTCTGCTTTTGAAAAGAGCTTGCACGACTGATCCCTCACTCAAATTAAGTCTCTGCCTGCTTCACCACATCATCCTTTACACTTGCTTCTAAAACTCATTCCTTCACAGACTCTTCTCTTTACAGATGTGTGTATATAAAAAGAAGCCATCCTACCGTGTTTCTCCAAAAATAAGACACCGTCTTATATTTATTTTACTTAAGAAAATAAGCATATGGCTTATTTTCGGGGGTGTCTTTTTTATTATTAAGTACCGTATAGTTCTGGGCACCTGCCTCCTCCTGCCGCGGCCGGCGTTGTTGCTGCTTGGTCCAGCTGTCTCGGGGCACACGGCCCTGCTTGGCGCCGACCCGGCAGGCCACCTCCTCTTCCTGCTGGCTCCCGGAGGCTCGGGGCGGTGGGCGCCGACCTGGCAAGCCTTCTCTTCTTCCTGCTGCGGCTTGGCGCCCGGAACTGGCTGTTGCTGCTGCTGCTGAAGTACTGACAAAGTGCCCAGCAGCGCTGCACGGAGCGCCCCGAGTCGCGGCGGCAAATGGCGGAGGAGGCGGCTTGCTGGGTCGGCGCCCAGCAGCGCTGCACGGAGCGCCCCAAGCCGCGGCGGCAGAAGGTGGAAGAGGCAGCTTGCCGGGTCGGCGCCCAGCAGTGCTGCACGGAGCGCCCCGAGCCGCGGCGGCAAAAGGCGGAGGAGGCGACTTGCCGGGTCGGCGCCCAGCAGCGCTGCACGGAGCGCCCCGAGCCCTTGCGGCAGAAGGCGGAGGAGGCGGATTGCCGGGTCGCGCCCAGCAGTGCTGCGCTGAGCGCCCCGAGCCTCCGGAAGCCAACAGGAGGAGGAGGCGGCTCTTGCTGGGTCCCGCTGGCTCGTGGCTCCAGGCGGCGCGCGCTGCGGCTCTTGCTGGGTTGCTGGGCGTTTGACGGGGCTGCACCAGCAGCAACATCTGGGTCTGGGTGCCAACCCGACAGGCCTCTTCCTCTTCTTTGGCGCCCTCTAGAACTGCGCCCAGCAGTATGGCTTATTTTTGGGGTATGTCTTATATTTTTTGAATGCTTGATAATCTTGCCATGGCTTATTTTATAGGCACGTCTTATTTTATGAGAAGCACGGTATAGAAAAGTCTTTTTGGTTGCCTCTCAATCAGATTCCTAGACAGACTGAAAAAATCCTGCCTTTGGCTTCTACACCCACTACTGCTCAAGGTTTTATGAGATTGACCTGTTGCAAAGCCTCACTTCGACAGACTCCTATAACAGGAATGACTACATGTGCGTGTCCTGCCTTGCAAAAAAACACCAGCATGTATCTGGCATATCTTCCCTTCCAAACTATTGTAGCTTTATATTAACAAAAAAAGTCCCCCAATGATTTCAACAATGGAAGAATATTGCTTTTTGAATGTAGGACCTCCTTTGGGACACTGAAGTCCATGGAGTGAAAGGATTCATTTGCCAAATCAGAAAGTCTCCTACAGGGGAAAAAAAATTATCCCACAAAGCCCACAAAAGTCACTTTAATATAGGTTACTATTACCGTCACAGAACTAAACCAGGCACAGCAAGGTGGCTTCCCATTACTCTCTGGGTTTGACTACTGAAATGCATTATACATGAGGCTGCCTCTGAGATGGTTTCTGTTAGTTCAAGGACTGGCTAGTCAGATCATCTCTCATTAGCTTTTAAACAAGTTTACTGGATGGCAGTCTGTTTCCAAGCTGATTCAAATTTCAGATGCTCACATTTAAAGGCTTGGGGATCCAGGAGCTTGAAGGACCATCTATTTCCACTATATCTTTATATGTCTGCCAATGCCCTCCTCCAGATGCTCATCTTCCTTCAAAGTTGAGGCACCAGAAACCAGGAAGAAAGCTTTATTGATTGCAGTGTCCCTACCTACTGGACATGCTAGCCTTCAAATTCTGGTTAAATTGGTTTTCTGTGGTAACTTCAATTTTACTGCTGTGCTATTTTATTTGCTTTATTATATTATTATTATTATTATTATTATTATTATTATTATTATTTTGTTTGTGTTTTATTTGCATCATTAGCTGCTTTGGAAATAGTAATTCAGAGAGTGGGGGGTAGAAAAAATTATAGAAATAATAATCATCTTATGCAACATAGAACACCACAGGCACTCTGCGCTCTCTCTCTCTCTCTCTCTCTCTCTCTCTCACACACACACACACACTGTTTTCTACAGCTGTATGTCTGAAAGTCACCACACAAGCAATTATCACCCAAGGCTTTTAAAGGCATATCCATAATATAAGACGACACAGTTCAACTTACTTCATTTTCATAGGCTAACCCCGCTTCATAAAGCTTAATAAAAAGATACTGTGTCCACTTATAGTACTCTGGCAACAAGTGGTTATTTCCTGTAAACAGAATAAGAGCAATTTCAGTATTGGCTCCTCAAAACAGTAAGTGGTTCATTCAAAAATGACCACCTGATTCAATATTCCATGTGCACTCTAATGAATACATAGCAGTCCTGTATATCACCCACTAAATCAAGGAAGCCATTTTAAGTAGATAGGGGAATCCATGGGCACAATCTGTCACTGTTGTGCCTAAACCCATACACTGTTGCTTCACAATTCGAGAGCAGGGGGCAATGTAAGTTTCTTGGCAGAGCCAGTTAAGCCTTTACAGCATATTTATATTACTGGGCTCGATGTATAGGGCTACGACAGGCAGCACAGACACATCTTCTCAAGCTTAATGGGCTTATGTGACAAGAGAGTACACTTTGGTCCGACATTCTTGAAGGTAAGAGCAGTGTGACAATGGAACCAGACAATGATGAGCCACCTGCTGGGAGAATGCTCCAGCTCTGGATTTCCTGCATCAAGCTGGTGATTGGACTAGAAGGTCTAGACGTCTCCCTCCAATTCGATGAATCTAAGTGGTTCATTCACTAACAGAGGAGACTGTTTCATTAGGTGTGAATGCGGCACTTGCCCACCAACCTCAGCTGTCATTAGCCAGCTTCCAACTGACTGCTGTCTTTACTTACATTCAGTTCAAGGGGTTTGGCACTGGCTGTCAGCTTCCTTAGTCTCAGTGTTACATCACAGAGCTCAGTAGGTAGGAAATAGTTGGCTCTGCCTGTCATTGACTCTGGCTCCAAGTACTGCTGGCCTCTGTGCCCTTCTGCTCTACCAGCACCAAGGGGCACCGGCCACCAATGCCTACTAATGTGCAACTCTGATAGAGTCTTGATATCACTTGTGAGCAAAGCATAACAGCACAAATAGATTTCTAGGTTCAGGGAAGAGGAAATAAGTCAAGCTTCTCACCAGTGACACAGATGATCAGCTACCAAGTGATTCTCTGGCCATTTTTTATACTCTGCCTTTTTGCTCATGCGCTTATTTAGACTGCAAGCCTGACGGCAGGGCTCCCCTTTTGTTAATCTCGTATTGTGCAGCGCACAGTGGGTAGGCTAAGAAATAACATTGTCATCATTATCACTCATGCCCACGTTTTCGCCAACCATTACGGATTAGCCCCCTAGTTCTCATGCCCTGCTGCAACATATTGCTTATTTTAGCCCTGCCCCACCTCTCTCACCCCTCCACTGCTTCCCCTGTGTTGAATTGAGACTGTAAGCTCCTTGCATCAGGGACCTGTCTGTTTGTGCCCTACAAAGGGCCATGCACATTGATGGTGCTTCGTGTAACAAATAATCAATCGTAAGTCATAAAGCGTGACTCCTTGGCTAGGGAGGCGACGTCAACGCTGATTTCTATTTTTGTCCACTGGTGAGTGGGTGGGTATATTGTTCTGTTTATTGTTAGTATGCTGCCAATATTTTCCACCATTATTATGTGGGGGTTGCTGTGTGTGTGTGTTTCAAAATGTTGTACGGAATATTAATGTGTTACACAATTCCTGCCCTCGTCTATGGTATAATGCAATTATGTATATTTTTATCAATGTAAGTTACTTGGAGACAAGAAACTAATAGGTTTAAACAAACATAGTAAGTAAACTCATCCTAGAGAAGAACTTTCTTAAAACTGACTTCAAATTCATGCATGTTAACAATATGAAACACTTATAACACACACACTTCAATAATGCACAGACAATTAAGTTTCATGAAGTATACATTTTAAAAGAAAAAAAGCTTACCCGATCCCAACTAAAATACAAGCCTAATGCTTCAAGCTGCTTTCGCATGTGCCGAATATTACTGAAAGACAAAATAAAATCCATATTTAAACAGAAAATAAAATTTCAGAAACAACTGTTCCCAAGAAAAAGCTCCTAAACTCCTCCAACTTGCACTGGGTCAACTTAAACAGCCTCAGAGTTCCATCCACCATTCACTTTATAAAAATTCTTTGCAAGATTGCTACTTACTGAACCCCATTTCAATTACAGATTAATTAAACCAAATCATTTTTAATATTAATGTGAGTGACACAATTTTAAGGAAAAAAATATTATTTCTGGTCCAATATGGGAAGAGTGAGCTACAAATTCCTACATACATAGTGTGTAACTAATGCTCCTCATGCATTCACACAGTTGTACCATCCCATTTGGAGAAAGTTTGGCTTAATACCTGATGAGCCAGAGAAAGTATGCGCAATCCTAGGTGTTGGTACCAGGCACAGTTATAGACAAATTCTAATGACAGAGACATTGCTAGGTGTATCTCTCTAACCTGGGGCATTTTCTGTAGAGCAGAGGCTAAAAGAACATGGAAAGGAGCAAGAGCAGCAATATTCTGCTTCAGAAATGACACACGCGTAAAGCAGCAAGAAAAACAAACACCTTTGTGTCCAGTCTGCTGGATGCGAGCCATGATCAATTGCCGCATTCTCTGCAGGTAATCCAAATGCATCCCATCCCATTGGATTTATCACCTGTAACAAAAATAAGAAATGTCACCCTTTGTCACTTTCCAGAGCGGATTTAGCAACGCCTTCAGGGCTCAAAATAATGAAGCATTTTTCAAAATTCAGCATCTTTGCTGTTTCATTGAATCATCCAGACTGTGCCTGTCACAAACAATTTAGCTTTAAGTGCAAGGTACAGGATACTTAAAAAAAAATCTAGTAAGGATCAAGCCTGCCCTTCGTGTACTCTGCATGCATACCACCCCTCCAAAAAAGGTGGTACTGTATACAAATTTAACTAATAATAATAGGTTGGAGTTGGACTTAAATTAGATCTGATTAAGCTGGAAAGAGCAGAGGTAGAGCACATCACGACTATGATTTAAAATAGGTACAAAGCATAACTTAAAATAGATATGTTTTATATGAAATTAAAAGATATATTTATCGAAGTAATGTATCCAGCAGTGCAAAGTGCATTTATTAACACTTCTATTATGACATGACATTGGTGCTGTTAAAGACTTTACTGTTGAAGACTTTGCTATTACAACAATGAATGTTTTAAGAGAGCAACAGTACTGTAAAGCACATTAGATAACTACAATTAAACTTTTAGAGCAATTACCAGCAGGAATTAATTACTATTTATCAAGGACAGGCAATCACATCTCCAGGTCTTTGAAAAGTTCACTAGGCTGTGAGGCCCAAGCCTACACTGATTATGCTAAAAAAAAAAAACCAATATTAGATTTAATGGAATGTTTATGCAGTACTTTGCCTGTATTTGCAAGGGGAGACAAACCCGAACAGACTTTAGCTATTGTATTTAACCCCCATCTTAGCAAATTTGCAGTGTGATCTTGATATATTAAGCAGTGTATAAAGTATTAGTATTGTCTTGTAGACCTTCTTTGCTAATGCGTCCATCTCACACTTGTTTTTTTTTTTTTTCTTTTTTTTTTTTTTTTTCGGGACACACGCAAGAGACTGAGGACGAGTATTTAATGAGCAACATTCAAAGTGCAATGTCACAAATCAGTCACAAGCCTCACAAATAAGGTTTTCTCCACTGCACAAGTAGGTGCCAACAGTAGTTGCATGCCGACTTTGTTATTCTTAGCCAATGCTTCTACTGAGCAGTGTCTTGCTTTCATTTAGCGTCTTAATACGGTAAATATTCATGTTAATAGATGGAGTGAAGCACTGTCCAACACCCGTAAAGTTCCGGGACAAAGACATAAAATACACTCCCTCTTCTGAATTCTCTGCACATGTCAAAAAGACCTGGAAAGGGATAATGGAAATACAAGGTACAAAAATGGCTGACTAGAACACTAAGCCCAGATTTGTGGCCACTTATGTATATCATATAAATACATCCTGTGGACCTTTGTGTAAGAAGGACTACTGCCCACTCCTTAGTCTCTGCAGCAGATGTATTTAGCTGTTACTGTAGAGTTAACTGTATTGAAACAAATACATTAGGGAAAAAAAACCATTTCAAGCCTACTCTCAATTATCCATAGATTAATCTCAGAAGCAGATGTATTTATCTGTTACCATGGAGACTAATGTAGCCTTCAAGATACATTTGGGTGGGGTGGGGGTGGAGAGACATCATTTCAAGAGCATTGTCTTTTAGCTCCAGATTGTGAATAGATTTAAAAGGCGTTATAAAAATGCACTTTGCTGAACTTGTGACAGGCCGATATTCAAAGAGATGGGAGTGCAAATAAGACCAGGGGTGTGCTGGAACCGAGGGTGTCAATGCTTCAATTTCAAGTAATAAAATATTGTGGGCAAAGTTACAGAGACAGTTCTTTTCCTAATTTGTAAGCAGCAAAGGGGAAGAGGAATACAAATGTAGAAGACAACATATGGAATGCTCCCACCAGTTCCTCAGTTTCTGAATCACTGTTCCTCGCTACTGGAACTGGCATCGTCATCTAGTAACATAGATCTGCAAGTAAGGAAGTCTACTGAATTTGTATTAGGGCTAAAACCTTTAGCTGATCGGCTAAATTAATGTCAGCATGGACCAGGGATAACCAAAGTGGTGATCCCCAGATATTGTTGGATTCAAACTCATATCAGCCCTAGGCAGCATGGTCAAGGGTCAGAGATGGTGTAGCCATGTCCAGAGGGACCCACGTGGGCTATTCCTGTTATAGACAAAGGGCACATTTGCACATGCTAAGCCATGGGTAAGCAACCTAAGGCCCGGGGCTGGTTCCAGCCCAATCGCTTTCTAAATCCAGCCCATGGATGGTCTGGGAATCAGCGTGTTTTTACGTGAGTAGAATGTGTCCTTTTACTTAAAATGCATCTCTGGGTTATTTGTGGGGCCTGCTTGTTGTTTTTACATGAGTAGAATGTGCTTTTATTTAAAATGCATCTCTGGGTTATTTATGGGGCATAGGACTTCATTCATTCCCCCCCCCCCAAAAAAAAATAGTCTGGCACCCCCCCCCAAGGTCTGAAGGACAGTGGACTGGCCCCCTGTTGAAAAAGTTTGCTGACCCCTGCGCTAAGCTATGTCTCCCGTCTTGCATAAATTACAATGTCCTGTGTGCTACTGTACCCAGCTCCTTTGCTCCTCTCTTTGCAGGAAGCAATAGTCCAAACCTCAGGTTCCAATTTGATGCTCCCAAAGAAGTCAAGATTTCTTCCCCCTAACTCTCACACTCAGGGGGAATTCCAGCAAACCAAGTTTTCCCCCAGCCAGGCTCTCACCCCGGTTGAGAGTCACAGGACTGTCTCACGCAGCGACTAGCCTACAGTTCTATCGCCTGACTGACAGCATGAAGCACCCTTGCCCCTGCATCTCCCCAAAGTGGCTGACCTCACTGCCTGCAGCAGGGCTGCTGTTATATTAAGGCAGGTCCTGGACCACACCCCAACCCCAGCTGCATTCACTCGGCTAGTAATTAAACACTAACCCCCCCCCCCACTACAAATGACAACAACACTGTTACCTGCAGCCAGATGATGCACAGGTCAAGCAACTATTGCAGTGCAAACACCACTCTTGCCAGCTGGCAGAGCAGAACACGCAGGGACTGGGATGGTGCAAAGCCACCTTCTCCTGGTCTGCCTGCTCTCCCTCTTGTGCCAGTTAGTTGTAAAATACGGCAAGTTTGCAAATTGTACAGATTTTTAATCAGGCATTACCTAAGAGGAAAGTATCTGTTATATGGCCAGGTTGATGTATATTAGGATAAGTATGCCACTTTTAGCAGAAAGGGCCAGGGTGGAGTAGAGAGGCAGAGAACACCACAAGCAATCTGAAGCGAGGAATATGCTGAATAATTACTTATAACACAGTCCCTAATTTCATTATAATCTGGAGTGGTTAAGGTCCTCCCAATTTGCGCTTTGTGATTAGGTAAAGGTAAAGGAACCCCTGACCATTAGGTCCAGTCATGTCCGACTCTGGGGTTGCGGCGCTCATCTCGTGTTACTGGCCAAGGGAGCCGGCATACAGCTTCTGGGTCATGTGGCCAGCAGGACTAAGCCGCTTCTGGCGAACCGGAGCAGTGCACGGAAACACCGTTCACCTTCCCGCCGGAGCAGTACCTATTTATCTACTTGCACTTTGATGTGCTTCCAAATTGCTAGGTGGGCAGGAGCTGGGACCAAGCAACGGGAGCTCACCCCGCTGCAGGGATTTGAACCGCCGACCTTCTGATCAGCAAGCCTTAGGCTCTGTAGTTTAACCCACAGTGCCACCCACGTGTGATTAGCTTGTCATTAAATAAAGGTTTGAGGCTCAGCCTGTTCCTAAGTGTGTTTTGACTCCTCAAAAGCAACAGACCACTCATTTCCAAGCACCTGAAATATTATCCAAACAAATGTCAATAGAACCATCTAGTTAACAGATACCTGAAATCCTCTCATTTTCTGAAACCGTGCTATCGTGTCACTTATGGTGTAGACTCGAACATGGCCCATATGCAGCTTCCCAGAAGGATATGGAAACATTGACAGGACATAAAACTTTGGCCTTGATTTCTAGACAAAATGATAAGCAAAAACAAAGTCTGCAAGATAGAACTTGGAAATTTTTTAAATTTTAAACCACATTTAATTTTTTTTACAAATCACGCTTTTGTTTTCAACCCCCCAATTTTTTAAAAAAATCTTAAAAGTTAGGACTGCACTTTAACCAGCAAATCAGAAAATAGCAACAAAAAGGATGTGTCCTTTCTTATGAGCAGTAATCTTTGTTTATTAAATTACAAGTTCTCATAATTTAATTCAATACAGTATTCTAAAAAGACACCTCCATTGAGAAGCAGGTAATATGCTATTAAATTTAATGCAATGGGCAAAATCCTAAGTCCATTAAGCTGTGCTGCAGTATACGGTCATTAACTTTCCTAAGAGCACCTAATACAGAGGGACAAAAGGAATTCAAGAGCGCATGTTCAATTTTGCCATAATCCTTACATCTATTTCTGAAGTTTGGTCGAACTGTTCCTTTATTCTGGAATGCCACCAGCTTTCAACTTCCTTCCTAGTCTCCACTTTATAGCTTGTATCCCACTTCCCTGTTTCGCTGAATATGGACCGAATGAATCTTGGAATTAGCCTTTTCTCCCACTTAACTGGGTTGAATGATCCATGTAATTGTCTTCTCCAGTGTTTGGGACACATGAGACATCTATGGTAAATGAACCACATTTTTGCAGCTTATTTGAAGGCCCTGTAAAACAAATGGAATGATCTTAACTTGGATAACCTTGTTCTCTATTTTAACATAATAGTGTTAACCTTTCTTAAGGCTTCTAGGATTTAAAACAATCACATTTAAAGACAACAGTAGGCTCAACAGACTGATGAGGTTGCATTCCTCTGTGCTTTTAAGAGGCACATGAAAACTTCTCTAAGACTGCATAGAAGCAGGAAAATGAATTTTGAGTCTTATTGTTCAGAACCGTGATATTGTTTGCTGCTGTATGACAGCATAGTAGCCAGTGTTATTTCTATTTTATTATGAAGAAACCTCTCTGGAAAGAAAACTGATGTGTTTTTATTCTTTAAAATAAAGCAATAAAGATGAAAGCCTGGATAAGAGGAGCCTGCATAACAGGAGACTAAGAGGAGATATGACAGCCATCTTCAAATATCTAAAGCAGGCATGTCCAACAGTTAGATCGTGATGTACCGGTAGATCACTGGATGTTTGCAGTAGATCACTGGTAGATAACTGGCTCCCCCCAAAGAAGATGAAGAACTGGGCTCCCCTAAAAAAAGCTCAACATTTTACCTCCTCCCTGAAAAAAACTCAACAACTTTGACCCAAACCTCCCAAAAATGGGCCTTCCTCCTTCCTAAAAAAAGCTCAAGAACTTTGACCTGAACCCTGTTTTTAACTCTGTGAGTAGATCACAGTCTCTTGGGAGTTGGTCTAAAGGAATGCCACATGGAAGATGGAGCAAGCTTGTTTTCTCCAGAGGGCAGGACCCCAACCAATGGGTTCTCATCCTTCCTCGTCTGCCTGCTTTTTGTATCCACGCTACATCATGCTGGCGAGAGAGGAACAGTTTCTGAATTTGCCGGGATTCATTGTTGTAATGGAGCTTGGGAAACTGAGTTCCCTTGCATAGTGAGTAGTTCCTCTGCGAGGACTGAGGATCCTGGGAAACTGAGTTTTTCAGCCATTTTGGGGCTTTCTGTTTGGGGGGGGGAGGGACGTTTTGAGCTTTGAGCTGAACCCCAAACAAACAGGGGTAGATCACTGCCAGATTTTAATTCTGAAAGTAGATCACAGTCTCGGGAGCTGGCCACCCCTGGTATAAGACATGTAACTAGAATAAAATTTAAAAAAAATTCAAGCAAATAATTGTAATAACTACCGTAATAAAGCACTGCTATAATTATATATAATTTCCCTAAAATTTTGGTTTCATTCACCTTTTCGTGCTGAAATGTCACAACCTGAACGACCATGGCTTGCCCCCCCCCTAGTTTTGATCCTGGGTACGCCCCTGTTGCCACCCCAACGCTCAATGAAGTCCAGATGAGCCATCGGCCTCTCTCAGGCCATGACTTTAAGAACAGCAGGAGCAGCTGGGAAGGGAGGAGTTCAGGGATTTAAAAATACTCTAATAACAATTTTATAAATTGCGTATCTTTGTTTCTCAATTTGATCCTTTTACATGGTTTTGAATGTATTGTGGTATTTTATGCATTGTGACTTGCAGTTATTGTTTAGTAATTATTTACTGTGATTGTTAAGAGTGAATTTCTGTTTCATTATTTGCTGATGTTTTGAGAATTTTTTGTGTGCTTATTTTCTAATATATTATTGAATACAGGTATTTATTTTACATGTTCCATTTTAAACTTAAGCTTTATTATGAATTTCCGTATTGGATCAGATTATTATAATAAGGTGTGTTCTTTGTTATTTTGTTGCTGTAAACCACCTTGTGTATAATAATATAGAAAGGCAGCATACAACTTAAAAGCGAAATGAAGTAGCTGATATTCCTGAACTGCAGGGGATTGGATTAGATAACCCCTGGGATCCCTTCCAATTCTATGATTCTGGGATTTAAATGCCTTTTGGCCTGTTTATGATTTCCCCCCTCTGCCTATGTGTATTTCTAGCTACCAACTTTGGGTTACAATTTAGCTATTTTTATAAGGGCTATCACCTTGCTTTGGGAGATTCTGTATCGTCTCTATTTATTCATAAGTGCTCTTGAGAGGAGGGGAGCCCTACTAAGGCTCTCCCTCGGGTTCGTGGACTCCCTTCTGGGGTTGAACCTAATTTTTATAACATTATCTAGTGAAGCCCATGAAAACCAAGGACGCACCACTGTGTGTCGTTATCTTTACTGTGCTACTAGACTCTCTTGAATTAAAGTCATTATTACTACAGAATGTGGCAGCTAGACAGGTGACTGGGACCATATAACACCGGTCCTGAAAGACCTACATTGGCTCCCAGTATGTTTCTGAACACAATTCAAAGTGTTGGTGCTGACCTTTCAAGTCCAAAATGGCCTTGGCCCAGTATACCTGAAGGAGTGTCTGCACCCCTATTGTATAGCCTGGACACTGAGGTCCAGCTCCGAGGGGCTTCTGGTAGTTCCAGGGTGGATAAAAATCAATGATTTTTTTAAAATAAATAAATAAATAAAATGGTTTTTTTTATTTAAATCAGATTTTTTTGATTTAAATTGGATTTTTTAAAATAAAATGCTTTTTGGGGAAAATATTTTACCATCCAAAGGTTATTCAATCATGAAATAAAGATTTGTTTTTAATTATGTAGAATAAGGCTGTATATGTTTAGTTTTTGTAAATAAATTCCATGAATCCATTCACAATGTCATTTATGTTCTTCCTGAGGTTTTTGTAAGATTATTGGGCAGTTTCTCTGCCTACAAGATATTATCACAGAAGCTTGGTTTACTTTTGCAGTTCTCAAAACTGAATTTGACTCAGCAGAGATCACATGCCTCTTCTTCACAGCAAAAATGTTATAACATGAACAGAGTTGAGAAAAAGACCTTAATCCTATTGTTCTACAAACCTATGAATACAGAATCAACCCCTTCTGTGTTAAGTTTCAAGAAGTTCAGTGAACAGAATAGAAACAATATTTTTCTGATTGTTTGGAGTGGAAAGGATCTAATAAATCTATTTAAATTGTTATTATTAAGGTAATGATATTTTTCTCCTTCCTAAGTACAACAGAAAAGTTGTCCAAATATGAATGATATGATAAGTTGTTATTCTAAAAATCTTCATCTACTTGCATATTAAATACCAGCAAGAATTAGTCTTTATGTAGAAAACTGTGGTTTAAATCAAGCCTTACTGACTAGTGATTTAAATCGTGATTTAAATCAGTTTGATTTAAATCAAATCCACCCTGGGTGGTTCCCTCCCTATGAGAAGTGAAGCTACAGGGAACCAGGCAGAGGGCCTTCTCAGTGGTGGCACCCGCCTTGTGGAATGCCCTCTCATCAGATGTCAAACAGATAAACAACTACTCAACTTTTAGAAGACACCTGAAGGCAGCCCTGTGTCAGGATGTTTTAACGTTTGACCATTTTGTATGTGCTGGAAGCAGCCCAGAGTGGTTGGGGAAACGCAGCCCAGATGGGCGGGGTATAAATAACAAAATTATTATTATTATGATTATTATTATTCACTGGCTCCAGGGATAGCTGATGAACTCTAACACTGAAACACAGGTTCTATGAGCTAAGCCTAGGCTCAAATGAAAGACCTGCTATTTGGGGGCGAGGCGGAAAACTCATATCAGTTTAGGGAAGTTTTTAATGCTTGATGTTTTAGCATGTTTTAATATTCTGTTGGGAGCTGCCCAGAGTGGCTGGGGAAAGCCAGCCAGGTGGGCGGGTATAAATAATAAATTATTATAAATTATTATATTGCAGAGAATCTGCCCCACACGTGAAGAGCAAAGGATCCCGATACACCAGTGGCTGAGAAGAAAGGATTAAGATCAGAATTGCTGTATTTGGATTATTATGCAGGACTTAAAGAATGATTATCTCCGGAAGACCAGAATACGGGAAGCCACACAATTTGCTTAATTTGGAATGTATAACTGGCTTTATAAATTGAACTGTGATTTGATATGATTTTATATTGTAATGATGTGGCCCATATTGGAGTGTTATTAATGAAAAATTAATAAAAATCGAATTAAGCTGCAAGTAGAGGGGGCATACACATATCTAAAGAAAACAAGGCCCCTCTTGAGCGCATACCCCAGCCAAGGAATTTTGTTTCCAGTACCACAACGGGGCACACGAACCTGTCACACCCCGCTTCCCTTCCCCGCCCCACAGGGCTTCCCTCCTTACCGCAGCCCAGTTTCAGACGAAGGTTTGGGGGGCGAGGTGGAGTTGTTGCCTCGCAACTTTAAAAGTGTCCAATAATAATAATAATATAATAAATTCCTTGGTGGCCTACCCAGGAGAAAAGAGACAAGAAGGCTTGGTGCCCGAGTTCCAGCCAAGGGGCGGCCGCGCGTGTGCCCTCACGCCTCGGACCGGCTGGGCGCCGCCATCTTTGGCCCTTCCCCCTCGCGGGCAACCCGAGGCCCTCGCGAGTGCGCAGGCGCGCGGGCAAGCCGGCGGCGAGGGGGCGTGGTCAAGGGGAGCCAGCTGACGATCGGGCGGGACGGGGGGGGGGGCAGCGCGCGCAGCTTTGAAAAAGGAGATTCCGGCCGCTGCGGAGCGTTTCGGAGGGAGACGCGACCAGGTGAGTTGGCGGGTGGGGCGGAAGCATATGTGCTGTTCCTCCTTGGTGTGTTGTGGGGCTCGCATTTCCCTAGATATGTATAGTGAGATAGTGAGAATTGTAGTTCAGCGGCGCCTCATACCAGCCATGGGCGTAGCCAAGAGGGGGCAGTTCTTCTAATCAATAAAAAATCAATACAAATATAAGATTCTGCCCCCCCCACAACAAAATCTTGGTTGTGCCCATGGTACCAGCTTTTCTCAAGTTTGGGTCCCCAGCATAGCTGTCAACTTTTCCCTTTTCTTGCGAGGAATCCTATTCGGAATAAGGAAATTTCCCTTTTTAAAAAAGGGGGAAGTTGACAGCTATGGTCCCCAGATGTTGTTAGTCTACAATTCCTATCATCCCCGACTGCTAGCATAGGTGGTTCCCAACCCTTTTTTTTGGCCATGTCCCACCTAAGCATCTCTAAAATCCTAATGCCACCCACCCCTTGTGACATATAATTCTTATTATTCAAAAAGTGAACTCCTATTCATGTGGAGGAAGCCTAAAGGCTCATTCTCAAATTGCCCCCCCTTAAAAATCAAATTGCCCCCCTGTGGGCCGTGCGCCCCACGTTGGGAACCACGGGCCTAGCCACAGAGGTGAAGGGGGACAGATCCAGTAAATAAATAAAAATACTTAACTAACTGACCAATCACATCGCAGATAGCTCGGCTCTGCCCCCGCAAAAATCCTGGCTATGCCCTTGACCGCTGGTTCTGCTAGCTAGGGATGTTGGGTAGTCCAACAACATCTGAGGACCTGAGCTTGGAGAAAGGCTGCCTTATGCTAGCCACCTTGGATGAGGAGAGAGGGAGGCTGGCTATGCTATTTCCTTCTATTTCTCTCTCTCTCTCCTTAGGATGTCTCGACAGAGCCGCAGAGTTGTCAAGGGGGACGCTTCGTGCGGTTCCCCCTCCTTCGATTACAACACCTTGAAAAGGACGGAATTGCAAAAATGGTGTAAGAAGTTTGGGCTTCGTGCTACAGGGAAGGTGAGGGGACGCCACCACAGTTCATACCGGACTTCCTGCCCTGTCTTCATCCCACTATTGGAAGCTAAGTGGGAACAGAGGCTGCACATTTCCAAATTTCTGTTTGGTTATATCCTTATTGTGAACAGTGATGAAGGAAATAGACAGGAATCCCTGTCTATTCACAAGCAGCAGCAGCCATTCTCTCAGCCTATGGCAGAAATATCTAGCTGCTAAGAATTAAAAACATTTTGTGTTCTGACATGCTTTCCCAGCTGGATGAATGGGTTTTGGCCATATATCTCCATTACAGTATTTCTTAAATATTTCTGCTGCCTTTTAGTTGTTTTTATTGTGTCTTGTACAACACCTTCAGATGTGTGTGAGGAAGATGAGTAGTAAACTAATAACAGCGAGCAACTACTCCAAAGGTTGCTTTCCTCTTACCTATACCTTATTTCCTTTGGTATTCTGTCTGTTAAATTATGAACCTGTGGTCAAGGTCTGTCTTATATTTTAGCTCATGTGCAGCACTTAGAAAACCACCTGTGTTTTGCAGCTGTTATAATATATTTTAAAATAGTCCTTAACCCAAAGATCCCTGAATAGCTGGCATCATTTACCTGGCATTATTGAATAGGGGTTGGGAGCCGAATGCCGTGTCGCAGCCCTACACTGACATATGGTCTTTTCCCAGCTCGGTGTCCTTAGTAGGTGGAACTAGCTGCCATATTATTTTCCACAATGCCCTCAAATTTGTGGTATTGTGGGGAGCTGACAGCTCCCAGTGCTACCAGCCTCTCTTGCCAGGCAAGCCTTCCACTGTGCCCAGGAATATCTCAAACCTGGAACTGGCCCAGATCTAGGGTTAAAACATACTTATTTCCCTTTCTCCACCTGTCCCGCCCAGAATGCAGAACTTGTGGAAAGGCTCAAAACCTTTCACAGAGACCCTGAGCCGAGAGCAGACAAAACAAGTAGGCTGACATGACTCTCCACGATCCTGAGGTAAGTAGCTCCAGGTCAAAGATGGCGGGGCCTCAGATATCCATATGTTGCATAGATCGGCCACGGATGGAGTGGGGAAATAGAAGTCTATTTTAGAAATAAGATCCTGGTTTCTTGGGTGGGATAAGAAAATTAGAGGTATGGAACATAAGAAGAACTCTGCTGGTTCAGCTAAAAGGCCCGTTTTGTCCAGCACTCTGTTCTCAATGGCCAACCAGAGGTCAATGGGAAACTCAAAAGCAAGATCGGAGTCCAACAGCAATCTCCCAAGCTGCAGTTCCAGTAACTGGTGTCCAGAGGCAAACTGCCTCTAACAGTGAAGGTAGAACATGGGGGTGAGGAACCTCCTTGGCTCTTAGGGCAAGATCTTATCTGATTCCTCCCTACAGGCCAAACTTGACTGAGACATCCCACCCGTCAAGCACCTGACGTCATTGTGACTTTGTTTATTTTATCTGGAAAAAGTGTTATATGCCACCCCCCTTGCAAAACATCTGGTCAGGCAGTGTGCAGCAACCTAAACCTTTAGGAGCAAAACAAAATAAAAAATTATTTCCAGTAGCACCTTAGAGACCAACTAAGTTTGTTCTTATATGAGCTTTCGTGTGCATGCACACTTCTTTAGGAGCAAATGCAGAGAGGATTAACATGATTGACAGGTGGGTTATCCTGCTCATCAGTCAAAACTCCTTCTGTGGGGTTCCAAGGTGCATTGTAAGGAACCGCAGGCTCATCTGCAGAGTTAACCTCGGGACAAGTCAAAACAAAATAAAAAATAAGTTGGTCTCTAAGGTGCTACTGGAAGGATTTTATTTTTATTTTTATTATTTTTTTACTATGGCGACCAACAGGCTACCTACCTGTAACTCAGGACAGTGCCATTGCAGGCCTCGGCTGGCAACACCAAGCCAAAGGCCAGCATAGTTTTGGCCGCATGTGCAGAATTGAACTGCCCATCAATGCTGTACATCAGCTGATTGACAGGTGGTGTGGCTTGGGAAAATGGCCTTGCAAGCCAATTGAACCCCTGGCGGGCCAGGATTGGCCCGTAGGCCGAAGGCTCCCTACCTCTGAGGTGGAACAAGCTGAAGGGAGTAGAAAGGGACTGATAAGTGTCCAAACAGCGTAAAGAAAAAGGGGGAATTTCCTACTTTAGTCATGGGGGAAGCAATGGGGTGAATGGTTTTAGGAGATCAGGGAAAGCATAAAGTTGGAGTGAAGGGGTGAAGCTGAACTGTCACTAACTCTTAACACACACCCACACCCTTCCAGACCCCTCTGACAGTCCCTCATCTGGACCTGACCAAGGATGTAAAAACCGAACCCTCTGCAGAGAAAGCAGGTGACTAGATTTTTTTTTTAAGGAAGGGGCTCTACTTAAGTCTTGAAATAAAAGCAGGCTGGTGGGAGGAATCTGAGGCTCTGCAGAACGGGGTTTGAAGAATATCAGTGAAGGCAGGCCTGCCGAGATGCGCAAGGTTAAGCCAGCCCTACTTTCCCCTGTTTTTCTAGATGTTATCCATGGTTGGGTGTGGTTCATGGCATGGTGCTGTACCACCCTGAGTCCAGCTGGGCTCCTCTGTTGCTCCGCGGAGGTTCTGTGTGCGTCCGGATGGGAAGGACATTGTCCCCTTTCACCTGACCCCTCTCACGGCCCCTGTCCCTGATGGCTTCTCCGACAACTACATCTGTGAGAGCTGTGTGCTCAGGTAGCGTGGTATCACTGGCTCCTCTCCTTCCTGTGGACCCCCCCTTCCCCATTCCACCTTTAACCCTTTTCTGTTTCACCGTCACAGGAACAGGAGAAGCCAAAGACGTGTCCCACATGCCTGCAAATACAAACGAAAAGAAACCGGGCTACTTTGTCCCAGGGTCAGACCCTTCTTCGGGGGAGTATGTCTCAGTCATCATTCCTTGCAGGTGGAGACGTCTCTAGAGACAGAAGGAGGTGAATCAGAGAATCCAAGAGCTGCCTTTTTCACAATTGTATTTTAATATTTTGTTGGAAGCCGCCCAGAGTGGCTGGGGAAACCCAGCCAGATGGGCAGGGTATAAATTATTATTATTATTATTATTATTATTATTATTATTATTATTATTATTCCAAACTATATGCTTGCAGGGGAAATATAAAGGAGGCTGACTCTTTCAGTAAAGCGATCAAGTGCCTCTGGTTCGGTTTTTGGGGGATGGATGGATGGATGGGACAGTGGGAGATGCATGAACTATGCAAAGTTTGAGAATGCTGGTACTTGAGAACTGTGCATTGTCCAGGAGAAGCTTGGATTTCGCGCACGTCCTGCAGATAAAATGAATAGTGATCAGAAAATGCCTTAGTATACTTGAAGAGCGTCTCCACTCCCATCGTTCAGCCCAGACACTGAGGTCCAGCGCCGAGGGCCTTCTGGCTGCGAGAAGTGAGGTTACAGGGAACCAGCAGAGGGCCTTCTCGACAGTGGCGCCTGCCCTGTGGAACGCCCTCCATCAGATGCCTAGGAAATAAACACATCTGAAGGCAGCCCTATTTAGGGAAGTTTTTAATATTTGATGTTTTATTGCTTTTTTAATATCCTATTGGAAGCTGCCCAGAGTACCTGGGGAGGCCCTGCCAAATGGGCAGGGTATAAATAATAAATATTATTATTATTATTTTATTTTATTAGTGGCTCCTCTTCCTTTCACAAGACAGCTGAGACCTTGTGTGCAGAATGGCAAGTCGGTCTCTTCTCCTCCACCTCCCTTTTTTTTGCTTGGAAATGGTTGTTGTTAAGTAGAGGGGAGTTAGCTTAGGATACATCTGTGAGGTCACATCCTGCCACTCACCTAGTGCTTAACATCTCTCTTCCACCCTCCCCATTCTCCGCAGGACCTTTGAGATAAAAAGGCTGTACCAGCCCCAAGAGGACCAGGCTTATGCGGAGCGGGTGAGTCCCTGGCAGGCAATGCTGGCACCCATCTGACAAATGCAGTTGTGCAGCCGCAGGATGAGAGGCCAAGGTGGTAGAAAGCTGATCCATGCTGAGGGTGCTTAGGAGGAAAAGGCCTACCATACAGTCTTTGGGGGAAGATAAAAGGGGGAAGAGGAAGGACCGTGTCCATGGCCTTGAGTTCCAGGGAGGAAATCAAGATACAAATACCATCATCATCAACTAAGATGTGCCCGGGTACAGCACACTCAGCAAAAGATTTATACACGCAAATAATTTGCCAGCCTTGATCAACAACAACGAAAGACCTCTGTGTTAAAATTGCAATCTACGGAATTTTAACTTGCTGCAACCATAAGGTGTTTAATTATTTTATGGTTGCATTTGCCGATCATTTTGTATAATTTTGGCTCCCCCCGCACTCCCATCAGATGTCAAGGAAATAAGCAACTACCTGACTTTAGAAGACACCTGAAGGCAGTCTGTTTACGGAAGTTTTTAATGTTTGATGTTCTATCGTGTTTTTAATATTCTGTGGGAGCTGCCCAGAGTGGCTGAGGAAACCCAGCCAGATGGGCGGGGTATAAATAATAAATTATTATTATTATATATTATTATTATTATTATTATCAGTGCTTTTTCTCGGGTGGATGCAGGGGACACATACTTTTGTGAATCTTTGTACTTTTGTCCATTTACTGTATTTATTTCCCCCGATTTTGAACTATAAAATGGTGGTTTTCCTTGAGTCAGAATGAGAGTATTATTTGTTCCATTTGTGAATGGCAACCTTTTGCCCATTTCCCTTTTCTTTTCATTTAGGTGGATGGGATCCTTTCCCAGATGGCCAGTGGAGAGCTTGGTATGGACCGAGTTTTGCGTCCCCTCCGTCCCTTGGTTGTTCATTCCCCAGCTCCTTTTGAGAGATGAGGAGAACCTAGCAAGTTGGAACTGGCAGCGATGGACTAGGGAGATCCAAGGATAATAACCAGATAAATGTTATTACACTGTGTCCTTTTAACCTTGTTCGTATGTAGTAATAAAGAAAATAATAATAATTTTGTAATAAACAAATTTAGTAATAAACTAAATAGCAAACAAATACTGGATCATTCCTGCCACCATATTCTGAACAGAAAGGACTGCGTAGCCTGTTGAGTTCCATCCCCATCTGCTAGCTGACAGTTCTGCGTCAAGGCCTAGCACCCTAATTTGAAGGAAGTACAGTGGTAGAAGAAGAAGAAGAAGAGTTTGAATTTGATATCCCGCTTTTCACTACCCAAAGGAGTCTCAAAGTGGCTAACATTCTCCTTTCCCTTCCTCCCCCACAACAAACACTCTGTGATGTGAGTGGGGCTGAGAGACTTCAGAGAAGTGTGACTAGCCCAAGGTCATCCAGCAGCTGCATGTGGAGGAGTGGAGACGCGAACCCGGTTCACCAGATAACGAGTCTACCGCTCTTAACCACTACACCACACTGGCTCTCTGGTACCTTGGTTTCCGAACGTCTCCATTGGCAGACATTTCGGTTTTGAACACCATAAACTCGGAAGTAATGCTTCTGTTTTTGAACGCGCCTCTGAAGTCTAACGGCTCCCGCTGAGTGTATATGTTATTTTTCTCAATTTTCTCTATTAAATTTGCAGACTGCCCTTTGCGCCTCAGTTTCCAAACGTTCGGAACTCGAGCAGTCTCCGAACAGATTACGTTCGAAACCCGAGGTACACAGAGAGCAACTGTGACCTATCCCGAGGATAGGTCACAGTTGCTCTCTAAGACTTCCAGAACACCTTATTTTGAGGTGGCGCTGTGGGTTAAACCACAGAGTCTAGGGCTTGCTGATCAGAAGGTCGGCGGTTCGAATCCCTGCCACGGGTGAGCTCCCGTTGCTCGGCTCCCAGCTCCTGCCCACCTAGCAGTTCGAAAGCACATCAAAGTGCAAGTAGATAAATAGGGACCGCTCCGGCGGGAAAGTAAACGGCGTTTCCGTGCGCTGCTCTGGTTCACCAGAAGCGGCTTTGTCATGCTGGCCACATGAACCGGAAGCTGTCTACGGACAAACGCCGGCTCCCTTGGCCTATAGAGCGAGATGAGCGCCGCAACCCCAGAGTCGGACACGACTGGACCTGATGGTCAGGGGTCCCTTTACCTTTACCTTTACCTTACTACAGGTTTCAAAAGCAAACATTTCTTTTTTACAGTTGTGAAAGCCAGCAACTTCCTGTTTATAACCAAACATTTAACAATGGATTCTGCTTATATCTATCAATTCAATGCAGCCTTCATTGTTTATGATAGTAAACTTACGTAGGAAGCTGCCTTATTGACCATCAGACTATTGATAACCCATCATCCATGGACAACATCAATCCAGAGTATGAGGAGAGAGGGCTTTTTTGTATCACATGCTACCTGCTGTTAGGTGTTTTAGACTGAAGACAATGGATAGTAAATGTTTAAGATGCCTGAAAGTTTTGAGTAGTATCTCCATTGTTCACAGGGTAGCTTATTAGTTCTCTCTTCATGGTATCAAAAGCCAAGTGAATTGTGCATACTTTTAAAAAGTACTGGTTTTACTTAATTTCCATAATAAAAAAAACTTTTCTCGCTTATTAGTATGAGGCCAGGAGTATGTGCTTTCTTACCTTTTAGCCCTGCAAAAGTTGCATCACAAGTTAACTTTGAAAGGAATGGATGTCATCTGGTACAGGGAGATGAAAATGTATCTTCTTAGGTCCCAAAAAATAGTTTGGGTTTTCCTACCCCCCCCAATCACTTTATATGAAGTTTCCTTTTTTTTTCAAAATTGTGAGAATGATCTGACAATAGGAGCTAAGATTTTTGCACCGAAAGCTTATCAGCCTCATAGCAGATGGCTCCAGGCTACCTCTTCCTATTCTTCACAACTGCTTCATCCAAAGACCTACTGAACAGCTAAGCTGACAGTAGAATATGCCTTGTGCTTGTACATCTTCTGTAAAGGTAAAGGTACCCCTGACCGTTAGGTCCAGTTGCGGATGACTCGGGTTGCGCGCTCACTCGCTCTATAGGCCGAGGGAGCCGGCGTTTGTCCACAGACAGCTTCTGGGTCATGTGACCAGCATGACTAAGCCACTTCTGGCGAACCCGAGCAGTGGCATGAAAACGTCGTTTACCTTCCCGCTGGAGCGGTACCTATTTATCTACTTGCACTTTGACGTTCTTATGAACTGCTAGGTGGGCAAGGAGCTGGGACCAAACAAGTGGGAGCTCACCCCGTCATGGGGATTCGAACCGCCGACCTTCTGATCAGCAAGCCCTTGGCTCTGTGGGTTAGACCACAGCGCCACCCGATAAAAGCTTGTGGATGGAATGCCAAGATTCTGGATTATGAAGTGGCATAGATCTGGAGACAAATGTGGTAGTTTGGGTGTCAGTCAGACATTGGCTACCCTGGAGGGCATGGCATCACACAAATGGCTGTCTAACGGCCCCAAAGGCTAATTTTACAACGTGGACTTCTCCCACACCACTCCTAAAATGTCACAGGGTCTAGGTCACCCTGTATGCCTATGGTACTATTCTAATTTCAGACAAGGGATGAAACTCCTATAGGAAAGAATTTCAGTTTTCTCCCTGTGGTCCTGGTCTAATATTACAGATGAGTTCAGGGTGAGTTCTATGGATCCAACACTCTTAAAAGGTAATCAGAAAAGGGCTTTAGGTTCTCTGTCTTATAAAGATCAGACTTTGAAATGAAATTGATGGAGAGTAAAGGAAAAACTGGTTTCTAAAATGTATAAATTATTATTAGAATGGAAACGAAAGATGATTTGGTTAAGATTATACTGTGCGCCAACGACTTAAGACATAACATTGATATGTATGCATGAGAGAAGTTATGGAAAGTGGATATGAAATTTACTGCCTGTTATACTTTGAAAGGAAACTATATGAAAACGGTATTTTGCACCATATAAATTAGCCAAATGGATAAGACTGTATCAAATACGTGTTGGAAATGAAAACAGATGGGAGGGTCCCTTTTTTCATATGTGCTGGTCCTGTAAAAGGCCAGGGTCTTCTGGGAAATTATATATAATAGGCTTGCCATATCTCAGGAAGTGAAAAATTGGACACAACAGTTGTTGACCCCCCCACACACTTTTTTTTTTTTTTTGCCAAATGCTGTCGTACCTTGGTTTTCGAACAGCTTCGTCCTTGAACGTTTTGGCTCCCGAACGCCGCAACCCTGGAAGTCAGCGTTCCAGTTTGCGAACTATTTGGGAAGCTGCATGTCCAGCGGGGGGATCCACAGCTTCCGATTGGCTGCAGGATTTTCGGAAGCTGTGCTTTGGTATTCGAACGTTTCGGAAGTCAAACGGACTTCCGGAACGGATATCTGTTGGACTTCCAATGTATCCCAAAAAAAACATTTCAACATTTTTGCCCTCCCTTAAACACTCCCTCCTCCCGATCTGCCCTTTTCCTCCCACCCCACACCTGATCTGCACTCTGTCATGCCCTGTCCCAACCCTGCACTCTTTTTAACACCCCCTCCTCCCGATCTGCTGATCTTCTGCCTGCACAATCTTTGCATTGCAGCCTCACTGCAGCTGTCGAAAGTGGGGCACCTTCTTTTTTTTATAAGAATTTATTAAATTTTAACAAAAAAACAAAACACACATTACAGAACAACAACAAAAACTACAAAACTACAAACACACACTTATTCATCTATTCTTATCCTATTCCTAACATTCTATTGGGACCTCCTCACATCCTCTCTTCTGCGTTCATTTCTAATCTTCTTTAGTAACTTTATAACATTGTAAAATCCTCCTCCTCATCTAATCTTAATCTTTATAAACAATAATCATAACCCAAATCTTAATTCTAAAAAAAAAAAGCATAACACATTTCTAACTACTTCTTATATCCTATTTTATCTCACTTCTGACATTACTGTAACCTTAAATATCCTCTGATTCCAATTTTAAATGTGTATTTACTCACATCATTTCAAATAATTTTTAAATTTCTTCCAATCCTCTTACACCGTTTTTCCCCTCCGGTCCCGGAGTTACATGGTCAGCTATTTCCCCCCCCTTCCCCTTTAAACAATCCTTCTTCACCCCATACCTTTCCTAACCATTCTAACCCTTCCCTTTCTTCTTCCCAATCCCCTTCCCTTTCTTCTTCCCAATCATCTGGATGTGCTGCGCCCACTTCTGTGAATATGACGGTGGGAGAGGTCAACCACAACGGCAGTGGAGCCTATGGCGGAGGCTGCCTGCCCAGGGCAGTTGAGTGCTGGGTATATGAGAAGGTCTATGCTGCACACAAGCATTTAATTTGCACAATGGGTTGCCATATGCCCGGGTTTCCCCAGACATTTTAAACGGCTGCCAAAATTTCCACCCGGATGCAACTTTCGGCAACCAAATTTCGTCAATGTTCAGGATTTTCCGGACGTATGGCAGCCCTGATATATAATAAATTTTAAAAGGTGTTTAAATTGGTGATTCCCAAAACACCCAAAGCCTTTTTGCTTAGGATAATTGGGACGGAGGTTCCGAAGAAGCGAATTAATTTTTTTATGTATGCGACAACTTGCAGCCAGAATCTTATATGCACAGAAATGGAAAGAGGAGATTTCAAGCAAAGAGGAATATTTCTGAGGCTCAGGGTACATTCTATCAAATGTGGTGGACCTGTAAAAGGGTAAAAGAGTATTGGGAAATAATTCATAATGATTGAAAAAAATGTTTAAAAGTACTTTTACAGAAAAATCAGAGTCCTTTTTATTGGGGATAATTCAGATGGAAATTGCCAGGTCTCGTATGCCACTACTGTGGCCCATGCTTTGTTAGCCCAAAATGGAAAATGAGTGAGGTCCCAACTAAAGAAGAATGGCAACTTAAACTGATGGAATATGCACAGCTTGTGGACCTAACACATAGAATAAGAGAACAAGAAGAACATACGTTAGAGAAGATTGGAAAATGTTTATTGAATACATGGGGAATTGTGTACACTTGAAAATGATGACAGTACTAAGATAAATTCAGCAGTGTAAATAAGTTTTGATGTGTGTTATAATGGAATACTGAATGGTTTAGTTTATGAAAAATATGCAGGGATTTATGCAGGTTGTTTAAATGAATATTGTAAAATGTAAAACAAAAAAAAATAAATTATAGAAAAATAAAAAAAACACAAGCTGAAAAAAAGAATATTTAGTCTTTAACAGGTTGCACTGCTTCTTTTTACCCCAAATCACAAAACACAATGGCTTCAGTGTATTTACTTTTGAATATGCTCATTGATAGTTTGAGTCATCATTCACATTTTGATGCATGCATTTTTTTGTCTCTATAGTTAACTGTACCAACCGGGATGCACAGCTGACAAACTGCCTTTGCTGGCCTTAATACATTTGAATGGCATTTCCAGTGAGCTTCCTGGTTCCTGCCCCTGGTCCTCCCTCACCAGGGGCAGGGAATGCAGGATCCCCGATCTGACGGTAAACAGAAAAAAAAAGGTCAAGCAATTTCTGGATTCTGAAAGGTGACGCAGAATGACCGTAGTGGTACTCTGAGTAGCAGGATTTGAGAGGCAAGGATTTGACAGTGGGGGGTGGATGATGCTAGTATGCATAATAAGAATGGAAAATGCTGTGTACATAGGAGAGGGAGGAAAAGGAAAATCTCTCCAAACATGACAAGCTCTGCTTCTTAAGCTTTGAGCTTTGGCTCTCTAATCTTTAGTAACTGGTTTGTAGATCAAAAGGTCAGCTGGTCACTTGAGGCATCTGTATATGAACACTCACAAATAAGAATATCAAGTGTAAGAGTGGCTTTTGGAGAATCCTGGTGCGGGATTTTCTACATCTGCTTTGTCCTTTCTGGATTCTAGTGGCAACAGTCACTAAAAAGCTTTTCAATCTTCAATGTTTTGTTATGCTTTTATATATGTTGGTAGCTGACCAGAGTGGCTGGGGCAACCCAGTCAGATAGCTGAGGTGAAGGTAAAGGGAGCCCTGACAGATAAGTCCAGTCGCAGACAACTCTGGGGTTGCGGCGCTCATCTCGCTTTAGTGGCAGAGGGAGCCGCCGTTTGTCCGCAGACAGTTTTTCCGGGTCGCGTGGACAGCATGACTAAGCTGCTTCTGGCGAAACCAGAGCAGCACACGGGAACGCCATTTACCTTCCTGCCGGAGCGGTACCTATTTATCTACTAGCACCTTTTGGCATGCTTTTGAACTGCTAGGTTGGCAGGAGCTGGGACCGAGCAACGGGAGCTCACCCTGTCGCGGGGATTCAAACCACCGACCTTCTGATCGGCAAGCCCAAGAGACTCAGTGGTTTAGACCACAGTGCCACCTGCGAGGTACAAATATAATAATAATAATAATAATAATAATAATAATAATAATAATAATAATAATAATAATAATATTCTGCTTCTTATCTTAGCTTTCCCTTTTGCCCTTGCCCCATCACAAATCCTCACATTCCTTCACAAAAGCATTTTGCAACATGGTGTAATCCTGCCTCCCTTCTCATCCTTTTCTTCGTATTGGTAAATGGGACAGTTAAGGAACTGAGACTTTATTCAGGTGAAACTGGGTCACCAGCCAGGGGCCTCAAGGTGTCAGTGTACCTGCCACCATTTCCTATGGCATCTATGAAAGATCTCAGTAAATATGCCCTCAAAAATCCACAATGCATAAAATACTGTTTGTTCCTTTTGCTCTGTTACTGTTTGCACAACAACAACAACAACAACAATTTTATTATTTATACCCCACCCACCTGGCTACAGGGCTGCCTTCAGATAGCTTCTAAAAGTCAGATAGTTGTTCATTTCCTTGACCTCTGAAGGGAGGGTGTTCTACATAGAGGGCACCGCTACCGAGAAAACCCTCTGCCTGGTTCTGATTTTGCTACACTAAACACCCCTGCCAAACATGCCCAGATTTCATTGGATGCCAGGATTGGACACCCGCCCTCTCTTCCATTCTGAGCAGTGGTGCGATGATGGCTGATGTAGGGGCCTTCTCCCCATTAAGACTGCCCCACACACCATTTCCTGCCCCATCTCTTTTTCTGTTCTTTCCTCCTGGCTCTTGATGCATGCCAGCCAGATCATCTCAGAAGGCTGCGAACTTCCTGTGCATCAACCTGACATTAAGCAATGCAGCACCATCAGCATTGATGGTTGACTTACTGAACCTCTGGCTTAATGGCTGGATCAAATAAAATACACTCGTGTCGACTAGCCATACCTAGCGCAGTGGGGTAGCTGCACTCAATGTGGGTTTGGTTCAAATATATGTATCTAGATTGGGTTAGAGCTGAGAATGCAGGGGAGGCAATACAGTCTTACCCAAACATCCTGGAACTTGGACGTTTTGGCTCCTGAACGCCGCAAACCTGGAAGTGATTGTTCCGGTTTGTGAATGTTCTTTTGGAACCCAAACATCTGACGGGGCTTCCGTGGCTTCTGATTGGCTGCAGGAGCTTCCTGCAGCCAATTAGAAACCACGATTTGGTTTTTGAACATTTTGGAAGTCGAACGGACATCCGGAACGGATTGCATTCGACTTCCAAGGCACGACCGTGCTGTGACAGAGAACCTTTCCACCAGGCTTGCCCGTCCTTCCACCTGCATTGGCACACGGCACACAGTGAAAATAAAAGTAGAGTAACCTTTTCAAGAGGAGAGTAGACATGCTAAATAAAGTTCAACCTTCCCTCTCTGATAAGTACACATGGCAGGGTGGCGTAAAAGAACGGAGAAAAGCAAATAGCAGAGAAATTAAATTGGATGGGGGTTTCCGTCTGTTTCCTGGCCAGACTGAATTTGCTGCGGCAAACCACGCACACAGCAGGTGCTAGAACTCTACATTGGGTTGAGCAGACACATAGCTACTGTCAAAAACTGCACCCCACCCCCACCCCAGGGCAAGCAGGCTTGGGGTAGAACAGCAAATGGTAGCCACACACTCACAACTGTCAGGGTCCACAGGACCCAAGGCTAGAAAACCTCACAAGTGCCTCTCCCCAAAAGTAAATAATTTATTTTTATAAAAACACACAACTGGGTAGATGTTGATTGTGGTTAATGTTGCGTGGTATGCTCTCCCCGCCCCCCAAGGCTTTCAGGCTGAGGGAACCAGCGTTGGTCCACAGACAGCTTTCCAGGTCATGTGGCCAGCATGACTAAACTGCTTCTGGCGCAACAGGACACTGTGACAGAATTGCCAACCTAGCAGTTCGAAAGCACGCCAGTGCAAGTACTGTAGATAAATAGGTAGCACTGTAACAGGAACGTAAACGGCGTTTCTGTGCACTCTGGTTTCCATCATGGTGTTCCATTGGGCTCATTTTCCTGTGTGACTGGGTGCTCAAAGTGTAAGAGGCAGACAACAGAGTGGCTTAAGTGAAAGGAAAATCTCAAATTGGTGCTTTCATATGCTGAGTATCTCTAGATGAGCAGCAAAAGTGGGGCTGCAGTGTTTTGTTTTGTTTTGTTTTGTTTTGGCTCTACTATACAGTACTCTCTAGTTCTGACTTTAAGTGTTGCTGTCCAAAGTAGATATTTGGGTTCTAGCGTTGCCCAAAAGTAATTATAGCGACTGAAATCTTGAGATAAAAGCTGTTGATTTCACTTGGGCAGAGCGTCTGAACACCTCCCTGTACCATGGAAGCTGGAAGAAAATGGAAACTATAGATTGGTTCATTGCAATCATAAACTTGTGAATTGCTTCTGCATTATTACTTGTAGATGGGAGTGCTATTATCTTGTTTTGCTTAGCCCCCCCCCCCCGATAAAATTCTATGCTTAAGTTGCAGCTACTGTATTATTTGGTAACAGCTGAAGTTGGAGACTATTATTGTCTTCAAGCTGCCAACTGTTAATGGGAAATGCAAATTTCAAGCAAGAGGTTTTTTTGCGAATGATAGGGCTCATATCCCATGGGAAAGTCGATACAATTGCTGGTGTTTGATTGCAATTGGCTAGTTAGGGAGAAGAGCTTATTATTGTATGGAAAAGGTCATTGTGCTAACTTTAGATTTGAAAGCACCTGTCTGGTTGCAAAGTAAATCCGGGTACTGTATAAGTGGAATTGTCAGCATAAAAATAAACTAGGCTGATTTAATGCTTTCATTAAATGACTGTTACCCATTTCATAAATGGCAGAACTTCAGCACTGGGTAGAATATCTGTGATAAAGATGAATATATTGCCCAGAATGATGTTTTTGTTCCAAACAATGCCTGTTATAGCTAATGACTTATGGTTTAAACAGCAGCAAAAGATTTATCCAGGTTTTTATGGCAAGGGAGAAAAACACGTGTTAAACTTATTACAAGATGCAAAGGAAGAGGAGGATTGAGTGTACCAAATCTAAATCTGTATTTTGCAGCTTGTTGTTTAATGTGGATGAAGGAGTGGCTGGCATTGAGAAATGAGAGGATATTGGAAATAAAGGGACATGACCTAAGGTTTGGATGGCATGGATATTTGTGCTACGGTTAAGCTAATGTGGATTTTAAAAAACCACTTTATTAGAAATGCCATATTAAGCACCCCTTCATTCCATGTTTCTTTTAGTGGAGGCCTTCCAACAATGCTTCACAGGGCTCTATTGAATTTCATGCCACATTCAAATAAGTCTTTTCCTTAGTGGAATGTGCAGCTGGAGGGAACAACTGTTTTGACAGCCTTTTTCTGGAAGAGAGATTCTCTTCCAGACAACTGCGCAAGATATTCTGTAACTAGGATGAACATTCCTTATCATATGACTATAGCCACAGTTTCCTGAATACTGGCTCATACATGTGTCTGCCTCACTTTTCTCTTCTTTACTTCATCACCGTGTATCTAGGGTTGTCTCCTGTATGCAGTGGTATAACATGGAGGGGCCACAGGGGCTGTTGCCCCCGGCTCAAAATTATTAGGGGCGCAAAATTTCAACACCTGGTGCTGCCTCAATATAGCTGCATGTTTGCATTGCTGGGCTCTGTTGAAAACAGCTTCTCCATGCAAACCAGGAAGTGACCTCTACAGACAACGGAATGACTCTTCTTTTCTTATCTCTGCGGTTGCAACGTCCTAGGTCAGGGGTCCCCAAACTAAGGCCCGGGGGCCGGATGCGTCCCAATCGCCTTCTAAATCTGGCCCGCAGACAGTCTGGGAATCAGCGTGTTTTTACATGAGTAGAAAGTGTCCTTTTATTTAAAATGCATCTCTGGGTTATTTGTGGGGCGTAGGAAATCGTTCATTCCCCCCCTCCAAAAAAAATAGTCGGCCCCCCCACAAGGTCTGAGGGACGGTGGACTGGCCCCCTGATGAAAAAGTTTGCTGACCCCTGTCCTAGGTGATGTGGATGCCATTGGACAGTTGAATGTGCATTTATACTCCATCCATTTCCCCTCCATATGGCCCCAGGCCCTGGTAACCCTTGTTACACCACTGTGGCAACAGCGACGTTGGAGAATAGCTGAGTTGGTTAGAGTGTGGTGCTGACGATGCCAAGGTTGCAGGTTCAATCCCCATATGGGATGGTTGCATATTCTTGCATTGCAAGGGGTTGGACTTAGATGATCATCAGGGTCCCTTCCAACTCCATGATTCTATGATTCTATGACAACTGCCATGTGACAGACGTCAGTTTTGCCGTGTATCACTCTTCTGGTTCCCACCGCTCTTTAGAGACCCTTTGGATCTAGATAACCAATGGAAGACTTGCTGTGATAGGCCATTGCTCACACAGGCCGGATCACCCCAGATTTAGGAACAACACTAGCATCTTGGACCCGTGCTAGTTGCTAAATGTGCCATGTGCTTGGCTAATTTCGGATGCTGCTTACAGATCTCACCCCACCAAAACCAGCCACAAATACCTGAAATCCTTCCGCTAATCCTGCTGTGCTGGGAATTAATTTGCTATTATCCTGAGTTTCGAGTCCAATCACACTGTTCCTCCTTCATATTATTTCCCATGTCTAAACTCCCTAATTGCCTCTAAATTATTATCTCTTGTTGCCTCTTTTATTTGATTACACCGCAGCTGTACCGAGGTCAGGTGGAAAGAGCTGTCGGAAAGAGCAGATGAGATTTAATGATGTTCTTAAATATTTCATGTTGATTGGAGATTGAGAGAGTCGGGTTTTCTTGCAGTTTTCAACACAGTAGGTACCCTTTTTATACCTGGCCCTACGAAGGAAGCACATGCACAAAGAAAGGCAAGAAAGGTGAGGAGCCAGTTCACTTTTCTGCACCAAAGGACCTGATTGGGAACTCCATGGTTGAACTCGGCACAGATAAAACTCTCTCAGATCATGCAGGCTTGAAACAGAAGCAACACATGAAGGTCCAAGAGAGAACATCTTGAACAGAACGAGAAACCTCACAGGAAAACCCAATGGTTATATGTTGAGCAAATACTTTCTATGCACTAGGTTAGTGGATAGAGAGAGAGCTGTGTTGTTAGTTCAAAAGAGGGCATGATCCATAGTTTTATAAGTTGTGTGCCTTTGCTTTTCAATTTGATCCTTTTTCATGGTACAGTGGTACCTTGGGTTAAGAACTTAATTCGTTGTGGAGGTCCGTTCTTAACCTGAAACTGTTCTTAACCTGAAGCACCACTTTAGCTAATGGGGCCTCCTGCTGCCGCCGCCATGCAATTTCTGTTCTCATCCTGAAGCAAAGTTCTTAACCCGAGGTACTATTTCTGGGTTAGTGGAGTCTGTAACCTGAAGCATCTGTAACCCGAAGCATCTGTAACCTGAGGTACCACTGTATTGTATGTATTGCGGTATTTTCTGCATTGTCACTTGAAGTTATATTTATTGATCATAAAAGGTAAAGGTAAAGGGACTCCTGACCGTTAGGTCCAGTCACGGACGACTCTGGGGTTGCGGCGCTCATCTCGCTTTATTGGCCGAGGGAGCCGGTGTACAGCTCCCGGGTCATGTGGCCAGCATGACTAAGCCGCTTCTGGCGAACCAGAGCAGCGCACGGAAACGGCGCTTACCTTCCCGCCACAGCGGTACCTATTTATCTACTTGCACTTTGGCGTGCTTTCGAACTGCTAGGTGGGCAGGAGCAGGGACCGAGCGATGGGAGCTCACCCTGTCATGGGGATTCGAACCGCCGACCTTCTGATCGGCAAGCCCTAGGCTCTGTGGTTTAGACCACAGCGCCACCCGTATCCCTGTTTATTGATCATAGGTTTAGTTGTGATTTTTTGAATTGGATCAGATTATAAGGTTGCATATTTTGTCGCCTATTTTGTTGCTATAAATCGCCTTGTGTATACTAATAGAGAAAGGCAGTATACAAAGTAAAAGTGAAATGAAATGATCCAGCCAGATTTAAAGAGTTTTGGGTCTCAATGATTTCAGTGGAAGAGGGAGCTAGGCATGTTCTCAATGTTCCTACTGAAATCAACCACATTTTAACTTGGACTGGATTGTATCTGGTGGAAATAATGTTTATTTTTATTTTTGCATAAGCAACACTTCAGAAAATATGAAAAATATACCGGTAAATGAAATGCTTGATTTACAATTACAGGTGGGTAGCCATGTTGGTCTGCCATAGTCAAAACAAAATAGGAAATTCTTTCCAGTAGCACCTTAGAGACCAACTGAGTTTGTTCTTGGTATGAGCTTTCGTGTGCATGCACACTTCTTTACAATGCAGCTTTTTTATTCCATATAGTGGATATGACAACAATTTTGTTGTTCAGTCGTTCAGTCATGTCCGACTCTTCGTGACCCCATGGACCAGAGTACGCCAGGCACGCCTATCCTCCACTGCCTCCCGCAGTTTGGCCAAACTCATGCCAGTCGCTTCGAGAACACTGTCCAACCATCTCATCCTCTGTCGTCCCCTTCTCCTTGTGCCCTCCATTTCCCCCAACATCAGGGTCTTTTCTAGGGAGTCTTCTCTTCTCATGAGGTGGCCAAAATACTGGAGCCTCCACTTCAGGATCTGTCCTTTCCGGGAGCACTCAGGGCTGATTTCTTTAAGGATGGATAAGTTTGATCTTTTTGCAGTCCATGGGACTCTCAAGAGTCTCCTCCAGCAACATAATTCAAAAGCATCAATTCTTCAGCGATCAGTCTTCTTTATGGTCCAGCTCTCACTTCCATACATCACTACTGGGAAAACCATAGCTTTAACTATACGGACCTTTGTCGGCAAGGTGATGTCTCTGCTTTTTAAGATGCTGCCTAGGTTTGTCATTGCTTTCCTCCCAAGAAGCAGGCATCTTTTAATTTCATGACTGCTGTCACCATCTGCAGTGATCATGGAGCCCAAGAAAGTAAAATCTCTCACTGCCTCCATTTCTTCCCCTTCTATTTGCCAGAAGGTGATGGGACCAGTGGCCATGATCTTAGTTTTTTCTTTATGTTGAGCTTCAAACCATATTTTGTGCTCTCCTCTTTCCCCTCATTAAAAGGTTCTTTAATTCCTCCTCACTTTCTGCCATCAAGATTGTGTCATCTGCATATCTGAGGTTGTTGATATTTTTTCCGGCAATCTTAATTCCGGTTTGGGATTCATCCAGTCCAGCCTTTCGCATGATGAATTCTGCATATAAGTTAAATAAGCAGGGAGACAATATACAGCCTTGTCGTACTCCTTTCCCAATTTTGAACCAATCAGTTGTTCCATATCCAGTTCTAACTGTAGCTTCTTGTCCCACATAGAGATTTCTCAGGAGACAAATGAGGTGGTCAGGCACTCCCATTTCTTTAAGAACTTGCCATAGTTTGCTGTGGTCAACACAGTCAAATGCTTTTGCGTAGTCAATGAAGCAGAAGTAGATGTTTTTCTGGAACTCTCTAGCTTTCTCCATAATCCAGCGCATGTTCGCAACAATAGCAATGACAACAATAGCAATGTTTAGTTTCTGGGAAAACTACGCCAAGGCTGAAGCCTAATGTAAGCTATTATACCCTCTTTCCCACCAGCTCTTTCAAGTGGAGTGGAGTTGAGCTACGGGTAGAGAGTGGTGAGGAAATACATTATGTCCATTCAAATAATCACAGGTCTTCTTGGTTATTCTTATGGCAAAGAGTGACCTGTTTTCAAGTGAATTGCATAGCTGCATACAGCAATTACGTACAGCAGAAGTGGGAAGAGCTCTCGCTGTCTGTGTCATTCCAGCAGGGGGATTTAAAAAAAACAACAAACAACCTGAGTGATTTTTAAGGCTAATGTGCTTTTGGAAAGATAAAGATTTTACAGCTATTTGCTGTGCTGATATACTGCTGTAAAAAGGTGTGTGTTGCTAGGCTTTTTTACTGGAGCATAAGCAGGGCAGGGTTTAGGTTTGATGAGGCCCTAAGCTACTGAAGGTAATGGGGCCCTTTATATGTCCAGCTGTCCTTTGTCAACAACAAATTGTCGCTGGTTTTTTTGTTGTTGAATATATGCTATATGGTAATTCATGGACCTAATAGGTATCTAAAGCCATTTGCACACAACAAAATATGTATATCATAGGAGCCTACACAACACAAAACACTGTTACTGTATGTAGGTTTTATTTTATTTGTTTTTTATCTTCTATTTTGGAAATGTAGATCCAGGTTCTTTTTCCCTTTAAATTTTTTTGGGGCCCCCAAGAGAGTAGGGCCCTAAGCTATAGCTTGTTTAGCTTATACGTAAATCCAGCACTGAGTATAAGCATAACGAACCTGGGATATTTGGTGTCTAGAGAGTTGGTTATTGGAAGTAACAAGAAAGTAAGGAAGCCACTCTTGAAGTGTTAGGGCCTAGCTAGTCAGAACAGGCTAATTGTCACTTATAAAGTGGGGTGTGTCTAATTTACTGTCACAAAGAGCACACAGGCAAATGCATCTCCTCATATTCCTTCCTCATCACTTCAGGAACTTTTCTGCTCACTGGCAATGTCGGAGTAGTAGGGTTAGAGAAAAGTGTCATGGGTAGTGCAGACCCTCCAAGTGTCCCTATTTCCCAGGGACAATCCCGGATTTCAGAAACCATCCCGGTATTTGATTTGATCCCGGAATGTCCCACTTTTCCTTAGGACGTCCATATTTTCCTCGGAGAAATGTTGAAGGGTTTGGAGTTATGCAACCCTTGAGCCAAGGAGATGAGTAACTCTACAACCTTTAGAAGACATCTGTAGCAGTGGCGTATGGAGGGGACAGAGCGCCCCAGGTACCATCCTGGCAGGGTGTGTGTGTATGACATTTGTAACTCTGTAAAGGGATTTTTTAAAAAAATGTTTAATGTTATATTGTGTGTTTATATATGTTGGAAGCTGCCCAGAGTGGCTTGGGCAAATGGATGGGGTATAAGTATTATTATTATTATTATTATTATTATTATTATTATTATTATTATTATTATTAAATGGGACATCCTTATTTCCATCAGATAAATTTTGGAGGGTATGGGAATGTGAGAAAGTCAAATGTTAGGGTAAGTTCTGCTCCAGCGCTGTAACCAGGCTTTTGCAGGGCCTGTGGACATTAAATCCTCAATGGGCCTCCCATCTTGGAAGAGGTAGGGCAAGGAAACTGAGAATTCTCTTAAGCTGCAGCTGGTCTTCTTGGATAATCTATGCAAAGTGGAAATGGTAGCAATGTGAGGGTGGTGGACCCTCTGCTGAGTCTGGCTCAACCTTTCTACCTTCTGGAAGCCACACTTCCCAGAATGATTTAGCAGTCAGTCTCTCTTCCCAGAGAACTTGAGAAATTGTAGCTGATGTTCAGATGGTCAAAGGACTTTGGTTATTCCATCCAGATGGACAATTGGGGAAAATTATGGCAAAAGACTTAAAATTCACGGCTTGCTACACAATAAAGGAAATGTTTGTGAAAATGCTACATAGATGGTACATGACCCCCCAGCAAATTGGCCAAAATATATGAAACAAACTCAAATGCATGCTGGAGGTGTAAGCAAATGGAAGGAACAATGTACCATATGTGGTGGGGTTGTGATAAAAATAAATTAATATGGGACATTGTCTATGAGGAATTTTAAAAAAATAATGTTTAGACAAACATTTGTGAAGAAGCCAGAAGCCTTTCTTCTGGGTATTCTGACAACTGATATCTCAAATGATAAAAGGAGGGTGTTCCTATATGCTACAGCTGCAGTAAGAATGCTGATCACTAAAAATTGGAAAGGTTATAGGACACCCACGAAGGAAGAATGGCAAATAAAAATGTGTGAATATTTGGAATTAGCAAAAATGACAGAAGTAATTAGAAATCAACCAACCCAAAGGTTTAAAAAGGAGTGGGACTGTTTTAAGGAGTACCTGGGAAAACATTGTTAAAACAAAATATTTGATGTGTTTTGACTAAAGTTTGCAAAGTAAATAACAGATAGATAACATATATTATGTAAGAGAAGTGAAATAAGGAAAACAACACAGTTAAAAAGATAAAAAAAGAAGTAAGAAGTCGCAATAAGGTGGAGGGAAGTCACGTGCGAAGAAGTATTGATTTATTTTGGTTTACATTCATGTATAAGTTAACATATTTTGAAGAACAAATGGAAGAAGTATATAATTAATCAATGTAAAACTCAATAAAGAATATTTAAAAAGGAGAGAGAAATTGTAGCTCTGTGAGGGGAAGAGAGTGTCTCCTAACAACTCTCAATACAGCCGGCTCAAGCGTGAGGCAAGATGAAGCAGCTGCCTCAGGCGGCGGAAATTAAAGTGTTGAGAGTGGAAATGTTCTACCACCCAGCTTTGCCGCCAGGTAGGAAGGAAGCTTCAGAAAGTGATTCTCCTCAAGGAGACGTGCTTTCTGAAGCTTTCCTATCCATCCCGGCCGGAATTCAAGGCTGCCATCGTGATGTAGGTAGAGGGGGCATTTTTGCCTCAGGACCAAAATGTATCGGGCCACCCCTGACTGTCAGTACCCTTAACAGACTACAGCTCCCATAATTCTTTGGGGGAAGCCATGACAGTTTAAATTGGTATCTGTGGCGTTCTTTTGGAAATGTCTGTACAGGGGGAAAGAAAGGGTTAATAGGTAGACCAATGGAAAAGCCCAGAGGCAGAGCCTACCTGTTTTTAAAAGGCTTAGCCAGAGGTTTAGACACTTGGGGGGAAAGCAGTTGGAAAAGCAGTTGGAAGACAGTTGGAAATAGAGAGACAGTTGGTTTGGCTGGTTTCTTGTGGGTGAGAGGCATAGGAGTCAGAGTGAGGTAGAGACAGAGGGGAGACAGAGTGAATCAGATTACAGTGTTTCAAAGGATTTAAAACTTGTTTGCGTTCACAATAAACTGGAATCTTTGTTAATACCTTACAACCTGACTGAGTTTGAATATATTACCGGGCAAACCTGGTTGGTGGCAGTGGAAAAGATAAGCCGTGGTGGTGCAGGGTCAATAGTCCGTGGAATGACCGGAGGCTCTGTGCGGACGCCACGATATCATACTGCTTTAAATGTACGATGTGAGCCTTGACTGCATGGGAAGAAGCCACATGGAAACAGATCCTTAATGGTAGTGATTCTGAGCACAATGGCTTTGATGCTAACTAGATTCACAGGCAGAACCAAGATCCAGGGGGACCTGAGAATCCTGATGGCAGAAAGGGGAGACATTTATCATCAGTTCTTCCTCCTACAGCACCTTAGGCCACCTCCCAAGTAGCCCAGGAGGGATCTATTATTGTGCTCCTCCTCTAGATTTGAGGGGGAGCACAAGGAACTGTAGGGACACAGGTGGCACTGTGGTTTAAACCATTTTGCCGCTTGGACTTGCCGATTGGAAGGTCAGCGGTTCGAGGCCCCACAACGGGGTGAACTCCCGTTGTTCGGTCCCTGCTCCTGCCAACCTAGCAGTTTGAAAGCACGCCAGTGCAAGTAGATAAATAGATACCGCTCCGGCGGGAAGGTAAATGGCGTTTCCGTGCGTGCTCTGGCTTTGCCAGAAGCGGCTTCGTTGTACTGGCCACATGACCCGGAAAAACTGTCTGCAGAAGCGGACAAACGCCGGCTCCCTCGGCCTGTAAAGCAAGATGAGTGCCGCAACCCCAGGGTCGTTCGCAACTGGACTTAACTGTCAGGGGTCCCTTTACCTTTACAAGGAACTGTGGGTGGGTGCGGGAATCACTAATGGTATCTCCTCTCTTCTGTTTGGCAGAAGCATCACTGCGGGAGCAGGTTGAGGGTCCTAGCTATTATCAGCTTTTTTAAAAAAAAATGAGTGACACTGGCAGGGATGGGAATTAAGACATCAAAAGGAAACAAAGATCACAACTAAGGATGAATTACTCAAGCTTTGTGCATCTATTTGGTGCAGTGTTCTAATCTTTGGAGGCACTTTGATTAATTAGCAGGCTTTGACTGTACATGTTGGAATACTGAAAATGGTTGGGGAAGTCTCCGGAGAGGGTTTCTGAGCAGGCATTTGAATTGCTTTTGCACACGTTAATACCTTGATAATTTATCAGTAAAATTAGTTAGTTTTGTTGCATAATTTAAAATGTGACAGTAGGTGGCAAAGGGACTGGAATTCATCAAAAGCTTCCCTTTTGTACAAATAGTACCGCTTGTATATATGTTTTCTTCTTCTTCTTTCAGGATTGTAAAATTGCTCTTTCTTGCCAAAAGGCATATATCATATGATGTTCTAATAAACAAAGGGGGAAAAATAAGTGCAGTTGTTTTGTTTGGAAATTCTTAACCTTTTCTCAGCTGGAATAATTCTGGTTGGGTAGTTTCCAGCTGCTTGACATATTGCAGCTGCCTTCCACATTTTCTTAGTTAAAACAGGAACTAGTTAAGCCTAAATGAATAAACATGTCAACCTTCTCATTAAACTGGGCTTTCCTGGAGTTATGGTTACAGAACATTTTTCCTATGATTTCTGCATTGTTGGCAGCAAACACATAGGAACATAGCATGCTACCTTATACTGAGCCTTGGGTCCTGTGGAAGAAAATAGATATAGATCACCCATGTGGTCATAATTAATAAAAGATTTGGCTGGATTGTGGAGAGAAGGGATGAAATTCACAGCATGTAATGAGTTAAAGGAAAATATTTTCAAAATGATATATAGGTGGTACATAACTCCAGCAAAATTGGCAAAAATGCATAAAGGTGACAACAAATGCTGGAAGTGCAAAGAAAATGTTGGAACTTTCTACCACATGTGGTGGGAATGTAAAAAAGTTAAAAATTATTGGAATGAAATATGTAACAAATTGAAAAAAATATTAGGATATAATTTTGTCAAAAAAACCAGAAGCTTTATTATTAGGCATTACATGTACAGAAATTAAAAAAGATGATATAAAACTTTTCTAATACATGGTAACAGCAGCCAGAATTCTAATGGCACAAAAATGGAAACAGGACATATTGCCGACGAAAGAGGAATGGATTATGAAAATGTTGGAATATGTGGAGTTAGACAAAATGACAGGGAGAGTTAGAGAACAGCGAGATCAGAAATTTATTGAGGATTGGAAAAAATTTGTTAATTCTTTGAAGAAAAATACACAATTAAGTACGTTAGTAGGATTACAGGAGGCTTTGTAGTAAAGAATAAATATTATTGTATGATGAAATAAGCAATGATTATGTTAGTTATGAATATCAAAGCAATAATATATGGAATAAATATAAAAACAAAGAAAGAATTTTTTTGGAAACCATATGGAAGGCTTGAGGGAAGTCCTGGCCCAGAGAGGCCAAAATACAAAATGTTCAACAAGCAATGAATTGTAAATATATTGTATGTTTGTAAAACTGAATAAAAAGATTATGAAAAAAATAATAATTAACACACCTTAACAGCTGTAAAACTAGGTCATGACTTTTACTCTGGCTTTTAAAGAGATCTTGTGAAACAATAATGAACCTTAAAATATAAACAAACAATTCAACATAAACCACTGAGGCTAAGGCTTGCCAATTGGAAGGTTAGCGGTTCGAATCCCCATGACGGGGTGAGCTCCCATTGCTTGGTCCCAGCTCCTGTCCACCTAGCAGTTCAAAAGCACATCAAAGTGCAAGTAGATAAATAGGTACTGCTCCGGTGGGTACTGCTCTGGTTCACCAGAAGCGGCTTAGTCAGCTGTACGCCGGCTCCCTCAGCCAATAAAGCAAGATGAGTGCCGCAACCCCAGAGTCATCCGCAACTGGACCTAACAGTCAGGGGTCCCTTTACCTTTACCTTTAAAGTTAGTGAAATTGTATAAATAAAAATAATGAATAAAAATAACCTCGCCTCTCTTCAGTTATCCGTTTATGCTCCATCGGTAACTGTTTGCAGCAGCACTAATGTGGGAGTTGATTTTTCCCCGTTGGAATGGGAGGTTCTGACTGCAGAGAGACAAGCACAGATGGTATCCGAATGCAACCTTCGCACATACCTAGCGCTGGTATGGTGCGGGGAGGGGAAGGGGGTACACAGCTTCGTCATTCACAGAACACTTCATTCTAAGGAGCAGAGGCGGATGAAAAACTCTAGGTTCTCTTCTGTCTCTGGTTTTTATTGGTGGGTAGCCAGCACAAATTGCTACTGGCTTCGAGGAGATGAGAAGCCTGTGCTCTGTGCTCAGAGCCAACTCTTGGATAGGTTCCCCAACACCTGGCACGGAAGACCCCACCTGAGTGCCCCTATTTTCAAAAAAATCACCCACGTCAGTATTCTGGTAGGTGGGGGTAGATTCCCACGGCATCCTTTGATTCACAGCTATTAAAAAACCAAGAAGGCTTTCTTTGAGCAAGAGCTTTCATTGGCATCACTCTACGTTTTCCTGCATAATGGGCTGTAAGGTTGGCACCTCTCCACAGACAGTAGAGAGGGGCTGTTCTGCTGCGCTCTTCCATTATGCGCAAGCAGCTGGGGTAGCTCAGTCGGTAGAGCATGAGACTCTTAATCTCAGGGTTGAATGCTCCAACAAGGTTGTGGCTGGGTATTTCCATGGTTTCATTATTTTCACTAAAAAATCATTTTGTCTGACACCCTGGGCCCTGTATGGTAGGGCAGGCAGCTGACAACCTGGGGGAAATAATAACACACAATGGTTTGCGGGCCAAAAACTACAAAATGCTGATGGAGGTGAAAGCTTAGGCTGTGGTGGGAAATAGAATTGGGTGTCATTATCTTGGAAGGGAAATGGGTGAAGATGTGGTGTTCAGCTCCTCACTTAGGCCCTATCTGCGCTAAGCATTTAAAGCAGTATCATCCCACTTTCAACAGTAATGGTCCCCCGCCAACAGTCAATCCCTCTTCCCAAGGACTTATGGAAATTGAAGCTCTTTCAGTGGACATGGGGAGCTTTCCGGGTCATGTGGCCAGTATCACTAAACCGCTTCTGGCGCAATGGAACACCATGACGGAAGCCAGAATGCATGGAAATGCCATTTACCTTCCCACCACAATGGTACCTATTTATCTACTTGCACTGGTGTGCTTTCGAACAGCTAGGTTGGCAGGAGCTGGGAAAGGCAGCGGGAGCTCAACCTGTTGGGCGGATTCAAACCGCCGACCTTCTGATCGGCAAGTCCAAGAGGCTCAGTGGTTTAGACTGCAGCGCCACCCTCATCCCTTGCACAATAATAGCAACAACCGGGTTCAGACACTCTCTGGTGCTGATTTTGTTAACTGGATGGAGGATCTCCCAGGAGATCTGAAATATTTAATTAAGATTTTGTTAATTACTGCAGCAGTGTAGCCATGTAAGTGGAATTCAAAAGCTCCATCTACTTGGGAATGGTTATTATTTAAATGTTTGGAGATTGCAGAAATGGATAAACTGACTGATTAGATACACAGAAGGAATATGAAATTTGCTGAGGGTTGGATGTGTTTTGTTAATTTCTGGGATATGAACTATGGAAGTGTGATATTTGAGAGGATTTTTTTCTGGTTAAAAATGCTCTTCTTTTCTTTGTAAAATTTTTATGATTACATTAATCGTGAAAAGATCACAAATATATAATCTCCTTTAAATACCAATATTTAATAAACGGTTACATCATTTGCCATAATTTTAAAGGCAGAACCTCCAAAAAAATACTCTGAAAGTTCAGATGTCTGGATTCAACCACATCTTAAATTTCCTACAATGACTCTCATTTAATGTTGTGGGGCATTGTGGGAAATTAAAACGGTGGTTGAGCCCAACCCTTAAAAGGGTGTGGGTCCTACTGCATGCATTTATTTTCTCTCGCTTCCCCTGAGGGGCATGAAAAGTGGAAGCACGTATTAATGGATTTCTTCGATCTATCATTCGAAACCCTTTAAGAAACGAAAACTAGTTGGTCTCTAAGGTGCTACTGGAAGGATTTTTTTATTTTTTATTTTGTTTTGACTATGGCAGACCAACACGGCTACCTACCTGTAATAGGAGCTGATGAGTGGCTCTGAGTTAAAGGTAAAGGTAAAGGGACCCCTGACCATTAGGTCCAGTCTCTGGGGTTGCGGCACTCATCTCACATTACTGGCCAAGGGAGCCGGCATACAGCTTCTGGGTCATGTGGCCAGCATAACAAAGCCGCTTCTGGCGAACCAGAGCAGTGCACAGAAACACCGGAGCGGTACCTATTTATCCACATGCACTCTGATGTGCTTTCGAACTGCTAGGTTGGCAGGAGCAGGTACCAAGCAACAGGAGCTCACCCTGTCACAGGGATTTGAACCGCCGACCTTCTGATCAGCAAGCCCTAGGCTCTGTGGTTTAGACCACAGCGCCACCCACTCTGAGTTAAGTAATGGCAACTACAAGGGTTGGGAAAGCATTTGCGAGACTCAAAAGATGAACCTTATTTGTTTTAGAGAGAAAGGGCAGAGGTGTCGGATATAATGGAAGGCACAGAGAAAGTAAATAGTTGCTGCTATTTACTCTTTCATATAATAATACAGGATCCAGGAAGCATCAAATGAAACTCCAAGGCAACAGATTAAAAACCATCTCTCTGGCACATCTTTAATTTGGAGGTGGGGGAAGGGAAGGGAAATATGGCTCTAAACTAAATGAATGTATTCCATGCAGTAGAGAAGAGACAGGGCCATCTTTACCCGGGGTGCAAGGGGTGCGGGGCACCCGGGCGCCAAATTCTGGGGGGCGCAAGGCCCCTGCCTCTGAAGCCACCTAAGCTCTTAGCTATCTACCTGTTATGCTTCGTGCAGTGTTAAGCTTCGTGCAGTGCGATTATCTCTGAGCAAATTATGTGAATCGACTGGCATATTTGTATGTGCATTCTCCAGGTGTGCAAAAGGTTGTATTTCAACACAACTGTGGCAGGGGTTGGGGATTTGTAGCATGCCAGATGTTGTTGAACTTCAACTTCCATTAGTCATAGTGTGACAAAGGGCCAGGATGATGGGAGTTGTAGTCTGGCAACGTTCGGAGGGCCACAGATTTGATCGCAGAATGTCTCTATTTCCCCTGCCAGTGCCACCGCTGCCAAGCCTGAGCAGGAGGATGAGCTGGTTTTTGTCCCAAGCAATGGGGCTGCTGCTGCTGCTGCTGCTGCCACAAGGGAACAACCTGTTGCCTCTCCATGGCCTCTCCATAGCCGCCTTGCTTGGCCTCCTCTGTTAGGCTGCTCATAGCGGCTGTGGGAAATCGGGTGAAGAGGAGGAGAGGCTGTGGCCACAGAGGCCCGGTCCCATTTGACGCACTGGCTCTGTGGGGCAGGCAGGGGGCAGGGCAGCTCTGGGCAGGAAGAAAGTGGGAACAAAGACGGGTGCAAGGAGTCTTGATATTATTATTATTATTATTATTATTATTAAAGACTTTGTGCTTCTGCACCTAATCTTGCCATTTTCTAGAATTCATTTATTGGTGTGTGCTTTTCTTTTCGTAAATCTACCAGAGAATAAGATAAAATAAAATCTGAATTTAGGGTTTTATTTCTGGACTGTTGAGCATGTGTCCTGTGTCCTGTTGGTGTTTGATAGGAAATGCTCTGCTGGGGGGGGGGGAGAACCCAAAATGGGGTTGAGGATATTTAGTTGGTGTATGTGTGTGTGTGTGTGTGTGTGTGTGTGTGAGAGAGAGAGAGAGAGAGAGAGAGAGAGAGAGAGAGAGATGTCTCTATTTTCACCTGAGGAATGTTGGAGGGTATGCACGATCAGTACAAGTTATTTAGACCATTTCTTTCTTCTCTTTTGAATTGCCAAGTCACGTCACTGTTGTCTTTCTCTCTGTTACTATAGATAAGGAGTTGAGGTCTAATGAATTCAGTACCTCTCCTTTTCGTTCTCTTAAGTTTCTGTGGGAGTTGTGGCACAAATCTATAATGTTCTCTACCTTTCACACTGGGGTGTAGAGCCTACTGTAAAAAAAAAAAAACCAATCAAAAAACACAACAGAACACACACAACAAATTATATTACTCTGGATTCTACCCAAATCTCAGAACAAGCAAGTAGAAGCGTAGGCAGCAAATCACATCTCTCTGCAGGGAGTCCTCCTTTCGCAGTGAATGCAATTTTTGCCCGTTTCTCTTCTCTGTTGGATGATCCCTCTCCTCCTTCATTGACGTGTGTCCAGCTCTTTCCCTTACATTAGTTTAAAGATAACTGTCAGCAGTCGTGGTCTATTTATTATCAAAATGACACCGCACAAGCTAAGCAGGCTCCTGTGGATTCTGTTAGACAGGCATGGGGCTTTGCTGAAGTCTAGATTTGACACCTGTAATAAAGACTGCAAGCTCCGGGCATTGAGAGCCTCAACACAGGCTTCCCTCTAAATCGTATAATAATAATAATGATGATAATAATAATAATAATAATAATAATAATAATAATAAAATTTTATTTATACCCTGCCCAACTGGCTGGGTTTCCCCACTCTGGGCAGCTTCCAGCAGAATATTTGTTGTTTAGTCGTGTCTGACTCTTCGTGACCCCTTGGACCAGAGCACGCCAGGCACACTAGTCTTCCACTGCCTCCCGCAGTTTGGTCAAACTCATGTTAGTAGCTTCAAGAACACTGTCCAACTATCTCGTCCTCTGTCATCCCCTTCTCCTTGTGCCCTCTATCTTTCCCAACATCTGGGTCTTTTCCAGGGAGTCTTCTCTTCTCATGAGGTGGCCAAAGTATTGGAGCCTCAGCTTCAGGATCTGTCTTTCCAGTGAGCTGATTTCCTTAGGAATGGATAGGTTTGATCTTCTCGCAGTCCAAGGGACTCTGAGTCAAGACTCTCCTCCAGCACCATAATTCAAAAGCATCAATTCTTTGGTGATCAGTCTTCTTTATGGTCCAGCTCTCACTTCCATATATCACTACTGTACTGGGAAAACCATAGCTTTAACTATACGGACCTTTGTCGACAAGGTGACAAAGCTGCTTTTTAAGATGATGTCTAGGTTTGTCATCGCTTTTCTCCCAAGAAGCAGGCGTCTTCTAATTTCGTGACTGCTGTCACCATCTGCAGTGATCATGGAACCCAAGAAAGTGAAATCTCTCACTGCCCCCATTTCTTCCCCTTCTATTTGCCAGGAGGTGATGGGACCAGTGGCCATGATCTTAGGGTTTTTTTATGTTGAGCTTCAGACCATATTTTGCACTCTCCTCTTTCACCCTCATTAAGAGGTTAATTCCTCCTCACTTTCTGCCATCGAAGTTGTGTCATCTGCATATCTGAAGTTGTTGATATTTTTTCCGGCAATCTTAATTCCGGCTTGGGATTCATCCAGTCCAGCCTTTCGCATGATGAATTTTGCATATAAGTTAAAGATATAGCTTGTTTCATTGCCATTATTGCCCCCAGATAGAAGTCTAGGTGGACCACCCCTAAACACCAGTTGTGGAAATAGTGCAAGTTTTGAGATCTGCAGCTGTTTTGTAGATTACAACATGCATTTATGTTGCATTTATCTTATGCATTTACAACTGGCTCTTACGGCTATTGCAACTCGGGGAACAGGAAGGAAAACATGATCTGCTCCCATGCTTTAAAAAAAATATATGATATGAAGAGACCTAAACATCTATGCCTGTGCTCTTCGTTCCTGTAACCTTTACAGTTTCACACATTTTCTGTCATTTCCCTCTCACCCTTTTCTAAAACAGCAGGGAATCTCTTGCATTCAAGGAGAAAATGTAGATTATTTACCTTCTGCAGGGTGGCAGAAGGAGGTGGCTGGAGAGAAAGAAAATGCTGCTCACTCACTTCCTACCCTTATTCAGAGCTGAGAAATAAATGTAACACAAAAGAGGTTTAGAAGATGCCTGGTGCCTGGAAAGAGGCAGCATTTACATGAAAAAGAAGCAGCCAATATATTTTTTAAAACTGCATTTTTTTCCATCTCTTCACCTGCTATGTCTCTCACCCAACGTAAGATCAGAAGTGTCTCGGACAGCCCTGTATAGGGAAGGTTTTTTTTAATGCTTAATGTTTTATTATGTTTTTTATATATGTTGGAAGCCACCCAGAGTGGCTGGGGCAACACAGTCAGAAGGGTGGAGTATGAATAATAAAATTGTTGTTGTTGTTTGTTGTTGACTAGGATGTCCCTGTTTCCATCAGGGACATGTTGGAGGGCATATGCTAATTCCAGGTTAAAGGTAAAGGTACCCCTGACCATTAGGTCCAGTCGCAGACAACTCTGGGGTTGCGGCGCTCATCTCGCTCTATAGGCCGAGGGAGCTGGCGTTTGTCCACAGACAGCTTCCGGGTCATGTGGCCAGCATGACTAAGCTGCTTCTGTTAGGTGGGCAGGAGCTGGGACTGAACAAGGGGAGCTCACCCTGTTGCGGGGATTTGAACTGCCGACCTTCTGATCAGCAAGCCCTAGGCTCTGTGGTTTAACCCAAAGCGCCACCCGCGTCCCAATTCCAGGTTAGGGAGGTTCGATTTGCACAAAGGTGCCAAATTGTTGTAGCTGGCATTGTTGATCTAATCTGGAAAAAAATCTGTGTGCCCAAAACACGCACATCCCAGATTTAAGATAGTAACAGTATCCTTGTCTGCTTTTTTGGCCCACGATGAATTTCAAGTGTGTTCAATATAGAAACGTTAGCCAAATGTATTAAAAGCTATTGCTGAATGCTTTGGATGATCTACACGCAGCCAGCTGTGGTATGAATTGATTCTATGATAGGATAATGCTGCAACAGACCGTTCTTTAAAAGATGTGCTTTTGACACTGCAACGAATATGTGAAACGTTGCAATTTTGATAGCTTCTATAAAATATACATGCATAAATAAAACAAGCACTGCGGTACTGTTCATTTTGAGCTCTGTCTGGTGCTGGGAAAACAGTTTTGCGAGTGCTCCTTTTCTTGTTGGTTATGCAAAAAGATTTGTTAGTTGCACAGAAATCTTGTTAGTTGCAAGTTCAATCACTGTTGGAAGCAGGGTATCTCTGAATGCGAGTTGCTGGAAACTGAAGGCGACGAGACTATGGTTGCACTCAGGTCCTGCTTGCCAGCTTCCTTCCTATCGGCCTCTATGAGAACAGGATTGTTTCGGGACAGTGCAGGGATGTTCTTTTTAAATAATAATAATAATAATAATAATAATAATAATAATAATAATAATTTGGTTTCACAAGTATAAAATTATAGCAATACAATCATACACATACACATTTACAGATTTCTCCGAATCTCTGGACTTCTCACCTTCCCTCCATGAGTCCTATTATTAAACCTTTTCTACTGCATCTTTTCAAATAATCTAAGTTTGATATAACTCCATTGTCTCCATAGTACTTGCTACATTACAAGTGTTATTGCAATCCTGCTATTTTTTTTTCATCTGCCTACAGTGGTCTCCAAGATTTTCCCCATTCTTTGTTAAAGTTTGGATCTTCTTGGTTCCTGAGCTTCCCATTCAGCTGTGCCATTTGGGCATAATCCAACAGTTTAATTTGCCATTCTTCTCTGGTAGAGAAGATTCTTTCCATCTCTGGGCTAATAGCATCCGAGCGGCTGTCATGGCATACATAAAAAGTCTTTTCTGCTCCCTTGGAATATCAGCACCTATAATTCCTAATAAAAATGCCTCTGTTTGTTTTTTTAAAACAAAAGTTAATTTAAACTTTTTTATCTCATTATATATCATTTCCCAGAATGCTTTTGTTATCTTGCACGTCCACCACATGTGGTAGAATGTGCCTTCTTTCTCCTTGCATTTCCAACAAACACTTGAAGCAGTTCTATACATCTTTGCTAATTTTCACCTACCGTATATACCCGAATATAAGCCGACCCGAATATAAACCGAGGCACCTAATTTTCCCACAAAAACCTGGGAAAGCTTATTGACTCGAGTATAAGCCGGTTCACCTTTGCCGCTGTGGAGGAGGAGGAGGAACGAGCAGCCCGAAAGCAGCCCTTTGGGCTGCTCCTTCCTCTTCCTCCTTTGGCAAGTTTGCATTTATGCGAGCAGTTCAGGAATGGAACAAGCTGCCTGAGGAGAGTAAAGAACCGCTGTTCTTGTACGCTTCTTAAGGAATGGTTGACTGGGGAGAGCAGGTGGCAGCACAAGCGGAGAGAAAGGGCTTCTTTCTCGCCGCCCCCACCGCCCGCCTCACTCAAGTATAAGCCGAGGGCAGCTTTTTCAGCACAAAAAATGTGCTGAAAAACTAGGCTTATACTCAAGTATATATGGTATGTTGTCTGAGGTAAAACAATGTTTCTGTGAAGCTTTACCTGCGATTGACCAGAAACTCCACCTACAGCCCATCATATACCACCTTTGCTGCATCCTCGTATTCTGGTCCGTGGTGCAACTAAGACTGGACCTCTGGGCTAAAGTCCATGTCCCACCTATGGACATCCAGAACGTGGCAGGTGATGACATGGCAGCAGTGACAAACAGGTCCAACATCAGCACCTGAGCCTGCAAAAGCCCACCAGGACTGGCATTGTTTGCCACAGCATCCTTTCTTTCTTCTTCTCGTTTGTAAAAAATATAGTCTATGTAGTCCGGGGGCGGCTGGCTAAATATGTACAGTATATGGCTATAAAATGCTCATTTTATTATTTGTACCTTTAAAAAAGACTATCCTTATCTATAGCTAAATCTCACTTCTTCCCCAGTAAATGTGTTTTTTTACCAGCAGGGCAGCCCAAGCAAATTTCATTTTGTTCCTGACATCATAATGGTGCTATGATTTGAGTTTAAAATGTGATGCTGCTCATCCCGAGTGATTCTTTTTAACAAAAAGGCTGGCACACTGAAGTGTGTGTGTGTGTTTTATTCTAACATAATGGGAATGTAGAAGTGGTTGTGAAACATGGGTGCGGGGAGGAGATAAATGTTAATTGTGTGCTTTGCAAGTGAAGTAAGTGTTTTAACTGATTTCAATGTTGTTTTTTAATGTATTGTTGTAACCTGCCCTGGGGACTTTATGATGAAGAGAAGGTAAGAAATTGAATAATAGCATTATTTAACACATTTGAATCATACACTCAATGCAAGTTTGAATTATTGTCTAAAGGACTTCAAAATATGTTCCTGGGCTTTCAGAAATCAGCCTCATATAACCAACTTGCTTAAGTCTAGTTAATGCATGAAGGGGTTAACACCACAGTGTCTAAAGTCCTGTCAGGTTTAGCTATGTCACTTCCCCTTACTTTGGGAGGAAATAGGTAATCAAACCTATTGTGTCCCCCTGTCTACCTGAGAAACTCAGTGTGTGAGAAGGTTTGAGCTAGTTGCTCCAGCTCAACCGCATGGCTCTCACCAGCCACTCTTGAATTCCTGTACCAAGAATCTAGGAGCTTTTACCACTTTGTAACTGAGCTAAGTTTTACTGCCTATGCAACTTTTCTGACTGATGTATGGAAAAGCACATGAATCTGACATTTGAAGAGCTTGTAAGTCAGGCTTCCCCAAACTTGGCCCTCCAGCTGTTTTGGGACTACAACTCCCATCATCCCTAGCTAACAGGACCAGTGGTCAGGGATGGTGGGAATTGTAGTCCCAAAACAGCTGGAGGGCCGAGTTTGGGGATGCCCTGTGTAAGTAAACCAATTTTTAACTTACCAAACGTGTATTAGTTTCCTATGCTGGGGGAAAAGTGAAACTATATCTCCACCTTTTACTTTGCTGCATATTTTGTGACTTTAATTGTCTTCTGAGGTTCTCTCACCAAAGAGTACTTGCCCCAAAACTGGATTTTGGCATCCAGGGAATTCTCCTTTTTGTATATATACTTTTGCACCATATGATATGTTTGCTTTACATATGATACGCAAACCATTCAAAACACTTTTGTAGTAAAGATCTCAAACTGAACTCTTAATTGGCTTAGATGAAGAGTCAAAGGTCTTTAACAATGTCTCAAGTTCTCATAATTTTCTACCTGTGGTTCTCCCACAGACGCTATTATCCAGAGATCTGCATAACTGAGTCACATTTAACGGAGCTGATTCAGCCTAATCACAGCTAATGGCATAAACTTTGCTTTAACTGGCAAAATATTAACATAAATTCTGCTTCGTGAGGTTAGTAAATTTCTGATGCCATCTAAGTACGGAAGCAAGTTGTTTTCAACCTTTAAGCGAAGTCCTAGCCATGCAATGAATGGCCTTGCAAAACGATGAACTGCTTTGAAACAAAATCCATCGCCTTGCTTCCCCCCCCAATAATATTCCCCCCACTAATGTTTATTTATATAACACTAAAATATGACTGCGAAACATGCGCTGAGCCATAGTTTCCCCTTCACACTGGGTAGCAAAGCATGTGTTTTTGGAATTTGAACAACAAAGTCACAGAGATGGGCCGATCAGTACTAGGAGAGCTTTGCTCAACCTAGCATCATTCGAAGGCTAAGCATTATGAGGGGGAAATTGGGAGCAGGATGAACTCCTCAGAGGAACAGCTGCAGATCAGAAAGTGATTATCGCTTTCAGGCACAAAGTACAAATACTTTCTGTTCTGCATGATGCAGAACATGAAAGGACAAGCTGTCTGCAGCAATAGTTCACAATCTGTTTTCTGTGCTGGGACAAGTAATTTGAGAACCATACACAGCACTGGCAAGTAAAGACACATATGAAAGCATTGAGAGATGCAAAACAGAACCATTACGTTGGAGCAGAACACTTTTATTTGTCTGTTTCCTTTGACTCTAAGAGCCCTGGTGGGTTGTGGAGGGGTTTTTTTTTGGGGGGGGAGGATATTCTGCAACATGTCATTAACATACTATATCATATCCTTCAACAAGTTGAATCCCAAAACTGGGACAGGTGTCTTCCTGTCCGTGCAAGTCACGTGACCTGTGAGACATCACGGAGCCCCAAAATATGTTCTTTCACAACACCTGAAAAGGTGTGTTTTGGCTGCCTTGTGAGATCGCTGCCCCCCCAAAAGCGCTTTTTCCATGCAATATCTCAGCACAAAAACATGGCACCCAAAATGGGCTCTCAGAGGAAAAAAAGGGATGTCCTGGTCTTGTGGGATTTATACTGGACTGTCTGTTTTAAGAGTTGTTCTGTTATGTTTCCCCAGTGTTATTGCATTATTGCTGTCTGCCATAGCACCACAAAAGCACGATGGCAGAAAAGCAAGATGACTTCCTTGTTTTGGTTGGAGAACACCTTCCAGGTGTATCAAGATGCAGAAAAAGCTGAGTTTGGATTCGGAAATCTCTTGAGCAGCTTCCCATCTGGCAATGTAAGAAAAGGTGGCAGGTCTACATTGTTTCATGTCAAAAGGATAAAAGGTAAAGGGACCCCTGGACGGTTAAGTCCAGTCAAAGGCGACTATGGGGTTGTGGCGCTCATCTCGCTTTCAGGCCGAAGGAGCCAGTGTTTGTCCACAGACAGCTTTCTAGGTCATGTGGCCAGCCTGACTAAACCGCTTCTGGCGCAACGGATCCTGTACAGGTAACTCTCAAAATGGTTTCTAAGGGTTCTTTTAGATGGAGAATGGATGACGCGTTGATGAGAGACACCAAGCTGGTAGAAAGAGCTGTGAAAAAGATGAAGGAGTATTTTCAAATCAATTGGAATTCGGAAGTAGAAAAAAGAATTGCCTGGGATGCAAGTAAAGCGGTAATGAGAGGATTCCTCATAAGTGAAAAAGCAAAAAAGAAAAAACTACAAAATGCTGAAATGGAAAGACTGTTGAAATTAATTAAGGCTAAAGAAAAAGAGCTAAGAGGACATCCCAAATCCTTAAGAATTCAAAAGGAAATTAAATACTTGCAATCCCAGTATGCTAAAATCATGAACCAAGATATAGAATGGAAATTGAAAATGATGAAACAAAGATCATTTGAATCTGCGAATAAATGTGGAAAACTACTAGCTTGGCAATTGAAGAAAAGACAAAAGGCAAATGTCATCGGCAATTTAGCAGTAAATGGAAAAATAGTGGAGAACCCGGAAGAAATCAGAAAGTGCTTTCAAAAATTTTATAAGCAACTGTACAAGGAGGAGAGGATAAAAGAAGAAGAGATAGACCGATTTTTGCAACAAAATAGTCTGCAAAAAGTCCCAGAGGATAAACTAGTAATCCTCAACCACCCAATTTCGACCCAAGAGATCGAGGATGCAATTAAGAACATGCAACTAGGAAAGGCACCAGGACCAGATGGACTAACTGCAAAGTTTTATAAGACTCTTAAAGATTGGCTTTCGCAGCCTTTGAAAGAAATTTGCAACAAAATTCTGGAAGGAGATAGGGCACCAGAGACGTGGAAAGAAGCCTTTATCACACTGATCCCAAAACCAGATACAGACAGAATGTTAATGAAAAATTATCGTCCAATTTCCCTTTTGAACGTGGATTACAAAATTTTTGCAAATGTCATGGCTACAAGATTAAAAAGAGTGCTGAAAGACTATATACATAAAGATCAAGCGGGTTTCCTTCCAGGAAGACAAATAAGTAACAATACAAGAATTATTGTGGATATTCTAGAAAAACTGGAAAGAAACATAAATACAGAGGCAGCACTATTATTCATTGATGCGGAGAAAGCCTTTGACAAGGTATCTTGGATGTTTATGAAAAAGAATTTGGAAAAGATGGGAGTTGGAGAAAGATTTTTAAATGGTATTAAAGCCATTTATACAGAACAGAGAGCAAAAATAATAGTAAATGGTGTGATATCGGAGGAAATTGAAGTTGAAAAAGGAACAAGACAAGGGTGCCCTATCTCCCCTTTATTATTTATTACGGTCCTGGAGGTGCTTTTAAATATGTTACGAAAAGAGAAACAGATAAAAGGAATCAGGGTGGGAGAGAAAGAATACAAATTACGCGCCTTCGCAGATGATTTGATGTTATCCCTACAAGAACCGGAAAGCAGTGTCCCCAAAGCTTTGGAATTAATCGAACAATTTGGACGTGTAGCTGGCTTCAAATTAAACAAACAGAAAACCAAAGTTTTAAGTAAAAATATGAGTGCAGAAAAGATACAAAGAATACAAGAGGGCACAGGCCTCACTTTTGTTAAATCTGTAAAATATCTAGGTATCAATCTCACAGCAAAAAATGTGAACCTGTACAAAGATAATTATGAAAAACTGTGGACTGAGATAAAGAAAGATCTGGAGATATGGACAAGATTGAAACTGTCGTTAATGGGAAGAATAGCCGCGATTAAAATGAATGTCCTACCAAGGATGCTGTTTTTATTCCAAGCCATACCGATTTTGGATAAAATGGACTGTTTTAAGATATGGCAAAGGGACTTATCGAAGTTTATATGGCAGGGCAAAAAGCCGAGAATTAAGTTTAAGGTTTTGACAGACTCTAAAGAGAGAGGAGGCTTTGCCCTGCCAGATTTAAGACTGTATTTTGAAGCAGCTGCCTTTTGCTGGTTAAAAGACTGGTTTAAATTAGAGAATGTAGATGTGCTGGACTTGGAAGGACACGATAATATGTTTGGTTGGCATGCATACCTTTGGTATGACAAAGTTAAAATCCACAGAACCTTTAAGAGTCACATAATCAGGAAATCTTTGTATCAGGTTTGGATTAGGTATAAAGACTTGCTGGAGAGAAAGACTCCTAGATGGATATCACCAGTGGAGGCTAAGGCCTATAAGAGACCAAACATGTCTGCAAGTTGGTTACGATATATGGACATATTGCAGCAGGAAGGGGACTCATTTAAATTGAAAAGCTATGATCAAGTCAAAAGTCAAGTCCCTGACTGGCTGCAATATCACCAGGTACATGAAACATTTAAATTAGACAAAAAAATTGGTTTTCAAGTGGAAAAATCAAAACTGGAAACAGAACTGATCGAATCGAACTCTAAAAACCTTTCCAAGATGTACAATTTGTTGCTAGAGTGGCATACGAAAGACGAATTGGTTAAATCAACAATGATAGATTGGGCAAAAGATGTGGGTCATAACATTATGATGGATGAATGGGAGAGATTGTGGCGGAAAGGTATCAATTTTACTGCATGTAATAGCTTAAGAGAAAATGTAATGAAAATGATATATAGATGGTATCTGACACCAGTTAAGTTAGCTAGAATGAATTCTAAAATGTCGGATGTGTGTTGGAAATGTAAATCGTCGAAAGGTACCTTTTATCATATGTGGTGGTCATGTCCAGGGGTAAAGGCCTTCTGGGATAAGATTTATAATGAGCTTAAGAAGGTAATGAAAATTACCTTTTGTAAGAAACCAGAGGCATTTCTTTTGAGCATGACCAACGAAGAGATACCCAGTCAGGATAGAGTATTTTTCATGTATGCCACGACAGCGGCTAGAATTTTATAGGCAAGAACCTGGAAGGGTGAAGAGATACCGACAATTGAAGAATGGCAGACGAAGCTGATGGAGTATATGGAGCTCGCAGACCTGACCGCCAGAATCCGAGACCAGAGGGAGGAGAAGGTGTCGCAAGATTGGAAGAAATTTAAGGACTATTTAGTTAAGCATGCTAAATTGAATGTCTGAATATTTGTGCAGAAATATATAAAAGAATCGGCTTGAGAAGTTTAAGGTTAGTGATAATGGTTTAGAAGAAATTTTGAGGTGATAGATTTATTTGTATAAGAAGGTTTTAAGATATAGAATATAGAATACAAGTTAAGAAATATATTGGTTTAAGTAAATTTAAGGAGTATTAGGAAATTGAGTATAAGTTAATGGGAAAAGAAATGAAGCTACCTAAAGAGTATATATGTTTTTGAAGACAGAGGAGGGACCAGGGGAAGTCCCCCCCAAGAAGTTAAAAATAAGTTGAGAAACAAAGATAAGTGATTGGTAAGGTTTGTATAAGTTTTCTTTTTTGTATGGTATTGTTGTGTTTTATATTGTTTGATTGTGCATTATGTTTTTTGTTGTGTTTATGTATGATTAATGTTGTTTCTGTTTTGTTTTTTGGTAAAATAATAAAAATCTTATAAAAAAAAAAACCGCTTCTGGCGCAACGGAACACCGTGACAAGTGCCAGAGCGCACGGAAATGCCATTTACCTTCCTGCTGCAGCGTTACCTATTTATCTACCGGTACTTGCACTGGTGTGCTTTTGAACTGCTAGGTTGGCAGGAGCTGGGACAGAGCAACGGGAGCTTACTCTGTCGTGGGGATTCGAACTGCCGACCTACTGATCGGCAACTCCAAGAGGCTCAGTGGTTTTGACCACAGCACCCCCCATATTTCCTGTAACTTAGGCTATATACACGACAGTGGCTTGAATTGCAGCAAGGTTGTCCCTCGCCCATGTGCTATCTTTCAAGTTGCATTACTGGATTCATTTCCTGTACCAAAGTCCAATTCCTTAAAGTGTCAACAGGAACATTTCTCAAAAAGTTACAGGATGCCTCTGGATTGTGGCTAACTTCATGTGTACTCAGCTTCAAACACCAGAGGTGGGAACATGCTTAAGGCTGAGTAAGCGGTAATGTGCACACAGCCTTAGGCTGCTTTATTATGATCATGCTTCCAGTACCTCAAGGACCGCCTCTTTCCATATGAACCTACCCGGACCCTGAGATCATCTTCTGAGGCCCTTCTTTGTGTACCTCCTCCTCCAGAGGTCCAGAGGCTGGCAACATGAGAAGAGGGCTTCTCTGCAGTGGCTCCCCGTCTGTGGAATGCTCTCCCCAGGGAAGTTTGCTTGGCGCCTTCATTATACACCGTTAGGCGCCAGGCAAAAACGCTCCTTTTTAACCAGGCCTTGGGCTGATCTGATTTATAAATCTTATGCCTTTTTAAAATTTGGTTTTTTTTTGGAGGTGGGCTATTGGGTGGTTGTTTTTATTTTTATTATGTATTTTGTGGTTTTATATCTTTATTTTATTCTGTGAACTGCCCTGAGACCCCCAGGTATAGGGCAGTATATAAATCCAATCAATCAATCAATCAATCAATCAATAATAAATTAGTGTCAAGCCTCAAGTGCAGTATTGTTTCATTATTAATAATTTCTATAAATCTTTACATTGTGCAAAATGCTTGAACATGATTTCCTAATGACCCTATGAGGAAATTTAGGCTAAGAAGCAGATATTTAACATGGGCGAGTAGAGATTTGAATGTGGCAATGAAATTATTTTCCTGCATTGCCATGAGATGGCATCTCAGAGCTGAGGGCATAACAGCAGAAAAAATATTGATTTATGTTTCTGTGCAGCCTCACCTCCCTTGCATAGCTTTTGGGTGGGAATGGTGGGGTTTTCAGCTCATTTCCAGATTGCATAATACATTTCCAGTGCAATCCTGTACAAGCTTGCCCAGATATAAGGCCCAGTTACATCCTGGTAAGTGGGTATTGGATTGCAGTGTTAGGCTGTACACAATTACCTGGGAGCAAATACCATTAAATTCAGTAGTACTTCTGAGTAGGGATGTAAAGGATTGTGCTGAACAGAAACCTGTAAAGGTTAACAAAAAAACGGCTCTCCCACCTTTGTTCCCAGAAACGGTCTTGTTCAATCTATAATCGTCAGCTGCATTCTTTAGCTCTAGAGAAAAGAGAGCGATGATTTAAAAATAAGAAATGATGATTTGATTCGTAATGAGCTTTTTCTAAAGAGCAAGCAATAATGTATTGAAATATGTATTCATAAACTGTGGAAATCATCTTGCATATATTTTGCACCTTCCCTCCCACGAGAGATCCCAAGGCCCTGTTGCTAACTGCATGAATCATATCACCAGTCTTTGGGATACAGGGCTTAAATTCTCTCCACTAGGATAGATCCTGCTGACTCTGATAAACAATCAAAAGGGAGAAGATAGGTTTTTCCCCATTATTTAAGCAGAACTACATATTCCATGCACATAAGTGTAGCAGGGTCCCAGTCTTGTTTTTCAACAAAAAGAAAAAAAATAAGCAGCTTTGATCAGAGGGAATTGGGCTAGGCACACATTAGTGGTTTAAAAATGCAGCCCATTCTGCATTCCAAGACACATTGCTGTACAGTGTACACAACAGCGGAGATGTCTTCACCCAATGCTTATTGCCTGTTTACATTCTCTGTGCATGCATGCCATACCCTCCAACATTTCTCCGATGGAAATAAAGAAAATGGTAAAGGGACCCCTGACCGTTAGGTCCAGTCGCAGACGACTCTGGGGTTGCGGCACTCATCCCGCTTTATTGGCCGAGGGAGCCGGTGTACAGCTTCCTGGTCATGTGGCCAGCATGACTAAGCCGCTTCTGGCGAAACCAGAGCAGCACACGGAAACGCTGTTTACCTTCCCGCCGGAGTGGTACCTATTTATCTACTTGCACTTTGATGTGCTTTCGAACTGCTAGGTTGGCAGGAGCAGGGACCGAGCAACGGGAGCTCACCCCGTCGCGGGGATTCGAACCGCCAACCTGATTGTCAAGCCCTAGACTCTGTGGTTTAGACCACAGCGCCACCCGTGTCCCTCTGATGAAAATAGGAACATCCTATTCCATCATCATCATCATGATAATATTTTTTTTATTTATACCCCGCCCATCTGACTGGTTTGCCCCAGCCACTCTGGGTGGCTTCCAACATAAATAAAAACTTAATAAAATGTCAAACTTTTTTTTTTTTAACAAAAAACTTTCCTAGACAGGGATGTCTTCAGATGTCTCCTAAAGGTTGTAATTTGCTTATCTCCTTGGCTCGGGGTTTGCATAACTCCAACATTTCTCCAATGAAATTAGGGACATCCTAAGGAAATGTGGGACATTCTGGGATCAAATCAGAAACCGGGATGGCTTCTTTAAATCTGGGAGTGTCCCTGGAAAATAGGGGCACATGGAGGGTCTGGCATGCCCCCAACTCCTATTCGTGAAGCTGTCATCTGTACATGTGCAACGGCTATCTCAAACATGCACACCTCGGCTTAGTTGCAGATTGTTTTCAAGTGCAGGCTGATATGAAGGAAAATGGATCAAACACCTGGAGTTCTCAAGAAGCTATAGAATCGAGACCATGAGACGCAGGTGGATCCTGCTCACCGTCCCTCCCCGTTGTCTTGGAGGGGGGCTGTAGAGGACAGGATGGCAGTAGCGTTTTCAGTGGCGAAACGTCCTGGGCTGGCCCTGTATAGGATAGAGAAGGACTCAGGATAATTTCATGTGAACACTGTTTCAATAACCAGCAGGCCATGAACATGCTTTACCTTTAAAACACCCCACCCCCCAAGAATTATGAACGCTGTAGTTTATCCCCAGAAACCCTTAACAAATGGAAAAGTCGAGCTCAACGTTTTATTGAAAGTACTAAGGCGGGTAAATTTGAACACAGCATCCCTGCCTTGCATCTCTGATATCGTGTATAGAAGTTCTGACACGATGTATTTAGTATTCTCTGTGTAAACAACAAGCAACAGGAAAATATTTCTATTAAGCATTTGGCCAATTATGCCCTTATCTTTCTGTTGGATTATATTTTTTTCTGTTGTAGTGCACCAATAAAGTCAGTATATCCTTGCTCTCGTTGTGCGCTGGAAATCCCACAGGGACTAATTAGGCATTGCTGATATGCCATAAAAATGCAGGGGATTATTGTCAATTCCTGTTTTTGCTTGTGTGAGTTTAACAAGACGCCTTGGGTTAAGCATGCCCCCTAAAATGTAGAGCTGGCCTCTGACATTTCCAACTACCTGATAACATACCACTCCATATTATAATTGAGCCTTACCATTCTGTGATTTGATATAAAGATCCATACTAGGTGAATAAGTTTGCTCTGAGAAATGAGTTTATTCTGGTCCGTCCCCCCGGATCTCCAAAGCTTTCTATTTCCTTAAACGCCTGCTATCAGTTAACCCTGTTTTATCTAGTTAATGCTACTCCTTTATAAAGTGCCTCCTCTTCAACGTATTCTGTCATTAGAGAACTGTGATATCACACTGTAATAATTTAATAATAATAATTTGTTATTTATACCCCGGCCATCTGGCTGGGTTTCCCCAGGCACTCTGGGCGGCTCCCAACAGAATATTAAAAACACGATAAAGCATCAAACATTAAAAACTCCTTCAGATGTCTTCTAAAAGTCAGGTAGTTATTTATTTTCTTGACATCTGATGGGAGGGTGTTCCACGGGGCAGGTGCCACTACTGAGAAGGCCCTCTGCCTGCTTCCCTTTAACCTCACTTCTCGCAGGGAGGGAAGCGCCAGAAGGCCCTCAGCGCTGGACCTCAGTGTCTGGGCTGAATGATGGGGGTGGAGATGCTCCTTCAGGTATACTAACGCCGTGGATTGGAGTTTGGCAGAGGAGATTAAACATAGCAGCTACACTGGTGGGTCGAATGTCCTCTGCCAAGTGATTGGCAGTGAGTTGGCATCACATCAGTGGTGACCGATCCCTACCTGCTCTCTGTGGAAAAGTATTCTGCCCATGAAAGGAAAGGGACATCATTCAGATATCGTTGTCATTGTCATCCTCGTCATTTTATTAGATTAATGTAGCAAAAATGGCACCATCCATACTCAAGGCGCCGGCCAGTTCAAGGAAGCCACAGGGTTTGCAGAAGGAACTAAGGAACACCACAGGGAGGAAGGAATGGAATAGATATGGGGTCCTCAAACTTTATACCCACAGGGCGCCCTTGAGGCAGTGGAGAATTACAGATGCCCACCAGTCACAAAATGAGGGCGGAGAGGCAGTTGGGCAGCTAGACATTATGGAGACCACTTTCTACTGGTCTCTAATCCTGCTTTAAAGGTAAAGGGTAAAGGGACCCCTGACCATTAGGTTCAGTCGCGAACGACTCTGGGGTTGCGGCACTCATCTCACTTTATTGGCCGAGGGAGCTGGCGTACAGCTTCCGGGTCATGTGGCCAGCATGACTAAGCCGCTTCTGGTGAACCATAGCAGCACACGGAAACGCCGTTAACCTTCCCGCTGGAAGCACTTTGACGTGCTTTCGAACTGCTAGGTGGGCAGGAGCAGGGACTGAGCAATGGGAGCTCACCCCATTGTGGGGATTCGAACCGCTGACCTTCTGATTGGCAAGCCCTAGAGCCAGTGTGGTGTAGTGGTTAAGAACCATAGACTCGTTATCTGGTGAACCGGGTTCGTGTCTCCACTCCTCCACATGCAGCTGCTGGGTGACCTTGGGCCAGTCACACTTCTCTGAAGTCTCTCAGCCCCACTCACCTCACAGAGTGTTTGTTGTGGGGAGGAAGGGAAAGGAGAATGTTAGCCGCTTTGAGACTCCTTCGGGTAGTGAAAAGCAGGATATCAAATCCAAACTCCTCCTCTTCTTCTTCTTCTTCTTCTTCTTCTTCTTCTTCTTCTTCTTCTTCTGTTTAACCCACAGCGCCACCCGTTGCTAAATTGTTTACCACAACATTTTCCTCATGGCAAATCAAGCAAACTTACTTAGTTTCACCCAAGGTGCCCAGGGTGTCAAGTGAAGACATTTGCTGTGGAAGTATTGTATATCAGCCTCCCTGCTGTGGGTAAAATTTGCTTATCCAGAGGCAGCTACTTTTTCATTTACAGTTTCCCCTTCCCATCCACACACACCTTTCAGGGTATTTTTATCCATCTCCTGCAAGAACTTCATCCATTTTTCTTTCATACTCAGCTCCCCACCTCAAAACTGCTGATTCTGTTCTCTTCCCTGGTCCTTTTACTTTCATGTCTTCTTCCTATTACGGCTTTCCTCTCTTGTTTTTATTCCCCGGAGTTTGTTGTTAACCATTTTTCTCACTTCCAAATTTCCTTCAACGCCTTCTCTGGTCCTTTTCCTTAGGGGGAAGGGAGAACATTCTTCCACTCTCTTTCCAGCCCTGAACTTCTCCATCTCAAAGCCACCTTGACTCGGCATCCAAGGAGATGCTAGTGATGGTATTGGCCACTCCAAAAGCTATGGCATGGCTAGAGGATGTGGGTTGGCATCTATCTCTCAGGAGACAATGGAGGACTGTGCCTTTGGGGGTGAAGTCAAACTGTTGGAATTACAGTGCCTGCTGTGGCTGCAGAAACCGATATGGGAGAGACATGTTTTGTTGCAGCTGGGGCAGATGAAGGCATTCAGTTGTGCAGTTGCGAATGAATCATGGCGTTTTTTCTCTCTGAGCTCCTCCCAATGTTCATTCCTCCTCTGGTTACTGCTATGGATACATGACCTGACTTTCTCTGGGCACTGTGGTAATCTGCAAGGGATTCCCACACGGTGGGGCTGATGTTGTGCCAGCCTTCATGTCACATCCCTTTGTAACACAAGAGTTGGTCTGCCAACAGGCCTGGTGCCTGAAGCCAGCTCCCCGTGGAGCACATCCTTGGCGATAGATGTTGATGAGCGTAGATGTTGATGAGACAGGAGTGTGAACATGCTAGGAATGTGGGCTTGGGAAAGCACAACTTTGTTTCAGATTCTGTCCTGCCATTTGATGCCCAAAATATTTCTGATGCAGAGGTTGTGACTGCAAATAAGAAGGTACTGGACAGGTAGTAGCACTGAGGCCCACCTGAAAGTATCCTCAAAGCCCACTGTATGCTAAAAGAAGGCATGGCTGTCTGGCTGTCACACTCCAAACAGTTTAGTAAAATAAGCAAATGCACTTCTGAAATGTGAGAATGTGCGTTGTAGCCTACCTAGGACTTTCATTAGTGTAATTATTCATGTTGGAAATTACTGAATGTGTGAGAATCCTAAATTTGCTTTGCTAACTGAAAAAGTCAAGGCAAAAAAAACCCCACCAACAACTTTAAAAACTTGCAATTAAAATCGAGTAAACTTGTCTCAGCCTTAATTAAAGGCTGCTCCATAATAAGCCCAGCCTTTCACAGTATGCAAACAAATGAAGTTAAAGATGGTGAGTTATTGTAGCTTATATAACCACGCTTTCCCCCTTAATAGTGCATTTGGAGAGCAGCTAGTGCCTTGTGAATAACAAGCTATTCAGAGAAAAGAAAAATCTGTCCCTGCCATGTTTTTCTCTTTCTGTTTTTCAATTCTTGATCACTAGGGGTATTTGCATAACAAGAGGGGGATGAACTTTGTTGCTGTATGGATTACATTAAGCCTGTCCTTCACTGGCATATCAAGGAAACATTCTTCTTTCACTTGCACAGGTGTAAATTGGTACTCACTAAGATGAGAGCTGAAAGCATGTGTCATCTAGTCACTGTAAATCAGTTATTTCGTTAACTGCAGACTGAAAAGACCAATTGTTAATTGGATTTTGATCTGAGCTGTGAAATAACTGTTTGGGCTAATGCTAAAGGCAACCGTATGTGTGTTCATCTGTGCCCCCAGCCAGCCTCATCCAGCTGTAAACAATGTAATCTGCCCCACACCTGAAGTTTCACCACAATCTAACTTCCTCATTCACATCAGTGAAGGGGCCAGCTCTGCACTCCTATCCCGGTGTCCATGGAAAGGTTGTTTCTCCATTCAAGTGAATGAGAGACAGTGGGTGAATGAATCTCCTTGGTGCATTGATAGACCAATTGCAGTTGTTAACAGTCGTCAACAGGTTTTCCACACCTATCAGCCAATCACCCATTCCCACCACCCTTCTGAGTAATACCCCTCCCCACCCTCTCACTATATATAAGGGTCTGGTGACTTCTCTTTCAGTGTATCTGAAGAAGTGTGCATGCACACGAAAGCTCATACCAATAACAAACTTAGTTGCTCTCTAAGGTGCTACTGGAAGGAATTTTTTTCTTTTTTCTTTTGTTTCGACTACGGCAGACCAACACGGCTACCTACCTGTAATTAAATAATGAGGTTTGCCAATTGCAACACACAATCCATTGATTGCTGAGACTGATCAGTTTACACATTTTTTTTTAATTGATTAGAGGGGCTAACAATTAAAAAAGTAACTATTTTGAAATATAAGCCCTGCACATGACAAACAAGCACTTCAGCTGGAATCTTAAGAGAATTCCTGGAACAATGCCAGGAAACATTTGCTACCCAATTAAGGCATTTATTCCATGGATACTCTTAATTGGAATTCACACTTATCTGAACCCATTATGACAAAATCCCAATGCAATTGCTTATTTTCACAACGCAAGCCATCTTGGCATGAAATGTGTATCGCCCATATGTTTTTCTTCTTCTTACAAAGATGTACTCCTTGCTCTCTGCCTCTTGTCACATTTCTCTGCCTGGCTGGGACAAAAAGAGCAACCTAGAGCCTTGGAACAAGCTTGGACCTAGTGACAAGAAATGACCTAAGAAATAGGTTGCCCAACACCCTGGAATGCAGGAAACTCCACTGAAATTTAGGAAAAGTTTGTATTTCTACATGTGTTTATAGTATCCATTGTAGATGAGGATATCAGCAGACAAGATAAAAAACTGTTTTTATATGCGACGACAGCAGCAAGAGTACTATTGGCACAGAAATGGAAACAAGAAGAATTACCAACGATAGAAGAGTGGCAGACGAAGTTAATGGACTACACAGAATTGGACAAGATGAAAGGAAAAATTTGAAACCGGTGGGACCAGAGGTTCTTAGAAGATTGGAAGAAATTCGAGAATTATTTGAAAAACAATTGTAAACAAAAAATTTCACTAGTAGGTTTGCAGGAAGTTTTGTAAGCAGAACTATATGAAATATTACAGAGAAAATTTAGGATAATGATAATTGGTTATAGGTTATTAAAAGTAATAGTGAAATTATTAAATTACAAGATCAAGTTATGAAGATTGGAAATCTTTAGACATGGTTGGTGGAGGTCCAAAAATATTGTATAAGATGTGAAGCAATGTTAAATGATGTTTGGAAAATATATGTAAAAATATATGTGTGTGTGTTTATAGTATCCATATTGCTATTCGGAATACTCAAAATAATATTTGTTTGTTTGTTTGTTTGTTTATACATACACCCACCCCCATCTGGCTGGGTTTCCCCAGCCACTCTGGGCGGCTTCCAACAGAATATTAAAATACAATTGTCTATTAAACATTAAAAGCTTCCCTAAACAGGGCTGCCTTCAGGTGTCTTCTAAAAGTCAGGTAGTTGTTTTTCTCTTTGACATCTGGTGAGAGGGCGTTCCACAGGGCGGGTGCCACTACCGAGAAGGCCTGGTTCCCTGTAACTTGGTTTCTCGCAGCGAGGGAACCACCAGAAGGCCCTCGGCACTGGACCTCAGTGTCTGGGGAGAACAATAGGGGTGGAGACGCTCCTTCAGGTATACCGGACCGAGGCCATTTAGGGCTTTAAAGGTCAGCACCAACACTGAAATGTGCTCGGAAACGTACTGGGAGCCAATGTAGGTCTTTCAAGACTGGTGTTATGTGGTCGCGGCGGCTACTCCCAGTCACCAGTCTAGCTGCCGCATTCTGGATTAGTTGTAGTTTCCGGGTCACCTTCAAAGGTAGCCCCACATAGAGCGCATTGCAGTAATCCAAGTGAGAGATAACTAGAGCATGCACCATTCTGGCAAGACAGTCCGCGGGCAGGTAGGGTCTCAGCTTGCGTAACAGATGGAGCTGGTAGACAGCTGCCCTGGACACAGAATTAACCTGTGCCTCCATGGACAGCTGTGAATCCAAAATGACTGTCAGGCTGCGCACGTGGTCCTTCAGGGGCACAGTTACCCTATTCAGGACCGGGGAGTCCTCCACACCTGCCCTCCACCTGTCCCCCAAAAACAGTACTTATGTCATGTCAGGATTCAACCTCAATCTGTTAGCCGCCATCCATCCTCCAGACACTCACACAGGACCTTCGCCGCATTCACTGGTTCTGATTTGAAAGAGAGGTAGAGCTGGGGTGGGGGGAGCTGCACACCCACCTCCCTTCATTTTGTGGGGGGGAGGTTGCTCCCAGCAGCTTCCCTGCCTGCTATCTCCCCCTCCATCATCCCACTGGCATTGCATCCTCCCCCCAACCCCTCTCCAAAAGGTTGCTGGCCCCCAAGGCATTTTGCACCCACCTGAACCCTTGCAGGGAAAGGGGCATGGCACAATGGGAAGGGGTGGGGCAACCGGACTGATTAAACCACGCCCCTTTTCCAACGGAAGCGGCGTGGGGGGGTCAGTATCCAGCACCCCCTTCTCTGCTTCTCTAGAACTCTTTGACTTTAACCCTGTAGTGGTGTCATGTGACAAAGACGCATGAGAGCAGGAACAGCTGTTGGGAGTCTAACTGCCATAACTGCCATTCTAGTCTGTAGTTGTCTTTCAGTGCTGTGAGAGTTACTTACCTTGACTGTGGTGACTAGTTTCTCTCAGAGGGTGTGCCAGTATAGAGAAGAGCCTGTATTCTATATGTGATCTATTTTTAAGAAGAAGTTTATTTTAAGCTTAATAAAAGTTTTTTTTGTTGTTGTTTCAATGAAAACTCTGCTTAAATAATTCCCGCTGAGCGTTAAGTGGTGTCCAAACTTTTTTCAAAGAGGCCCAGATTTGATGAAGTGAAGGGCTGTGAGGGCTGACCAAAGGGCCAGCCAAAGTTGTTAACCTTTTTTTAGAATTTAAGTTGTTGAGTTTTTTTTTAGGATTTTACCCCAGGAAATAAACTCCCACAGGGGCCGGATTAAACCGACCGGTGGGCTGGGTTAGGCCCCCAAAACGGACTTTGGACATGCCTGGTAGGCTCTCAGATAAGAGATCCGTTGTTCAAGCAGTCTGATCTTGTGTTCTTATGTTCCGAGATGATGAAATATATATTAGTGAAATTATTCACCAGGCAGTTCAAAAATGGGTTTCTGTTTCATGGCAAAATTTCCTTTTATTTCATTCCTAGAAAAGTGTACCAGGGTTGGGTAGGGTGGGGAGATATTCACTAAGAGAATCTTGCAGTAATTACATAAGCTTTCAAATTATTATGCTAACCACAGTCAGTGAAATTCCACAGAAAGTATTATACTTCTACTTTATCAATACAAATGTATGAAGTCCAATAAATATCCTTTAAAATCTACAGGTCGAGGTCAGCAACCTGCTTATCAACCTTATGATAAGCATTATATTAAGTGATGCAAAACCCAAGTTAGGTCATTCACACAACCTATAGAACAAGTCGCCCTTACTCTTACACCCTTGGAAAATAGATAATACTGAAATTCTTTGCTCTTAGGCCCTTTGTCCAGTATTGTTGAATAATCCTTTCACGAGTACATTTCTAGAGCTTTGTGAGGAAGGTTACGAAGAAGAAATTAAGAGTAATTCTTCCGCTACAAAGAAATATGTCCAAATGAGCACAAAAATTATAACATTGCTTCCTTACTAATGTAAGTCTAACATTAATTCAATTGCCGATGTTATTATTCTGGTAATTAATTGCATGTTTGAATCTCATATGCTGGAATTAATTGTTCTAGTGCTCTGAGGCTCCAAAGATGAATCATAAATGAATGTACCATCTGCGAGGCAAAGGATAGGACTGTATGATCCTTAACAACTCCTTAACAACTATCATTTCTGAACAAATTATTTCACAAGAAGCTGTCTTTTCAGAAACAGATTTGTTTGAGAGAAGGAAAAGCCACAAAGTCGTGAAGGCCTTCTTCTACAGGCATCCCCCCCCCCCATAAAGAAAAAAGTATCTTCGGCTATCTGATAATATACAATAGTTTGCTGAATTGTCACTTTTGCATTCTTAAGCCTAGAGACCTGTTAGCCTTTGTCTTTCCTTCCCTCTTCCTGCAGGAAAGAGCTTATCTGCCGAAAAACTGATGTCCAAGCCTAGAGATGGGCTTAAGCAGCTGTGCAGGTTGCAACTTGCTCTTCTACAAACCTCAGCCAAGTCCCAGGTCTGGGAGGAATCATAGAATCATAGAGTTGGAAGAGACCACAAGGGCCATCCAGTCCAACCCCCTGCCACGCAGGAAACACCATCAAAGCATTCCTGACAGATGGCTGTCAAGCCTCTGCTTAAAGACCTCCAAAGAAGGAGACTCCACCACACTCCTTGGTAGCAAATTCCACTGCCGAACAGCTCTCACTGTCAGGAAGTTCTTCCTAATGTTTAGGTGGAATCTTCTTTCTTGTAGTTTGAATCCATTGCTTCGTGTCCGCTTCTCTGGAGCAGCAGAAAACAACCTTTCACCCTCCTCTATATGACATCCTTTTATATATTTGAACATGGCTATCATATCACCCCTTAACTTAAGGAGTGGTAGAGTCACTCAGCTCTTTTCCCTATCCCGAGGGAAGCGCCAGCCATTAGTTATTAATAGATAACTTGCATTGCACCTGTCAGATCTGTGCAAAGCTTTAAGATATAAAGACAAAGTTGTACATTTAAATGAACTGAAGAAGACACTGAAAGAAGCAGCAAGGATGTTTAGTGCAAGGAACATTTTCCATATGAAAATAGGCATAAACAACTAGACTCTGTAGCTTAAAATGAGAGGGAGGAGATGGAGTACAGTGGTACCTCTGGTTAAGTACTTAATTCATTCCGGAGGTCCGTTCTTAACCTGAAACTGTTCTTAACCTGAAGCACCACTTTAGCTAATGGGACCTCCCGCTGCTGCTGCGCCGCCAGAGCACGATTTCTGTTCTTATCCTGAAGCAAAGTTATTAACCTGAAGTGTTATTTCTGGGTTAGCGGAGTATGTAACCTGAAGCGTATGTAACCTGAGGTACCACTGTATAAGCAAGAAATGTACGAAGTCATAAATGGGTAGCAAACGTGTTTGAACTTAGGACATGATCATTTCGAGTAATCCAGTGATTCTGACTGTCGGTATGAACAGAAAGGAGACAGTTTTTCTTCTCATGAACAATTAATTTATGGAATTCATTTCCGCAGGATGTTTCTGACGGAAACGAGCATAAGTGGCTTAATTAAATTTGTGGAGATAATGCCTATTAGCCATGATAGCTTAGGGTTATATTTGCATGTACATTAAAATTATCTCCTTTACATACATGTTTGAAGTAAATACAGGGCCGTCTTGTCCATAGGGGCTGGTGGTGCGCCACACCAGGGCGCCAGGTCCCCCAGGGGCGCCCCCGTGAGCACGCTGGCATACCGGGCGCCCCCTCCCCAACCCGCACCCGCCCCCACGGGCGGGCGGACAGGCAGGCTGAAAGCCAGCCGCCCTCGCCTCCCGGAGCCCCAGCTGGAGCACTGGAAGGGCGCACAAAGCCCTGCGCCGCTCCAGCACCACGCCCCTCATCCCCTGCTCGCCCACCCCCCCTCCTGAGGGGCGGCCAGCGCAGGAGGGAGGTGGGCGGAGAGGCGGCATGCGGGGGGCGCCGAGGGATCGCTGCGCCACGGCAGCCGATCCCTCTAAGACAGCCCTGAGTAAATATCTCTGTGTTGTCCCCCCATCTGCAAAAAAAGAAGTTGTCTCAGGATAGTCTAGGAACACAGTCTGGAAGGCAGTTTCTTGAGCAATGGGTGATGGCAAAAGACCCAATAGACAAAGTGTGTATCACCATCTGGATGTCTAGAAAGAGAGAAAACACAAAGCCATGTTCAAACATAACATAAAGCCAAGCTCAGCTCTTAGCAGCAGCCAAAAGGAGGGACCAAAGGGAAAAGCAGTGGCCATTATTTTTTATATTGGCACCCACATGAACCAGGTCTACTTATGTGATTAGCTGCACGCAGCTTACTTTAATGCGGGGTCAAGGTTTTAGGACAATTCCTTTAATTTTATTTAGAGCTTTTGTACTGAAGTTCTAAACAAATGTAAGCAACTAAAAGGCACTCTATATTTGTTTATTTGTTTTTGATGTTTTGAAGGTTTGCTGTAGGCTGCTTTCGCTACAGCTCATTGTGCAAAAGTGGCATATAACACAATCCATCAATCAGTGCTCAGCACAATAGCTCACTGAAACACAAAGTAGTCAGATATCAGAAGGGATCAAGGCGTCTATAAAGTATAAGCTGCACCTTTAGGGGGTCCAGCTTTCTTCCTTTCAGCAACATAATGAATGGTCTGTCATGTCATGGTTGCCACTGGTCAATGTCGATGTCAGTGCCGGAATCCAGCATTGCCTGAGCTCTGCAAGTGCAGCTTTCTCCCAATTGAAGTGCAGAGTGTTTGAGGACCGGGACATTAGCAGGGAAACCAATATAATTGTTTACAAAGCTATTGTACTACCAACCCTACTGTATGCTTGTGAAACATGGACCACTTATAAACACCACCTCCAACTCCTCCATCAACGTCTCTGAAAAATTTTACACATCACTTGGGAAGACAAGCGAACTAATGCCAGTGTACTGGAAGAAGCAATGATCACCAGTGTCGAAACAATGATTCTTCAACATCAACTTTGTTGGACTGGTTGTGTTGTGCAGATGCCTGATTATTGTCTTCCAAAGCAACTACTCTATTCTGAACTTAAAAATGGAAAGCGTCAACAAAAGAGGTTTAAAGACTCTCTCAAAGCAAATCTTAAAAAATGTAGTATAAACACCAACAACTGGGAAACACTGGCCTGTGAATGCTCCAGCCGGAGAGCAGCCTTTACCAAAGGTGTCATGGGCGCTGAAGATGCTTGAACTCAGGACGAAAGGGAGAAATGTGCTAAGAGGAAGGCATGTTTGGAAAACCCTCACCATTATCAACTCCCACCTGGAAACCTATGTCCCCACTGCAGAAGGATGCATGGATCCAGAATTGGCCTCCACAGTCACTTATGGACTCACTATTAAGACCGTGTTCATGGACAATCATACTCTGCTATGAGTGATCGCCAAAGGAGAATCCACTAGTAAACAATTGGAAGTCAGAAATCTTTGCTGACCTTTTTCGAGGTGTGTCAATGTGACTAAAATATGGGGGGAGGCAGGGAAGCCTTGCCCAGCATAATTGATCATATGATGTGACACACACACACACACAAAAAAAAAAATTTCAAAATTTGAATGGCAATGCCTATCAACTTTGAGCACCCAGCCCCATCAAATATTTTATCGGGGGGGCCAAAAGGACCTTGGCCCCTAGGAGTTGACTCATATTCCTCAGAGACATACACCATCTTTAAAGATATCAATGTTCCACTAATTGTTATTTTTTTTACAGGAACATGGAGTTGTGTGTGTGTGGAGAGGAACCAGTGAGTGAAACTTCCAGTGAGGCCAAATGTGGCAGATTAAAATGACATCCTCTCCAATGTTCTGCCCTGTTGCAAAGATAATATTCATTAATGGAGAAGTGAGCGAGTCCAGGGGTTGTACCAATGCAGCGTCAAGATGACGGGGGTATCCCTGAGGCGAACGAGGGTTGGCGTGCGAAAGAGAAGCGCACAAAAGATGGGCAATATAGAAAGGTGTGAGATGTAACATAAGCAGTCAAATACAACATTTCCTGTTTGCTTGGAGTGGACATGCAGGGGAATGTTGGTCCAGCCAGTTGAACTTCCTGTTACACCTGGTCTGGAGCATCTTTCCTTTGCATGTGACCAGGTAGGTAGGCATGACCCTTCCAGACCCCACAAAAGGTCCAGTCACACAGCCATCTTCCTCTTTTGATGCTTTTTCTTCTTTTGGACTGCACTGCTGGCTCTCAGCCAGCAGCATGTGGGATGAGTTCCCATATGGGATGAACTCGAACCCTCTTCTGTAACTCTGCTAAAGCCTGCCTTCAGGGATCCAAGTGTGAACTGAAAGTGAGTATACTTATTATTACTTTTAAAGGAAGACTGTTGTGTCTTTATTCTTTGAGAAGGGAATCAAAGGGGTTCTTACCAGGAATTATAGAACTTAAGAGATTCTAACGAATCTGCAACTAGCTTCCTGCAGTTTAAAAGGGCGTGTACTCTGCTGTATGAATAAACGTGGAAGAGTGGCAGATGAAGATGGTGGACTTTGCAGAACTGGCGAAGCTGACAGGAAAAATCTGAAACCAGCATGATCAAGCACAATATTCCAAAAGGACTGGAATAAATTTATACGGCACCTGAAAGATTATTGTAAGCAATTAACATCACTAGCAGCGTTGTCTGAAGACTTGCAATGAGAAATTTTCTATCTTTCTATATCTATTTACATTTTGAACTATTTTGTAATGAGTGTAATCGGAACTGGAAAACGTAGAAAATGCAATGATATAAAGGTTAATTTTGAAAGCCATGAGGCGGGAGGGAAGGAAGTGGATAGATAGGCTCTAAACAGCCAAAGCGGTAAAGTAGTGGATAATGGTGATGTGAATGTATAATATTAAATGGAAAATAAATAAAAAGTTACATCCTCTCCTGCTACCCACAACATTCCCACAAAAGGGTCCCTCTTTTATTCCACCACAGGAATTATCCTTTTGGGGGGGGGAGCGACAAGCGAGGGACTTCGCTTCACGGGGGGGGGGGCGCGCAGGGAGATCCTTCGGAGTGACGAAAGAAAGGGGAATCCTCGCCGGCTGAGGGAGCGAAGGGGAATCCTGTGGCGAAGGAGGAGGGACTGACGGGAAGAGAACGGAGCGCGCGGGCTCTCGGGCCGCCGCGCCCTCGCCGCCCCCTCAGAAGATCCCTCATTCCACTCGCGCCTGGCGCAACGAGGCTGAGGCAGCTCCGAGCGCACCGCGCGCGCGAGAAAGAGAGATGCGTCTCTAAGTCGCTCCCGGCGACCGCCTCGCTCCCACCCAGCCTCTCGTCTCCTCCCCGCTTTCCCGCCCTCGCCGCCGGGCCGGGGGAAAGCGTGCTCTCTCTGCGTTTCCCTCATGGCCACGAGCCGCGCCATGCAGCCTCCCCGGGCGCTCCTGTAAGCCATGCCGCCGCCGCCGCTGCCGCTCCTCCTCCCGGCGCTGCTGGCCGCCTTGGCGCATCCGTGCCGGGGCTGGTCCGCTCCGGAGCCTCCTCCGCCCGAGCTGGCGCTGCCGCCCGTCAACGCCTCTTCTTCTTCGGCGCCCTTCGCGGGCTCCTCAGGAGGGCGAGAAGCCGCCACTGAGGAGGAAGCGCGCCCCGCCACCACCGGCGCCCCGGCGGCCCCTTCGCCCGCGCCGCCGCCGCCCCACCGCCGCCCTCCGGCGCCTCAGCAGCAGCCGCCTCGCGAGGACCCTCCGTGCAACATCAGCGTGCAGCGCCAGATGCTGAGCTCGCTGCTGGTGCGCTGGAGCCCGCTGGGCTTCCAGTGCGACCTGGTGCTCTTCTCCACCAGCGGCCCCGGAGGGCGCGCCTTCTTCTCGGCCGCCTTCCACCGCGTGGGGCCGCCGCCGCTGCTCATCGAGCACGTCGGGCTGGCGGCCGGCGGCGTCCAGCAGGATCTGCGCCTGTGCGTGGGCTGCAGCTGGGCCCGGGGCAGGCGCGTGGGGCGCCTCCGGTCGGGGGTCGCCAACCCGGCGCCCGCCTCCTCCTCCTCCTCCGCGCTCTCCTCCTCCTCCTCTCTGCCTTCTCCTGAGCAGCAAGGCGACCGGCTTCATTTCTGCTGCCTCGATTTCAGCCTGGAAGAGCTGAAGGGGGACCCCGGCTGGAGGATGAACCGAAAGCCCATCGAGTCCACCTTGGTGGCTTGCTTCATGACGCTCGTCATCATCGTGTGGAGCGTGGCCGCCCTCATCTGGCCGGTGCCCATCATCGCCGGGTTCCTGCCCAATGGCATGGAGCAGAGAAGGAGCGCCGCCGCCGCCGCCGCCTCGGGAAGCACATCTGGAGCAGCTGCAGCCGCCGCTAAATGACCCGCATCCAGTACCGGATGAAACCCCGAAGAGGCCCATCCGCGATCGAAATCTTGCCGTCATCCCCACCTCTAGTGGGATAACACTGAACTCAGAAAGCTTGATTTGTCATTTTCCTTCCAAGATCAAATCAATCTGGGGCCCCTAAAAGGTGTGATGGCCTGATCTGCCTGTTTGGTAATCCGGCACTGCCCCACCCCTGCCTCCCTTTCGTTTCTCCCTCATCGCTTCCTGATCTAATCCGGGTCGGATCCATTTTCGTGGATGCCCACGTCCCCTCTAGTGGGATAACATTGAACTCAGAAAGCTTGATTTGTCATTTTCCTTCGAGATCAAATCAATCTTATTTTGATCTCGGAGCCCCTAAAACAGTGTTTTTCAACCTTTTTTGGGCAAAGGCACACTTGTTTCATGAAAAAAATCACGAGGCACACCACCATTAGAAAATGTTAAAAAAATTAACTCTGTGCCTATATTGACTATATATAAAGTAATTTTTCAATTTTCCCCACGGCACACCAGGCAACATCTCGCGGCACACTAGTGTGCCGCGGAACAGTGGTTGAAAAACACTGCCCTAAAAGACGTGGGGGGCCCTAGGCCGGTGCCTAACTCTGGCTATTTAGTAATCCGGCACTGCCACATCCCTGCCTCCTTTTTGCTTCTTCTTCCTTGCTTCTTGATCTAATTCGGGTCTAATCCATTGCCATGGATGGGCCTCTGATTTGGGCACTGACCTTGCTATGCTTTTTGGGGGTAGTGTTGAAAAGGAATATATTTTGTAGATCACTGCAAAGCCATCTTCTTGGCGTGGAGTGCTGAAGAGAGTGGACTTGGGTGGAAATCTTGTAGCTGGGATCTTTGGGGGACCACCCCCCCGTCCCCTGCTCGCTTAAGGGAGTTTATAGATCTATTTCTGGTGTGCTCAAAGTCATATCTTTTTTTCTTCTTCTTTTTTTTTTTTTAGAAAAATGACCAAAACCTGTGTATTGGCTTTATATATTTAAAACTCTTTTAAGTCAGCATTTTAGTAAAGACCACACACACACACACACACACACACTTTGCAAGTAGCTATGAGCCAGAGTACTTATTTGTATATGAATACACTTTTGTCTCTGCAAGATTTTATTTACCAAAAGAGGGAACTTTTTTGGGGCAGGGTTGAAACTTGCTAATACAATATATATTGTTCCTGGAGAACCGGGAGTTGAAACACTCTTTTACAATGTGTGTGTTTCTTATTAGAGAATGTGTGGTTACTACTGTAATTCTGTTGGGTTCTGAATACATATATTTTCTTTGTCGAAGCGTTTTAAGACTTTGGTCTGTTTTTCTCAGAGTGGTTGACTTCACAAATCTCAGCGAGGAAATCAGATCTAGGGGTAGGAACAAAGGCTTAAGACATGTTTTCACACCCACCCAATATAATTAAACCCTCAGTTCTTATGTAATGACAAGTCGCAACATTTGAAATCACTTTAACTTCTGATTTATTTACAAGTTCATGGAGCGGCTCAAAGGATTAAACAATCCCTAATTTCTGGCAGGGACTCACCTATCTTTTATGCTAGTATCAGTAATAAGGTAGTGCAAAAAATAGCAGGGCATTGGCATGGTGGGCAAATTAAATAGTGATACACATTGATCCGTGATTGACCCCAAGACACAGCCTAATAGCAGATTTAATTTCAAAGTGAGTTTTGCTGCATTCTGCGAAAAACTCAGTGGCAGTTAACATCTTTGCTCCACCAAACACCAACAGGGCCAGGGCTGTGAGAGACCTGTGTAGTGGCTACCCAGTGAGGACATCCTGCCTAACCCTCTTCAACAGCCAGGAAATTCAGCTGCAGAAGAGCATTTGCTGGAGAAGAAGAGGACTTACAAACTTGCTTTCCATTCATGCTTGCATCAACCATCTATTTTAATAGTTATTTGAATATATACTGTGAGCCACCCTGAGAACTTTTTTTTTTTGAGAAATAGAATTTAACTTTTAAAAATAGTGTTTAGTTTAAGAGGACAGTCTTTCACATACAGTGGTACCTCTGGTTAAGAACTTAATTCGTTCTGGAGGTCCGTTCTTAACCTGAAACTGTTCTTAACCTGAGGTACCACTTTAGCTAATGGTGCCTTGCAATTTCTGTTCTCATCCTGAGGTAAAGTTCTTAACCTGAGGTACTATTTCTGGGTTAGCAGAGTCTGTAACTTGAAGCGTCTGTAACCTGAAGCATTTGTAACCTGAGGTAACACTGTAGCACTTTTTTGCCCAGCAACAGAGAAAAGCTGTGAGAGACCAAAGCAGCAGTACTTTGAGGAAGCCCTGGCCTATGTGAGACCTAATATCCGACGGCTCTTAATCAGTAATTTCTAGGAGATTCAGCTACAGAGTGACAATTGGAATATGTAAGAACTAGAGATAAAGCCATATCCAGCACGCTTTTGCCTTGCCCTAAAAATTATTGCCTTTTTAAAGTATTTTAAATATACTGTAAACCACTTCAGCAAGTTCAGTTAGTAGGCAGGATTTAAGTACAATTAATGGGCCTTCCATCCTCGCAAGTATTTGGTCACAAATACAGTACTTATCCTGTCCTTGGTTTGCCCTGGTACTTTGATAGTGCCATATGCTAATAAGGGATTGCAAGATCAATCCTAGAGTACCTTCTAATAGCACAGCTACGTAAACTGCGAACTGAAGTGTTTTCCCACACCAGAAAAGATCTTTGCAAGTAACAGTGAAGGATGGATTCTAACCCCACTCCTACAAACATGCTTTTTTAAAAAAATTCAGAAACAGCCAAAATTATATGGGTGCATATGTGTGCACCTATATAAACACCTCCATATGCATTACAGCGATAATCTGATCTCTATCTGAACTGATATATGGTCTGATATATGAACAAAGATGTACAGATACATCCAGGTTCAAGAGTTTTGTGTGACTTGACTACATATTGACAACAGCTGGACTGGGATGTTTGTTGTTGTTTAGTTGTTTAGTTGTGTCCGACTCTTCGTGAGCCCATGGACCAGAGCACGCCAGGCACTCCTGTCTTCCACTGCCTCCTGCAGTTTGGTCAAACTCATGTTAGTAGCTTCGAGAACACTGTCCAACCACCTCGTCCTCTGTCATCCCCTTCTCCTTGTGCCCTCAATCTTTCCCAACATCAGGGTCTGTTCCAGGGAGTCTTCTCTTCTCATAAGGTGGCCAAAGTACTGGAGCCTCAGCTTCAGGATCTGTCCTTCCAGGGAGCACTCAGGGCTGATTGCCTTCAGGATGGATAGGTTTGATCTTGTTGCAGTCCATGGGACTCTCAAGAGTCTCCTCCAGCACCATAATTCAAAAGCATAAATTCGTTGGCGATCAGCCTTCTTTATGGTCCAGCTCTCACTTCCATACATCACTACTGGGAAAACCACAGCTTTAACTATACGGACAACCTAATCTTCAGACCTGACAGATCCATTAGTCTATTGATAGTAAGGGAGGCATGTGTTCTTAATTAACCAAATTATAATCTGTCAAGCGTTTGAGCTGTTTGCATCCTTCTACCAGAACGTAAGAAAAGCAAGCGATTTGCCTATTTTACCTTCTATAATTGAGTTGATAGATTCAGCATCCAAAAATTAAAATGGTAGGGTCCACGAAAATGACATTTGCTTCAGACTAAATAGACAGATCTTCTCCTGGAAGCTTCTAAATTGTGGCATTTGCTTCAGACTAAATAGACAGATCTCCTACTGGAAGCTTCTAAATTCCAAATGCAAATTATAAACTTGTGTAGTTTTAGGGTACAGTCCAATGAAGTAAAAATGTTGCAATGAAACTGGACTGTGCCTTTTGAATTTCAAAGGAACAGCACTGTTGTCACCTACGATTATCTTCCACCTTTCATGGGTGAAACTAACAGCCTGATTTGTTGCATGTTGGAGGTTCCATTTAATTTGGTGAACTGTCCACATAAATGTGCTTAGGCAGGAGTGCTAATTACCGGTACTCTTTGAAATAAAAAACAACCAAATGCCACAATACTTACTTCTGAGTATGTGTAAATCCATAGTGTCAGGTTGTATGTAAGTTAACAATGTTTTGTAGAAATTAAGAACACACAGAGTCCAGCATTCTGTTAATACAATGGCCAAGCAGATGCTTATGGGAAGCCCAAAGGCAGGATGTGACCGCAATAGCACTCTTCCCATAAGTTAAGTATTGTTTCTTCTACAGCAGGCACATCCAACAGGTAGATCGTGATCTACCGGTAGATCACTGGACGTTTGCGGTAGATCACCGGTAGATCATTGGCTCCCCCCAAAGAAGCTGAAAAACTGTGGGTCCCCTAAAAAAAGCTCAACATTTTACCTCCTCCCTGAAAAAACTCAACAACTTTGACCCTAACCCACCCAAAAATGGGTCTTCCTCCTTCCTAATAAAAAAGCTCAACAACTTTGACCTGAACCCCCAAAAAGGGAGTAGATCACTGCCAGTTTTTAACTCTGTGAGTAGATCGCAGTCTCTTGGGAGTTGACCACCCCTGTTCTACAGATATTAGAATCATAGAGTTGGAAGTGGCCATAGGGTCCTCTAGTCCTACCCACTGCAGTGCAGGAATCTTTGGCCCAATGTGAGGCTCAAACCCATGACCCCAAAATTAAGAGTCTCACACTCTACCAACTGAGCTATCCCAGGAAGAGTCAGATCAGTTTGCCTCATCCTGGAAAACCTTGCAAAAAGTGACTTTGTAATCTGGATTTAGAACACTGAAGATAGGCTCAAAACCCACTTGAGTTTATAAAAGTTCATAAAGCATGATAGTGCAAATCAACATTTATGCCTGTATGAAAATCACTTTCCTTAAATGGTTCTTCGTTAAAATGCCAGCTTAATTAGGTACTTGCTGAACCATGACCACCAAATCCATTGTCTTTAACTTCTCTGTGAAGTTGAATTACATTTTGCTCAGTATGAAACAGGATTCCCTGGGAGAACTGGCATGTCAGCTTGCTGAGGGATGTCTTGGTGTTGCTAAGCAATATCAAGTTAGAGAGATACAAAAAACGAGAATGCTAAAGACGATAATAAGCAACGGAAAACAGAAGAACTGTCATTCTTTGTCTTTTTCAAAAGAAAGCAGGCTGGAGAGAAAAGGGCATAAACAGCAAAAAGAAGTGAGAAGTGGGCAGAAAAGATTTGGCGATAAATGTCCTTTCCATCATCTAACAACAAAACAATACCCTCATCGCCATGGGAGGAGAAAGCACAACTCAGTGAAGCTGGCTGATTAGTACTGAAGCTGTTTTTCCATTTATTTATTTATTTTTACTGAAGTGTGGCAAATTGCGCTGTTTCAAGAAGAGCACTTTACAATATCACAAATGGTTGCGTGGGCAAAAATATATGGAAATCTCTTGTGATTTTAGGCTTCATTTGCAACTGTTTTCTCAGACTAAAGCCTGCCATCTATCTACTTCCATTCCTTTATTCAGTTCCCACAGTACAGAAGGAGAGGATCACCTCTTTTCTACTGGGTGCAGTAAGTCTAAGCAGGTGAAACGAAGTACAGAATCAGGCACAACCCATGAGAAGCAGCCAAGAGTGGGGATGGACACAGCAGTGTGGTGTAGTGGTCAGGGAGCTGAAATAGGTCTTGGGAGTCCTGGGTTCAGATCTCAGCCATGAAGCTCACTGAGTGGCCTTGGGTCAGTCAGTCTCATCTACCTCGCAAGGCTGTTTTGAGGATAAAATAGGGAAGGGAGGGGAAACCAAGTATACCACCTTGAGCTCTTTAGAGCAGTGTTTCCCAAACATGGGGGTCTCCAGCTGTTTTTGGACTACAGTTCCCATCATCCTTGACCACTGGTCCTGCTAGCTAGGGATGATGGGAGTTGTAGTCCAAAAACAGCTGGAGACCCCCCATGTTTGGGAAACACTGCTTTGGAGGAAAAGTGGAATATAAATGAAAAGAGGGGTAGGGGATTTTCCATGTAAGATAGGAACCTTTTTCTGTTTGTTTTTTTGAAGAAGTGGGCCCTGCCCCTCGCCATCATTATGTCCTGGCTTATTAAGGTTTGAACAGACGGAAGGCAAAACCAGAAGAACACAAAGCTTATTAAATAAGAGGAAATTGGCTGTATTTATTATAGTAGTTGCCAGCAGGTTCAATCATGAGTCACGGTCCCATTAAGGTTTATATTGCACACAGCAAAAAGAGAGAACTGTATCTACTTGAAAAGCCTCGTGGACTGAAATGTCCTTGTTGTGGAAGAAATGTCTCGGAGCAGAAGAAGTAAATCAAGACCAAAGAAATACAGCGGTGACAGAGCGAACGAGCAAAGCTAATAACTACAGTCCCAAGGGAATACCGCGTGTGAAAACGTTCAAAAGTATTTTTTTCCTATAAAGCAGCTCCCTGAAATGGCAGGAGGTAAGCTACAGAGTCATGATATGCCAACATCACATTGTCTGTGTACGGTTCTTTTAAGGTGGTGTTGAACGCCGGCTCCTCGGCCTGTAGAGCGAGATGAGTGCCGCAACCCCAGAGTCGTCCGCGACTGGACCTAACGGTCAGGGGTACCTTTACCTTTATTGAAGCATAGCCTTGAGGAAGAAACCAGAAGCATATGCTTCACTGCTGAACTACCTCAAGTGGTCTGCTAGATCCAACTTTGGAAGAAGAAGAAAAAGAAGAAGAAGAAGAAGAAGAAGAAGAAGAAGAAGAAGAAGAAGAAGAAGAAGAAGAGGAGGAGGAGGAGTTTGGATTTGATATCCCGCTTTATCACTACCCGAAGGAGTCTCAAAGCGGCTAACATTCTCCTTTCCCTTCCTCCACCACAACAAACACTCTGTGAGGTGAGTGGGGCTGAGAGACTTCAAAGAAGTGTGACTAGCCCAAGGTCACCCAGCAGCTGCATGTGGAGGAGTGGAGACGCGAACCCAGTTCACCAGATTACGAGTCTACCGCTCTTAACCACTACACCACTATGGTTTGTTTAAACTATGGTTTGTGAACAAACTAGGATCATAAACTATGGCTTGATCCTGGTTTGTTTCAAGGGGGTAAATGAGTTTAATCTTACGGCCTGAACTTGGGAACTTTCCCACTGAGGTCTTTAAATTAGTTTAGAATCAGAAATTGGTTTTTCCAATCTCCGTCTTCGGGGTTGGGGGCAGTGGGAGAAAGATACCCAAGCCTCACTGTTGCTCATGTTTGTAGTGTTGCGCTATCATCAGCACTCTATGTGAAAATGGACCATTATGTGAAGATCATAGATGGGAGCCTGTGGCCTGCCAGATGTTGCTGGATTACCCTTGACAACTGGCCATGCTGGCAAACTTGGGGGGGTCAATGGAAACGGAAGACCGAGAACATCTGGAAGACCTTGGTGCAGACTTTTTTTTTAACAGTTAGAACAGAGGCAGAAAGTTTAGTCAGTTTGCTGATGTTTCAAGTACAGCAATAGCCATTAAATCAAGCCCCTTGTATCTTTTACATCTGACTAGCAAAATGATTGTAGAGGGCCCTTCATCTTAGTTAAATGCCCACTTTCCCCTTAATCAGAGGTCCTTACTAGGAGAAGGGCTGCAAAGGCAGTGGTTGTATCACATTGTAGCAGTATATCTGCATTTTTATTTCTACACGGGTAGGGAACTGCCATTATGCATTATTTCTCTCTCTCATGAAGGCAGCAATCGCTCACACACTTACAGACACTCCAAGTGTCCCAGTTTTCCAGGGACAGTCCCAGATTTACAGAAGCCATCCCAGTTCCTGATTTGATCCTAGAATGTCCCACTTTTCCTTAGGATGTCCCTATTTTCATTGGATAAAAATTGGAGGGTATGGAGTTATGCGACCCCCGAGCCATCTGAAGGCAGACCAGTATAGGGAAGTTTTTTTAAATGTTTAATATTTTACTATGTTTTTATATGTGTTAGAAGCTCCCCAGTCAGGTGGCTAGAGTATTATTATTATTATTATTATTATTATTATTATTATTATTATTGAAATCCCTATTTTCATCGGAGAATTATTGGAGGGTATTACACTTGATTCAGTGCTTATTGTTTCCAGATAAGCATATATAAGATTGGGCTGCCCGTGGTTCATCTTTCTAAGACAAGAAAATGAGTTCCAGTCTAACAGAGCTTGAGCTTGTCAGTTTCTCTGTTCATTTGGTCTCCAGGAGTTTGGCCAATCAGCCTAATGCTCAGGTTCAGTGACACATTTTTACACCTACATTTTATAATCCCTGGAAAGTGGGAACTGTTTACAGGTTGACACTTACCTTAAATGTCAAAGCGGTGATTGGACTGCCATGTGTGTATCAACAGGTGCTGTGATCAAATGTAAGGACTTGCGGGGTGGAATATTTTAAGATCAAACTATTAAAAGCTGATATCTGAATGTCAGGAATGAGCCAGCTTCCAGCAAAGGTTTGCAGCCAACTGAAGAAAGCAGCCAGGAACAGAGAGGCTTAGATATTAGGCAGGGGAGAGCTGGCATCTGCAGACTTCCTGACCTTGACAGGCAGGCTGATAACGCAGTAGCTGAGAGCAGGATGGAACACACCCAAAGCTCGCAGGAAGCACAAAAAAAGCACAGTCTCAGAGACAGCCTCTCAGAACAGGAAGAGGTTGGCGCTGATTCACTATGTCCAAAGAGTCGGCGAATGGGAGGGCTGCTAGATAGGAAGCAAAACAAGAGACGTAAGGGTCGTAAGTTCAATATCTTCTGTCAACGCCGGAAGGAGTCTTCAGAAAGGTCATCTTGAGTAATGGTGCCGGAGGCTTTGTTAGAGCCGTCCAGAGCTATCTGTTTGTTTTTGAAATAAATCCACCTTTTAATTACCTCCGCTTATTGTGTTATCAAGTTGGGAACCTGGACTCCTGACACTGAATAAGTTGTTTCAGATATTTTTCTGAATCCTTATGGCTAAAGTATGCATGGATTGAGAAAAGTAGCCACATTTACTAACAAACCTGCGCACCAGGTGGCATTCTGAGCCATTGTTGAAAAAATGTCACTGCGAATGTGCATCCCATTAATAACAACAAACCAAGGATGTTGCTACAGATTGCAAATGTTAATTTGGCTGACTTGTCTTTGTTGTATGTGGAGCCCATCTGCGCATTTCAGTACTCAGAACAATGCTTGTGGAGGATATGTCATACCACTTCAATTTACATGTCCAGGTTTGTGGGCAATGAAAGAATATGTCCAATATATTCCATTGTCTTATGTATTGGGAGTGTGTATATCATACCAACAATAAAACACCGCAACACAGTCTTCATCAACCTGGTTCTGTGTGGAATCTCAAATGAAATTTTGGGATTAGCAATGCAGTGGAAAGAGGGATGGGAACAATTATCCCTTGCAACATGGCTGTTTTGAGTCAGCTGTAGCAGGTTTATTTCCTTTATTTAATATCTTTTAAAAAATCTCTTAGTGGGGTAAGCTCTCTTTAGAACCAAAGTGCAACAAAACCAATAAAAAACAGCGGGATGAATGTGTATAAAAGTATATGAAACGGTAGCAGTGGATTCAAACACACAAAATGGATCTAATGGATCAGGAAAAGCCCGGGCAAAAAGTCTTTCCAATTCATATGATGCAGCTAATGATGGTTGTTCCTTATAGTGTAGAGGGGAGTTCATTCCATAATGCAGGAGCAATAGCAGAACATGTCCATTCTTGGGTTATTGCCTTATGGTGTTCTGTAGGGTGCCATGAGTAGAATTTCTCCAGGTGATCTAAGTGGTCTTATGTGGGCCTATACAGGGACAGGTAACCTGGTTTGATCACCCTCTGTAGTTAGAGCAGGAATAGGGAACTCCCAGATGTTGCTGCACTACACTGTCCTTGACCGTCAGCCATGCTGGAATGGTGCAGGGTCCTCATCACTGATCAAGAGGGAAGCAAGGTTATTATTGTTGCCAGTGGCGTAGCATGGGTTGCCAGAGCCCATGCTATGCTTCTGATTGTTGCTCTGCCTGTTTCCCTTGCAGAGGATGCTAGGTTAAGTGTTACAGAGGCGGCCCCAACAGCAAACACTTTTAGTAGGGCCATGCAAACCCTTTGATGTGTTGGCATTGTGGAACTGCAAACACGACGGCTTGCCTTATACAAAAACAGGAGCGGGGATTCATTTCAGTACTGGGTGAGACATATTGGGTGACCCTTGGGCTTGCTTGCTGGTACCCTCCTTTGTGTTCCCAAGAGCCCAGCACAGGCAGGAGGAAAGAGGTGGTATGTGACCCCATCTCCATAATGAGAAATGTATAAGGGTAAGTTCTTGAATAGGGCTAGAGTCACCCATCATTCTAGTATCATTGTTGCTCACAATTGCACTTAAATCCCACAAATTATATGGAGCCATTTCACATGCAACTATTCCTAACCCAAACCACACTTTAGGGCAGGGAATGACACTTCATTGAAGTTAAAACATGCACACCACAACCCTGCAGCTTTTCTGTGTCTCTTACCCACCCACCGACCCAGAAATCTGCAATGATTTTAGGCAATGCTCAATTCTATTAATTTCATTTTTTTTGTAGATATCCCCAGATTAGTATTCAGATCATAAACATGAATATATGCACTTCAAGAACAGTTTGAACAGCCAGTGGACAATATTTGTACTCGCATTACACTTTGTATTTGTAGCAAACATCAATTTAATTGAGATTTACTTTCTGCCTATAGATCAGGAAAATCAAGTTTTGAAAGAGCAAATATAATTGGGTTATAGTTTTAATTTCAACTTACCAATGACCATAACTTTCCAACTGTAAATTCAGTTAACAAGATGTGCATTGTGTGTATTTACAATTGGAAATGAATGATGGGGCTCCATTACTCTTCAATGTTATTTACACCTTTATAGGACAATTGCTTCCCATAACTATTGGAGACTTCCTCCCATAAAGCTGCTGTCATTTCTCCAACCACTTGATGCATAACTTTAAGGAGCATTGGTGAACGCCCTAAGCATTCATTCTTCTCACACACATCAGCACATACAATATTTTTGTTTTATTAATTTAGATTTTTTACAACCCGTCTTAAAATTAATATTCCCAAGTCAGGGAACAACAATGCAAGCAAGCAAATAACAATCATAAAATGAATAGCACAAATCAAATAATGCCAAGCAGCCATGGCAAGCAGTAATAGTAGCTCCAATGGAAATATTCAGCAGACAAAATGTAATTTGGATTTCAAAGCTCCCTTAAATGAATCAAATTCCCAGGTCTGGCAGATTTCTTGGGGCCATTAACAAAACCCCTTAGTCATTGCCACTAATTTAACAGGAGTAGACACTAAATTGTCAGTATTATATCTGAATACACATGGAAGGTGGTCTCTCAAGTATCTTGGACTGTAAAGATGAGAGGCAGTGCTGTGCGGTTCTCAGAGAATAGGAGTTACACAGCAACAGAGGAAGCTGCCATATACTAGGTGTCAGGGATGTGGCTGAATCAAACGCCTGGGAAGAGTGACTCTGGAGACGAGGGATTGCAACCAAAGACAGAAAAGGAGTGGGTTAGTTCGGCTCCCCTTCATCAAGAGTTCCCAGACTCAGATAGAGCAGCAGACTCAGAAAGCTCGCAGGCAGAGGGAGGGGAGGAGATAGATGACATTGAGGGGGTTGCTGTGCAACCAGGAGGGAGGCAGTGTTTAGAGGGCTCCTCCTTTGAAAGCGTGGGGGGGGGGAGTTCACTCACCTTCTCCCCGAACCAGAAGAGCTGAAATGGTTAAAATGCAATGGAAGTACAAGAGAGGAAGGACTGGACTTTGGCGCCCTTCGTGCTGTGAAAGGGGCGGAGACTCAGAATGACCAACTCGTAGCTAAGAGCGGCAGGCTCGGAGCCGCTCTCTGGATGTTAATTGTAAATAAATGTACCATAAAACTGCCAGAGACTCGTTAATTCTTTTCAGAGCTTCCTTGCCTGCCTGAGATCATTACATTAGGTTAGAATATTAGTCCATTGAGCCCAGTATTGTCTACTTTGGCTGGCAGTGGCTCTCTGAGGTGGTGTGTGTGTGTGTGTGTGTGTGAGAGAGAGAGAGAGAGAGAATTTAAATCCCACTGTTCTAATGCACACTTAACACTCTGGACAGCTTACAATCGTTAAAAACTACAGCTTCGGAATAAAACAACATCATAAAATAGCATCACAATAAAAGAGACAGACATTGTAGATAAAGCAAAACATCAAATATAACCATTACCTTCCTGGTAAAATAAATGCCTGCTGATTTTTTATTTTAAAAATATATTCACTTTCCAAAAACAGCATGAGTGCTGGTGACCAACCAAGGCTTACTGTGCATGGGGTCCCATTCTATTGGTGTGATCACTGAGAAGGTCCGTTCTATTGTCCCCATTGACTGTGCTTCCCCAGCAGACCCCAGGGAGCAGGCAGGCAGGTATGGAAAGAGGTGGCCTCTAAACAGGGGCAGAGGAAGGGGTGTGTGGCGGGCGCGGTCCACCCCGGATGTCATCACTGAGGGGGGTGGCATTTGGTGCGCTGTCCGCCCACAACTCCCAAGCCTAGCCCGAGCCATTGGGGGAAGGGGCAGAGCTGTGCCGCTTTGCCGGTGGCCTTCCCACCTTCCCCCTTCCTTTTGACAGTTCGGTGGAGGCTTGGGAGTTGTGGGTGGGCAGCACGCCGTTGTCCCCCGCTCCTGGGCTGCTTCCAGGGGGGGGGGAGCCTCCCCGAATTGTCAAAAGGAAGAGAGAAGGGAGGAAGGCTGCTGGTAAAGTGGTGCGGCTCCCTCCCCCCTCCTGCCCAGGAAGCAGCCCACCATGGGATGCTTGCTCCCCCCCCATGGGTGTCTCACCCCCCTAGGACCCTCGCCTCACCCTCCTGAGATGCTCGCCCCACCCTCTGGCCCTGCCCCTGGGTGAACAGCATGTGCGACACCCTGCGTGCCGGAGCAACTAGCTCCGCCTCTGCCTCTAAGGAAATCCACACTTTGAACCGACATGTTACTATCAAGTCACCCTCTCTCACCAGGTGTCATGGACTCGATGGAAGCAGAGGAATGGTGGGAGAAACTAGCTGGGGAACCCCCAAAGGAAAAAGAGCCCGGGGAGTGGTGGTGGGACAACGATGAGCAGTCAGAGGGAGAAGATTAGCAAGAGGTGTCGGAAACTGAAGAGGCGACAGGCCTTAGTGAGCTGGGAGAGTCTGTGGCAGAGAGAAGTCCAGAACCAGAGGCAGAAGGTGAAGCAGGAGAGGAGGGAGGCCAAGATGCACAGGCTGCTGAAGAGGTCAGGCTGCTGAAGAGTCATGGGGGTCTCCCTCTCCTGCTGCAACAAGCTCCCCTCTCCCGTGGTCTCCCATAACCAGGAGAATTATGAATCGGGAAGGAACAAAGACAGGTGGTGCAGTCTGTGATTGTTTGAAGAAGCCCTGGAGAGGAAAAGACTAAAAGGCCCTTTAGTCTCAGCAACTGGTTTCTTGCAGGAAGACCCAAAGGCAAAGATCTGCTGTGTTCCTTAGGCCTGACACTCAGCCAAGTCTGTGAAGATCATGTTTTCCCTAACACAGTCAAACCTTGGTTCCCAAACGCCTCCGTTATCGTACATTTCGGCTCCTGAATGCCAAAAACCCGGAAGTAAGTGTTCCATTTTTCGGAACCCGGATGTCTGACGTGGCTTCTGCTGAGTGCAAGAAGCACTTGCAACCAATGGGAATCTGCACCTTGGTTTTCGAACATTTCGGAAGCCAAATGGGCTTCTGGAACGGATTTTCTTCGAGAACCGAGATACCACTTTAAGGACATTTCAAGTTCTATTAGGCAGGTTACCTGAATTATGTGAGGTCATCTCCAGATTAAACTCGCTCAATCCTGCCTGACTAATTATTGCAGAGAATGTGAGTTATTCGTGCAATGGGATATGGTTCCAGCAAGGGGGCTAAAGCATATGTGGGAAATGCACAAGGAACTGGAAATAGAGGAGGAATCTTGGCTTAAGTTTGGAGGGCAAGTTTACCTATAAAACCATCTCTGTCAGCACCAAGGAACTGATGCTTATGATAATGCAAAAATGGTTCTTAACTCCAGTTAAAACTTATATGAATGCATAAACATACTTCGTGTTGGTGGCGATGTGGGGACAAAGGCACTTGTGGTGGACATGCCCCAAGGTGGCAAATTTCTGACGTGTTTAATGAGGTAAGTAAAAATGTCATGAAATCTCCAGTTTGTGTTACTGAGTCTATATTTAAATAAGAATCGGGACTTGGTGGAGAAACCACTAACTGGATTTCTCTTAGTGACAGCACTCATGGTTCTAGCCACATTCTGGAAACAGGGGTGGAGGAAGGGGGTGTGGTGGGGGGTGGTCTGCCCTGGGTGTCACCACTGAGGGGGGTGACAAAATGGCAGGCGGCACTCACCGCGGGGCCTGCAGCGCGCCTGAGCCACACGTCTCTCTTGGAAGTGACGTGGTGGCTTGGGTGCCCGCAGGCTCCATGCTGCCCCAAATGGTCCGCCCGCCAAGAAAGAACTTAGCATATGAAGTTGAAAGTGTGCAAATGTACCAAATCTTTGAGAAAGAATATTTTGAAGAAGAAGACTAGATGTTCTAGTTTAGATGAGATGTAACATGTAAATTTGTATGTATGAATATACAGTAAATCCTGGGAAATAATTTACTGAAGAAGCCCAAAATTGTCCATGGGCGAAACAGGGGACAAACGCCGGCACCCTGTCTACTTTTTGTGCATCACATCTTCAATATTCCATCTGATTGGACTTGCTTTCATCTATTAACATCTGTGCGTATCATCTGACTGGACCTATTTTTATCAATATCTACAGGAGCCTGGCTAAAGACATTTAAAGACTGAAATTGTCCTGTTGTACTAACTTGAATGAGTTTTCTCTTTGTGGCTTCTTTGTTTGATTTATTGTATTGCTCACTTTTTGATTGGACTACCAATATAGAATTCAGTACGTGGAGTGGTTTGGTAGATTTGTGTGCGCCGTTTTTGTGCTGCTTATTGTATACTGATTTACCACGAGTATTGGCAGCATAAGTTTATTTTTTCAGCTTTTGCCTTGAGTGGGAGGAGGCAGGCAGACTCCTCAGAGGCCCCGCAGAGCGTCCTGCCCCGGCTGGCCCCGCCCCACACGCGGCTGGGCCCGCCCTCACAGGCAGCTGGCCCTTCCGCTGGATGCAGGGCACACGTGCCACCCCAGGCGCCCAATCGGCATGCTCCACCACTGTCTGGAAAGACTTAAAAGATGCACAATTGAATACTTGGCATAAAAAAGAGTATGGCGTGTTTCCCTTATGGAAAAGTTGATGCACCAGTTGAGACTGGCAAGAGGAATGTACCGAGATCCCAAAAGATCAGAGGAAACTGTCCATGTATGCTACAACAGCCGCTCAAATGGTGCTAGCCCAGAGATGGAAGGAAGAGACAACCCCGATCAAAGAGGAATGGCAAACCAAGTCGGTGGACTATGCCGAAATGGCAAAATTAACTGGGAAGCTCAAGAACCAAGAAGACAAGAAATTAAAAATGAATGGGAAATGTTTATAATGTATATGCAAAATCATTGCAAACAGGTTAAAACATTAGCAGGATTCTAAATACACTTGTAATGTAATAGAAAGTACAGATAATTTAGGAAGATGAAGAATTGGTATGCAGTTGAAAATAGAATTCAGAGGACCCATGGATGGGATGGGGTGGAAGTCAGGAGATTCAGAGCAATCTCGATATGTGGAATTTCTATGATATTTTGATGTAACATTATTCTTTCACTCTCTTGTTATTTTTCTTCCTTTTCTTCCTTTATTTTTGAAAATCAAATAAAAACTTATTTTTAAAAAGAGACTGGCAAGAGGAATGGTAGAGGTTTATTTCGTTCAGAAATACTCCAGAAAGCCAAAGAGCAGTCCCAAAGCTTTATTACTATTTTGTGGATTAAATAATAACAACATGCTTTACAGATGGATACTGTTATTTACAAAAGCACAGGCTTTTATAATGTGCTTCTGGGGCCTCTGGGGATAAACATGGGTAATCAGAGAGAATGTGAGTTATCTTACTGTGGGTTTTTTTTATTTTAAGGTAAGAGGAACAGGAGTTGCACAAGTAGGGATTGCTCTCCTTCAGCAATGTTGCCTGCAAATCATCATGCATATCGCTCTTTGTCAAACTTATCTCCATGGTAACAGATCTATGTTCACTGAACACCATAAAATATGGCATTTTCAGGTATTTTCCCCACAGAGTTTTTGATGAGGGCTGCACTTACCTCTGTCCGGAATAACTCAAATTTCTGGCGAAACAGAAAAGGTATAAAGTTGTGAAGAGGCTGCTACAAGGACTGTTCAACATGTGTCGGTAACGTTTCTGTAATTACGCATTTTAAAGCACACTCCCAGTTGCCTTAATTTTGAACAGCGGGCCTCTAAACCTTGCTTTCTTCTTCTCCCTTAAAAAAATCTCCCCCTTTCCCTGAAATTTGAAACAGTCCTGATTGCGTGAAGACATGCCAAGACAAAGAACGAAGCAACAGAAAATAGCAAAACTCTTTCAAACCCGTATCAAGGAAATACAAATTAGCTACGTTTAGTAAATAATTTGCCAAATGTACACTTTGCTCAAATTTGTGGATCTCGAGCAATTGCAACCAGTTCCATTGCTATTAGTTGCTCTGATGCCTGCCATGTAAAACTCTGCCAACAGCATTAGAGGCAGATGAGGAATATTGTTGTTCGGAAAATAATGACCAACAGGAGAAATTAAGAGTACTGTTATTCCCAGCATGCATTTCAATAGTGCTTATTTCCCAGAGTGCAATGTGTAAAGCTCTGCTTGTTCTCCAATTAGACAATTGGACTTTGCAGGGTATGATTATAGAGAGGCTCATACTGTAATCAACATTCAACTCCAAGGCTACATTTTATTCCTACTTTGAAGCAAACATTAATATGTGACTACTTTTATTTTGCAGAGCAATTTGGAAGCTGCATCATAGGGAGTCTTTATCTGCCAATGAACCTTTTTTTTTTTAAAGGACACACATGACTGTTACAGTAACTTGAGTCTCTATCTATGCTTCTAAAACTCTCTTATGGAACAGTATCTTATTATTCAGCTAGGTATAATTTCCTCCTCAACAGAAGCACCCTCTAAAAGCCGAGAGTGGGGGTGAGAGAACATTATGTTCTGCCGTGAAATGGGCTTTTTTCTCTTTATGGGTAGCTTTGAAACATGCAAATTTCCACTTGAATGCCACACTTTCTAAAATCCCAGATTTTGGAAATCCAGTTTGATGTTCAGGCAAAAATGCTTAGATGCCAGATTTGACAAAGAACTGTTCTGTACTGAAGAGAATTCTCTGGACATCAGCAATCCAAACGTGAAGCTATCAAAATATGAGAATAGCAAAAAAACGTTCATAACGAAAAGATGACAGGAAAATTTAGAAACTAGATTTAAGGGACAAAAAAACCACTGAGTTCAGTGCTAGCCTCCCAACTGCTGAGGAGAACATTATATATCAGCTACCTACTGGACCACATTATACATATCAGCTACCTACTGGACTGCCACATGCAGAGGATGAGATCTGTTTTAGACAGACTACTGCAGGAAACTCCAGCAAGCAAGTTAAACAACAGGTGTCCATATCACATGCTTCTGGCCACCATATCTGCTCACTCCATTTTTAAATTACGAGCTCAAATTTTATTTTGATTTATTCTATTAGTCACCGTAAGAAACTGAAAGGTAGGATATATGCTTCATTTAAATCAATAGTCCTTCTACGGGCTGATGGGGCTCATCAACCTGGGAAAGTAGCCCCTCTAGGAGAATGAAAACTCTGATCCTCAACCTCTGTTGCCTTGTGGGATATCTTCAGGAGGAGAAAAGGCTAAGGAGTAAAACCTACAGAAATCCAGAGTAGAGATCCTAAGACAGTTGGATGGCGCCTTGTACACCTCTTTCTTGCAACTCCTGCAGCCAAGTGAGGCCAAGAATGGGGTCTTTGGTAATCTGGGCAGCCCAGGACCTCCTTACACATTGATCTGGGGAGGCCACTTTGGTGCTGCTAAGGCAGTGGTTTAACTTCACCCCCGGAAACACACTCCATTGTCTCTCAAGACAGACATATGCCATAAATACTCTATATATGGGAACCTTTTGAGTCAGTTACAGACTTGGCAGTGCAGTGTGGGGGAAAAGGACCCCTGGACGGTTAAGTCCAGTCAAAGGCGACTATGGGGTTGCGGTGCTCATCTTGCTTCAGGCCGAGGGAGCCGGCGTTTGTCTGCAGGCAGCTTTCCGGGTCATGTGGCCAGCAGAACTAAACTGCTTCTGGCGCAACAGGACACCATGTCGGAAACCAGAGCGCATGGAAATGCTGTTTACTTTCCCGCCACAGCGGTACTAATTTATCTACTTGCACTGGTGTGCTAGGTTGGCAGGAGCTGGGATGGAGCAACGGGAGCTCACCCCTTCGCACGGATTCAAACCATCGACCTTCTGACCGGCAAGCCCAAGAGCTTTAGACCACAGCGCCACCTGCACTTCAACATACTGTGCCTTTGGTTTGCTTTTGTGGAGAGACAGGGTAGTGCCACATGTCATGTGGATTGGGGCATAAGTAAACCGTGTGGTCTAGGAAGAGATGGTAGAATGATGTCTGGGAGCAAGAACTTGAGTGGGTGGAAAGAAACAATACGTGAATGCTCAAGGGTGGGTGGAAAGAAACAATACGTGAATGCTCAATTTGAATGCTCCAAGTTGCAATTTGAACCCTGTTTCACCCCTAATTGCCTGTTTTAGAGTTTCAACATTATTATTATTATTATTGCTAATTAAATTACTATACCAGACTTCATCCGAAGATCACAAGGCAGTAGGCAATGTACCGGTAAGTCCTGTTTCAGATTTGGGTACGATTTAGATGAAGTCTGATCTTTGTACTCTTCCACACATCTGCTTCAAAACACCTACAGGATAGGCATGCGAGTTTTGCGGCATTCGGTAACATGTATCTTCTCTGGTTCAGGTCTGGAATAGCAACTTTAGCTCTGGTTTCCTAGACAACCTGCCTTTAGCGGGTGCCTAGATCATCCTTTGTACTCTGGAATAGTGTGCAAACACATTTAACACCATCAACTCTCTAGCCGCACTTTGCGCGGCAACGGATACGGGAACTGAACTGCGATTTGAAGTCTGGGGAGAAGACAGATCATTTGAATTAAAACTTATGCTTTAAAACAGCCTCTCCCAAGCCCTTCTAATGTCTTGGTCTACAATTGCCAGAAACTCTCTGCTTCCTGGAATGGAAAGGAATTGTTGTCGGAGACATCAAGAGGGTGCTAGGCTGGGGGAGCATCCTTTAAAGTGATTTGCGCATTTGTCATAGTTCAGAGGCTGCTTTGAATATATTCGCAAGTGTGTCACTGCTAGTAGAGGGAGATTAGTGCTTGTGAGTGAGACTACGGCTGCATCCACAAAGCAATTTATTCCGTTCCCATGAATGTTTATTTCTGCATTATATTTCAGCTTTCACGTGATGTAAAAGCGACTTCCAGTCGGATATAGCACATGTTTAACACTCATTTCTGTTTCATTTGATTGTAAAAATAAATTAAAAAAAAGAAAACCGTTTGAAGCCCCATTAACCCAGAAAATCGTGGAAGTAAACTGATGAAATTTGGGGCATGCGCTGATGTGTGATGTCATCTAGTTGCATTCATTGCCATGTTACAGTATGCCAACTGGTGTGAATGAAATTTAATGCGACCTGCCAGTATATCGGTCAAAAAGCCACAATTCCATAACACAAGGCCAACAGGAGGTGGATTTGCAGGCGACACGACCCAATCATGCGCGTAGGGCCCTGTGCGATTGGTAGAATATCCCCACGCCTCCCGCAGGCTGGCCAATCCAGTTAAAGTCCTGGTTCTTTTAAGCTAGAGTACTGTCGTGTGAAAGAAGCATTAGAAAACAAGACAGAAGCACTAGCATTATAGTCAGGAAAACTAATGCAATATTCCCCACATCTGAATGCTCTCCAAAGTTGTTCAGATTTACAGCGTAATCCTACACTTATTTACTCAGTGATAAGTCCTATTGGGTTCAATGGACTTACTCCCAGGTAGGGGTGTGTATAGTATTGCAGCCTTAGCCCTGATTTTTTTTCCCACCTCCCTATATATGAATGCTTGAATCTGAACAAACGCAGAGAGACAGGAGACTTTATTTATTGAGCACCTTCTAAAAAAAACTTTTTGTTGTTGTTCAGTCGTTCAGTCGTGTCCGACTCTTCGTGACCCCATGGACCAGAGCACGCCAGGCACACCTATCCTTCACTGCCTCCCGCAGTTTGGCCAAACTCATGTTAGTAGCTTCGAGAACACTGTCCAACCACCTCGTCCTCTGTCGTCCCCTTCTCCTTGTGCCCTCCATCTTTCCCAACATCAGGGTCTTTTCCAGGGAGTCTTCTCTTCTCATGAGGTGGCCAAAGTACTTACCTTTCCTCTAATGGAGCTCAGAGTGAGCTCCAATTCCTTAGAGGAAATTTGACCCTGAATAAATTTCCTTTATTCCATATTCTGTTAAATGCCTTAAGACCAACCAGCGGGTAATGGGGCGGTATATAAATTCAATAAAACAAAACAAGAATAGTAATAAAAAAATATCCTAGCCCAACACTCTGTCTGCTACACCACACACTGACTTTGTGTGTCTACTTTGCAATGAAATACTGTATACGATCCAGAACAAATTTGCACAAAGTAGAACTAAGTGATTAAACACAGATGAGGGAGGACTTCCGGCGGCGACGCCATTGCGGGTGGTCGTGGGCTGCTTCGGCTGCGAAGCGCCCAGTCCATCCCGGGGGTTGGAGCCCCGCTACCGCAAAGCGGGGCTCCGGTGGGGTGCGGGAAGAGCGTCCCGCACCCTGGGCTCCCCGGCTATGCCCGTTGTGGCTCCGAACCCTTCCCTCGCTCCCCCTGTAAAGGGGGAGTGGGGGTGAAGGGACGACGGAGCCGGGCTATAGGGGACATGCCCCAACCGGGATGCAAATGCGGCGACAAATCCCGAGATGAGCGTCTAAGTTCTACCTGTCATTAATGATTTGAAAGAACCCGGTGGTCGTGAGTATTTGACTGACTTTTTTACCTTTGGAACGATCCGGGGGGAAGAGGAAAGGGAGCCTGCCTCCCACCCTTCGGGAGAAGGAAAGAAAATAACCAGTTTAAGTGTCTGCTGCTACAACAATGGATATAATGTGTCTGGAATTTGAAAACTGAGACTGCTGAGATTTCCCTTTGGGGATTAAGTGGGCAGAAAATATCTCCGTTTAAAGTTTTGGTCTTTACGCTCTGGCTTCAGAAAAATGGCGATGGGAAATTTGGACTGACGTGGGAAACAATTGAAACAAAGGAAGGAAAAGACAGGAATTGAAATTTGACACTCACCCCTCCCCCAACATGCTGGACTTTGTGTTTGAACTTGTTTTGAACTCTGGACTAACGGACGAAGAAATGCTTACTGTCTTGAGACTGGAACTGCTCAATCGGAAATTGAAAGTATTGAGTGGGATAATAAATAAAAAAAATCTACTTTCCACAGAGGAGGCTTTTCAAAAGTTTTACACAATGGAAGGAAACCTTGGCAAAGAGTTAGAAGGGATGCTTGAAGGATGGTTTGAAATGGCTGGGCGACTCCGGGAAAAAGAACCGTTCTTTGGGGGTGGCAGTCCCGGAACGGCAAAATCTGTAATATCCAGACCCCGAGGTGGGAGCTCGGGGGCAAGGGACGTGGAATTAAGATATCTACAAGAAGAAGAAGTATGGTACAAAGAAGCGGAGGAGCCCAGAAAAGAGGGGATGTGTATCCTGAAGCTCGATGCAAGGTTTGTTGTGAATGCTGCCTGGATCTGTGGACATTTGGGAAAAGAAGACAACTGGAAGATTGGTTCCGGCGAAAGACAGAGAAAGACAATGGACAGAGGGGGTGTGGGGTGAAGTATTAAATGTAAAATTTAAATGGCTTGTTATGGTATCTGAAATCGGAGGGTGAAGGTTGTTAATTGTAAGTCTATTTTGATTAAGTAAGGAGATATTGAGATTTTATGTTAATAGCAGCATGATAAAGGACAGAAGAAATAAGTTTAGATTTTATAAGAATACTTTGTTAAGATTTATGTTAGAACATGAAGATTAAGATAATGGTGTTATTTTTATTTGAAGTTAAATTCTTTGTTTTGTTTTTTAGAGAAAAGTTGTTATGAAAGTAAAATATAGTTTTAAAACCGAAGGTGAAAAGGCAGGGGAAGTCAAACGTCAAGATTCGAAAATAGAAAAATTTTTTTCTTAGGCATATAAACAAGAAGAAGAATCCTGGCAATATATGTATTTGTATTTGTTATGTATTTGTAGGTGTGGGTTTGGGTCTGTGTTGTGTTATGAAAATGCTAATAAATTCTTCATTAAAAAAAATAAACACAGATGAGGGAATTTTATGTTAGCTTTAAAAAAAGTGTTTTTTAAAAAATAATTTAAGCAAGAAATATAATTCGGTGACATACAAGAATATAGAAATAAAGAAAATTGAACTGAATCAAGAATCTACTCTCACAATTATCTTTAGGTGGCACTATACCAATGTGTTTTTTTTTATTATCATGTATTAACCCCTATTTGTCCCTCAAATGCTGGCTCTGTACAAAACATAAAAATACATGTTTCCACTCCCAGTGGCAACTTTTGGGAAGATGGTGTTCCTGGGAATTCATTTAATAACAAAACAAGAATTGATACCAATCCTTTAATTAGTGTTACTAAGGACATGGGAAGAACCAAATGAAGATGCTCCCAATAAGGAATTGATTCTATATTTGTTGTTTCCTGAGATTTGTAAGTAAAACAAATATCTAAAAAAACTATGACTAACCCCTAACACCAATAATAATCTTCTCATTTTCAGGGATTGTGAATGAGGCAACCCAAATCTGTAGTTTATGTGGGGGTGTATGTTATATTTTAATTCTCCATTGTGGTCAATGATAAAAATAAATTGATTCATTAATTCAAATTTAATTCTCATCCAACTATATTGTTTTTCCATGTTATTCTTATTGTATGTCACTGATGTAGATGTTATTGGATTAAAGGAATTTAACGATAGAAGATATGGCCGTATGTACGTCTTCCAAGCTTTCCACATGACTAATCTTAGTTATATGCCAGCCTTTAGTGGGTTGGCAGGAGTTTTGGCACTCCTTGTAAAACAAAGAGCTATTCAGGGATAAACATGCCTTCAAGGTATTTGTTTAAAAGAGAGAGAACATTCTGGAATTCCAACACAATCAATCAGCAATCAACGTTCCCACTTAGGTAATCCTGGAATCATTTTAGAGCAAGCCAATCAACGGCTTGAATGTCTGTCAGGAGAAAAATATACCGTATATCTATTTTTGCTAATAATTTTTATTAGTTTTCAATTACAATATCCAATAAAAGCCTCATTATAACAGTGCACAATTACAATTCCAAATACAAATCATTCCAATGTCAAATTATGTAATTCAGGTGCTGCTTTGATGATTTACTTTATTAATTTCAATTACCTTCCCGTCATAATATTAATCCCTTATACACCAGCTGCAATATTTTTGACTTCTATTTGTGTTAACACATTAAGTAATTTATAAACACTGCAAGTGAAGATCTCATACGGTATCATTATTCTTCCTGTGTGGGCTTTTATTCTGTTCTTGATATTTCTTCTTGTCCTTGTCAGTCTCTTTCCCCACGGATTTTTTTGCTGAAAATGTCATGCCTTGAGCGGAGCTGATATCCCGATGTCGAGAAGGGGGAGATCTAGTCTGACTGCAGAGACAATGTAAAGGGGAGGATTTGGCATCCCTCGTGCACATGGGGGACAGTTTTTGAAGAAGCCACATGACGTGTTTTATTCTTCTTCTTTAAGAACTGCAGTTCTTTATGCAGGATGGATATACAATATTTGGTTGGGGAAAGAGATGGTCCTTTGGAATGATAAAAGCTTGTTTATTTAGGAAAGGATGGCAGGTTGCACCATAGAGGAGCTCTGGTGGCCTATTTCCACCTGACTTTTCACTTGTGGGGTGCCTCAGGGTTCCCCCATTTAAAAATGAGGCCACTGGGAGATATCATCAGGGGGTTTGGGCTGAGTGTTCATCAGTATGCAGATGATACCCAGTTCTACCTCTCTTTTAAGTCAGAACAAGTGAAGGCAGTGAAGGTCCTGTGTGAATGTCTGGAGGCAGTTGGCAGATAGATGGTGGCTAACAGATTGAGGTTGAATCCTGACAAGACAGAAGTACTGTTTTGGGGGGACAGGGGGTGGACAGATGTGGAGGACTCCCTGGTCCTGAATGGGGTAACTGTGCCCCTGAAGGACCAGGAGCACAGCCTGGGAGTCATTTTGGACTCACAACTGTCCATGGAGGCACAGGTCAATTCTGCGTCCTGGGCAGCTTTCTACCACAGAGCCGTCTCATTCATAGGGGCAGGTGGCGCGGTGCACCAGGGCGCCAGGCCCCCCAGGGGCGCCCCCGCGAGCCCGCCGGCATACCGGGCGCCCCCTCACCAACCTGCCCCCGCCCCTATGGGGCGGGGGATGAGGGGCCTGGCACTGCAAGCCAGCCACCCTCCGGAGCCCCAGCTGGAGCGCTGGGAAGGGCGCGCAAAGCCCCGCGCTGCTCCAGCGCCACGTCCATCATCCCCCGAGGGGCGGCCAGCGCGGGAGGGAGGTGGGCGAGTGGGGGATGAGGGGCGTGGCGCTGCAAGCCGGCCACCCTCCGGAGCCCCAGCTGGAGTGCTGGGAAGGGCGCGCAAAGCTCCGCGCCGCTCCAGCGCCACACCCCTCATCCCCCGCTCGCCCGCCTCCCTCCCGCGCTGGCCGCCCCTCGGGGGATGATGGACGTGGCGTTGGAGCAGCGCGGGGCTTTGCGCGCCCTTCCCAGCGCTCCAGCTGGGGCTCCGGAGGGTGGCCGGCTTGCAGCGCCACGCCCCTCATCCCCCACTCGCCCACCTCCCTCCCGCGCTGGCCGCCCCTCGGGGGATGATGGACGTGGCGCTGGAGCAGCGTGGGGCTTTGCGTGCCCTTCCCAGCGCTCCAGCTGGGGCGCCGGAGGGTGGCCGGCTTGCAGCGCCACGCCCCCATCCCCCACTCGCCCACCCCCCCCTCCCGAGGGGCGGCCAGCGCGGGAGGGAGGTGGGCGGAGAGGCGGCCCACCGGGGGCGCCGAGGGATCGTCGCGCCAGGGCGCACGATCCCTTTGAGACGGCCCTGTTCTACCATCTCCATCTGGTACGCAGGCTGAGACCCTACCTGCCCGCAGACTGTCCTGCCAGAGTGGTGCATGCTCTGGTTATCTCCCGCTTGGACTACTGCAACACGTTCTACGTGGAGCTACCTTTGAGAATGACCAGGAAACTACAACTAATTCAGAATGCGGCAGTTAGACTGGTGACTGGGAGTGGTCGCCGAGACCATATAACAAATGGTCCTGAAAGACCTACATTGGCTCCCAGTATGTTTCCGAGCACAGTTCAAAGTGTTGGTGCTGACCTTTAAAGCCCTAAATGGCCTCGGCCCAGTATACCTGAAGGAGCGTCTCCATCCCCATTGTTCAGCCTGAACACTAAGGTCCAGTGTTGAGGGCCTTCTGGTGGTTCCCTCCCTGCAAGAAGTGAGGTTACAGGGAACCAGGCCTTCTCGGTGGTGGCACCCACTCTGTGGAACGCCCTCCCATCAGATGTCAAAGAAATAAACAACTACCTGACTTTTAGAAGACATCTGAAGGCAGCCCTGTTTAGGGACGTTTTTAATGTTTGATGTTTTATTGTGTTTTTAATATTCTGTTGGGAGCCGTCCAGATTGGCTGGGGAAACCCAGCCAGATGGGCAAGGTATAAATAAAAAATTATTATTGTATTTTTATTATCAGCTACAGACACAGATATAAGTTTCTGCTTCTTCTTTAAATGCCTTCCGGGTTGAACATTGCTGGAGAAGGTAGCAGAGATAAAACCCTCTTCCTGCGGCAACATGAAGTGGCTCCCCGGTTAGATATTAGATGACATTACTAGCAAATCCAGAGCAAACTACCACCTCCAGAGCTCTGCAACAAATAATGAAGGGAGGATTAGATTTGCATTAGGATAATCCTTGGTGGACTGTTCCGGGAAACCAGGTGCCATACCTCAGTGTTTCTGTAGCTTTAAAAATGTGTCTGCACTGTTGAAATGGGAATAAATATTTTTTAAAGTGTTTTAAAAGGTAAGAACCACTTGGCTGTTTAGGAAGCAACAGTCCTGATTCCAAACCTGTTTGCGTGGTTTGTGTATTTGTAAGAATATTGTGGTTGCTGAGGGGGTGGTGGTAGAGGAAGGAAGAATGGGCATTTGCCCATTCATATGGTTGTTTGTTACCTACCAGCCTCATGCAGCTAATGGCGGACATTTGCTTCATTATTGTCGGACTGGTGGTTGCTCAATAAAGTGTCTGTGTACACAACGGACTGAGAGACGGAGGAATATATATATATGAAAGACTGCAAAAGAGCCTGAGGGGCGTATATCCGTATTGGGGATGGGGAAGTATTTCAGTTCAATCGGCATTTAAAGCAAAATCTCTCCAATCCTCCAACAAAAGCAGCTCTCCAGCTGAATGCCAGCAACTCCGAGGAGGAATATTTTGAGGTCAAAACCCCCCGCAGCATTCCATCGGACTACAACTTCTGCATTTTACATCTGGCGGCTTGCAAAATAAGCAACATGCTTTGTGTTCTGGGCAAACCCTGCATCCGTTAGGGCCTCTTTCATCACATCCCCTCTTTAAGGCTTGCCTCATCATCTAAGGAGCTTCTTTACGTTACACACGCACAAGACCACATTGTTGTACGCCATGCAATTAATCCAATATAAATTAAGATCCTGTGCTTCTGTGTCGGGGTTTGGGTGCTGGAGCTCCTCGTGCACAAACTTGGACTGCTCATGCACGAGGTACCAGTAGCGGGGAAAGCGGCCAGCGTTCCGCGTGCTTCTGAGCACGGGCGCCGGCCAGGTCTCACAATCTGAAGGTTGAGTAAGCCGGGTAATGACTCCGAAGGTGCATGAGTTCTTAATTGCCTTTTAAAGAAAAATGTTGCCTCGAGAAATAGGATATGCCCTGACTCTGAATAGATAGATCAACTTAAGGAAATTAAAATTTTTACTCTAAACCTTTTACTCCCTCTTTTACCCCAAAGAAAGACAGACACCGGTTATATCTTTAGTGGCCTTGGCAGAACCCGTGTAGGCTCGTCCCCTAAGCTAAGTTCTCCTAAACTCAAGGTCCCTGCGCGCCCAATCTTCCGCGAGGCTAACTAAATAAACTAAAACCGAAATATCTTCCGCAAACCTAGCCCTAGGCTAAACCTAAAGAAACCTAACTAAAGCTAAACCGAATGATCTTCCGCGATCTAACTCTAACTAAAGGAAAAACCCATCCAACCCATCCAGCCCGCTCCTAATCCCCTTAAACTAAACTTGATTTCAACTAAAACCCAACTAAAGCAAAACGGAAAGAACGTGCCTAAGCGGGGAGCCTCAGCCTTTTATTTAGGAACAAACGTGACATCATGATCAATGCCTCAACCAATAAAATCACTGTTGCTGCCCTCCAAAAAGGCGGGAAGCAAGTTTAACGCTCATTAATAACTTTGAACATGGGATCAAATCAAATCAAACTTTATTCACGTAGCCAACAGGCCATTGCGACTAAAAATACAGATAAAACAGATAAAAATACTGGGGAAAGACCAGTCAGGTACACAAATATATAAAAATACTAATAAATCATATGAAACCCCCAGGCTAAAAGGCCGTTCAAAGGTGGCCTCGTTCGAGTTGTCTGTCAAATTGTGGCCCTTAGTCTCATTGCCCTCTCAATAAATCTGGCGACCTTCTCTGTTGTCTGGATGTTCTGGTCCGCTAACAAATAAAACATTGCGGCCGCTGATGAGCGACCTGGGATGGAAAGTAGGAGGGGAGTAATGATCTCGCTCCTCAGGTCTTTGTACAGGGGGCAGGTCAGAAGAACATGTGACACTGTCTCCAAGTTTCCGTCTCCACATGGGCAGAGTCGTTTCTCCCTGGGGAGTTTCTGATATCGGCCTTCGAGCACGGCAGAGGGTAGTACGTCCAATCTTGCCAACGTAAAAGCACGTCTATACTTTGGGATATTTAAATTATGCAGATAAGATGCCGGGGCATCGAAGTGCGAGGGGGGCAGGTGGGCAAACCATGCACAAAATTTCTTTGTTTTGGCCAAGTTGTTTTGTTGCTCGATATCCATCAGGCGCTGATCAATTAAGCTTTTTGCTTTAGAGGGGCCCAACATTAACAAATGCGGAGCATGTAGACCGCATGCGAGAAGTTTGAGTCTCACCATTTTGAACCATGCGCTTTCGTGGGCATCCCGTATCACCTGGGGCAAGAGTCCTGTTGGATTTTGGTTTAAGCGGAGCCAATAATTGAGAGTTCTTTTCCAGATCTGTGTTTCCACAGATGGGAGACCAGCTTCAAGGCATAATGCTGCAGTTGGTACACATGGTGGAACGGCAAAGATTTGTCTTAAAAAGTTAGATTGAACCGTTTCAAGAAGATTGCATTGGGTCCCCGTCCAGATTTGGGCCCCATATGTTAGCTGCGCTAGAGGTTTTGCCTTGAAAACTTCTATGGCTGCTGGAATGTACTTGCCTCCCTTGGTATAGAAAAAGCGGGACAATGTCTTGGCGCTTTGGGTTGCTTTCTCTCTGGCATATTTATGCTGTGCGACCCACGACCCCGTAGACTGGAAGACGATGCCCAGGTATTTAAAGGCTTTGACTTGTTCAATTGGTTGATTGTCCATTCTCCAGCTGTGTATTTTATGTTTTCTCGCGAAAACCACAACCTTGGTTTTCTGGTGGTTCACCACCAACTGCTCTCTCTTGCAGTATGCTGAAAAATCTCTTATCAACCTTTTAAGGCCTATTTTTGTTCGTGATAGTAAAACCGCATCATCTGCGTATAGTAGCGTTGTGATTGGTTTTGCGGCTAAATTGGGGGCATGATATTCCGGGGCTGCTAGGCATTTGATCACATCGTTAATGTATAGGTTAAACAAGGCTGGGGCCAAAATGCATCCTTGTCTAACCCCTCTGGAAACTGGGATTGGGCCTGTGAGTTGTCCATTCGGAGCAGTTCTAACGTACAGCTTGGAGTCTTCATATAGGCCACTAATTAGAAATAATAGCCTTTTATCCATGTTAGTTTTATTTAGTTTTGCCCAAAGTTTGACTCGTGAGATTGAGTCGAACGCGGCCTTCAGATCGATGAAGGCTGCATATAACACCCCCCGCGTTTTCTTAGCATATTTATCTATTAGATGTGCTAAGATAAAACAATGGTCTATAGTCGATCTGTGTTGTCTGAATCCCGCTTGTTCCTCCGCCAGGATCGCCTCAGACTCCATCCAACTAGTAAGTTTGATCTCGAGATGTTTGGCATATAATTTGCTGGGTATGGGAAGCAGGCTGATGGGTCTATAGTTCATCGGGTTGGACGTGGGACCCTTCTTATAGATTGGAATAATTATTGCCTCAGCCCAGCAATCTGGATATGAGCCTGTTAAGTCGATATGTGAGAATATCGCCGCCAGTAGGGGAGCCCACCAGCCGATGTTATTCTTCAGAAGTTCTGGCGGAATGTAATCTATGCCAGGGGCTTTATTGTTTTTGAGTTGTGCTATTAAATCTGCGACCTCCTCTACCGAAACTGGGGGCCATTGTGGTAAATTCTCTAAGCTCAGGCTTATCGTACTGTGCTGGGCTTCCTCGTCATGGAACAAGGATTGAAAATGACTTTTCCATTCTTGGGGTTCAACCATGCAGATGAATCCACTGCGCTCCTGGTCCAGAAGACCCGAGATGGTACGCCAAAAGCAAGATATGTCTTTCTCCTTTGAGGCCTTAACCAAGCTCTGCCAGGCATTTCTCTCGGCTTTCAGCTTTTTTCCCTTTAATAGTTGTTTATAGTTCCGTCTTAGAACAATGTATGCACTAAATAAAGAGGGTTCTCCGGTATGCAAGTTTAACGCTCATTAATAACTTTGAACATGACCGGAACTATAAAATAAAGGCGGATTAATCTCATTGGTGAACCAAACTATTCATTCTTACTTTCGCTTTCGCTTTTGCGCGTAGCAATACCAAAAGTAGTTCCTGAAAACCTCATCAAACAAACAAATAAATGTGGATCCTATAGCGGATCCGTGTAGCGTATTCCGACACTTCTGAATTGACAATTATTATATTCTCAGCTTCCTGTACAAAAGTATGTCTTACAAGATTTGGGGCAGAGTAAAAAAATCAGTGCTCTTACTGCAATTTAGAGTACCACAGAAAGGTGTGTCTCAGAATATATGCTACTGTCAGGACCGGTGCTAGGGTTTCTTGCGCCCTAGTTGAGACCACCTTCTGGCGCCCCCTGCCGCCTGCCCCCCGCCAAAGCCTGCTTTAGCGGGAGGTGGGGGTAGTGGAGAGGCAAGCAGCAGTTTCTCCGCTGTAGCGGAGAAGCTTCTGCTCGCCCATCCTGCCCCCCGCCAAAGCCTGCTTTAGCAGGAGCCGGGGGGGTGTAGGGGGCAAGCAGCACCTCTCCGCTACAGCGGAGAAGCTGCTGCTAGCCCATCCCGCCCCCGCCCCCCACTCAAGCCTGGCTAGCGCCCCCTCCATTTTGGCGCCCTAGGCAATTGCCTAGTTCACCTTAATGGACGCACCGGCCCTGGCTACTGTTTGGAAACGGTGGTTGCAGCAGGGTCAGGGATGGGCTAGAAGTCAGTGCAGCTGCTTAAGGACAGACAAATTGATGTATAGGACAAGTACAAATATCTGCTGGAAATGTAAAGAAAAAGAAGGCACCTTTTATCATATGTGGTGGACTTGTAAGGTGATAAAAGCTTTCTGGGAGATGATAGATAACGAAATGAAAAAAAAATGTTTAAAATAACATTTGTTTAAAAACCAGAAGTTTTTTTATTAGGAATTACAGGTACCGACATTTCAAAGGACCAGAAAAAAAACTTTTTATGTACAGAACAGCTGCCTGGATGTTACTAGCCCAGAGATGGAAAGAAGACAAGGTCCCTACCAGAGAGGAATGGCAAACCAAGCTGATGGACTATGTCGAGATGGCAAAGCTGACTGGAAAACTCAGGAACAAAGAGGACAAAAATTTTACAAAAGAATGGGAAAAATTTATAGGTTATCTAAGAGAGGGCCTTCTCGGTACTGGTGCCTGCCCTGTGGAACACCCTCCCATCAGATGACAAGGAAATAAACATCTATCTGACTTTGAGAATACATCTGAAGGCAGCCCTGTTTAGGAAAGTTTTTAATGTTTGAAGTTTTTTTCTCTTTTTAATATTGTGTTGAAAGCTGCCCAGAGTGGCTGGGGAAACCCAGCCAGATGGGCGGGGTAGAAATAATAAATTTATTATTATTATTATTATTATTATAGCTTAGAATATTCATAATGTGATTTACTTTTGGAGTAAACACAGTCTCTCTCATTGATGGAGGAAATTACAGTCATAGCTTGGTTCTTGAACTTAATCTGTTCCGGAAGTCCGTTCGACTCCCAAAACCGTTCGAAAACCAAGGCATGGCTTTCAGTTTGACTCCTGGAGCTTCCTGCACTCAAGCGGAAGCTGCGTTGGACATCCGGCTTCCAAAAAAAACTTTTGGAAACCGGAACACTTACTTCCGGTTTTTCGGTGTTTCGGGAGCTGATTTGTTCGACAACTAAGACGTTCAAGAATTCTGGGCTGCATCAATAGGAGTATAGCATCTAGATCAAGGGAAGTAATAGTACCACTGTATTCCGCTCTGGTCAGACCTCACCTGGAGTACTGTGTCCAGTTCTGGGCAACACAGTTCAAGAAGGATACTGACAAGCTGGAACGTGTCCAGAGGAGGGCAACCAAAATGGTCAAAGGCCTGGAAACGATGCCTTATGAGGAACGGCTTAGGGAGCTGGGTATGTTTAGCCTGGAGAAGAGAAGGTTAAGGGGTGATATGATAGCCATGTTCAAATATATTAAAGGATGTCATATAGAGGAGGGTGAAAGGTTGTTTTCTGCTGCTCCAGAGAAGCGGACATGGGGCAATGGATTCAGACTAGAAGAAAGAAGATTCCACCTAAGCATTAGGGAGAACTTCCTGACACTAAGAGCTGTTCGACAATGGAAGGAGTGTGGTGGAGTCTCCTTCTTTGGAGCTCTTTAAGCAGAGGCTTGACAGCCATCTGTCAGGAATGTTTTGATGGTGTTTCCTGCTTGGCAGGGGGTTGGACTGGATGGCCCTTGTGGTCTCTTCCAACTCTAGGATTCTATGATTCTCCTTTACATCTGAACTCTCCTTTTCTGCACTGAGAGCAGGAACCTGCTTTATATAAGGTGAGACCTTTTAGTTAATCTCCCTCAGTATTGTCTATCTGACAGCAGCTTACCTGGAGACGCCAGGGATTAAAACTGGGACCCTTTGCATGCTAAGCATGCTCTCCACACCTGAGTTACAGTCCTTCCACCCTGTGCTGTTGGCTTAGTGTGACAAGACTACTGTACTGTCTCTTGGGAAGAATCAACGATTACATAAGCTAGCAGTGCATGTGTAGACAAGTTGCACACAAACCAGTTCTACTCAACCTCTGTATATAAGGCTTGAGCGATCTTCCTAAAAACAACATGTAGGAAATACAGATTCTTGGAATTTTAACAGCAGGTAAAGGTTGCCTCCCAAAAAAGGAAAAGCTTCTAACAGAAAAAGGAATAAACGATTTCAGTAAATGCGAACGCTTCCTGTAATAGCCATAGCGAAGCTTGGGATTTTCAACTGCATTAGGGAACAATGGGAACAAGCGTTGTTTGTAACAATTTGTGCAGCTCAGCAGCACTCAAGTCTTACAGATTTGAAGGTGCCATTCCTTTTATGCAACCCTCTTTAATGATGCCTGGTTCCTTGTCTCAGACACGCAGTTGGAAAAGAAAACAAGGGAAAAATAAATCTCCCCAGAAAGTTCCAAACCCCAACTAATGCCTAACGAAGGATCATCATTTGTCTACTTTAAAACCCTATTTATTATTAATTTAAGACTTTTGCTACTACTGGAGTTATATTTTTAAGTAAAAGCACAGAATAAGGCCTCAATCCAACACACACTTACTTGAAGAACAAGCCCCATTCAAGCCCCTTCAACAACACCTTGTTATGCAGGAATTTTGAAATGCTGACCAACGTTTTAACAGCAGGGAGTTTAAAAATATATATAATATTGTTGTTGTATATCAACATCCGGATGGTCAAAGGTTTCTTAGCCCTGACATAAATCTTTATACAGTGGTATCTTGGGTTACAGACGCTTCAGGTTACAGACTCCACTAACCCAGAAATAACACTTCAGGTTAATAACTTTACTTCAGGATGAGAACAGAAATCGCGCAGCGGCAGCGGGAAGCCCCATTAGCTAAAGTGGTACCTCAGGTTAAGAACAGTTTCAGGTTAAGAACAGACCTCCAGAACGAATTAAGTTCTTAACCCGAGGTACCACTGTATTCCAAATTGCATTGATATGCTTCTGAGCCCGATTTTAATCAAGTTGCCGCATTTCACTTCCTCCCTTGAGAAATCATTACCCAGCCCAATACTTCCTACAATCTGTTAATTGTTCCTGCATGTAAAAAGTTACCCTTTGCTCACTGTCGTCCTGCTGCCGGTAATTACAATATATTTCAACCTCCTGGGTCATTACTTTAGAACAATTTTCCGCATTCTACTGCTTTAAGTCGAGTTTAATTGTCATTTTCCAGTGTTCATCAAAAGGTAATAGATTTTATTCGTCGACAGTTTTCAGAAACGGTAAGCTAAATGAAGTGATAATCTGTACCTCCCTTTAATGCTTAAAGAAGAGCCAGAATTATGTCCAGAGATCAAGAAGATTTGATGTTTCCTCTTATCCAGGGGTTGGCAAGGTTTACCTCGCCTGGGCCGGTTCACTCCAGCGGAGATCCCTCTGTGGACCGGATTGCACGCACGCGCATAAGCTGCGCACGGCTGCGTTTTCTGGCATCTGCGCAGACACAATTTTCGGCGTCTGAGCATGTGCAGGCACGATTTCTGGCACCATGGAATGAGTTCCCGCACAGCGATGCACCAGTTTAGCGCAGCGCACAGGGACTCTCTGAGCAGGCGGCTTGCTTCGGGGGCTGGTTAAATGACCCCCGTGGGCCGCTTGTGGCCCATGGGCCTTAGGTTGGCTACGTAAAGAGTTAAGGGGACCGCTGACCATTAGGTCCAGTCGCGGATGACTCTGGGGTTGCACGCTCATCTTGCTCTATAGGCTGAGAGAGTCGGTGTTTGTCCGCAGACAGCTTCCGGGTCATGTGGCCAGCATGACAGACAGCTTCCGGGTCATGTGGCCAGTTCATGTGGCGAACCAGAGCAGTGCATGGAAATGCCGTTTACCTTCCCGCTGGAACGGTACCTATTTATCTACTTGCACTCTGGCATGCTTTCGAACTGCTAGGTTGGCAGGAGCAGGGACCGAGCAGCATGCAGTAAATTTTATTTCCTCTTTCCATAACTTTTCCCAAGATGAAAGTTGAATATTCATATAGCCCAATGTATCATAACTGCTTTAACTTCTTCATCAAGGTTGGGGACATTTCCTATCCTACCAGGAAATGCCAGGGATCGAACCTGAGAGAAGAAGAAGAAGAAGAGTTTGGATTTGATATCCCGCTTTTCACTACCCGAAGGAATCTCAAAGCGGCTAACATTCTCCTTTCCCTTCCTCCCCCACAACAAACACTCTGTGAGGTGAGTGGGGCTGAGAGACTTCAGAGAAGTGTGACTAGCCCAAGGTCAGCCAGCAGCTGCATGTGGAGGAGCGGAGACGCGAACCCGGTTCACCAGATTATGAGTCTACCGCTCTTAACCACTACACCACACTGGCTCTCCTTCCTCATGCAAAACAGATGCTCTGCCAGTGAGCTACACCTTCCCCTAAGGTCACAACAGAAGCAGAACTTCTAGAAATAGAACATGCCAGTTTGCACATGTCTACTTGGGGGCAAGGGTGGTAGGAAGAGATGGCAAATTTCTGTTTTAGGCCTGTCAGAGAAGCACAAAGGAGGGAGGCAGCTTGAGGAACTTGCATTTTCTGCCTTCCGGCATCCCCGTCACATCTAAAGTCACCCTCTCTTTCTCACGATATTGCTGTCAAAACTCAACAAAACCACATACTATTTGCTAGTACATCAGGTCAGGTTGGATAATGACTCACATGATACCCCCCCCCCCCTTTCCCACTGTAAATCATGGTACATTCCATTTATTTCAGCAGTTTGTGTTTATTATAATGTAAACAACACGTCCCTTATTTTAGAAGCTTATAGGCAGCGAGAGAACTTTGGACTCTCTGCCTGATAAATGAGTATTCTTTGCTCCCACTGCAGCGGACCATATTCTTCCAGGATAGGAAAGGCTCAGGACATGACAGATCCTGCCACCAAGAAGGGTTTTTGAACTAGATGACCGCTGATGTCTCTTCCATACTCCTCAAAATCCCCCTTACAACACTTCCATTAATCATGCACTCTGTCACCCAATCGGCTACTGATGATGACTGTGCATGTTTTTCCGTTAGGTCAAAATTGCCTCATGACTTTTTTTTGTGGCAAGCGGAAGGGGTGAAAGGAGAGCTAAAAACAGCTAGGAAAATGCAGGAGCGACAGAAAGAGAAAGAGAAAAGAGAAACGAGAGAGAAAGAGAGAGAGAGAGAGAGAGAAGGAGGGAGGGAGGGAGGGAGGGAGGGAGGGAGGGAGGGAAGGAGGGAGAAGGGAAGGGCAAGGAAAGGAGGAAGAGGGGGCAAGCGAAAAGCCGAGCAACTATACTTCAGAAAATTCACACAGTATCCAGGGGTTTGGGAAGGGAATTGGGAATAATAATAAAAAGGTAAAGGACCCCTGGATTAAGTCTAGTCAAAGGTGACCATGGGGTTGCGGCGCTCATCTCGCTTTCAGGCAGAGGGAGCCGGCGTTTGTCCACAGACAGCTTTCCGGGTCACGTGGCCAGCATGACTAAACCGCTTCTGGCGCAACAGAACACCGTGACAGAAACCAGAGCGCACGGAAACGCCGTTTACCTTCCCGCCGCAGCGGTATCTATTTATCTACTTGCACTGGCGTGCTTTCGAACTGCTAGGTTGGCAGGAGCTGGGACCAAGCAACGAGAGCTCACTGCGTCGCAGGGATTCGAACCGGCAACCTTCTGATCGGCAAACCCAAGAGGCTCAGAATGCACACTGCAACAAAGTGGGTTGACTTTAACAGTAACGGCAGATTAATTTTTTCATGGTGTGACAGCTTAACCTGAGTACTGTATGTTAAAGGCACAAGCACAAAGGCAGTTTTAGAAAGGTGGCAAACCTACAGGGCGTCTTCCTCACCACTGATCTCTGGGAAAGATTCTCTAGCACTTTAGCCCAAACAGCAATGCTTAGTCCTATTAATTTGTACAGGTTGAAGTGTAAGGCTGTGAATCCGCACCCCTCTAAGACAGATAAACTTCTGCTTAAAGTGAATTGCTCTGAAAATTCTTTCAGTTTAAGATGCACACCTTGATCCTAAGGCCATGATTGGAAGAAATAAGCCCAGAACTTTTCTTACATGTTTGTAGGATAGTGGGTTGCAGTTAAAGTGCAAGCAGAACCAGGATTCACAGGGATTCCGCCCTGAAAGCTTATTTTCCAAGGTCAGAGCCTGGAAGCAAAGATGTAAAAAAAAGAATGCCTCTTGAGCACACACAGAGTGTCTTCTCACTTCTGAGGGCAGCTTTACATATTATACAGCAGAACCACACCTTTGCCCCTCTCCCCCCTACACCCAGTGGGGAGATCTGGACAATCCTATCTCCCTAGCACATATACAAACAAGCACACATATGCATACACAACGGGCAATGAATTTGGGGCACCAGTGAAGATGGCAGAGAAGAGAATAGGCCTGACTTCCACTTGCACAATCCCATTGAAATGAATGGGCTTCCTGGTGCATTGTGCTCTATATGAATTAATGGGACGTTGATGCCATCAGAATGATACTCAAATCTCTCATGTCACAGGGATGTGGGGCAGGGGGAGTAAGAACTTGGAAAATACAGTTCACCAGGCATGCGCAGATGGAGGCCACACTTCTGAGGTCCTCTTGGCTTTTTCACATGCCTAGATGTAGCCCCATACTACTGCTTTTATTGGGAAGTGAGTCCCACTTTCTTCGGGGGGGGGGGGCGTAATTCCAATAATTGTGTAGCAATTTCTACACAAACAAACCACATTCTACAAATATCAGTGCAGCCATGCAATCGCCCCACACTTTTCTTTGGCCAGTTGAGCCCACTCCTAACTTATGAAGCAAATATTTGGAGGGCTGGACCTTTAACACCCAGATTTATTCATGAAAAGCTCACCAGCAACCCCCATCTTCACGCCGCCGCCCCCATACAAAATCAAGCAATTTGTTAAGAGCTAAGAATAGCCTGAGATTAGCTGAGCAGGTACAGCGGGAGCCTGTTAATCTCAGGGTCGTGGGTTCGAGTCAAGAGATTCCTACATTGTAGGGGGTTGGAACTTGAAGACCCTCGGGGTCCCCAACTCGAACATTCCATGATCCCGGCATTACAATTCCTAGGATTTTGGTTAGTTAGTTAGATCAGTGTTTTTCAACCACTGTTCCGTGGCACAATAGTGTGCCGCGAGATGTTGCCTGGTGTGCCGTGGGAAAAATTTGTTTATTTGATTCCTATTCAAGAGAATTACTTTATATAGTCAATATAGGCACAGAGTTAATTTTTTAACATTTTCTAATGGTGGTGTGCCTCGTGATTTTTTTCATGAAACAAGTGTGCCTTTGCCCAAAAAAGGTTGAAAAACACTGAGTTAGATCTCCTGGCTTCCCCAGACCAGGGCGCGCCCAGGCACATCAACAAGAGTAGGCCGATGTGCTGAGAATCCCACGGATCCCCTCCGACAAGGGTGCGCAAAGTGGGCACCCGACGCGGGAGCTCGTGGGTGGGAGACGCCGTTCAATCGGGAACTTCGACTTCCTCCTAGGGCAGCCCAGACCTTCTCCCACAAGCGCGCGCACCGGGGGAAGAGGAGGAGTCCCTTTTTTGCACCTGGGGATGGGCGGCAGGGAAAGGGAGGAGCCGTCGCCTCCCTCCTCCTGACCCGAGGCAGAGCAGGAAGAGGAGGGCGTCGCCACCAGATCAGCCACCCCGGAGGAGTCTCCTCCACGGTCCGGCGACCAGGGAGGAGAGAAACCACCCACCCCCTTGCAGGATCGCAGGGGGCGCAGATGCGCGGAGATGGCTGCGGGTCTCTGGATCGCTTTCCTGCCTCTGGCCCAACTCCTGCTGCTGGCTGCTGTGACCCTGCAGCGCGGAGGTAAGCGGCGATCGGGCGCCTCTGCCCCACGCGTGCTTTGGGTGGGGTCAGCGTAAAGGTGCGCCCGGCGGATCGGAAGCGGGGAGTTTTTTTTCTGGGTAATAAGGCTTGTCCGAGTCGCGGAGGGCGGGTTGGAGAGGTAACCGGGAGAGCCCCGTGATTGGCACGTGGGACTCAGGGTCGTGGGTTCGAACCCCGCGTTGGTCGAAAGCCTGTGCCGCGCGGGGTTCGGCTAGATGACCCATCGGGCTCCCTTCCAACTCTGCGAGTCTCCCGATTCCACGAAGAATCGACGTCCCCCCACCGCCAGCGCGCCTTGGCAACTTCCTGGCGTGCGCGGCGCCTTCGCCACCCGTGAGAGCGCCGGACCCTGGAAAGTTTGAAAGCGAGTTGGCGGGGAGCTCTTTCGTTTCGGAGTTTTCTTTCTTTCCGTCTGAGGAAAGGGGATCGGAGTCGGACTGGCCTGGAGATGGCATTGAAAATTTAACGGGGTGCGGAAGAAGTGAACGGCATCTCTACTTATTCCCTCTACCAAGGAAAACTTTCATGTCTCCTTTTGTTAGTTGGCGGCCGCACTGGAACTGCGGAACTCGCTGCCACAAGAGGTAGTGACGGCCACCAGCTTGGGTGGTTTTAAAAGAGGAAAAGGCAGATGCATGGCTGTATAAGTGGCTATTAGCCTTGATGGCTGTGCTTTTGCCTCCATGGTAGGAGACAGTACGCTTCTGAATAAGAGTTGCAGAGGAGAGTGCCCTTGTGGTCAGATCCTGCTTGCTGGTTTCCCATATAGGCGTCTAGTTGGTCACTGTGAGTACAGGATCCAGGACTGTAGATGGGCCTTGGCCTGATTTTGCAGGACTGTTCTTAGAGTAAACTGCATATCCTGAATCTGAAGTGACTGGTAGCTGTTTGCTTGCTTGCTTGTTTTAATAAAACACTGCAGTATTTTTCACTTCCACTGTAGTTGCTTTTGGTATATCTATGCTGCTTTGGGCCGACTTATTAGTGCTGCAGATGTGATTATACCACAGTTCATGGCTCAAGTTGGGTAGAGTATGGTGCTGATAATGCCAAGGTTTGATCCCCGTATGGGACGGCTGCCTGTTTCTGCATTGCAGGGGTTTGGACCAGATGATCCTCAGGATCCCTTCCAACTCTACAATTCTATAACTCTATTTATATACTTCCATTACTAACCGCACATATAGCAGCAAAACTGGACACCTTTATCTGCCCAGCCTGCAGCGAAACATGTCTCTCCCATATCAGCCTCTGTAACCACAGCAGGCGCCATAACTCTCCAACGCAGTGTTTGAAACTTGCATTGTTCTAGGCTCATTTTGCGACAGAAAATTTCATTAGCGCAAGCGGTTTCTGAGCTCTGGGCGCAGTACTGCGCCTAAGATTTCAGATTAAAACTGCAGAGTGGAAGAAAAGGAGGGTCTTTTTCTGCCTCCCCACTTCCAGCTACTCTCTGAAGACTGGAGAAGAGACCCTCTTAAGAATATTAGGGAGGGTGGGCAGGGGAAGGACTAGACCATGTGAAAAATGAATTTTAGCTGCAGTTCATTCATTTTCAGCTTTGTATTCTTGTTATAAAAAAGTGCACCTAGGCATTGTTGCGCCCATAACTTAGGTTTAAGATGCCTGACATTGCCATTATCTGGAGTTGCATGTTTGTTCAGTCGTTTAGTCGTGTCTGACTCTTCGTTACCCCATGGACCAGAGCACGCCAGGCACGCCTATCTTTCACTGCCTACCGCAGTTTGGCCAAACTCATGCTAGGTGCATGACTGGGGATCATTAGATCTTGATTGTCTTCACACACTAATACCCCACCCTGTAGAATTCTACCAGTTATATTTTATCTGCACAATTGGAATGAATTTCAGGAACCAAAATGCTTTTTTATGTGCAGAAAAAGAGGTTGGAGTAGGCCAATATGTATGTGGACTGTCCCTGGATCAAGTGTGGATCAAGTGACTCTTCTTTAAGTTCTCAAAGCTCTTAACCTAGCTCAAGGTTGTCATTGGAACTAGCCAGATGTTTGACGGATAATCAATCACAGTCAGTCCATCATTTGAAAAAGAAGGCTTTCAAGCTGTCTTACTCCAAAATGGCAACTAGACATTCTGTTTTGGCAACTGTAACCTTAGTTTTAAGAGAGGGTGGAGCACAGAGTTCTTCTTAGTTTGTGTGGAGTGATTCCATGCTCCGATGTATCTGCATGATGGTTAATGCAGCACAAATCTGGTGCCAGGGTATCATTCTGACGTTATTCTGCTAGCACAGTCAGATTCTGACTGGGAACACTGTTGGTTGGCCATACTCTCCCAACGGTTTATCAGAAAGCAGCTTTTTAAGAAGTGTTGCTGTTGCAACACTGACCTAGAAAGTTGTTTGATCCGATCCAAACACTTCTGGTGTTTCCTGTGTAGTAGCTTTGATTCACAAAGTTCTATATAGCTCACACTCAATATTTGTGTTGTCAGAGCTTCCCCCCCCCCAGAGCTTTAATTATACACAATTTATGCAAATGTTGCCTCATTTGAGTTAGTTAATGATTTGTGAAGGTATTCCAGACACCCATGGAAAAGTAGCATGTCCAGTTTTTGACACCCGGCACACTTTAACATAATTTAATTCCCTGCTCCATAATACAAGTGGTTTTTCCTTCCAAGCTCCTTCTAAGTCTTAGTTTTTTGTTATAAAAAAGAGCAATCTTATTACAACATGCAACTGATGTTACTCATTCAACTAGGCCTCTCTGGGACAAGAGAGGCCAGAAATAGCAGTTTTTAACTGGCTCCTTCTTAATGCTATATTTGCATCACTGACTGTTTGAGTGCCACACACAAAACATGCTTGTTATCCTACGCATTTCAGTCAATTTTATTATCTTACTGAGGAAATCCAGATTCTTGGTCCTTTAAGAGAAGTGGGACTTCAATAAATCCCAAAAGCCTTTTTACTGATAAGAATGGAATAGGGCCGGTTTACTGGATTTGGACGTCAACAAATCTAAACAAAGCTACTAAGCTGGCCAACAAAAACTCCCCAGAAGTCTTATCTCTGAAGTTCCAATGCATCCTGTCCCTGTAGCTGTAGAATTAGAAACAGGGAAGATGGTATGGGAAGGCTCTGTTCTAGAAAACAAAAAGGTGTGAATGAGTGCTATTATTTTGATCTAGGGATGGGCTGTACTGTAGGAAGATTTGTGGCTTGTAGTCAGGCAACAGCATAGCTGAATGTTGACTAAATATCACCCAGACGGCATTGCAAGATAACTCTTGAATTATTGTGCCTAAAAGGGAGAAAAAATCCCTGAAGGATGTGACTTATCTTGCTGGAAGGTTTTGGATCTTATCCCTAATGGTGATTAAATATGAACATAAGATATTGACTTGCTTACACCAAAGGTTCCACATCCTGCTTCCCATAGTTGCCTCTGGGAATCGCATAAGGAAGGCATGAAGGCTGGCCTTTCCCAATGTTTCTCTCCCAACAACTGGCATTCAGTGATGTTCTGTTTCCAAATAGCCCCAACAAATAAACCTTCCATAGTTTTTGTCTAGTCCCCCTTTGGTGACCATTGTTGTGTCTTGACTTTACTGCTAACCAATTTCAGTGGACGACCCCCAAGCTCTAGTATCTTATGACAGGGAGAAAAACCTCTCCACATGCTTTCTCCAAAACATGCAACATTTTATACACATCTACCATGTCTTCTTGCCGACAAAGGTCCATATAGTTAAAGCTCTGGTTTTCCCAGTAGTAATGTACGGAAGTGAGAGCTGGACCATCAAGAAGGCTGATCGCCAAAGAATTGATGCTTGTGAATTATGGTGCTGGAGAAGACTCTTGAGAGTCCCATGGACTGCAAGAAGATCAAACCTATCCATTCTTAAGGAAATCAGCCCTGAGTGCTCACTGGAAGGACAGATCCTGACGTTGAGGCTCCAGTACTTTGGCCACCTCATGAGAAGAGAAGACTCCCTGGAAAAGACCCTGATGTTGGGAAAGATGGAGGGCACAAGGAGAAGGGGACGACAGAGGATGAGATGGTTGGACAGCGTTCTTGAAGCTACTAACATGAGTCTGACCAAACTGTGGGAGGCAGTGGAAGACAGGAGTGCCTGGCGTGCTCTGGTTCATGGGGTCACGAAGAGTCGGACATGACTAAAGGACTAGACAACAACAACAACACCCTGTCTTCTCTCAATCACCTTTTTTCTCAGCTAATTATCCCCAAATTTCCTCATAGGGATAATTTTAGTTGCCCTTTCTCCTACCTTTTCCATATCCTTTTTGAAATGGAGTGACCAAAACAACACATGGATTTGGTTTCTTATAATGGCATGGTGATATTAGCAGTTCTATTATTATTGGGCCCTTTTCTTCTTTTCCCACACAGAATTCACTTTTTTCACCACACGCAGAGTTGCCGTTTTCACACAAGGGCCCACCACAACCCAGTCACTACCAGTTCAGACTCCATTAGTGTATATGTGAAGTTGGGGTGGTTGTTCTTTTTTGTCCCTATGTGCTTGTGTTGAACTGCATTTACTACTTTAATGCCAGTTCAGCCAGTTTGGAGAGGTCCTTTTGGAGCTCCTTTTAATACCTTGTTTTGTTTACCACCCTGAACAATATAGTATCATCGCCACACTTGAAATACCTTGAAGGAAGGTGCCCCACCCTTTCAATCACTTTTTTCTGTACCTTTTCCCAGCCCTACAATATCTTTTTGAAAACTGGAAAGCCTATTGTGGCTATGCTATTGTTTATTTACAAGCTCAAGTCTGGAGAAATACATTATGAATCTCTTGGAGACAGCAGGAACATTGCAGAAAACAGCATTATGCATATATATGGATCCAGATTTGCACGGGGGGGGGGGGGGAAGGTATTTCAAAAATCCTATTGACCAACCAGGGTGGATAAAAATCAATGATTTTAAAAAATAAAATCGGATTATTTTGTTTAAATTGGATTTTTTAAATAAAAGACTTTTGGAAGAAAAATATTTCTAAAGATAGTTTTCTATTTAAGCTACATTATAGTCCAAAGGTTATTCATCAGGAAATAAGGATTTGTTGTAAGTTTTTCATGTGTGCTAAAACTCAGTCTAAGTTTTTTTTTTAAAGAATTGTTTAAGCACACCAGTTAACAAACATGGATACATATGCTACAATGTTGTTGTTTTTGTTAAATAAATTGTTTAAATTGTTATTAAGGAAATGATCATTTTTCTCCTTCTGATAAAGTACAGCAGAAAAGTTGTCCAAATATAAACAGTTAACTTATTAAACCTCACAATAATTTCATAATTATCTGTCTAAGTACAGTATTTCTAATAGTATAACCAAATCTGTCATTTTTTATATAACTGTAAAAACTACTCTGAAAATTTATTAGTCCAAAGATGAAACCTTCATCTGCTTGTAAATATTGCAATTATACCAGCAAGAATGAATCTTTCTGTAAGTAATAATAATAAGAATATCAAGTTTTACTGACTAGGGATTTAAATCGATTTGATTTAAATAAAATCTACCCTGGTGCATAGGGATTTTGGATTTGATATCCCGCTTTATCACTACCTCAAAGCGGCTAACATTCTCCTTTCCCTTCCTCCCCCACAACAAACACTCTGTGAGGTGAGTGGGGCTGAGAGACTTCAGAAGGTGTGACTAGCCCAAGGTCACCCAGCAGCTGCAGGTGGAGGAGCGGAGACGCGAACCCGGTTCACCAGATTATGAGTCTACCACTCTTAACCACTACACCACACTAGCAGCCACCATTCATATCTTTGTAAACTCAAAGCTAGACCACTGTAAAGCTCTCTACAGGGCACTGACCTTTATAATGCTTAAACAGGAACAGGAAGATCAGATCACCATGGCCTTACTCCAGATGTTAGATGTGTCATTGGGAGTACATCCCTATGGTATCTATTGTTCTTGCCCCCTGTTGTTTTTCTATGTGCTTGTTATATACCGGTAGCTTGGACCCAACATTTGTTGCCATTCCTAAGACAGGAGAAGAGTTCTATAAGTTAGGGACTATGTGCCAAGTTAGGGATGAAAAGGTCGGTGTGGAGAGGCGTTCTTAATAACGCCTCCTTAATTGCAGAATAATTTATCTAGGAGCTTTCATAAAGTCTGACGGCAAGCGTCTTCTTCAAGACGTGTCATCTTCAACTAGATTTTGATGACTGGTGTGAATGGCAAGATGTACAGTGTGCCATTAATAAGGTTTAGTGAGTCTTGTTTCAACTAGTTTGTTTTAATTATCCACTCCAGACACTTGAGATGGGCTGAATTACAAATCAAATGAATAAAAGCATTCCTTAAATCCCTGCAGAACTGGACAGCAGCTCTGTGCATTTCAGAGAACTTCCCTGGACTTGCTGGCCAGCTGCTCCAAATCCAAAATCATTGACATCACAAAGCTGGCTCCGAGCAGTTTATGTTTGGTGGAATCATAGAATTGGACTGGCCTGGTGATATCTGAAAGTGCCCAGACTACTTCCATTCTATGTAGCATATTTCAAAGAATCACTGAATTTTGGAGTTGGAAGAGACCTCAAGTGTCATCTGGTCCAACCATTAGCTAAAGGTGGAGATGGAGATTCCACAGATGTTTCTCTTGTAGTTTTGTCACTTTCCACCTGCTCTGCGTTGGCTGCCTTTGAACATGAACTGTTTAATAACTAGCACAATGGAGGCGGCACCAGAAAAACCGAAACTGCCCTACGATGTGATTAAACGTTTCAGGTGACCAAGCTCCGCAGAGATCTTTGGGTAACAGTATATTAGCAATTTTCAGCTCCTTCATTCTTTTTTCCTCAAGAGTTTTAGCAATGTAGAGGCAGTTGAATTGTTGGGTTTTACAATGGGAACATAAGAATCTGCCTTGTAAGGAGACCAAGTAGCCCTGCCTTGACTTGCAGCTACATTCCAGGGTTTCAGAAAAAGTCTCTCTCAACCCTGCTTGGAGATGCCAGGGCCTTCCCCCCTATTTGCAACTACCCCAAGAAATATTTTCCAAGTAAAACCGATGAAACAGAACCTTGGCTATTGGGAATACATGAGATACTTATATCATAGCACCCAAATTTAACACGGCACACTCCTTTGGGTGTTGTTTTCTCAATGTAAAGTCAAACATGTGAAATCGGGTCCTAAAATATTTAGAACATCAGAAGATCTTCTGGAACTACAGCTGATTCAAAATTGTCTGGAGCACCAGTATTACTAAATAAACTGACTGATAACAATTTCCTGGACAAGCCACATCAATGGCTACAACTTGGTGGTAATGGCATTGTAATGTTTCATTATGTAGCATTAGTCACCTGCTGATAAATATTCCCAGTGTTTTGTTTGAAAGGATCTACTATTGATCACTAGCCAGAATAGAGTGACATAGAAGCATATTCAAGGTATTCAGGAATGGACAGTTGTAGCCCTGCGCCCATTTACTTGTGAGGAAGCCATACTGAACTCAGCGGGACTTGCTTGGCGTTTCCGTGCGCTGCTCTGGTTCGCCAGAAGCAGCTTAGTCATGCTGGCCACATGATCCGGAAGCTGTCTGCGGACAAACGCCTGCTCCCTTGGCCAGTAAAGCAAGATGAGTGCTGCAACCCCAGAGTCGTCCGCGGCTGGACTTAACGGTCAGGGGTCTCTTTACCTTTACACCATAACTGAAGTATAAAAAGTATGGCGTCTTGTTTCTTCGTGTGCAATGCTCCATGTTTCTCCTGCTCCTCACCATGACCCCCCACTGCCGTTGGCTTCTGTCTGTCTGGAGAAACAATGGAGTGCCACTCCGGGGGTGATGTCAAACCACTGTGTTAGGGTGACGGAAAAGTTTGTTTTGCTGGGCAGGTTGGGTCAACAAGTGTTTTCTTTTTCCTTTTTTCCTGCCAGCAAACGATTGACGAATGGCAGCTTATGATTGTCTGGGTTTGCAGGAGGGGGAGTTGAAAAGGAGAGGATTTTGAGAGACAGTTGGTGAAGTTGGGAGAATAGGTAGGGAAATAGGGAGTGAGAGGAGAGAGCAGTGCCGGGTTCACATATAAGCTAAACAAGCTATAGCTGAGGGCCCCACTCTCTTGGGGGGCTCCCAAAAAAATTAAAGGGAAAAAAACCTGGATGTACGTTTCCAAAATATAAGATAAAAAAGAAATAAAATTAAACCTACATACAGCAACAGTGGCAAATGGCTTTAGATACCTATTAGGTCCATAAATTACCATATAGCATATATATTCAACACAAAAAGCAGCGGCAATATGTTGTTGACAAAGGACAGCTGGACATATAAAGGGCCCCATTACCTTCAGGGGCTTAGGGCCTCATCAAACCTAAATCCAGCCCTGGGACTGGGAGAGAGAGTTGGTTCTGGGTAGAAACATCCACTCTGAGGAAAATATCACAAGCTAGAGAAAGGAGTCTCTGAGCTTAGTGTGAAGGACAGTGTGTGGCGTCCTGTGAGAGTTAATAGGCCAGGAATTAACTGGGAGGCTGAGGCTGAGGCAGGAGAAGTAGAAGCTGTAAAGAGACAGTCTACTTAGGTCTCATTCATTCCAGTCAGGAGGGGAGAGATTCTTCTACGAAAAGAGAAGACTCCCAAACCAGTTAAGAGGGGTGTGGAGATCCCTTGGGTCTGTTACTTGGAGTACCTCAGGAGCAGGGTTGTCAAAGGAGTGTGTAACTGACAGGAAGTACCACCTTGTTCAAGAACCAAAGCATTAAGCTGCAACAGCTGTGCAACAACTGAGAAAGAACTGAAGTGAAATAGCATTATAATCTGAAGTATCCTATGTTTTACCCACTTTGTGTCACAAACTTCCTTTATTTAATAAAATCATTCTTGTTTATTTGATCAAATCCTGCCTGAGACTCCCAAATTATTAAGTTTTCCCTTACACAAGTCCCCCACAAGATAATCTGGGGTAGTTTGCTGGAATTTGTGGAATTGGTGTTCTGTGAGGTTTAAGTGAGGGCTGGCCCAACGGCGTCAGGGAAAAAGTGCCATTGCATTTAACAGCACCAAAGCTTGTGTCCATGGGGCACATGCCCGAGGAGCATATATGGAGGTCCTGGGCTGCCTAAAAGACAAGATCCCCCTCTCGGCCTGACCAATGTCACATTTGGCACCAGCTTGGCTGAAGAAGTTGCCAGAAAGAAGTGTACAAGTGTACAACCATCTTAGGGACTCCATTCTGGATTTGTGTAGGGTTTACTCCTTATCCGTTTCTCTTCCCTAAGATAGCCTAAGATCAGAGGCACCATTTACCTGTGTGGCCTTGCCTTGCAGATATCCAGGCATGCCGGCCACTAAAATCAGGCCTGTTCACTGGTACTGTGGGCTCTCAGGAAAAGCCACAGAGGGCTGTTCTTGTCCTATTTTTTGGTTAGCCTAACTCAGGGGTGGCCAACTCTGAAGAGACTGTGATCTACCGGTACTCACAGAATTAAAATCTGGCAGTGATTTTTGGGGGGTTCAGGTCAGAGTTAAGCTTTTTTAGGAAGGAGGAAGGCCCATTTTTTAGGGGTTCATGTCAGAGTTGTTGAGCTTTTCTGAGGTGGGAGGAATGCCCTGGTTTTTTTGGGGGGGGTGAAGGACTAAAATGTTGATCATTTTTTAGGGGAGCCAAAGTTGTTGAGCTTCTTTGGGGGGAGCCAGTGATCTACCAGTGATCTACCACAGACGTCCAGTGATCTACCGGTAGATCACGATCTACCTGTTGGACATGTGCCTGGCCTAACTGATTCCATGTTGCTTCTGTAGAAAACTGCCTGCTTTAGAATTTAGGAGGGTGAGCCTCGAATATGTGAAGACCAGATAACATTGCTAGGCGATTTTCAGGAAAACCTCCCTCTGCCAGGCAACTCTCCCCTTCAAGGTCTCCAGGCAGGGTGTCCTGTTTAGATCAGCACAAGGAACCTCAAAAGGGGGAAAGTGAGGGGGGGATGTCTATAAAAAGTACAAAGGCTATTTGGGGCGGCTTCACCACCACGCTGGTGAGTGTGGCTCGCCTGCTCTGTTTTACTCAGCTGAATAAATGAGTGGTTATGGGAATCTCCTCTTGTCTATGTGGCATTTATTGGCTTTTCAGTGACCAAGGCAGCTTGGGCCCAATTAGCGGACCCCAACAGTACCATGGACATAATTCACAGGAAAATGCCTCCCTCGGCACTCTTGTAAGGCATAAAGGGCACCTAAGCAATCTGGTCCAAGGTACACAATCTAGGAGAAATGCATGCTTAGTTGGTCCCTTTGAAAGACAGGCTTAGCTTTGTAGCTCAATGTTTGCAGAAGCTTCATTTACCAGAGTAAACATGCTTCTTTGGCCTGACTGGTTCTGCGTCCAGCTGACAACTTCCTTGTTCTTTTGTCGAGCCCTTGCTTTTGAGCGTTACGTGCTGGGTGTTGCGCAGCGCTGAGCGGTGCCTTGCGGAAAATATTGGAATGATGTGTGTGTGTCTGTGGTCTGAGTTTTTCATGTCTGTTATCTTGCCTCACTCTCTTGCCCTTGTTTCACTTCTCATTTCAGCCCGAGGTGTGCATATATCTCTTTGGGACAAGTTAGACATGATGCTAATTGTATCTTTGCATCTAACCTGCTGATTTTTCAAAATGCAAATTGCACCAGCAGGTGGTTGGGAAGGGTGAGAGCAGAGCAGAGAGAGGGAATTTAATCCTTACTCTCCCCTGCTGTAGTCTGGAGGAAAATCCACCTTGGGAAGGTGCTATTTGCCTTAAGGGGAAATGTCTTTTAGTGGCAAATTCTTCCCTCCCTCCCCCCCCCCACATCAAAGGCAAATACCAGGTTCAGAAGAAGGATTTCCCCCAGGAGCCCAGCAGGGAAGGCCAATTGTTTTGAAACACAGTATTTGTAAGCTTTGTGTATTTTACAGATTTGTAAGTCACTTTGAGACATTTCTTGCGTGAGAAGCATTTTATTTTTTAAAAAAGGGAGTATTAATAATAATTAAATCCCCTTCCCGTGCCTGCTCTGATTCCATCAAATATCACACACACATATCCTAAATGCACAGACGATACATTTTGAAAAACCTGCAGCTTAGCTGCAAAGATGTACTAGTTTGTCCCTTTTAATGCTGATTTGTGAAAACTTTCTGTTTGCAGTGGTTTCCTTGTTACAATCCCCCCATCCAAGTATCTTTTTTCTTGCTGGCCTGGAGATTCTGAGCTGCTGGGAATTAGGATACACATGTCCTCATGAGAGTAAGGAGATAGGAAATGTAGAGGAAACAATGTTGTTAGTTGCTAAGTTTATGTCTACATAATTCCCCCTACTTCTTAACTCCTCCTCCATGTTCATTAATTCCCAGGCGGCTTGGGGCTTTTTTAGCCCTTTTATGACTGTCATGAGCACTACTGAGCGATAGAAATCCTGCAATGTAGACAGCAGCCAATGGGGTTCAAATTTGGTCAACAGGCTGCCTGTTACTGCTTCCATCATTGAGGACCCGCTACAGTTTGTAGCTCTTATTGGCAATTTGTGTATTCCTTCTCAGACACACGCCTCCCGATTAGACCTGGAAGAAATGGAGGCAGTGAGAGATTTCACTTTCTTGGGTTCCATGATCACTGCAGATGGTGACAGCAGTCACGAAATTAGAAGACGCCTGCTTCTTGGGAGAAAAGCAATGACAAACCTAGACAGCATCTTAAAAAGCAAAGACATCACCTTGCCGACAAAGGTCCGTATAGTTAAAGCTATGGTTTTCCCAGTAGTAATGTACAGAAGTGAGAGCTGGACCATAAAGAAGGCTGATTGCCGAAGAATTGATGCTTTTGAATTATGGTGCTGAAGGAGACTCTTGAGAGTCCCATGGACTGCAAGAAGATCAAACCTATCCATTCTCAAAGGACAGATCCTGAAGTTGAGGCTCCAGTACTTTGGCCACCTCATGAGAAGAGAAGACTCCCTAGAAAAGACCCTGATGTTGGGAAAGATGGAGGGCACAAGGAGAAGGGGACGACAGAGGATGAGATGGTTGGACAGTGTTCTCGAAGCTACTAACATGAGTTTGGCCAAACTGCGAGAGGCAGTGAAGGATAGGCGTGCCTGGCGTGCTCTGGTCCATGGGGTCACGAAGAGTTGGACACGACTGAACGACAAATCTGTACCAGGCTCACACCCGAATGATAATTCGAGAGCATTTGCAGTTGTTCTGGAAAATCTGCTACATATCCCCGAGTAAGACTTCCTCTGTTGAATGCTGAATGAAAACGAGTTGGTTTTTTTTTTAATACTACTGTAGTTCATGAAGACCGAATCTCATTAGTGAGTGTGCACATACACAAGATTTCACAATATTCTTCCCACATTTGGTATTGTGGAATAAACTGTGAAAGTGATTTTGGAGTGTGGCAACCACTTCCTTTACATTTGAAAGAAGAGCTAGACTAATTTCCAAGAACAGGTCATTAATTTGCCTGCCTCCCTCTCATGTTTAGCAGTGTTCACACATCCACTGTTTTTTGCTGGGCGCAATGTTATACTGATACCCAAAAACTGAGGCGCACGTTTTAAGATTATCGTGCACCAAAGGCTATTCAGGTTACTCTCTTCCATTCCTTTTATACGTGGTAGTGGTGGCAGAGCTTGTTTTACAAAAGTCGTGTTGTATCGCCTTGGTCTCTCGATGTAAAAGCAAATTTTTTAAAAAAAATCTCTATATAAAATGTATGGACACTGGAGGCAGGGGTTAGGTGGAAGGTGACCTCTATACTGCTAGATCCTGTGGACCCCAAAGGTCCAGCCATCCAAAAGCCTCTCCTGAAGGTCTTTCTCCTGAATTGGGTGAGCTATTGTGTGAAATATGGAGGGATCTCTCAAAATTAGGCAGAGGCACATCATGTGCAGAGCTTCAGTGAATATTGACTATATTGATTTTCCCAATTTTCATAATTTCATGGTTGGAGTGCCTGATTATACAATGGCACCTTGGTTCTCAAACTTAATCTGTTCCGGAAGTCTGTTCCAAAACCAAAGCGTTCCAAAACCAAGGCGTGCTTTCCCATAGAAAGTAACGCAAAACTGATTAATCCGTTCCAGACTTTTAAAAACGACCCCTAAAACAGCAATTTAACATGAATTTTACTATCTAGTGATACCATTGATCCATAAAATGAAAGCAATAATCAATGTACTGTACTATAAAATAAATAAGACTGTACTGTAGATGATAAAAATTAAAAAAAAAAAAAATTTACCTGAACTGATGATAGTCCTTGTTTGGATGGGGGGGCTTTTATCCATTTCCGCAGTCACACAATCAATCAATCAATCAATCAGCAGCTGAACTGGGTCCACACAGTCACAAAAACAAATGAACCGAAAAAGCTTCAAAACCAAAAATGCAAAATAAATAGCAAAAACAAACTTAATCCATTCCGGAAGTCCATTTGACTTCTGAAATGTTCGAAAACCAAGGCACAGCTTCTGATTGGTGCAGGCGCCCCAGAAACGATAGCCATCAGATGTTCGGCTTCTGAAAAACGTTCGAAAACCGGAACACTTACTTCCAGGTTTTTGGTGTTTGAGTACCAAGGTACTACTGTACTAAAAAGGGATATTATACAGCAGTCAGTTGCCACCAGTATTGCCTTTTTATGGACCCAAGAGAAGACAGACACATAATTTCTCTTTTGATGCTTTATTCACTCATATATTGATTACGATTCTATAATGCACTGCAGTTCTTAAAAGCAATATTTTACTTCAGTGCACACATCCCATTCTAATAATCTAATGTCTTGGGCAAAGAGTTGATGCCATTTTTGAACATAACATAAATCCTACTAATTGGTTGGTCAGGCCAATTAGTAAGGGAGAATCTTGCCAAGCCAGAAGTTATTGTGGCCAGCTTAAATGTAGTCCCTGTTCAAGTGTTTGCATGTGTTTAACACTGGACTTCTTATATGATTTTTCTCAAAATTCGTCACCTGGGTGGGTCCCACCTTATACATACTAGAGCATGGGTAGGCAAACTAAGGCCTGAGGGCCGGATCCAGCCCAATCGCCTTCTAAATCCGGCCCCCGGGTGGTTGGGAAACAGCATGTTTTTACATGAGTAGAATGTGTCCTTTTATTTAAAATGCATCTCTGGGTTATTTGTGGGGCATAGGAATTCATTCATTCCCCCCCCCCCAATATATATATATATATATAGAGAGAGAGAGAGAGAGAGAGAGATATAGATATAGATATATATATATAGCTATATATAGTCCGGCCCCCCCACAAGGTCTGAGGGACAGTGGACCAGCCCCCTGCTAAAAAAGTTTGCTGACCCCTGTACTGGAGACCCAAGGAATCGCTTTCTGAAACCTTTGTTCTCAGAAGCAAGCAGGCACGCCCTGGCAGAAATGGTTCAGTTTCTTCTGCGTGAAAATCATAGCTTCATAACACAGAGAGTGGCTCTCTGCACCGGCTTGTGGGGGGGGGGGGACGGACATTAAAAAGGAGTTAAGATAAAATCACTATAAATTGTTTTGCTGATTTAATCTGAATTTGAGCTAGATTAAAGCTTTCTGCTTGCCTCTGGTACCTTATTTCTCTCACATCATGGATGTGGGCTTATATTATGGGTATATGTTCTGTATTATTTTTATTAATACTGTTGCTACAAGTTCGTCACGACCTTTGGCTAGAGCATTTCAGGGGGTTGGACTAGATGACCCTTGGGTCCCTCCCAGCTCTACAATTCTGTGATTCTAATGAATTTATGAACAACTTCAAAGGAACCTTATGATATACCTTGCGGTGTGTTAGAGGCTTGTGATCAACTTGTGCCTGCCTAGCAAGCCGTGTCTTCCTGCATAACTGAACTGTTGTGCTGTTTTTGCTGTATAGTTTGTTTGCTTTCTCCATATCATTTCATCACAAGTCATTAACATGCCTGCTATTTCTACTGTCTCTCTTTTTTTAACACTTGCAGCCAGCCTATTAACTCTACCATCAGCTGTTCAAAATGTTATGATTTAGCTTTTGCATCATTTAAGTTCCCCTCTTGCATATTAATATAATTCTCTATCCCTTAGGTTAAGCTATCTACGTTTCTGACACGTATTAAAGCTCTTTCCCATAGCTGGTTTTTAAAATCTGGTATTATTTATTCAGAGGCCCTATCAAAGAGCATATTTCTGGAGTTCTTTCTTTCAAGCTTTGCCCAAAGGTATAAGCCTTTGTTTTTAATGTACTCTTGCTGCTCTGAATATTGCTGTTCAGCTGCTGGAACTGTTTTATTCATTGGTTTGCCATTATGGATCTGGTATGGTATTGAACTATTTATTCAATATTTATTTATTTATTTGGCGTAATAAATATTTATTCAATATTTATAATTTATTTATCATAATAAAGGATAAATGGACATAAATCTGATATCAGGAATCACAAGACAGAGAAACCAGTAGGAGAACACTTCAATCTCTCAGGACATTCTCAAAATAGCTGTCTTAATACAAAAGAATTTCAGAAATAGACTGGAAAGAGAAGTTGCTGAATTGCAACTCATTACCAAACTTAAAACCATGGAGAGACCTGGTCTGAACAAAAGACATTGGATTCTTATCTCATTATCTCATTATACATGACAAAGCTATCTTTAGCCATCTCACCCCTTGCTTTTTCCTGTAAGACCAATTGTAGTCGCTAACAGTGGTCAACAGGTTTTCCACACCCATCAGCCAATCACCCATTCCCACCACCCTTCTGAGTAATACCCCTCCTCACTCTCTCACTATATATAAGGGTCTGGTGACTTCTGTTTCAGTGTATCTGAAGAAGTGTGCATGCACACGAAAGCTCATACCAAGAACAAACTTAGTTGGTCTCTAAGGTGCTACTGGAAGGAATTTTTTATTTTTTATTTTGTTTTATTTATTTTTTGTATGTGTTTATACAGCTTGGCTGTTGATTTGTGATTTATTTATTGTCAGCCGCTTTGGGTTTCTTTTCAGAAGGAAGAACCAAGGTACAAATATGAATTGAAGCAGGAGAAATGAAGTGAAATTGTGCTTTTAAAAACAAAATTTACATATGGCGCGGGTAGAGAGAAAATGTTCTCTTTAATTCCTCCAGGTTGCTTGGCAGTAGCACCAGGGCAGACAAAATTATTCTTTGCACAGCACATTGTGAACTTACAAAATATGTTACCTGAAAATTCAATGATGACTCTCTTTCCTCTGCCATTCCTCTAATTAAATTCACAGCCTCCAGCATCTTCTTAAAAACCCTATCGGTTGCTTGATTCTCCTGTGTAATGTCTAAATTTGGCCCATACACTACAAGGAATATGAATAAGATAATTCTCATGGTACTTAATATCTTCTGCAAATAGCTCCAGTTTGGAGGCAATCTTTAAATTTCCTTGCATGTGATATTAACAACAGCCTGGAAGTAATTCATAGTGAGAACACTGAATATGATAAGAAAGTAAGGAGGCTGGCTGAGCAAAGCCTATTAAGGCAAGAACTGCCTGAATCTGGGTGGGGGTGGGGGGGTCTTAAACCAAAAGCAGCCGCGTCTGTCAACACCAGTTACTGCTAATGCAGGCCTGAACAAGTAGTAATGAACTCGCTATTGCAGCAAGTTGGAATGAGTTGGGAATCTTGTACGGGGAATGATGAAGAATAAAATGAGCATCTCTGCCTAGAACCAGGATGCTTCTTGGCCATCCCTGAGGAGATGTGAATACATAAGTGGGTGTGCCAGTGTGGTGTAGTGGTTAAGAGCGGTAGACTCGTAATCTGGGGAACCGGGTTCGTGTCTCCGCTCCTCCACATGCAGCTGCTGGGTGACCTTGGGCTAGTCACACTTCTTTGAAGTCTCTCAGCCCCACTCACCCCACAGAGTGTTTGTTGTGGGGGAGGAAGGGAAAGGAGAATGTTAGCCGCTTTGAGACTCCTTCGGGTAGTGAAAAGCGGGATATCAAATCCAAACTACTCCTCCTCCTCCTCTTCTTCTTCTTCTTCTTCTTCTTCTTCTTCTTCTTCTTCCCCTTCCCTGTTCCACATTTGAAGCGCATAACTTCTCCCAAGGAATCCTTGGAACTGTGGTTTGTTAAGGGTGCTGGGGACTGCAGCTCTGTGAAGGGTAAACAACAGAGGTTGAATCCTGACAAGTACTGTTTTTGGGGGAACACGAAGCAGGCAATTGTGGGGCACTCCCTGGTCCTGAATGGGGTAACTGTGCCCCTGAAGGACCAGGTGCGCAGCCTGGGAGTCATTTTGGACTCACTGCTGTCCATGGAGGTGCAGGTCAATTCTGTGTCCAGGGCGGCTGCCTACCAGCTCCATCTGGTACGCAGGCTGAGACCGTACCTGCCCGCAGACTGTCTCACCAGAGTGGTGCATCTCTGGTTGTCTCCCGCTTGGACTACTGCAATGCGTTCTACATGGGGCTACCCTTGAAGGTGACCTGGAAACTGCAACTAATCCAGAATGCGGCAGCTAGACTGGTGACTGGGGAGTGGCCACCAAGACCATATAACACTGGTCCTGAAAGACCTACATTGGTTCGCAGTACGTTTCCAAGCACAATTCAAAGTGTTGGTGCTGACCTTTCAAGCCCCAATCGGCCTCGGCCCAGTATAGCTGAAGGAGCGTCCAGTGCCAAGTGAGGCTACAGGGAACCAGGCAGAGGGCCTTCTCAATGGTGGCACCCGCCCTGTGGAATGCCCTCCCATCAGAGGTCGAGGAAATAAACAACTATCTGACTTTTAGAAGACACCTGAAGGCAGCCCTGTTTAGGGAAGTTTTTAATGTTTGATGTTTTATTGTGTTTTTAATATTCTGTTGGGAGCCTCCCAGAGTGGCTGGGGAAACCCAGACAGATGGGCGGGGTATAAATAAATAAATAAATAAATAATTCCCATCATTCTTTGGGGGAGGTGATGTGCTTTCAGTGAACGACGTGCACTCAGCCTGCATCGTGTGTGTGCACCTTGACGGAGCAAGGAAGTGCAGTGGTAGTTGGGAGATTTTTGCTTGCCCTTCTTCACTTCATCATCCGATGTGTCATCATGCTAAGCCGAGGTTTTTACACGCAAAGAATTCCCCTCCTTATGAGCAAGTTTTGCATTTCTTGTAATCCTAGCAAGGGTACATGCAGAGAGATGCATAGGCTTAAGAAAGGAAAAAAGCAAGACGTGAATCATTGCTATCGCCGTGCTTGCGAACGGCACTGATAAATGAAATGTTATATATATATATTTATTTCACCATATCCTTCCTAAGTTATTTGACCCTCCTGAACGTCGAGAAAGTATTTCTCTTTGCTTATGCAATGGGCCGTAATGTTTAGTGAGCGGAGATCTTTGCTTACACTTTTCGACTGTGTTTGCCTTACTTTGGGTAGATCTTTTGGCTTTTAAAGAGGTTTTGCTCATGCGACAGTGGAATTTTTTCTTCTTTTTGCCTGTACAAAAAGCAATTGTTTACTGTGCTATTTCCTGACAGAATGGTTGGCCCAAATTGGCCCAGAATGGTTGGCCCAAATGAAGCAGTTCAGTGTGACTCCTCTGTCCAACATTAGGCTCCTCTCATAGTCTGGTGTGCCAGTACACATGTGGTTCCTTTTTTACTTTTTAAGCAACAAATGAGCAATAGTTAAAGTGGCTACAAATATGTTGTTGTTGTTGTAATTTATTATTTATACCCCGTCCATCTGGCTCGGTTTCCCTAGCCACTCTGTGCGGCTGGATCAAGCCAAATGCCTTGTGACTCGAACGTTTCGGCTCTCAAACGATCGAAAACTGGAAGTGAGTGTTCCAGTTTTTGAACAATTTTAGGAAGCCAAACATCCGGCGCAGCTTCCGATTGAGTGCAGGAAGATCCTGCAGCCAATTGGAAGCTGTGCCTTGGTTGTGAAACGTTTTCGGAAGTTGAACAGATTCTGTTCGGCAACCGAGCTACGACTGTATGTGTTTAACAGCCGTTGCAAAACTCTCTCCAGTAACAAAAGTGCATATACCTTTGAGAGCAGTACATGTGAAAAGGATCTAGAAGTCTTGGTAGACCATAAACTTGACATGAGTCAACAGTGTGATGCAGCAGCTAAAAAAGCCAATGCAATTCTGGGCTGCATCAATAGGAGTATAGCATCTAGATCAAGGGAAGTAATAGTACCACTGTATTCCGCTCTGGTCAGACCTCACCTGGAGTACTGTGTCCAGTTCTGGGCACCACAGTTCAAGAAGGATACTGACAAGCTGGAATGTGTCCAGAGGAGGGCAACCAAAATGGTCAAAGGCCTGGAAACGATGCCTTATGAGGAACGGCTTAGGGAGCTGGGTATGTTTAGTCTGGAGAAGAGAAGGTTAAGGGGTGATATGATAGCCATGTTCAAATATATAAAAGGATGTCATATAGAGGAGGGGGAAAGGTTGTTTTCTGCTGCTCCAGAGAAGCGGATACGGAGCAATGGATTCAAACTACAAGAAAGAAGATTCCACCTAAACATTAGGAAGAACTTCCTGACAGTAAGAGCTGTTCGACAGTGGAATTTGCTGCCAAGGAGTGTGGTGGAGTCTCCTTCTTTGGAGGTCTTTAAGCAGAGGCTTGACAGCCATCTGTCAGGAATGTTTTGATGGTGTTTCCTGCTTGGCAGCGGGTTGGACTGGATGGCCCTTGTGGTCTCTTCCAACTCTATGATTCTATACTGTACGTGTTTCCCAGCATTTCTTTGTTGATCTGGAAATGGAGTGGTGGGGGGGAAAAAGACTGTGGGGTTCGAATGTACCCCCTTCTCCCATTTATATCTACTTTTGGTTTGGATCCAAAGGTTTCCGTGGCAGAGCAAAAACACCTTCTACTCAGGCAAGGAACAGACAGGATATCTCTTTTCCTCCAGCCGCTGCCCTTACAATCTCTGGGAAAGATGCTCTGTAGCAGAATGTGAAGTGATTTGGGGTGGTGATCTGCAGCTGTGTATGAATGAGTGTGTGTGTGTGTGTGTGTGTGTGTGTGACTATTTACTTCTCTCCAAGCCATACTTGTGTATTGTTTTATTTTATTTTTTTATTAGATCTTTCCAACGTTTCACAAATTGATTTCACATCAAATAATCACATTGATATATTGACTTCTTCCCACCCTCACATCTGCAGTGCTTATGCTCAAACCCTTTTCTACTACATTATATATCAGACTCTTATCAGTTACAAAAAAACCCAACACACCCCAATCCTCTGGTAGAATTTTTTTTATCGGTTGTTTTCCGCTCTTCCAATCTTGAATTCTGCCCATTTAATTTGACTATAATACTTATTTAAATAGTCCGGAAAAGACCCATACTTTTATTTTTTGAAGGCTTAAGACTAAAGTATTAAATAGTTAAAACATTAAGCAGGAAAATTGTATTTCCTTGGATTGGGGGAGGGTGGAATATGTACATGCTATCTTTTTATCAAAGGCGTGAAAGCAAAAAAATCTGCTGCTCCCTAATGTATTATGGTGTAAGTTTTCATGACCAACCATCTGGTTCATTGGGTAAAGTGAACATTAATCTAGGGAAAGTTTATTCCAGTATAAATCTGTTCGTCTTGAATTAGGGGGTGGTGTGGGGGGGAGGATAGACATCTTTGTTTGTTTTGCTGCAACAGCCTAGTATGGCTACCACTCGGGAACCAAAAACATAACCTGCTTTTTAAAAAAATCATTTCAGGTTCCTTTGAAATCTCCCTTCAACAACTTGACAACACATCAGTTAAGATTAAACCTGCAGGGCCAGGAAAGTGTGCACTGGATGTAAGAGGAAACAAGTTTTATTCCGAATGGAAAATAACTTCTGGGCAGTGGCTTCGCTTTACTTTTGATTGTGGATCGCCAGAGAATTATTGGGAATTGGTGATTGAGAGGGACATTGGTAAGTTGCACTATGCTATCCAGTTTTTATGAGCTTCTTAAAGTAATTTGGATATTTGTCAACCTGAGCTACATGCTGCAAGCCTAAATGACAAGGGTAAATGTTATTTTATCTTCTGCTTGTTACAGTATCATCCTTTTTGTTGCTACATAAGGGCTTGGGGCTGTCATCTGAACTGAAATAACTTAACTGTATAAATCATCTTCCTTTTAACTGATTATTTAGTTGTTTTTATACAGGGGTACCTCGGAAGTCGAAGGAAACCTGTTCCGGAAGTCCATTTGACTTCCAGAACGTTTGGAAACCAAGGCGCGGCTTCTGATTGGCTGCAGGAAGCTCATGAGGCCAATCGGAAACCACGGAAGTTGCGTCAGATGTTCGGGTTCCAAAGAACATTCGAAAACCAGAACAGTCACTTCCGGTTTTCGATTGTTCGGGAGCCAAAATGTACGCGTACCAAGGGCCTTTTTGAGCTATTGTGGGAAATGTTAAAGAACTTGTAAATTATAAAACCTTTTTGGTTTTTGTTTGGCCCTGTTTGCCAAGCCAGAATCCCACCCTTTCCTTTTCTGCTGGTTTTCTGCTGCACTGCTATAGGGTTCAGTAACAATCACCCCCACCACTGCTCCTCTCCAGATTTGTCAGTAGGGGAAGAGGAAGAAGAGCAATGGGTTTGCTTGGTGCTGTGCAGCTCAGCTCCTCTCTCTTGGAATGGAAGGAGAAGGATTGGTCTTGCTTTGGTGCTGGGCTACAAGATGCTCTGAGCGCCATCGCAGGTTGCCCTGGCCTCAGGCAGCCTCAGGCTGGCTATTTTCATCTGCATTTGAGCTCAACTTTTGAGTGTGATGCAGCCACAGGGATGACCCCCTATTTCCCCCCAACTCCAAGCTGGAAACGACTAAAGCTTCTCTACCCACCCTTGCTAGAGGGTGATGGATCGTGGCCAGGGGTGGCAAGCAGAATTACAGACCGTTGCTTTTCACAGGGGAAAACCAAAGCAAGAATGGTTCATAAAACAAACCAACGTGCCCACTTAAGAACTCTTGGCCCATGGTTTAATCAACTATGTTTTTAGTTGATTGATCTGTCAATTAAACTGATTAGAACCTCCAGCTCTAAGTGAAGCTTGTTTGAAATGGGCTTCATATCAATCAATCCATCCATCCATCCATCAATCAACCAATCAATTCTCCTTATACTGTATTATATTCTATTAGATGGCAAGAGCTGTTTGACGTTGGAATGGACTACCTCGGAAATTGGTGGGCTCTCCTTCACTAGATGTTTTTAAACAGAGCTTGGACGGCCACCTGCCAGGCTGATTTAATTGTGATTCTTGCATTTCAGGGGTTGGACTACTAGATAGCCCCTGGTGTCCCTTCCAGTCCTACAATCCTGATTCTCGTATTTCCCAGAAGTTCTAATGCCTAAGATTTTAAGACTGAACACCACATTAGTGATTTCAGTAAAGACACAACCATGGGTTTCAGTCTTCAAATAATAAAGTTGATTGGGTGGTTGTTAAAGAAAAAGTAAAAAAAAAAAAAATTGAGTGCCTCACAGTACTGTTTGCTTAGAACAGGGTTTCCCAAACTTGGGTCTCCAGCTGTTTTTGGAGTACAACTCCCATCATCCCTAGCTAGCTGGACCAGTGGTCCAGGATGATAGGAATTGTAGTCCAAAAAGGGCTGGAGACCCAAGTTTGGGAAACCCTGCCTTAGAATGTGCATAGAGAATTACTAAAAGCTCTTAACATAAATGCAAGAGTAAAAAGGATTATGATTTAATTGGACGGTCTTGTGTGGTGATCCTTCTTACATTATGTGTGTCTGTGTGTTTCTAGATTGTATGAGAGGACCGTGTCCCTTTGGAGACGTTCTGCTTCAGCCTTCTGGGTTCCTGCCCTTTAACAAGACCTTCATATGGAACGTTAAAGCCAAAAGGTTAGATGGGCTTGAACTGAAGTTCTCTCCGTTCTTAAAACAAGTTCTGCCTGGAGAGACTTGCCCCGACCAAGTTCTTTACAACATTGGCACCCTTCTTAATACGAATAGAGTCAACATTGGAAACTTCTGTGGAAATGGTACTGTGTCACGAATCAAGGTTCAGGGGGGCGTTATTATGACCCTGAAGCTTCCATGGAACTCTAAAGTCAGTCTCTCTGGCTTTAAGCTCGAAGGCAGGTCCTCCATCCAAAGTGAGTATAAGGAGGTTACTTATGATTTGCCTCTGTTGTCAGCAAAAAAAGAAAATAAAAAAGCATTTTAACACACTATCTTTAAGTGTGGTTCTGTAGGCTTACTTTCTGCTAAGTGGGTTGGAGTGGGAACTTCCTGGAGTAGGTTTCTCTCAAAAGACATTTCTGGTTTTGCAGTGGGTGAGCGAGATCAGAGAAGGTGCTGAAGGACAGGATTGGAAGAAGATAGCTTTTAAAGGAAAGGAGGGAGAATCCTGACCTTCATTTAGCATCCTAAGCCTACTTGCAAGCAGTATGGAAGGGGTTAAAGTAATGCACTGGGCTATTTCTTAAACACAAGTGTGCATTTGTATATTAAATAATGCGCCAGCGTAACACAAGAATGGTATTACACGTATCTAGAGAAGATGCAGACTAGCTAAAATCCTAAAGGCCTGTCCAGAAGAATGGATGTGGGGAGGGATGAAGGCACATGTTACTTCTCACACTTTAAAAGAGAGGTGTGTGTGACCTATATGCTCAAAACGTAACGTGAGAAGCAGACCTGGTATATATTTATTCTTTTTGTCATAATGGAAATAACGTGTTTCTTTCAGTGTTCCGAATCGAGCATGTTGCAGTTCTCTTTCACAACTATGTCACCTAAGGGCGAGGGTTGTTTGAAAGGGCCCTGTGATAAAATTGCTCTTCATTTTTTTTAAAAAAACTTTACCTGTGTAATGTGAGTGTGCTTTCAAACAACCTCCCTTGAACCAACTGAAAATCGTTTTAACCAAATTGATAGTGGACCAATTTCCCCATATATATATATATAGGTGATCGTTCTCACCTGTATTGTTTGTTGACTGTGTATTGATCTATAATACTCCTGCTAAATTCCCATGGTTCAATCTGCCCACCAGACCCTACAGAATGGGTTTTTCTTGTAAGCCAAAGCTGCTTAGTCAGAATAAAGAGGAAGTTACCTTATACCAGCCCCACATACATATGGGGGGACCCTGGGGCTGGATTTAGGTTTGATGAGGCCCTAAGCTACTGAAGGTAATGGGGCCCTTTTTAATGTCCAGCTGTCCTTTGTCAACAACAAATTGTCGCTCTTTTTTGTGTTGAATATATGCTATATGCCAGCAGGGATGGCCAACTCCCAAGAGACTGCGGTCTACTCACAGAGTTAAAAACTGGCAGTGATCTACCCCCTTTTTGGGGGTTCAGGTCAAAGTTCTTGAGGTTTTTTTTTTAAGGAGGAGGAGAGCCCTGTTTCTGAGGGATTCAGGTAAAAGTTGAAAGTTGTTAAGCTTCTTTGGGGGAGCCAGTGATCTACCCATGATCTACCACAGACGTCCAGTAATCTACTGGTAGATCACGATCTACCTGTTGGACATGCCTGCTATATGTTAATTTATGGACCTACACAACACAAGACACTGTTGCTGTATGTAGGTTTTATTTTATTTGTTTTTTTATCTTATATTTTGGAAATGTACATCCAGTTTTTCCCCCTTTAATTTTTTGGGGGTCCGCAAGAGAGTGGGACCCTAAGCTATAGCTTGTTTAGCTTGCACGTAAATCTGGCACTGAGGGACCCCCCAAAAAACCACAGTGTCACTGTCTTCACTTGAGCCAGAACTTGCAAGCTAAGCCCTGCCCATGAAAGAATACAACACACATATCACCTTAGAAACTAAACACATAAGCTCTCTTTTATGTTCATAGTGGTCCTGTCTGTCTGTCTGTCTGTCTGGGTATACTTTCTCAGTCAAAGGTAACTGAAACTCTTTCTTGGGGGCCTAACTCTGGCACCAGCTTGGTCGTGAGAGCAGTTCTAACAAGGCAAGGTTCACTATCCTGAGGTTTCTGGTGACTGCTGGGTTGGGAAGAATGACTGCAATGCAGCCACTCTCTAGTTCAAACAAGTTTATAATTTTGAGGTTCGCCGGTGATTGTATATGTTCACAAATGCTTGTCTCACCTTTGTGTTTAAAATAGGATTGTGCATTGTTGAATCCACATTTCAAACAGAAGGAGAAGCAACCTTGATGTCGGCCAACTACCCGGTGGGGTTACCAGAAAATGAACTTGTGGCGTGGCAATTTGTCATTCCAATCTACTTAAGAGCACGTATAGCTATCCTCAAATACACCACCGCAAAATGTGAACGGAACTTTCAGACAGTCGAGTACCAGTTACCCGGGCAGCAACCTCAAGAACTGACACCCAAAGAGGGGCAGTCTGTCGTTCTTGCTGGTAATTTCAACCTTTCCATGCAAGGCTGTAAGCAGTATCAGCAGGACGCTGGGGCCCACAATTTGCATTTTAAACTTTTTGTTCAGCGCCCTGAAAATGAAGAGAGTAAGTAACCAATTCCCTCTTTTCCTTTTCTCTTTTCTTTGGTTAATGGATCTTTTGATTTAAGCTTGTGTTGTGTGTGTGTGTGTGTGTGTGTGTGTGTGTGTGTAAAAGAGAGAGAGAGCACACGCCTGTGTACACAGCAAAACTTAATGGGGCAAAATATGCACTATGGGTTAATAATACAGACAACTGTTTTTTCTTTTGGATAAACACCACACTATACAGTCGTACCTTGGATCACGCACTCCTTGGCTCCCAAACAAATCGGCTCCCAAACAATTGATACCCGGAAGTGAGTGTTCGGGTTTTTGAATGATTTTCGGAAGCCAAATGTCTGGCACGGCTACCGATCGGCGGCAGGAGCTTCCTGCAGCCGATCAGAAGCCGTGCTTTGGTTTCCGAACGTTTTGGAAGTCGAACGGAATTCTAAGGTACAACTGTACTAGGAAAGATGGTCTCAAAAAATAAATAAAAGTAAAGTAATTTTCATGCCTATAAGTAGGAATGGAGTCTGAGCTGTACCATATATTGGTTACAATTGGAAATTGGGTTTAATAATAAATTCAATTCCTGAATTTAGAAGGCTGTTGTCGACATGACTTCCCTGTCAGAAATTAAGTTTAGACCGGGGCATTGGACATCCATTCCGTATTTTGGGCTAACTAAAGTTTACTATGTTTGTGAGGTAATACCATTATGAAGAATAGCATGTTAAATGCAAACCTTGGGGCAGTCTCCTCTTCGGGGGATTGTTGCAAAGGAGATGGTCGCCAGTGTCAGGAAACTGCTGTTGGAAGAAGGGGGAGACAGCGAATGGACATTTTTGTGGCTGCTGGTGCATTGAAGTCACTTAACTTTACAAAAGCACAAACTTAAAAGGAGGACGCACAATCGATGACACACCGATTGATAAAGTATTCCATTAATATGGCATGACAGTTGCTTATATGGAGAATTCAGGTAGTTCACAGTTCTATTCAAGAGAGGGGGTAACTTTCTTCACCTGTCCTTGTAAATCAGAAAGAGGTGAACAGCTTAATGGTTTCAAAACATAATGCCCCTAAGTAATTTAAATTCTTCTTTATACCTTGCAAATCATGGAACAATAGCTGCACCATTTCCTTATTTTTAAGGCAGGGACTAGGTGATGCAGTTCTTCTAAACGATCTTCTCTGTTTTCTTGTTTTCAGATGTAACCTACATAGTTGACCTAAAGAGAGAGAGGGACTTAAATCTTACAATATTTTCGAAGCCAACACAGCCTGGAAGTTTATGCCTGATCTGTATTAACCGTAGTAAAAAATGTGAGACCAATGTGACTTTAGTATCCGGTTCCAGTTACACCATCGCCTTACTGTGTAAAAATACAGAGAATGTGAGGGTGACTGCTGTGCAGTCTAAAGGTATGAACAAACTGTCTGGAATTTAGTTCTCTTAAAGCGTGTGTTTGGTGGGGAGACATCCGACAAGAATGTATTCCTATTTTCACTTGCACTTCCAAATGCTGTTTGTTTTCGTCACCTGTCTTTTTGCTGCTCATTAGTCTTGACTAATTAGAATTGATGGGGCCACCATCATATGTTCTGCGAATGCAAGTTCCCACTTGCCTCTAAGGTGTCTCCCACCTTTTATCAGATTGCAGAGAGTCCTACTTTCTTTTCAGGAGAACAAAAGTGCAGCTCAGTCTCCACAGGTGCCATTGCTTTTAAACTTACTCTTCTGTCTTAATTATTTTTAAAAGCATGGGGTTTTGACAAGGGCAGGGCTGTCATAAGTCAGGTGACTACATAACCTTCGCAGTGGGCCATATTTTATCCCACTGTTTGTTTTGTTTTATCTATCTCTTAATGAGAGCGAACATGCTTTTCTTTTCTTTTTTAAATAGAGTGAAATGCTCCTTAAACGAAACAGTGTTACAGCCCTGTTATTAACTACAACCACCGTCATTTAAGTTAGATACTGCTCTTGCTCTCAATGAGTGCAGGGCAGGGGGCACCATTATAAAACACAATAAATATGTATATTCAGCAGTTTTCTTTAAAAGAAAGATAACATAATAGTGTAACTACATAATAGCAACCTGTAAAGGAAACTCATTACCTCAAAGCCTGGGGGAACATATGTATATTTATTAGATGTTATTATTGCATTTTAATATTCTATTGGAAGCTGCCCAGAGTGGCTGGGGAAACCCAGCCAGATGGGCGGGGTATAAATAAATAAATTATTATTATTATTATTTAATTTGTATCTCACTCCCCCTTGCTGATCACAGATCCATGACATTTTTATACTAAATAATAATAATAATTATTATTATTTATTATACACTACCCATCTGGCTGGGTTTCCTCAGCCATTCTGGGAGGCTCCCAACAGAATACTAAAAACACAATAAAACATCGAACGTTAAAAACTTCCCTAAACAGGGCTGCCTTCAGATGTCTTCTAAAAGTCAGGTAGTTGTTTCTTTCCTTGACATCTGATGGGAGGGCATTCCACAGAGCGGGCACCACTACCAAGAAGGCTTGTTAAAAAATGTCTTAACTCTTTTTGCTGGGTTCCATTTATATATATATATATATATATATATATATATATATATATATATATATATTCTTATAATGCTATAACTATTTCACTGTTTTAATTCCCCCCTTTAAATTAGTGGAGTTTATTTTAAAAAAAAACACAAATAAACTGAAATGACTCCCACCACAAATGTTATAGTGAATGTGTGTTCGGCCTCAGATTGTTCATCATGTGAAATGGACTTTCTCCATATTTTTCTTCTTCTTACCCATGTTTAGAGACCACAATCACCTGAATGGGTCACTTATCTGTCTCCTGTGATGACCACATTCCTAGGTACCTGACCTCCTAGGGAAGGGAGACCTGGCCACAACGACTTACACCCCTCTTTTGTACGCCCCCTGCCACCCTCTAGCCCTAGCCTACAACAGCCCCTTGGTTGACCAGACTCTTAGCAAAATTCCTTGCTCACCAGTAGGCCTTTTCCCTTGACTCCTCTCTCCCAGACTCATCAAATTTCTGCATAGCTCTTTGATACCCCATGTGTCTTCTATAGGGGGATAGGTAGCCCGTCTGTTTCTCTGGCCCGGAGCCTATGGTTATAACCGCTTGTCTTTCTCATTGCAGTCTGTTGGAATTCCAAAGCCTGCCAGATGAGACCCTTCCCTCTGGTTGTACCGCCGTTTCTTACTTGGCTGCCAATCCTGCTTGAGACGTTTACATGGAAACTCCAGGCCCCAGCAGACACCATCATAGAAATCAGGTCTCCAACCTCGAAACTTAAGCAACATATCCCAAACCAGAATCAAGTATGCTCTGGGGGTTATAGTTACTCCATTAATGGCAGCGCCCCAGAAAAGGCATTGAGACTCGGTGTCTTCTGCCTTGGTGGAGCCATTGAGAAAATTCAGATGAAAGACAACATCACTGTAATGCTTAAGACGTATGGCAAAAGGTGGATCAATGAGTCTCTGAAACCGAACCTCACGTTGTTTTTCATGCCAGTTATTCAAGGTGAGTTTCTTCTCTGTTTCGCTCCTTCTCTGCATTCAAAAAGTAAAGAAAGTTAAAATCTTGTATCAGCCCAGTGAAAGGCCCTTTCCAGAACTGATGTTAAATATCCCGAGGTTGAAAGGTGGTTATTCTTTTTTGGGGGGTGCAATATCTGAGATCTAGTAAAATTTGGATTATGGCAAGGAAGCATAGGTAGTGTCACCTGAAAGGGTTATATGTTAAGGATCCATGAGCAAGAGAGGGAGCTTTGTAAAATAATAATAATAATAATAATAATAATAATAATAATAATAATAATAATAATAATAATAATATCAGACTGCCATGAAATAAAGGGGTGTGATTTGGTAAAGAAAGAAGAAAAAATACGGACAAATAATTACTACACGCAGCAGCAAGGATAAAGATCTTCACTCGTGGATTAATAAATTATTGAATGTATTAATACGAATAGAAGTCATAAATATTGCAGCTGTTGAATAAGGGACTATTATTATGATTGGAATACAATTGGGTTAAATAAGACTTTGGAAGCAGAAATAATTTTTTTTATTAAACCTGTAATTCTAGCACGCGGGGGGCCACCAAAATTATACAATTGGATATTTGATTAATTAATATTTGATTTGGTATTGTGATTTGACATGGATATAATGAGGCGTATTTTGGATTTTTGTAATTGAAAACTAATAAAAATTAATTGGGGGGGGAGAGAAATGAAGGGTCTGGGAAAGGGGCCATGGGTTTACTTATCAAAGGAGAGTTTAGCATGTCTGTTGAGCGAGCTTAGATCTTCCACAGCATGTTTTGCTGCTGATCTAGGTAAAGGTAAAGGGACCCCTGACCATTAGGTCCAGTCACGGACGACTCTGGGGTTGCGGCGCTCATCTCGCGTTACTGGCCGAGGGAGCCGGCGTACAGCTTCCAGGTCATGTGGCCAGCATGACTAAGCCGCTTCTGGCAAACCAGAGCAGTGCACGGAAACGCCATTTATCTTCTCGCTGGAGCGGTACCTATTTATCTACTTGCACTTTGTGCTTTCAAACTGCTAGGTTGGCAGGAGCAGGGACCGAGCAACGGGAGCTCACCCCGCCGCGGGGATTTGAACCACCGACCTTCTGATCGGCAAGCCCTAGGCTCTGTGGTTTAACCCACAGCGCCACCCATGTACCTAGCTGCCGCTCTAGGATGGCTGAAATAGAGAAGCAGAGGGAAGGAAACCTGGAAGGGAGAACAAGTTTGTTTTCTCCTGCTCTGGAGGGTAGGACTTGAACCAATTGTTTCGAGTTACAGGAAAGGAGATTCTGACTAAACATTGGGGGGAACTTTCTGACAGTAAAGGCTGTTCAACAGTAGAACAGTCTCCCTCAGAAGGTGGTGGATTCTCCTACCTTGGAAGTTTTTAAGAAGAGGTTGGATGGCCATCTGTCATGGATGCTTTAGCTGAGATTCCTGTATTTCAAGGGACTGGTGTTCTGTACATGGTATGCTTAGTGCTAAGGTTTAGTCTTATCCAGGGTGGATAAAAATCAATGATTTAAAAAAATTAATGGATTTTTAAAAATGTAAATCAGATTTATTTTATTTAAATCGGTTTTTTTAAAATTTAAATCGGATTTTAAAAATAAAATGCTTTTGGAGGAAAAATCTTTCTAAAGATAGTTTTCTATTTAAGTTACATTATAGTCCAAAGGCTATTCATCAGGAAATAAGGATTTGTTTTAAGTTTTTCATGTGTGTTAAAACTCAGTCTGGGTTTTTTTTTTTTTTTAATTGTTTAACCACATCAGTTAACAAACATGGATACATATGCTATAATGTTATTGTTTTAGTTAAATAAAGTGTTTAAATTGTTATTAAGGAAATGATTGTTTTTCTCCTTCCAATAAAGTACAGCAGAAAAGTTGTCTAAATAATTTCATAATTACCTGTCTTTGTATTTCTAATAGTATAACCAAATCAGTAATTTTTTTGATATAAATGTAAAAACTACTCTGAAGATTTATTATTCCAAAAATGAAACCTTCATCTGGTTGTAAATATTAAGATTATACCAGCAAGAATGAGTCTTTCTGTAAAAACATGATTTAAATCAAGTCTTACTGACAAGTGATTTAAATCGTGATTTAAATCAATTTGATTTAAATCAAATCCACCTTTGTCTTATCATAAGTTAAGTAATTGTAAGTTAGTTAAGTCTGCTGCAACTGGATTTCTTATGGACTGTGCCAGTCCTGAACGTATTGGATTTGTGACCATTGTGCTCATTTGCCTTCAGTAGCAGTAAAGTGGGATGTTAACAATTTGGTTGATGAAGGAAAGTTCCCTAAGGGAGCAGAAACCAGGCAGATTCCTTGGTGTACACAAACAATTTTCAGCACAGCTTAAATTGCAGGGTTTGCATGTCTGAGAGATGGCTAAGCTTTCTTTCACAAAGGGTTTATTTTGTTTTGCACGGGGGGGGGAAGTGAAGGGCAGCAATGACTTCGCACATTTGGTTTTTTTTTTGTGCCCCTCGCAGAAGAGTGTGTATTCAGCGTTATTCCAGATCCAAAAACCGAAGTTTACCTGCAGACCCCTAACTGGCTAGAAGGCCTGCCGCCTTTCACATCTGTGTATTGGAACATCACCGTCCCAGCAAAACAGGTTGCGCAGCTGTCGTTCCCAAAGGACCGTATGGGTGTTACCTGCATACAGAGTCGGGCTAACATCTATATTCAGGAACAGAGACCGAATGCTGAAGAAACCGTGCGCCGTGAAGATCAGAAACTACCGAGAACTCTAGACCTGAAGCATCATTTCTGGGTAAACATCACTAACTGTAAGCCGGCTACCAATCAACAACTGAGCATGCAATTCAGGGTGAAGTTTGTTCAGAAGAAAGCAGGTGAGTTACCACATGTTGTGCATTGTTTCACAATAACCAAAGGGAGGTTCCATCCTGCCAAGGGTTTATCTTTCAATGCTGTGTTCTTTTCCCATGAACCTACAGAGTTGGGGAAGAACTTTCCACTTGGTTTCAGTCACACCGGGGTTAATTTCCTGGGATATAGACAGTACAACGGTACCTTGGTTCTCAAACTTAATCCATTCCGGAAGTCCATTCCAAAACCAAAGCGTTCCAAGACCAACGCACGCTCTCCCGTAGAAAGTAACGCAAAACGAATTAATCCGTTCCAGACTTTTAAAAACAACCCCTAAAACAGCAATTTAACATGAATTTTACTATCTAACGAGACCATTGATCCATAAAATGAAAGCAATAATCAATGTACTGTACCATAAAATAAATAAGACAGTATTGCAGATGATACAAATTAAATTCATTTTTTTTTCTTACTTGCACTGATGATAGTCCTTGTTTGGATGGGGGGCTTTTATCCATTTCCGCAGTCACACAATCAATCAATCAATCAATCAATCAATCAATCAGTAGCTGAACTGGGTTCCACACAGTCGCAAAAACAAATGAACCGAAAAAGCCTCAAAAACAAAAACGCAAAATAAATAGCCAAAGCAAAAGCGCCAAACTTAATCCGTTCCGGAACTCCGTTTGACTTCCGAAATGTTCGAAAACCAAGGCACAGCTTCTGATTGGTGCAGGCACCCTGGAAACAATAGCCGGCAACCACATTGGACACTCGGCTTCCGAAAAACGTTCAGAAACCGGAACACACACTTCCCCCGCCAACCCGCAAGGTGGGGGGGGATTGCTTACAAGGATTTGGGAAGGAGGTGTAAGGGTTGTGGGACTGACTCTGCCAGCTCCCAGGGCCCTCTCACAACCTTCCCAGAGCCCGGTAAGCGAGGAAAAGCTGTTGGGTGCAGGGGCGGGCAGGCGAGGAATAAATAAATGGAGAGGGAGAAATGGAGGGTTTCCTCTGCGCTCCATTTATTTATTTATTTCCCTCCCCCTCACCTGCACAAAGGCGCAATTGAGCAAGTGAAAGCAGTGTAAGGTGCAAGTTTACCTGTGCTTCATTTGTTACCATAAATTTGTGTAAAATGGGATTGAGCTATCAGAGGACTCTGCTGCATTAGTAAAGAAACAGCGAATAGAACACGCTATAAACATGCAACACCAGATGGCGCCCGAGAGCAGGAAGTTTTAGAACCCGGTTTTCCATAGAGATTTTTTTCTTTTGTTGAAACGATCTCATTTCTGACATATTTATGGCGTTAACCCCCCCCCCCCTGTGTTTAGATCCACCCAAACAAACACACACGTGGTTCATATTTTCATGGTGCAACCATGGCAGAAATGTTCAGGGGTGCTTTTTAGTGAAACTCCCCGTTGAAACATGGCAACTACCTGTGAACATTGCATATAGAAGGGAATAAATAACTCTTCGCTTTTTTAGTATATAAATATTCATGGTGCTGAGGAGCAAATCTGGAACATATTTCCTGTCACGCAGCTGAACTTTTAAATAAGGCTAGATAGTCATAGCAGTTGAGAGATTATTTTATCTAAACTTCTTTTTCTATTCTAGCCGGGATGTCATACGTGGGAACATTTTTTAAAAGAGAGAACATCTTGTGCATGACTCTTTTTCAGTTGCGTAACTTCTTGTGATTTCTCACCACTTTTATTTCTCTCTTCCCCTTCCCACCATCCAGCTGTTAACGACTGGACGGACCGTCTTGCATTTGTTGAAATTCTCCTGATTTACAAGTTTGCTGTGTATTTCCTCCCCCTGCCTTCCCCCAGTGTGTGTGTACTAAATTGCAATATATGGATTTTAGATTCTAAATCGCTCCCAAGTGTTAAATGCATGGCATGAAAGCTTACTCAGGAGAGAATCCCGCAGCTTAACCCCTCCCCTTCTAGACCCCCCCCCTTTCTATCTCTCTTCTTTTGTTCCTTTGTATTGTGTGTCTATGTGCACATGCTCATAAAAATCTGGAATGTTTCAGAAGCGAGCGAGTGCAGCGGCTGTGACTCAGGACAAGATGAACTGTATCTCACTGAATGTCTCACTTTACTTTTCACAGGTTTGGCAGTCATAATTGGCGTGGTGCTTGGTGGAATTGCACTGCTATCAACTATTGGGCTCGTCATATTCTGCACTAAGAGGAAGAAGTAGGTTTCTCTTGTTCTCAGAGGTTTTCGGCACAGATTAAAATGTCCCATTTTTTGCCAGAGGGCAGATCCAGGTTTTAACGGAGTATTGCAGGCTCCAAACCAGGGAACCCTGAATACTATTCCTTTGCAAACTGGAGCCTTGAACGTGCTTTGGTCCCTTCCTACTTAATATGTGGCCTGCGCTGTTTGACCTTGCAGTGCCGATGGCATCGGGGGAGAAATCACAGCAGAAAATTTGTCCTCCTGGCACACACTGGCTGCATGTTAACTGGTGCAAGAGCTCTATTTGCACACCTTAAAGCAGGAATGGGCCAGTGTGGTGTAGTGGTTAAGAGCGGTAGTCTCATAATCTGGTGAACCGGGTTCGTGTCTCCGCTCCTCCACATGCAGCTGCTGGGTGACCTTGGGCTAGTCACACTTCTTTGAAGTCTCTCAGCCCCACTCACCTCACAGAGTGTTTGTTGTGGGGGAGGAAGGGAAAGGAGAATGTTAGCCGCTTTGAGACTCCTTCGGGTAGTGATAAAGCGGGATATCAAATCCAAACTCTTCTTCTTCTTCTTCTTCTTCTAACATAGAGTGCCCTCTGTAAGTAATCAGTTCAGATCCCTGGCAGCCTCCCCCAGAAGCCCACTGGTGTCTTGCCAAATGCAAGGTGGTTCTTTTAAAACAAGATTCATATTGCCAAAACTGTTCCAACTTCTCTCTCCCAATAATGCCTGCTTATTATGAATCATTTCTTCTAAAAGTAAAATTTTCCCCCCCTCATTCCCTGGTTTAAGGCGACTACAATTTAATATAGACCGTTGGTTGAACTTGGTGGTTTCCACCACAGACTTCTTGACCTCTCTTCATGCAAGTTTCCCTTTACCAGCACCAACAAATGCCGCCCCCCAACAACCCCCTTGGCCCTATGCATCACTGTCTCGATCAGAATACAGTCAGGAAGTTTACAGGCCCGAGTTTCCCAATTCTCTTCTGCTTATGGAAGTCACGTTGTGATGAAGCAGTAGTGGCGGTGTGATTCATGTCTGTAGCTAGCCCCCGTTCAGAGGCACTTGGGCCAGTGTCACGAAGACTTTAGTCCATATGAACTCTTAGAGTTCTGAGTCATGTTTATTTTTGAGATGTGTATATCTTCCCATACTATGTGAACCAGGGCACATATAAAATGAAGTTACACCAGAGGAAACACTAAAATAGCTGTAAAACTCCCTTTTAAGTTTACTTATCGCTGTTTTTATTCCACGAAGCTTCAGATCAGTGGAATCTTTATTTGCATCAGTCACTAGCCATAGCAATGAAATGAAATAAAATGCACTGAAGATAGGGATAAAGGCTTAGCTATGCAAAATACATTCTAAACGTCTACATCAATAATCAAATAATTTGATTCCATTGACATGGGTTTATCTGTATAGCTTCATGTTAGTGCTGGCTATGTTTTATTCTAAAGTTGCTTTAGATGTTTTAATTCTGTATGGATAAATGTATCTTTTCTGACTGACGGTCGGATAAAGATTGATGATGATAATAATCAAATAATAGATCTTATCCCAATGGCGCTGTGGTCTAAACCACTGAGCCTAGGGCTTGCCGATCGGAGGATCGGCGGTTCGAATCCCCGCGACGGGGTGAGCTCCCGTTGCTCGGTCCCAGCTCCTGCCAACCTAGCAGTTCGAAACACACCAGTCCGATGGGGCTTCTGATTGGCTGCAGGAGCTTCCTGCAGCCAATCAGAAGCTGCACTTTGGTTTCCGAACGTTTTGGAAGTCGAACGGACTTCCGGAACGGATTCCGTTCAACCTCCGAGATACAGCTGTAAATGCAAAAGCAGCGTTATTTTTAATGTTTCTTGCTTTATTTCTTTTTTTTTTTTCTCCACCAGAAAGAAACAGGAAAACCAGACTCCAGCTGTAGGAGTCTATAATGGTAACGTCAACACCCAGTTGCCTGGAAAGCAGGGCATATTCAAAAAGAGGAAAAAGAACGAGTCTCATATCTATGCAGTTATTGATGACACCATGGTTTATGGGCACTTGCTGGACGACTCTATGAAACCGGAAAATGCCGAAATAGGCGTGTACCAGCCTTTTACTGGACCAGTGAGTACGGCCCCTTCCCCGCCTCCGATCAGGAAAATATCCAAAGTGCCCAGCATGGAGGAGTCCTCTTTCACGATATTGACTGACAGCGAGATCTATACCTTTGCACATCGCAAACCAGAAGAACTCCAGGCCAATGGTGACGTGACTTCGAGTGCTAATGGAAATGTAGGCAAGTCCTTGCTTGAGGAAAATTCAGAACAGGAAAATTCAGAGCTCTAATGTTTGTTCGACGGTTCAGATAAGAAACTAAATCTTGCACCCATTTTCCCGCGATTTACCTTTTTCAAACAAACAAACAAACAAAAAAGAAAACAAAATGCTTTGGTTGCGGCAGCTCTGTTCCGGTTTTCGAATGGACATGCTCGGACAATGTATTTCCGTAGCATGTTTTGCAGGGATACAAGTAACTTTGAACATGGAAAAGGACAGCGAAGCTGTATTTTCAGTCGTCGTAATAGCAGACCTGTGTTTTTTTAAAGGCAAGAAGAGATGGCACATTGGAACTTAAACCTAGCTGGAGAACTACATTGCCAAAAATATCTTCCTTCCTGTGTTTCTTGTGAAGATTTCAGCCATACTACAGAATAAAAAAATGTGGGTGTGCAGAATGGCATAGTCTGAAGATGACTTTTTCACACTGTAGCCTTGTCATAGGAATATGACTTTTATTATTCACGTGGATTCACCTCCTAGGATGTGACGAGGATTAAACCAGTCCTTGAATAGACAGTGCCTACAACAACTGAACAGCAAAAGTTATTGTGCTATTTGTGAAAAAGAATTCTGCTTCTCTTTTCAATCAGCTGTATGGTGTGTGTATATATATATAGAGAGAGAGAGAGAGAAAGGAAGAGAGTTCAGGACATTTCATTTTCTTTCTGTTTTCATCTATAATTTTGTTGTGATTGTCCTCCAGTGATGTTTTTAAAGCGAAGACCAGTGCGTCGTCCATGTTCTTTTTTATTTATTTAATTTTTATTAATGTAGTTAATATAGCAGTTTCCACTTCGCCAGCAAATATGCAAATGATATAATATTGCCAAGGTTCCTGTGCAAAGAAATGATTAGTTCAGCACGAATGAGGTTGCTAATCTGCACAACCCTTATAGTGCAAAAACAATAGACTTCAGTGTAAAAAAATTCAACGTTATTTACGGGCTTGACCTCGATGGATGTTTGAACAATGTTATGCTCTGAAGACGTGTGAAAATATGCAACTTTTTATGCATATGTGCAACCAATGGCTGAGTCCTTGCCTTCAAATATATAAGAACAAGGAAGGCAACAGTGCCATTTTCATGACCCTGTACAACTCTGGATTTTGGCAGCATAAATTGCCCCAAACCTATGTATTCAAGTGCCTAATTTTGTGGTTAGGTGAGCCGCTTTGTGGAACATAAATAATTTTGCACACTGTGCTAGACTTCCAGAGAGGCGCCAGCTGGCTTAGTGTGAATTAACTCTTGCAAAGTGTTGATTAAACAGAATGCAAGTTAGGAAAGGATGGAAGGGCAAAGTCTGCATTTTTTTTTTGATGTCATAACACTATGTCACTTGACTGAATATGATTGCCATACATAGGCTTCACTCAGAAATATTCAGTAGTTAATACCGTGTGGGGAAACATTTCCATTGGGCTTTGTGGCAGCTACTTGACATTAGCATTTCATCTTTGTGCATAAGTGTTTGACTGTTGCGCAAGGCCTCTTGCACAACTCCCATTTACCTCAGTAGTTCTTGAGCAAGGGCCGTTTCTGGCAGCGTGTGTTTGTGGGCATGCACGTGCATAATACGCAGTTAAAACACATAATACGCAGAGTTTTAACTAGTCACAGGAAAAGGATAACAGTTAAAATCTGAAGAAGTATCTGAAGAAGTGTGCATGCACACGAAAGCTCATACCAAGAACAAACTCAGTTGGTCTCTAAGTTGCTACTGGAAAGAATTTTCTATTTAGTTAAAATCCAGTTACAGGTCGAAACAAAATAGAAAATTCTTTCCAGTAGCACCTTAGAGACCAACTGAGTTTGTTCTTGGTATGAGCTTTCGTGTGCATGCACACTTCTTCAGATACACAGAAACAGTTAAAATCCAGAAGGCTGTTTGGTGATGCTTTGTGAGAGCAATGGGGCTTCCTAGGGGATCCTTCCCCAAAGAAGCTGCCTTAACAAGTTCAAGTTGCTCCTGAAACTCAGGTGAAATATCAGCGGTGAATTCTGAGCTGGCAAAAATGAGCAGTGTCTTGTAGTTTTCCTGGATTCCTTCCAAGTAGTGCGTTCAGCAAAATTTGTGCAGCCATGTAAATTTGCACCTCCCTGCATTCACTCTGTCTTTTAAATGTGTATCGGTTGAAGCCAGTAACTCCATTTTCCATCATTAGCATTTAATTTTCACATTAATAGTGCTTCCAGTCTGTGTATTGGCCAGGATTTCTTTTTGCAGTTCATTCTGTGGTCTGTGAAATATCTTGGGAGGTGCCCAACAGTGAACACAAGGCAGCTGCACGGTTGTGAAATGGATGAGGGTTGGGTCTCCAAACACATCATTTTTGTATGCATATATCATACGGATTTGTCCTGGAAGGTTGGGCCTATTTTATACACGGGAAAGTATGTTATGACACTGCGCATTGTCTTGCTAGAGTTGCGTAAAACCTCATTTCCTGGCAGTACGACTATTTCCAAAATGTTTCCAACCCCCATCCCCCCAGATAGAGTTGTATTTTTACTAATAGGGGAACTCTTGTAGCCTCTGTGAATGCAGAACCCTATGCAACAGAACCTTCATGAGAATTGCAGACTCAGACTGGAGTTGCATAATTATCCCCCAAGTTATTTGTTTCTATATGCCGCTCAGTAACTTATTCACTGTATAGTCCTCTTTTTTTTAATGCTGCATTTGAAGTGTGTGTCTTACAAGATGCTGTCATTGTAAATATTTGTGACACCTTTGTACCTGACTGAAATCTGCAGTGTTCCTGTTCCCCGGTCTTAAAATGTTGTAATTTCTTAAATTCCAGGCTGGTTTTTTTTTTAAATTAAAAAAAAAGTGTTTTCTGTGTTTAACGGAGAGGGACATGTTGATGCATGTGCGAGTTCTTCAAAACTGAAATTTATTGGTGTTTACAGTTAACCGCTGCTTGCCTGCATCTTAAGTAACTACTGTACTTAATAGAAGGGCTTTTTTTGAACTCCCTTTTTTTGGTTTGCTGGTGGCCCCAGATTGGCAGGAATTGTGCTCAAAATGGCGCCATTCTGGTGCTGCCTGATGTGAGTGCAATTGGTTATGAATCATTGGTGAAAAAACAGGAATGACAGCATACTGTCAACCCGTACCCTCCCTTCTGACAGGACCATTTCTTCTTGGGGGTCAGCGGTGTTCGAAACTCCCATTGTTCTAGGCGCATTTTGCGACAAGGAGTTTCATTAGCGCGAGCAATTTCTGAGCTCTGGGCACAGTCCTGCGTCTTAAGATTTCAGATTAAAAAACTGCAGAGTGGAAGGAAAGGAGGACCTTTTTCTGCCTCCCCACTTCCAGCTGAAGACTGGAGAAGAGACCCTCTTAAGAATATTAGGGGGTTGGGCAGGGGAAGGACTAGACCATGTGAAAAATGAACACAATAGCCGTAGTTAATTCATTTTCAGCACTGTATTCTTGTTCTAAAAAAGCGCACCTAGACATTCCATTATTGCACCCATTTAGCTCCTCTCTTTCATAGCTCAGTTTCTAACAGTGGGAGCCAGATAGCTATACTTCCTGCCCTCCCAGAATTCCGTTTTTATTTTCCAACTGACCGTCCCATGGCTTCTAAGCAACCTCAGGCCTCACTCAATCCCCCCCCTCCCCAGGGTGTGTGTTCATGTGCACCTAAGATGTGCATTTAAGACCTGTTCCATAGTTCTGCTGATTCCTCTCTTGTTTCATAGTGGCCCTGTTATATTTTCATCTGCTTGCCTATTCAATGTCAAATTCTTACCTATACAGCAAACTGAAAACTATCTATGAATGTATTGGTCTTTCCTGAACAGACGACCGTTCTTCTCCTTGGCATCTGAGAGGAAATTAGTCAGTAAAGGAGAAGAAAACCTCATTGTTAGTAATTCAGGTGAGCAAGGATCCGCCTTCAATTGCAGGTGCTCCAGAATCTAGCAGTGATAGCCAACTAGGTTTTACTCAAAAGTAGGCCCACTGAAATGAATAAACATGACTGAGGCCGGGGCGTACCAACCCAGAGGCACCGTCTTGCGCCCAAGATTTGGGGGGCAGCGGCACATGTTTTGTGCGCATGATATCGCATCATTGGGTGATGTGCCCTCCTGATGGTGTGACATCATGCGTATGACATCACACACATGTGGCTTGCATCGCCGGAAGGAGGATTCCTCAGGATGAAACAGCCATTGAACTGCGCTGTGCTTGGCCCCTTCTGCCCCTTCAACATCAAGGGGGCCCAGCCCCCTGCCAGTAAATATTGAGGGGGCTGAAGACCTCTCCACCCCTAGGAGTTCACTGGTGTTCAAAGCCCAAGTGTGCATGTCATTCCACACCCAAACTCCATAGGTATTCTGTACCGTCTTGAGAAATACTCCTTTTTGATGCATTTCCCCCACAAAGCAGGTTCCATCCGATTTGAAAATGGAAGCCTCAGTTGAGGTCAAAGGATCATTGAATTTTAGAATTGGCCCGAGGGTCATCTAGTCCAACCCCCAGCAATGCAGGAATTCTGACCGCAGCCATCGCTGGGCAGCCTCGAACCACCAACCTTCTGGTTAACAGCCAAGACACACTGAGCCTTGAACTGGGATGTGTACATTTCAGGCTACCGTTGTCCATGTGCAGACACAGGTTAGGTCTGGGGAAGGAAGAAATTCCCGCCTCTTCTCTGGTCTGTACAGCCAGTGCTTTTATCCCCCTAAAAAAAATGTTTAGGGGTACTCTCATTTTCCTACTCGTATTGAAATTGTTGTTGTTGTTGTTCAGTCGTTCAGTCGTGTCCGACGCTTCGTGACGCCATGGACCAGAGTACGCCAGGCACGCCTATCCTTCACTGCCTCTCGCAGTTTGGCCAAACTCATGTTAGTAGCTTCAAGAACACTGTCCAACCATCTCATCCTCTGTCGTCCCCTTCTCCTTGTGCCCTCCATCTTTCCCAACATCAGGGTCTTTTCCAGGGAGTCTTCTCTTCTCATGAGGTGGCCAAAGTACTGGAGCCTCAACTTCAGGATCTGTCCTTCTAGTGAGTACTCAGGGCTGATTTCTTTGAGAATGGATAGGTTTGATCTTCTTGCAGTCCACGGGACTCTCAAGAGTCTCCTCCAGCACCATAATTCAAAAGCATCAATTCTACGGCGATCAGCCTTCTTTATGGTCCAGCTCTCACTTCCGTACATTACTACTGGGAAAACCATAGCTTTAACTATACGGACTTTTGTCGGCAAGGTGATGTCTTTGCTTTTTAAGGTGCTGTCTAGGTTTGTCATTGCTTTTCTCCCAAGAAGCAGGCGTCTTCTGATTTCGTGACTGCTGTCACCATCTGCAGTGATCATGGAACCCAAGAAAGTGAAATCTCTCACTGCCTCCATTTCTTCCCCTTCTATTTGCCAGGAGGTGATGGGACCAGTGGCCATGATCTTAGTTTTTTTGATGTTGAGCTTCAGACCATATTTTGCGCTCTCTTCTTTGAAATACTGCCCCTCAATGAGGCCAAACTTAGATTCACAAAATGTTTAGGGGTATGCGTATCCCTGCGTCGTCATCCCCCCCCCCCAAAAAAACACTGTGTACAGCAATGTAAGAATGTGACTTGTAACGCAGTGGAAGATAGTGACCTTACTGTGCTTCAAGCTGCTCATATGGATTTCAGTAGATTTACTCGAAGTAATAGTTAGCTGACTACCACCGTAGGTAACTTGGAAACGCCTAGTGTGTTCTTTAAAAATCCAAGCACATTCCTTTGACTTCTGTGACACATTCTTCCTCATACTGCTCTGTCGGTCCCTGCTTGCTTGTGATTTAAATAACCTTGATGAATCAGACTCCATTCAACATCAACAAAGATTCTGATGAAGGCAAGGAATCACATTTCTTACCCAGCGATTTGGTGTATGCTTGTTGGGGCAAGCTGTGTGGTCCACCGTGACAATCCTAAAAGAAATAATAAATGAAAGGTGATTTTTTAAGTTACTGCTGGCTGCTTTTTCTTTTTTTTAAAGGAGAGGTGCCAGTTCTTTTTTCCGTCATATGCATCCTCTGTTGGCTACTAACTCCCAGAATTACATGATTAATGCCCAATTAAGGACTTGAGGCCAGACATAGGATAGCTCATCTTCATTAATAGCTGTGTGAATAATGGCATTAATCATACCTTTTTGTACACTCGTGGAAAACGAGCCCGTCTCTCATACTCATGCTTGAAATTCAGACGCTGAAAATCACCACAAAGATTAACTCTGTCGGTGGCGGTGAGGATCAAGGTATTTATGTATTTTTAAAAGTTTTTTAAATTATTTTTTTGTTTTACAATTTAAAATACTAATTTTTACATCCTTAAAATATCAACGACTTCCCTTCTTCTCTTCCCATGGTTCCTCATAAATCCCTACATATTTTACAAAAACTATACCATTCAGTAATCCATTACTGCATCCATCAAAACCTATTTACACTGTTGAATTTATCTTTATGCTGCCAACGTTTTCAACTGTACACAATTATTTCCCATGTATTCAATAAACGCTTTCCAATCTTCTCTACCAAGGCATTGGTAAACATGGCTCAGTTAAGACCCAGATTACTAGATTTGGTAAATATCTGATTGCATAGAATACGTCTGGTATTGATTTATTTATTTTAAAACAGCAGATACAATTGATGGGCTTCAGGACACAAGACAGGAAGTTAGTCATCTTTCATTGAAAATATTCCTACCCCACCTGCTATTTTGACAGGAAAGTGAAGATGTTTTGGGGCCATTTTCCTCCTGCAACAGTTAGTAACTTTAGGAGGCAAGAACTATGGCAGGAGAGAAAGGATTGCTACCCCTCACTAGATGCTATGACCCTTATCCTTTTAGACCAGGCATATGCAAACTCGGCCCTCCAGATGTTTTGGGACTACAACTCCCATGATCCCTAGCTAACAGGACCAGTGGTCAGGGATGATGGGAATTGTAGTTCCAAAACATCTGGAGAGCCGAGTTTGCCTATGCCTGCTTTAGACTTTCCCCACAGCTGGTTTTCTTTTTCTTTTCTTTTTAAAATAGGACCTCTTAAAATGCAACTACTTGTGTACAGTTTGGCCCTTGCAGCTTGATGCATGCTACACATACCAAAAACCAGACTGTGAAATTCAGATGTGAAATTCAAACTGGCCATAGCATCTAAAAGACAAACACCAACAAAAATACAAAAAATATGGTTACCAATAAAACCTTATAACCTATTAAAACTCAAGGTAATGTTACCCTCAGCTGTTCTTGAAGGTAGATACCAAAAAATTCCAATCGAGATCTGGCTATGCCCCTGTGGATCCGGCTATGTAGAGACTGTGTCACACGTACTCTTGTCCTGCCCCCTATATAAAGACCTGGGAGATGAGACCACCACGCCACTCCTATCTGCCATCCCTGGCCGCTCTTGTGAAGCCAAATTGTTTTCACTTCTAGCCGACCAGAACAGCTCGATAACAGAGAAGGTTGCCAGATTTATCGAGAGAGCAATGAGATTGAGAGCTGCTATCCAGACTGTTCAAAATCCTGAAGTCTCCATGTTTTCTTGGCCCCTTCCAGGTGGAAGGCTTAAATCTTCAGGTGAGTGAGAGTGTTGAAGGTTAAAAAAAACCCTGTTCTTCCTGGATCTTGCCAATTAGACACAGGAGCCAGAGGAGAGAGAGAGAGTCCAGCAATTTTATTACTTTGCGCAAAGTAAGATTCAGTGGGATATTTCGCAAAAACTGAACCCCTAAGTGTTGTCCACTTGGACTTCTTATAGGGTTTTGTTTGTTGTTGTTCAGTCATTCAGTCGTGTCCAACTCTTTGTGACCCCATGGACCAGAGCACGCCAGGCACCCCTACACACACACACACACACACACACACACACAAAATACCTATAAAATCCAATCAGAAGCCCCCAGACATCTGCAGAGGGTAGCTGGCAAAAAACAAACCATTGGATACAACTTTCTGCAATGTTCACGTCTGCACCTGGATGTGTTAGCTTTTCAAAGGCCTCTTGCTTTTTACTAAAAAATGCCTGCATGGATAAAGTTCTGAAGCCTACATACTAAGGGCGAGTTGTCCTTGGTTTGGGCTGGCACGGCCAGTTTTACTCCCAAAAGTTTACTCTCAGAAGTTCACTCCCAAATGCCTCCACCAAGTGTCTCCAGCAACTACTGTAAGCAGGAACTGGACTATGTGTCTTTTATGAACAAAAGGGAGTATTTGTGAGCCAAGGTTTTTTAACAAAACCCCAGTGCCTCATTCAAAAGGAGCTCTTACAGACCCCCAGATCTCCAGTCCCCCTAGTGCCTCAAGAGGACCTTTAAAAAAAAAAATCAGAATTCTTAAGAAGACACTGCCTGCAGCTTGCAAACTTCAGACTAACTGGAACTGGCTGCAAATCATAACATAGACATTGGAGATTTGTGGGGTCAGGGTGGGATCCTGCCATCCTCCACTCTCCTCTCCCAGTTGCCCTCTGTCTCCAGGGCTTGCTCCTGTGAAAACACCAGGGCTACAGGAATAAGATACTGTGTTTGTGGGTTCTTGGGTGTTTTGAAAGCAAGTGTTCTGTTGCTATCCTCCTGCCACAAATACTACAAACTGCTGGCCTCTGTTTTTAAAACCAAGCATATTCACAGGACAACCTCTGCTTACTTCTCTGTTCTCTGTGTGGTTGGAACAACAGTGACTCCTTGTGGAAATGCTCAGCAGTTAATAGGATTTTTAGATTTTTCTGCATGCATATTGTGCTGACTTTCAAGTACAGTGGAACCACGGTTGTCGAACGCTTCGGAGGCCGAACAATTCGGAACCTGAACGCTGACAACCTGAAAGCAAATGCTTCCATTTTCGAATGATTTTTGGAAACCAAACGGCTCCCGGGGTGCATTTTTCGTCCCCCCCCCATGGACTTTGCAGCCAGCCCATTGATCCTCGGTTTTTGAACTTTTCGATAGCCGAACGGTCTTCCGGAATGGATTAAGCTTGAAAACTGAGGTTCCACTGTATTAACGGGAGCCGAACTAAAACGTAAGCATTGTAAACACACTGGGCTTTTGCTCCACTGCAGGTGGATTGTTGCAGAAGTGAATGTGTGTTGAGCTTTAGTCCATTACATTGTATTTTCATTCTTTTATGTTAGACAGAATCATAGAACTGTGAAGTTGGATGGGACCACAAGGGTCATCTAGTAGTCCAACCCCATGTAATGCAGGAATCTTTTGCCCACAGATGGAGAGCACTGAGCATTTGTTAGGCAGCCTATGTGCTCTGTTTGAGTGTTTAAGGAATTCCTATGCATTCCAACAACACCAGAGCTGCCTTCTAGTTTTTATGTTATGAGTAGGGCAGATTTATGCACAAAAACCTATTTCTAGTCATCGTGGATCATTTTTAATTTTTTTTGAAAATTATTTTTTATTGGTTTTACAAAGTAAAAATAACCACAAATGAGTACAAACGTACCTATATAAATAGATCCTCTGAATCTCGAGACTTCCCCCCATTCCCTCCATGGGGTCTCATTTTTAGAATCTACAACTGCATATTCATACGTACTCCAATTTTTATATCAAACCATATTATCCATAATAATTTTTATACTACAAGTGAGTCAAAATCCTGCTCTTGTTTGCACCTGCTTACAATGGTCTCCTAGGTAACTTATAAATTTTTCCCATTCTTTTGTAAAGTTTTTTATCCTCTTGGTTTCTGAGTTTTCCAGTCAGCTCTGCCATCTCGGCATATTACATCAGCTTTGTCTTATTTCCAACTCTGGGTTAGTAGCATCTGGGCGGCTGTTGTTCCATACATAAAGAGTCTTTTCTGCTCCTTTGGTATGTCGTTACCTGTAATTCCTAATAGAAAAGCTTCTGGTTTCTTAACAAATGTTACTTTAAACATTTTTTTTTCAATTCATTATATATCATCTCCCAGAAAGCTGTTATTACCTTACAGGTCCACCACATATGATCGTGGATCATTCTTGGGCCAATTTGCTTTTGCTGTATTTACCTTGCAGCATCTATTGCATGTTACGCTAGAAGTAAGCTACCATAAAAATTTTTTTAAAACCACTGACAGATTTTCGCTCATTTCTACCCAGCTACCAGCAGCAGACTTAACAGTTGACTTTCAGCTATCGTCATAACCCACCCTTTAACTTTGAATAATTGAATGTAAAATAATTCCTGGCACCATGCTCACATTGGAAGCAAGAACAATATCCATGTCTTTCTATAGATTTTATGTCCAGGGATAACTGCATCGTACTAAACATAATTTGTTGCTTCTGTGACCTTCTTTGTATATTTTAATTCAGGAATTGCCATTGTGGTGTAGTGGTATAGTGGTTAAGAGCGGTAGACTCGTTATCTGGGGAACCGGGTTCGTGTCTCCGCTCCTCCACATGCAGCTGCTGGGTCACCTTGGGCTAGTCACACTTCTTTGAAGTCTCTCAGCCCCACTCACCTCACAGAGTGTTTGTTGTGGGGGAGGAAGGGAAAGGAGAATGTTAGCCGCTTTGAGACTCCTTCGGGTAGTGAAAAGCAGGATATCAAATCCAAACTCTTTTTCTTGTTGTTTCATTTAACTTTTTCTTTTAGCCTAGGCTTGGCTCAAACTAGCTTGGTTAATAACAAAGGTGATCCGCAATCAATTTGTGTGCTCCTCCAGATTGGTGTTCTGTCGTAGGTAGTGTATGCTGAATCATGTCCCAGACACAATAATAGTGAATTAGTGGGGGATGTAATCTGTTTTATTAACTGTTCTGCAATGCTTCCCAAATGCTGGCACATTATTGCTCCCCAGAGGGACTGTAGTGCAAGAAAAGTGGAACAACCCACCCGCTCTTGAACCTTGTGGTATGAAAAGCAATGGGATTTCAGCGGGAAGTTGCAGAATATGCACTGATTGGAACGACCGCTCTCCACATCAAACAAAGGGTGCCCTTTGAGTGCAGCACCCCCGATCCTACATGACTCCCGGCAGAGCGCTCCTGGACCACCTCCCCAAGTCGTGAACCTTGAGGTTCCTGCCAAACCTCAGTTCAAATAACCAATTGCGACTGAGGAGGCGGAGCCAGGGGAGCAGACCAGGGTAGGGTAGGGTCCTCTCCTTAAAAATAAAAAGGGGAGGAGCCTACCTGGGAGTTCTCAGTTGGCTCCAGAACTTCACCTGCCCTAACCTCCCTTCATTTAGGCCTTTTATTACAAGTTAACTTCTTTACAGGTATGCGGGCGCTGATGCGGTCTTACGATGATTGCTGTTAAGGGACCGGGAAGGAATTTTCCCTGCATTGGTAGGTTTCGCCTTCCCTGTAGCAAAACGTCACAACTTTGGCGGTTTTAGGCCTTGGGTGGAATCCTTTAGTTTATCTTCCCTAAATTGGGGGGGGGCGTGAAGCAGTGACACACGCCTGTTAGGGTGCCGACAAGTTGGCATGCTGAAGAGCAGCAGTCAGAGTCAGAGAAAGCCGAGGTCAAACAGTCCGGGTCAGAAGCCAGCCGAAGTCAGGCAGTCGCACAGGGGTCAGGAGTAGCCAAAGTCGGTTCAAGCCAGAAGTCAGGAAGCCGAGGTCACGAACACAAGAACCAGGAACAGGACAACCAAGAACAACCATGCGCTCTAGCACAGCAGTTGCAGGTGCTGGTGAAGGGAGCAGCCGGCCTTCCTTAAGTAGCCGGCCCGTAATCTGCCTCTAATTGTTCCCTACGTCTTTCAGCTCTACGCTCTACAGCTGAGAAGGGAGGAGGGGAGGGCCCCCGCCGGTTTCTCTCCTCACAAGGGCCTGATTCTGGCTTGACTTCCTCCTCCTGTTCTGGTCTTTCCCCCTCTCCATCTGATTCTTCCTCTTCTGAAGGTGCCACCACCAGTCTTCTCCAGGTATGAACTCCTCCATTTCCCCAGATTCTTCCGTGGGTGCAGCCTCACCGGGGGGGCCTTGCCACCACTCCTCCTCCTCGTTTGGCACAACCCTGACAACGCCCCCCCCCTGTGGCGGCGACCCCAGGGTTCCCCATTAAAGGGGTTGTGTTGAAGGGAGTCACTGACCATACGCTGAAAGGTTGTCAGTGCATTCCCCTGTGTTGCTGTGAAATGGGGGCGGGGGTGGGCTCTCTGCTTAAACATACATCTTCCAAGGCCAGGCCAATCCCCAGACAGATTGGTTAACCCTGATGTGCCCTGGATCCCTGACCGGGGACTGGGAGGGATAAACGCCTAATAATGCTTAAGCCAAGTTATTCCTTCATCTGACAGTTTAATAAAGTTGTGGCCAATTTTAATCCCATAACACGTTGTCACTAGTCATTATTCCACCTGGGTGTCGCCTGGGGCCAGGGGGATCTCTGCCTGGGCACACAAATGGATCACCCTAAAACTTTTGCAGGCCTAAGTATAGTCATACCTCTAGATACGATCGCTATGTGTTGCGTTCGTCATGGGATACGAACACGCCGAACCCGGAAGTACCGGAACGGGTTACTTCCAGGTTGGGCGGTTTGCGCATGCGCAAAAGTGTCGCATCGCACCGCGCACATGCACGGGTGTGGCGCTTCAGGTTGCGCGCTGCTCACGTTGCGAATGGGGCTCCGGAACGGATCCCGTTCGCAACCAGAGGTATGACTGTAGTATTGAAAGCAGGATTATATGGGGCTGTGCTTATGGCACGAATGAGCACAAATCATCACGAAAGTGCCATAAAAAGGACATTTGGAGAGGGGGATTATCAGAGCCTTGTGGCACTCTTAAGGATGAACAAACTTGAGAAAAGGTGATGCAGCTCTCTTATCCTTTGGCAAGATCCCAGAACTTTAAATGGATTACCCCGACGCATGCAATCGTAAAAAGCGTTTTTGTCAGTCCTGTTTCTGTGAGCAATCGCCTCACACCATCCACGTAACCTGCCACTTGCCATGTATTGCTTTAACATGTTTATAAGCAATGATGTTATATCTGGAGCGTTTCCTAAAACCTGACATTTAAAAACTGCCTACAAGTTGTAGAATGAGATATGCCTGCCAAGACAAGAGTCACTTGGGTCACCTCTTGGAGCTGTTTGCTCAAATGTTAGTCATCCCAAGGCTATTTGTAATACACATCCGTAGAGAATGGTGTGATCTTCCCAGTTTGGCTCCTGTACACCCACTTACTCTCCAAACTGGAGAGTGTCCCAGTGTCTGGGCACAACACTGGAAGGACAAACTGTTTTTAACCCCCACCCCTTTCTTATTCTGATTCAAACTTCACCAAATCTGGTGCAAACACTGTACCAAATCCTGAAACCTAAGATAATGCAGCTATAGAAGAATTAATTTACAGCCATTCTTCTGCTTAAACAGTTGGGTGTGCAGAAAGTAAATCTAGGCCAAAGAACTCCACCCTTTTACAAAACAGAAGAATGAGCTGTGAGTTAAATATTTTAACGAAACATAAAAATGCTCCACAGATGTGGAATCAGTGGGCGGAGCTTGAAACTTTATAATGTATTGTTGATTAGGCACAACTCTCCTCATTTGATAAAACGCGACGATGACAAATAAAATTTGAAATGTTCGAAAACCAAAGCGCAGCTTCTGAATGGTACAGGGGCCCCGGAAACAGTAGCCGACAGCTGCATCAGACGTTCGGCTTCCGAAAAACGTTCGAAAACCGGAACACTTACTTCCGGGTTTTTGGCATTTATGAAGCAAGGCGTTTGAGTACCAAGGCATTTGAGAACCAAAGTACCACTGTAACAGCAAAACCTTAGTTAGCATCTGATACAATCCTTTATGTATAAGGGCCCAAGGCTTGACAAGGCTTTAAAACAGGGATGAAGAATTGATGGATATGATCTGACTCCAATTCACATCTGCCCAGCCAGCATAACCAATAGCCAGAGATTCTGAGAGCACCATCTGGATGGCTCTCTATCCCTGATTTAAAGTCTTAAATATGTTGTTCCTGTCAGGTATTTTAAGTAGAGACGCATGTGCTTGAATTGCTCAACAACAGGGGTTGTTTTCATTGAACAATCTCAAAATGTCACCTGAAGTGAGACTTTAATGCTAACTTAATTGGCTCAAATGAAGCCTCGTTAGCTGATGAAAAGAAATTTATCCGTTTAATATTCCCACTTCATCGTTCTGGAGAGCAGGCGACGCTTCGCTTTCTTCGAACATCATAAAACCTAATTGGAAACATGCATTCTGCGAGAAATCTTTTAAATGTGCTTCAAATAATGTGTACGGCTTTGATTTGAGAATGGTCTTGGCAGCAACTGGCTTGCCGCAGATTGAACCACATGCTGAGGAAACGGTTCCTTCCTTGGTGGCCTTCAGTGTGTGCAGAGAAGCTGGATCTAATTATTTGATTTGCTTATTGGCTGCTCTCCCACCCAAATAGCACCACAAAAGTGGCTTGCAACAAAATAGTTGAGGCTCCAATCCTGTACCAATCCTTTACCCACTTAACCAGGGAGTAAGGAAGGGGGGAATTTAACAGTCAGGGCCAGTCCTATCACTAGGCAGAATGAGGGAGCTGCCTCAGGTGGCAGATCCTGCGGGGTAGCGGTAAAAGTGTTGGACGGCAGAACTGGATGTGTTGCATGGTCTGTCTTGGGTCTGCTAAGTTAACTTGCTGTCAGGAGGACAATATCCCATCAGCAGTGTTGGTAAGATTCCTGAGACCCCCGAGGAAGGCATTTTGTCATTTACCTCAAGCATAAATAATATACTGGGCCATCTTGGTTCACAGTCTGAGCGTCTCAACTGAGTAAACCCTATCCCATTGAACCACCATCTGCACTTCTAAGACCTTAGCGAACAGGCAAGGTCATGTGGAAGAAGGCAGTCCTTTAAATATGCTGGTCCCAAATGGCTTAGAGGTTTAAAGATAAAAAACATAATAATAAAAGAAGAGTTTGGATTTGATATCCCGCTTTATCACTACCCGAAAGAGTCTCAAAGCGGCTAACATTCTCCTTTCCGTTCCTCCCCCTCAACAAACACTCTGTGAGGTGAGTGGGGCTGAGAGACTTCAAAGAAGTGTGACTGGCCCAAGGTCACCCAGCAGCTGCTTGTGGAGGAGCGGAGAAGCGAACCCGGTTCACCAGATTACTAGTCTACCGCTCTTAACCACTACACCACACTATTATTTCTACCCCGCCCATCTGGCTGGGTTTCCCCAGCCACACTGGGCGGCTTTCAACAGAACATTAAAAACAGGAAAAAAAACACCAATGCTTAAAAACTTCACTAAACAGGGCTGCCTTCAGATGTCTTCTAGCAGTCAGGTAGTTGTTTATTTCCTTGACATCTGGAGGGAGGGCGTTCCACAGGGCGGGCGCCACCATTGAGAAGGCCCCGTGCCTGCTTCCCTGTAACCTCATTAACATAGACCTAGGAGCTGCTTCAAGACGGTTACCAGAGCCAGTGCTGAGCAGATGGGATTCATTTGTTTCTGATAATTGCCGCCTTCACAATTTTAAATAAAGCCGGGATTCCAGACATCAAAGCAAATACCACAGAATTCTGGACTGGGCTCAGACATCGCTCACAAAGGACCAGCACTATCTCTCCGTTGTTATGTCTTTTCTTTGCCTGTGTTGCTTTTGGAAATGGAGACAGAAGCTTCTGAGGGGCCTCTCCAGATGTTCATTTTATGGTGCGTTCCCGATTATTTGTGCTGATAAAAGAATTAGCGTGGTTGTACGCAATCTTGCTTTCAGTATTGTTTGCACCTGTTAACGTTTCGGGAAGGACCTACTGCTCTGTTTCCAGTCGACGCATGTCCCTGCTGAAATCCTGTAACTTCTTATACCATAAATGTTCTGGAGTTTTTTTGTCCCACTTTTGTCATACTATATAGCACAAGGGTGCCCTTCCAGATGGCAATAACGTGACAGTGTCAGAGGAGCACCACAGAACAATTAATAAAGCTGAATGATGTGTAGATGGCCGGAGGGACTTTCTGACAGACTGCCTTGGAAGGTGATGGACTCTCCTTCATTGGAGAGAAATGCAAAACAGAAAGAGAAAAGGGTGTTCACAAGAGTAGGTTGCTGGGAAAATATTATGATAGATTACAGAAGCATAGTTGCTGATAAGGAGAGGCTCCCCATCACAGACCTCCAAGTAGTTTAATACAAGCACAAATGCTCTCAAGTTTTCCCATGTACTTTTAAATTTCAGAACTCACCCTATTAATAAAAAGGAAAAAAAAAGTTATAAAAATAGCAAATCTTCAAGTATGTTTACTTGAAATCTAGGCCAGCCTTGAGTTTTTGGAGTCAAAGAGGTTGATGGTAAAACAATATTTTACAGCCCGTATTTTTAGGGTGTATTGAAGTGAAGTGGAATATTTTCCACAGTTCGCTGGGTGGAAATTGCTTTGGTGGTTGTTCAGATGGGGCTCATATACTTTGTCTCCAAATATTTTTCTTGCACAATTCTAAATGTGCTTTAGTTTGCTCCCAGAGCTGTCGTCATCGCTATGGTACAAGTTACTAGAGAGAGGGCCTTTGCCAAGTTACATAACTGACATATGTAAGCACAAATTTTCAGCAACAGATTCACGAACAGTGATTTATAAATCAATGACTTTTGGCACAACAGATTCTGTGATGTATATATAGACAGCTCATACATTTTTTTTTAAAAAAAACCATTTGCTAAAATAGATCTGGATTTTTGTGAAATCCCAATGTGTAAAGGAAAATTAAACAAATTTGACCACATTTGTGCATTATTATTATTATTATTTTGCATGCACGTTTTGTAAATTCATGACCTAGACAGTTCAAGAAGGATACTGACAAGCTGGAACGTGTCCAGAAGAGGGCAACCAAAATGGTCAAAGGCCTGGAAACGATGCCTTATGAGGAACGGCTTAGGGAGCTGGGTATGTTTAGCCTGGAGAAGAGAAGGTTAAGGGGTGATATGATAGCCATGTTCAAATATATAAAAGGATGTCATATAGAGGAGGGTGAAAGGTTGTTTTCTGCTGCTCCAGAGAAGCGGACACGGGGCAATGGATTCAAACTACAAGAAAGAAGATTCCACCTAAACATTAGGAAGAACTTCCTGACAGTGAGAGCTGTTCGGCAGTGGAATTTGCTACCAAGGAGTGTGGTGGAGTCTCCTTCTTTGGAGGTCTTTAAGCAGAGGCTTGACAGCCATCTGTCAGGAATGCTTTGATGGTGTTTCCTGCTTGGCAGGGGGTTGGACTGGATGGCCCTTGTGGTCTCTTCCAACTCTATGATTCTATGATTCTTCCTCCTTACTGGTGATCCCAATCTAAGTTACACTGACATCCAGCTGGAACCAATGGAAAATTATTTAACTGAGGGGTTGCCAGTCTGGTGCCCAGAAGCACCATGGCATTCAGTGTATCTGAAGAAGTGTGCATGCACACGAAAGCTCATACCAAGAACAAACTTAGTTGGTCTCTAAGGTGCTACTATTAGGAATTATTTATTTTATTTTGTATTGACTATGACAGACCAACACGGCTACCTACCTGTAACATGGCATCTGTGAGTGCTTTCAGTGGTGCCCTTGAACAGGTGCCTCACACTTAGCTTTCATTAAAAAATTAAAAAGTCTCTAGAAAGAAAATTATGGGGCAAAATGTACAGGTACCTTCAAAGTGATTTCTGTGAAATGAAAGTGAATGTGGTGTGGATACTTTATCCTGCAGCTTTAAGACAGCTGCAGTGGGTATTCTGTGCCACAATCAGGACCAGCCGGGCACAGCTGACTTATCAGAACAAGCATAAACTTGTTGGAGGCATCGCTCTCATTTTCATAACAGCCCTTTTGTGATGGGGGCCCCCTGAACTCTGTCAAAATATGTAAATACCGGTAGCGTCTAGGATGCTGTGAGAAAGTAAAATGGAATAGCGCAAAAATGGAAACAAGAAGAAACACCGAAAAAGGAAGAATGGACAGTGAAACTAATGGAGTATGCGGAATTGGACAAAATGACGGGAAGAATCCGAGAACAGCGGGACCAGAAATTCATCAAAGACTGGAATAAATTTACGAATTATTTGAAAGATGACGGTATTCAATTAAATACGTTAATAGGACTGCAGGAAGCTTTTTTAGATTGAGGAAGAAATATTGTTGTAAATGTGAATTATATAGTGATTAAGTTGAACATGACGGCTTAAAGCAATGATAGATTTAAGAAGTATAGATTAAAACGATAGAGGTTTGAAAACCATATGGAGGGTTTGAGGGAAGTCATGGCCTTAAAAGGCCAAAATGTTAAAAGAATGGAATTAAATGTGAATATTTTTTTCCCTATTTTGTATATGTATATAAAACTAATAAAAAATGATTATATATATATATATATAAAAGGAGAAAGTAAAATGGAAAAAGGTTGTTACCTAAATGTGAAAGCAAGCTTAGTGGGTTTAAATCAGGGTTTTCAACCTTTTCGGGTCCACGGCTCCATTGACCAACTATATTCTTTCCGCAGCACCCCTGTGGGGCCCAGGAGCCCAGTAATGGCACCCCTTGCCTGCAGAGCCAGCAATCTCACGCCCTTTTTCAAACACCCTCCCTTGTGGGGTGTTCCCTCAGCCTCCTCTCCTCTCCCCGGGAGTCCCCTGGTCTCTGAGCTGCCCCCCTCTGCCCCGAAGAGAGGTGCCTCCTCACACTGCCCCACAGGGGCCTGGGAAGCACCCCCTGGCCAGCCCCAGAGGCACCATTTGCCTGGGGAGCTTGTAGCCAGGGCTGCTGCAACAAACAGCCACACAAGCCTTTGGGAGGCAGTGTAAGGACGTTCAGTGGTTGCTCATGAGTAAAGCGCCAGACGCAGAACTTCTCAAAACTAAGTTCTTTATTGTGCACAGCTATATACAGTGGAGCAAAAGATCAAACGTCCATCTCATCCCTCTGCAGAGTCCAGGAATGACCCCTTCCTGTTCTTTGTCCAGCAAAAGAGGCGCGGGATTCTGAACCCCCGCCTCCCCCTGCCGCGTCCTTCCTGCCTGCGCCCTCGGAGCGTGGGAACCTGACCCCGTTCCCAGCCATCCCCTCGGTGCTGAGGCTCTGCGATCCTCTCAGAGCCCCTGCAGAGCCTTCCTGCCTCTGACTCCCCCTCCCCACTGGAGGAATGGTTGCTTCCGGTTGGGGAGGGGGAGGACGAGCTAGTAAACAGCTTAGGGGGTTCCCTATATTGCAGACGCTCCTGCGACTCTCCCAACCGTGGGGAGGGGGGTTTCCTGACAGGCAGAGACTCAAGAGGGGATCGGAGGGAGGGAAGTTTTTAATGATTAATGCTTTATTATGTTTTTCTGTGTGTTGGAAGCCACCTCGAGTGGCTGGGGCAGGGTACAAATATACTACTACTGTACTACTAATACCTTTTGAAATTCCTTCCTTATATTTTCAGCCAATTGTGCCCAGAAAGAAGTTACTGTAGCTTAGAGAGAGAAAGAGACAGAGAGAGCACACTTTGCCCCATCAACATATGCAAGATGTTTTTTTTTTAAAATAAAAAAATTTATCTTTATTTTTCTGCACAACAGAGTGAAAGCTCTCGATAGCACCTCCCCACCCCCTTCCTCTTTACACCAGCATTGTCCAGTATTATAACTTGGGCTGAGACAACTCTACTGAACTCTTATTTCAGGGGAACAAAAGGTGTGCAGTGGATTTATTTGGGTTCATTTGGCCATAAGGAGCTATAACGTTTAACGAAAGTCAGCTGTGCTAAAGCACTTTCGGTTTGGCACCCCTCCCCCAAAAGATGATAATAAGGACAATTCTGCAAAAGCTGCTGGTTTAATTTGGTGCAATCAGCAGGAAGGGAAAAGGGTCGGCAGGAAGAGTACATGCAACGAACAACTAATGAGTCTTAAGGATCGTATTATTTTGGCAAAGTTGAAATGCTGCTCGACTAATGAAGTCGCCCTATTAGGCTTCGGATGTAAAAATACAGATATCTATAACTCATGCCTCAGCGAGAAAAACATAGCTGCTACTGAGCGGAATGTAGGTTTTAGCCAATTTAAATGCGGCACAGATGTAATTCGTTCTGCCAAGCCAAGTGTTTATCTGCCAAGAGTATATGAGGGTATGTATGAGTTGCATATTTCTTTGCAGCTCTGTTCCCGGGGCCAAGTGGAACGCCTCGACCTCCTCTTCCACAGCAGGAGTCCCACCGTTAAACTATCATGAACTGGCACACATATGGCAGCTTATCTCTGCACCTCTTGTCAAACCACTTGCCGGTGGCAACCCCCGACAACGTGGCACAGTTTTCCAGTTTCCCACCGTCGGGCTGAGTGGTGATCTCCGTTTCCCAGTTCTTGAAGCCAATGCCAGTACTTGTCATGTCCACCCATCTCCCTTCGGCGGCCATATCGTTGATGCCGAGCCAGATTTCCGACAGAGCCCCGATGCTCTTTCTCATGTAGTCGTACAGGGCGTCGTTTTCATCTCCCGTCTGAGGAGTGCTGAGGGTGCCGCCTTGAGAGATGCAGTCTTCGCTGGCTTCGTGATAGGTCTTGGCGTTGGGGAAAGCCAGGAAACACTTCAGGTTGACCTTGGTGCCTTTCAGACAAACTAGGGAGAGACAAAAAGGGGAGGAGATGGTGCGGGGAGACAGTGCAGTCAGAAAAGGAACCATGTGCTTTGGTGTACAATACAGTGGTGACTTTGGACGCGGGTGGCGCTGTGGGTTAAACCACAGAGCCTAGGGCTTGCTGATCAGAAGGTCGGTGGTTCGAATCCCCGCGACGGGACGAGCTCCCGTTGCTCGGTCCCTGCTCCTGCCCACCTAATAGTTCGAAAGCACGTCAAAGTGCAAGTAGATAAATAGGTACCGCTCTGGCGGGAAGGTAAACGGCATTTCCGTGCGTTGCTCTGGTTCGCCAGAAGCGGCTTTGTCATGCTGGCCACATGACCCGGAAGCTGTACGCTGGCTTCCTTGGCCATTAACGCGAGATGAGCGCCGCAACCCCAGAGTCGGACACGACTGGACCTAATGGTCAGGGGTCCCTTTACCTTTACAGTGGTACCTTGGTTCCTGAACGGCTTAGATCCCGGACAAATCAGCTCCCCAAAATTGCAAACCTGGAAGTAAGCGTTCCAGTTTGCAAACTTTTTTGGAAGCTGAACGTCTGTTTTGGCTGTCGGCATTGTTTCTGGGGCCAATAAACCAACCAGAAGCCACGCCTTGGTTTGCAAACGTTTTTGGAAGTCGAATGGACTTCCAGAATGGATTGAGTTTGGGAACCAAGGTACCACTGTACTATCTCTGTTCAATGTATCTGCAAGGAATGCATTTATTGCCCTTTGCATTAGAGCAGGGTTTCCCAAACTTGGGTCTCCAGCTGTTTTTGAACTACAATTCCCATCATCCCAGTCTTGCTTGCTAGGGTTGATGGTGGTTGTAGTCCAAAAACAACCAAATTTGAGAAACACTGCATTAGACTTAAAAAAGGATGCTGTTATATAGTCTTGGTGGCCACTCCCAGTCACCAGTCTAGCTCCACATTCTGGATTAGTTGCAGTTTCTGAGTCACCTTCAAAGGTAGCCCCACGTAGAGCGCATTGCAGTAGTCCAAGCGGGAGATAACTAGAGCATGCACCACTTTGGCAAGACAGTCTGCGGGCAGGTAGGGTCTCAGCCTGTGTACCAGATGGAGCTAGTGGACAATGTGGAACATTTGAGCCTGCTCCCTGGTCAACAAAGAATGGAGGACACAGCATATCACAGATGTTTAGAGCACTGATTGAGAGGAAATGCAATGCAAGCTGCAAAACTGTCTTCAGCTGTTTGCATATGTTGCTTCGAACAATGCTGTTCACTTTGCTCCTAGAGCGAGGAGAATAACATTAAGCATTTGTCTACAAAAGCTCTTGTGGTTTTTCCCACGCTTGCAAGCTGGTTTCGGAGCTTGGGTGCCTGACCGGCAGAGGCTGACATTAGGGAAGGGGACAGGCAGAGTCTTTTAAAATGCTGGAGTGATTTTGTTTTCTAACCACTCTCCCTTTTCATCTCTGCAACCAGGCCGGGGTGTGAGGATGCAGCAACAACAGAACAAATCAGTACCTCTGAGCTTTAGCATAATGGGAAACTAGATAGTGCAAACTATGGTGGTTTGTATCATAGTTTAAAATCCGGATTTATTGATCCCAAACAAAGTATGGTTACTGAACAGTTCATGTTAATGTACTGGAAATACAAAAAAGCCACATTTTAGCTAACACACCACGGCTTAATGTTATGTCATAAATAGCCTTATTTCACAAAGTGAGGGTGTGGCGGAATAATGCCTGCTGATGGTTCAGGTTCATCAGGGGTTAACCTATCACTCCCATGTTAGGTAGGTGTTCCCTGGGAGGCGGAGCTAGTTGGCATTCTAAAAGGAGGGGGAACAACTGTTGAAAGGCAGTTGCGGGTTTGGCAGTTGGGGGTGGAGGGTTAGAGAGAGAAAAGGAGAGGTTAGGCTTTGGGCAATGGGAGGAAAGGTCATTACCATTGCTAAAGGGATGCAGGAAATATTATAACAAAGCTGAATTACATGAGAAGAAGATTTGTACCAGTAATAACCCGAGACATCCATGTTTTCTAGTTACCTAATAAAGTTAAATGTGCTTAAACGTTGACTGTGGCAGCGTATCAGTACCTTAAGAGGTGTGACTAAGAGGAGAGCACAAAGCTTTCCTGTGGAAGAGGAAACTGTTTGCTTATTCTCCTGTCATACAGAGGGCCGGACAGTGAAGCCAAGTGTGCCACTTATTTGCCTAAAGGGAAGGCAAACTGCAGTAGTTGGGAACCCTGGTAGGGAGATCCCATAGGTGGCAAAAAGGTTTTCAACCGTAGGGCCCTGAGGTACCCCAGAGACAATTCCCTATGAACACTGAAGGATTCATCCTAGTTATCAGTGAAACCTAGGGAGAGTCTCTGTTTGGGGAAGTATTGAAGGGGAGGGAATAGGATCAGAGGGCATTTTGTGGCGCATAAAGAATTATGGCCATTGGGTTTTGTACCTGTTTGAAGTGCTTGCTTTTCTTTTAGCAGAGTCACCTCCTGGGAGATATTCTCTAACTGCTCCTTCAGGTCTTCAAACATTTTGAGGCTTACAGCATCTGCAGAGCAAACGAAGAGATTGATGATCATGTCTGCCTACACGGAATGAATGCAATCACATCTATGAATGGAACCAGAACTTCCTCCCTCACTGGCAAAATAACAAAGAGTACACTCAACAAAGAAGAAAGAAGCGTATTATGCAGCGTTTGTTATAAAGACAGAGTTTGCAATAGATGGAATCGGCAATTCATAACGGGCCCATGGAGTAAAATGTCCCACCTCTTTGCTGTGTAACACTTCAATGGAAGTTGGTTAGAAATTGGTATTCCTAGCAACTTTTCAACATTCCCTACTCCTTCTTTCCTTTCCTACTACTTTATACGCTTTCCCTCTTTTATATCAATATGTTTTATATTTGTAGCACAATGCCCTCATCTCAATATGCTGTTTCAATAATCCGGGTGGCGCTGTGGTCTAAACCAGTGAGCCTCTTGGGCTTGAGGATCAGAAGGTTGGCGGTTTGAATCCCCGCGTTGGGGTGAGCTCCCGTTGCTCTGTCCCAGCTCCTGCCAACCTAGCAGTTCGAAAGCACACCAGTGCAAGTAGATAAATAGGTAACGCTGCGGCGGAAAGGGAAACGGCATTTCCGTGCGCTCTGGCTTCCGCCACGATGTTCTGTTGTGCCAGAAGCAATTTAGTCATACTGGCCACAGGACCCGGAAAGCTGTCTGTGGACAAACGCCGGCTCCCTCGGCCTGAAAGTGAGATGAGCGCCGCAACCCCATAGTCACCTTTGACTGGACTTAACTGTCCAGGGGTCCTTTACCTTTTGTTTTTAACCTTCAATAATGCTACATTATGTTGGGTTTTTTTGTTGGCATCCGCCTGTGCCTCCAGGGGTGAAGTCAAAGTGCTGGAAAATTACAGCACCTGCTTCAGAGGCAGAGACCAGAAATTTGTAACTGCTGCGTCCTGCGTAGTTTTTACTGCGTTATCAGCACTGAAGTGACCTCCCTGGGGCGCAAGCCTGGGCAGTGTGTTTGGAGATCCTGGGCTGTCCGATAATCAGACCTCTTGGACTCACTGATGTGGACCAAAGGAAAGCAGAGTGATACGTTTTGGCGCCAGCTTGGCTGCAGGAGTTGTCAAAGGGAGGCATAGAAGATGCCATCCAACTGTCTTAGAGACTCCACTGCAGATTTGTGTAGGGTTTACTCCTTAGCATTTTCTTCTCCGGGTATGTTTTGTTCAATTAAGGCAGCGGGTATGTTTTGTTCAATTAAGTACAGTGGTACCTCGGCTTTCGAACGTAATCCATCCTGGAAGTCCGTTCAAGTTCCAAAAACTGAAAGCGGAAGCCTCAAAACGGAAACTGAGATTCCTGCAATGTAGGGGTTTGGACTAGATGACCCTCGGGGAGCCCTTCAGACTCTACCATTCTATGATTCCATGAATGCGACTTGATCCTCTTCTTTCTTGTGGTTCTTCACTTTTAACCTGGACTTGGACCAGAAAGCTTTTCAAAACAGAAGACTACCCTCTGCATAGCAGGTCACGTGCCCCCTCTATTTAGCAATGCGATTTGCACAAATTGTGCACAAGCTTGTTTAAACACGCACTGGTTGTGATCTGAGGGCTCTGCCACAAAACCAGAAAAAAAAATCTGCCTAGATCTCTTCCAATCTGCCATGCAATATTGCAAAATCCAATTTAGATGACTGTCATATACAGTTTCCTGCCCACCTAGCAGTTCGAAAGCACGTCAAAGTGCAAGTAGATAAATAGGGACCGCTCCAGCGGGAAGGTAAACGGTGTTTCCGTGTGCTGCTCTGGTTAGCCAGAAGCGGCTTAGTCATGCTGGCCACATGACCCGGAAGCTGTCTGCGGACAAACGCCGGCTCCCTCGGCCTATAGAGCGAGATGAGCGCCGCAACCCCAGAGTCGGACACGACTGGACCTGATGGTCAGGGGTCCCTTTACCTTTACCTTTACCATATACAGTTATACCTGGAAGCAGCCCAGAGTGGCTGGGGCAACCCAGTTAGATGGGCAGGGTACAAATATTATCATTATCATTATTAAGTATTATTATTATTATTATTATTATTATTATTATTATTATTATTATTATTATTATTTAAAAAATAAAATATTCTTTCCAGTAGCACCTTAGAGACCAACTAAGTTTGTTCTTGGTATGAGCTTTCGTGTGCATGCACACTTCTTCAGATATTATTATAATATCAGTGGTTCCCAACTAGTGGTCCCGAGGACCCCAGGGGGTCTACATAACCCACCCGGGGGGGGGGTGTCCGTGGCACCATTTACATAACAAAAAGTACCATAGATATATTGAAATTTTCAAAAGTAGGGGGCCCATGGCTTGGCTTTTGAAAAACAGGGGGTCTGTCCAAAAAAAGGTTATTTATGTATGCCACTACTGCAGCCCGTGTTTTGCTAGCCCCAAAATGGAAAACGAGCCCCAACTAAATAAGAATGGCAACTTAAACTGATGGAATACGCTACAGCTTGCAGATTTAACATATAGAATATGAGAACAAAGAAGATTGGATAATGTTTACTGAATATATGTGTACATTTGAAAACGCTGGTAGCGTTAAGATAAATTCAACAGTGTAAATAAGTTTTGATGGATGTAACAATGGATTGCCAAATGGTTTAGTTCATGTAAAACATGCAGGGATGTATGGTATGCAAATAAACCGCGGAAAGAGAAGAAGGGAAGTCATTGATTTAAGGTTGTTTGAATGAATATTTTGAAATGTGAGTTAGATATATTTAATAAAAATTATAGTAAAAAAGAAAAAGAAAAACAGGGGGCCTGCTAATTGGAAACCACTGGGCTAGATAGCGTGGGTTAAGGGGAAAGGGGTGATAATAAGTGTTACTGTTTCTTGACCTTTTAATAAACCCTGTTCGGAGAGTCATTTCAACACAGGAAAGGATGAAGTTAGATAGCAGGGCACAATGACACCCATTTACACGTGCAGCTTTTGCTAAACTGTAAACTCATAGCCCATCTAAACTGTAAACTCATAGCCCAGATGGTACTCATGGTCCCAACACCTCCTGGCAAATAGAAGGGGAAGAAATGGAGGCAGTGAGAGATTTCACTTTCTTGGGTTCCACGATCACTGCAGATGCTGACAGCAGTCATGAAATTAGAAGACGCCTGCTTCTTGGGAGAAAAGCAATGACAAACCTAGACAGCATCTTAAAAAGCAAAGACATCACCTTGCCGACAAAGGTCCGTATAGTTAAAGCTATGGTTTTCCCAGTAGTAATGTACGGAAGTGAGAGCTGGACCATCAAGAAGGCTGATCGCCGAAGAATTGATGCTTTTGAATTATGGTGCTGGAGGAGACTCTTGAGAGTCCCATGGACTGCAAGAAGATCAAACCTATCCATTCTTAAAGAAATCAGCCCTGAGTGCTCACTAGAAGGACAGATCCTGAAGTTGAGACTCCAGTACTTTGGTCACCTCATGAGAAGAGAAGACTCCCTGGAAAAGACCCTGATGTTGGGAAAGATGGAGGGCACAAGGAGAAGGGGACGACAGAGGATGAGATGGTTGGACAGTGTTCTCGAAGCGACTAGCATGAGTTTGGCCAAACTGCGAGAGGCAGTGAAGGATAGGCGTGCCTGGTGTGCTCTGGTCCATGGGGTCTCGAAGAGTCGGACACGACTGAACGACTGAACAACAACAACAACAACAAACTCATAGCAGGAGAAACACTGTTGAATGCCTGTGTGTGTGTGTGTGTGTGTGTGTATCTATCTATCTATCTGGGGAGCTCTTTGGAAATTCCTCCTTCTGGTTCTCTTACCTTTCTCTGGCTTTTTCTTGGGTCTGATGTTCTGCTGAGTTGTCAATTGTACCACAGAAAAGAGGCACATCAGAAGGCAAACTCCTCGGAGCTCCATCGTTCTCCGGCTGCTGTTCTCAAAGGGAGCGGAGGAGCTGAAGTGAATTTGAGCTGCCCTGAGTCAAGCTTCTTAACATGGGCTTTAACCAAAAATGTCTGGCCAAGAAATAAGTTCCAGATTATTCGGTAAGCAACGCAGTGACTGGAGCTTATTTTACAGATTGTTGGGAGAGATCCAGTATCCTCAGAGCTTTCGGACTCTCCCATAAACAGAGAGGGGAGTAGAATAGGATGGGTTTTTTGTTTTGTTTTTTAGGTCTTGTACAAATTTGCAGATGAAATAACTTAATAATGAAAATGTTCATTTCCAATGGATTTATTCGGGCTCCGAAAGTGCGCAGCCAACTTTTTTTCCTGAACGAATCTGTGCCTAACAGACAAGGTTGCCAACTTTTCAGTCTGCCATGCTGCTGGTTTTCAGTCACGAACTTGGATGACTTTCAAAGAAGATTAGACAAATTCATGGAGGGCAAAGCTATCAGTGGCTACTAGTCATGATGGCTACGCCTCGTCTCCACAGTTGGAGGCAGGAATGTTTCCAAATATTAGTTTCTGGAAACCGCAGGAGAGAGGGCTCAGGTCCATATTTTTGGCCACTATGAGAACAAAGATGCTGGACTAGATGGGACATTGGCCCAATCTAGCAAACTCTTCTTACATTCTTAGGTGCTTTTAATATCACCTGGGCTATACAGAAATTTGGAGACACATTAGCAGTGTTCAGCTTCACGTAGTGCAAAGTTTCACCTGCTGATGAAAGGCACAACAGGAAGCTGAGCCACGTTTTTTTCTGGTAAGCTGGTAAGCCTACTAATGGTTGAATTGGAAATTCAAACGGTGTAAAGTAAAAAATAAGTAAAGGACCCCTGGATGGTTAAGTCCAGTCAGAGGAGTTTGCCTTCTGGTGTGGCTTTTAGGCCAAGGGAGCTGGCATTTGTCCACAGACAGCTTTCCAGGTCTTGTGGCCAGCATGACTAAACCACTTCTGGCGCAATGGAATAGTGATGGAAGCCAGAGCACACAGAAACGCCATTTACATTCCTGCAACAGCAGTACCTATTTATCTACTTGCACTGGCGTGCTTTTGAACTGCTAGGTTGACACCCCATCACAGGGATTTGAACCGCCAACCTTCTGATTGGCAAGCCCAAGAGAGTCAGTGGTTTAGACCACAGTGCCACCCGCTGGAGGTTTTTAAATAGAGGTTGGATGGTCATCTGTCATAGATGCTGTAGTTGAGATTCCTGCACCGCAGGGGGTGGACTAGATGACCATTGGGGTCCCTTCTAGCTCTACAATTCTATAAGCAACATTTGTCACAATGCATTTTAATGGCCAATGTATTCCTACAGCAATTTATAGGAACCAATGCACTCCAATGGCCACGTAGTGGCATTCTTTTTAGCAGGTCCCGAGTTCGAACTGCTCACACTTCCGCATCCCAGGGAGCTCTGCAGATGCAGCCAGCAGGAAAGAAAGCACAGAGTTGTCCCTAACACTGCAGTGAATGGACACAGATCTCCATGTGCAAAATGGAACGGAGGGATGATGAATGGCTGGACATTTGAGGTCATGGAGAAAGACAGATATTAACACACAGCTGGAAGAAAAAACCAACAGTGACATCACTAACAATTCTGGGAATACAGTGGAACCTCGGTTTTCGAGCATCTTGGAAGCCGAATGATTTGGAACCCAAAGGGCAAAAACCCGGAAGTACCAGTAACTGAACAGCTTCCAAGGCATGGTTCTCCATTTTTTCAATGGATTTTGCTGACCGCCCCACTGACCCTCAGTTTTCGTAAGTCGAATGGTCTTCCGGAATGGATTGCGTTCAAAAACCGAGGTTCCATTGTAGTTCTAGGAAACAAGCAGGTATTGCAAAGTGGTTCAGTAGATGAGCACTAAAGGATTACTGTTGGAAGAAAGGAAAAGAAACTGCAGAAAAGAAATAGAAGCAAGTTACGAGACTGGTCTTTTCAATTCCCATTTTGGACACAGCCAGATTCCACGTCTGCAACAAATAAACACTGTAACTTTGGTTGATTAGGAATTGCAATTCTTAAGGGCTGCATTATTATGAAGTTTAAATCTTACCTTTTAAAATGGAGATTCTATCCATGCTCAATAGCTGGTTTATATATACAGGGATGATATCAAACTGAAAGCTTTAAACTTATGCTTACCTGCATTTATATGTAGGAAGTAACATGTGAACCAGAAGCAAGCACTTACCTGGTTATAAAAGATTGCCCAAATCTGAATATTAATCTCTTGGCGACCTGAAATGCTAACTCAGTTACATTTAATTAGGTACAACTTGTCTCCTGCCTCCCATGCTAGATTTGAACATGCAGGGATCTGGTGGCACTGCCGTTTGTGTAAACCAGCCTTGAATTGCGATACGTATTTCAATCAATAAAATTTATTCGACCATCTGTCAGTACACAAATATGTATTTCAAAGGTTCATAGTTCAGCTGGGAGTTATGATGGCCCTATAGGAGGAAAATTCTAAGGATTGGTTCGTGTTACCCTCCTAATGGGGGGAAATGAACTGAAAGAGCTTGGAATATGTGATTTGGGACACACTAACTAGCTACCTTGCAAAATGAGCAAAAATGAGCAAGAACAAAGATTTTGAAAGAATAAACAACCAACTGCTGCTCTTGAACAATATTTCAGGTTTTTTTTTAATGTGGTGTTGATCTGCATTTCAGCTCCCACTGTTTTGGTTTAGAAGAATGCTTCTACAGCTTACACAAAAAAAATATTTTACAATTTCTTATACTCTCTTAAGCTCCGAGGAGTTGTTGAAATCCTTGGTTTATTCCACGAGGCTTTTAGAGCAAAAGCAATCAAATGTTTCTGGGACAAACACCGAGCTCTTTGCTCCACATATGTTTCCTTTTATTGCTCCACTGGACACATGACAATGAAAACGTGGCGATAAATGCGCAGCAACACATGGAAATTTCCACCAGCCATAATGGCAACAGCTGCCATGGCAAAAGCCTGTTCCAAGAATCAGACAGGAATTCCGGTTGGGTGTGCAGGCTATTGCCTGTCTGGAGCAACGTCTTCATGTATTTTTGTGCCAGGGAGTGCATCTTGCCAACGAAGTGGGCATACTTCTCCTGGCAGTGCGGAACAGGCAGTTCACCTCGGAGCCATTTAGCTTTGAGTGCCGTTCTTTAAACCGGAGCACGGATCATTCTGGTGTCTTTTCCTGGGCCTGTGAGTCCCCTCTCCCATGCGTCATCACACCTTTGTGATTTATCAGTTATTTTGAGGCAGGAGCAAACTGGTTTTTTGCCGTTAACAAACCCACACTGGATCATTGTATTGTGGCGGTCCAATCGGCAGAGAAATGTATTAATCTAAGCAGAGGGGAACCGTTTACAATGTTTATTGACTTGAAAGAGGCTTTTGATTCCGTTTCAAGAAAGATACAGGATTAAACTAGGATAGACATCTACGGACAAAAGTTTTCTTATTCGTGACATGTACACTCAAACAACTACAGTCATACCTAAGGTTGCATTTGCTGCAGGTTGCGTTTGTCATGGGATACGAATGCGCCAAACCCGGAAGTAGTGGAAAGGGTTACTTTCGGGGTTCGGCACTGTGCGCAGGTTCAGAAGCGCCGAATCGTGCCACACACATGCGCAGATACGGCGCTTCAGGTTGTGGACCTTTCAGGTTGCGAATGGGGCTCTGGAATGGATCCCGTTCACAACCAGAGATACCACTGTATTCAAGTCCACTGAGGTCAGCAGGGACAACTGTCACATGAAGATAATCACAAAAGGGGTGTCAAACAGGAATGTATTTTAACCCCGTACTTACTGCATTTCTGAATGATTTTGTTTCATCACTGCCAATGGTAGGCCACTCTCCAAAGCTGTGATCATATGTAACGATGACTTTCTCTAAATCATGGGGAATTAGGCACTAAAGGGGAATACTTTGCAAAGGGCTAAATAATTTAAGTAGCATGAGCTCCATTTTCAATATAACCTTAAAAGGAAACTTGAACCTGTAAACTACAGTTCATCTGCAGTTGTTTGTTGCTATTGTACTCCAAGTGAGCACAGTAGCCTTCTAGTTCTCAGGGTATTTAAAAGACGTTCTAATTCTGCTCTGGAAAAAACTCAGGCACTTTTCTTGTGTCATATCCAGTGTTGAATATGCAGCCATCTGTTTGAAAGCCAGAGCATGAGTTCAGACACTAACATTTTGGTTGTGTCTTCATTGCTCTGCATCAATATCCATTTTTTATATAATATTTTTGTTTTTGTTGAAAATTTAATAAACAACAACCACAAACTAAGAAAATTATACACAACATCAAATCCATGAAAGGGGATTCTCCGAATCCCGCAACACTCCCTACCCTTCCAGTTCCTTAAATTCCCTTTTCAACTGCATGTCATTTCTACTCCAAATTATTTTTTCTACCTCAAATTTCCTAAATGAATTCTAAAATTACAAGTGTTCTTAAAATCCTGACAATGTATTAACCTGTTTACAATACTTTTGCAAATTTCCCCCATTCTTTTTAAAATTTCTTGTCATCTTGATTTCTGAGCTTTCCAGTTAGTTTCGCCATTTCAGCACAGTCCATTAACTTGGTTTGCCAATCTTCTTTGGTCAAGACTGCTTCCTCTTACCATCTTCCTCCATCAGTATCTGCATCAATATCTAGCCTGGTACATCTTATGCCACAACAACCACGACAGCACCGACTTCAGCAGGTGTAGTGAGCTAAGAACCATGCAGATAATCAGTTTCGGCATCTTGAGTGGCCCTCGATCAGAGGTGGGGAAATTCTGGCCTGAGACACCTCCCCCATTTGCCTTCTCCCCAATTTGGGCAAGCCATGCCAACCTGCCCTACACTTGTGGTCAGGTACGACGTTAACTGAGAGGCTGGTAAAGATGGAGCTGGGATCAAAGGTTTAGCCCGATTGTCAAGAGCTTGGGAAGCACTGCTGAAAAGGTTCCCCACCCCGACCAAGATGGATGGGGCAAGGCAGAGATGGAGAACCTCAGGCTTGGGGGTTAAGTTTCTATCTAGCCCACAGGACTCTCCCCAGGTCACACTCTCAATGGCCTGCTAGGTGTTTTGGCCAGGCTAGAATGGGCCCTTGAACTCTGACGTTGCTGCTTACTTCCCTGGGTGGAAGATAGCAAAAAGGACATCTAAATGCGTGAAGAAGCATTAGTTGCTCTGCCCCCTTCTCTTTCTGGTCCTTCCCGCTGTCAGCATTTGGTCCTGTGAGAAGCAAAAGCAACCCCTGGAAAAAGTTTCCTCTAGCCCCCTAGGGTAAGTGAATACAACCATTTTACAATCCATTGCTTGCTTTTACATTTCTATCAAGGCGTAGATTAAAAGGTAAAGGTAAAGGGACCCCTGACCATTAGGTCCAGTCGTGTCCGACTCTGGGCACTCATCTCACGTTACTGGCCGAGGGAGCCGGCGTACAGCTTCCAGGTCATGTGGCCAGCATGACTAAGCCGCTTCTGGTGAACCAGAGCAGCGCACGGAAACGCCGGAGTGGTACCTATTTATCTACTTGCACTCTGACATGCTTTCGAACTGCTAGGTTGGCAGGAGCTGGGACCGAGCAACGGGAACTCACCCCGTCGACCTTCTGATCTGCAAGCCCTAGGCTCAGTGGTTTAACCCACAGCGCCACCCGCGTCCCTAGGCATATATTAGGGCTGGGCAACATCTGGTTTTCAGCACCAGATAATCATTGCAATATGCCAATTTATCACAATATCCGAAATAAGGATGGAGCTATGCAGAGGCACTGACTAGCTTCACATTTCCCCCCACATTGTGATTTTTGAATTGCGCGCACGCATACACACATACACAATTCACAATATATTGCCAGGTCAAAAATTATGAAACCGGTATCACAATGTGGACTTCAAATTGGTTTTGGATGATATAGCGACATATCACTCGGCCCTAGTGTTGAGCAAATCTTTGAATTTTGCCACAAATGCCCATTGAAAAAAGAGCTGAAATGACAAGTGTGTGAGAGGAAACCACCTTTATTTAACAAATATATAGCCAACTTTGTAAAAAAGAAAAAAATCTGAACAACTAGCAAACAAACATCCCCAGTCCTTGACAGATGTTCAATGTAACAATGAGGCTCACCCCAAGAATCCAACTTTTTTCCGTGTTGGTCCGAGACTTTCTTCTTTATCCAAGGCAGATTGCAAAGAGGTGTGCAACAACTTGCCCACCCTCTTTCCAGTCTGAAATGCAAATGAAAAGACAAAAACCAATGCGTGGCAGGAGAACATAACTGTAAAAAAAGAAGAATCCACAGAGAAGCTTCTTTCTTTTGTGGAAATGTTTTTCCTAAAAAATTAATCCCTACCTCTCTGCTTTTCTCTTTGTTTTGGTGTGGGCGGGTGTAGAGATTTGGGGTTTGGAGGATCTCAGCATCACCAGTTTTTTCTACTGCGAAGTGGGTATTTTGTGGTGCCCAAGACAACTTCTCAGATTTCCAAATATGTCCCCAGACACCCCCCCAAAAAAGTTGGAGATCTCTGTCTAGCTGATGAAAAATTCCACTTGCTAACAACCCATTGGAGTTTTGAGTTATAGACTTGCACATTCCCCCTAGACCTTAGCGTCTAGCCTTTCAGACCAGAAGAAGCTCTGGTGCTAGCATTCTCTCTCTCCCCCTGCAGATTTCGACAACAGCAGTAAATCAGAAGGGTTAGCATGAAATACTCTAGCCTCCCACTGGAAGCAAAAAATGTTCTCCCTAACAGCATTTTAGCTTTCTTGATACCTGCAAAGATTATAAGGAAGATGCAGAAAATATTGCTAGAGTTCATGGAGTAAAAACAAAGCCCAACAATTATGCCAATGCTGTATGTCTTGGAATGGAAATAAAAGAATTTAACCTTTTGAATCTCTTGAATATCTTAAGAGGGAGGTAGTGTAAGCCATAGACATAAAAGTAATGGAACACGGAACAAAGACATGACTACAATAAGTATGATATAGATTTGAAAACTATAGACAAACAATGTGTACTATAAACCAACCCAACCTGGATCGTAATTTGCTCTACTTTCCCAAAGCTTTCTTGTATCTGTCGTTTTGTGGGCTGTATGGAATTATTGTCTGCCTCAAGGCTGGCAAACATAACGGAATTCATGACTCAGGGTCAATGTTAGTGCATTTAAGAATGCTAAGGGGGAGTTATGAAACTGTTACAAATCATGGTCCCCAGCATTTTTCTTCACATCTTGCTTGCACCAGCAAAAATATCCATTCCATTTCCTACAAAAAGACTCTGATCCCCATTTCAGATGAGTATGCAACACGATATATAAAAATATCTATCTAAACATCATTAACTGTAATAACTAAATGCTTTTGATTGATACAAAAAATGCTCAACAACTGTGGTCAATCCAATGGGTAGATCGCTGCCAGTTTTTTTTTTTAAATAGTGGGAGTAGATCGCAGTCTCCGGAAGTTGGACAGCCCTGATATAAACTGTATTTCAGCTGTCTTTCGAGAGCAGCTTATATTTGGAGAAGTTAGATTTTTAAAACCAAAATAGGTCGATAGCTCAACCTTTATGCTGCACAGTGGCACCTTGGTTCTCAAAGGCCTTGGTACCTGAACAACTTGGAACTCAAATGCTGTAAACCCGGGAATAAGTGATCTGGTTTGTGAACTGTTTTCGGAAGTTGAATATGCTCTGTTCTGAATGTTGCACTTCCATTTTGAGTGCCACACTTCCATGTTTTGAGTGTCACGCTGAGGTCTGTCTGTTTTTGCTATTTATTTTGTGTTCTTGTGGTGTTTTTTGTTGTTGTTGTGACACTGTGGAACCCAGTTCAACTATTGATTGATTGATTGAGTGTGTGACTGCAGTACACTGTTTATTGCTTTCATTTAATGGATCCATGGTCTCGTTAGATAGTAAAATTCATGTTAAATTGCTGTTTTAGGGGTTGTTTTTAAAAGTCTGCAACGGATTAATCCATTTTGCATTACTTTCTATGGGAAAGCGTGCCTTGGTTTTGGAATGGACTTCAGGAACACATTAAGTTTGAGAACCAAGGTACCACTGTAATTAATAACATGCTCAAAAATCCCACTATGGCTTGATTTACAACAACCTGACCACAGCTTACCTCCATCATCTCAAATATGCTTTCTGGATCAAGGCTCCCCCTTCCCACTTTCTTCATACAGGTTAGGACACCTTGACTGGTCACAGAAATGAGGAGGCTAGCCAGAGAACACGCTTCCTCCTGAAGTGTGGCATCCACTACATGCCTATAGCCAATCTGGAAAAGCAACGACAAACAAACGTAAGCTGCAATCCTATACAGTCAAACCTCGGTTCCCGAACGGCTCCGTTTTGAAACGTTTCAGCTCCCAAATGCAGAAAACCCAGAAGTAAATGCTCCAGTTTTTGAACGTTTTTCGGAAGCCGAAAAGCTTGCAGGGAGTTTTCTTTTCTCTTCTCTCCACTGACTTTGCCAACTGCCCTTTCATCCAGTCTTCTGGAACGGATTACGTTTGACAACCAAGGTTTGACTTTACAGTTCTCTGCGAGTAAGGCAGGTGAACACAGTGGGACTTACTTCCAAGTAAACATAGGGCTTGTCAGCATTATTTAGCTGTTAATCCATTCCCCACTCCCCTCATTAAAATTAGACCAGAGTAATCTACACCCTCATGTAATTGAATTTGTATATGCAGAGCAACTCTGTATTTCCTGTTCATATCTCTAGGCACTCCCTTTTGTGTTTATTCCTTCCTTCTAATCTGTTGATTCTATTACACCAATTAAGTACAAAGTGTGCAAAGAGCTGCACCTTTGAGTGTTTAAAAAAAAAAAAATCCCCACCCGAGAAGTGTGCGAAAACACAGGCAGGTGATTGCAAATTCCCTTGTGCATGTTTTTTTTGTGCAAATCCAAGGGCTAAAAAAGAAAAAAAGAAATATAAAAGGCTAAGTTCTTCACACAACCTTACTAGCACCCTGGAAAAGAAATGAAAGCAACTGAAAATTATTTGCACCAGTGCTTTTTCCCTAGAAAAATAGGTGCCGGTACTCACTATGAAGTTGTTAAGTAAGTGCAACACTTTTTAACAACAACAAAAAAGAATTGCCAGTACTGCGTAGTTTTTAGTACCCCCTGGAAAAAAACCACTGCCGAGCACAGCCTTTTCAGATTGCGGCCCAATATATCTGGTTTACAGATTTTGTATGTGGTTTGCTTGTGCAATTTTCTGGTTTTGTGCAAATCTGAGGGAGGAAAGTTAGAACAATACTGAGAAATAACATGGGGAAGGAATTCTAGAACCGCAGCATTTTAATCTAGAATTCTAATACAATTAATTCACCAAAAGACCAAGCCAAGATGAAGAGATGCCCTTGCAAGCGAATGTTTTCTGTAAACGTAACGTTTTCAAACAGCAAACCCTTTTTCCATACGTGTCAAAATAGCTTCTCTAATCACTGGTATAGAATAGTCAACCATGTTGTTAAAGGTGTTGAATGGACAGAGTTCCATTTCTAAGCAGAGAAAGTGTAGTAGTAGTAGTAGTAATAATAATAATAATAATAATAATAATAATAATAATAATACCAATACCACTACATATACACACAAACAAAATACCTAATATCTTCCATACTGGAAACTCAAGAACCCAGAAAGACATATTGAAATAATCTGATGGTTTCCATGGCAGTGTCCACAATAAAAATGGCAGGTCCACCTTTTGTATTAGAACTTTTCTATCAAAACAAGCCCATAGGAGATAAGCTCAGAATTGTCAGTGACTTACTTTGCTTAGTGTGACAATACAAGGTACATTGTCTACATTAAGTCGAATACAGTCAAAAGGATCATCAGAAAGTTCAATTTCCCGTCCACCTTCATCCTCCAAAACACGTACTTTGGGTATTCTAAAGAAAGCAGGCGATGTCAAATTAAGATGTCATTTCTGCACATATTGCCACATGGAATCACTCCAATTCCTTTTCATATGCTGATATTAATTTCCAAAGATAGATCCTATTAGCTTTCATACTCCAGAAGAGCATCTCAGCCAACACCACAAACAATTTTAGTTTGCGGAAGGGACATAGCTCAGTGATGGAGCATCTTTTAAAGAGGTACAGCTTTTTAATCTGGCAACACACCATATTTATCATTTTAAAAGGATAGCATTGTGATTGTAGTTAGTGCAGAAATGGCAATTATCTTTGTTGTCGTTGGTCAGTAAGCAGTTTAAACAATAAAAATAGGAAGAGACTCAATTCATTTTCCCAATAGGGAGGTTTTCTACAAAATGTGCGTTCTTTTCCTTATCTGAACTTTTAAAAAAATGGAATTTGTATCAGCAAATGATTTAGAGCAGCTTCCCATCTGTAAAAAAAGAAAAGGCACATTCCCAGTATAATACGGTTCATTCCATTCAAAAGCTGAGGTCATTTAAAATAAACAGCCGAAAAATGTTTTGGACTGCTTTTCAAAGCAGCTGTGCCAAAGTGTTATGTGGGTTTTATATAATACAGTGAGAAACAAAACACAAGGCAAGATGTTTTCAACTAGGCTGTTTGGCAAAGTTAGGAAGCCTGATGGAGTTACAGCAGCCCTGAGATCTTATGAAGAAGGGCAGTATATATATATATAAATCAAACAAACAAACAAACAAACACTAAAGGATGAGGAACACTGGAGAATTTTCCTCACCCCCTTCCTTTGGGCTGAGCAATTATATATTGATATACAAGTGAAACTCGAAAAATTAGAATATTGTGGAAAGGTTCATTTCTTTCAGTAATTCAACTTAAAAGGTGAAACTAGTATATGAGATAGACTCATGACATGCAAAGCGAGATCTGTCAAGCCTTTGTTCGTTATAATTGTGATGATTATGGCGTACAGCTGATGAGAACCCCAAATTAACAATTTCAACTGAATGAAACGGCATCTGTGATTGTCTCTATTTGCCACTGTCTGTACTTTCTGCATTTTATGTCCTTCTAATCTCAGTTTACACACACACACACAGACACACACACACACACCATGCATATATAAATACAACTGAGGATTACATTAGATGCGTCTGATGAAGTGGACTCTAGTCTGCAAAAGCTTATACCGTAATAAATTTGTTAACTTGTTATGGTGCCACAACACATCGTTGTGGCTGCAACAGAGACCTCTGCATTTTCCTCCGCTATGCGTGCCTTACCTGGTATTAAACAGTGCTGCCTTCACTGCAACAGAGATGGCATCAAACAAGTTTCCACCACACTCCAGTAACTGAAATGTTAAAAGAAGATGTGTGTTTTACATGAATAACCCATTCAGTTATATCAATCCTAGAACCTACAAGTGATAATCTGATTGTGGCAGATAGGCTTGTTCTTATCTTGACTTTTTAAATCAAGATACAGTCCTGAATGAGCAAAGGCTGACAATGAGGTTTAGGGTTGTGATAGCGTTTAAACTACCTCCTCTGACTTTGAGACAGAAACAATCTCATCAGAATTCAACCCGTCAACGGCCCGAGGAATTCTCTGAATATCTAGTTTCGATTAAGCTGAAGTATGTTTTACTTACCAGGACATCGACGTAAAGCACCCAGCAGTGCTCTCGGGGAGCAATGCAAAGCAACTTCAAGTCAATGCTGCTCTCGTTGTTAAAAATTCTGTAGAGGGTATTTGCTATTTCAGTGCCAAGCTCCTCTCCGCCGCGGCCCTCAAATTCAGGAGTGGCATTGGCTGAGCTGAAAGGAAGAAAATAAAAGCAGTTTTCACCTTTCAGGGATCTATGGATCAGCACAGGACATTAAATACCGCCCTTTCCCTATTAATAAGATTTAATAAACCAAAATAATAAAGGGGACAGAGAGATCTATAGATTATCTGAAACAGGCAACAACATAGCTTGGTATCTCAGCTCCAGTTCTTTAGTTACAGTCTAACTACTGTGGTTTGATGGAAGTTAAGAACAATTGCTTTCTTCCATCTTCAGGTTAAGAATAAGAAACAGAAAAGAAAGTTGCATGGCTAACAATAAACCCTGTTAAACATAACAGCGGGAGAGAACAGATGAACTAACAGGAAGACTGGCATATTTTTAATTGGCCTCTCCTGTCCTGGGTATTTCTCTACTGAAAGAGTCTCGTTGCCTTCAACAAGTGTCAGCTGTGATGGGCTCTAATCTTCTAAAAAATGCACACACAATTTCAAAAATGTAAGGCAAAAACCAGCCTAATTAGAAGCTATTCCAGCAGAAGAATCAATATTACACTGCGCAGCGTACTAGAAGCCTACAGCTTTCAAGGTTGCCCATCCTACTGTATTTCCTCCCGTCTCCTATCTGGATTTAGAAGCTCTCAGGTCCACAACAGGTAGAAGAGGTTGCAAGGACCAGCTCCACTTTTCCTCCTCTCTGTAAGGAGACAAGGCAACAGCCCCTAACCATTGCTTGGCATCAATTTGAGTCTAAGTCAGGAAGAGTTATTGGGCTATTGTTTCGTTCTTGTTTTTGTTACGTATTTTGTGTTTTTGTCTTGTGTTTTTATGCCGCAAACCACCCTGAGATCTTTAGATGAAGGGCAGTATACAAATTTAACAACAAAACAAAACAAAAGAGAGTCACAAGCCATTGCACCAGGAGAGGCGCTGCACCAACACTCTATGAAGGAGGGTTCGAGTGCCTCTGGAGAAACAATCATAGCAGTCTTCACCACTGGAGGATCTTAGTAAAAGTTTAAGCTAAACAAGGAAATGTATGCTTGCCTATCTGCAGTTAGAAAAATAAAATTAAGTACTTGTACATTGCCCTAATATTTCACGATATGCTGCCTGACTACTCATAAGAATAGTTACACACTGCCATATCATGAAATAATGGGGCAATGTACAACAAGAAAACGCACAACACAATTAAAAACGGTGATGTACAAAGTAACAATAGAGGTGACTGTTAAATCAAAACATCTTAAATAGCTACATGGGCCTAATGGAATAAAAATGTCTTGCTGATAGTGCACAACTTCACCTTGTCGAGCCTCACATCCCAAGCTACACATTTACCAGCAACATTACTGTTTCATTGTAGTTTATGCATCTCATTTTGCATGGCAGCCAGTATACCCCTTCCTAAGCATAGTCGGTTTGCACATCATGGTAAACCATAGATAATGGCTGTGTGCAGGGTTTATCTCTCCCCTACCCAGGGAGGTGAGGAGAGAGGGAGGAATGTGAGGGGAGGAGAGGGGCAATCATTCCATTTGGAAACCGGCAATGCTTGTGCTGATGGAACATTTGTAATAGCGTGATGCTGAATCCCACCCTCTGAACGTGGAGATAAGATTGTTTCAAATTTGGTCCTCCTCTTAGCAGAAGCTGGTGCAACCCCCCCACCCCCATGATCCCTGGCTTAGTGTCCAAACTGGGGACATTTTTTTGTTCAATCAAGCCGTTGTTGGTAAGCCAATGACAAACATGGTTTGTTTGGAGACAGAACCTAGGGATCATGGTCTGTTGCTCCTACTCAAGCTAGGATAGAAACTAAAGGAGGAGAAATCTTCTCATTCACAGCAAAACATTTGTTGTTGTTGTTTAGTCATGTCCGACTCTTCGTGACCCCATGGACCAGAGCACGCCAGGCACTCCTGTCTTCCACTGCCTCCCGCAGTTTGGTCAAACTCATATTAGTAGCTTCGAGAACACTGTCCAACCATCTCATCCTCTGTCGTCCCCTTCTCCTTGTGCCCTCCATCTTTCCCAACATCAGGATCTTTTCCAGGGAGTCTTCTCTTCTCATGAGGTGGCCAAAGTATTGGAGCCTCAGCTTCAGGATCTGTCCTTCCAGTGAGCACTCAGGGCTGATTTCCTTCAGAATGGATAGGTTTGATCTTCTTGCCATCCATGGGACTCTCAAGCGTCTCCTCCAGCACCATAATTCAAAAGCATCAATTCTTTGGTGATCAGCCTTCTTTATGGTCCAGCTCTCACTTCCATACATCACTACGACGTGGAAACACCAATCATAGCAAACCTTTAAGGGCAGGAGAAGCTGGTGTGATAGGGACATGGAGGCAACTTCATAACAGCAGCATCACTGCCACTGCCAGGACAATGTGGGGCAGGACTATGTGGGTACACTGGTGGATCCAATCCACTGCTCCTGTTTGCTGTGCAGCCCCTGCTTCACTACTGTACTGCTTCTATAGTAAGGAACAGCGCTCCTACTGTTGGGAGGGCAGCATATAACTCTCAGTGCTCCCATTAAAGTGGGCCCCTTAGGCATTTATCTTGTCAGCTTTCCTACAGTACACGTTAGTGTTTCTCAAATTCGGGTCTCCAGCTGTTGTCGGACTACAACTCCCATCATCTCTGGCCACTGGTCCAGCAACTGCTGGAGACCCAAGTTTGAGAAATGCTGGCATATATAGCTGAATGTCAGGTACAGGTACTATTTTTCATAATATAGAAAATAGGCAGGATCTTCGCAAAGCATTTATCTCATATGGATTCTTTATGAGTCAGGCCACAAGCAATTAGTCAGAAACGGAACATTTCTTAATGGTATACTTACAAAGGATCCTTAAAGGTTTCCTAGGGAGAAGCAGCTTATATAAAAAATTAACTACGACAATTATCTAATTTACCTGCACTATGCAATTTAGCCTCCAAGCAGACTTGATTTTTAAATTGTGGCAAAGTTTTCATAGCCAATTTATATGAATATCTAATCACACAGTCATCTCTAGCGCACTCAGGGTGAATTTTAAGTTATGTTTAATTAAAGGGCAGATTCACAGTTCTCATAGCAACACCTTGAAGTTGCCTCTTTGAACTTTGGCGTTTTAGAACTTTATTGTAGGATAACATTCCAATTAGAAAGCCAAGTAATATGCTACTCTGTGTCTGTTGCTGCTTCTGTCCATATCACCTTGTGCTAAATAGACAGAAGCGTCCCCATTATAGACTTACATTTGCCCCCCCAAACCCACAATAGAATTTGTTGTTGTTGTGTTTTTTTTAAAAAAAACTTTATAGGCACAATCCTGCTCTGTATATGCATAAAAGCAGGATGCAGAGGCTTGGTGCAAGGATGGATCAGCCTTCCTCTCCAAATCACAATGATTAAAAGCCAGATACAGTCGTATCTTGGTTTTAGAAACTGGGCATGCACATCTATCTTATGTATCAGTGCCTGGTCAAGGTTTTGTGCGTGCAGGTTTAAGAAATCCAGAAAACGATTTCATCCCACCCCGTACCCCAAGATTTAGGAAAATTATGTTAATTAGACCTAAATCAAGTTAGTATCAACCTAGCATGTGTTTGCCATGCTCTTCATAACTGGTTGCCCGCTCTCCTGGCACAGAGCCATGGCACAGATCCCCAGGGTGACTCTTAAACATGCAACCACAAGCAAGAGTGCCAACCTTGTTACTCATCTCAACAATGCGTATCAACATACACATTAAAAATTCTAGTGGAAGACTCTGCTCCCCAATTTTATCTTGTACTATCTCAGAAAGTGCAGGAGGGACCAGGGCAGCAATTCAAAATGAGTTAATGATTTGACAACCCTTTAAAATGGAGAGGAGGAATTGTCAAAATGCTCCAGGTGTTCAAAAATGTTCAGTTAGCACCATCTAGCGGCAGGCCAATAATGTGCCAGAGATTGAAACCCCACTATCTCTAATTGTGGCAGAGAAGGCTCTACAGTTGCTTTGAGCATGCAGTTTTAAAAAAATGAAGTTTTTGAGCTATTTTAAAGGAAATACGGACATTTTAACTGATTTTCGGAAATTCCACCCAGACACTATTTCCCTGGTCCTGAATGGGGTAACTGTGCCCCTGAAGGACCAAGTGCGCAGTCTGGGAGTCATTTTGGACTCACAACTGTCCATGGAGGCGCAGGTCAATTCTGTGTCCAGGGCAGCTGTTTACCAGCTCCATCTGGTACGCAGACTGTCTCGCCAGAGTGGTGCATGCTCTAGTTATCTCCTGCTTGGACTACTGCAATGCACTCTACGTGGGGCTACCATTGACAGTGACCCGGAAACTCCAACTAATCCAGAATGCAGCAGTGAGACTGTGGACTGGGAGTTGCTGCTGGACCATATAACACCGGTCCTGAAAGACCTACATTGGCTCCCAGTATGTTTCCAAGCACAATTCAAAGTGTTGGTGCTGACCTTTCAAGCCCTAAACGGCCTCGTCCCAGTATACCTGAATAACAACAACAACAACAAGCAGCTTTGCAAAGTGGTGTTACTGGGATGGGGCAAGGGTAGAGTTTGGCCAACCATTGATTCACTGGCCCAGCTTCCAGAAAGGGACCTGATATGCGAGTCATCTCCTGTGCCAGCCTAGATCTGGCATAGCAAAAAGAAAGAAAAAATATGACTCCTTTCAGGCTTGGTCTATAGGATCTGGCATGTCTGCAGAAGAAATGCTGCTCTGAATCTCACTGGCTCCTCTGCCCAGGGCTTATTAAAATGTTTTGACTGCATGTACCATCCTTGGCAGTATCTTGCTAACTACCAATGTCACCTTGAGAAATGCAAATTGCAGCAGAGAACTGAATGCAGTGTTCAGTACTCTGGCGAAGGAGGCAAGGTCATGACGGTGAAGGAAACTAATGAGGTACCACCATCACCAGCAGCAGGGGAAAGGAATTTACAAAAAGGAATAGCCTACAGAGATCTGGTGAGGACTAGAAGGTTCTGTGTGTCCATTCTGGGAAAGGGTGGGACGCTGGCCATGAGCAGAAAGAAGTAAAGAAATGAACTTCAAAATGCAAAAGATGGGGAAGAAAAAGGCAAAAAGGCAGTCAAATTAATGATTCGTTATCTGGGATTCTGAAATCCTGAAAAAAGCAAACACAGAGCATATAGTCCTGCAACTAGCATCACTTTAAGGTTGCTGGCATTTAGTCATATAGAAGACCACTCTGTGGCCCAGTTTGCACTAACCAATCAACAAAGAATTCCAAGTAGCCTTCATTTGGTCTATCCAACTTCGGTGCTCCCATTTCTGCCTTGACTCCGACCAGGATGTCTGTGTGCCCCTGTTAAAATAACAGCACTCTGCTACAGATGTTTTCCAAGTCTTATGATCTTACTAGCACACCTCCCTTTACTTTCTGTGTTGGCTAGTACTACCCAGTATTTCTCCTTAAAAAAATAAAAAGCCTTGAAAACACAATGGCAAACCTTTGAAGCACCTTAAAAGCACTGAAAGGGCCAACCAACTTAACACGACAATCTGATGGAGACTACTGTAGACACGCACTGCTAATAAACAGCATTAAGTCTGATAGACTGTGAGAATAACATTGTGAGTATTTCTTGTTCACAGTGCTTTCTTTCTAGAAAAACAGGTGCTGGCACTCATCATAAAGTTGTTATAGTAAGTGCCACACTTTTTAACAACAAAAAGTGGTGCAGCTACTGCGTACCCTTGAATACCCTGTAAAAAAGTACTGGTTGTTATAATCCAATCGCTTTTCTGATAATTTACTTATTCAGTCCTTTTTCCTGCAAATCTGTCTCCTCCACCCCCTCCCTTTTGATCCCTGCTTCTCACACCATTGCTTATTTTGTCTTCCTTCACTCACCCTTGCCTTTAGGTTTCCTGTTGCTTGGTTACAAGACATTTTGGGTCTTCCTCTCACTGAGCTTCCCACCCCCTTAGTTTCATTCTGTGTTCAACATTCAGCCAACAATTGCCACGTTTCCTCCAACACCAAACAGTCCCCAAGCCAACGTCCTTTTCTCATTCATACTAACCATTCATTTTCCATAATGCATGTCATCTTTCTATTCCTTAAACACTACTGGGTGTTTAAGAACACAATTTTGCCAACTCAGTACGAACTGGGGAGTAATGGGCCACTACAACAGAATTAATACTCTTGCAACTGGTTCTCCTTTCTATTTATGTTCTACCTGTACATATTAATGTGACACATCTCTCTCCTGCACTATAAATGAACAATACATTTCCTGTGCCACAAAAACGTATGCCACTATAAATGAGTTACTTTTTCAGGTGCCAGCAGACTGTTCTAGCTAGGGCAGGGCAGACCCAAGCTATGTTTTAGCATTGTGCAGACTGAGCTTGAATGAAAACTACGCAATATAATTAGCAATGTACAGTAGTCCCCACAAGGCGTACTTACAAGTTTTACTCTGGCAGACCCACTTGTATTAGATACTACATCTGTTTCCACTTCAGTACATCTGTAATCTTCACAACCACGGCCATCCACTCGAAGATCCTCCTGAAACAGACATTTATCACAATGTGTTACCTAATACCATTGATTGATCACACAAATAAATGTTGCTGAGAGAAGCAGACGAATGCATATTATTCATGAGCTTGTAATTATAAGTGAATGCTCTCTCTCTCTCTCTCATTGTTATTAAATTTTCCAATGTACATTTCAAAGTATTCATTTAAACAACCTTAAATCAATGACTTCCCTTCTTCTCTTTCCATAATTCATTTTGCATACCATACATCCCTGCATATTTTACATGAACTAAACCATTCAGTAATCCAATGTTACAGCCATTGAAACTTATTTACACTGTTGAATTTATCTTAATGCTACCAGCATTTTTAAATAAACACAATTTTCACCCATATATTCAGTAAACATTTTCCGATCATCTGTGAATGTACGTTCTTCTTGTTCTCTTATTCTATAAGTTAAATCTGCGAGCTGCGCGTGTTCCATCAGTTTAAGTTGCCATTCTTCTTTGGTTGGGACCTCGCTCGTTTTCCATTTTGGGGCTAACAAAACATGGGCTGCAGTAGTAGCATACATAATTATGCTACTACCCAGGGAAGTTTGCCTGGTGCCTTCACTATACACCTTTAAGCGCCAGGCAAAAAAGTTCCCTTTCAACCAGGCCTTTGCCTGACTTGATCTACGTCCCATACCCTTTTTAAAAATGCTGGCTCTTTTTTGGGGGGTGGGTGGGGGTTATTGGTTTTGTTTTGATTTTATGTATTTGATATTTTATGTGAACTGCTCTGAGACCTTCGGGTATAGGGTGGTATAGAAATTAAATAACAACAACAACAACAACAATATTTGACACCTGGGAATCTCCCTCTGAATTATCCCCAACAAAAAGGACTCTGGTGAAAGGTACTTCTAAACAATTTCCCCCCAATTCATTATACAGTGGACGCTCGGGTTGCGAACGCGTTCCGTGTGGGATGCGCGTTCGCAACCCGCAACTTCCATAACCTGCAGCGCCGTGTCTGCGCACCCGCGGGTTGTGATTCGCCACTTCTGCGCATGCACAAAGCGCAATTTAGTGCTTTTGCGCATGCGCGGACCGCCGAACCCGGAAGTAACCGATTCCGGTACTTCCGGGTTTGGTGCGTTCTTATCCCGTGACGAACGCAACCCGCAGCGAATGCAACCCGAGGTATGACTGTATATCATATAATCAAATCCACCCTGGCTGGAAGAAAAATCCACATCTGGCAACCAATGCGCAACTTTGGTTTATGATAGTACATGGGTAGAAGAGTCTAAAAAGCCCGAGACACAAATTTTCACAGCTCTCTTGTGGCCATTTACCAGAAACAATGTATTTAGCATTAACTACGAAGTGTATACTTGATTCTGATGAAACAAAGCCTCCTGGGGCAAAAGGCAGTGTGGTGCAGCAGTTAGAGCAGAGGTGCACAGCCTGTTGCCCTCCAGATGTTGTTGGACTACACCTCCCATCATCCCTGATCACTGGCTATGATGATGGGAAGTGTCAGACTAGGACCCTGGTTTGAATCCCCACTCAGCCAGGAAGCTCACTGGGTGACCTGGAGCCAGTCACTGAACCCCAGTCTAACGTAGCTCACAGTAGTAAGGTTCCAATCTTTGTTCTGGCAAAATACAGATGAGGTGGTTGAATTTTTTTTCAGCTGGTGCTGAAGCGACTTCAAAGCTATCCAATACAATCCATTGAGCCTAACAGGATGGCCCTTCTGGAATTTGTCACAAACAAACACACAAATTTGTAAATCTGTCTGTGATTTGCTACCCAGAGCTTAAATACAGGACCTTTCACGCACCCTTAGAGACATGTGTATTTGGAGAGAGAAAGGAAAAAAAAGATTTGAAATAATAGGACAAACTGCACTCCGTATTAATCAGGACGGAGCGTTTTTCATTGAAACACGGGACAATCCTGTATTATACAGGGCAGGTGGCAGCCCAGCCTCACAGGGTCGTTGTGGGGATTGAAACACCGCCCCCCCACTTGAGCCCCATGGAGAAACAGGTGGGCTATAAATGCAACACATAAAATAATAATAATTAATAATAATAATAATTAGTAACTGGGACAATTCTGTACAGGGCAGGTGGCAGCCCAGCCTCACAGGGTCCTTGTGAAGAATTGAATGAGGAGGGGGAAGAACCATCCCCCCTTGAGCCCCATGGAGAATACAGGTGGGCTATAAATGCAAATAATAATAATAATAATAATCATAATAATAATAAATAAGTAACAGGCCCCAGACAGGCCTGCAGCACCGCCTCAGTTACCTGGACGCCGTGCATGACGTACACTTTCTCCGCCTCGCTCAGCGCCACCGACGCCATGGCGAGGACACCCTCACGCGCATGCTCCGCCCTCCGAACGCCGCGCGCCCGGGAGTTACCGTCAGCAAAAAGGCGCCCACTCCCGTCCTACCCACTTCTGCGGCGTTGTATGATGACGCCCTCGCTCCCCCTCCACCTCGGTTTTCTGACCGCGCAGGCACAGGCGTACTCGCGCCTTTCCCGCCGAGCGGCTGGGCTTTCGCGCAAGCGCGTTGCGGATGCCCGGAATTTTAAAAGTGAGCGGTTGTGGTTTTTTCCGTGACAGGTCAGTTCGCTGGTGTTTACTCTCGAGTAAATGCAGGCGAGCCTGTGAATGGCCTCACAGTGGCTACAGCGCCTCGGCTGTTGTCGGACTACAACTCCCATCATCCCTCAGCGCTAATCCTGCTAGCTAGGGATGATGGGAGTTGTAGTCCCAACAATGGCTGGGGACCCAAATTTGAGAAACAACTGCGAGTTTAATGCCCGGTTTTAAGTTCTCCAGAAATCCTATGCCAGCCAAGGGAATGGATTCAGAGCAAAGACAAGAAATTTCAGCCTGCCCTTAGCAATACAGTGGTACCTTGGTTCTCAGACTTAATCCGTTCTGGAAGTTCAATCCAATACCAAACCGTTCCAAAACCAAGGTGCACTTTTCCATAGAAAGTAATGCAAAATGGATCAATCTGTTCCAGACTTTTAAAAACAACCTCTAAAACAGCAATTTAACATTAATTTTACTATCTAACGAGACCGTTGATCCATAAAATGAAAGCAACCATCAATGTACAGTACTATAAAATACATGGGACAGTATTGAAGATGATAAAAATGAAAAACTTTTTTTCCCTTACCTGTTTGGATGGGGGGCTTTTATCCATTTCTGCAGTCACATCAATCAGCAGCTGAACTGGGTTCCACACAGTCACAAAAATTAACCAAAAAAGCCGCAAAAATGCAAAATAAATAGCAAAAACAAAATCGCCAAATACAGTGGTGCCTTGGTTCTCAAACTTAATTCCTTCCCAACTTCTGAAACGTTCAAAAACCAAGCTGCGGCTTCCGATTGGTGCGGGCGCCCCGGAAACAATAGCCAACAGCTGCATCGGACCTTCAGCTTCTGAAAAATGTTCGAAAACCGGAACATTTTGTGTTGTCATTCTTTTCCTGTCCTGAACCGCCCTGGGATCCTTGGGTGATCAGTTTAAGAAATAATAATAAATGCCTCTTTTTCTCCCAGGCCTTTTAGCTGATTGGGCATTCTGTGGCCTTTTAAATGCATTTGTGCAGTTTATTATTGGTTCATTGTTATTATTATTGGTTTATTTTTCTTTTGTGTGGTTTATTATTGGATGATTGGTTTATTAATATTATTGGATTATTGTTGTTGTTGTTCAGTCGTTCAGTCGTGTCCGACTCTTCGTGACCCCATGGACCAGAGTACGCCAGGCACGCCTATCCTTCACTGCCTCTCGCAGTTTGGCCAAACTCATGTTAGTAGCTTCAAGAACACTGTCCAACCATCTCGTCCTCTGTCGTCCCCTTCTCCTTGTGCCCTCCATCTTTCCCAACATCAGGGTCTTTTCTAGGGATTCTTCTCTTCTCATGAGGTGGCCAAAGTACTGGAGCCTCAACTTCAGGATCTGTCCTTCTAGTGAGTACTCAGGGCTGATTTCTTTGAGAATGGATAGGTTTGATCTTCTTGCAGTCCACGGGACTCTCAAGAGTCTCCTCCAGCACCATAATTCAAAAGCATCAATTCTACGGCGATCAGCCTTCTTGATGGTCCAGCTCTCACTTCTGTACATTACTACTGGGAAAACCATAGCTTTAACTATACGGACTTTTGTCGGCAAGGTGATGTCTTTGCTTTTTAAGATGCTGTCTAGGTTTGTCATTGCTTTTCTCCCAAGAAGCAGGCGTCTTCTGATTTCGTGACTGCTGTCACCATCTGCAGTGATCATGGAACCCAAGAAAGTGAAATCTCTCACTGCCTCCATTTCTTCCCCTTCTATTTGCCAGGAGGTGATGGGACCAGTGGCCATGATCTTAGTTTTTTTGATGTTGAGCTTCAGACCATATTTTGCGCTCTCTTCTTTCACCCTCATTAAAAGGTTCTTCAATTCTTCCTCACTTTCTGCCATCAAGGTAGTATCATCAGCATATCTGAGGTTGTTGATATTTTTTCCGGCAATCTTAATTCCGGTTGGGGATTCATCCAGTCCAGCCTTTCGCATGATGTATTCTGCATATAAGTTAAATAAGCAGGGAGACAATATACAGCCTTGTCGTACTCCTTTCCCAATTTTGAACCAATCAGTTGTTCCATATCCAGTTCTAACTGTAGCTTCTTGTCCCACATAGAGATTTCTCAGGAGGCAAATGAGGTGATCCGGCACTCCCATTTCTTTAAGAACTTGCCATAGTTTGCTGTGGTCGACACAGTCAAATGCTTTTGCATAATCAATGAAGCAGAAGTAGATGTTTTTCTGGAACTCTCTGGCTTTCTCCATAATCCAGCGCATGTTTGCAATTTGGTCTCTGGTTCCTCTGCCCCTTCGAAATCCAGCTTGCACTTCTGGGAGTTCTCGGTCCACATACTGCTTAAGCCTGCCTTGTAGAATTTTAAGCATAACCTTGCTAGCGTGTGAAATGAGTGCAATTGTGCGGTAATTGGAGCATTCTTTGGCACTGCCCTTCTTTGGGATTGGGATGTAGACTGATCTTCTCCAATCCTCTGGCCACTGCTGAGTTTTCCAAACTTGCTGGCATATTGAGTGCAGCACCTTAACAGCATCCTCTTTTAAAATTTTAAATAGTTCAGCTGGAATATCATCACTTCCACTGGCCTTGTTGTTAGCAAGGCTTTCTAAGGCCCATTTGACTTCACTCTCCAGGATGTCTGGCTCAAGGTCAGCAACCACATTTCCTGGGGTGTATGAGACCTCCATATCTTTCTGGTATAATTCCTCTGTGTATTCTTGCCACCTCTTCTTGATGTCTTCTGCTTCTGTTAGGTCCTTTCCACTTTTGTCCTTAATTGTGGTAATCTTTGTACGAAATGTTCCTTTCATATCTCCAATTTTCTTGAATAAATCTCTGGTTTTTCCCATTCTGTTATTTTCCTCTATTTCTTTGCATTGCTCGTTTAGAAAGGCCCTCTTGTCTCTCCTTGCTATTCTTTGGAAATCTGCATTCAATTTCCTGTATCTTTCACGATCTCCTTCGCATTTTGCTTGTCTTCTCTCCCCCGCTATTTGTAAGGCCTCATTGGTCAGCCACTTTGCTTTCTTGCATTTCTTTTTCATTGGGATGGTTTTCGTTGCTGTCTCCTGTATAATGTTACGAGCCTCCATCCACAGTTCTTCAGGTACTCTATCCACCAAATCTAAATCCTTGAACCTGTTCTTCACTTCAACTGTGTATTCATAAGGAATTTGATTTAGATTGTATCTTACTGGCCCAGTGGTTTTTCCTACTTTCTTCAGTTTAAGCTGGAATTTTGCTATAAGAAGCTGATGATCTGAGCCACAGTCAGCTCCAGGTCTTGTTTTTGCTGAGTGTATAGAGCTTCTCCATCTTTGGCTGCAGAGAATATAATCAATCTGATTTCGATGTTGCCCATCTGGTGATGTCCATGTGTAGAGTCGTCTCTTGTGTTGTTGGAAAAGAGTGTTTGTGATGACCAGCTTGTTCTCTTGACAGAACTCTATTAGCCTTTGCCCTGCTTCATTTTGATCTCCAAGGCCAAACTTGCCAGTTGTTCCTTTTATCTCTTGACTTCCTACTTTAGCATTCCAATCCCCTATAATGAGAAGAACATCCTTCTTTGGTGTCATTTCTATAAGGTGTTGTAAGTCTTCATAGAATTGATCAATTTCGGTTTCTTCAGCACTGGTAGTTGGTGCATAAACTTGGATTACTGTGATGTTAAAAGGACTGCCTTGGATTCGTATCGAGATCATTCTATCATTTTTGAAGTTGCATCCCAGTACAGCTTTCGCCACTCTTTTGTTGACTATGAGGGCCACTCCATTTCTTTTACGGGATTCCTGCCCACAGTAGTAGATATGATAGTCATCCGAACTGAATTCGCCCATTCCTGTCCATTTTAGTTCACTGATGCCTAGGATGTCAATGTTTATTCTTGCCATCTCATTTTTGACCACATCCAGCTTACCAAGGTTCATGGTTCTTACATTCCAGGTTCCTATGCAATACTTTTCTTTACAGCATTGGACTTTCCTTTCGCTTCCAGGCATATCCGCAACTGAGCGTCCTTTCGGCTTTGGCCCAGCCACTTCATCAGCTCTGGATCTACTTGTACTTGTCCTCCGCTCTTCCCCAGTAGCAAGTTGGACGCCTTCCGACCTGAGGGGCTCATCTTCCAGCGTCATATCTTTTATATGCCTGTTGTCTTTGTCCATGGAGTTTTCTTGGCAGGGATACTGGAGCGGCTTGCCAGTTCCTTCTCCAGGTGGATCACGTTTGGTCCAAACTCTCCGCTATGACCTGTCCATCTTGACCTGTCCATAGCTTGCCTGAGTAATTCAAGCCCCTTCGCCACGACAAGGCAGTGATCCATGAAGGGGATTGGATTATTATTATTGGTTTATTTTTATTAGGTATTTTGTTTTGCCATTGTTATTTTTCTATGGTGAACCGCCCTGGGCTCTTCTGGCGAAGGGTGGTATACCAATTTTAACAAATAACAATGAAGCAGCAAAACGTTTCTCTGTAACCAGACCTTGGGCTAAATAATAATAATAATAATAACAATAACTTATACCCCGCACATCTGGCTGGGGCTCCCGGCCCCCAGCCACTCTGGGCGGCTTCCAACAGGATATTAAACCTCCTACGGCCTTTTCAATGTGTTTCTGGGGAGTGTGTGAGTTTCTCGCTGGTTTTTGCTCTTATTCCGTTTTTTGTGTCTTTTCCCCCCCTGCCCTGAGATCTTCGGGCGAAGGGCGGGAACTGAAAAAAAAAAAGGCGGCGCTCGGAGCAGCCCGGAACGTTTGACCAGCGCACAACGCCGGGCTGGCGAAGGCACGCCGCCTCTCTGGCAAGAGGAGGAAGCGGATGGGGGGAGGGCGTGGCCTCTTTTGGCAAGAGGAGGAATCGAATGGGGGGAGGGCGTGGCCTCTCTGGCAAGAGGAGGAAGCGGATGGGGCGAGGGCGTGGCCTCTGCGCTGCTCACTTCCTGGTTCCTTCTCCTCCCCCGCCCGCCCCCGGGAGCGTGAATGTAGCGCGCTGGGGGTGAGGAAGGTGTAGAGGCGCGCGCTTGCCGGGGCGTCGCGAGCAGCCTTCCGCCGCTGGCGGGGCGGATGGAACGTCTGGCTGGACGCTGGAAGGTTGACCCGGGAGGCGCGAGCGGCGGCGGCGGCGGCGTGTTGCTTCATCCCCAGTCCTGGTAGGTTGAAGGGAGGAGAGTCTGGAGACCCCGGTGGCGAGGGAGGGGGATTCCCGGGGCGGGGTGGGGTGGGGGGAAAATAAGAATTGGCAGGACCCGGGTGGTTGGCAGCCGTGGGCTGCTTTGCAGCAAAGCAAATGCACGCAATGTGTGGGTGCGCGTGTTGGGGAGCGCGTGCACGTGTGAATGTGGCTCAGGAAGCCGGGGGCAGTTCCTGGGATGCTGCTTCCTACAAGGTGATTCGAGTGTCACACGAAGGGACCTCGTGGGCCATGTAGCCCAACCCCTTGCAAAGGCAGGAATCATTTGGCCAATGTGGGGCTCGAACCCACGACCCTGAAAACCCCTGGGGGCTACCGTGCCAAGTATATACTGTACAAAACCACAAAATACATAATAAAAACAAAAGCAACAACCCAATAACCCCCCCCAAACCCCACATTTTAAAAGGGCAAAGGATTTTAATGTGAACCTACCTAATAGAAACTTTTTGAATCATTATGTCGTCGTCCCCCAGCCCTATGTGTAGAATAGTAGAGTTAATAATCATCACCAGTACTTTTTTCTGGGGGGCACAGGGGGATGCATACCCCTAAACATTTTGTGAATCTTGATACTTTTGTCCATTTGCTGTATTTGTTTTTCCCAATTTGAACTATAAAATTGTGTTTTTCTTGAGTCAAAATGAGAGTACCCCTAAACATTTTTTAAGAAAAAAAAAGCAGGGGCCCTAAACATTTTGTGAATCTAAGTTTGGCTTCATTGAGGGGCAGTATTTCAATATGAGTAGGAAAAGGAGAGTATACCCCTAAACATTTTTAAGAAAAAAGCACTGATAATAATAATAATAATTTATTACATACCCCGTCCATCTGGCTGGGTTTCCCCTGAAGGGGCCTGAGGGTCATCCATCTCAGCCCCCTGCAATGCAGGAGGCCTGTGCAGGGGATCAAACCCATGACCTTGGCGTTCTCAGCCACCTGAGCTAACCAGTTGGATTGTATTTGTTTTGGATGAAGTTTAAAGGAGAAAGGGTTTGGATGAGACGTTTGAACCGCAGGCTGCTGGGCTGCGTTTGCTGGACTACCTTGCTTACAATAATAATAATAATAGCAGTAAGAATAATTTTATTATTTATACCCCGCCCATCAGGCTGGGTTGCCCCAGCCACTCTGAGCAGCTTCCAACACATATAAAAGCGGAATAAAACACAAGAGTTACATTCTTAGGAAAAATACGGAACTACTCTGTTTACTTTGCTAATTTCTGTTAGCAGAAGTTCTCCTTTACCTACTTGGTGATCCTGGTGGAACTATGCTATCATACAAATCTACCTTCTATCTGTGTTGTGTAGTTGGTGAAGCACAGGAATTTGGGAAGACGTTGGGTCAAACAGGATTCGCAATTAGCAAGGCGCGTTTTGCACCTAAAGATTCTCCAATTGCGACCACCTCCAAAAGTCTGGGTGCCTTTGTGCATGGCTGACAGTCAAGGATTACTGAAATGTATGTGCTTTGAAGCCTCCAAGTTAAGGATAGACAATATGTTAAGGAGTTTAACAATAAAGAGTAGAGTGTTTTGAAAACTCAAGTACGGTACCAATATTTTTATTGTAAACACGAAATTAAACATGTATCAACAATTTCTGGAAAAAAGTGATATTAACAATGTGTCACTTATGTGAATTGCGTAGTATTTCATGCTTATTAAAATAATAAATAAAAAGTGTTGCCAATTCTTCCTGCCCCTGGTGGTGACTAGACAGTCAGTTTTGGCACCTACAACCCAGGTCCCAGAAACCATTTGGCTCCTAGCTTTTCTTTCCCGGGTTCTAACACTTGGGTCAAATATCTGCTTATCTATGAAGTTCTCTTTTTTTAATATTTTCATTTTTAAAACACTATTCTTATAAATTCACATCATTTTCAATTTCTGCACTTCTGAGATTACTTAGACCCCTCAGACTTCCTCCCCACCCCCGGTTTCCCAATTTTCCCTTATTTATTTATTTGCATCTAATTACATTTTCCCAATCCATATTATCTGCTTTTTTTGCCTTAAGTCATATTACAAGTGCTACAACAATCCAGCTAATGTTTTTAAGTATACACAGCGGTCCTTAAGATATTCTGTAAACTTTTTCCACTCTTGACTAAATTTCCTGTCCTCTTGGTGCCTGTCACCTCACGGTCATCTTTGCCATTTCGGCATAGTCCATCATCTTGGTTACCCACTTTTCTTTAATTGGGACTTTCTATCTATGAAGTTCTCTTGAGTGATGTTGGAACTGGTTGTTATCTCTCAGCCTGTCTTGCAGGGCAACTGCGGGGATGATGGGCGGACTCATATGTGCCTCCCTGAGATCCTTGTTCAAAGGGCAGAAGGAAAACATAAGAAACAATATTAGACCTTTAAATTCATCATAGGGAAGTGTAATGATCAACATTAAGTATTGCGGTGATGCTGGAACTGAAAAAAGCTAAGCCTGAACTCACTGGAAGAGGAATTACATGTATGCATACACACATGATGAATTCTGTGGGACAAAAAGGACGTTTCTATGAGACAAGAGCTCCAATCTCGACACTCCCTTATTGCGTAGAGGAGTGTTGCAACATTACTCGATCTCTGGAAAGAAGAAGCTTTCTCTTCATGTACTAAGCCTATGAAGTTGCTCTCTTATTTTTGAGGACCTGGGCAAATACTTATAATGGTCGGGTCTAATTTTACTGCTGCAGTAAATTCCAGAAGATAAAAGTTAAACACGGCATATTTTCCTGATAATCGGGTGGCAACATGTTGCTTGAAGGGTAAATTTGTTAAATATATTCTGGATGGTGAGATTTTTGTGTCCTCAAAGGTTTGCCTGGTAAATGAATGCATGGACCTGGTAAAAGATTCCTCCTGTGTAGGTTGTTGTTAAACTTTATTTTTAAACTGGTGGTGTTCGAGATGGATGGAAGCCTTCAATAACTCAAGCAATGTTTGCAGTGCTCGGCAGTGCTTTTCTTTTATAAAGCTAGGGTCAGTATTCAGATCTTGATTTGTAAACAGTTAATTGTAATCAGTAACCTAAATTCTAAGAGGAATGTAGAAGTTTGTCGCTGTAACCAGCAGTTCTTTGTTAAATGTACTCTGCCTTGAATGATTTTCCTTTAGCGTTCTTCAGTATCCCCACAAAAGGTGGGGACGCTACTCTTCAGCCTGAACAGTTAAATAGAAAGTTTCAGGAAGTTTTAGTTTCATCTCTCGTATTAATTTGCAATTTTCAAGCTACGTAAGTTAGTTTACTGCGGTGTTTTTCAAAAGGAGGCAATTGCATAAATTCGCAATAGGAGTACATTTTTAGTGGTGAAATGCTTATTTTCCCATTAAGTTTAGCGATATATATCTGTGACTTTTCTTACTTGTACAGAGCATAGCTGTCAACCCTCCCTGCTGTTTCCCAATGCTATAATAAGGGAATTTCCCGCAAAAAAGGAAAAAGTTGACAGCTCTGGTACAGAGCTACCGTATTTTATTCTTTGTTACAGCCTGTTCATGCTATCTAGACTGTGGGTAGCCTTTAGTTACAGGACTTAAAATCTCCCTTTGTGTGGGATAGTAAGTAACTTTATTCTGATCATCTGTTTGCTCTTTTACATGAATGTTATTTCTTATCTGAGGTTGCAGTCCTATGATAACACATTCTTAACCTGGGAGCAACTCTCGTTGTACTTGAATTTGCTTTTCAGGAGGCCATGCCTAGGATTGTGCTGCTAAGAAGCTACAGTATTCATTTTATACAGACGTTCTGTCATTCTCCTCTAAGGTGTATTCCTGTTTTTAGTCAATTGGTTAATGGCATGAATGCAAAGAGAGAGAAGTGATCCATAACAGCGATAGCAGAACCATTGCATCTGCATAATCTGGCTGGGTGTAACTTGGATCACACACAAATTAAAGTACAAACAAAATAGGAAATTCTTTCCAGTAGCACCTTAGAGACCAACTGAGTTTGTTCTTGGTATGAGCTTTCGTGTGCATGCACACTTCTTCAGATAGTATCTGAAGAAGTATCTGAAGAAGTGTGCATGCACACGAAAGCTCATACCAAGAACAAACTCAGTTGGTCTCTAAGGTGCTACTCGAAAGAATTTCCTATTTTGTTTCGACTATGGCAGACCAACACGGCTACCCACCTGTAACTGAAATTAAAGTACAGTAAAAGCACGTCTGCCCTGAATTGTGATACGATACCTGTATCATCTTTGCAAATTCTGCTAACTAGTAGTTCCAAAAAACGTTCAGTCGACTGGTTCCGGCAGCTCCAGCGGTAATCAGTTTCGTATCTTGATCATGGATAGATTTGAAGCATGTTTGGGCACAGAAGAGCAGCTACGCAGAATCTTAACATATTTTGAGCCATAAATTTCCCTCGATTTGCCGACTAGAAGCAAATTTTATGTCCGAGACATGTTGTCTAATGTCACATATCACTTCCCTGCAGTGCTCTTCACATCTGTTAGCCACAATAACCGTATCTGAAGGAACTTTTTATGTGCTGTAGTTAGTGGGTGAGGCCAAGCTCACTAGCCTGTCCTGCTTCACAGGGATGTTGTGAGGCTGCCTCGAATTCTCAGTGGGAAAGGTAGGATCTAGGATGCAAGTGGAACAAACAAACGTATGGGATTTAAAACAATGCAAAATAAGGTTGAGAGCTCATTTTGTTCCAGGCTTTGCGTGGTAGCGAAGTTCTAAATGCTCCCTATAGTATTGCACAAATACACTTGTACACAGATACACTGGTTTTCGTGTTGTGGCGCAGAGCTGGCCAAGGGGAAAGACCGCCGTCTTGACAGACTCTCAGGCTCCTTTGGTACTTGTTCTTAGGCTTTACAATGGCTTCACAGAGCAGTTTCACAGGATAGTTACTGTGTGAAGCCACAGCGTATGAATTAATAGATTTTAGTATCTTAAGGCTAGGGTAAGCGTTAAATGAGATGAGTACGACGAGTAAATTGCTTTTTCATTTGGCTGTACACTGTGTTTGCATAGGAGTAGCTAGGCGGTATTTTGTTATCCCCATTATCTTTAATTTCACTCCGTTAAAGCAATTTCTGCTTGCAGGAATGTGTTTACTGCCTTTTCAGCCCAGTTACGGCAATCGGATGAAATAGGACGTTGCTTATGATCCCTCGTGTAGTAAGCAATCAGTAGGTTTCTGGAGTAACACAGTGGTTCCTTCTGACGCTACAGGTGAATATAGTAGCTTTTCTGAAAGATAGTCACCAGTCCTGTATGTGGAATAACCTAATATGCAAAGAAACACACAGGGTGAGACTTCGCATAAAAAGTAGCAGTGGTAGGAATTCGCCAGGCATGTTTTGCGACTGGCGCGGGTCCAATTTCGACCACGTGGAGATCTCTGGATGCCAGGTTGCCGACTGACATCTCCTTCTGGCCGGCACCTCGCATCTTTCTTCAGCAGGTCAGCAGAAGAGCTTACTTACTGCATTTACCGTATATTCCACCTTTTTCTCCAAGGAGTACATAGTTCACTCCACTCCTCAGTTAATACCTACAAAAACCCTGCGAGGTAGGTTAAGAGACGGCGACTGGAGAAACGTCACCCTCAGCTTCACGGCTGAGTGGGGATTTGAACCCTGATCTCCCAGGTCCTAGTCCGACACTCTAACCACTACACCACACTCAGGGGCGTAGTAAGGGGGGCGGGGGGCCCCCGGTAGCGCCCTGGGTATGGGGTGACACTCGGGGCGGGGCCCCGCCTCCCGCAATCCCCGCCTCCAGCCAGCGGCGAAAAAAGCCGCTGAAAGAGGGGGCTTTCCCCTGCGGCCGCGGGAAATGGAGAGGGGCGGGCCAGCGAGTAGGGGTGTCACCCCGCTCGCCGGCCCAACCCCTCTCCATGCCCCGGGACGGCTCTGCTTAGGGAGCACAGCAGCAGAAAAACCCGCTGCGCTCCCTGAGCGGAGCCCGTGGGGAAAGGAGAGGGGCGGGCCAGCTGGCCCGGGCGGAGGCGTCGTTCCGTGCGCATGCGTCATGACGTCATGCGCATGGAGCGACGCCCCGCCCCCATGGGTGCCACTTGGCTTGCCACCCCCGGCAGCCCAGCGGCTAGCTACGCCCCTGACCACACTGGCTTCCTGCAGCACTTTTGCTATGGGGCATCTCTGTAAATTAAGTAGGTGAATAAACACGGGGAAAGCAAAATGGCACTTAGAGAAGGATCTGAAGTATTTTCCTTGAAGTTTGAGTTTCGTTTATTCTGGGCTGTTTTTAATGTGTTGTAAACCACTTTGAGTTTTTTCTTTAAAAAATAAAGCAGTATAGAAATGAAAACATCATTATTATTATTATCGTCATCGTCATCATCATCAAGGCAGCGCCTAGACATTCCGTTGTGGCACCTGGAACCTAGGTTTAAGGTACCATTTGGTGGATTAGCTTATATATCTGAATTTCTAACACTGATTAGTAAGCAAGATTCAGTAAAAGCAGCAAAGCAGTATATGATTTTTAGGTAGGGAAATTTGCAAAGAATTGGGGTAGGAGTGGGGGTGGCGGTGAGGTATGAACAAAGATAAACCGGCAGTTGATGATAAAGGAATACTCAGCAATACAATGCATTTTGTACCAATGGAAATCTACATACACCTGTACCTTGGCAGTCAAACAGAATCCGACCTGGAATTCCGTTCGACTTCCAAAATGTTTGGAAACCAAAGCGCGGCTTCTGATTGGCTGCAGGAAGCTCCTGCAACCAAATCAGAGGCCCCATTGGACGTTTGGGTTCCAAAGAAGGTTTCCAAACCGGAACACTCACTTCTGGGTTTGCAACGTTCGGGAGCCAAAACGGTCGAGTTGCAAGGCGTTCGGGATTCAAGGTACTACGACTGTGTGTGGACATGGTCTCAGAACACTTGATCGATATTTTGGACATCGCCTTAAACTCACACAGTGTTTCAAACCTTGGTCAGCAGATTCTGCAGAAGAGTTGAGAATTCAAGGAGCCAGGATAGAGGGCACCTTTGCGATTCTTCCTGCACCCTCTGATCAACCTCAGATGGACGGTGAATAGAGGGGATTTCATTACAGGAGATAACTTATCTCTGGTCTTCTCCGCAACTCTGGACAATGCAAGCTTTATTACCTCGCTTTGCTATGACTGATTAAGAGATGCACCAGTGGCTAGATGTTATACCCTGCTGCATCTGTTTCCAATTGTTTGGGGAAACGGGGTTTTCTGTTTCTGATAAATCCAGGAGCACAGGGAGAATATATCCTCCTCCTATGTTTTTAAACTGCTCATTTTGATCAATTTATTATCTCCTGCTTGGACTACTGCAGGCATGTCCAAAGTCTGTTTTGGGGGCCTAATTGGGGCCCCCAAAAGTTGAACAACTTAAATCCTAAAAAGAGTTTGGTCGGCCCTCACGCATATTCACTTCATCAAATCTGGCCCTCTTTGAAAAAATGTTTGGGCACCTCTGGACTACTGCAATGCGCTCTACGTGGGGCTACCTTTGAAACTGCAACTAATCCAGAATGTGGTAGCCAGACTGGTGACTGGGAGCAGCCGCCAAGACCATATAACACTGGTCCTGAAAGACCTACATTGACTTGTATAGCTGAAGGAGCATCACCCCCCATCGTTCATGAGGTCCATCTCCCGAGGGCCTTCTGGTGGTTCCCTCGTTGCGACAAGCGAAGTTACAGGGAACCAGGCAGAGAGCCTTCTCGGTGGTGGCACCTACCCTGTGGAACGCCCTTCCATCAGATGTCAAGGAAATAAAAAACTACCTGACTTTTAGAAGACACCTGAGGGAAGTTTTTAATGTTTGATGTTTTACTGTGTTTTTAATATTCTGTTGGCAGCCGCCCAGAGTGGCTGGGGAAACCCAGCCAGATAGGTGGGGTATGTAGGTATGTATGTAGAAATAATAATAATTCTTAATGATAGTTGAGTTTACATATATTATACTGATTCTCCAACGCCACACATGGAATACATAGCGGTCTTTCCCGCATGGCAGCTTTCCTGCCACTCTGTGTGAAGAAAAATACATAATTCCAAACCCTTTCGTTTAATACTTAACCCCAACTACAGGGTGTAGGTTATTAACCTAGGAGATAACCGTTTGCATTGGTGATCCCAAGGGCTAATATTTAATTCTACCCTCCTACTCAAGAAGTACAGCTTTCCAAACGCCTTGTGAAAAAATGGGTACGTTCTGCAACTTGCTCCTGCGAGGGATTATTCTGTCGCTGCCTTGTGTGCTTCTAGGACATGACTGAATGCATTTCAGAGGCATTACGAGTCTGTTTCCTGTTGCTTTTTGTGTTGTTGTTGCTGTGTAACTGCGTCTTTTGAAGTAATAAAACTCAAACCCTGTACTATAAAAATGCTGCACTCATGCATCTAGCTGCACAACTATCTGAATGTGCCTGAAATGCCAGAATCATTGTGGTGCAGAAGAGCTTAACATTAAGTTGTTATACAGTGCAGAAACCAATGTATTTGGGTGGCAGGTTTTTGTTTTTTTTAAAAGAAAATTGGTCCCCATCCTTATGCTGTTAATCTCTCCACTTCCTTCGAAGTTTTATTTGGTCCAAATGAGGAGAAGTAGTGCTTGTGCAGTGGAAATCAGTTTTCTACAGCTTGTCGCATCATAACCACATTTCCTCCTCCCGGTCTGCAGATTAGAAAATTAAACTTGGAGGCTAAATAGAATAAAGCTTGACTTTGAAGTCCAAAATTTTTTAAACTTTTTTTTTAAGGGTTGTTACTTTTAAATATAGTGCTTCTGTTTGCATGCTTCCTTCAGAAATACTGTATATCTATTTTATTTTTTATTTTTTACCCCAAGCTTGTTGCTACATAACGACAATCACGATGTTAAATTCTGCCTCTTTAGAGTATTGGCTTGGGAGTAGATTTACATGCTCAGATGTTGGCTCTAGGTCCATCTGATTTATGAAGATAATCAGATCTGTTCAGATAGAACAGCAGTATTCATGTGGGCGAATAGAAAAAAAATAAACGAACTGTAGCATCTTCCTTGTGTGAGTTTTCTCAGGCAACAAGTGTTCCATCAAATGCATGATTATAGAAGTAACTTTTACAGACATAAATTATGACTATTAGTTTTGTTCATTACAGGTGATGTCTTAGACTCTTTATTATTTTTAATTTTTTTATTTACCGGTAATCGGTTTTTCGATGGCAAATATCAACCGCAAAAGACACATACAACAATACAACGAAAACCATCGTAGCAATAATAACACAATTTGACAATTCAGATTTGAATACACTGATATACCCATGACTACACCTTTTTTTAAAAATAAGAATTTATTAAATTTTAACAATAAAAAACACACAAAATACAACAAACACCACAAAAAAGATTACAAAAAATAAAAAAATCCTACAAACAAACACTTATTTAACTATCCTTATCCTATTTATAAACATTATTTTGGGACCTCCTCACATCCTCTCTTCTGCATTCATTTCTAATCTTCTTTAGTAACTTTATAACATTATAAAATCTTCTTTCTCACCTAATCTTAATCATTATAAACATTAATCAACATTTAACTCTATTTTTAATCCTGGTAAAAATCAACATAACATAATTTTAACTACTTCTTATATCCTATCTTAATCTAACTTCTGGCATTACTGAAGCCTTAAATGTCCTCTGATTCCAATTTCAAATGTCTATCTGTTCACATCATTTCAAATAATTTTAAATTTCTTCCACCTCTTACACCGTTTTTTCCCTCTGGTCTCGGAGTTTCGTGGTCAGCTCTCCCCCCCCCCTTTGAATAATCTTTACCCCATACCTTTCCTAACCATTCTAACATGACTGCACCTTTTTGAACAATATTTTCCCACCTCTCTCTCCTCCCCCTACTTCCCATTAATCTGTTTTGCATTCCTTTCTATGGGGAAGCGCGCCTTGGTTTTGGAACGGACTTCCGGAACGGATTAAGTTTGAGAACCAAGGTACCAATGTACTAGTTGTTGGAGCTTGAATACAAAGGAAAGTTGTCTATCCTCTGACTGGCCACTGTGAGAAACTTGATGCTAGACTAGATGTTCAGATACAGTGGAATTGCTGTTACGCCTAAAAACACACACAGAGAGACACATTTGAGCTATTGGCACCGTTCACAAACTCTTGGTAGATCACAGAGTTTGGGGCGTTTCTTAAATGTAAACGAAGGCACCTGCCTCAACTTGAGGTATATTTATGGGGAAGTTGGCTCTGCCAGGCTCTCTCTCTCTCTCAAGTGCTTGGAATAATTAGTTGTACCAACAAATAATAAGCTGCTATTACACTTGTATCTCGTTTTATGGTGGTTTCCCATTCCGTTTTGCACAATTCGGAGGTGAAGGGAGTATCCTGGCAGCCTCACGGTTCACCTGCCAGCCGCAGGCACCTGGAAATCCCACGAAGACGAGCAGGTTGGCAAGAAGAGAGATGAATCTGTATTAGCCATGTTAGAAGCAAAGCCCTTTCCTCTGCAGCCAGCCCAGAAATGGAGCAGATTTGCAGAATATTGCTCTGTTGCTTCACCACTAATCCACTTGGTAGAAGACTTTTTCATGTTGACTGTAGAGGAGGAAGACAGGTTCCCTTTCTCCATATTCGGCATGGAAACACAGGCTGCTAACCCCTTGGTGGGCTAGAGAATTTTTTTGCAGGCTAGTTAACTTCTTTTGGCTTATTCACAAGCTTTGATTCATGCTCTGGGGATGCTCTCAGGACCTAGATCCAAGGAGGATAAAGCTTTTTACCAAAACACTTGCCCGGGAGAGTAGGGTTCAGTGTGCAATATAGGAGCAACAAAGCCAAAGACAAGCACAGAAAATTACTTTAGTTCCCAAATGTGATCGGAAGGAGGGCCCAAGACATTACGGAGAACAGCAACACCTGACAAAAGATAGACATAATATACAGTGGCGGAGGAAGCCTCTCCGCCTCCCGGGGCGGTGGAGCGGAGGCACCCCCCAGGGGCAGGGCGTCACGATGCATGTGTTGTGATGTCACGATGCACGTCGGCTGCACTACGCATTCCCGGAATTTCTGGGCATGTGTAGTGCAGCTGGGCCGGTGCTGCTGCTGCTGTGGTGAGCCGGTGAGCAAGTGGCGGGTCGTGGGGCTGCCCCGGCCGTGCTGCTTTATGGACGGGGCAGCCCCACGACCTGCCGCTTGGTCGCCACGGGAGCAGCAATGCATGCGTAGTGCATTCAGGACAGCGCTGTTGCTCCCGCGGCGACCGAGCGGCAGGTCATGGGGCTGCCCTGGCCGTCCGTAAAGAAGCACAGACAGGGTGCCGGGCGGCGGAGGAGTGGCGGGAGGGGCCGGAGAGTGTCACCCCCCCTCCCCTGGAACCTGGGGCGACCCGCCCCCTACATCCCGCCCTTCCTACGCCATTGATAATATATTACGTACAAGGACAGGGAGAAACATCATGGACAGAATAATTGCCACACACAACAACAAAGAGAGAGTTTGAATACTTCACTGCTAGGACTAGAAATCATTTAAGGTGTTAACGCAAATGGAAGTCGTTAAAATTGCAGCTGCGGTATAAGGGTTTGTGATTCTGACTGGAGTGTAATGGAAATTTGTAAGATTTTAGAACGCAGAAATAGACTAAATCACCAAACCATCAATTCTACCAGCTAAATTGGGTAGGCAACCTAAGGCCCATGGATGGTCCAGGAATCAGCGGGTTTTACTTGAGTAGAATGTGTCCTTTTATTTAAAATGCATCTCTGGGTTATTTGTGGGGCCTGCCTGGTGTTTTTTACATGATTAGAATGTGTGCTTTTATTTAAAATGCATCTCTGGGTTATTTGTGGGGCATAGGAATTCGTTCATTCCCCACCCCCCCAAAAAAATATAGTCCGGACCACCACATGGTCTGAAAAAGGTTGCTGACCCCTATATAATTTGCCTTTTGAATGATTAGCATTATTAATAGTATTATAATTTGGCATTGTTGTAATGAGGCTTTTATTGGATTCTTGTAATTGAAAACTAATAAAAAATATTTTTTTTAAAAAAACCAAAACAAAACGTGATCGAGAAACAATCTAACCTCAGTATTTCACCAAGGAGCAAAAGACTTACGTTGTTTCTAGCAACTGGAAAGTTCAAGAGGGAGGCTTAAATTTTTTTAAAATTTTTTTTTATTAAAGAAGTTCATAGAGTTCTTTCTACAGATCATTCGTGTTCGATGTGAGCCACCAATATTATAGGCAGTATAAAGTTGAGGAAGAAGAGAGGTGAGGAAGTAAACTTCCATTCTTCTACATAGCGTACAGTATATGTAAGGTTTTGTGTCAGTATTGCTTGGGTAATCAGAAGCTGTGTAAGCTGCGTTGGATATTTGGCTTCCAAAAGAACATTCGCAAACTGGAACACCCACTTCTGGGGTTTGCGGCGTTCGGGAGCCAAAAGGTCCGAGTTCCAAGGTGTTCGGGATCCAAGGTACGGCTGTACATTCTTACTGCCTAAGTCACACCTCCTGGCCCTGAAGGCATGCCAGGGATTGCTTACTCACAAGCAGACATCTTACTCATTGACCCAGATGACCCATCAAGTGGAACCTCGGCACATAAGACATGTTTTTGACATGTTTGATGTCTGGTTTGTCCTCTGAGGACTCAGCGTCTGATCCCAGGTCAAGGCGACATATGGCATCCAGTATGAATTCAAGTACAGTGGCACCTTGGTTCTCAAACGCCTTGGTACTCAAACAACTTGGAACCCAAACACTGCAAACCCAGAAGTAAGTGTTCCGGTTTGCGAACTTTTTCGGAAGCTGAACGTGCTCCGTTTTGAGTGTTACTCTTCCGTTTTGACTGCCACACTTCTGTTTTGAGTGTTACGCTGAGGTTTGTCTGTTTTTGCTATTTATTTTGCATTTTTGTTTTTGCAGCTTTTTTGTTTTGTTTTTGTAACCACGTGGAACCCAGTTCAGCTACTGATTGATGGATTGTGTGACTGCAGTACATTGTTTATTGCTTTCATTTTATGGATCAGTGGTCTCGTTAGATAGTAAAATTCATGTTAAATTCATGTTTTAGGGGTTGGTTTTAAAAGACTGGAAAGGATTGATCCGTTTTGCATTACTTTCTATGGGAAAGCGCGCCTTGGTTTTGGAACGCTTTGCTTTTGGAACGGACTTCCGGAATAGATTAAGTTTGAGAACCAAGGTACCACTGTACCATATAAGTGAGCACAGTTTATACCAAGCACCCTGTTCTGGGCTGCTACGCATTTTACAGCAAAAACGAGTCCCTATATTTATGCCATAGATTTTCTGCAATTGGTTTTGAATTTTTTTTAAGGATCTGAACAATCTTGTACGTGGGAGTCACGTTTGCTCAATGCCTCTTGAGTAAATTTTATTTTCAGAAAAATGTTCTTTAAATTTTACAGAAAAGACACGATCGTTTCATAGTGGAGGTACAGGAATCCCATCTTTTTCTGTACCATATGAAGCATTTCTTAATTCCAAGCAGATTATTATTTTATAGCTATTGTACATAAAAAATTTAAAAACTGAACGTATAAAAAGCCATTTAAAAATAAAATAAAAGACCAACTAGCACAGAGGGGGAAAACTGTGTACATGAAAATGGGGGAGCTTGTGTCTCTTAACACAGCATTGATCTCGGAGTCAGTAAAAGCAAATTTCAACTAGCCGTTCATAAAAAGCAGGTGGAAGGGTTCTTTATTTATTTATTTATTTGCATGGGCCATCCTGTGTGTGTTTGCAGCAGAAAAATAAAACAGATTTTCCTATAGACAAGCTGATGTTTACCCACTGAGTCTGTTCTAAAATGAAGCGAAGAAACAGGAGGTTGGAGTAGACACTGTTAATTAAGCTATAAATATCTAGGCTGCTTGGGGAGGACTCAAGCTACAAAGCAGTGAATGGGAAAGTAGGTGAGCATCTTTGGGAATGTGAAAAATCAAAGAGGGAGAGACTTCTGCATCTTCCGGGCTTGAGCTGGCAATGGGACTGGCCCTGATACTTTGGAGAGCTGCCACTAACTAAGAATAGGCAATATTCTTAGTTTAATCTAAGGTGCTTTTGTGCATTCATTCTTGAAGATGGAACTAAGTAGGGGTCAAGTTACCTGTCACATTACCCGCATGGTTAGTAGCCACATCAGGAGGTTTAAATTTTTTAAAACCTAGATGTGTCGATATCCCAATTTTCATTCGGCCCGCAGCACACCAGGTCCCTTCCCAGCCACGATCCCAACTAAAATCACCCCCTCCTTTCCCACTGCAGTTAATCTTTTTAAAAAATCTCTTAACAGTATAGCCGGTTGAAGACTTATTCTGTGGCACTGCATATCAGACGAAGGGTTCTGTGATTATCCTATACCTGGCGTTCTGGGAAAAGGAAGTGACTGCAATAGAAAGCAGAAACCCTAAATACACAAAACAAAAAAGAGAGCGAGATGACCCTCCGTTGGATATTAAAGGAGATATATATTTGCTATGTTAACTAATACCCTTTGCAAGCACGCGCTGCTGTTTGTGAACTTGTTATTTGCTTGGCAGGGGGTTGGACTGGATGGCCCTTGGGCCATTCCATTGTCACGGGTGGGACACATGGACCATGTTTTTTGGTATTCACACATGTGTAACAATGTAAATATACATAAAAATTAACAACCAAAATTTAAACTATGTTCTTAATAAGATACTGAACATTTCACTAATTTTTTATTATTTTTATAGATATTTTTGACAATTTTTTTAAATGTTAAAGTATTGTCACGGGTGGGACAAAAAAAGGACACGGAGCTTGAGATAAGTTTGATTTATGGAAAAACTCTGAGTTGGGAGGTGAATCAATGATAAACTCAGCATATCTGTTTAAATCAATGTTTATTGGTTACAACTATGCAATCAGAAATTACGTTTAAGAAATTTAACGATACAAAATTAAGGGGGAAATGCTGTCACGGGTGGGACAATCATCAGAAAACTTTTAACTTGAACACTTCTGTGAAGACCACTTGGGTGGACTTTTGAAAAGAAGGTCCATAAACTAAACTTTTGTCTTTAGCTTTAAAAAAATGGTTAGACTGCACGTTTGGAATCTTCCCCTTGTGGTCTCTTCCAACTCTTACGATTCTACTCTTGGCTGAATCACCCAGTTCGGCGATGCAGAGATTCTGGATCCTAGTTTAAAGCATGCAGTCGGTCTCAGAAAGCTTAAGCACGCATGCTACTGGCAAAACTGACTTATTTAAAAGCAAGTTGTCTTCACCTTCAAGCCGGCCGACTATTCTGGCACCTGTGTGCGCGCACCTATGTTATGTCAACAAAGGCACTGTTGTTGAATGCTAACAGTTGCAGGAAAGCAAATACCTTGGAGAACATTTAGATAGTTTTTGTATCTTCTCAGGAATGGCCAGCTTCTCCCCAGCCAAGATGTGGAGGATCAAAGGCTCTTTGGTGATGGTATCCTTATCAGACCCAGACGTTTGATGCCCACTTCTCCCCATCCCACAGCCAAAGGCCCTAGTTGGCCCTGTATCCTGGTTGCTAGGTAACCCTTTACATTCAGTTTTGTACTATATTTTGGAGGCTGGATGTTTGTGGTTAATTGGTAGTGGCTTTTAGCGATATTAAAATGTATTATTAATATTTTTTAAGACATGGGAGCAGGTTCCAGGCTTGCAGCCATTACCTGCTGAGCCTTGAATTAACTCGCTTTTACTCAATGTAATTGAAAAAGCAAGGTTTATACAGTAACCAGGAATGTTTGTCTTTCTTCTGGCATTCCACACAGGTGGTTGTTGTTTTTTTTAAGCTGGTGGTTTGTACAGTTGTACCTCAGCTTACGTATCCCTCCGGCTACGTTAACTTCAGGATATGTAAGCGACAAACCCGGAAGTATATTTACGGGTTTTTGCCATTTGCAGAAGCGGTCCCTCCGGTTGTGGAGGAAACCTCGGGATCCAACCAGAGCTAGATCCTGCTCCAGTAGATTTGATGGAGAGAGTCCCATAGCCATAATTCTCAGTTGCAGTGCCTTAGCCCATGGGCTTACTATGGAAAATTTTATACACTTCTCTCATAGCCTGCACTTACAGTAAGTCCAAATGTTGTAACCTTTCCTCGTAGGGGAGTTGTTCCAGCCCCGTTTGGGCTACCCTTTTCCGAAACTTTCCAGCTTTTACAACATCCATTTTGAGATGCGGCAACCAGAACTGAACGCAATATTCAGAGCACAGTCACACCATGAATATTGGCAGTTTTACTTTCAATCTAATGATCCCTAACTTGGCTGCCATTCACTTGGTCGACATCTTCATCAAGCGATCTGCCACAACTCCCAAGATACTTTCCCTGGCTACTTCATATGCCAGAAGCGTCTAGGACTCTAGGTGAAGTCATGTGTTATTTGCCCTAGTGAATATCGCTTTGCACTCTCTGATTATCATGCCTGTTCACCCAGTTTGGAGAGATCCTTTTTGGATTAAACCACCCAGAACTGTCAGCAAACCAAGCCATCCCATTCCTAACCCCATATGCCAATCATTTAAAAACAAGTTTTAAAGCCCCAGCCCCAATACAGATCCGTGGGAACCCTTACTTCCTTTGAGAGAACTGCCATTTCCCCCCCTACTCTCGGCTTCTAATTCATTAACTAGTTACTGCAGGCATCCCAAAACCAAGGCCCGGGGGCCGGATGCAGCCCAATCGCCTTCTAAATCCAGCCCGCGCACGGTCTGGGAATCAGCCTGTTTTTACATTACTAGAATATGTCCTTTTATTTAAAATGCATCTCTGGGTTATTTGTGGGGCCTGCCTGGTGTTTTTACATGATTAGAATGTGTGTTTTTATTTAAAATGCATCTCTGGGTTATTTGTGGGGCATAGGAATTCGTTCATTCCCCCCCCAAAAAAAATATAGTCTGGCCCCCCACAAGGTCTGAGGGACAGTGGACCAGCCCCCTGCTGAAAAGGTTTGCTGACCCCTGAGTTACTGCATCACCCCTATTGACACTCTCAAAGTACTCTGAAAGGACAAGACTTACCGGTAACTCTGTGTAAGCCATGCTGTTTCTTCTCCTGCAGGACATTTTCTATATGCTTGCTGATTATATCTTTAATAATGCTTTCCACCAGTTTCCCTGGAACTAACATCAATCTAATGCCTATAATAATTTCCTGGATTCCACTTCTAAAACTTGGTGTTATGCCACTGGTTTTTGGTTCTTGCCAGTCTTCATGGCGAATTACATATTTTTGTTAGAAAATGAGCCATTTCACATTTGCAAGGATGTCATCAGGAACTGTTGATTTGTTGGTTTTTAACTTGTCAGCGAGGCCTGGAATTCTGTCTCGATCGCCACTATTTCACTCATTCCTCATGAGAAAATTAGGCATGGGGATCTCACTGTCAACTTTCTCAGTCGGGGAATGATTTGTCGGATCTAAAGGGACGGTTACAGACTGTTCGTTCTTCTCCCAAGACCTCTGCTGATTTTCTTTTCTCTTCCGCTTAAAGAAGTCTTTGCTCTTTGTGAATGTAATATTTGATTATAGGCAGCTCTGCCCTTCAGCTGCATTATCTTGATGTTACTCATTCTCACAACAGCTCCGCCTAAGGTGTTACATAACTAATACTGCAGTATTATAAAAGTGGAGGAACGGGAATGAGTTCCAGTGATTTGCTCAAACCACAAAGTGCTTCTTGCTTTAAGAAATGGTGCTCCCAGAAGGCCGCCCTTGTATTTTGACACCATAATGTGAGACAGTTGATAATCCGTAACTGGATCGGAGAATGACTACGGCACTGTAAGGCTAAAAGCAGACTAGAGTTTGAAACAGTGGTTTGAAGACGCTTCTCTTACACACACCTACGGCCTTTTCCCCTGTGTTGAATCTGGTCAAACAGGTTGGGTTAGGTTTTCAGGGGGGCGGGAACCCCAGTTCCCTTCATTGGCTTTGCAATTTCCCAGATGTTCTTGAAGTGTAGCTCACAGCCAACATGGTCGGTGGTAGGGGGTTATGGGTGTTTTGGTCAAGCAACACCCGGAGAAGCCAAGGTTGGGGAAGGCTACTTTAGAGTAATCTGGATTCCCCGGAGGCTTGGTGGCTATAGCTGAGAGGATGGAGCAGGATGGATTTGATTTAAATCACTAGTTGGTAAGTCTTGATTTAAATCATTTTGGGGGGGATAAGGCGGTATATTAAATAAATTCAATAAATAACAACAACCACAACCTTTTGTTTTTAAAATGAGCCCCCTCCCACAATGAATCTCCCTTTAATAGAGTTCCCTCACGAGAATTGCACGACCTAGAGGTGATCCCCTTTGACGAAGTTCATGAGACAAAGGACCGTTGTTTATTTTTAATCTTTTTTCCCAGATCCAAGAATGGACATTATAGCCTATGATGATTACTCCAATCCACCGCTGCAGAGATATTGAGAGGAAACCGGAATACCTTCAACCGGACCAGTGCGTTCCACCTCCCAGCCGCGGTTCCTCGGGAACAATGTGGTTTATCCGTGATGGCTGCGGTATTGCCTGTGCGGTCGTCACTTGGTTCCTGGTCCTCTATGCCGACTTTGTGGTCATTCTCGTAATGCTGCTTCCCTCCAGAGACTATATTTACAGCGTGATCAACGCCATAGTTTTCAACACATTGGCATTCCTGGCTCTCGCTTCGCACATGAGAGCTATGGTAACAGATCCAGTAAGTTTCCTCTCGGAATATGTTAACCAGCTGCTAGCTAGTTCTCTTGTTCTTTTGAGGGTGATTTAGGGACTAAATCAGGCATCCCCAAACTCTGCCTTCCACGTGTTTTGGGACTACAATTCCCATCATCCCTGACCACTGTTAGCTAGGGATGATGGGAGTTGTAGTCCCAAAACATCTTGAGGGCCGAGTTTGGGGGTGCCTGGACTAAATATTCTAGAACCTGTTGAACACACACAAACACGATACAGTGGTTCTCGAACGGCTTAGTTGACAAACAAATCGGCTCCTGAACGCAGAAACCCTGGAAGTAAGTGTTCCGGTTTTTGAACATTTTTCGGAAGCCGAATGTCCGACGTGGCTTCCACTTGAGTGCAGGCAATCAGAAGCCGTGCCTTGGTTTTTGAACAGTTTTGGGAGTCGAACGGACTTGCGGAATGGATTAAGTTTGAGAACCAAGGTTCCACTGTATTGATAAAGCGTCTGGGTTTCTATCAACCTGCCCCCATGGGTGGGAAGAACTTGATTTATTTGAAGCGTTGTCCCTTTTTATGCATTTTTGTGGGGGTGGGGCAGATTATAATACCGGAGTCTTGATTAAATGAAACTGTGGAGTGGCAATAAGGCATCGTTTGAATAAGATATGAAGGAGGATGGAGAAGAAGTCGATCCCTTTCTTTCTCTTCAGTAGTACGTGCAATGTTGCTGACATGTCGTGGCATGAAAAGCTGGGAAAAGCCTGTCTTGCATTCCTGTTTCTTTGGGAAAGTTCCACCGCGACTAAACTCTATTCTGAATAAAAGCATTTGCTGCCTCCTTTCATGTTAGCACTGGTTAGTGGCTGTTGAAGGACTCCCAAGTTTTATCCAAGCGTATTTTAACTGTGGTCCTGTCTAAAGTGCTGTTTCAAGCTTTCAGCTCTTTAGAGGGCTGCGAGATTGAAATTCCGTTGAAAAAGCAGCTTTCCCCTTTGCGTGTAATTCTTGACTTATGTTCCTATCTGGATCATTGCCCAAATGTTATCTATGGGCTTCAGCTTGCAAATTGGTAACAGATGACATAGATGGGAATCTCCCAGTCTCGCAAAATGGGCGGATCTGTTTCCATTTGTCTAACCTTTCATTTGGAGTTATAGCCGAGCTTGAAAGAGGCATACAAATCCATGGCCTCCCCTCTAACCCTGTATTGTTTCACATTTCAAATGAACAGGACTTCCATTAACTATAGCTTCCCATTACACTTGAACAGGGAAACTGTGGCTGATCGCTTCGGAATAAGTCAGAAGAAGAAGCCATGGTTTGAAGTTTTCTTAGTATCTTGCCTTGCTCTGAAGTCGTTAACCAGAGTTGCTCAGTTTGGACATACAGTGGTACCCTGGTTCTCAAACTTAATCCGTTCTGGAAGTCCGTTCCAAAACCAAAGCATTCTAAAACCAAGGCGCGCTTTCCCATAGAAAGTAATGCAAAATGAATCAATCCGTTCCAGACTTTCTAAAAACAACCCCTAAAACATAAATTTAACATGAATTTTACTATCTAACGAGACCACTGATCCATAAAATGAAAGCAGTAAACAATGTACTACAGTCACACAATCCATCCATCGGTAGCTGAACTGGGTTCCACACAGCCACAAAAACAAAACAAAAAAGGGCCGCAAAAACAAAAATGCAAAATAAATAGCAAAAACAGACAGACCTCAGTGTAACACCCAAAACAGAAGCGTGGCACTCAAATCAGAAGCGTAACACTCAAAACGGAGCACGTTCAGCTTCCGAAAATAGTTCGCAAACCGGAACGCTTACTTCCGGGTTTGTAGTGTTTGGGTTCCAAGTTGTTTGAGTACCAAGGTGCCACTGTAATGGGAAACTATAGTTAATAGTGGAAGAGTTCCAGGCTGGCTGTGGCAACCCTTGAGGGGAGAGTGAAGGGCCTGTGTTTTTTTAATTTTTCAAAACGTTTGCACTGGTGTTGAATACCTTTCCAACAAAACTCTGTTAATGTACCTAGGAGAGCGAAGTTGTAACTTACCCTGTATATTCAGCGATTCTGTGATGGGGCCTATTGAGTTTTTTTTCCTGACAGTGACAGAAAGCACACCGAAACCCTTATATTTTCTTTTGCAGGGTGCAGTGCCCAAAGGCAACGCCACAAAAGAGTTCATAGAAAGTTTGCAGCTGAAGCCGGGGCAAGTAGTTTACAAGTGTCCAAAATGCTGTAGCATCAAACCCGACAGAGCACATCACTGCAGGTACGGGCACATTCTTTCGTTTATGGTTTACTTATGGTGACGAGCTGGATGGCTTGATGCATTACATCTGCAGTAATCCAGTATACAGCAGGTTTTACCTGTCATTATTGTGATGTGAGCACGTTTCCATGTTTCATTTGCACCTTGGCTGCATTTCGGCTCTTGTTTTTTTTATTTATATTATTTATTTATTCCATGTCAAGTGGTGGTTTTCCTCCATCAGCTGGGTGAAGTTGTTCACCTAAAATAATGTGACCTCAAGCTTTTGGCCAAGTGGAAATAGTTCTGTTGCAATCTGGTATCAGGAGAAAACATGGGTCTTTGAAGTGGGTGTAATTCCACTTCGATTTATAAACAGTTGTACCTTGGAAGTCGGACGGAATCCGTTCTAGAAGTCAGTTTGACTTCCAAAACGTTCAAAAACCAAAGTGCGGCTTCTGATTGGCTGCAGGAATCTCCCGCAGCCAATCAGAAGCCGTGGAAGCCCCATCGGATGTTCGGCTTCTGAAAGTAGTTCGCAAACCAGAACAGTGACTTCTGCGTTTGCGACATTCAGGAGCCAAAACGTTCAAGAACTAAGCTGTTCGAAAACCAAGGTACGACTGTGTATATTTTTAAAGTTTTCTGTTTTACAATTTAAAATACTCATTTTACATCCTTAAGGTATCAATGACTTCCCTTCTTCTCTGTCCATGGTTCATTTTACATATCATAAATCCCTGCATACTTTACAAAAACTATAGCATTCAGTATTCCATTTTGCATTCATCAAAACTTGTTTACACTGTTGAATTTATCTTGATGCTGCCATTGTTTTCAGCTGTACGCAATTATTTCCCATATATTCAGTAAAAGTTTTCCAATCTTCTTTAAACGTACGTTCTTCTTGTTCTCTTTCAACTTTGGGGTTTTCATCAGCTGTGCACCACAATCATCACAATTATAACAAATAAATGTTTGACATATCTCACTTTGCATGTCATGAGTCTATCTCATATATTAAACTCCAGTAGCAAATGAAAACAATTGCTTACATAAATGGACTTTTCCATGATATTCTAATTTTTCGAGTTTCACCTGTATTATCAAAAACCAGTTTGAAGTCCATATAGTGATATTGGTTTTATAATTTTTGACCCGGCTATATATATTCTAATTTTTCAAGTTTCATCTGTATATGTTAAGTCTGCAAGTTGGGCATATTCTGTCAGCTTAAGTTGCCAGTGTGGTGTAGTGGTTAAGAGCGGTAGACTCGTAATCTGGTGAACCAGGTTTGCGTCTCCGCTCCTCCACATGCAGCTGCTGGGTGACCTTGGGCTAGTCACGCTTCTCTGAAGTCTCTCAGCCCCACTCACCTCACGTGAGCCGCTTTGAGACTCCTTCGGGTAGTGATAAAGTGGGATATCAAATTCAAACTCTTCTTCTTCTTCTTCTTCTTCTTCTTCTTCTTCTTCTTCTTCTTCTTCTTCTTTAGTTGGGACCTCGCTCATTTTCTATTTTTGGGCTAACAAACCACGGCCCGCAGTAGTAGCATACATAAATAACCTTTTTTGACACCTGGGGATTTCAGTCTGAATTATCCCCGACAGAAAGGACTCTGGGGTTTTTGGGGGGGAAGGTACTTTTAAACATTTTCCCCTTCACTTCATTATGGATCATTTCCTAATACTCATTTACCCTTTTACAAGTCCACAAGGATTTACGGTGTGCATTCGATTTACGGTGTGTGTTCCTCATTTAGTGTTTGCAAGAGGTGTATACGGAAAATGGATCACCACTGCCCATGGGTTAACAACTGCGTAGGAGAGAACAACCAGAAGTACTTTGTACTGTTTACAGTAAGTAGTTCATTGTGTGGATTTTTCCTGGAATTCATAAAGGGGCCTTGAAACGTCAAGTGGGACTTCTGTGGTTATCGGCTGAAATAATTACACTGCAATTCTTATGGGAAAGTAATGGGTTGTTAACACTGCAAAATGTCCGGGGCAAAGTAGTTTAAAAGGATAAAGCAAGCAGGCAAAGGTATCCATTACTACCCATTTATAGCATCCCATCTTGGATTGGATCAGATTTCACAGTGGTGGGCAACATACATACATATATGTATATTTATGTACGTGTGTGTGTGCGCACAGACACACACACACACACACACACAGTCACACTCTTATGTGAAAAAGAAGGTATATCCTCTTTGAATTCTGTGATTTTACATATCAGGGCATAATAACAATAATCCATTCCTTAGCAGGTCTTAAAATTAGGAAAATACATCCTCGGATGAAAAACAGCGCATGACATATTACACCGTGTCATAATTTGTTTAACAAAAAATTAAGCCAAAATGGAAAAGCCACGTGTTAAAAAATTAAAAAAATTGTCCAGTAGCACCTTAGAGACCAACTAAATTTGTTCTGGGTATAAGCTTTTGTGTATCTGAAGAAGTGTGCATGCCCATGAAAGCTTATACCCAGAACAAACTTAGTTGGTCTCTAAGGTGCTACTGGAAATTTTTTTAATTTAAGTTTTTATTTATTTCGAATGCGTCAGACCAACACGGCTACCTACCTGAATTAAAAAAACTTCAGTACACCTTATGATTAAATAGCTTGTAGAACCACCTTTAGCAGCAATAACTCGAATTAATGGTTTTCTGTATGTCTTTGTATCAGTCTCTCACATCGTTGTGGAGGAATTTTGGCTGATGTTAGAACCTGGGATGGAAAAGCTAGGAGCCAAATGGCTTTTGGGACCTGGGTTGTGGGTGCCAAAAAATGTCTAGTCGCCACTGGTGTGTGTGTGTGTGTGTGTGTGGGCAACACTTTTATTTATTATTTTGATGAGCATGAACTAATATGCAATTCACATAAGAGACACATTGTTAACACCACATTTTTTAGCATAAATTGTTAATACATGCTTATTTTGGTGTTTACAATAAAAACATTGGTAGCGTACTTGAGTTTTCAAAACACTCTACTCTTTATTGTTAAACTCCTTAACATATTGTCTATCCTTAACATATACTTCAAGGCTTCAGGCGCAAAAAATGGCACCCAGACTTTTTGAAGTGCTCAAAAATGGAGAATCTTTAGGTGCAAAATGCGCCTGGCGCCATGCTATTTTCGAACCGTGATTTTGGCCCACTCTTCTTTACAACGCGCTCTATGTGGGGCTACATTTGAAGGTGACTCAGAAACTGCAATTAATCCAGAATGCGGCAGCTAGACTGGTGACTGGGAGTGGCCGCCGAGACCATATAACACCAGTCCTGAAAGACCTCCATTGGCTCCCAGTACCTGTATGTAGCCGAGCACAATTCAAAGCGTTGGTGCTGACCTTTCAAGCACTAAATGGCCTCGGCCCAGTATACCTGAAGGAGCGTCTCCACCTCCCATCTTTCAGCCCAGACACTGAGGTCCAGCATTGAGGGCCTTCTGGCGGTTCCCTCACTGCAAGAAGTGAGGTTACAGGGAACCAGGCAGAGGGCCTTCTCGGTGGTGGCGCCCGCCCTGTGCAATGCCCTCTCCTCAGATGTCAAGGAAATAAACAACTATCTGACTTTTAGAAGACATCTGAAGGCAGCCCTGTTTAGGGACGTTTTTAATGTTTGAAGTTTTATCATGTTTTTAATATTCTGTTGGGAGCCGCCCAGAGTGGCTGGGGAAACCCAGCTAGGTGGGCGGGGTTATATATATATATATATATATATATATATATATATATATATATATATATATATATATATGAGACACTAAATTAAATATTTTATTACAACGAACAAGAGGGCATACTTTCTTTTTCCCATGACACACACACACTGCTTTTTTCTAAAAAATAAATAAAAATGTTTAGGGGTACTCTTATTTTGACTCAAGAAAATCACCATTTTATAGTTCAAATTGGGGAAAATAAGTACAGTAAATGGACAAAAGTACAAAGATTCACAAAATGTTTAGGGGTATGCGTACCCCTGCACCCCCCCCCAGAAGAAAAGCACTATATGTATATAATAATCTAAAACAAAACAACTACCTTGACTTTTTTTTTATAAAAAAGAAACATTGGAAGGCAGGCTGAAGAATCATACAAATAAAAACACCTGGGTAAATTAAAAAATATATATACTAATCTGACACCAAAAAAGTGTAAAGCAGGTGTCAAGCTATAAATAAGGCATTCCAAAGTGTGTGCAGTACCGCTAAGAGTTCTCTCTCCTTCCTAAGTGGCACTTGGGCTGCTTTTAAGCACTTCTGTGTTGAAGTTTGCATGCTGATTTGAGTTTTAAGAGAGAGGTTTGTGGCTTGTCGCAGCCTTGCATTCGGCAGCAGGGGAGACTAGGTTGCCTTTGGTCCTTTATAAGCAGGGTGGATAAAAATCAATGATTGTCTTTTTAAGAAAATAAAAATAAAATCAGATTTTTAAAAATTGAAATCATTTTTTTTAAATTTAAATTGGATTTTTAAAATAAAATGCTTCTGGCTGAAAAATCTTTCTAAAGATGGTTTTCTATTTAAGTTACATTATAGCCTAGGCATAGGCAAACTCGGCCCTCCAGATGTTTGGGGACTACAACTCCCATGATCCCTAGCTAACAGGGATGATGGGAATTTTAGTCCCAAAACATCTGGAGGGCCAAGTTTGCCTATGCCTGTTATAGTCCAAAGGCTGTTCATCAGGAAATAAGGTTTTGTTTTATGTTTGTTCACGTGTGCTAAAGTTCAATTTAAGTTTTCTTTTAAATTGTTTAACCACATCAGTTAACAAACGTGGATACATATGCTATAATGTTATTGTTTTAGTTAAATAAATTGGTATTAAGGAAGTGATTCTTTTTTCTCCTTCCAATAAAGTACAGCAGAAAAGTTGTCCAAATATAAACAGTTAACTGTTTCATAATTTCATAATTATTGGTCTGTGTATTTCTAATAGTATACCCAAATCAGTAATTTTTGATATACTGTAACTGTAAAAACTACAGTACTCTGAAAAAAAATATTATTCCAAAAATGATACCTTCATCTGGTTGTAAATATTAAGATTATACCAGCAAGAATGAGTCTTTCTGTAAAAAAAAAAAAAAGAGAGAGAGATTTAAATCAAGTCTTTCTTCTATAGATTAATTTGCTCGCTTGATAAACAATCATATTTCAAAAGGGTTTGACCTGCCTTTGGGGGGGGGGAACCCCTGCTATTATTGCATGGAAGAATACATCCCCTCTTACTTTTGCCGTTATCTCACAGTTCAGTATTGTTAGAGAAGAATAGACCTCTTGTTCAGTCAGGTATTTTTCCACTGGATATAGCTAGGCTATATTCTTTGGCTGAAGTAATTTAGGGGATAAGGTTGAAGATAAGGCGATCTCTATAAGCATGTGAGCTTTTATATATAATTATCTGTCCTGTCTTTGATTTCGGCTTTGGCTTAAATCCGGCATACAAACTTGGAGCATGCAGAAATGCGCCTTGAAGTCTCTGTGTCTTCATAGTTCAAAATCCTATTGTGTTTCAGATGTATATAGCACTTATTTCCCTGCATGCCCTGATCATGGTTGGATTTCACTTCCTGTATTGCTTTGAAGAAGACTGGACAAGTGAGTATTGTTATAAAAATTCTGTAACTGGGTCCGTCTCCAGCTTCTGATTGGTGCAGGTGCCCCCGGAAACAATATCCGACAGCCACATCGGATGTTCAGCTTACGAAAAATGTTCAAAAACTGGAACACTTACTTCTGGGTTTTTGGCGTTTGAGAACCAAGATACCATTGTACTTGATTGGAAGAGGAATCCAGATGCTATGAATTTGGGTAGTCTTTAGGGTGCCACAATACTTTTTTGTTCATGTTGCAAGAGATGCAACACAGCTACTTCCCTTAAAAATGTCTTCAGATCAATAAAACTAACACTTGCCTAAATTTAATTTATACAAGAACCTTCTAGGAAGTGTATAAATTGTGCGCTCTATATTTGTTTTGCTTAAGTTCCTGCAAAGAGCTGCATGATGAAACTATGTCTCCGACTGCCAGCTTTCTGCTCATATAACAAACAGAAACACACTTTTGCTACTGAGATTTCACCATGCTTTTGTTCATTCAAACAATCGGAACAAAAGAGCCAGAAGCATTTATTTTTAAGGATCTGGAAGCTGAGGTTTTGACAGAGCTGAATTTCCAATTCTGCACTTGATTAAAATGCAAACGGCTTTGATTATTCCTAAAACTACTATTTACATAGGCTTTTAAGACTCAGTTCTGTTCTTAACTATTCTAATTGCAGGCTTTTATGATGGTTTTAAAAAATGATAATTCTCTAGTCTATTGTGTTGTGTATTGCATTATTTCTTACTTGTAAGCCACTCTGAATTCAGTGGAATCTCGGAAGCAGGGCACCTTTGAACTCGTACGTTTCGGCTCCCACACGATAGAAAACCAGAAGTGATTGTTCCGATTTTTGGAAGCCGAATGTCGGGCACGGCTTCCGATCGGCTGCAGGACATTCCTGCAGCCAATCAGAAGCCACATCTTTGTTTTTGAACTGTATAGAATTTGAAAACCGAGGTACAACTGTACAGATAATTCCCATTTCACACGAGTGTTCCGTTGCAGACCCCCACGCACTTAAATCTGCCCCGCCCTGTTCCGTCCCTTTTCATGACATCTTTATGATGTCATAAAGGCTACTTCCTGGTCCGGCGCTGTCATTCGGATGCACCTAAACAGGGAGTTGCCTGTACTGTAACAACATCCATTGGCTCCTGCTTCTGCCTGGAATACCGTATCACGCTTTGTTTTTGCAGAGTGCAGTTCTTTCTCTCCACCAACGACTGTGATCCTTCTTATCCTCTTGTGCTTTGAGGCTCTCCTCTTCCTAATCTTCACGTCTGTAATGTTTGGAACGCAGGTACACTCCATCTGCACTGATGAAACGGTGAGTACTTCCTGATCTCTTGCTCCCACCCCCAATTCTGCACAGCACATGAATTTGCTTTATTATATTGGATGAATGCCGCTTTTAAGAAAAATGCTTTTCTCACTTTGAGGGGCGTGTTCCCCAGGCAGGCAGGCATGTGTAAAAGTATTTTGTGAATGGTAATCGGAATCGCCTTGCAGTTTTCTTTCACTCCACCAAATAGACTAGAATCTCACACAACAGTCTGGTATCTTAACGGCTTCTGCAATTCCAAGTTCCCAGTTTTCACTGGGTTGTACTCAGAGTAAACCCATTGACATTAATAAACATGACTTAACTATATCAGTGGGTCTACACTAAGCAGAACTTTGTTGGGTACAACCTGTTGTCTTTTATTGTTCACACCTCGATGAAGTAACATGCAAAGATGATATGAGATACATGGTAGAAAGCCGTTTTTAGTCATGTGTAGCTTGAATGGGGCCTGCAGAGGAGCTGTATCCTAAAATAACAATCTTTACCGCCCAGTTAGGTGGGAAACGTGCAAATTGTTAAGACTATATTTAGTTGGACCATAGTGTGTTTGATTAAAGTTGGTGTCTTGGGTCTCTGCCTTCTGCCCCTTTCAAAGGAGAATTGTTATAGTATTGAGCTTCGCTTGGCACACCTGAAGGAAACCTGTAGACTCAGCATCCTTTCACAACTTTTGTGTCACAGGACGGATGTTTCTGTGTTGCGACACGGCTGCCGGGGTGCTGTGCGCATGGTAATTTGCCCCTCTTCCTTGGCTCCTCCCTAGTAGGATGTTCTTTTTTTGTGAATTGACAGCTGTAAATAGACGCCACTCTGACCCAACACAGTCATTTTTGTCTTCTGCTTGTTTTCCCTCATAAATCAGAGGCGAAGGCCTGTTTGTTTCCTTTGTTGATATCCATTATCAACGCTGTGGTCTAACCACTGAGCCTCTTGGAGTTGCCGATCGGAAGGTCGGCAGTTTGAATCCACACAATGGGGTGAGCTCCCGTTGCTCTGTCCCAGCTCCTGCCAACCTAGCAGTCCGAAAGCAAGCCAGTGCAAGTAGATAAATAGGTACCGCTGCGGCGGGAAGGTAAATGGCGTTTCTGCGCGCTCTGGTTTCTGTTACAGTTTTCCGTTGTGCCAGAAGCTGTTTATTCCTGCTGGCCACATGACCCGGGAAGCTGTCTGCGGACAAATGCTGGCTCCCTCGGCCTGAAAGCTAGCTGAGCAACGCAACCCCATAGTCGCTTTTGGCTGGACTTAACCATCCAGGGCTCCTTTACCGTTACCTAATATAAAAAGGTTGTCATGCAGCCATGCTTGGCAACGTAGTAGTATCTTTAAAAAAGCATTTCTGCGAGCAACTTCTGCAAAGGGCCTATCCTACATATGATGAACTAATGTTTAACTATCCATTGCTATGTGTGGGAAGGAAACAGCTTTGAACCAATGAGGTCATATATACTTGAAAGTGCATACATGGAGTCAGAACCTGTAGTGTCACTACTTACCGGTAATCTCCCCCCTCACACACCCTACCAGGTGAACATGTCTAAGTTCAGCTGCCTAAACTTACATGTCGTGCTATCCTAAGCAGCCTTAGGTAAAGGTAAAGGGACCCCTGACCATTAGGTCCAGTCGTGTCCGACTCTGGGGTTGCGGCGCTAATCTCACGTTACCTGCCAAGGGAGCCGGCATACAGCATTCAGGTCATGTGGCCAGCATGACTAAGCTGCTTCTGGCGAACCAGAGCAGTGCACGGAAACACTGTTTACCTTCCCACTGGAGCGGTACCTATTTATCTACTTGCACTTTGACATGCTTTCGAACTGCTAGGTAGGCAGGAGCAGGGACCGAGCAACAGGAGCTCACCCCGTCGCAGGGATTCGAACCTCCGACCTTCTGATCAGCAAGCCCGAGGCTCTGTGGTTTAACCCACAGCGTGCATATTTCACTTTGTTATGTGGGGTTTGCTCCCTAGTAAGCATGCTTAGGACTGCAGCCCCAGGCTGCAGAGGGATTTGCTTAAGCATAAACCTTCCAAGAATTCTATGCCCACTTTCAGGTTAACCGCATTGCTCATTACCCATGTTTTCTTGGGAGCTGAAAGTAAGTTGAATGCCAAAGCAGAAAGGGTTAAAAATGAATTATCTTCAAAGAAGAAACTGTTCTATACAGTCCTACCTTGGTTTTTGGACAGCTTAGCTCTTGGACGTTTTGGCTCCCGAAGTGAGTGTTCCGCTTTGTGAACTATTTTTGGAAGCCAAACGCCTGACGGAGCTCCTGTGGCGTCCAGTTTGCTGCAGGAGCTTCCTGCAGCCAATCAGAAGCCGCACTTTGGTTTCTGAATGTTTTGGAAGTCGAACGGACTTCCGGAACGGATTCCGTTCGACTTCCAAGGTACGACTGTACTGGTTATTTACCTAGTCACTGCTTCTAATGTCACTCACATTTGTTGTCGCTACGAAATTTTAATTTATTTATATACCACTTGGCTCTAAGTGGTTTACAAGGATACAGTAAAAAAGGTAAAAATCAGTTAATACTGCAAAATTAAACTTCAATTAAAATGTCTGCTGGAATATAAAAGTCTTCAGTAGGTGCCAGAAGCTCAGCATCGATAACAGAACAGCAGGCAAAACTCCAGCAGCAGCGGGCAGAAGTTAAAACACAACAAAACGATTCTGTATAAAAATGATAAATTACTAACTGATCACAGCAAGCAGAAGGCTAAGAGCTCCACAGTTCTAAAAGGTATTAAATGACTCGAGCAAAACAAAGTTGGTCACTGGTACCAAAGAGACGTCAGATTCAGTAGCCGGTCAGTTTCCCTGGAGAAGGCATTGCAAAGCCATGATGCCATAGCAGAGAAGGCCTCACCTCATGTGTGTGTGTAGGGGGAATGACACGGAGAAGCACATTGGGGTGGGGGGAAGAGATCTTCATACCTGGAAAGGTCCATGCAGAAGGCAGTCCATAAGGTACTCGGGCCCTAAGCCACTTGCATCTAGAAAAGTTACAACTCGCGTTTTGAATATACCGGTAGATGTTCATATATGTGGTTCAGCTTTAGAATGGCTTAAAATAAATCTTGACAAATTGCTGTCGACGCGCACGTACACACACACACACACACAGTCGTACCTTGGTTTTTGAACACCTTGTGACTCAAATGTTTTGGCTCCCGAATGGCACAGTCCCGGAAGTGAGTGTTCCGGTTTGAGAAATTTTTTGGGAAGCCGAACGTCCGACGTGGCTTCGGATTGCGTGCAGGAAGCTCCCACAGCCAATCAGAAGCCACACCTTGGTTTTCAAACGTTTTCGGAAGTCAAACGGACTTCCGAAACGGATTCTGTTCAAGAACCAAGGTTTTTTTTTTTTTTGCCTGCCCCAAGCATCACTTTGCACTTACTTGAATATCGTTTTGCCGTTTTGTTGCCCATCACCTAGAGATGCTCCAAAAGTTCTCCATTCTGCCTTAGATTCCACCACCCTTAGTGCATCCTGCCAAACTTCGTTAAAAGCTCAGGTTAGGCTTCCAGGCATGATGGAAAACCATACTTTACCTTCACAAGCATCAAGGCAAAGCCAGGATTTCAAACTGTGGCCTAATCCTGCTTTGCGTAAACCACAGTTTACTAAGCTTGCTGCAAGCAGAAGCTTCTGAATCCCTCTGTTTGACTGCCAAAGGAGAGGAGGGTGTGTGCAGGCCCCAGGTTTAACAGTAAATCATGTTTTGCTGTTACAACTGAATGTATTCAGTAGCTACTGGTTCACACACCTGTTGAGACTCAAAGAATTCTCAAAATATTGTTAAGGCAGAAGTTACCTTTCCAGAAGCCGTGCTGCTTCATTCTCAGCGAGGCTTATTCTGCGATACGCTTCATAATTTTATCTTACCTGGCTCAGAAATTAGGCTGATGAGGCTGTCGTTACCCCCATTTTGCCTCCGAATCTCTCCCTTTAAAAAAAAAGTGTTATATTCATTGGTGATGAGGTTACTTTTGTAAGTAGAATATTTAGATGAGCAGCTTTCCATTTGCATATGAATGTCATCCAGACCCAGGGACCGTTAGTTGAAACACATTGCCTTTCTCGGTTTGACTTCTCGGATGTGTCAGATGTTGGCATCTCTCTGACATCTTCTGCAGTGTAAGCAGATGAAAATAATCCACCTGTCGCCAGGTCCTCCTTCAGATGACCCTTTTATATATTATCCAGAGGTCCTACCATCTCCCTGACTGGTGGTTCTGCCTATGAACATTTTAAAGAAAAACATTTTAAAGAAATATTTAGCTGTGTCTGTGCCTCCAGCAATTTGCTCCTCACATCTCTTCTTACTATGCCATAACGATTTCTGCATTTTGCCAGAGTAGTTTCTGTCTCGCCAACCGCCCGTTGACTTCAGTTTAGCAAGAGTTCTGTTTTATTTATTGGTATTTATTCATACCAATTCTGATTTATTTATTAATTAATACAACTTTCTGTACTGCCTTTGACTCCAGGAAGCGCCACAAAAAGACACCAGAGAGTACTAATCTTCTCCCCCAAATCATAAAACATCTATAAAAACCTTTCAGTAAAATATGAATATAAACTACAGGATTCAGGCTGCTAAAAACTGGCATTAATGACCTGGAAAAGCCTGAGCAAATAAGTTTTTGAAGCATTCCAGAAACACCCATCAGTTGATGCCTGCCTAAATTGGAGTTTATGTTCTGTTGGATCATTTTTTTAAATAGCGGCTATAAAGCAATGTTTGGGCTTCCCAACTCAACCTCCTTTTTAACTAATCTCCACCCCACCCCCCTTTTTGAGGAATGGCTGCTTCTGCAAATGCATTTGACTGTGGGGGACTTTCTAGGCAATTATCTTCTGGTGTGTATATGATGAATTTGATACTGTTTTAGTTGCTCTTCAAGTGGCTTGAAATTGCGAGTTGCTCAGATGAGATCTATTCACTGCTGAGCATTTAAATCAAGGGTCACCTTCTCTCTCCTTGGCTTGCATGGCTATTTTTAGGCACAGTCATTTTTGTGTGTGTGTTAAATATTTAGAAATATAGGAATATTTTCTTTGCCACAGAGTGTACACTTAACCACCATGACACGTTTTCTGCATAATTAACAGCTGTTATCACATGATCTCTTCTGGCTATACCCAAGATTTCAATATATTTCCAGCTCCCCATTTTGATAAATGTGACAACTGTAGTTCCCCTGTGTTTGGCCTGGTATTGTGAGTGCCCCCCCCCCCCAGCTTCCTTTGGCTCTGTGACTTGGTTCTCCCTAGAGTTTCTCATTTCATTGCACTCTGTTCTTCCTACCTTTCTAAATGTCAGTGTGAAAAATGGGGCCTCAAATCTTTGACATGGCATAGAGTGGCACCTTGGTTCTCAAACTTAATCCGTTCCGGAAATCCGTTCCAAAACCAAAGCGTTCCAAAAGCAAGGTGCGCTTTCCCCTAGAAAGTAATGCAAAACGGATTAATCCGTTCCAGACTTTTAGAAACAACCCCTAAAACAGCAATTTAACATGAATTTTACTACTGTATCTAACGAGACCATGGATCCGTAAAATGAAAGCAATAAGCAATGTACTGCAGTCACACAATCAATCAGTAGCTGAACTGGTTTCCACACAGTCACAAAAACAAAACAAAGAAGTCTCAAAAACGCAAAATAAATATCAAAAACAGATAGACCTCAGCGTGGTGCTCATATTGGAAGCATAACCCTCAAACCGGAAGCGTAACACTCAAAACGGAAGCATGGGACTCAAAAGGGAGCACGTTTGGCTTCCGGAAAAAATTCGCAAACTGGAACACTTTGCAGTATTTGGGTTCCAAGTAGTTTGAGTACCAAGGCATTTGAGAACCAAGGTACCACTGCATTTTGGAAAACCGGTTCATTTCCCAGTGTTCAACTCTACACTTTGTGCCGGTGTTATTTCACATTTGGAGTCGTGATTGCAAACGCAAACAACTGGCGTGCTATCAGAAGTGTCTCAGTTTGTTCTCCCATTAACCGTTCCTAAACTAATTGGGTACTACCATTTTTCACTTTGATATATGCTCAGTCTTTATCCTGCAACTCTTTTCCCCTGCTGACACAGCCTGTAGCTTCCTAGTCAGAAGATTCAGTGGGGCTTGAAAAGCGGGCATTTCTTGAACTTCCTTGTGGAGAACTTGGAAGTTGCTGGAGGGATTAACCATTTGCGCAAACCTTTTTTGACTGCCGTATCCAATGCTTTTATTTGGAGAGTTCCTAAAACTTCCGTAACAGTTATGTGACTCCCTCTTTGTTCGTAAATTTGCTGCTGGTTTGTGTACGTTCTTTTTCCGTCCTTTTGCAAACTCACCAAGTGGGGAATGTTCAGGGAATTGGTTGTTTTCCTGCTCCAGCCATTTGATAAAAGGGTAGGCGAGAGGGACCCTTCTTCCCCGAAACCAGAACTACCAAGTTAAGTTCCTGACTGAAAATGTCATGTTTCTGTTTTCAGGGAATAGAACAGTTGAAAAAAGAAGAGAGAAGATGGGCTAAAAAAACAAAATGGATGAACATGAAAGCAGTATTTGGCCACCCGTTCTCTATAGTTTGGCTTAGCCCATTTGCTACTCCCGATCAAGGAAAAGCAGACCCGTATCAGTATGTGGTCTAAGAATCCATGAACAGCATTTCCACTAAAACACAAAACCACATTTACAGCACTACTGTTATTCTACATGAATGTTTCAAATGAATTTTTTTTAAAGAAAAAAAACACGCCTATTAAATGGCTGACGATGGCAGAGAAAAGACAAAAAAAAAGAGCCCTGTAGTCTAAAAACAACTAAAAAGAGAATTTTTCGGTAATTCTTTGTCTCTGGTGGCTAAAGCTTTTTTTCTTTTCTTTTTTTAACCTGTTAACTTTATGGGTCTGTTTTGGTTTCCTGTCTGCTTTCTGTATGACGTAACTAATGGAAAAGGGGGTGTGAGTCTGTGCCAACAGTGCCATCTTGTTACGTAACAAATTATGGACTTTGGGGTGGCAGCTGACACTTTCGGTGGGCTGTGGGGTCTCTCCGTGTTGTGATACTCCCTTCTACCCCCACCCTGTACTTTTTAAGCCTCACTAAGAACCGAAGGATGGAAAAAACAAAAGTCTGAGCCTGTCAAAGGGTCCGTTAATAACAAAATTGCCTAGCTTTTAATGTCTCAAACATACTGCCGACATTACCGTACTTTGGAAAGCTACAGAAAGGATTCCATCTCTGCCCCGCCCCCTTTTTTATTTTTTGGTTCCATCCTCTCCCTGGTTCCTGGGTTAAACAGCGGAAGGTCTTTGTCGGCGTGTGTGGGTTTCGATGCCTTATAATTGGAGGAGGGAGAAATCTTTATTTCAATGTATAGAATAGCAAGATGGTGTCTGTCCTTGTTTTTCGAAAATAAGAATAAACAGTGTTCATATGGTATGTAGGCTTGCCGGTCCAAATGAAAAACTAAGCACAGAATGTTTCTGTAGATGCGTTGTCTTTTTTTAAAATAAATATTGCCACCTTTTTATATCTCTGTAAATGTTTGTTCTCCTTTATATTTATACATATTATATATTTTACATTGGGGAGATGTCGAGTGTTAAAAGGATCATGCATGCCTTCTGTCATGGCTTTGTGGACATACTCTGTATGTAGTAAGATCTGGGAAACGGGCACTTGAGTAGAGGGCATTCTGTATAAAACAAAAGCCAGTAGAATAACTAGATTACATCCGGAATGACTTGAGTCTGTAATATTTTTATTTTTATTTTTTGGTATTTCAACAGGGATTTTATTGTATATTTTGGATCCAAAAAGCTACTGATTAGAGCCATCACAGTAAAACTGCAAATAAGCTATGCTCCTGAATTAATTCTTTTGACTGAATCAAAGCCGGGGTGGGAATCAGTGAAGGAGGCTAAGATCTGTCTCGTTTCAAAAAACTATGTAAATGCTGCATCTTTTCAATTCTGTCAATGCTTCCATATGGGAAACAAATGCAATAAACCTTTTCTGAACACTGTTCCTGTGCCTTTTTATGATGTTGTTGCTGCTGCTGTTGTTGCTGTTAAACATCTTTGAATAACCACTTGCACCCAAGGAGGTGCAAGGAGGAAGAAAGCTGAGTACCAGAATTTGGGTTTAGATCATGTCATTAAAAAAAATATATGTTTAAAATCAACCGTATACCAACTACTCATTTAAATTAGTTTCCACTGATTTGGTTCAGTGAGTAAGCAGATATTTCTGTAACAAAATCCGTTTCGCTGCTCAACAGTTGGGTGTAGGAGTGTCTCTGTTGCTATAGGAATGCACACAGTGGATTGGCCCATCTCTCTGTGTGCTTAAAGTAGAGCAATTTATTCGGATGAAAGATGCCTTTAGCAATTGCATGCTTTTTAATGGTTAGGAAAGGAAGGGATATTTTTCTTTCATAAGATAGCTCCTTTCTGCATTGAGCCTGAGGCCTTTTTTGGTGGCCCTCGGCAACATTGAAGAAAAAACATCTTAAAAAAAAAAATTGGTGTCTTGCCCAATTAGTGTATAATACATTGTTTTTCTCTCAGTAGAGATAAATATCTCACAATAGTTTTTCAAGCTCCTTTCAGCTGCTCCTTCCCTTTTTATTTATGCTTGGACACTGTAAGCAGGGAAAGGGGGAAAATCTTCATGAGTCTTCACACCCCTAACTAGAAAATTACTATTTATGCTGTTATTAGCAGGTGGTTAGTTAGCAGTGTCCCTAGTTCTGTGGTTTTTAACTGTCGGTGATGAATAAACCCTAAACTTTTCTCTTCTGCAGGGCATAGAGCGGCTTAAAAAACAGGAGCCGACGTGGGAAAAAGTCAGCGGCTGGGAAGGGATGAAACTGGCTTTCGGGGGTAATCTTTCACCGAGGTGGTTCAATCCTTTTTCAGACCTGAGTTGCAAGAAGGCTCCTCCAGCCGGCACGGCGACAGTGGCTCCGTCCGAGATGGCGGTCCAGGAAGCTTTCGAGCAGCTTTCTCCTCAAGAGGTGGTTGTGGGTGTGCTAGACGAATGATGTGTCCTTGCAGATCTCCATATGCTTCTGTAACTTGAGCACTTGAGCCTTAGCTTTTTAAGAGACTGTGACGCATGAAACCATTGATGCTTCCCTGTTCCTTCAGCCAAGGGCCTCACTTGACATTCCTGCAATGATGACCTACTGATGGCGATGAGGATCTTAACCAAGTTTCCGTAACTCAAAAAACACGTAACGGGCTGTCCAAAGTTGACCATGCCTAAAAAATACGCAATAACGAAAGCTTAGCTTAACTCTTACTTACCCGTCGGATCTGGTGGTGAGCTCTCGTGAAAGACTGGCCGAGAAAATGGATTCAAGGACAAAAATCTGAGCCCAGTATTGGACTCTTGGGAGACCAATGAAACCACATTATTCCCGCTCACACCATTGAACATATGTAAGTGGATTCCTCAGGAAGTATTAATGTGCTATAAATGGTTGGGTTTTGCCACATTTCTTGTGGCGAAATAACTATAAAGATTAGGTGTAACAGCTCCCCCATCAAAAAAAAACACACACCAGCATTAGTACAGCTAAGCTGTAGATACGTACCGGTAGTATGTGAAAACTACATTTTGGGTGTCGGTCTTTTGTGGTTTGGAATCTGGCATTAGACCATTTACAGTTTACCTTTGGGTAACGTAAATTTCGGGTTGCGGATGCAGCAAACCCGGAAGTGTATACTTCCAGGTGTCACTGCTCGTGCATGCGCAGAAGCAGCACCTCTAGATGCAGACTTTTCGGGGTACATACGGACCCGCGGAATGAATTAAGTTCATATCCAGAGGGTCTGCTGTGCTTACAGATGCCCCATTGATCTACATTTATTTCAAAGAGTAATTTGCAGCACAGAGATTCTCTGGCTCTGAAAGAGAACTATTGCAATTGTGGTTCTGGCCCGGTGTAGAAGCTTGAAGGCCAAAGAACATCTTTTTTGTCAAGTGTGTTTGTGAGGCCTGGTTTATCATAGTAACTTGGCTGATCGCTTTGAATGGCAGAGCCTTGAGTGAATGTTCTCGTGTATCTCAAAAGGGTTAACTTTCAGTGTTAAGGATACTGAGCATCTCTAACAAAAACAGAGAAGGGTTACTTTGCAGCCGTAGGGCCTAGTGAGTGGTCTGGGAACAACCGCTGCTGCAGAATTATTGAAGCTGGACTCAGGGGCGCCGCTGGGGAGGGGCGGTGGGGGCGGTACGCCCCCAGTGACAGGGTGAGCAGCGGCGGGTGGGGGTGACAAGCAGCGGCCCCTCCCGCCACTCCCACGCGCCGCCGCTCCCTCCGTCACCCCGGGAGCAGCAGCACACGGATGGGGTGCTTCCGCCGCTTTTTTTGGCGGGGGGGTCGACCAGCGAGGGGGGGTGTCAAACTTGTCACCCCCTCCTTGCTGGCCACCACCCCCCGCCGAAAAAACCACCGGGGGGGGCGGGGAAAGCCTGGAAAGGAAGCAGAGCAGGCGCGTTTAAGCGCCGCTCTGCTTCTTTTTCCCCTTTCCGCCGCTTTTTGGGCGGGGGGGGGGCCCGACCAGCGGGAGGGTGTCACGCTTGTCACCCCCTCCTCGCTGGTCACCCCCCCCCGCCGAAAAAAACCGCGGGGGGGGGGGCGGGGAAAGCCTGGAAAGGAAGCAGAGCAGCCGCGTTTAAGCGCCGCTCTGCTTCTTTTCCAGGCTTTCCGCCCGCTTTTTTTCGGCGGGGGGGGGCCGACCAGCGAGAGGGTGTCACGCTTGTCACCCCCTCCTCGCTGGTCACCCCCCGCCGAAAAAAACCGCGGGGGGGGGGCGGGGAAAGCCTGGAAAGGAAGCAGAGCAGGCGCGTTTAAGCGCCGCTCTGCTTCTTTTTCCCCTTTCCGCCGCTTTTTTCGGGGGGGGGGGTCGACCAGCAGGGGTGTGTGTCACGCTTGTCACCCCCTCCTCGCTTGTCACCACCCCCCCGCCGAAAAAAAAGCCTTGGAAAGGGGGAAATCCCCCCTTTCTGCATACACGTGCGTCGTGCCCCTCCCCCAGGGGGGGTGCCTCTGCGCTGCCGCCGCCCCCAGCAGCGCAGAGGCTAGCGACGCCACTGGCTGGACCCCCATGTAAGAGAAGATACATGTAATGCATCATTTCTAAGAACAATAATGTGTCTGGAAAAGAGATGAATGGCTTCTTCGATCTTCCCTTTTAATACCAGGTGCTATAAAAAATAATCTACCAAGGGGATGTTTGCGTTTGACGCTGCTTATCAGTTGGGAAAGCCCATTTAGCACCTTATCTGTTGTCTTTTTGTAAAAATAGAGGGAACAGGGAGAGCTCTATGATGGATGAGCTCAGTATAGCTAGGATCTAAACAACAACAACAGCCTGTGTTCTTTTCTCTGTGCTTTGGGGTTTTGTGTTGCTTTTAAGTGTCAGCTCCCACCACCTATTAGGGCAGGCATAGGCAGCCTCGGCCCACCAGATGTTTTGGGACTACAATTCCCATCATCCCTGACCACTGGTCCCGTTAGCTAGGGATCATGGGAGTTGTAGTCCCAAAACATCTGGCGGGCCGAGGTTGCCTATGCCTGTATTAGGGCATAGCGAACCACTTTTTGAAACTGAAGGGTGTTTCTAAAGCAGCTTATGAGGAGGAGAACGTACTGATCAAAGGAGCTGTGTGACATTTAAAGAAAAGGGGGGGGGGAATCTATCCAGGAGTAGCTCTTTGGATCCTAGCCTATTACAGTGGTACCTTGGTTCTCGAACGGCTTGGCTCCCGAACACCGCAAACCCAGAAGTAAGTGTTCGAGTTTGCAAACGTTTTTCAGAAGCTGAACGTCCTGCAGCCAGTCGGAAGCCGCGCCTTGGTTTTTGAATGGTTTCAGGAGTTGAATGGACTCCCGGAACGGATTATGTTCGAGAACCAATGTATTAGGACTTAAAGCTTTATAGATAACAAAATATAATTGAAATATAGCTCATTTCAAAATGGGAAGCTAATTTTCAGGTATCAAAAAGGGAACTGAAAAGCTCTGAGAGATTCCCACCGTTTTGGGACTAGGGGGATTGAAGTTAAGCTAGGGCTATTTCGTAACTTGGAGCATGTTTATGTGTGTAACTTTTTAAACTCCTGCTCATTCCTCCCCGGTCCTTTTTGCCTGTACTCTTCCCCCCACCCCTTACAGGACATGAGTAGGGGTCTGTGATGCTGTCAAACCACTGGTCCATTTAGCCCATATTGTCAAATCTGAGTGGCAGGGACTCTCCCAAGATTTCAGGCAGAGGTCTTGCTTATCACCTGGTCTTTTTTAAACTAGCCAAGCCAGGGATTGAACCTGGGGTTTTCTGCATGCAAGGCATGTGTTCTGCTGCTGAGCTATGGCTCTTTCTCCATTGCAGTTGAGAGAGTTAGGCAGACAAAGGGGAAGGAAAATATAGGAGCAGTTATACCTTCGCTCCCTTCGAAGGTCGATGCACGCTGTCCAAGTTACAACTTTCCAACCTTCAGTTAAATACCTGCTTGATTCTAAAGCAGTATATCATTTTAAAGGGATAATGGAGCTATATAATTGGAGGAAGAGAGGCATTGTGGTTTTAGAAATGGAAATGGATATATATATATATATATATATATTAAAATGGCAGCTGTCAAAATATTTTGAATTCCACAATACATAGTATGTGAGTTCCTAATTCAAACCTGAGGACTCAATGAAGAAAAGAAACACAGACTGCCATGTGTCTATTAAGTGTGTGGAATTCTATTCCGGCGGGATTTAGTAAGCATAAAAGCACCGGCCAAACAGAATGGACAGATCTGCAATTATTCTTGGCAATCTCTCCTGCGACATGGCAAAATTTTCAACTCTCCTCCTGGCTTTGTGTCTGGGAGTTGCATTAAAAAAAAGTCTCTTGAACTGGAATAAGACAAGGAATTATTTGAGACTGCGGACAGGCTACGTATTCGTACCTGCCCATGTTTGACGGCTGAAGTGTCAAATAAATACGGGAACATAGCAACTTGCTACTCAACGGTGATCCTAGCTCATATTTGCCGGTTGTCTTAGAGGGACCATCGCAATCCATATTTTTCTATGAGGAACCTCTCCACTGATATCAGTAGAGCACCCGTTGGCATAAGTGCCTATCAAAAATTCTAATTTTATTGCCCTAATAAATATTCCTGAGCGTGGGGAATAAATAGGAAAATACAGAGTTAATGTGTGGCCTTGAATATGAATTCCCGCCCATGAATATTTCAGGAAATGCTAATTACTCAAATTCTTTAGTTCGCCATTTGTGTGGGAAAACATGCCTTTTCGAAATGGACCTATGTCGTGCCTTTGCTGGCAGGATTGGGGTTTTCGTGTTTTTTTGCATTCCAAAGTACTAGTGTTAAATCGTATTGCAATGTTCGGCTGCAGTGCTAAGGGGCCTACAGTGAGAACTGCCTAACAATTGGCAGATTTCTGCTTTGACGCTGCCTGTGTAAGGTGAATGAAGCAAGAGACAGGCTCCCAAGGGATTCCACTCACGCAAATTACGCACAATTTCTCCTTCCCGTGGTCGCCAGGGGATAGCAAGAGAGCCCTTTTCTGTGAAGGGAGCTCGGTTGTGTTCTCTGAACAGAAGTTAAAACCCAAGCCATTGAGGTCTTGTGACATTCAGTAGTTTTTGACAGAGAGGTGCTGTTATGCCTACCTGTCCTGTTGGCACAGGGGTGCCAACTTGGATGAAATATAGTCGTAGAATGCCTTGGTACTCAGACATTTTGGCTCCCGAACGCCACAAACCCAGAAGTGACTGTTCCAGTTTGCGAACTGCTTTTGGAAGCCGAACTTCCGGCGGGGCTTCCGATTGGCTGCAGGAGCTTCCTGCAGCCAATCGGAAGCTGTGCTTTGGTTTTGGAAGTCGAACTGATTCCATTTGACTTCCAATGTGTGACTGTATTGGGGGGCCCCAGGTAAGCCCCACCCTGCGCAACCCATCACAAGACTCACTGCATGCACACCATTTGAATGGCAACGTCCATCAACTTTGGAGGGGCTCAGCCGCCTCAAATATTTTATTGGGGGTGGGGGTTGAAGGGACCTTGGCCCATAGGAGTTGGCTACTGTGGTTATAGACCCTCTAGCAATGGCTTTCCGTTCTTCCCTTTCCATCCTTTTTGAAAAATTAAAAACAGGAAAAATCGAGGAATTTGGGATTCAATATTTTAGCAGGAGCTATCTCCCTTACACTGAATAAAAGTGCCTTGCTCGGGTCCCCAGGCCATTTTATAAAGCTTTACGGTTTTACAGAATACCAAGGTTAATTGACCAAAGCTTCTAATCTTGCCTTCCCCATTTCCGAACCCAAATGAATTCTGGACACTGTTCTGTTCATTTGCCGGAGAGACTTTTAGGCTTGAGCCCAAGAAGGTACTTCACACCAAATAGCCTCTTTGATCTGAGATCCAGTGTTTACATTTCTAGGTGCATTACCACCTACTGTGAATAGCTCAGTTGAAGCCAACAGAATATCCTGCCTTAAGCGGAGTATCTTGAAGTATTTGCACAAGCAGGACCTTAGCTGCGTTAAGCTCATCATGTGCTGCAATATTGTGCAACCAATGACCCCAGTGTTTGCTTGAAACCAGAAGTACATCTTAAATAAGAAATGCATCTGTTCTGGAAGCTAAAGGTGCCTTAGTTTCAAAGGCTTTAAATAAATGATGGGCTGGAAGCCAGCATTCAAGAAAATATTCTTTTATTTCCACAAGCAGACTGCACCAGCCTAGTCTATGCAACGAAAGAGTGTGTACATTTTACAAATCTCGCGTGTTCTATTTTTTGCTCTTTGTACCTCGTTTTCTGACTTCGTCTGTGTAACAGTACTTATTAAAAAATCAATATTTTCATCTCACACCTGCTGTTTTGTCTTTCGTTGCTGGTGGTTGTGATGATCTTTCCCCTCCCCCCTCTGTATTTTGGGGCTCAGTTTATAGTTTGCTCTCACGTTCGTAATATACTGCAATCAGGCCTACAAACGATGTGAAGTAAGAAAATGGCAGAAGTAGCCACAACCTCCAAAAAGAGTAAGACGTCACAAGGATTGCCGACATTACACAAAGCTCAGAAGTGCATGCGAAAGGAAAACGCAGGCAACTCTTTCCTAGAGTCATTTCTAACCCACTCCAGATTTCACAGATCATGCTTTTAGTTGCCATAAGCTGCTAAATGGCCACACATGCAAGAACAGATTTGAATAATCTCTATTAAATTCCCATTAGCTAGAATCAAAACAGCTTAAGCCACTTTAAACTCCCTTAATATTGCATTTATGTCTCTCACTAGCCTATCTTTGGGCACATAATCAAGACTTCAGGCAGCGTCAACAAGGCTCATTCATTGCACACACCGCCACTGACACTGCCTGATGGCGTTTTGGAATGACATCTACTCTGTGATTGAAATAACCTTTTCCACAGTTATTCCTTTCAGCTGGGTGGAGTTCAGTTTGGCCACGATCTTCTTCAGCCCGGCCCTCCTTGGCGCGCACACAATTTTCGATTTAAAGATTCCACCCGGCGCTATGTCCCTGCAAAGGATAAAATAAAATGACAAAGAGTCACGTGTAATAGCTCTTTGTGTGCTAGATTCCTTGGGGGGAGCGTATCCACAATCAAAAGCCCACGCGAAGGAGCTCCTACACAAGTAGGATTGCCCTTTTGGTGCTCTCCTTGAATCAGGAGAGGAATGAAGAGGGAAAATGCCTAGAAGTGGCTTCATGAATTGCCATACTTACAAGGCAACGCTGGGCTTAGGTGGCAATGAGATGGGCAAAACTGATTGAGGGCTCCATTTCATGCTACGTGGCAACCACAACATGGTGCGCATGAATTGTGTGAGATATTTGTAGATATGTGAATCTATCAAACTGGGTATCTTCCAGTCCAGGAGACGACGAATGAGAGATGTTGCAGAGATGTCCCTCTGCATCAGGTCCATCATTTACTTTAAAGTTATACAGGGCTTGGGATGGGGCACCTTAACGAATGCCAACTCCTACACCACCCTTTGGAAGCCCATCTTTGGGTGCTCTAAGTTTAGAGATGGGGCAGCTTTGACTGGGGAAGAAGACATTCTTGGGTGAGGAGCTGGATCTGGGAAACTTTCCTTCGGGAGACTGATATGTTCTTGTATGTGCGCACTAGGCAAAGGCCTTCATATTTTCCCAAGCCTTTTTTAAATAAACCTTTGCTGCTTTTTATATGCCATATTATCTGTTTGTGGTGTTTTATTGATTTTTAAAATTATGTTATTGTTACTTTGCCAACTGCCTCGGAAATACAGTGGTGCCTCTGGTTACGTACTTAATTCGTTCCGGAGGTCCGTTCTTAACCTGAAACTGTTCGTAACCTGAAGCACCACTTTAGCTAATGGGGCCTCCCACTGCCTCTGCGCCGCCAGAGCACAATTTCTGTTCTTATCCTGAAGCAAAGTTCTTAACCTGAAGCGTTATTTCTGGGTTAGCGGAGTATGTAACCTGAAGCGTATGTAACCCGAGGTACCATTGTATTCATACTGAAGGTCTGTGCGCAACTCAATAAACAAATAACCAACAGTCTGACTAGTCTTGGAGAAAGGATGCTAGACAAGTCCAACATGGCACTTCTTAGTGGTCCCATCTGGTTCGTTAAAGGTAAAGGAACCCTGGATGGTTAAGTCCAGCCAAAGGTGACTATGGGGTTGTGGCACTCATCTCGCTTTCAGGCCGAGGGAGCTGGTGTTTGTCCCCAGACAGCTTTCCAGGTCATGTGGCCAGCATGACTAAACTGCTTCTGGCGCAACGGAACACCATGACGGAAACCAGAGTGCATGGAAACGCCGTTTACCTTCGCGCCACAGCGGTACCTATTTATAGACTTGCACTGGCATGCCTTCAAACTGCTAGGTTGGCAGGAGCTGGGACAAAGCAATGGGAGCTCACCCTGCTGCGTGGATTTGAACTGCCAACCTTCTGATCGGCAAGCCGAAGGGGCTCAGTGGTTTAGACCACAGCGCCACCCGCATCCCTTTTGAAGGGCTGTATGCAACTCAAACAAATAATCAACAGTCTGACTAGTCTTGGAGAGATGATGGTCCAATCTCCTGTTCTCACAGGGACCATCCAGAATGCTTGTGGGAAGCCTGAAAGCAGGGCCTGAGCATGACAGCACTCTTCCCTCCTGCAATTCCCGAGAGGCATACTGCCTCTGATGGAGACAGAACATAGGCATCATGTTGATAGCCTTGTCCTCCATGCATTTGAGTAATCCCATGAGCGACTACTGCAATAGAAGCGGGGAAAGAACTCTTACAATTTGAAGTTCCAGACTGAACTTCTCCTTTAAGATCCAGGGTAGGAGGTCAGAGAAACAGTGCCAGCAAAATAGTGCACAGCACGTAGCCCCCCCTTTTAGCTACATACACCTTACCCTTGATCAAATGTTTCCATCGTAAAGATGCCAAGGCCTTCTACGTGCAGTTTGCAGTTTTCCAAGGGAATGCACAGTGTGTTCTTGAAAATAAACGCACAGGTAAAATCCTGGTTGATCTTTGCAGTGTCTGCCATCTGCAAAACAAAGAAGAACGGATTCGAGGTGAAGAAAGGGAAGTGCATGCAACCCACGTTCATATAACAACAATAGGAAGGTTATGATTGTGGATGTTCACCATCCACACACAGCTGCTGAAGGCACGACGTTGCGAGGCAAGGGAGCTGGGTTAGGGGGTAGGAGAAAAATCGCAGGGAGTTCAAACCATCCCCTTGCTTGTGTTATAAGAATTTTTTAGGTCTCAAATCTAGAATAAATATTCATAAATGCACACATATGTAAATGTGTGTGTCTGAAGTAGTAATCATTTCCTTAATAACAATTTATTTAACTAAAATAATAACATTATAGCATATGTATCCATGTTTGGTAACTGATGTGGTTAAACCTTTATTAAAACAAAAAACAAAACAAAAGAACAGCACCTAAGACTTAGTTTTAGCACACATGGAAAACTTTAAACAAATCCTTATTTCCTGATGAATAGCCTTTGGACTATAATGTAACTTAAATAGAAAACTATCTTTAGAAATATTTTTCCTCCAAAAGCATTTTCTTTTAAAATCCAATTTAAATTTAAAAAAAACCTCGATTATTATTTTTAAAAAACCGACATAAATTTTTAAAAATCTGATTAAAAAAATAATAATCATTGATTTTTATCCACCCTGGCTCCAACGCACTTCCTCTGAGCCTAATTCCTGCCCCATCTCAACAGATGAGGTAAGTGGAGTCCTAAGGCAGCAGTGTTTGCCCTTTTAACTAATATATATAATTCAGTGGAGCCCCTTCTCCATTCCCCTATTTATTTTATTTATTTCTCTTTCCAGCTCATCTGCTCTCGGGTTTTACATAAACTCACCACCTTGCACCGAGCTAATAGTATTTAACTTCTTACCTCCACTTTCAGAGGTGGATACTTGAAGGTTAAAGACAACTCTTCCGTGAGCTTCTCGTTCGTTTCTTGAACCTCGGCAATAACGTTGAGTTTGACCAGAAGTTCATCTTCTGTTCTCATCAGTGCTTTTAGGTAAGCATCAGCTGCTATTTTCAGAGGGACTGAATTAACTGCACCAACAGAAAGAAGAAGAATCCCAAACCGGAATTAAGATTGCTGGAAAAAATATCAACAACCTCAGATATGCTGATGATACTACCTTGATGGCAGAAAGTGAGGAGGAATTAAAGAACCTTTTAATGAGGGTGAAAGAGGAGAGCGCAAAATATGGTCTGAAGCTCAACATCAAAAAAACTAAGATCATGGCCACTGGTCCCATCACCTCCTGGCAAATAGAAGGGGAAGAAATGGAAGCAGTGAGAGATTTCACTTTTTTGGGTTCCACGATCACTGCAGATGGTGACAGCAGTCACGAAATTAGAAGACGCCTGCTTCTTGGGAGGAAAGCAATGACAAACCTAGACAGCATCTTAAAAAGCAAGGACATCACCTTGCCGACAAAGGTCCGTATAGTTAAAGCTATGGTTTTCCCAGTAGTAATGTACGGAAGTGAGAGCTGGACCATCAAGAAGGTTGATCGCCGAAGAATTGATGCTTTTGAATTATGGTGCTGGAGGAGACTCTTGAGAGTCCCATGGACTGCAAGAAGATCAAACCTATCCATTCTCAAAGAAATCAGCCCTGAGTGCTCACTGGAAGGATAGATCCTGAAGTTGAGGCTCCAGTACTTTGGCCACCTCATGAGAAGGGAAGACTCCCTAGAAAAGACCCTGATGTTGGGAAAGATGGAGGGCACAAGGAGAAGGGGACGACAGAGGCCGAGATGGTTGGACAGTGTTCTCGAAGCTACTAACATGAGTTTGGCCAAACTGCGAGAGGCAGTGGAGGATAGGCGTGCCTGGCGTGCTCTGGTCCATGGGGTCACGAAGAGTCGGACACGACTGAATGACTGAACAACAACAACAACAACAGAAAGAAGAGACAGCTAGGAAGAGCAACGATGCAGAAGAAGGAAGAACACAGGTCTTGCATATGAGATGATGTTATCGAGTCATAGTTATAGAACTTTTAGAGGTGGAAGGGACCACAAGGGTCATCTAGTCCAATCCCCCTGCAATGCAGGCATCTTTTTGCCCAACGTGGATCTCAAACCCATTTTCAGAGTCATAAAAAAATAAAATCAGCATCAAAGTTTCCTTCTTTGAGTTGAGCCCACCCTCCAAAGCTGGATGATTGATGCTCCAGGCTAGCCAATAGAGTTTGCCAGCAGGCCCATCTAGCCATCTTACCAGTGGCTCTAAGAGGAAATGTTTCCTGAGGCAGTAGCCTCAGCCCCTTCAAAGCTAAGAATTTGTTGCTATCTGTCCCCACCTTTTTTTTTACGTTTTGACTCTGTTTCTACATTTATCATCCTCCTGGCAGGCAGAAACTCAGCAGGCATTTCCTTTCAGTACAGTTGGATTGTTTGCAGTTAGTGATAGCTTCCATTGGATCATTGTAACAGTCGTACCTCGGAAGTCGAACGGAATCCGTTCCGGAAGTCTGTTTGACTTCTGAAACATTCGGAAACCAAAGTGCGGCTTCTGATTGGCTGCAGGAAGCTTCTTCAGCCAGTTGGAAGCTGCGGAAGCCACGTCGGAAGTTCAGGTTCCAAAAAACGTTTGCAAACTGGAACAGTCACTTCCGGGTTTGCAGTGTTTGGGAGCCAAAATGTTTGACTCGCAAGGCATTTGGGAGCCGAGGTACGACTGTTAATGGATTGCTTTGCAGTCATTTCTGCACCAGGTAAAGTAATATTTAGCTTCCCAATTCCACACACACATACCCCGACCTGTCCTTTTATTTTGCCTGACCTGTCCTTTATTTTGTCCAAATGTGGCAACCCTATTCCTCAATGCCTCCCGCTTCCAACTGGAAAGCACTACAAATAAACCAGTGAGAGAGTGAAAGACCTGGAGAGAGAAGGGATTTAGCTACAGTGGTAGAGCCTTGACTGCAGAAGAACCCAGGCACATTCTCTGGCATGTTCAGAACCCTGCCTGAAACCCTGCAGGGCCACTGCAAGTAGGTGTGGACATAACTGAGCTAGATATAAAAGGTAAAGGACCCCTGGACGGTTAAGTCCAGCCAAAGTCGACTATGCAGTTGCGGCGCTCATATCGCTTTCAGGCCGAGGGAGCCGGTGTTTGTCCACAGACAGCTTTCCGGGTCATGTGGACAGCGTGACTAAACTGCTTCTGGCGCAACGGAACACTGTGACGGAAACCAGAGCGCACGGAAACGCCATTTACCTTCCCACCGCAGCGGCATCTGTTTATCTACTTGCGCTGGTGTGCTTTCGAACTGCTAGGTTGGCAGGAGCTGGGACAGAGCAACGGGAACTCACTCAGTCGCAGGGATTCAAACCGCCAACCTTTCGATCGGCAAGCCCAAGAGGCTCAGTGGTTTGGACCACAGCGCCACCTGCGTCCCTTTTGAGCTAGATATACCAATGGTCTGACTCGGCATAAGACAGTTCTCAATGTTCTAACTCTGCAAAAGGGGGAATTGAGCTCTGTACATTGCTCAAAACAGCTGTGTTACCAGTAGGGAGACAAAGTTTGAGGCTCTCCTCCTGTAGGAAAGTGGGCAGCGATCGTGGTATCAAAAAGCATGTGGTTTAGAACAGCCGTTTTCAGGTATACACACCTGCCTTGTCTTTTGTTTGGACAGTCTGTTTGATGGTGGCAAGGCTGGCCTCCACTTTCCCAGTATACGATTCTAACTGGCAAGATGCTGCAAGGTTGACCGTCCAGGCACCTGCAGACTCGTTCGTTATAATAAGGTTCAACTCAATCGGCTGCCCCGGCCACAATTCTTTCTCCCCTTCCATTCCAAGTTTCAGGTTAGCCTTGAGGGGTTCGGGGGCAGGTGTCACTTCACAGATTCCCAGATTGTTAGACTGCAGATAGGAACAAGCTGTCTCCACAGCTTTCCTTTCCTCGGGACTCTCTGCAAAAACAAGAAAGCGGGGAAACAATTGACGCTGGAATCATTGGAAACATTTTCCGTTGTAAGCTGCATGGCATGGCCAGAGCAAAAATACCCATTGTTTTTATTTTGGTCAAATATAAAGAACATGTTAGGCCAGGCTCTCTCTCTCAGGGTGAAAACATGCCACCCAAAATCTCTAACCAAAGGATTTTATGAATGGATAATTTCTGACTAAGAACACTTCAAACGCTACCTGTTAGCCAGGTTTCTGTCAAGCGTAGAGGGTGGCAAACTCAAATTAGCTATCTGACAAGCATGGCTGAGAGATATATGGGTTTCTAAACATGTTTGCCTCATTAATCCATTACATTTTAGGTACCTGTATACACTTTGCAAATCTGAAGGTTCTGTTTTGTTTGTTTAAGGCAATAAATGCCACCCATTTCTGAGATTGAGATTGAATCCTGACGAGACAGAAGTACTGTTTTTGAGGGACAGGGGACTGGCAGGTGTGGAGGACTCCTTGGTCCTCAGTGGGGTAACTGTGCCCCTGAAGGACCAGGTGCGCAGCCTGGGAGTCATTTTGGACTCACAACTGTCCATGGAGGCGCAGGTCAATTCTGTGTCCAGGGCAGCTGTCTACCAGCTCCATCTGGTACGCAGGCTACCTTTGAAGGTAGAATTAATCCAGAATGCGGCAGCTAGACTGCTGACTGGGAGTGGCTGCCGGGACCATATAACACCAGTCCTGAAAGACCTACATTGGCTCCCAGTACGTTTCCAAGCACAAATCAACGTGTTGGTGCTGACATTTAAAGTCCTAAATGGCCTCGGCCCAGTATACCTGAAGGAGCGTCTCCACCCCCATCGTTCAGCCTGGACACTGAGGTCCAGCGCTGAGGGCCTTCTGGTGGTTCCCTCCCTGCGAGAAGTGAGGTTACAGGGAACCAAGCAGAGGGCCTTCTCAGTAGTGGCGCCCACCCTGTGGAATGCCCTCCCATCAGATGTCAAAAAAATAAAATAAACAACTATCTGACTTTTAGAATATATCTGTATCAGGAAATTTTTAATGTTTGGTGTTTTATTGTGTTTTTGATATTCTGTTGGGAGCCGCCCAGAGTGGCTGGGGAAACCCAGCCTGATGAGTGGGGTATAAATATTTTATTTATTTATTTATTTATTTATTTATTTATTTATTTATTTAAATTAATTAATTAATTAATTAATTACTACTACTACTACTACCCAAGAAGCCTCCATCTGAAATTGCTAGTCGGTGTGGAAAATAATAATTTCCTCCCCTGACAGAAAATACTTCGTGTTTTGGTCACCTTCAGGAAATTTGTATTGGGCTGTGATGTCTTCACGAGTGTCCTTCCCAACAGCTTTGGTGCTGATGCTCTTCCCTATCACTTTGGTCTCTTCACGCAGCTTGGTGTATGTTTCCTTGCCATCCACATTCTTTACGAGCCAAAAGACTCTGTCTGCATTCACTTCAGCAAACACAAATTTGGAGTCGTAGGGAAGATAGACTTCTCCCTTTCTGATTGCATTTACTGGAGTGGGGCCACACTGGTAAATCCCTGTAAAAAAAACAACAACAACACACAACCAACGTCAGCTGTTTTACTATTTGTATGTTCACCCAGAATTCAACGGCAGCTAAATAATAGCAATAACTAATCTAAAATTGCAGCTCCTGGTGTGCAATGTTTTCAATTAACCCTCACTTTCATTTGTAGGTCTTTGTCGCCTGCGGTTTTGCGTGTCTATGAAAATACTTTGATCATGTCAGAAAGTCCATAGAAGTTGTCTGTTCTAAGATTATACCGAGCTGGGTCTCTGCGTGGTAAAAAAGGTGGATATTAGAATATGTTGCGGGGGCACGGGGACCACATTTTCATAATTCACATGACCAAAAAAAAACTTCTTGCATGGAATCATATGGTGTATTGCAGTGATGGCGAACCCGTGGCACGCGTGCCACAGCTGGCACGCAGAGCTCTCTCTGCTGGCACGCCAGGGGCGGGGAAATGGCGCCGCCGCGCTGCTCTGCTCATGCGTCCTGCCAGCGCAGGCGCAGCAGCAGACAGCAGCAATTTCCCTCCTTGGCGCCTGTCCCAGTGGTGTTTGGCTGCTGCTGCTGCGGAGGATTCGACGCGAGGCGACGACGACGAGGAGGTAACAGCAGCGGGGGCTGGGCCAGGGGCGGCGGGCGGCGGGTGAGGGGAAAGCCCTCCTTTTGAGCGCTGCGAGCGGGGGGGGGGGGAGCCGCGCGGCTTCGCTCTTCCCTCTCGCGCCTCCCTGCCTCCCTCCCTCCATCCGCACCCGGCCGTCTCTCTCTCTCTCTCTCTCTCTCTCTCTCTCTCTCTCTCTCTCTCTCTCTGTTGCCCCTCCCTTCGCCCCTTCTCGCCCTTTTTCTCTCCCCTCACTACTCATATTCCCTTCCTTTTGCGCTGCTGGTCTCCTTCAGCCTCCTCCTGATTCTCGTTCGCTTTCTGTCCCTTTCCCTTCCTCCTTTCCTGCTCCTCTTTGCGTCCTTTCCATTTCTTCCACCCCAGCCCCAGATATATTTCCTTCAGCCTTCTCCACTCCACTTTTCTTTTCTTTTCTCCCCTCCGCATTGCATATTCTCCTGATGGGATGTGGGTTTGCATTGTAAAAACATCTCTTCTTGCTGGGGGCAAAAGGGATATTTATGAAGGACACAGCAGGCATGGAGAGGCAATTTAACCATTTCCTCCCATGCTGCAGCCCTAAGGACTGTTGCTCTTCTGAGGTCAATTCCTAATTTGCTTTGGAGAGAGCCTCCCGTGTTAGCATTTGCATTTCCTACCAATGCAAATAGCAATTTCAAAGGGGTGGTTTTCATAAGGACCACAACAGGTGTGGCCCTGATTATTATCAACTGCCCCAATTGATGCTATTTGCATTTAAAACAATAACAGCAAGCCAGCACACTGGATGCAAAGACACATTTAACATCACATCTTGCTTGCCCCTAGAAATGCTTGTAAGGAAAAAGAAAAAGAAAACCTTTTGGAGCAGCACTATAATCTCTATCTGTTACTGCTATTCAGAGACTGTGCATAAGATGAGTTATTTCCACTATGCTAACACATATATCTGCCTGACCAGCAGCTTAATTTTAGCACATATTCTGTTAAAGTGATCCATTTATTTATTCGATATAAAAATTCTGTCAATGTTCTACTTCTGCCTGTGTCTCCATCTGTTCACGAAGATCCACAAATACCATTTGGACACAATTTCAGATGCAGTGTTCAGAACTGGGCTCTATCAGTACTTGACATCCTGATCATATGCATATTGTTTCAGTCTGAATCAAAGTTGAAATAGTAACAAACTATCTAAATATCACCTCCTGGCAAATAGAAGGGGAAGAAATGGAGGCAATGAGAGATTTTACTTTCTTGGGCTCCATGATCACTGCAGATGGTGACAGCAGTCACGAAATTAAAAGACGCCTGCTTCTTGGGAGAAAAGCAATGACAAACCTAGATAGCATCTTAAAAAGCAGAGACATCACCTTGCCGACAAAGGTCCGTATACTTAAAGCTATAGTTTTCCCAGTAGTGATGTATGGAAGGGGGAGCTGGACCATAAAGAAGACTGATCGCCAAAGAATTGATGCTTTTGGATTATGGTGCTGGAGGAGACTCTTGAGAGTCCCATGGACTGCAAGAAGATCAAACCTATCCATTCTTAAAGAAATCAGCCCTGAGTGCTCACTAGAAGGACAGATCCTGAAGTTGAGGCTCCAGTACTTTGGCCACCTCATGAGAAGAGAAGACTCCCTAGAAAAGACCCTGATGTTGGGAAAGATGGAGGGCACAAGGAGAAGGGGACGACAGAGGATGAGATGGTTGGACAGTGTTCTCGAAGCTACTAACATGAGTTTGGCCAAACTACGAGAGGCAGTGAAGGATAGGCGTGCCTGGCGTGCTCTGGTCCATGGGGTCACGAAGAGTTGGACACGACTGAACGACTGAACAACAACAACAAGGCTTGTTCCATACAATGTCAGTCTGGCATATAATCATTATTACAAGTTGAGTATCCCTTTGTCTAAAATACATGCACATGTAGAGTTTATGGTTTTTTTTCAATAAAAAACTGTAACATTGAAAACTTTGTTATTGTGTTTTACTTTTACTTTTAAGACTGCAAATGTTTGGACAACTGTAGGAGTTTTTTTCTAACTAAAAACCTCGATATTCAGGTTTAATTGCAGTGTTGGCACTTTGAAATAAAAAAGTTGGTTTTCCACTGCAGTTTGGGCACTCGGGCTCAAAAAGGTTCGCCATCACTGGTGTATTGGGTTGTGAATTCAATTCTGACAAATCCCGAATTCTGAGGCAAACTGGGTGACTTTGGAGAAATTCAGGAGTCTTCCAAGATGAATCAAATGCACTTCAAGGCGTCTGCAACTCACTAAATCTGCTAGCTAAACTTCAGGGCCGCCTTGAAACTGCAGCAGTCCAAAGAACTCAAGACTGTTTCTTTAAAATTGTTACATATCCCCAAGCTCTCCATATACAGTGGTACCTTGGTTTACAAAACTTAATCCGTTCCGGAAGTCCGTTCTTAAACCAAAGCCATTCTTAAACCGAGGCACACTTTCCCTAATGAAGCCTCCCCCTGCCGGTGCCCTTCCACCGTTCGGCTTCCAGTGTTCTGGTTTGTGAAAGTTTTTCGGAATGCCGAACGACTGATGCGGCAGACAAGAAGCTTCCGACTGCAGGAGCCAGTCAGAAGCCACGCCCTGGAAATCGAACATTTCGAAAGTGGAACATCCTTCTGGAACAGATTATGTTGCATTTCTGTCTGAAGTACCACTGTATTCATTTATTTAAATCATTCCTTTCAAGATGAAAATACATTTTGAAGAATCATGGCAAATTATTCAAAGTATAACGCTTGTGCTTCAATGGTACAGAATGTGGGGACCATTGCAGAAGAACTGATTTAACCCATTTTAAAAATATAGCCAAGTTTTAAAATTTTAATTTGCCTTTGCCCGCGTGTCTTCTTTCAAGTCTCACCTTGGCTCTTTTCCTGAGGGGTGGCATCGATCGCCTGCCAACCGTCAAAGCCCTTCGGTAAGTCCGGCCTTTTCATCCAGACATCGTTCCATACATGGAAGTTCCTGTATTCAGTCAGGTTTCAGAATTAAAATCAAAAATTATCGTCAGCTGTACTTTCATGATCAAACAGGCATTAGAATTAGACGGTATAGGAAGACATAAATAGTAACTGGCCGTCGATTTAACAACTCAGTGTAATCTGCAGAGAATGCTAGCTGATGAATTTCTAGGCATCTCAATATATGAAATTAGACCAGGGGTCAGCAAACTTTTTCAGCAGGGGGCCGGTCCACTGTCCCTCAGACCTTGTGGGGGGCCGGATTATATTTTGGAAAAAATATATATGAAGGAATTCTTATGCCCCACAAATAACGCAGAGATGCATTTTAAATAAAAGGACACATTCTACTCATGTAAAAACACACTGATTCCCGGACTGTCCGCGGGCTGGATTTAGAAGGCAATTGGGCCGCATCCGGCCCCCAGGCATTAGTTTGGGGACCCCTGAACTAGACCAAGGATGGGGTGGAGAGGATCATATTAAATGCAATAAGCGTTAGGCTCTCAACTTCCTCCTTACAACCATTTCCCCCCTATGAGTGGGAATCTCAGAAAGGTAGTAATCTGTAGCGATGATTACCAAATTGAGTCTGTTGTTAGATTCTCCATTTTCCCTCCGTTTTCATTCAAGTAAATGTCAACTTTAAGATTTTCCTCTGTGTCGTGAGCTGAAGCAAAATTGGTCACGCTCCTGGCTGGAATCCCCAGGCTGCGCATAACTGAAATACAGAGAAGAATGTCGGCTCCAGATCCAGTCGGCTCCCTTCAGCCACACTCACCACCCATTAGAGTTCAGAATTTAATCAGGGGGAATTTTTTCCAAGGGATAAGAACGGGCTCTGTTCCCAGAAGGAGATATGAGGTTGGGCTGGAATAGGAGGGCAAATGGTGCAGTTGTACAACAGTTTTAGAAGATCTTCAAACTGAATAATATAAGGAAAGCCCTGTAGGATCAGACCAAATGTCCATCTAGTTGGGGAATCTCCAACCTGATGTCTGCAGGCACCATGGCACTCACAAAGGTCTTCCTTGCTGCTATTGGCCACTGGGGAGGGAGTTGGCAAGAGTGGCTTCCCTGCTTGTTTAGTGGCCCATCTTATTTCCTTGCTTGTTGCCCACCGGGTCTGTGGAGCTGGCAGCAGGCACCACCATGAAGGGAAGGACAGGGAGAGATGTGTGTGTATTTGAGTGAGAAGCAGAGATGCTTGTGTGTCTCTGACATGTGCGTGTGCAGCAAGTGAGTCTGTGTGCAAGAGAGATAGCAGCGTATATTTTTCCTGGTTCAAGGGAATGATCCCCTTTGAGTGGGGCAGTGGGACTTAGCTGACTTCTCACAGAAAGCATGAGATAGTCCTTGGGGTAATGGAACACTAAATGCCGTTCCCCTCACGGCAGCCATGTTGTGACACAACCTGGCAGCCATTTTGTGATTGGCACCAACAGCACTTCCTCAAAATTTGAAATGTGCCCACTGGGGTCCAAAAGGTGGGCGACTCCTGACCTAGTGCAACACCCCATTTCCAAGATATTAGTGGGAAGACTGCAACCTTGGTTTGAGGGAAACAGCCCCACTCTCTTATTTTCCAGCTTCTCGTATTCTATCCATCAAAAGCAGGCTGCTCCCGAAAGATGAAGGATTTTGTCAGTTGAATTCCCTCCAAGATGCATGCCTCACCTGTGGTAAGCACTCCAGAGAAAACCCAGCACTGACCATACAAGACACTTTTTTTGGTTCTGTAATACTGCTGCAAAATGGGGACACTTCCTGTCCAGGCTAGAGGCGGTGTACCGCCAGTATATTTCCCAGACCAGCTTGCAAACACCACTCCACGATCATCCTCGGAGTTAACCTAAAAAACAAACGAAGATAGCAGAACCATACAGCGAAACCCCTAAATGACTTTGTATTCCTGAAGGAGCGTATCCACCCCCATCGTTCAGCCTCCGAGGGCCTTCTGGCGGTTCCCTTACTGCTAGAAGTGAGATTACAGGGAAACATGCAGAGGGCCTTCTCGGTGGTGGCGCCCGCCCTGTGGAACGCCCTCCCATCAGATGTCAAAGAAATAAACAACTATCTGACTTTTAGAAGACATCAGAAGTTTTTTTTTAATGTTTTATGTTGTGTTTTTATTTGCTGGAAGCCGCGCAGAGAAATTGATATACAATGAATTGGGGGGGGGGGATGTTTAAAATAACATTTGTCCAAAAAACAACAACCCAGAAGCTTTTCTACTAGGAATTACAGGTTCTGACATTCCAAAAGACTGTTTATGTATGTGACAACAACTGCAAGGATACTACTAGCCCAAAGATGGAAAGAACCAACAGTCCAGACTAGGGAAGAATGACAAGCCAAACTGCGGGACTATGCTGAAATGTCAAAACTGACTGGGAGACTCAGGAATCAAGAAGATAACGACTTTAAAAACGAACGGGGGGAATTCATAACTTACTTAGGAGACCATTGTAAACAAATAAAAACGTTAGCTGGACTCTAAAAAATAACTTGTAAAGAAACAAAAAGACATGGATAATTTAGATAGATGAAATCTGTGGAGAACGTAAATGATATTTAGCTTTAGAAAAATTATTTTAAGGACCCATGCAGGGGGACGCGGGGGAAGTCACGAGATTCAGAGATTCTCATCTATGGATATGTTAAGAGTTTTTTTCTTTTTATTATTTTAAATTTGTTCTTGTGGAAACTAATAACATACATACATACATAGATACATATGTAAGCAGGGGTGGCCAACTCCCAAGAGACTGCAATCTACTCACAGAGTTAAAAACTGGCAGTGATCTACCCCTTATTTTGGGGTTCAGGTCAAAGTTGTTGAGCTTTTCTTAGGAGGGGAAGCCATGTTTCTTTGGGGTTCAGGTCAAAATTGTTGAGCTTTTTTGAGGTGAGCCAATGATCTACCAGTGATCTACCAACGATCTACCTGTTGGACGTGCCTGTATTAAAGGAAGCCATGCAGAGTGGCTGGGGTAAACCAGTCAGATGGGCGAGATATAAGTTTTTTATTATTAATTACCGGAAATTAAATTTCTACTACTGAGCTATGGCTCTTCCCCAAGCATCTGGAAGGCCACACACTCCCTATCTCTCTGTATTATGCTATGGCCACGATAGGTGTACAGGGCATGATCCGAAGGTATTTGTCCTTCCCCATTTCTTGTCCTAACCGCAAAGAATCCCATCTTGAGTTAAAATATACATTTAAGGACTTACCAATGCTGACATGGCCCTGGAGATGATCACAGGATCTTTCTTCGCCTTTGGTTTGAGCTGGCTTTTGTCCAGAAGGTACATGCAACAATCCAAAACATCTTCCTCAAACTGTTTTGAGACAGAAAGCAAAGTCTTACATTTAAGTTGTGCACCGCAGGAAACACCCTTTCCTTCAATTAACACGGAATAAAACTGCTGCTGAGATGTCAATACGTCATACGCAAACTTCAGATGAATTCAATGCTTGAAAAATGTGTGGTGTTGACACGCAGAAGGAAAAATGGGACTGTCTCTGAGATCATTGCCACTGTTTGGCAGTGAACGATATTTAATAAGCGGGCCTGGCAGACGACCACAGTGCCTGGGGACAGACAGACAGGTCGTGCATCCATAGCAGTGACCAGAGGAGAAATGATGCCATGTTGCATCTGTAGCTGTTAAACCAGATGCTTTCATCTGCCCCAGCTGCAACAAAACATGTCTCTCCTGTATCGGTCTCTATAACCACAACAGGTGCTATAACTCTCCAACGGTTTGACTTCACCCCCAAAGGTAGGTTGCCATTTTGGGGGGGCTGGGGTGGGGTGGGCTCTTATTGGATTTTTTAAGCATTAAAAAATAGTAATTGCCTGGATATTTTGTAGATTAACCGAAAATCTGCCGGGGCACCGTTCTGACATCTTAAGGCAGCCCTGTTTAGGGAAGCTTTTAATTTCTGATGAATTATGCCTTAAACTTATGCCTTAATGTCTGATGAATTATGCCTTAAACTTATGCCTTAATGTCTGATGAATTATTGTATTTTAATATTGTGTTGAAAGCCGCCCAGAGTGGCTGGGGAGGCACAGCCAGATGGGCAGGGTAGAAATAATAAATTGTTGTTGTTATATTATATTATTATTATTATTATTATTATTATTATTATTATTATTATTTTATTATTTGCAGCCCAATTCCTGGGAAAACGCAGATATATGGCAGCCCTACACAAAGGCATACTCCTCCATTGTCTCGAGGCAAACAGATGCCTACATAAAGTATTTGAGACACACAACAACATCTTTGAATATATATAGGGGTCTTTTTTTCCATGCACAAAATATAGCAGTGCATCACACTAATTCCGTCTCTAAAGGCTTTTGAAAAGCCTGCTGAGAATTGTTGGGTGTATGTCAATATGCTACTGCCCTCTACTGGTAGGAATAGAATCTGTTTAAATGAAAGTTTCCAGAGTTGCAGAGTTGCAAAGGGGACCCCAAAGGTCATCTAGTCCAACCCCTGCAATTCAGTAATCTCAACATGCGGTCCCCCCCATCCAACTGACATGGTATTGTGTAGATGTGGTAGAAAAGCAGACACTGGTGAGTGTCAAGAGGCCAAAGCCTATTGTTTATCCTCAACACATCCTCTATTGTCCCCATTGGTGGGGAATAATCATAATAATAATAATAATAATAATAATAATAATAATAATAATAATAATAATAATAATAATAATTGCTGCTGTTCTGTCAACAATGCCAAAGCGTAATTTCTCTGGGCTGCATACAAAATCGTAAGTTGCTCAGGGGGTCAGGGGATGCTGATCAAATGTTGGGAGGAAAAACAGAAAACGGTTTGGTGGGATTGGAATGGAATATCCTGAAAAGGAGGCGTGGCTGGATGTCTGCAACACTGAGCAAGAGCACTCCAAAATGCTGTTTTGTTGCTAATAGAGGACTTAGGTTTTTGAGTGCCTGGGGCCACCCTAAAAATATGGTACAGTCAAACCTAGGTTCCCAAACGCCTCCATTTTGAAACATTTTGGCTCCCAAACGCTGAAAACCTGGAAGTAACTGTTCCGGTTTTTGAATGACTTTTGGAAGCCGAACGTGCTACGAGGCTTCCATTTTGTGTTTCCTTATTATATTGAGCCTTCTGCTTTCAGTTGTCAAACATTTCGGAAGTCAAACGGTCTTCCAGAACAGATTACATGCAACAACCAAGGTTTGACTGTAATGATTTCTACATAACATGAGGGACAGCCTAGGCACATAGAAGATTAGAAGCTTTACATTATTTTTTAAAAACTCCAAGTACTTGTGAGCTTCCAGGATGTACTGATTGGAGATGGAGTTTGCCTGTCCGAACCCCATAATAGTATACAATACGTATTGTGGAGGAGAAATTAGGGTGCGGAGGATGTATACCATGAGTTTTAAAAACCTCTCTTCTCACTCTGCAACACAGGAACGATTCGAAAGGAAGGAAAGGAGAAGGGAATATTTCCCCAATTACCAGGAATGTCAATTCTATGGGGCTGGAGCCTCTATAGCCCCCCGCCCCATGTCCATTGGGATGTGGCTCAGCCCCCAATCCCAATATTGAGGGGGCGGAGGAGGCCTGGCAGGAAGTCGCCCTGGGACTTGGCGCACAAATGTCTGCCTCTCCTGATGCGACAGCCATGCACAGCCTCCCCCTCCCCCAATGTTGGGCGCAACTTGGCGCCTGTGCCACATAGCGGTATGGTCCTCACAGTTACTGAGATGGCAGCCTCAGACCTGAGCCCTCCAGCACCCTGTGGAACACCCTCCCATCACTGGCGGAGGGAGGGGGGAAGCGCACCACCCCCGGCACCACAATCCAGGTGGGGTGCCATCGCAGCTGCCCCCCCCACACTGGGCGCCACGCCCCCCAGGACACGCACGCTCCAGCCTGCTCTCCACCTCCAGTGCCAGAGCATGAAGCTTTGCCACTGCATCCCATCAGATGCTAAGGATGCAGTGGTAGAAGACATCTGAAGGCAGCCCTGTATAGAAGATGATGATGAAGAAGAAGAAGAAGAAGAAGAAGAAGAAGAAGAAGAAGAAGAAGAAGAAGAATTTGGATTTGATATTCCACTTTATCACTACCCAAAGGAGTCTCAAAGCGGCTAACATTCTGCTTTCCCTTCCCCCCCCCCCCACAACAAACACTCTGGGAGGTGAGTGGGGCTGAGAGACTTCAGAGAAGTGTGACTGGCCCAAGGTCACCCAGCAGCTGCATGTGGAGGAGTGGAGACGCAAACCCGGTTCCCCAGATTACAGTTGTACCTCATGTTGCGTTTGCTGAGGGTTGTGAATGGCGCGGGTTACAAACGCGGGAAACCCGGAAGTGTTTACTTCCAGGTTTCACCATGCACACATGCGCAGAAGCGCAATATCACCACTCGGGTTACAGACTTTTCAAGGTGCAAATGGCACCCCGGAACGGATCAGGTACGTAACCTGAGGTACCAATGTACGAGTCTACTGCTCTTAACCACTGCACCACATAGGGAAGTTTTAATGTTTGATGTTTTATCGCATTATTATTATTATTATTATTATTATTATTATTATTATTATTATTATTAGGAGCCACCCAGAGTGGCTGCAGAAACCCAGCCAGATGGGTGGGGCATAATTAATTAGTTAATTAATTAATAATAGAAGATGCCCAAGGTCAGGTCAGCCTACCTAGCCTGAAAGGATTCATTCCGATTGACACCAGGATTGCAGGCATATACCTATCCAATGTGCATGCAACTGAAAATTTTAGTGCAACAAGTGAAGATGTCCTATCGCCCTCCCCATGCCCCTGCTCCTGAAATTCCTCTCCTCCCACCTCAAAAAACAAACAACCCCAGGCCTAAACAGGATTCCAAGGCGTCTGTTTGTGGTTGCTGGAACCTCAGACAGAAACTGCAACTTTCTTACATCCAGGCAGAAAGAGAGAAACATGCGAGTCTTTACCTGCCCAAAATTCCAAGGTCTTCCACGTATCATTTTTGTCGATCCAACGTAGAGATAGCCGGTGTCATTGAGCACGTACTCGGCTCTTTCTGCATCACCAGGCATGAAGACAGAATCCGCTATAGAAAATATGTGAGTGTGTTAATTCTTTTTTTCAGGAAGTCTGGGGAGAAACTGGGCAAACGACATACTTGCAGCTTTCAGGCAGTTAAGAAACTGGTGGATAGACAGATAAGACCACTGATGGGCTCAAAACTATCAATTTGCATTCTGGCTTTCCAGTCCCAGCTATGGATCCCACCCACATAAACAAAATGGCCTGCTATATATATTCCTTCTTCTCATTATCAAGTATTTTCATTGCTTTTTTTCTGGGGATACTTCAGGGGTATGCAGTACCAACACTTTTTTCCAGATGAAAAGCACTGGTTAAAAGTGTGGCACTTACTGTAACAACTTCATGATAAGTACTGGCACATTTTTTTCTAGAATAAAAAAGGTAAAGGACCCCTGGATGGTTAAGTCCAGTCAAAGGCGACTATGGGGTTGCGGTGCTCATCTCACTTTCAGGCCGAGGGAGCCGGCGTTTGTCCACAGACAGCTTTCCGGGTCATGTGGCCAATATGACTAAACCATTTCTGGGACAACGGAAAACCATGACAGAAACCAGAGCACACGCCATTTTCTCTCCTGCCGCAGTGGTACCTATTTATCTACTTGCACTGGTGTGCTTTCGAACTGCTAGGTTGGCAGGAGCTGGGACAGAGCAACATGAGCTTACCCCTTTGCATGGATTCGAACTGCCGACCTTCGGATCGGCAAGCCCAAGAGGCTCAGTGAATAAACCTCTTCTTGAATCAGATATACAATCTGACTCTTTTCTCTCTTTTTTTCTTTCCTCCCTCCCCCCTTTTGTGCCCTTAACTTAGCTGGTTTTATTTTTAACTTTTAGAAGTCCTCTATCTTGGACTGACAAAGACATAGATGGAGAGATGACAGGGGGGATGATGAGGAGCTCAGTGTGGGAGACAGAGAAAAAAGGACATAGCCGTCAACTTTTCCTTTTTCTTGCGAGGAATCCTATTCAGAATAAGGGAATTTCCCTCAAAAAAAGGGAAAAGTTGACAGCGATGAAAAAGGATCTCCCAGGGTGGGAGGCTGGAGGAAGAAACAGAAGTTCCCAGATGAGAGCTGGGAAAGGTCTACTTTTCTGTATATGGATAAATGATATTGTGATAGAGAGTTAGGTATTTAGTTGGTTGGTTAGTTATTCTTTCTTTCTTTCTTTCTTTCTTTCTTTCATCCCTTGCCTCTTTATTTTTTAGTTTTTTATATTTCTTTCTCTTGTATTGGCTTTTCTGTACCTTTCACCCTTTTTTAAAGATCTGTTTGGCTTTTATTGTACCTCACGTTGAAAACTTTCAATAAAAGCATTTACCAAAAAAAGAAAAGGAAAAAAAGAATCTGCCTCTGCTGGATTCACTCCATCCATGATTCGGGGAGAGGCTGCCTAACTCACTACTGTGTGCACACAAGGGACATTGCTTTTCTCCAGAAACAGCTCCCATCTGGGCAAAAGCTGAGCCTTAGTTTGACCAGGGCTTTTTTCCCCAGCCGGAACTCTCTGGAACTCAGTTCCGGCCCCTCCTCAGGTGGGCACCATTGGCATTATAACAGTTCATGGTGAATTCTGGCACCTCTTTTTCTAGAAAAAACAGCACTGAGTTTGAGAGTGGATGAATGGGAGCATGCACAGCAGAAAGAGGGAGAAATATTGTTGCTTTGCAGAACTACTTCTGCCAACTACAGGCAGGTAGCCATGTTGGTCTGCCATAGTCAAAACAAAATTAAAAAATTAAAAATTCCTTCCAGTAGCACCTTAGGGACCAACTAAGTTTGTTCTTGGTATGAAGTGTGCATGCACACAAAAGCTCATACCAAGAACAAACTTAGTTGGTCTCTAAGGTGCTACTGGAAGGAATTTTTTTTATTTTTTATTTTGTTCTGCCAACTGTTGTGCATGCTGAAAGCATGACCCTTTTGTGGCGGTTTAACCTGAAGTACATTTGGCTGCGAAGCAGACAGACAATAAAACAGATCAGATCCACAGTAGCAACTATTCCATTTATACTCGCCCCCTATGACTGGCTCTGTTCATTCACCAGCACAATATTTTCAAAACACATTATTGGAACACAGCAGTTGTTATCCACTCACCCCAAGAGAACGCCAAATAAAATGCTTGTGTCCACAGCATTCAAAGCAGATGAATGCTGGGAACTGTAGTTAATGGTTCTATGAATGGTGGCTCTGTGAGGGGGAAAACTACAACTCCCAAGATTCTATGAGAGACATCATGTGTTTTAAATGTCCCACAAGCAGGTTTTTATGGGCATTTTTTCAGTGTGTTGAAATGTATCCCTGCTTACTGGTACGTTTTAACTGGGTTGCAATAATTATACTGTGAGCAGCGACAGAAGGAAGTTTCATAACCTGATGACCTCATTAAAAAATTATACTCCTCATAGAATCACTGCAAAACCAGCTTTCATTGCATTTATGAGGAAAAGAGCTAAACAAGAGGCACATTTTTTAAAATTACTCATACTATAGCAATACAGTATGAATTAAATCTCATTAGGTCACATGAATTACCTTCGCACCAGGGATTGAACAAAATGTAGACAAATTTTTTATCAGGAGTGTAAACGCTAGGTCCCGTGATCACATTTAGAAGATATTTTCCAATAATTGCATCTGCTGGACTGGTTACAACTATGCGGCACTAAGAAAAACACAATAACATCATAGGGCTATAATAGTGTACATGACAATTAGGCATCCCCATTATTCCGTTTAAATGTGAACAAACCCTAGTCCAGATGGTCTGGTGTCTTAGTTATTAAACAACCAGCTTCCAGAAAACACGGAAAAAGCAAAACTAACATCAAACACACCTGCCCAATTTATTTATTTCATAAAATTTACACACCAATTGATTGTAAAAAAAAAAAATACCTCAAAGCGGTTTACAAAAAGATTAGAGAGAGAAGAAACTCTTTTATTGAACCATGAAGGGTATAGCAAATAAGTCTTGACCTGAAATGACATCCACCCTGAAGAGCAATTTAAACCCCCTTCTTTGTGGTAGCCATAAAATGTAAATGGCCATTTCAGTCTAGGCTACCCCAAACATATGTACCTCCTTCCCATTTGTTTGACAAATCTTGGCATTCCAGGACTGATCTGTCTGTCCTGCTCTTGCATTCATGGATAGAAGAGTCCCATTGGATTGCATTGGTTTTTCACCTGGAGGGAGACAAATTCACAAATAAAACAGTCCCAGGAGGTAAGCAGTACATTGTATTCACAATCTCTTTACCCCACAATTTGGCATCTGATGTAGAATCACAAAACCCTCGATTAAACGAAGAGTTCCTGTTTCTAATCCTTAGAAAAGATAAAAGCTTGGCAGCGTGTGTTGTTCTTTCTGTACTCAAGGAGTAGCGTGGCTTCAAAGATTCAAAGATTATGATATTGCTACATTGCTAAAGCCAAGCAAATCTCAATGTGATCAGTGCCTGGAAGAGATTTACCGGTAGTTGAGATTCCCGCATTGGAGTAGAACAGTGTTTTTCAACCACTGTTCCGCGGCACACTAGTGTGCCGCGAGATGTTGCCTGGTGTGCCGTGGGAAAATTACTTTATATATAGTCAATATAGGCACAGAGTTAATTTTTTTAACATTTTCTAATGGTGGTGTGCCTCGTGATTTTTTTCATGAAACAAGTGTGCCTTTGCCCAAAAAAGGTTGAAAAACACTGGAGTAGAAGACCCTTGGGATCTCTTCCAACTCTACGATTCTATGGTAGTCTACCTGGAAGGTCCCAGATACTACCTGGGATATCAGTGGAATAATAAACAACATCATGCATCTGTAGCTCTGGTTCCCCTCTTCAGTTCCATTCCTCTTCTCAACACATATAAAAATATCCGCATTGGAAGCCATTCAGAAAACCCAACAAATACTTTCAATTTTTATTGAACTTGCCCACCGTGTCTGCCTGACCGATAGCAGATTGTGGCATCTCTGAAGGACAAACATCCGCTGTATTCCTAGACACCCTGGGATGAATCAAGTCACGTTTTGCTTGCTTACCAATGCTGAGCTGCAGTGTGATGTTGTCATTGTTGCTCAGCTCCCTGCTTAAAGTCAGCTTCAACTCAAAAGGCTGCCCACGTCTCACAATCAGGCTGCCGTTGTTGTAGTCGCCAGTGTGATGGAGGCGGGTATTCTGCTCTCGGAGGAAATCGATTCCAGTAACCTTCAGCGGATCCCCTGGGAAGGATGGCAAAGAAGGTAATAAATAATAATAATAATAATAATAATAATAATAATAATAATAATAATAATAATAATAATAATAATAATATGGTGATATATTTATACCCGAGCCACTCAGGGAGGCTTCCAACAAAATATTAAAATTACAATAAAACACCAAGATTAAAAGTTTCCCTATGCAGGGCTGCCTTCAGATGTCTTCTAAAAGTCGGATAGTTGTTTATCTCCTTGACATCTGATGGGAGGGCGTTCCACAGGGAGGGCGCCGCCACTGAGGAGGCCCTCTGCCTGGTTCCCTGTCACCTCACTTCTTGCAGTGAGGGAACCGCCAGAAGGCCCTCGGAGCTGGACATCAGGCTGAATGATGCGGGTGGAGACGCTCCTTCAGGTATACTGGGCCGAGGCCATTTAGGGCAATGGTTTTCATGTTTGTCTGTGTATTAGGGGAGGCTGGCGTCTCATTCAGCTTGGTGGTTTCTGAAGTTTAAAGGCAATGTTAACGCTACAACATACCGGTATATAAGCTTACAAAAGGTAAAAGTCAAAACAAAATAAAAAATTTAAAAATCCTTCCCGTAGCACCTTAGAGACCAACTAAGTTTGTTCTCGGTATGAGCTTTCGTGTGCATGCACACTTCTTCAGATACACTGAAATAGAAGTCACCAGACCCTTATATATAGTGAGAGGGTGAGGAGGGGTATTACTTAGAAGGGTGGTGGGAATGGCGCAACGGAACACAGTGATGGAAACCAGAGCGCACAGAAACACCATTTACCTTCCCACCACAGCAGTACCTCTTTATCTACTTGCACTGGTGTGCTTTCGAACTGCTAGGTTGGCAGGAGCTGGGACAGACCAACGGGAGCTCACCCTGTTGCGGGGATTCGAACCGCCAACCTTCTTATCGGCAAGCCCAAGAGGCTCAGTGCCATCTGCTCCTATAAGCTTACACGAAGGATATGGGGCTGACAGAAGATTCAGCCTGCTGTATACTGGGGAGGATCCCATGCCATCTTTGTGCTTACACCTAACAGGCGATGTCATTTTAGGTCTGCCCAAACTTGCATTTTGATTCCCCAAGGAGCTGGTTGCAGAGCTGGCCACGGAAAGTCAATGCAAAAGTACCATGGCCTTATAATTATTTCTGGATGATCAATTTACTGCTTCTTAGAGTTGTACCTGTCCAGCACACTTAATATGTGTACAGAGAAGGAGGGAGTGGCGTCAGCAAACTTTATTTTTTAAATTACTTTTGCATTGGTGTGATGACAGATGGGCTAACTATGTCTCCCTGCCGTACGGTTACTAAAAGGTACAGGCACACCTTTGCAGTCAAATGTTGACCATTCTAACTTTGAAAGGCCACCTCTTCCCTCCCATTAATAAATCTCTCAATCTGACCTTGAGTTGACTGTGAGCTAGAAACATTATTTTTTCACAGTGGGGCTTGAAAAGGTGGATTTGTTGTAGGAGTTATGTAAATCCCTCAAACTTGCATGGTTATACCTGCATTGGAGGGGGTTGGACTAGACAACCCTTGGGTTCCCCCCTCCAACTTTACAATTCTATGATTCTATGGCTTAGTTGTTAGAGATGACTGCCAGTGAATATGGCTTGGCCGTGTAAGTTTTGTGGTGAGTTTAGCTTCTCCTTGGGCCAGAAGTCAGCAATTTATCCTAATCACAAGCCTTGCAAGCAAGAGGTTGCCTTTACAGAGCTGGTTTCTGCCACATTGGGACTCCCCACCCAAGAATATAATGTACAGTGGTACCTTGGTTCTCAAATGTCTTGGTACTCAAACACCTTGGTTCTCAAACGCTGAAAACCCAGAAGTAAAGTGTTCCGGTTTTCGAATGCTTTTCGGAAGCCGAACGTCTGATGCGGCTGTTGGCTATTGTTTCCGGGGTGCCTGCACCAATCAGAAGCTGTGCCTTGGTTTTCGAACATTTAGGAAGGGACTTCCAGAGCCGACTAAGCTTTTGTTTTTGCTATTTATTTTGCGTTTTTGTTTTTAAGGCTTTTTCGGTTCATTTGCTTTTGTGACTGTGTGGAACCCAGTTCAGCTACTGACTATCATCAGTGCAGGTAAGAAAAAAAAAAACAATTTTAATTTTTATCATCTATAATACAGTCTTATTTATTTTATAGTACAGTACATTAATTATTGGGACGCGGGTGGCGCTGTGGGTTAAACCACAGAGCCTAGGGCTTGCTGATCAGAAGGTCAGCGGTTCGAATCCCCGCGACGGGGTGAGCTCCCGTTGCTTGGTCCCAGCTCCTGCCCACCTAGCAGTTCGAAAGCACATCAAAAGTGCAAATAGATAAATAGGTACTGCTCCAGCGGGAAGGTAAACGGCGTTTCCATGCGCTGCTCTGGTTCACCAGAAGCGGCTTAGTCATGCTGGCCACATGACCTGGAAGCTGTACGCCAGTTCCCTCGGCCAGTAAGGCGAGCTGAGCGCTGCAACCCCTGAGTCGGACACGACTGGACCGAATGGTCAGGGGTCCCTTTACCTTTACATTGATTATTGTTTTCATTTTATGGATCAATGGTCTCATTAGATAGTAAAATTCATGTTAAATTGCTGTTTTAGGGGTTGTTTTTAAAAGTCTAGAACAGATTAATCTGTTTTGCATTACTTTCTATGGGAAAGCGTGCCTTGGTTTTGGAACGCTTTGGTTTTGGAACGGACTTCCAGAATGTATTAAGTTTGAGAACCAAGGTACCACTGTGTGTCAAAAGCAGCAAAATGAAACTGTGCCAATCAGTAATTTGCAATCCCACCAAATACCGGTAGCTGGTAACAGATAAGAATCCCAGCAAACTGAATTTCAATCCACCATGCTAGTTTACAAGGATGTGCTTTGTTTCGACTTAAATTTAAACATTTATTTACTTTAACAAGATTAATATACTAGCAGGTCAACAAAACCTCTGAACAGTTTACACAAAGTATACATTATATCAGTGCTTATTTCTGGGGGTACGCAGGGGTACTCATAAGCCTAGACATTTTGTGAATCTTTGTACTTTTGTCCATTTACTGCATTTATTTCCCCCGATTTGAACTATAAAATGGTGATTTTGTTGAGTCAAAATGAGAGCACCCCTAAACATTTTTTTTAGGAAAAAAGCACTGCATTAAATTACCAATAAAACCAGATGATAGAAAAAAGTTAAACCCCCCAATAAATATAAATAAAATTAGCAGTTTTCAAAAATGTGCACTGTAAAACAGAATTACCTATTAAAACACCTCTCAAAGTTACATTTCTTGGCCGTATTTATTACAAGCTTGGGTAGAATCTTAGGTTCTACTTTAACATAGTGGATCAAGGGAGAGAATGTATGATTTGCCTGTGTCACTCAATGGAAAACAGAATATAAATCTTTCATTCTGCTTCAGATGACATTTATTAACACTAGCAGAAAGTTTAAGTGTGCTTTCCATTTTGATGGGCAGAGGCTGACTAGCTGTCTTTAGCAGGAGAAACCAACAGGAGTAGGTTTTAGCAATGCAATGAACGAATGAATGAATCTTTATTTGCATCAGCCACCAGCCATAGCAATAAAACAAACAAAATGTGGCATACAGAAGATAAAGGTAAAAAGTCAACTATATAAAATACATTTTGGGGGTTTGGATCAATAGTCAAATAATGGAGTTTATTCTAATTGCCCCGGCTAAAAGCCTTGCAACCTTTGCTGTCACCTGTTTATCTTGATCTGCCAAGAGAAAGGACACTAACAGTGGTTGGGGAACCCGGAATGGACAATAACAGAGAGGTGATAACCTCACTCCTCTTTATAAAGAGTGCAAGCCAGAAGGGACATGCACCACTGATTTGGTACTGCCATATCCACAGGGACATATTTTTTTTGGAATCGTCCCTCAACTACAGCCAAAGGCAGGCAGTATATTCAATCTTGCAAGAGTAAAAGCATTCCTATATTTTGGAATTATTAAGTTACGCAGATAGGGTACCAGAGAGTCAAGATGACTAGGTGGGAAATAGTCATACCATGGGCAAAATTCCCTTATTGTGGCCAGATTGTTCTGTCACTCGATATCATATAGTCGCTGTCTAATTAAATCGCTTGCTTTACTAAAACCCAGTGCGAGTAGCTGTTGTGGTGATAAACAACAAGAGTGAAGTTTTTGGTAGACAATTATAGTCCAGGTGCTCTTAGCAATGCAACGTTCTTGGCCATTTGAAAGAAAATGGGTGAGTACACACATCTCAGCAAATGAGCAACCGGTAAGGTAAAGGTAAAGGGACCCCTGACCATTAGATCCAGTTGTGTCCGACTCTGGGGTTGCGGCGCTCATCTCGCGTTACTGGCCGAGGGAGCCGGCGTACAGCTTCCGGGTCATGTGGCCAGCATGACTAAGCCGCTTCTGGTGAACCAGAGCAGCACATGGAAACGCCGTTTACCTTCCCACCGGAGCGGTACCTATTGATCTACTTGCACTTTGACGTGCTTTTGAACTGCTAGGTGGGCAGGAGAGCAACAGATAGCCCTAGCCTATTTCATGGATAGGCAAAAGACACCTGCCAGGTAAGTGTTAGACTACAACTTCCATCAGCCAGAACCAGCAAGGCCAATTGTTTGGGATGATGGGAGTTGTAGTCCAACATCATCTTTGGCTCCTGTTCTGAACCACTTTGGCTCCTGTTCTGAAACAGCTCATCCTCTGCCATTTTCTACCGAGAATCCTCCTCTCTTCCTCACACCGTTGGACAAATTTTTTTGACCCAGAACACCCCAGATTTCGGTTGCCTCTGCTGGAAGAAATGCTACTTCCACTTACGCCAGCATAGCAAGTGTGGCAAAGATCGGGCTGCCAATTTGGTGCCCCCCCTCTTTTCTTTGCATATAGAAGGAAGTTGCTTAGCTTATGTGTGATATCACCTTTATACCGTATTGGCCCGAATATAAGTCGCATCTTTAAAATTCAAGGGGGGAAGGGGGGGAAAAGACAATAACCGAATATACGCCGCTCCCTTAAAATTCCACAGGCACTCACACCCGTTCCGTTTTACTGTAGGTCTGTTTCAGCAGTGATATCGTAAACGCCCATTTTTGTAAGGTTGTGAATTTAAGCTGCACTTTAACGTTTCACGGTTGGAATTTTTTTTTGGGGGGGGGAAAGTGAGGCTTATATTCAGGCCAATATGGTAATATCACCACAGCTGAAGGAAAGCAGGAAATAATAAAGGTGCCCCAGAAATATCCTCTGATCAAATGCCTACCGCAATTGTTTGCTCATTACAAAGTGGAGAAGTTCCTTTTAAAGGAAATAAAAAGGGAATTAGTAAAGGCTTTCTTCTCTGTTAAGCAAACAAGAACAGGAAACAAGGGGGTAATAATTTGGCAGGGTGGGGAATGTGTACAAGAGGAATTTATTCTCTGTGGCTAGCCATGCATGATCTGCTCCTCAAAAGCTGCGTACACTGTCAACACCAGGCAATTGTTTCCTACGTCAATGGATGCTTAGCTTGCATTCTCCATGGGCAGATTTCAGATGTGCTTTTGAGCCTCTCTTCATCTTTTGATGTGCGTATGTGAAAGACAGGTTACTTATACACTAGCCCTTCTCTCTGGAATTGCCGCAACCGGCTCTTAAACCTTTTACAGAGAATCCACACAATGTCATTGCCACATTTATACAGTAGTGTGTTCTGTGCCCCCCCTCCAATTCCCCCCTCCAAAAAACCCTGATTTTATTGTTTGCAATAAAACACAACAGTAGTTGAAAGCATGTACAGGAAAGCACTACTGCAGTTTCAAAGAGCAATTGTGCCTTTAATTAAATGTTTCCTGTTTGCTTTTCCTCTTTTTCTCCTTGGCATACATACTCATAAAACCATTAAAAAACTATTAGTCATGCTGATAAGAAAACAGGACCTTTACTTGGCCAAACTGCGAGAGGCAGTGAAGGATAGGCGTGCCTGGCGTACTCTGGTCCATGGGGTCACGAAGAGTCGGACACGACTGAACGACTGAACAACAACAACAATATACATGAATGTTGGGGTACGCATAACCCTAAACATTTTGTGAACCTAAGTTTGGCCTCATTGAAGGACAGTATTTCAATATGAATAGGAAAAGGAGAGTATACTTAAACATTTATTTATTTTTTTAAGAAAAAAGCACTGCATGAAACTCACAGGATTTTTAATGGGCCTGTTAGTTCTTTTAGAGTATATAGCATACGGACAAAAACTTGAAGGGAATTATACCCATGTTATCTGAAGATCAAAGAGCAGCATTCTAACATTTATTAAACAATTATAGGGGCTGGCTGCAAATCTCAGGGGCTGGGTGCCCATAAACCACAGCAGTAAACTCATAAAACCATTTAATTGCAGGTTGTGTTACCTAGGGCTATCAGATAGAAGTGAAGAGGAAGAAATCAATTCGAGGGGAACTAAACATCCCTTATGTACTTACCAGCTGCTTGGCTCATGGTTTCTCCTGGGCTTTGCTTCTGTAAAAATTTGCACAGGCAGGAGCGGCCGGTCCCACGTTTTTTCTGACTGGGCTGAAGGAAGCTGCCTCCTATTTATCAGATTCTTTGAGGTGTTAGAATGCACATTGCAAGGGGGCGGGGCTTGGGAAGAGGAAATTGAAATGCAAGGACAACTTTAAAAGTTTGCAACGAGCATGAAAGCATCCTAAGTAGCCGAGGAGACATGTGCCAATTAACGCTCTGACAGGTGGCTTACCTGTGAAATCAAGTGAAAGTCACTCACATGCCTTGCTTTTTCATTCACAATTTGGACGAAATGCCCGCATAGCTGTCAACTTTTCCCCTTTCTCGCGAGGAATCCTATTCGGAATAAGGGAATTTCCCTTTAAAAAAAGGGAAAAGTTGACAGCTGTGCGAAATGGACTGTATCAAAATGGCCATCAGAAGAACTTTGCTCCTTAAGGGAGCGTTGTTTATCTCATTAAGTCAACTGTTTGGTCGAGTTATTGGTTTAATCAACTGCTCTGGTCATGGATTTTAGTGGCGTCAGGATCAAGGACTTGCTAAAACTCTTGTCATCCTCATCTGTAGCCAGTTGAGGCTGAAAGCAGAGGAAACCTGCAGAGATATTTATTTAAGGTTGGCATTTTCAAATACAGACTATTTTATTCATTTACTAGCTGACCCGGCCATGCGTTGCTGTGGATTTTAATGGTTTTTTAAATGATTGTATTGATTTAGTTTGCGGGACCTCCCTGTTTTCAATTACCCTATTTTCGGCCCCCCCTTTCAATTACCAGTTTGTGATATTGCAAATGGCCGACGGAGCTCTGCCAGGGAGAAGCTGTATTAGCTGCAGTACCAGGTATGACATCAAATTGTGGAGCCAAGGTCTAGCTTTTGTACCTGCAGTACCAATATAGCCGTCACTAGAGGGCGCTGTTTTTCTGGTGATGTCTAATGCGTGCGCCAATTTTTTTTGTCTTTATTCTATATTTTAGGCATGACAGATGTTTTTTTTTTTATGATGCCAGATACTTCCTTGATGGTCATGTTACGCTTTGTACTAATTTGATGCGCTTTGGTCCAGCAGTTACGGAGAACATTGGTGTCCGCCGCACACACAATGGGAACATATCTATATATATCTATATATATATAGATTAAGTTTGTTAGTTGCCTTGTCTTGCCCACGGCAAACCAAAGTGACTTACAACCAAACAAATGCCCCGCAAATAGATACTTTAAAACCAGGGGGTGGCAGGTATAAAAGCTCATACCAAGAACAAACTTAGTTGGTCTCTAAGGTCCTACTGGAATGAATTTTTTATTTTGTTTTGACTATGGCAGACCAACACGGCTACCCACCTGTAACTAGAAAATATTTGTTAAGGGCAGATTGTTGGTGAATTAACATTATTCCTTTGGTTTCCCAGAGCAATTTTGTTTTGACTATGGCAGACCAACTCAGCTACCTACCTGCAAATACAAATGTGTGAGAGTCTGGAGATGGTTGGAGGATGGATGGCGGCTAACAGAATGAGGTTGTATCCTGACAAGACAGAAGTACTGTTTTTGGCAGACAGGGGGTGGGCAGATGTGGGGGACTCCCTGGTCCTGAATGGGGTAACTATGCCCCTGAAGGACCAGGTGCGCAGCCTGGGAGTCATTTTGGACTCACAACTGTCCATGGAAGCGAAGGTCAGTTCTGGGTCCAGGGCAGCTGTCTACCAGCTCCACCTGGTACGCTGGCTGAGACCCTTCTTGCCAGAGTGGTACATGCGCTGGTTATCTCCCGCTCGGACTACTGCAATGCGCTCTATGTTAATGTTATTTTAAGGAAGTGTTTGGTAAAAGGGAAGCCTTCGTTCATAGCATTTGCCATTTCTGATCTTTAAAAGGGTAAAGAAGAAGAAAAACAACTGATAAGTTGATGGTTTATAATTTCACCCCTGACTTTCAAAGGACTATTGCTGAAAAAGTGTTTTATTGCCCATTTCAACCTAGAGAGTTTTTATTATATAAAATTAGTTAGCTGTTTCTTTACACTGTGGAGATTGCAGAAACAGTCGCCACCTTTTTCCCTCAACCAGTCAACACCTAAAGCAAATAATAATGTTTCAGCGGTCATAACTTGTGGACTGCTGAGTACAGCAAATATTGATTGGGTGTAAACATATCTAAAACCCATAATTGTCCAAGAGAAGAAGAAAAAGTATTGACCTAAGACCTCTCCACCTTTGGTATATGACTCCACAAAGTGGCTGGTTTGTGAAGCCTCAAGGCTAGGATTTCCAAGGCCAGCTCTTCGGAAACAATTAAGTTCCCACTCCTGGTATGTATATAGGTTTATTTTAAGGTATATAGACATAGCATATAGGTAGCACATTTTCTGTATCTGAAGAAGTGTGCATGCACACGAAAGCTCATACCAAGAACAAACTTAGTTGGTCTCTAAGGTGCTACTGGAAGGAATTTTTTATTTTATTTTGACATTTTCTGTGATACAAGTTGGTATAGATAGCTGGTTCTAACATGGCTTCCCCCACCATCACACACAGTTAAAAGTGGTAATTAGTAAGAAAAAAAGAACAAAAAGGTAAAGGTAAAGGACCCCTGGACGGTTAAGTCCCGTGCAAGACTCTGGGGTTGCGGCGCTCATCTCACTTTCAGGCCGAGGGAGCCGGCGTTTGTCCGCAGACAGCTTTCCGGGTCATGTAGTCAGCATGACTAAATCGCTTCTGGCACAAAGGGACACCATGACGGAAACTAGAGCGCAAAGAAGAAGAGGAGGAGGAGCAGTTTGGATTTGATATCCCGCTTTATCACTACCCGAAGGAGTCTCAAAGCGGCTAACATTCTCCTTTCTCTTCCTCCCCCACAACAAACACTCTGTGAGGTGAGTGGGGCTGAGAGACTTCAAAGAAGTGTGACTAGCCCAAGGTCACCCAGTAGCTGCATGTGGAGGAGCGGAGACGCGGACCCGGTTCCCCAGATTACAAATCTACCGCTCTTAACCACTACACCATGCTGGCTCTACCTTCCCGTCACAGCGGTATCTGTTTATCTACCTGCACTGCTGTGCTTTTGAACTGCTAGGTTGGCAGGAGCTGGGACTGAGCAACGGGAGCTCACCCCGTGGCGGGGATTTGATCAGCAATCCCAAGAGGCTCTGTGGTTTAGACTACAGCACCACCTGCGTCCCTTAGATACAATTAGATACAAATGTTGATTGGGATTGCTAGTTTGGGTAACTACATCTGCCAAACCTATCGACAGTTAGTGGTATTAATTCTTTTAATTTGAGCATCCTAGGGGAAAGCATGGATAACCTACGGCCCTTCAGCAGGCTGGTGGTAATGAAAGTTGAAACCTAACAACTAAGTTGTGTCTCCCTTTTTCTAGGAGAAATGTTAAAATTCCCACCCTCCTTTCACCGTAGGTTTGTACTGTGAGAATTGGGAATATGAGAGATGTGCTCCCTCTCACAATTGCTGCATTATGGGACAGACAGTTTTAAGAAACCTGGGAATCCAAATAGTTTTTTCTAAGCCTCAGTGGAGGAAATTCACCCAGGAAAACCTATTTCTGCCATTTGCTGCAATTTTCAACTCCCCCCCCCCCCGCTTAAGAGTACTGTCGTTGGAAGACTGTCGTTTTCTATACGCTCGTTTGGCAACGAGCTACCTCAAGCTAAGTAGAACTTACTTCAGAGTAAATGAGTTTTATCAGAAGTCAACTTCTGCGAAAGAAGTGGTATGAAAATTGCAAAAAGAGGGGTGCGTTGATCACCTCTTTTTATCATCATCAGCTGGGGAAATTTATGAGGCCATGCATTTTGTTTCCTTGTGCAAATGTGATTTCAAGATTAATCTCGAGGCATAGCCGAGTTGGCTTTGGCATTCCTGGAATAGATGCACTTAAGGATTTATTTGTTTTAGATATATTGTGCTAAGGCCCTGCCTATCTACATGCTCAGTAAAACTTCCATTCTGCCAGTGGGAAAAGCTGTATTATATAGCACCTCACCTTTGCAATCGGTTTCGCGTATTTGGTATGTCCAATGGGCATTATTTTATATGTAAAATCCAGGCTAGAGCTCCAAAATATCTCCTGAATGCTCAATCCTTTTGCAAGGGGAAGGTACTACACTTCATAATTGATTTGTCTTTAAAAATTTTTAAAAATAAAATAAATATGGACTATGGCTGTTGAACACTTCCATCATTCAAAAAGATCTAGTCTCTAGTAGGGATGGGCGAGAGATTTGTTCAGTTCACATTTTAATACAAACCTGCCTAATTTGAACTTCCAAAATGAATGTGTGAACAGAGATGCTGCCACCTCACAAAAGTGACCCAAAGCAACTTACAACACAATATTAACTCTAAAAACAATCACAACAAAACAAAACGTCTATTCAAATAAAAGGCAGATGCTTATAGAACCTGCCTCACTCAGAGTGACCACAAGTACCTGAAACCCTTCAAAGTAAGGGCCAAAAGCCCAGGGGGGGGGGGAAACCCTCCCACAGAAGATGACATGCAAAATTGCTTTCTAAAATGACGGGCTGTTTGCAAATACATGCATATTAGGCAAAACTGGGAATAAAAAGGGGTATACTGGAAAAAATGTGCAAGAAGAGGTATAAGAATTTTTATGCAGACCGTTTCTAAATATTAAAAACTGATGCAGAAACGGCGAGAGCTAAATTGAAGATAGGCAAAATAGAAAGCAAAAATGTAAGATTTATCCATCCCTAGTCTCTAGGGTGTAGCACAACCCTCCTTCCCAATGCCTGTTTTAAAACTCTGGTTTATTTTTGTATAACCTGAACCAAACTTGAAATGGACCATCCTTTTTTATTTTATCTTTTAAAAAACAATTTTTTATTTCCCAATACAAAATTATATTAAAAAAATCAAATGCATATCCATATACAGAGACTCCTCCGAATCTTAGGACTTTCCCCCACCCTCTCCCTGGAGCCCCATTTTAAATATTTAAAAGGGCATCTTCTTCCAAACTCTAGCTATTATGTCGATCCATATTTTCCATGGAAATTGTTACACTACAAGTGAAATCAAAATCCTGCCAATGTTTCCACCTGCTTACAGGGATCTCTTAAACAACTTATACATTTCCCCCATTCTTTTATAAAGTTTTTGCCCTCTTGGTTCCAGAGTTTTCCACTCAGCTTTGCCATTTCGGCATAATCCATCAGCTTGGTTTGCCATTCCTCTCTGGTAGGGGCCTTGTCTTCTTTCCCTCTCTGGGCTAGTAACATCCGGGCGGCTGTTGTTCCATACTTAAAAAAAAAAAAATTCTGCTCATTTGGGATGCCAGTACCTGTAATTCCTAATAAAAAAAGCTTCTGGTGTTTTTTTAAACCAAAGTTATTTTAAACATTTTTTCCAATTCATTATACATCATCTCCCAGAAAGCTTTTACCACCTTACAGGACCACCACATATGATAAAAGTACCTTCTTTTTCTTTACATTTCCAGCAGGTATTTGTACTTGTCCTATACATTTTTGCCAGCTTGGTAGGAGTCAAATACCACCGGGTACATCATTTTCATGTAATTCTATTTCCAAGTACAACAGGATGTGAATTTCAGGTCATCCTGAAACAATGGGAACTTCACTGGGTAGCAATGGTGAGGATGCCACTAGTGTACAAAGGTTTACATTTGGGAACCTGCAGAGACTGTGGTCTGGCATGCCTGGAAGAATGCATCACAAACTGGACTTTCTGGTTTATCTTTCACGCAAGAATTCACTGCCAGAAAAAAAAGAGAGGGGTGATTTTGGGTCTCAGAGGAGAAAAGGATTCCAGTGTCTCCATCGGCTGCATGAGTGCAAGACAAAAGGCAATGCTAGGTGCTTGTGGCAGCCTAAGGATTAAGGCTTTTGTCAGTACAAATGCCATTTTTAAATAGACCGGTTCTCCATTATAGACTTGACACAATAGCCCCCAGGACTGCCTGCAAAGTACATATGGCAAGAGAGGTCTTGTATGGGGAGCATATCTCAATTGATAGCGCATGGGACTCTTATTAAATCTCAGGGTCGTAGGTTCCAGCGCCACATAGGGCAAAAGATTCCTGCAAGGGCTGGCAGGCTAAGGATGCATTCAGAGCAATATTTTTTTTAAAAAAATTATAAGACAAATTGTTGTCGTTTAGTTGTTTAGTCATGTCCGATTCTTTGTGACCCCATGGACCAGAGCACGTCAGCAACGCATACAACAGTATAAACCAGCAATACATGAAACAGTATCATGGTGGACGGTGAAAACATCATAGAGTCACAAAATCCTGAACAGATCACCCACACTGAATCAAATAAATTGTCAATACCATCCTTCAACAAAATGGTTTACAAGCTACAGGTAAATGCAGCCTTATCTTCTTCTTTTCCATTAAAATGCTGGCGTTCCTAAACAGCATTTATTTTACCTCAGCAAATATCTGTTTCACTTTTCCATCAAATAAATGCCCAAGGCTTTCAACAATATAATTATCAGTGGTTTGACAACATATGAGAACTGCTTATAATGGTCAAAATATCTATGGAAATATTACAGGGGGAAATGGTTCTAATGGCTGATAAATGCTGACTCAAAAACAATGATGCCCTATTAAAACTCTCTCCTGTGTGATTTTTCACGCACAACCTGTTACACTTTCAACGGATTTGATCTCTAGTGACTCTGAAGAGAGAATATTTGATGGTTACACTTGTAATGGGTACAATGTGATGTTTGTTCATGTATTCTGCTCTCTCTTGTAATGGAAAAGTCTTCAAACTAATACATTAATTAACCCCCATGACGTTTTAGAAAACAAAAAAACCAGAAGCAGTGTTGTATTTTCAAACAATACATTGTGTTTTTCTTCCCACAGAGAGTTAGAAGGCCAAATAAAAATATGTGTCTCTCCATTTCTCTTTCTCTCTCTCCATGCTGTCAAAATCTTGCCAACAATTCTTTCATCGTCTATATTCTTCCAAGACAAGCAAAAGCCTGAATAGCTTTGTGAGAGAATCAGGAACTGAAAAGGAGGTGCTCTTTTGTCACCCACGGAAGGTGACAAGTGGCACAAGCCCAACTCCCGACTTTGCCTTTCATAGGTCACCTTTACACTTTTGTCAGAGATGAAGGAGTCTTGCCAACCGCGAAAAGCCCAGGAGCTCTTACCGGTAAGGCTTCTAGCTGTGGGACTGGCGCAGAAAGGAGCTTGGTTGAAAAATGATGTTCCAATTTGCTGAGATTGCCCAAACGTATTTAAAATGTCAAATAACGGATGGGCTGCCAAGGTGTAAACGGCTAGATTGGGGTGATGGAGCAGCAGAGTCTCTTCTCCAAAATCACCGAAGCATCTGTGTTACTTCAACCTTTCTTATATTCTTACATCCTAAACACATTTATTTGAAAGGAAGCTCCACCGATTTCAGCGGAATTTACTTTTTTGATATATTTGCAAGCAGGATAGGCAGAGAGGAAAAAGACAAGAACTGTACTAAACAGGTCATAGCTCAATTGGGAACAAGTCAGGTTGCCAGTTGCACAGGCCGTCAAGCTAGTTAGCAGGAAAGACAGATGTGGTGGTCTGGATGGCGCTGTGGTCTAAATTTGGGTTCAAATTCAGCCTGATCAGGGTGTGATTACATTTGAACAAACGAAGGTCTGGGGCTGAGGAGACAAAAAAAAAGGTGGGCTAACATTTGCTATGGGATTATACCAAGCAATGTTTCCAGAAGCATCAATCCATGTGTTTTCAAGTTTGGTTCTAGTCACAGGTAGGTAGCCATGTTGGTCTGCCATAATCAAAACAAAATTAAAAATTCCTTCCAGTAGCACCTTAGAGACCAACTAAGTTAGTTCTTGGTATGAGCTTTAGTGTGTATGCACACTTCTTCAGATACACTGAAATAGACTTCTTCAGATACACTGAAATAAGACTTCTATTTCAGTGTATCTGAAGAAGTGTGCATGCACACGAAAGCTCATACCAAGAACAAACTTAGCTGGTCTCTAAGGTGCCACTGGAAGGATTTTGTTTGTTTGTTTGTTTCAAGTGTGGTTCTGTCATTGTAAGTCTATTTGTTGTTGTTCAGTCGTTCAGTCATGTCCGACTCTTCGTGACCCCATGGACCAGAGCACGCCAGGCACCCCTATTCCTCACTGCCTCCCGCAGTTTGGCCAAACTCATGCCAGTCGCTTCGAGAACACTGTCCAACCCTCTCATCCTCTGTCGTCCCCTTCTCCTTGTGCCCTCCATCTTTCCCAACATCAGGGTCTTTTCCAGGGAGTCTTCTCTTCTCATGTAAGTCTATTACGTATAGTTAAAAGAAAGACTAGGTATAAAACACATACACAATTTGTGAAGTGGGAGAGGCAAGCAAATGTAGAATTAGTGTGAATGGGTGTGTGTCCCCATCTGAACTTTTACTGTAGATCACGACATGAGTACGGCCTGGCCTAACTCAATATGAGTAAAGATCCCCATTATGAACTTTCCTTGAACCTAGTGCCAGCCTTATCTCAAACCTGTCCTGGAAGGCATCAAGGAGACATATTGAGCTCCTAACACCTTTGTGTAAAGATCAGCACATGCAATCTAGTTACCAGCCAAATTTAATCAACGCCTCCTGTAAAAGACTGGTCCCCACCTAGATAAATAGCAAGATTAAGTTTAAGACAGTAAACAAACAAGGATAACCAGTTTAGTCATTTAGGTCACTAGGATTATATTCTTTCACCTTTTAATTAAGCAGAATAAACAAAACGGGAAACAGGCAGGTAACTCTAGGAGTAGACAACAGAACAATAGAAATATTGAAATTATAAGAATTGCTCATCACAATTTAAATCACTAGTCAGTAAGACTTGATTTAAATCATATATTTTTTTTACAGAAAGACTCATTCTTGCTGGTATAATCTTAATATTTACAACCAGAGGAAGGTTTCATTTTTGGAAAAATACATTTTCAGAGTAGTTTTTACAGTTATATCAAAAATTACTGATTTGGTCAAACTATTAAAAATAAAAATACATAGACTAATAATAATAATAATAATAATAATAATTTATTTGTACCCTGCCCATCTGGCTGGGTGTCCCCAGCCACTCTAAGCAGCTTCCAACAAATATTAAAATACATTAGAATATCACAGATTAAAAACTTCCCCAAACAGGGCTGCCTTCAGGTAGATAATTATGAAACTACTGTGAGGTTTAATAAGTTAACTGTTTATATTTGGACTACTTTTCTGCTGTGCTTTATCAGAAAGTACATTTAAACAATGTACTTAGAAAAACAATCATTTCCTTAGTAACAATTCAAACAATTTATTTAACTAAAACAATAACATAATAGCATATGTGTCCATGTTTCTTAACTGACGTGGTTAAACTTTTTTTAAAAAAACGACAACAACACAAAACAAAACTGAGTTTTAGAACACATGAAAAACTTAAAACAAATCCTTATTTCCTCATGAATAGCCTTTGGACTATAATGTAACTTAAATAGAAAACTATATTTAGAAATGATTTTCTTCCAAAAGCTTTTTATTTTAAATATCTGATGAAAAAACAAACTGATTTAAATAAAAAAATTCCATTTTTTAAAAAAATAATAATTAAAAAAAACACAACCCATTGATTTTTATCCACCTTGGCTCTGGGCCGTACCCATCATCTAGCTCTGTGGCAACTGTCCTTATTTACCAAATGCCCAATGTCTCTCCTCAAAGACCCTCCTCCTTTGCTGCCCCTTGTCACTGTAGTCTTTGCAGTCAGCTCAAAATCCGTCCCCGTGAAGAAAAGTGAGAGGTAACATCACCAGGCTAGGCAAGGCAAGCCGGAAGGCCCGAGTGGTGGTTGTTTTTAACCCACATGCGAGTTTTCATCTCGTCTTTTCCTTCTTTTCCTCTGCCAAGCGTGGTGTCGTGTGGAGCAGCAAAAGTCCGAGGAGGGTTAAGGATATCCCTATCCACCACAACAGGGCATGAGTCTCGCCAAAGAGCAAACTGCCAAGAAAAGCCTGAAAAGAAAAGAAAAGAAAAGAAGGAGGCTGTCGCCCTGGACTCCTTCGGAAGGAAGACCAGCAGATAGACGTAGTAATAATAACAACAAATTTGGCCCATTGGCTGGATGTTCCCTACCAGCTGAATACAGTGGTACCTTGGTTCTCAAACTTAATCCGCTCCGGAAGTCCATTCCAAAACCAAAGCGTTCCAAAACCAAGGCGCGCTTTCCAGTAGAAAGTAATGCAAAATGGGATTAATCCGTTCCAGACTTTTAAAAAACAACCCTTACAGCAGCAATTTAACATGAATTTTACTATCCAGCGAGGCCATGGATCCATAAAATGAAAGCAATAAACGATGTACTGCAGGTCACACAATCCATCAATCAATCAGTAGCTGAACTGGGTTCCACCCAGTCACAGAAACAAAACGAAGAGAGCCGCAAAAACGCAAAACAAATAGCAAAAACAGACAGACGTCAGTGTAACACTCAAAACGGAGCACGTTCGGCTTCTGGGAAAAGTTTGCCAACCAGAACACTTACTTCCGGGTTTGCAGGGTTTGGGTTTCAAGTTGTTTGAGTACCAAGGTGTCTGAGAACCAAGGTACCACTGTTATGTTGAAATCGGAGAAAAATAGGTGCTTTAATCCCAAAAATTTACATTGCATTTACATATGAACGTTTCGTTTTCCTTCTTAGGAACAAAGAGCTTCTTCTTAAAGAATCCCTCTGCTAGAGGGCCTTGCTCATCTCACACACCTCGCAAGCACCTATTAAAGGGGTTCCAGAAAGCGAGTTCTTGAACTAAGGATTTTACAAGAAGACACTATTAAATTAGGACTCATCAGAGGTTCGGTTAAAAGCAACTCTGAAAGGTGGCACTGAGCGAAGTTGCCATCCTGGATCCATGTAAGTGCTCAGAGGCATTTTTTAAAAGTAAGGAAAACCACTAAAAATACCATTTCCTCCTCCAGCAGCAACGCCTCACTCTTTTGTGCTGGTTTAACGTATTATATTATTAGCAGCACTGGGGTTCAATTCTTAAATTTCACTGCGCAGCTCTTTTCTCCTAGCCTGATTTATGTTACATAAGTAGAGAAGGGAGCACAGTACCCAAGAACAGAAAAAAGTGTATAGGAATTTCCTGCCAATTCCTCATCTCACTCAAAAACTGGTCTTCCAAAAAGTATCACGCAAATGTACTTTGTTAATTCAAGAAAATATTTAATTTAAAAAATTAATTTTTTTTAAAAAATGCAGTCAGGACATGCTTTGACCGATCACACTGGTTGCCCCTAAGACGTCACTTGTACTTACGGAAGAGATGAAGTTAGACGCTGTTGAGGTCAAAGTTGCTGTAGCCGAGGAGGAGGAATATCTCAAGGCTTTGGCAAAGAAAGTCCACATGACTGCGTTGCATGCAAGCACGAGGCCGCCGCATACAATGCGAAGCATCACGGGCAACTGTGGAACAATTGGGGAGGGACATTTTAACTGCACTGCATTTTCCGCCAATTTCGTGAGATGCGAGATCTGAGAGAATTGCATTGTCAAAACAGGGAGCGCTGCGGAGGCAGAAAACATGTTCTGGATCCGCTGTGCCAATCAGTGCTGTCAAGTATCCCGTTTCCCCCGGGATTCTCCCTTATTTCAAGCAGTTTCCCGCTGCTCTCCCTTATTTTTTATTTCCCTTAAATTTCCCGTTTTTAATGGAAGCAGCTCCTCCCCTGCTGGCCAGGGACTGGGTGGGAAGACCTCGCCTACATGGAGAGAAAAGTCTCAGCCCTCAAAGCAAGTGGGAGCCGTTTCCCATGCTTACAGGGGGGTGTATTCCTCCCCCTGCATCAGCCCCTATCCGCTGCCACCGAGCCCCTCAGCCGGCCAATAGGGTTAGCTGGCGGGCGGAGCCTGGCTGCCTTTGAGCAGGTGCTGCTTCCTGTCCTGTTTTGATGGGATCAGACAAGAAGATTGCGCGGAGCACATGGCTGCCTTCCTCTTTGCTCCGCTCCGAGCCGAGCCCGCTTGGAGTTTACATTGCTGCTCCACCCACTTTTGCTTCTGGCTCCGCCCACCACTGACATGTGACTGTCCCCGGGATAGGTGAGACTGCTGATCCCTTATTTTCAAATCCGAAACTTGACAGCTATGGTGCCAATGCCGACAGAGCAATTTCCATTCCTTGTTTTCAGTCAATCAAATCTTTATTATGGCCGTAGACCAGCAATGAGTAGGGTGGGGTACAGTCATTTTGGAAAGCTAAAAATTATTAAAACAGAAGGTACATAAAAAACACTAAGAATCTAAAAGAAGGGTTAGGAGCATTAAACAGATGTGGAAGAGCATAAAAGTTTAGCATATAAAGGACTATAGGTATCAATTTACAGCTCACTCTGATATGAGTGTGCATTAATTCTAATTTGTGGCACTGGTCAATTCTTCGTCTTGTATGAAGTTTGTATGAATGAATGTTTATTTGCGTCAGCCGTCGGCTATAGCAATAAAACAACAATACGATATACAAAGAATAGAAATAAAAAGTCAATTGTATAAAATACATTTTAGGGTTTTGAACCAATAGTCAAATAGTGCACCTTATTCTGATTGCCCCAGCTAAAAACCTTGCAAACTTTGCTGTCACCTGCTCCTCTTGATCTGCCAGGAGAAAGGACACCGTGGCAGCCGTTGGGCGACCCGGAATGGACAATAAAAGAGGGGTGATGATCTCATCCCTCAAGTCTTTATACAGAAAACGAGAGAAAGGGACAAACGAACGAAGGAGAACTGCAGAAGAGGCCAACAAAATAGTAGCCGTATATCTTCCTCCATACAATTTAGGATCACAGAAGCAATGGCTAGAGTTTGGGGGAAAAGAAGGGATATGTCCTTATGGTCTCTAGGAGCCAGAGCTACAAAGTCAACTTCTATAGTCTACCCTTCTGGAAGAACAAACTGTTATAAAAGTTAGGTTCAACCCCAGAAGGGAGTCCACGAACCCGGGGGAGAGCCTTAGTAGGGCTCCCCTCCTCTCAGGAGCACTTATGAATAAATAGAGACGATACAAAATCTCCCAAAGCAAGGCGATAGCCCTTTATTAGAAACTGCTGCAGCAGCAGGGTGTCTTGCAAGCAAAAGACCTCCAACAAAGGCGCGCAAGCTCCTATATAGACTTTTGAAATTGCTCCCCTCCAGCTCAAGACCACCCCTCCATACATTAGAATTACATCACAAATTGGGAGGGTCTGGTAGCAGTGATCTGAGTATCTTGGACCCTGCCCCCATGTCTCCTCTTGCCCTCCACCAAAAACCTATCAAGTGAAACAAAAGATATTTACATTTCCCTATATCCCAGCCAAGTTAATCACACCCTTTTGTCTGACACTCAGATATAAGGATGCCAGAGATTATCACTCAGACAGAGGGCTGCTGAGTAGCTGGAGGGGCAACCCCCCCCCCTTTGTTCCTGAGACAAAGAAATACTTGGTCAGTTGGGAGTCAAAATGGAGTGAGGCCTGTCTTCCTGTGCTGTTTTTCAGACATGTGGCCTTATTTGTTTTGGTACATTAATAACAATTATTATTATATAAATAAAACACCTTAAAATTCTTACAACAAAACTCACAGCCGTGCGTGATGGCATAAATTTCAGAAGGTACAGACAGACACTGGTCAACTTTATTCAGATTGTTATGATGCACCTAACAGAGCCTTGTTTTTAACCACTCATTTGGTCACCGCTGGAGACCAGGAATTCCCTCCAGGTAAGTGACTGAGCTGCCCAAGCAAGGACAAAGTGCTCCGTGTTGCTAGCTCCATCGGCTTCGGTCCTGTGGAGGAAATGGCTTCACTTCTTCTGCAACAGCTACAGAAACAAGCTTGCTTGGGCAGGGGGGAGAATCAACAGCTTTTTACACACAAGTATAAAGAAAGCAAAATGGGTCAGTAGAAACAAGACCACTCTGGCACCAGTTTAGATCTTCGTTGGTGTATTATACATAATTACCTATGTGTCCCATATTTCCTCATAGTTAGATAAAGCCAAGTTCTGGTCTAGATTCACTCTGGTTCAGAAGCCAGTGATATAAACTTCTCAGAGCGGAATACTGTACTGAAAGATTATGGATGAGCCTGTCAAGGGTTTTAAATGTGAGGAGACATCTCCCAATTCAAGCATTCTTTAGCAGGATCTTTCTTCCAGTTGTTCAGGAAACAGCTTAGCCAAATGAGAAAAAAAAACCCTGCCTCGCCAACTGACTAAGCATTTCTCAACTAAATTGAGCATTCCAAGGAGCCCTTCTTCAAACAAACTCTGATTGGCAAGATCCGAAGTATTTACTCTGAGCGAAGTCCGATTGCGCTTGGCAAATAATCTTTCTTATTAGCAAATAGCTTTTGCAACTTCAGGTTAGATTTGCATGCTTACTGCCCTGTTGCGGGGGACAGAGATATCCATACGCATGCCGCAAGGACACAGAGCAAATTGATTCAAACAGATCCACAAACGCAGAGGGAAAGCAGCTTACACAGGAAGCACTGGACACATGTCAAGGGCACTTTCCAGGCAATGCAACTCTTTGTCAACTCTTTATTGACAAAGATAACACTTACAGTCGCTTCTACAGCTCTGGGTTCCTACACACACCAATCTAGTGACTAGGTAGATATTCCCAGGTCTGTATTCTATGGACCAGTTGCAGCAACAGGAGACCACTCTCCCTCTACCAGTTTATGTACCTTCCCCTGATAGGCTGCATACATGCAGCCAGAGACTGTGCCTGTGTGGCAGCTTCCACCGCTCATCGCTTTTCAGCCCCCTTCTGGTTCTAGGACACAGTGGTGCAGCAGAGGGTGGGGAAAACACTTCCGTTTATCTCGCCTGCCTCTCCCTGCAGCTCTGAAGCTTCTCCCACCTCTGATTCTTGCCTCCCGGCCAGTGCAATTCCCTACAAGCCACTGCCCCTCTCCCCGGTGTGCTCACTGTCAGCATCCTGCCAGTTCATGGCTACACAGCATCTTCGGCTGGCCCAAGGGAGAGGAGGACAGGGCTCTGCACCTTTAAGAGGCGTGAGGAAGAGAGATAGCTTGTCGTGCAATTCCCTCTTCCACACCACTATTTTAAGGTGCAGGATCCCTACTCTGGCCACCATAATATAAATGCGTTATCAGTCCGGACTGGCAGGTTAACAGTTCCATCATCCCTCGGTCCGCAGTAACCTGGGCGGATAATTGTGGTATTTCAGGTGAAGTTGTTTGAATTGGTTCAGAGGAGTATGCCTCCACTCTTGAACTCGGGGCTGACTGTGTCTCGCCCGTCATGCAGCCGGACTCCTCGTGAGTAGCACTAGAGACTAGAGCAGCAAAACTGTTTGCAGTAGGAAAGTTGCTACAAATCTCTGCCAGGTCATTGTTGGACAAAAAAATCACTGATTTTCATCTGTTTCTTGGCAGTGTCCATGGCCTCACTGGAATGCTGCCTAATGCGCTTCTTCCCCCTCATGTCAGCACAATCGAAGAGGGGGAGAGGATCCCTCAATCCACAGAGTCAGATCAGGGCAAGCCGCATTAATTAATGGGCGTAGTTCTCTTTAACAACTCACTCATTAGCAGTCTTTATCTGTAACTTTGACTTGCTGATTTATAGGAGTAGTAAAACCATAAAACAATAAAAACAATTCTAAAACGCCGTTAAGGCTCTTAAAAACGTTGAAAAGAACATAAAAATGAAAAAAAGTTTAAAAGAACTTAAAAAAAGGAGATAAGCATTACCGAATGCAAGTAGAGGCTGCTCTTCACGTCGCCATCTTGCTTACATCCTTTGATATTTTATATTTATATAAATGCAAACACACAGGGGAATATGATTGTATATCCACCTTCATGGATGGTAATGTGAAGGCAGCCCTGCTTATGGATTTTTTTAATGTTGGGTGCTTTATCGCTTTATTATAATTATTATAATTATTATTATTATCACAGTCATACCTCAAGTTGCGTATGCTCCGTGTTGCGTACGTTCAACTTACGGACCTCCGTGACCCGGAAGTCCTCCCTGGAGCGTGCGCAACGCGCGGGTGCGCAAAAGCATTCTGTGCATGCACAGAAGCGCAAAAACGCGTGAACTTCCGGGGTTTTTTTGGGGGGGGCGTTCGTGTTAAGCACGCCTGTGTTATGGGGTACCACTGTATTCTGTTGCGAGCTACCCAGAGTGGCTGGGAAAACCCAGTCAGATGGCTGGGATATAAATAATAATGATGATGATGATAATAATAATAATAATTTATTTATAGCCCGCCCATTTGGCTGGGTTTCCCCAGCCACTCTGGGTGGCTCCCAACAAAATATTAAACAGAATAAATCTTCAAACATTGAAAACTTCCCTAAACAGGGCTGCCTTCAGATATCTTCTCAAAGCCAATAAATGATATGATGATTATTATGATTATTATGGACTTGCAGTGTGACCCAATCTCTGCTTCAGGCATTTCCCTCTGCATCTTTGGGTCCCAAGTGTGTCTGTCAAGGATGAAACTCCATGGGCAAATGACCCTGAAAATCTCCGCGAATGTGTACAGGGACATGCGGTTTCTGTTGTTAATGCAAATCCTGCCTTCGTGGGTATGCCCTACACAACAGGCAGCTTACATAAGGTGGACCTGACAGAATACCAGAAGGAAAAGAAAAGGGTGCGGGCGGGAGAATCAAGCACAGAATGGGCACAAATAAATGGTCCTTTGAATAAACAGAGAACAGAAAGGCGTTGATTCACCATGGGGATTAACTGGCCTCTGCCACACCTTTGGGTGCCTTCAGTTACCTGGGGGCCACCCAGGCAGGCTTTTGTGTTGGACCTTAAAAGATGAATGGGGAAGCAATCCATTTCCCACTGTGTGCCAAGAGAGGAGGGGGAAAAATATTCCAGGAGGCTCTAAGGACAAACTATATGTTACACAGGTGGTCTATGGCTGGATCTCCCAATGGGTGCATTTCTAAGGAAATGCAGGCAACAAAATTGTATTCCTGGGGTATTTCACCCTCTCCCACGTATTGATTTTCTGATTTGCCCTCCTCCACACTTACTGTTTGCCCCATGCTTTTAGTTATAATTTTTTTAAGAACAGCATTTAAACCATCTGAGAAGCTGAAGACAGAGTGCTGCTTCCTGCTTCTCCAACTACAGGGCAAACATACCCTGTAGGAGGAGGGCAATTCTGTGCCGGAAGGAAGAAAGAAGTTGGTGGCCCACGGTGGCTGCATTTCATCTATTCATTTTTTAAAGAAAAGATCGCGAGACCCACCCAACTTTACTTTGATCCTTAAAATTACCTTTGCAGGTAAGCTGCACTGTGGGAGCTGGAGTCCCATGAAAAGCTCAGGGCAATGCAGCCCGAGCTGTAGCTCCTCCTTCCAGCACCAACCATCAGGAAGCTGGCTGCCTGGCTGGGGAGAAGCCACAGAATGGGGGCCTCACAATCCTCAGGTTTCTTATGGCATCTGCAAAGCAGGGATACCATTTCCCACACGCTGTGTTTGAGTGCCCTTAGCAGAAGACACTACAGTTCTTATTTTTGAAAGCTGGAGTTGACTTTACCAGTGGCACTTTGGTAATATGGTGCTCTGAGCAAGGACCTTTGCCACTCCCCCTAGATATTTCTTATTTTCACAATAGTTCCTTTTGGTAACAGTTCCTTTTTTAATGGATCTTCTCAATATTATTATTATTATTATCGTTGTTGTTGTTGTTGTTACTATGTGCCCTGTCAGAAAGGTGCCCTATTTGGGGGAACCAACCACCCACAGCTCCCTAAATTCGGGGCTGACTTTACAGCAAGGTTCCCCATCTCTGATCAAGTTGCAATCCTACAAGAACCTCAGTATTGCGATCATTCACCCTACTGCAGTTGGAGAGCGAGAACTCGAGAGCCACCTCACGGCAAAGGTGAGATTCGCACATGAGATTTCCCAACGCACAGCTCAGCCTCTGAAGCCCCAATGCGATGCTTTTGTTTCACTGAAAAGCCACGACTGCCCTCTGCCTTAGAAAATTGCCTCCCGCCAGGAAATTTAATTCCTAAGGCACCCCAAACCGACTGGCAATTCTGGCGCGCGCAAAGCAACGTGTTTATAAAGACGTCTCCAAAACTTTGCCGTGTTTCTTTTAAATCTCTGCTTTCTCCAATGTAAAACCGTGTGTGTGATCCGCGATCAGGGTAGCGATCAAGCCCAGAGACACTAAAAGCACAGCGTAGGTTCTGACGCACGGATGAAAACTGATGCGCTTTCGGAGGGTCGCTTGGAGATGCCTCCCAGCTGTTTTTACGCGTGTCGCTGCATCCATCCATTAATTCCCCCCCCCGTCTCTTCCGGGACAAACGGGCCACAAACCTCTCCCCAGCTGCCCAAATGTAGCACTGCGCCCCGATCCTGCCCTCGGGAGGGAGTAGAGCCCGCTTCTTACCCAGGAGCAGGCACCAGAGGCCGCCTCCTCGCCTCCGACGACCGCGGCGCAGGCTCCCCGCAGGTAATCCGCCCCCAGGGCCAGCTTAGCGGAGCAGGCGGCCAGCGCCCCCAACAGACCGGCCCCGGCGGCGAAGGCAGCCCCCCAGCCGGCTGGCATGGCGACTCCGAGGCTCCAAACACACGTGCGCAAGGGGACGCCCACCACGTGGCTCCCAGACACGCTCTTCCGGGTTGGGTCAGCTCACGTGACAGCCCTGCTCCGCCCTCTTTTAAAAACTGGCTGGGATCGAAGGCAGTGTACCGGCAACATACCACTTTATTTTTAAGGGGGGGGGGGAATCCCAAAGGATGCTCTTTACCCTCCGTGCCCCGCCCAGCATGCGCAGAGAGAGGGAGAAAGTGGAAGATGTATATACTGAGGAGAAACAAGGGGGAGGGCAGAGAAGAACACACGCACAAAAATTAATAATGGAAAAGGAGCCCAGGTAAAAAACTACACCCCCTAAGCAAGAACACTACTAGCTACCAACTAGTAGTAAGGAAGTTGAAAAGAAGGGGGGAAGTGAATAAAATAGAAGAAAACCTGTGTGATTAGTGGGATCTGAAAAAGGTACCTGCTGCATTCAACAAAGGGACAAGAACAGAAGCAGGCTTAGAGTTATGAGCGGATAGCTATGCAAATGGATTAAAAAGAACAGAGGGATGAGAAGAGGATTGAAAAAGAGCAATGGAGCAGATACACCAGGAAGATTTCGACATATGTATGCAACAGGAGCGGAAAACCTAATTATTTAAAAAATGTTTAATCAATTTGGATTCATTTGTTAAAATTTGGAAAACTAATAAAAATTAAATACAAAAAAGGAAAGAAAAAAGAAACAAGTTATTATCCAGGTCAATTTCTGCAGAGCCAACTTAGGTAATTTCAGAACAAGTATTTTCGTTTATTGCCTCTGGTGCCTGTGCACCGGTTTTAAATTCTAACGTTCCCAGTCTTCTGTAATAGGCGTCCATGAATTTTATTCAGTCTGATTAATAATGTTGTGTTGTGATCTTCCAAGATGAGCTGGGTACAGTTGACATACACAACCACTGGCAATTCTGTTTAATATTGGTCTTGGGCCGTTTACAGGGATGTTTCATATTATAGGGTGTCTGGTTAAAAATGACCATTAATTAACAAATAACAAAACAGTTCACACTGCCCACAGTATAAAATATAATCTTAGTTTTGTTTTACTGAAGAAATAAAAACCTAGTAGTAGAAAACATTACTTAACAAGTAAACAATTCATCTAATTTCCCTCACATTCAGTATATACACATTCTGAAAGAAGTACTACAGGGATTCATCTAGGAAAGGTAAGAAACTTTAAAAGTCATACTAATACAGTACATCAATAAGGAGTCATGGTGATAATCCCAGCACCTACAACATCGAGACTGAATTAGCACCATGGCTCAGTAAGAAAGGAGAACTACACTGAGGCAGAAGATCTACCTGCAGCAAGAATGCTTTACTCAGAATTTGTAACATAATTTGTAACAACCCTGATCGAGGTGTTTCGCATGTCTTTGTGAATAAAATTAAAACTCTTGATGCCGTTTCAGGATGGTTCTTGACAAAGTCCACTCTTTCTTTTCAAAAAAGAGTTTTCAACACGAAGCACTTGAACTTCCTACAAAAGAGAGAAGAATACTCAACGAGAATTGCAAGGGTTAAATGCAGGCACCTAGGCATGCTTACATATTTAGAAACTCGGATCCGTGAACCAAGCTACTTGAGTCTGGGCTCAAGAAACTAGAAAGAAGAGATCCTATCTCAAAGTATGAACCCCAGAGAATGATGAATGGGAAGGCCGAAAGTTAGATCTATTAAGTGAACAAAAGTATTATTTTCTTCAAGCATTTGTTCCAGCTCCCATCAGAAGCTAAACTGATTCTCATCTCATTTTACCTCCATCAGTTTAGCATGATCTTTCTTCAACTTCACAAGGTACTGGATCTTCTGATTTAGATTCTGGTGACCAACCAACTTCCCGTTCTCTTCTGCAAGATACTCAATCTGCTTCCTTAGCGAGGACATCTCCTGCATTTCAAGGGAAGCACCAGAGCAATAGTGAATGTAGCTTAAATGGCACAGAATACAACCCAGGGGGTCAGCGAACTTTTTCAGCAGGGGGCCAGTCCACTGTTCCTCAGACCTTGTGGGGGGCCGGACTATATTTTGAAAAGGAAAAAATGAACGAATTCCTATGCCCCACAAATAACCCAGAGATGCATTTTAAATAAAAGGGCACATTCTACTCATGTAAAAACAAGCTGATTCCGGGCCGCATTTAGAAGGCGATTTGGCCGGATCCAGCCCCTGGGCCTTAGTTTGCCTACCCATGAACTATATCTTTAATGCTTTCTTTAAAGCAAGGATGGCTATCCTGCGGTCCTTCTCCAGATTTTGCTGGACTGCAAATCTCATCATCCCCTGACCATTTGGCCACACTTCCGGGGGGTGGGAAGGTCATGGACTTAAGACAACCCCTGCATGAAAGCCTACTTGAAAATCTCTCACATGTGGTACGGAATTGCTCTATTTTTGTCCCAACTCACAGCATACAAACCTTTTCAATTTTTGCCCTCTCTTCGTAGGTTTCCTCCAGTTTCGATCTCATTTCTTCTTTCTCAGTGAAGGCCTTAAACTCCAAAGCTCTTGTTCGTTCCACCTCTTGAAGTATTCCCTGAAAAGCAGCCTCCTTGTGTCTAAGCTCCCTCCTGGCTTCTTCTAACCTGTCAAAAGTGATTGTACAGAGAGACATTGTGAATCTGACTGCCACTCAAAGAAGTTTATTCACCGCTATTTATTCTGCAGCAAGTTTCCAACTTTTCTTTTTCCAAATGCAGAATTTTACACTTTTAAAATATAGCTGGAAATTTATCACCAACTAGAACTTAATTGCCTGATCTTCCATTGTTTGCTACTTAATAGTAAACCTTAGGTGATACTTCATATCCTGAACTCTCACCCTCGTTTGGGTCATGAGAGTGCGGGGAGGAAAGCACACCTCTTTTATTTGAGAGTAATTTGGTGAACTGACACGTTGGTTAGAGTGTGGTGCTGATAATGCCAAGGTTGCAGGTTCGATCCCTGTATGGGACATCTGCATTTCCCTGCATTGCAGGGGGGTTGGACTAGATGATCCTCAGGGTCCCTTCCCACTCTACAATTCTATGATTCTAATCCCTTCATCTGCCCTCATGATCACTAATGTAATTCTACCACATCACACTGCAGCTTTAGGGACCAAGGATGAGTTTTACCACACATTTGTTCATACAATAGATAAAAGTAAAAGGGTGGATTTTTCCTCTTTCAAAGTAATATCACGGAAGCATGTAGATTCTCAATTATTCTGAATCACTTATCTGCTCTTTAGGGAAGAGAAACCCTGTGATATCACTGGAACATTTCTGACAGGGCTGGAGAATCAATCGGACCATTGCTTCATTTCCTCCAGACTCAGATACCCTTGAAAGTGTAGATCAGGTGTTACGTCAGCTTCAAAGCTCCTTCAAAGCTCACTTCAGGTGAGGAGGAATGCCTTTGAAAAGCCGTCAGCACTTTCAAAGCTTTTCCGCAGGTGCTGTTTGTGTGTGAACCCCAAATAATTTTGTGTGTGTGTGTGAGTCATGGGACCCAGATAGGAAAAAAAAATTAATGCTTCCCACCCCAGGTTTAAGATGTTGCTTTAAAAAATAAAACCTTGTGAGAACTTTGGACGATACTCAATTTCACTGGGTCTGCTCCAAGATTAATGCTGTGTTATCACCCTTAATGTATGTATAAATAATGCACTGCTTTTTTTAACAGTCATTTTATTGCTGCCATAAGTTGTACAGAACATTTTTGGAAAACAAATTATAGATGATAAAAAACAAGTACTTGGTGGGAATACAGTTTATGATTTATTTAGGCCAAACTGGCATTAACAGTTTTAGCATTTCCCCTTCCTGCTCACAGAAGCAAGAGCAGTGCTATGCAAAGGCGTTCTAAGAAAATGAAAAAGATTGGCAAGCTATGCAAGATAAAACCTCAATTCGTATGACAAAAGGTGTAGCAGAATTATCATTATCAATCGCGGAATAAGGACACAATCCAGCCAGAGCTATGATTTTTTTTTTTTTACACACCGCTGATCCCTGTGAGTGATTGTGTCCTTAAAATTAGGCCAGCAAAAAACCCAGTGTCATTATTTCACTGGTCACCCCAGGCACATTAGAAACTTTCACATTGATTGGAACTTACACTGGAGACAGAAAAAATTCAGTACCTTCGATATGGTTTAGCACTGTGTCCTAAATCAGACAATGATGCTTAGTTGCATACTTGGTAGCAACTTTCACTAACTCAGATTACAATCCTGTCCTATTCTAGTTTCAGGGAAGTCCCACTGAGCTCAGGGAAACCTATTTCTGCTGGGAGGAGAAACCACATAGGTTTTTATAAACTAATGCATATATAACAATATTTAAACTTTGGAGAACATCAAAGTGCTTAGGCCAACAGGCAGATGATTTGCAGAAGCACATTATTTGTACCTCTGTATGGCTTTCATTAAACATTGATTGACTAGACTAAAAAACATTGCAACAGACATTGATTTAAGTTTTAATTCGAAGCTTCCTTTGCTGTTGATGTTGACAATGCTGGAAATAGGAAAGGGGTAGAACAGCATTGGGCCCTCAAACAGAGAAGACTGCACCGACAGAAAATAATGCAGGCATTTTGATAATTGCCTGTCACTATAATCTACTATTGCATTACTTATTTCTTAACAGTTACATTATTTTCACGTCAACTTTTCTTAACAACGGTATTATTCTACCTGCCCCTCTATCTCAAAACTGATGCCACGAATTCCTTTGTTTGCCAGAAATAATTTCTGAAAGTAGCTAACAGCTCCTGCATTTTTTTGTCAAGTTTCTCACATCAGTTATGAAACTGATTTGAGACTTGTGCATAAAACCTTAATAATTGCAACTGGCCGGTTACTGTTTTTGCCACGTAGGCTATCATTTACGGTGTTGTAATCCAGGGAATTTTCAACATAAGCATTAAGGTATGAATTATAACAATGTCTGCTAACTGCCAGAAAGACTTGCCTCCATCTTTTTTTTTTGAGAACCTTTTGAAAGCTGCTTTGAGGGCTGTAAAGCAGGATATAAACATTATAAATCAATCAATCAAAAACACATTTCCTTCCTTGTAATCTGGTTCTACTCTACTCAGTTCAACCTGTACATTATCTTCAGTTCCAAATCAAGCTTCATATGATTTAAATTTGTAAAAAGTATTTAATTAGAAAGCAGTCTTTTGGCAAATATGCAAGTTTTCTGCTGCCATCTGCTGGCTAAAAGCAAGGAAGAAATTGATGTTTCAGAAAGCCAAGTCACTCCATTTGGAACCCTTGCTTTCTTAACCTTAAAAGTGAGTATTCCGTGCTATGCAGATTTAGCTTAGCTGTGTAGGAAGAAGAGTTTGGATTTGATATCCCACTTTATCACTACCCGAAGGAGTCTCAAAGCGGCTAACATTCTCCTTTCCCTTCATCCCCCACAACAAACACTGTGTGAGGTGAGTGGGGCTGAGAGACTTCAAAGAAGTGTGACTAGCCCAAGGTCACCCAGCAGCTGCATGTGGAGGAGCGGGGAAGCGAACCCAGTTCACCAGATTACGAGTCCACCGCTCTTAACCACTACACCACACTGGCTCTCTGTAAGTGAGTGGTTAATATCTGTGCAAATGGTTAATGTTTTTAATCAATTCAGAAATTGTCAACTTACTCTGATGTAACTTTCAGTGTTTCTTCCAGTGCTTTACTCTGGTAAAAAAGAAAATAGAACTGTACTTAACTGTGGTATTTTGAAGTTATAGCAGCAATGATACATTACTCAGCAAGTCAAGTAATCTGAAATTGGCAATGACCAATTTACGCATGTCCATGCACAAAATCCATGTGACTTTTAAAATGGCCCTAAATGAGCCCAGAAAGGGCAAAAGGGGCACAAGAACAGTGCCTAGTAATCCCACAAGCCTTTGCAAATGCAATCCCAGGAGCCCTTGCATCAATCGTTGTGGCCTGTGGAGAGCAAGGAGGTTTAGAGGGAGCAATCGTGGTGGAGTTTGGTGTCTGGTAAGTGCTGCTGGTTTTTTAAAGGGTTTCCAGAGGTTTAGATGGTGTTTGCAGGCTTTTTGTCTATGGTGTTTCAAATGTATGTGATTTCACTTATGTCTTGGAATGTAACTCCCGTGTAAATGGGGAAATGCCTGCATCTGTAACTATAGCCACCTATAGAACCTTGTTATATTCTTCAAGAAAAAAATGCAATTTATGTCCATTTCAGTGCTTGCTGTTAGCTCTGCAACTGTTAAAAGACTTGATGTTGATGGAAAGTACATTGTAAAGATATGTTTCCATAGTAACAACATTGCTTTTTTCAGCATATGACCATGATATATGCATCTACCAGGAATTGTGGTTAGGGCAACTCCCCCCCTCCCCCGCACCCACTTTGGAAAGTCGTGGGGGAGCAAGCAGGGAGTTGAATCCAAAGCAATTCATCTGAATGAACTAATTTCTTTTTTACTTTTCTGTATAATAAACTTGACTGAAATGACATAATCAAAGTTAAAGCAATAGTTCAAGTCAAGGACATGAGCAATAACCAAATTCAAAACACGACAGCCATAATTAAACCAAAAGATGCAGTACCTTTGCTAGTTTTCCTTCCGCAATTTCCTTATCTCTTTCCCTTAGGTCTTTAATATCTGGATACTTTGTGCCGCTGTTAAGAAACCCAAGGACGAGAAATAGTTTATTTTGTTTTATTTCTTTATAAATAAGACTTCTTGTCCACCGTTCGCAAGGTCCCAGGGCAGATCTCAACATTACAATCAATGGCAACTTAAAACATGCAAAATACAATTATAAAAAGTAAATGTTAATTACCATTTAAATATCGGATTTTAAAAAAAGTATTTGGAGCATGTGAAATACAAGCTCTTCCAGTGTCACTATTCCCCATATTGCAGATGGTGGCAGGGCAAGGCTACCTATTGAATTTACGGATTAGGTGTGCTACACCACAAAGACAAAAGAGTGCAAAAAGGCCAGGAAATAGGTCATGATCCCACGACATCATGTCTCAACTGCAGCTCCAAAACATCTGTGGAAACAGAGAAGTGTTGCTAGTGTGCACCAGCTCTCTTCCATTTTGGGTCCCTACAGGATCACCTTGGCTCAAGTTTCCATTTAGTCTGCCTATGCAAACTGGCAAAATCTAGCAAGCTAGGACAAAATGCTTTTGTAGTTTCCTGCCAGCATTCTATATCAAGATGGGCATAGGAGTTTCTATACATTGGCTTGGGACCTCTTGGAATCACCTATGCTTAGTCTACTCAATTTTCTTATTCAATTAAGGCAACGTGTATTGCTTCTCCATTGAATATGGAGAACCCTGGGTGTTTTAAGTGTCCTTACAAGAAGTAAGCCCACCTAGAATCCGCACCTCCTCTGTAAATTCAGGGGAGAAAGATAAAGGTAATCAAACCCCCATTGTTCCCCAGGAAATCCCAGGACCCAGTCCACTCTTATAGTATTGTTTTCAAAGACTGTAAGTGGTCTTAGACCTTGAAACCTGGTGTGAGGTTCAAGCAAGACCCTGAGATCCAGGAGTGGCTTTGCTGGGAACAGTTCAGTCTGGCTGGTTCTTGAGCTTGGTGCCCATTAAAGCTTTGAGCCCTAAAACTCAAGGTGATTCCTGAAGATGTCTTACTACAACTTGACTGACTCCGAACTCCTAGCTCTAGGTGGCTTGTTCTGTACTCTTGCACCCAGTAGGCTCTAGCTGCGGTTGAGAATAGTTGTTTCCCACCTCCTTTTGCCCCAACTCTATGGTTCACACACTTCTGTGTTTTGGACAGGGCATAAGGAGAGAACTTTCCAGCTTCCACCAGTTCAATCTCACCCCCTGCCCTGCAAACACTGACGCCTCCTCCTCCTCATTATTGTCCCCACCAGTCCTTCTTTTTCTGGGACAGTCTTCGATGGTTAACCTGCAAATTGGCTGTGTTTTATTTTCTGAAGAAAAGCTCAAATTCTGGAAAAGCTCTCATCTTGTCTCTTTCCCCCCCCTCCAGGGCACCTTGGAAGAGCACTCTGATACCTAGGCCACATTCCTATAATTATGCATGCTGTGCTGCTGTATATTTTGAAACATGTGCTGGTTTCTGAGCTAGCTCTACCAGACTGATAGTTGCCTGTCCTCTGGCAGAACAGAACCAGTGTCACAATGGGGAAAGGCCCCCACTCAACAGTGCTTGAGCGATCTACACACACCCCGCCTCTCTTTTGTGCTGCAGAAAGACTTGCTCCAAGAACGGGGGAAAATAGGTATGTTGGGAGGCAAGTATCCTTGGAAAGCACAACAGGAAAGTTTTAAAAGGTGGTTCCCTCGCTGTGAGAAGCCAAGTTACAGGGAACCAGGCAAAGGGCCTTCTCGGTAGTGGCACCCGCCGTGTGGAACACCCTCCCACCAGACGTCAAAGAGAAAAATAACTACCAGACTTTCAGAAGACATCTGAAAGCAGCCCTGTTTAGGGAAGCTTTTAATGTTTAATAAGGTAAAGGGACCCCTGACCATTAGGTCGAGTCGTGTCCGACTCTGGGGTTGCGGTGTTCATCTCACATTACTGGCCAAGGGAGCCGACGCACAGCTTCCGGGTCATGTGGCCAGCATAACAAAGCCGCTTCTGGTGAACCAGAGCAGTGTACGGAAATGGCGTTAACCTTCCCGCTGGAGCGGTACCTATTTATCTACTTGCACTTTGACGTGCTTTCGAACTGCTAGGTGGGCAGGAGCTGGGACCGAGCAACGGGAGCTCACTCGGTCGCGGGGATTCGAACTGCCAACCTTCTGATCAGCAAGCCGTACGCTCTGTGGTTTAACCCACAGCACCACCCGCATCCCATAATGTTTAATAGATTATTGTATTTTAACATTATGTTGGAAGCCACCCAGAGTGGCTGAAGAAACCCAGCCAGATGGGTGGGGTATAAATAATAAATTATTATTATATTATTATTATTAAAAGTCAATTGCAATAATGTGCAAAGTCTAGTAGTATTTCAAACTATAAGTTCAAATTCTGCAAAACAAAACAAAAAATGTTCCCTTTAGTTGTTTCTGAAGAACCCTACACAAGCCATCCTATTATTTAGCAGTGATTTGTACCTGATCGTTCTTCCTCTCTTCACTTCTTCAAGCTGGCTCTGCAGATTTCTGTTGCTTTCCATTAATTCATGCATTTCCAGACGGAGGTTTTCCAATTCACATAACTGAGCCTAAACAAGAGGACAATATGATTCTGTTGATTTGAAATAAGCATTTCATAACAGTTCCAGGTATTCTTGAAGTCCATACCAAATTTGCATGCTTCACATCACCAAAAAAAGTCACAAAACTTTCTCCAATCTCTGTTTGCCCAATGGTATGTTTTTTTAAAAAATACGCTCCATCAAGATTATTAAGATCATATTTTCAAAATGGCAGCACTTTAAGCATGTACACTACAATAGTTCACAAATTTTCAGATTCAATGTACAAAGCGCTTGAAGAATTTACCTTTAGTCTTAGAATTTCACTATTTTTAGCATCTCTTTCTTCATTTAATTCGGAAACAAGACATTCCAGGGTAATTGCAGAGGCTGTCCTATCTGCTATCTCCTGCTCATGTGTTTCTAACAATCTTGCCAGACTGTTGGGAGGAGTTCGAGGGCTCTATCAAGGAAACGCAAAATCATTTGAACAGTTAAGCAGGAAACTCTTTTAGAATATACCACAAGTTGCTTATGGGACAAATTTATGAAACCTTTATACAAGGAATGCTCAGTTTTGCAGCCACTTAGTCCAAAGGCTCAAATTACAATTTTAATTGATTGGCAATGACAAGGGGCATTCACAACAGGGGCAATAATGAACAGCCTTTTACTTCGAGCACAGCTCTTTGCCTAATTATAGATCAGGATCTCTCTTCTGACAGACAAACTTGCGGGTATACATTTCATGGAAGTAACTGTAGGTAATAAAAAAAAATGATTTCCTAAGAACAAACATACCTGTGGAAGGGCTGTCACTGCAGAGTCCATAAACTGGTCCATTTGGCGCACTTTAGCTTCATAGTCACTTCTCCTGTTTTCCAATTCTCCTGTCCTTTTGTCCAGCTGTAGAAAACGGCAACAGAACAAAATACTGGTATTCAAAGGTCACAAATTGTTGCCTATCTTGACTGACATAGGCAAGCATGGTTCTAGATATTTCTCCTGAGAATCTGGAATATTTCCAAATGTTTCATCCTGCTAGTTCCTAAGTCTACCATGTATTAGAAAACTATACACATCTACAAGGGTCTCTGGGAACACAGGTTCAACTTTTATACTGAGGTAGCATGAAAGCATTTCAATCTGGATAACACATCTCCAGCTGCTAATGGGTTTCCTTTGTAACCTTAGAGTCTGTTGTGATATTTGAACTGATGCATATTCATAGCCTACTTACACAAGCAAGGAACCGAAATCAAAAGGGAAGTGCATTTGGGTTTCTAGCCATAGCTGGTGCAAGCTGCAATGATGGGCAATGGCAGAAGAAATTAAAGGGTGTGTGTGAGAGAGGAGAAACCCCATATTGCAAAGTTGCTACTGCAGTTACTGGACCTCATGGTGTAAGAAGCACCATAGGTGGGGTTCCAAGGGAAAATGATGTTGGCAATCCCACCCACCCCTGGTGGACTGGCACAGAAAAAAATAGTCAATCTGGTGCTTCCCATGAGCTACAAAAAGGGGGGGGGGATGGAGGAAAAGGGGGAAAAAAGAAAGAGGACCCTAGGCAGGGAGCCACAATTTCAAAACTACCAACAGAGGTGGCCTATGGTTTGGTGGTTGTTTTGAGGACACCACACAGTTGTAGCTACAGGGAACCAGACAGAGGGCCTTCTCGGTAGTGGCGCCCGCCCTGTGGAACGCCCTCCCATCAGGGGTCAGAGAGATAAACAACTACCTGTCATTTAGAAAATACCTGAAGGCAGCCCTGTTTAGGGAAGTTTTTAATTTATGACTTTGTATGGTATTTTAGTATTTGTTGGAGGCCGCCCAGAGTGGCCGGGGAGATCCAGCCAGATGGGCGGGGTATAAATAACAAATTATTATTATTATTATTATTATTATTAAATAAAAATAATGGCAATCCACGAGATCCTGAAGTGGGAGCTCAGTCTTGGCAGGAACTAGTAGAACTAGTAGAAGACCTCAAAAGTGCCACTGTGCCCACATTAGTGACCCCAGTCCTAAATCATGGTTGAGCATTATGTCTAAACAGACATTCTTATAGCAACACAAAAGCAATCAGTCTGGGCTAGGATAGGTCAGGCCAGGTCAATAAGCTTGTTTTTCCTTTTTCACCATTTCTCAGAGGTGGTAATGTTCATATTTACCTGTTTCTGAAGTTCTTGGATCAATGCTTCTTTCCTAATTAGGTCTTCTTGTGCGGACTGAAGAAGCGCCGCATGTTTTTTAGAAGCTTCTGTTAAACTGCTGAGCTGCTCAGAAGTATACTGTAGTTCTTCAAAAACAATCTCTTTCTATGTAAAGCAAAGAACAGCAGCAGCAACAAATAGCCTAGTGATTATATGGCCCATGGTATAATTAACATGTTAATATACATAGCCTTCACTGCCCCTCTATTTTTCCTCAGCTGCCCTTTAAAAATAAATGCAATAGTTTCCATAACTGCAGAACATTATCCAGAATTATAAAAACAAAACAAGGTTTGATAAGTGGTACCTTGGTTCTCGAACACAATATACCTAAATATTTCAAACAACATATTCCTAAATATGCAGTACAATATACGACTGTATATTGTACTGCATATTTAGGAAAAGTGATCTTATATTTAGGAAAAGTGACAGCAGATGTGTGCAAGTATTTCTTTCCCATCCCGGGACTATTTTTAACCACACAACTCAAATATAGTTTAAATTGAGGCAGAAGCCAGAAAAAGTGTGCAAAATGAAACCCTTAACCTACCATGGAGTTATGAATCTAAACTACAAATTTATTTATGTGGTGGTGAGAGCATTGATACTTCTGAGTCAGTTTGGGAAAGAAGAAAAGGATGTACAAACAGATACATTAATTTTTTTAAAAGCTACTCCTTGTGAGAGGGCGACAAAGTCACCCAGAATCTGCACAGAAAGCTAGGCAGGGGGGAAAGGAAGGGGTTTTCTGCCCAAAGGGTGTGTGATTTGCGTATTCATAACTAATGGAGGGAGGGGCGATTCATCCAAGGATCCACTGCAGGAACATAAATCTAAACACCATCACTTTCAATGTGGCAACTCCAAGTGTAACTTAATTAGAAAAAGCCTCCTGTGTGGTTTAAATAGTTCTATTTCCATGCTGAATGTTAAAAGCACATGCTCTCCTCCACGGGGCACAGTGAATACATGCAACAGAACCTTTCTTGCAGCGACATTGTCAGATAAAAAATTTAAAATATTTGGTACAGAGAGCTAGAGCTCGTTGAAAGCACTGTTGCTTCACAGCAGGCAGGACCAGAACTGTGGGAGGCTTCTTCCCCTGAAGAGCACTAAGCATGAAGTTATTTCACAAAGGCTGGCATCTGAAGCAAATGGGTGGAGAACTTTCAACACAGGAAGAAAAACCACGTTCTATGCTTAGACCCAGATTCTACCCTTGGAAGTAAGAAAGGCCACAGTATATACAGAGGAATACACTGCTTTCTCTGGAGGGCATGTTAAGGTAGATAAAGCAATTTTTTTTGATTGAAGGGCAGAGTAGAAATACCATAACCAGGTTCTCAGCGTAAGGACTGTAGAAGAGCTTGGTATTTTGTGGAACTTATCCAAGGTACTGGAATGCAGCTTCTTGTTGTTGTTCAGTCATGTCCGACTCTTCGTGACCCCATGGACCAGAGTACGCCAGGCACGCCTATCCTTCACTGCCTCTCGCAGTTTGGCCAAACTCATGTTAGTAGCTTCGAGAACACTGTCCAACCGTCTCATCCTTTGTCGTCCCCTTCTCCTTGTGCCCTCCATCTTTCCCAACATCAGGGTCTTTTCTAGGGAGTCTTCTCTTCTCATGAGGTGGCCAAAGTACTGGAGCCTCAACTTCAGGATCTGTCCTTCTAGTGAGCACTCAGGGCTGATTTCTTTGAGAATGGATAGGTTTGATCTTCTTGCAGTCCATAGGACTCTCAAGAGTCTGCTCCAGCACCATAATTCAAAAGCATCAATTCTTCGGCGATCAGCCTTCTTTATGGTCCAGTTCTCACTTCCTTACATTACTACTGGGAAAACCATAGCTTTAACTATACGGACCTTTGTCGGCAAGGTGATGTCTTTGCTTTTTAAGATGCTGTCTAGGTTTGTCATTGCCTTTCTCCCAAGAAGCAGGCGTCTTCTAATTTCGTGACTGCTGTCACCATCTGCAGTGATCATGGAACCCAAGAAAGTAAAATCTCTCACTGCCTCCATTTCTTCCCCTTCTATTTGCCAGGAGATGATGGGACCAGTGGCCATGATCTTAGTTTTTTTGATGTTGAGCTTCAGACCATATTTTGCGCTCTCCTCTTTCACCCTCATTAAAAGGTTATTTAATTCCTCCTCACTTTCTGCCATCAAGGTTGTATCATCAGCGTATCTGAGGTTGTTGATATTTTTTCCGGCAATCTTAATTCCGGTTTGGGATTCATCCAGCCCAGCCTTTTGCATGATGAATTCTGGGTATACGTTAAATAAGCAGGGAGACAATATACAGCCTTGTCGTACTCCTTTCCCAATTTTGAACCAATCAGTTGTTCCATATCCAGTTCTAACGGTAGCTTCTTACAGCCTAAATATCTCTAAATGCAGCCTAAATATCTCTAAATATCTCTTCACTGGTTTCCAACCACCACCACTGACGAAACCATTATTCCACATGGCAAGGATTCAAAATTTGATTGTTTACAGCAGGGGTAGTCAACTTTTTTATACCTACAGTGGTATCTCGGGTTACATACGCTTCAGGTTACATACGCTTCAGGTTACATACTCCGCTAACCCAGAAATAACGCTTCAGGTTAAGAACTTTGCTTCAGGATAAGAACAGAAATTGTGCTCTGGTGGTGCAGCGGCAGCGGGAGGTCCCATTAGCTAAAGTGGTGCTTCAGGTTAAGAACAGTTTCAGGTTAAGAACGGACCTCCAGAACAAACTTAAGTACTTAACCAGAGGTACCACTGTACTGCCCACTAATGCATCCTTCTTGATGGTAAAATTTCCTTACCGCCCACCAGTGCTCAATGGAAGGAGGATTCAGCTTGTGCCGTAGAACCCCCAACCGCCCATCTAGAATCCTGAAATGTCCACTAGCAGGAGGTAGGGACCAGGTTGACAACCCCTGGTTTAAAGGGTGGCAGTTGAGATTTGATCAACAGCACTCACATCAGGAAATAGCATGTTCATTCCGAATTCTTGCTAAATGATTATACAAGTATATCATACATGCTATAGGCAGCTTTAAACAGGGATACAATATGAAATAGCACCATAAACAAAGACTTTACCTCAATTTTGTCAGCAGCTTGTACTCTCTCCAAGGCCTCCCTCAGCTCCTCAATTTGCTTCTCCTGATCTTCTATAATTGCTCTGCTTTCCTCTTTTGCAGCCAAAGCAGAATTATATTTACACTAAGAAAGCAGGAATGTAGATGTGTCAGGAAAACAACATATATTAGATCTATATTTCTACAGGTCAGTAAAGATAATTGCCGACTACATCCATTCTGGTAACACATCACAAAGTCCACCAATTCTTCATAATTAGTATAAAGTAGGTGAACAAATGAGCAAATTGAGTTAATTTGGATATGCAGAGGATATTAAAAATAAATTTAAGGAACCGCAGAAAGAGGGGGAAGGAAATCAAGTTTTGAAATGTTAAAATGATTGTAAAATTAGTTCCAGTTACAGGTGGGTAGCCGTGTTGGTCTGCCACAGTCAAAACAAAACAAAATAAAAAATTCTTTCCAGTAGCACCTTAGAGACCAACTAAGTTTGTTCTTGGTATGTGCATGCACACAAAAGCTCATACCAAGAACAAACTTAGTTGGTCTCTAAGGTGCTACTGGAAATAATTATTTTATTTTATTTTGTTTTGTAAAATTAGTGAAATGTATAAACTTGAAAAGTATAAATAAAATTTGAAAAACTGGAAAAATAGACAATTCTTCATATTTAGAAGACTAAAGGGCAATAAAAAAGGAGTGACTCGAAAAATACTACAAAATAATTTACTCAAGATGATGACCATCTAACAATATTAGTTATATGCTCAGTTACAGACCATCAGCTAGAATCTCCTATTAACTGTTAACAGTTTCTCCGTGCTCTGTCACCAGACTTCTTTTTCTGACTTTTGGAACATCTAGGTTAAAGCTGTTTTTCTGGTCTATGGATGTGATACACACAGTTCAGTTTTCAGCCCAGCCAAAGAAACCAGAAGCACTCAGCACAACCTGCTGTTGATCTGTTACTCTACTTTGACACATCACTCTGGGTCCCCTATGGGAAAGAATGGAACATACTTTTATGTCCTCCAGCTCACTTGTAAGCCCTTCTATGCATTCTGTCTTCCGGCTAATGGATATCCTCATTTCCTGGATCTGGTTCATCAAGTCTGACACAACTTCCTACAACAAAAACAACAATGTTGTATTAATCTTGATTTGTTAAGGCATATAATTCCATATAGCAACTATGTCACAAGGTATTATTGTGTTTTTAATATTCTGTTGGAAGCCGCCCAGAGTGGCTGGGGAGACCTGGCCAGATAGGCGGGTTATAAGTAGTAGTAATAATAATAATAATAATAATAATAATAATAATAATAATAATAATAAATTTGTTTTTAATCTCCTTGGGCCAGCATCAGGATGGTGTTTGTAAATGACTCTCATACACCCACAAATGTATCAACGCTTTAACCAAAACTTTACCTTTAAAAAGTGTCAAGTTTGTGAGAAAACATTTCTCTCTCTCGTTAGGTTCCACACATCTAAATAAATTAAGTAAATAAAAGTTTTTTTTAACTGGGATCGCAAAACTTTGATTAACTGTATACAGAATGCCTGCTACAGCAGGGAACCCTTTTCTTTCCTAAAGAACAGATAGTTTATTACCCAAGCAACAATATCAACTCTCTCTCTCTTGCGCTCTCTCTCTCTCTCTCTCTCTCTCTCTCTCTCTCTCTCACACACACACACACACACACACACACACACACACACACACGCTTAGGATATTTTGTGCACAAGTTGTATCCATACCTTATCAGCAGCATTTGTTTTCTGCAGAGAAACAATAACTTCTTCAGAAGCAGTTAGATTTTGCTCCAACTTCTGCAACTTTATTTCCTAGAGGGGGAAAAAATGGCTTCAAATTAACTCTCCTTGGATTTGCAAATATAGCAGCCAACTACATTTACTGAAAATCTAATTTTAAAATGCTCCATTTGTAAGCACACGCTACTGTACCTGCTGCTCACATCTTGACACCATTTCGGAATACTGCTTCTCTAGCTCCACGATTTCACTAATTTTCAGGAGTTCCCTAGTAGAGAACAAATACAATCACTTATAAGAGACAGAAGAAAAGGCACTAACCAAAGTAAACTTTGCAAGTTTTTCTTGCGCTAATTTTAATTTAGTTATGTTTTATACTATAGTATGAAAATGGCACTACGATTGTTGTCAGAAGAAAGCTCTTCCCCAAACTTACTGGAATTGCTGTTAGCTATCACTTACTACTTCTTGTGGCAAATCTTCCACAAAGAAAAGCCATTTAATAATGAGAGCAATTAAATTTATATTTCTAGTATAGGTGCAATGTTTAATAGCAAGTGCAAACAAACAAAAACTTTGGTTGATTTAATTTTCGACTATTTTGATTCAGGTTCATTATCAGGGAACTAAAAAAAATTAAGGATAACCCGTTCCTTATGTACATTGAAATTTGATCTTAAAAGAGCTTACCCACAATAGGGTGTCCGCTACTGTACCCCATCTTGGGAAGGGTGGGATACGACTAAAATAGTGGGCATTTCAGAATTGGTAGATGTAGAACGTCTAATGTACAGGGCATATTTCACTTACTTCCTCCACAAAAAATGATTTATATATTTCAGAGCACAGAAAAGGTATTGATACTAATAAAAAATGTTCAAATGATGCAACCACCAACCCAAAATTGAAGTCAGTGATTTCATATAGGTAAGACTTACTTGGAATTATGCTCTTTATCTTCTTGTAATTGCATTGTTAATTTCTGATTATCTTCTTTTTCACTTTCCAACAGGCCCAGTGCATTCTAAAAGATAATAGATGTACAAACATTTGGCGAATGGTTGCAGTATTTTCAGTTCATTCTTTAATGCTCCTAAGTAAATATATAATATTATTAACCTTGGGAAATCCTCGTTAATGAGAAAACAGCACAAAGCTACTAAAGTGATCCAGTCGTGGCGTGTGCTCCCTCATTTTGCCAGTAATTGCAAGGGCAGGGGCAGTTAGGGGGTTTATTTGTTGATAAAAACCCTGGGCATTTCAAAAGGATCCAAATCGCTGCTGAGATACAGACACTGCACCAGTGTCTGATCTAACACAGGGTGAGCACAGAGCTTCCAAAAGCTTTAGGCAGGAAGTCAGTGAAGGAAATTTGTTTTGAAGGCCAAGCTTTTAGAATTGGTGAGTTTATGCAGAAATACATAGGCTCATCTTCAGTTCCACCTATGAATTAACTGCCTGTGACAGTAGTAGCTGTTTTAACATCAGAAAGAGGGTATTCCTTAGAAGCAGATAGACAAGTAGAAGCCTGCAAATGCATGGCTCGCCCTCTTCGTCTTCACCTGTGTAATGCATGTTGCATAAATGTTTACACTTATATGTGCCCAGTCCGATCTTGCAGTAGGTGAAGGGATTGGGGAAAATTGATAGTTTGCTCCTTTCCCAAGTAGAATCTTTAATTATGCTGATCTATACAATGTATAGTTAAAGGTGAAATCTTTTTCACATTCTTTACTTACGCAAAGCTCTGTTTTCAGTGCTTCCGTTTCTTGTTTGCTATCAGTGAGCTGCTGCGTTAGCTGGTCAGTCTCAAATTTCAGTATTTCCTGCAGATTGTCATAGTCGTCTTGCAGGCTTGTCTTTCTTTCAAGTATGTTTTCGTATTCTAGCCTTCGGCGAAAGAATCTTACGTTAATCATAAGGCGCCTGGTTTTGTCTTGCAGCTTTCGAGTTTCAGAACAAAACACAGGTACACACAGCGGAAGCCGTTCAACTTCCGAAGGGCCTTCAAAAATGGTCCAAAAACCGAGGTACCACTATAGACCAGAAGGAGGCCTTTCTATGCATCTTATGATGCAATCTAAAATCAGTGGTTTTCAATGTCCTTCCAGGGACTCTTCGTACCTCAAACACATACTGGGGACTCTTCGTACCTCAAACACATACTGATTTCCAGATTCTGGGCCATTTTGTGGGACATACCCTGTCAAACAAGGCATGGGTAGGCCACTAGGATCCTCACAATTGCCTCAAGTGAATTGAGGACATGCCCTAAAACACAGCCAGCACTTTCCTGTAGCTGCGCATTGTAAGAGAAGATTACTAGTAGCAGACAACTTAACTTTCAGGGAAGTTTCTCTGCCACTACAGATCTTCTCACTGACAAGCCCCTGACAAGTTGCCAAAGGACCCCTAGGTATCCTAGAACACAACTTGAAAAATCAGATGTAGACTGTCATCTTAGCTTATTTTCTGAAAAAGGAATAGTTCCTTGTGAATATAAGCCCAATTGTTGAAATAAATTACTGTGTAGACACGCCCTAAGGTTCATTTCATTTTAGCAATCTTCTTCTAATTTGAGCCTGTGGAACTTGAAGTTAGCATTTTAATCCCCCCACAAACTAAGGTGACAGTAAAAGGAATAGCAAACCAAATCTTCCTCTTGAAAATATTACACAGCTGGTACTTCAGTGTAGGAGACAGCAATTCATGTGAATATCATGGCATATGTAAATGTTTCAGTAGTCACCACACATGGCAGTTTACATAGAGACATTTGTGCACATTTTCTCTTACTCAGAGGTGCTATTCATATGGAAATATATCAAGTTTGAAATAGCCCTTATTCCCATGTATTTAAGAAGCCTTTGTTAAAATAATGGCATACCTTACGTTATCAAGTTGCAGTTGTACATTCATATGTCTGCTAGAGAGTTCACCCATTTCTTTTTCTTGAGTTCTTCTGAAATTGTCATATTCCATTTTTACAGCAGACAGATCCTTGTCTGCAGACTGCAGGACTATTCGGAGGTAACGAACCTCAGTGTTTAACACTGTTTGGAAAAACAAACAAACAAAATCCTTATAAAATGCACTTTATTTCAGTCTTTCCTGAAAGCTAATGAAATATGTGAAAGTTCCAACTAAAGCCATTCTCGCCATCTTTCAGAAGAGAAATACTAAGTAGTAAAGTGAAATTATAAACTTGGGGAAGCTGTGAAAGGCAAAACCCTTCGAAGATCACAAAAGCAGTTCAGTAAGTAAAGAATTCAAGGAATGATGGCAAACCCTTTTTCATGTCCAGTTGTATTGACTTGGGATTAAGCTGTGCTTTTAGCATATACTTCAGAAAGCATTTGTTGCCATAAAAATGGTTTTATCATACTAGCTGAGTCACATTCATTATGCAAGCAGAGATTTGTTCCTCCACTATTAGCAGTGTTCAGAGAAGCAACCAATCTTCAAGAGCCCAATATTCCATTCCATGTGTGGTTGTTTTTATTCTATGCGATATTCTAGGGAAAATGTCATGTTTTGAGAGAAAGAAGTGCATATGTCCTCTCTTCAGATTTTTCTGATTAATGGAGTGCCCCAGACTCTGTGTATAGCAGATTTCAGAGCTTTAGCTCATGTGCAAATGCACTAATAATTCTGAGCGAAGCCCAAGAACTCCCATTAATTTAAATTCTTTTCTGTCTTTCTACCCAGAAAGCAGCATGGCAGCTTCCAACAAATGCATACACATACGTGGAGGCAACATCTACCTCTCTACCATTTAGGGGAACATATTTTCCTCCTCCACCCAATTCTGTTGGCTGTGCCCACTGACTCCCATTCCATTGCAATTTTCAGACTAAAGACAACTAAATGATCCGCTATGGGGTTACATACAAAGAACAGTGACCCATACATCTACAGAAAAATTGAATAATTTTGAAAAGATGGAGGTAGTGGACCTATCTTAGTGGACCTATCTACCCCATCTCAGCAAAAGACAATTTCCAGCCATACATTTTGGTCACACAAAAGTAGTAAAAACAGTGCACAAACTGGGACTGTTTTGTGCTGCACTGGAAAAAATACATCTTTGGTTTAAAAAATCATGCAGAATTCTATTGTTACCCAAACTTACTGTCCGCCTTGCTCTGAGTGTCTTGGTATTGTTTCTCAAGATAGTCTAGCTTTTCAAGAAGCCCTTGCTTTTCAGTCTGCCAATTGCTTCTTTCTGAGGCAAAGAGCTTCAGTTGGAAAAAGAAGAAGTCAAATAATGAGTGTTTGAGTATGAGAATGCATAAGTATATGAATGCACAGGATGGACGAGTTACAAAGGAACATTGCCCGGCCCTGTTGTTCTGATTGGATGGCTAAGTCTTGGATCCTGTTAAGTCTTAAAACGGTACAAGCAGCCATGGACACTTCAAGAAAAATCTTAGAACTGCACTTTGCATGCAGTTGAAGTAAATAATGAAGTATTACGTCAGATAGTAACAATAATTAAACTAAGCTTTCTACTTCCTCCTACAAGAGTCCTTGCACTAGTTCTTTTACCTCTTGCACTTGTGAAGAATGGTGCTCCAATTTATTAATATGCTGCTGAAGTTTTACAGTTTTACTTTCTTCGGCATCTAGTTTGATCTGAAGAGTGCTTAATTCTTCCTGCAACAGGAAAATGGGGAAAATTAAGCAAATTTATAATTGTACTAGCAACTGCTTTGCCGCTACTAAATATTTTCTTCTGGTGCATTTATATATTCCTGCACAAACTTATGGGGTATGTAAATATATTCTAAATCTACAGGAAGAGTTCTAAAGCCCTAGCTTTACTGTACTGTAAATGCAACCAGAATCCAAATGTCCAAATACAGCTAAACGGCCAAAGAGAAAAGTTTCCATAGAAAGATGAACAGCCTCGGATAGCTCTCTCATTTGAACAGCCTTTGCACACATTTTCTAAAAGCACTCAAGTAAAATCTGAGCATAAGTAGACCCTGCTGGATCAGACCAAAGGTCTATCTAGTCCAGCAACCTGCTCTCAGTGGCCAGCCATTGTCTCCCTCATTTTCAGGAAGAAAAAAAAAATACTGTTTACCCAGGCATTAGATGACTCAAAGGTTCCTGGCAACCTTAAAATTATTAGCTTAGATGCTTAAAATATTTTTAAATTTATTTCTAATGGTACTGTTTTACTATGTTGGTGTTTGCTACCCCGAGCTTCTTTGAGAGGAAGAGTAGCAATTTAATAAATAAAATGAAGTTATCCAAGTTGGTGGACATTGCCAAAAGACCAAAATATTGTAAACTTTCCTCACAGGAGACATTTCAAGCCCTCGGTCATTTTGATTCCTTTTCCTGAACCTTTTCCAGTTCTTTTTGAGCGGAAGCAGATAGAACCATACACGGTATTTCAAGTGCAATCTCACCACAGGTTTGTAGATCTGCCTTAGACTGTTGACTTAACTCTGCCCATTCATACCTCCTAGTTCACAGCATCTTGAGGAAACAATTTTAGAAATCTGCATTTTGCACCCTGAAACTTCACCTGTGCCACTCTCAGCTCTTCTGCAACAGCCTCATAGGCTTGTTCATTCATCTCAGGAGGCATGGGCTCATTAAAAATATAATCGCTATCGCCTGAGCTTTGAATATCAATAGACTCCGGGCTCAACATTTCAGGGGTTAATTGTGGCACCAGTCGAGATTTTAGCTGATAAGCCTTTGTTGGGGTAGCGATATTCTGTAATAGAAATGATTTTTTAAAACACACACACACACACACAAAAAAAACCCACACTTACATAGGTAGAAATACAGGATTTGCGTCATATGGTAAGTAAATTTAAGGAACTTCATGAGATGAAAATTTTCTGCATGTACTGTTTTGAGAGAAAATATGATGAAAATGATGCATAGATGTTATTTAACTCCGGTAAAACTTGCTAAAATGTATCACACATCAGATAACAAATGCTGGAAATGTAAAGAGAAGGAAGGAGCCTTTTTTCATATGTGGTGGACGTGCCCCAAAATAAAGGCCTTCTGGGAAAGGATTTATAATGAAATGAAAAAGGTGTTAAAAGACACCTTTCTAAAGAAGCCTTTCTTTTGGGAATCATAGGGGAGGAAATCCCCCAAAAGGACAATACAGTGGTGCCCCGCTAGACGAATGCCCCGCTAGACGAAAAACTCGCTAGACGAAAGGCATTCGCTAGCGGAAGGCTGTCTCGCAAGACGAAAATGTCAATGGGCTTGCCTCGCAAGACGAATCCCCCCCCCGTCAAACCGCTATTTTCCCGTTGGTGCTTCGCAAGACAAAAAATTCGCTATACGACAACACTCGCAGAACGAATTATTTTTGTCTTGCGAGGCACCACTGTACTTTCTTTTTGTATGCCACAACAGCAGCAAGACTACTAATTGCAAAGAACTGGAAGAATCAGGAGATACCAAAAGTTGAAGAATAGCAAATGAAAATGATAAGACTTTATGGAACTTGCCGAGCTGACAGCAAGACTGCGTGACCAGAGGAAGGAAACTGTGCAGGAAGAAATTCAAAATTTATGTGAAAAAATATTGTAATGTCTAAATTTCTTGAAATCCTAGGGAAGTAATTAGAGGTTTCTGGTACAAAAATGGGTATAAATGATTTAAACAAATGATTTAGGGAATTTATAATGGATAACAAATTAATAAGTATTTAAATATGATAATGAATATATGTTTAATTTATGAAACTGCTAAAAGAAGAATGGAAATGAAACCCAGGAAGGGGAGGTCGGGGGAAGTCACCCTAAGATTTTAAAGAAATAATGTGAAGTTGGTATAAGAGTTGCTTGTGTTGTGTTTGTTTTTGTATTTGTTTTATATCTTATAAAATGAATAAAAATATTTTTAAAAAGAGATGAAAATTTTCCTGCCCTCCCTCCTCTTGCAGCCACTTATTCCTGCCCCCTGCCTCTCTGGTGGGTTAGTAAGCCCTCCTGAACAGGGTAGGATGGAGCATATGGGGCTGGCTGAGGGAGGGGGAAATCGCCCAAAATTGTATGTAAATAAAACAAGTGCAAGCACTCTCAGTTTGATTGAATCTCTCCTTAGTGTTCAGACTTCTGAACTCCAGGTTCCTTTCCTTATTTTTCTCAATAGCATTCATCTATGAAACAGTGCATCCCTATTATAAAACATGAATTTTAATGCACGCACTCCCCAAATAAGATTTTTTTTTTTTGTACAGAGCTCATTAACCTTCCTTATATTTTAAACAGCTAAATTAGCTTTCCTTATCATAGCCTCATACCTTTAAAGTTTCTCTGTGCATTTTATTAAGATGGGAGACTTCCTGGCGTTTACATGCCTTAGTTGCCTCTAAAATTTTCTCAAGATGCTGGTTTGCCATCTGCAGAGACAGAAGTTCCGACTCAAGCTCTATCTGTTTTTTCCTGTTAAAGAAACGAATGCATCATAAAATCAAACATGGTTATCTTATTAAAATGACTCTCGTTAAGGAAAAAAAAATCTCAAAAAAGAGAAAAAGATTCAAGATGGTGTGTTCTGCTTAGATGGAAGGAGACACCCCCATAATCTCATCCCATGCATTTGTTAGATACAAAGCTTGTTGATGCTTTTAACTTCTGTCTCAAGAGGAAACCATACTTTTAGAAATATTTCTGGTTGGAACCAGAATTTTGCCCTTGATAAACAGCTGTTTATATTTTCGGGGAAGGGCATTTCGTAGAATAATGTTAGGACACAGATTCATCTTACTTGGTTAGCTCTTTAAATTCTTCATGTTCCTGTTTGGAACTTGCCAGTTCACTCTGTGTGGTGAGGAGGCGTTCCTTCAGTTTTTCACTAGAGCTGCTGTCTGTTGACGAGGTAGTAGAACACATCTGCTGGCCTGTTGGGGATTTAAATATTAACGCTTTCTTAGATGTGAGAAAGTGAACACCTTCACCTGTCTGTGCAGCATATTAAAGTTGCAGTGATTTTTCTTTTTAAATGTTAAAACCTGCGTAAGATCAAAGATTGTACTCCTTACAGAATGTATTGGATTTTGTTTCTGAATGCATATTGAACAATTGTCACGTGGGTTTTTTTGCATCTATAGCTCTGCAGCACTGTCTAATTAAGTCAAAAAGGTTCTCAATGTGTGCTTTCACTTGGATACAATAGCCTTGGGCCTAGTTCTCAGAAACAGCCGTTAAGCATGCCCAGGTTGTACCACATGGCACTGTAAGGTGGGCTATGCCCACACCTGTACAGACACTCCCTTCACAAAGATGGATGGGGTATAAATAATAAAATTACTATTATTTCTTTGAAACCTTGTATTTTTTTTTGGAATAAAAATTTAGGATATTTATATTTTAAGTAATGCTTTTCCGTAGTGGGAAGTTCAAATGAATCAGTTTTGTTCCTGCAAGGAGTTGCGATGACATTCCATCTCCAAAGGAAATACTTCCCATGATGGAGTTAATAGTGCAGATTTCATCTGTGCAGCCATGTTCTAGGCCAGGCATAGGCAAACTCGGCCCTCCAGATGTTTTGGGACTACAACTCCCATCATCCCCAGCTAACAGGTCGAGTAGTCAGGGATGATGGGAGTTGTAGTCCCAAAACATCTGGAGGGACGGGTTTGCTTATGCCTGTTCTAGGCCATATTAGGCCAGACACCAGGTTATGCAATTGCATAGCTCAGCTGGCTAGAGCGTGGTGCTGATAACGCCAAGGTTGCAGGTTCGATCCCTGTATGGGACAGCTGCATATTCGGTTGGACTAAAAGATCTTCAGGTCCCTTCCAATTCTACAATTCTGTATTTCAGGCAGCCGTTTCTAACTTTCCTTTATTGTATGCATAACATTTTATTCTATCAGCAACTAGCTCCTATTAATTCACAAGATCCTAAACATGAAGCCAGGCAGACAATTGCCTTCTAAAATATGCAGAAAGCATGGCAGAGGGAGATCAGCCTGACTGCAGTATGTTCATTTGAAGCAGTCTGTCATGACAAGAACTGCCACCATAGTTACTAATCACAATGTTTATCAGTATACGACTCATTCAGCCTAGTAACGTCCTCCAAAGGAACAGACATAAAATCCATCAAACCTGAAAACAAAATGCCAGTGAATTTATTGGGCACTGCTTTGGAGGGAAAATGTTAAAACAGCATTGCTTTAACTATGAGATCAGAGTAGAGAACCTTTTAAAAAATGCAACTTCATATATGAAAAATGTATTTCAGCTTTTTCATACCTCTGCTATTGCTTTCTCTACCTGAAGCTTCTAAAAATATTTTTTCCAACTCCGCCATTGCCTGAGCATCAATATCCTGGGCACTTTTCACAGACTGCAGGGAGCGAAGTCGTTTGTTCTCTTCTCGAAGAGCATGGTTCTCCATAGCATATTTTGCAACTCGTGGATGCTGTTCCACCTGTGCATAACACATTCTGTTAATTCATGATATAAACAAACCTCAAAACCCAAAGAGGTATGCTGCTATATTAGTACAGGAAGTTTTAATTTTTAAAAATCCTAATTACTTTTCTTAGGCTCTCTTTAAAGTTTCCTAGCACACAAAAGGGAATGGACATCAAAACTACATGGAGTGGAACCTCGGTTGTTGAACGTAATCCATTCCAGAAGACCACTCAACTTCTTAAATGTTCGACAACCGAGGTGCACTGGGCAGTCGGAGAATTCAATTGAAAAAATAGAGAAATGTGCCTTGGAAGCTGTTGGACTTCCGAGGTGTGTTCGAATATGGAAGCAATTACTTCTGGGTTTTCGGTGTTCAACTTCTGAGACGCTTGAAAACCGAGGTTCCACATTATTTACACATATCTGCTTTAAATAGTGACGCTGTTCCTTGCACATTTTTACACTACGGCCCACACGACATTTCTGAAAGGCTTGTGTCCTATTTGATCATATTATAATTATAATTATTAATTTCATTTCTATACCACTTTATATGCAAAAGAAAAAGGATCTCAAAGTGGTTTACAACCCACATTAAAGCATCAAATAAAACAATCCAAAACAAAATATTACAGAAGAAAGTCAAATACAGGGCGAGTCCTTTAAAAGAGGTCCCGTGGATACAGAGTACACATGTTCCATGGGGCCTCTTTTAAAAGACTCACCCTGTATAAAGTGTATATCCAAAACATATGTAACAGGAAACTAAAATATTGTGTTTAAGGATTTCAAAACAAAACATCACCAAGGAGGCCAACTACAGAATGCATACTGAATGCAGCAAAGTTAACAAAACAAAACAATCTAGAAACATTTCAAAAGAAAACATTACTAAAGGAAGTCAAATATAAAATGCACAAGTACATCCATCTTTGGAACATTCTACTGCTACTTGGTTAAGTAGTTCAGCTTGGATGAAATTGTTTGCTGCATCCAACTGAAGTCAATACATATGTTAATAAAAATAGAAGCTGATTTTCAGTAAGTGCTTTCAGAATTACATAGATTATAAATTATAAAATCAACTCAACAACCACAAAAAGAAATGCAAAACCTTCAAAATCAATTAAGATCCATGAGTTACGGAAGAGTGCTGAAATCAGCTTAACAGCTTTCCATCCAAGTTTAATACCAGGGATAGCGTAAAAGTGTGTCTCTTTTTGGTTCAGCTGTGTACATTGGCCAAAAAAACCTACTTACAATTTGTGTGTAGATCTTTCAAGGGCTACTAACCACAACAGCTAACCTCCATGTTTAGAGAAGTATACTTCTCAATTCCTGGGGGCATCTGGCTTGCCACAGAATGCCGGAGTAGATAGATGTTTGGCCTGATCCGGGTAATACATTAAACAAAAATACAGCAACCTGTTCTCTGAGAATCTTCAGCTCCTCCTTCAGTTCCCCGAAGAGCTTCTCTTGTTCATTGGGCAAAAAGCTGCCATGAGCCTCTTTATGTAGTTTTTCCAGGCGAGTTATATGATCCTCTCTGAATTTAACTATCATTTTATTGGATTGAATGAACTTCTCCTTTTTGACACAGAGATCTTCTAGTTGGGCAACTTTTTCTAACAGCATCTTAAAAAATAAAGGCAGCCGATTAAGCAGGAAGCAATAGCATCATGACGCATACATAATGAAAAGTATCCTTGTCCAACCCTCTCTTGGATGTGATCAACAGAAATCATTAAATGAAGGCACAAACTTATGTTAATATGCTATTCACACACTCTCAACATTTGTGTTCAACTGATTTGGGGTGTGTGTGTGTGTATGCGTGGAGCCATATAAATAAATTAGTTCAGCTTTTAAGAAAGGGACAAATTATTGTTCCAGGGCAAAGTTATTGGACCTTTCCTAACACTATAGTATTCCTATTCTTACCTATTCCTATTCTTACCTTTCTTTCACTTTCAGCTTTTTCCAATAACAGCATTGCTTCAAGAAAATGGTTCAGATAATCTGCATTTCCAGCATCACGTGTGAGGGTACCTTAGAGAAAATGTAGAACAAAATACATTAGGTTACACTTCCCTAGATTTATTTGTCTATTTTGTGTGTCAACTGAGATATTTAGCGCTGATTTTTAATATGTTATAGCTGAAGTACCACATTATCACTTTATTATTATGGCTAAACTTTCTCATCTAAAACTGCATTTAAAAGAGATTAAGGATAAAGAGATTTGGGATTTTTGTATTTTTTTAAAAAAATGTTTAAATACAAAAGCTTGTTGAACATTTCAATTAAGCGTAACTGAAATACAACAGAATCCTAAATGTGTTTTCTAAGAAGTCAGTTCCAAAGGATTCAGTTTGATTCTGTGCAGAATTTGGGATCCTTGCGTTTGCACAGAATCGGCCATTAAAGCAACAATCATACCCACATTTAGTTGAGGATAAGTTTCACAAACATTGTCGCTTGGTTCAATGCCATGGTTATAATTCCAAACATGTCTACCTTGTAGTACATGCCACTGAATTCAACGGGCCTTACTTCCAGGTGAAGAATTGCTGCTTATGTTCGTTACTTAGTAACTACTGAAATGAATGGGAATTGCAGACGTAATTTAATCCCAAAGATTTGGATCCAGACCAACTTTCAAGGTGACATGCACAGATCAGACTGTTACTCCCTAGCAAATACGCAGAGGATTTCACCGTAAGCTTCAGCATTGCCTGAGCTGTAGTGACAGGTATCTACAGTTTACACACATTAATTCTGTGTCAATGTTAGCTATTAAAGGGTTCTACCAAATAGTGACCTGAAAATGGGACTTGCAATAACATGTTGTGGTACTGAACGTTCCTGTTCAGAATTCTAGTCTAGTACACCATTCTATCCACCTCATTTCCCCCTCTTCCTCCAACACCAGTCAGAATCACCGTATTTTTTGCTCCATAAGACGCACCCGAACATAAGACGCACCTAGTTTTTAGAGGAGGAAAGGGGGAAAGCCCTGGTTTTTTTGAGGATCAGCTCAAATTTGTGCAGCTTTTTTTGCAAAGGGAAAAGCCCTGGTTTTTTGAGGATCAGCTCAGATTTGTGCAGCTTTTTTGCAAAGGGGGGGGGAAGCAAAGCTTTTTTGCAAAGGGGGAAAGGAAAGCTTTTTTGCAAAGGGGGGGAGAAGCAAAGCTTTTGCAAAGGGGGAAAAGCAAGAGGAAAAGCCCCCTTTTTATGGGGTTCAACTCACATTTCTGCAGATTCTTAAGGAGCCCTTTCTACAGTTTGCAGAAAGATAATTTAATCAGCCAGTTACATGTGGCTGGAGAAACAAACAGCCTCCCTCTGCAGGGACATTCAACAATGGAGGCCTGGGCAAGGGGGCGGGGCCCAGAGGGAGCCGGGAGTCTTATCTCTCTCCCGATCTCTTGCTGATCAGCTGCTGAGCAGGGTCCTTTCAACACCCCCTTCTCTCTCTTTCTTTTTAAAAAAGCAGGGTCTGCTTTGGGCCCCTGGGCAATTCGGCTCCAGGGACCACCATTCGCTCCATAAGACGCACAGACATTTCCCCTTACTTTTTGGGAGAAAAAAGTGCATCTTATGGAGCGAAAAATACGGTATGTGTCTACTGAGCACAGATCCAGGTTCAAACCCTCACTTATCCATGATGCTCACTGGGTGACTGTGGGCAAGTTACTTGCCTCACGGGGTTATTATGAGGATAATATGGGAGCTCAGGAAGAGAGAGACTTTGAAAACCACCCTCAGCAATTTGGAGGAAAGGTTTTGGGAAGAATATAAATGCACTCAGTCCTCAATGGACTGTTTTGGTTTCTCCCACTAAAGATTTATTTGTACTTCTGCAAACTTTGGTTCTCTGAAGCTTGCTGATACCTCTGCTCTTGTGTGTGTGGAAGGTGCCATTTTGGCATGCAGAGAACCAGTTTTCTATTACGACATTCTGTTTCTGCGATATATTGGGGGCATGAATTAAGTTTGATCCTGTACAAAAGTCATGTTTTATTTTTTAAAACATTGAGGTTGTTTTTAAATGGAAAACAAATGGAGTGCTTAAACAAATCATCCTGAAACACCAGTTTTAAGGGGGGAAAGGGAATAGGTTTTACCTGTAGGTAGAGAAGCATCTTGCACAGACTGCCCTGAAATAAGCAGAGCAAGCTGCTCTTTCAGTTTCTTCACTTCGGACTGCAACTGCTTCACATTTCCTTGGGTGTCTTCATTTATCACAGCCTTAAATAGAAAAATTAAAATATTGAAACACACACGCCTAATGATCAGATAATTCAAATCCTACTGACAAAGCCAACTAGAACCCATTGTTCTCACTTTCAAACACCATAGGTTAAAAAGAAAATATTGAAATAGAAGACTATATGATACTAGCATGGCAGCATATATTCTATGCATTTACAAAATCAGGTGTAGAACTTAGCCTTCCCCTGATTTCAGCTCTTTTCTTTTAGAAAAGCATGTTCTTAACACAAGGCTTCACGTGAGGAGCAAAAATGCATAGGTTTGCTTTGTGAAGGTGCAGAATGAGTTTAGGGAGTCTTTTTTCTGTGTTCCTACATGCTGCCCCTACTCATGACTAATATTACTGACTCCCCCCCCCCCCATTTCTCGCTACCTTCACCCCCTTAACTTGTGGCCATATTTCCCTTTGCAACCCAGGAAGGTTTTGAAAGTTGATGTTGGCAGAAGCAATAGTACGCATATGCAAATTTATAAATTTGTGAATCATGTGTTTGCATAAGATGCACATAGCTCTGCCTATCAGTTTTGATTCTTCTAGCTTGCGAGTTCTTAATAGATACACACTGTAAAGGTTTAGCACAGAGAGTTGTTCTAGGCCAGGAAGCTTGTGTGTCTTGGTTGTGAGAACAGCAAGGAGGGAACTTCAGACAGTTTCTTCATTTTTACACAAGTTCCACAATGTCTGATACTGTTTTAAAAGTCCAAAGTGAATAGAAATTACGGTACTTTTATCTCACGTAATTATCATTGAATTGTATGTTGCACAGCTAAAAAATGTGAAACATACCTCATGTATTCTAGAAAGGAATGCAACCCATTTCCTAATACAGAAAATGATAGAATTTTCAGTAATTTGAAGGAGACAAGGTATTTGTTAAATGTCTGCAACTGCACTCTCCCTCTCCCTGTTGGTCTATTCAGTTTCACAACTGGAATGTTAAGACTTAGCAAGAACATAGTATTATAAGAGTTGAAATAGATTAGGAATACTCACAATATTTATTTTGATTTAGCAAACTTTTTTTCTGCCAAAGAACCCTTTCAGACAAAGAAATTGCTTACAACCATGTACATTTGTAAAGAAAAATAAGGTGACTGAATAGCCAATGCAATATTCTGTCCCAATTAAATACCTTGTTTTTTATCAGTTTGGCTCTCTGAGCAAAATTAAGGGTGGACAAGGTTTCACCAAAACATCTGGAACCCGGATTAATGTTTGCTATGATGCAAGTTTTGGCATTGCCTCCAAGTGAATCCTGTTTGAAGACATGAAAATTACTTTGAGATACAGCACTTTTAAAAGCACATCGTTTAACTAATTCTAGTGTTTATATCAACACGAACTATTTCCGCTTCTAACCAACCCTTGTTTTGGGGAAGATACCGCCCTCCTCATAAGACCACTGTTTTAGGCGACTGTGTTGCTTCAGGACTTAACATTCTGATGGGGCACTTTCAATAGAACAGTGTGACAGGATGCTCCAAAGCAAGATTAATACCTATTATGAGGACCACATACATATGTATTGCCACTACATTTGGTTTATGATGCTCTATTATGCATACTGCATGCTAGCGCAAGCAGCCTGAATACTTATGTAAGCAGGTAAAGAAACCACAAAGGGGTTAGTTTAGCAGTATATCCAAACCTGGAATCATGGCTTGTTTCGCCATAACACACCACAATTGCTAGTCCGCTTTAGACAAAAGCTTGTTGTTGGATCATCACATGATTTATTATGATGAAACAATCCATGACCCCAGATTCAGACATAACACTAAAGTAGCCCATTCGCGATTTGTTTACTGGCTTGTATGAAGGAGGAGCGAGGGAAACACTCTTCGGCTGTGTAAATCTACATGCAGCTTGTGTACAGAAGAGCTTAATAAGCAAAACTTTGTGGCTTAGCATTATGCGGCCGATGGCAACAGATTGTAGTAATCATTGATTTTCCAGGACAACATACCGCAAGTAAGGCATCCGAATAATATAAAAGTCAAAAGCATTTTGTCTTTTGAAAACCAATGTCCTAAAAATTAATGGTACACATTACCCGTAGCAGAAAAGTGAGCCTGGAGTCCCTGTAACAGATGTGCCTCTGTTTTCCATTGCCCACATCAACAAGTGCAGTAATCACTTGGCCCAGACAACTTAATGAACGGTTTATGTTCCCTGCCTCCTAGAACAAACAAGAAAATAAAAGTGAATGCCTTTGTTTTTAGTGGAAAAGAAATGAACAAGTTGGTGTTACTGTGAAGTGTCCTTCTGGTCAGCGGGTAATGGAGCATGCATTATACAAATGCACGGACTCTGCCTCCAGGAGGAGTTAACCCTTTTCTGCATGTTCCAATTCCCATTGACCAAGAATGCACTGTCTTGCCACTAACCTTTAACCTAACTCCCTCTGTGTGAGTATCTTTTTGTCTCTCTGATCCAGCCAAATCTACCAAGTTCAGCACAGATGATCGAATATTCATAACGTCATTGGTTTTCTCCATTGATTCGACCGTGATAGTAAAAACAGCATGAGACCTTGAGGACTCTCTGTTCATTGAAGTAGACGCTACGCGACGATTTCTCCAGCCCGTTGTTAACACCTAGTCAGAATAATATATGAGTAGCATTTACAATATATTATGGAAAAGGCTCAACAACTTTTATCTTAAACTGTTTTACAGTCAGAACTGGGATTATAGTGCTAATCTTAAATGTGTTAACAAAAGATCACAACCTCTATTTCTAACTCTAATCTGCAAGAAGTGTTAAATTAACATCTTACATGTAGACAACGACGTGGGTTTTACACATCCCTGTTCAAAAGGAACTTAGAACATGGCTTCCCAAGTCTCCTATCCCATTTTTTAAAAAATATTATACCTGTCCATTTTTAAAAGTAAATTAAAATGAAAAGATGTCATTCGACGATGTTCCTATGTGTATGTCGATGTACACATGAGCCACGTTGATGATTTCCCCTTCCAGAGGCAGCCTTTCACACCTTGTGAAATACTGTTCCAGATAGTCCCAAGTTGTGGAGTGGATTTTGGTGCATGAGTATTTCTGCTGCTGGAAAGGCAAGTGTGAAAAGTTCTCATGCACACATAATGAACTGCACAAGCCTTCTGCATCCCAGGCATTGGAAGCTGAGCTGCAGGAATGAATGTTTATTGCAGAACATAAATAGCCCAACATAAGGGAGCTAAAGGGCAAAAGGTACAAAACAAACATAAGAAGCCCAAGTTATTTCTTGTCGTTAAGCTCTTCAAATCATAATACTGCTACTTCAATGAGTCCTGCCTCCATAACAACATACAAGCATGTCCATCTCTACTTATCAAAACAGCATACTTTATATGCTTCAGCAGCTGAAGTCAACACTTGCTCCACTGCACCAACAACAAATACTCCTTTTGTGATGTGTTCTCTGAGGAAGAGTCCAGCTGAGGCAGAATCCAGCAAGTCAAATAGCTGCTCATTGTAGATTTCAATAAAGGAACACTTGCAGAGAAAACTCTTTCCTGTACCAGCCTATAAGAAACATTAACACTTGTGTTACAGAAAATGCTGTTTTAATTTTATCTGGCCTCTAACGTCATTACAAGGTTTTTACAGCAAATATGAAGGCATGCCTTCATTGATCTCTTACAGCAGGGGTCAGCAAACTTTTTCAGGAGGGTCGGTCAATTGTCCCTCAGACCTTGTGGGGGGCCGAACCCCCCCTCCCAAAAGCCCCTCCCCCACCAATGCTACTCACGCCGCCACCGCCTTGGCTTCGGCAGCATCGGCGTCCTCTGTCTTGGCGGGGCGCCGAGCCCATGCCGCTGGTCTGGGCAGCGGAGGCAGCCTCCGCACCACTGCCACTTCCTTCCTGCTCGGCCGCCTCCGCGGCAAGGAAGGGGCAGTGCCCAGAGGTGTCCGCGGCTTTTGATTGGCTGCAGGAGCTTCCTGCAGCTAATCAGAAGCCGTGCTGCATAGTGGAAGTCAGTCTCCACGCTGCACCTGTTTAGCACGGGGACTGACCGAGCGGGTGGCAGGGTCCACAAGGTTCGCAGGCCGGATTAATGAGCCCGGTGGGCCGTATCTGACCCATGGGCCGTAGTTTGATGACCCCTGTCTTATAGTTTACAAAAAGACACATTTTACCACCCAACTCCTACCTTCACTTTACATATTTGGAGCCTTTATTGTACCAACTTCAAGCCCTTCAAGAAACAGTTTACCCACCTACTTCCCTACCCCACCACAACACCTTTGGTCCTGTTCATAACCAGCTGTCCTTCTGCTGTTACCTACTAAACCCGTTTTGGCTATTAAAAGCTGGAACAAACTGAATGGATTGTCCAGCTCTTCTGTTTGCAACCTGGAAAGAGTAGCACTGTACTATACAGTCTTTACTACTGACACAGCTCTGTATCCTTTTTTGCCTTTAAGGGCCAACAGAGCTTAATCAGTGCAATATTGTAGCAGCTCAGCCCTAGCAATTAACTCTCTCTGGTTGGAAGAGAACAGTGAGCACAGGCAATAAGGCACAACACAGTATTCTGAAACAGATAAATTTACGCTTGAAATTGGACAGATGGCTGGGAGGGTCAACTAGGGTAGAAATGAAGTTTACCGTTTCACTTGCACATTGGAAGCCAATTGCTACTCACCATGTGTAAGTAGCAAGCTAGCATAGCTGCTTGCCTGTATGAAACAGTGTGATCCCAAGCTATACAATCATTCCAAACATGCAGGTTATTTCTTCCAAATGAATGAAGGACACCCAAGAGCTGGATGCCATTGCTACTAATTCAAACGAACCCTCAAGGACTTCTACCACAATCTTCATTAAGAAAAGGATTTACCTTTTCTTTTTCACGTTCAATTAGAAAAAACAGATATTCAAAACTCCGTGGTATTACTCCTCTCAGATTATGAGTAAAGTTATCAGAGTCGGGAGGACCTTGAAAAAAGAAAGAAAGAATTGCTTGGATAGAAATCTAAAAATATCTAGCAGAAATAAGGAGGTTTACATTATTAGTATTAGTAGTATGCAATGTTTCTGAAATAGGAAGGAGGCCTTAATGAATAAAGGCCATGGTTAAGAGCAGGCTTCATCAAACTCAGCCCTCCAGATGTTTTTGGCCTGTAACTTCCATGATCCCTAGCTAGCAGGACCAGTGGCCAGGGATGATGGGAACTGTAGTCTCAAAACATCTGGAGGGCCGAGGTTGAGGAAGCCTGGTTAAGAGATACAGTGGTATCTTGGTTCTCAAACTTAATCAGTTCCGGAACTCCGTCCCAATACCAAGGCGCGCTTTCCCATAGAAAGTAATGCAAAATGGATTAATCCGTTGCACTTTCTAAAAACAACCCCTAAAACAGCAATTTAACATGAATTTTACTATCTAATGAGACCATTGATCCATAAAATGAAAGCAGTAAACAATTTTCTGCAGTCACACAATCAATAAATCAATCAATCAATCAGTAGCTGAACTGGGTTACAGTCACAAAAAAGAGCCACAAAAAAGCAAAATAAATAGCGAAAACAGACAAACCTCAGTGTAACACTCAAATCGGAAGCATAACACTCAAAACGGAGCACGTTCGGCTTCTGAAAAAAGTTCACAAGCCGCAACACTTACTTCCAGGTTTGCAATATTTGGGTTCCAAGGCATTTGAGAACCAAGATACCACTGTACAATATTCCACCCCACCCCCCAGATGCTGATGCCTGATGAGTCTAACTCTAATCCCTTCCAAGGGATGCGGGTGGAGCTGTGGTCTAAACCACTGAGCCTAGGGCTTGCCGATTGGAAGGTCAGCGGTTCAAATCCCCGCGACAGGGTGATCTTCCATTGCTCTGTCTCAGCTTCTGCCCACCTAGCAGTTATAAAGCACATCAAAGTGCATGTAGATAAATAGGTATCGCTCTGCCGGGAAGGTAAATGGTGTTTCCATGCACTGCTCTGGTTCGCTAGAAGCAGCTTAGTCATGCTGGACACATGACCTGGAAGCTGTCTGCGGACCAACGTCGGCTCCCTTGGCCTACAGAGCGAGATGAGCACCGCAACCCCAGAGCCTCCGCAACTGGACCTAACGGTCAGGGGTACCTTTACCTTTAATCCCTTCCAAGACTCTTCCAAGTATCTTTTTCACCTGTCCCTTTGATTAAGGCTTTGGCTATCTCTAACAGAGACAGGAACACTGCAGTTCCTTGGTCTATGTTGTTAGATCATAGACTATGGAAAAATCAATGATACCCTAATATGAAACTAGCCCTAGATTTGGGAAATACTACGTTAGAAGTTAATATTACACAATGCAAAGGGGTGGGGAAAGAGGATCCCACGCTGCGATCTAAAATGAGATAAACAACTAAGCACAAATCAGTATGTGTTGTACTTACCCATCATAGTAAAGGTTTTCCCTGAACCAGTTTGGCCACTAAAGAGAAAAAGAAGCAGCATACACATATAATTATATCTCAGTAACCAGAACTTACTCATTTATACATTATTATTTTTTGCTAGGGTTAATTCTGTACCTTTAAGAGGGTTAAATGTAGAGAGACCAGAGCACATGTGTTGCATGCAGAGATTTCCAGGTTCAACTCCTGGCACCTTAAGTTAAACAGGATTGAGTAGCAGGCGATGTGGAAGATGCTGGGCCACAGACACTGGAAAGCTAATGCCACACATGGATGAATGGACTAGATGAATTTTTGCTTTTAAATTTACAGTCCTTAGAATGGTCTGACCCGGTAATGTATTTCTCAAACAGAGCAGTTCATATAATTCAAATCAGATATTTTAATATTTGCATGAAATAAAAAGGTTAAACGCTTACTATGCAAAAATGGTTCCATTGTAGCCATTCATGCATGATTCTACTATCTTTTTGGCCACGCTTGAGAACACTGATTCCTAGGCAGAAAAGATTTTAAAAAATAGCTTTAATATGTTATAATGATAAAAACAGCTTGACTTCACAGTATTCACAAACATATAACCACACACTGTGCACTATTCATTAAACAATACACATACCCTGACATTAAGGGACACTATTCATTAAACACAGGGCAATTCCACTGATACTAAAGAACCATTATTATGCACAAAATAATGAAATCAATGAGACTCGCTTCCAAGTAATAGTTTGGAGCCATTATGAGAATATATCTAATGAATATGGCTATTACTAAAACAGAAATTGTTAATGTATCATAAATCTTGGCACACATCAGTCAGCTAGCACTTCTGTTTCCTTACTTTCATCTTTGTTCCCTTTTCCCTTTTCTCATCAGCATTCTTAGATTGCAAGCTCACATAAAGGGGCTATATATTATCTATGTATAATTCTTAGCTATTTTAGGCACTTTAAAGCAGTGTTAGAAAATGAAAGCTAGGAGCTAAATGGCACTTTAAACCCTAGGTTATGGGTGCATCAACAGAATGTCTAGGCGTGCTTTTTTGTAACAATAATAGGAAGCTGAAAATGAATGAACTGCAGCCAAAATATTATGTTCATTTTTCTCTTGGTCTAGTCTAGGGGTCGGCAAACTAAGGCCCGGGGGCCGAATGCAGTTTCCCAGGCTTGTAAATCCAGTCCACAGACCCTGCCACCTGCTCAGCAAGTCCCTGCATGCTGCGGATGCCTTGCCGCGCAGGGACTGATTTCAGTGACACTGACACGGCTTCTGGGTGGGCGGCGGCGCTGGCGCGGCTTCAGGTTAGCTGCAGGAAGCTCCTGCAACCAATTGGCTGCAGCACGAGCCATTGTCAGCAAGCACAGTTTCTGCAGCCAATCCAAAGCCTTGCTGCCCGCGGCTGAGGTAAACCTGGCGCAGCCATGGACAGAGAGGCCACACCATGGGCATCGTTGACGGGTGCGTCGCGGGGCTTCAGCTGGAGCTTGGCGCGCCTGCTGGCCCTGTGCCCAGCTCTGCTGTTGGTGGCACGCTTGGCGGCTACGCTGGAGCAGCTGGAGGGCGAGATGTGCACCGCCTGCATAAGCACTCCGTGTGCGCGGCCTGCCCGCCGACCAGGCCTCGGACAGTAGGCCGCAGAGTGTGGTGCATGCCACCTGGGAGCTCCACGAAGATGGACCGATGGAGCGGCTGCTACTCGTCAACAATGCCGGTGAGCAGGCGCCGCCGAGACGTGCTCCTGAGCGTGTGCAGAGTGTGTTCCTCCTCCAGATCAGGAGGCAGCTGCGGGACCGGCTTGCAGGGTATTTATGTTTTTCAAAATATAGCCCAGCCCCCCACAAGGTCTGAGGGACAGTGGACCGGCTCCCTGCTGAAAAAGTTAGCTGATCCCTGGTCTAGTCCTTCCCCAGCCTACCCCCCTAATATTCTTAAAAGAGTCTCTTCTCCAGAGAATAGCTAGAAGTGGGGAGGCAGAACTTACCCCTCAATAAGTGTGTATAGGATTGCAGCATAAGGTAGGTGGGTAACCTGTGTTATACTAGCCCCTTAAATAAAAGCACCTATCTGCAATTTCAGTTGAAAAATTTAATGTTAATGTAGATGGCTCAATGCAAACTATTTTTTATTACAGTACAAATGAGGACATGGCCAAAGAAGTCTCTTTTCTTTCTTTTTAAAAAAATTTAGTTAACGTTTTAGGAACTAACTTATCTGTTGAATTACCTGGGTTGTGTCCACATCTGCCACATGATCAAAGGTAAAAATCTTAGGTTCAGGCTTTGAATTCAGGCGAATAGTGTTTGATGAAAGAACAGATAAGCACAAGCCATTGTCAGGAAGCACAGTTCCTCCTTCTAGAGGGCGCACCCTCACGAAAACCTTGATAGCATCACCTTCAGCACTAAAACCAAGTAACAGCTACATTAGTATACCAGTACTAGTAACCAGCTGTAATGTTTGTAAAGTCATTTTATTTTTGTCTCATTCTTATGACACAATATGCAGACACAACCAGATAAACATATCTTACGTTACGCCATACATGCAACTGCTATGGAAATGTCATTGTTTAAACCTGCACCATCAATTCATCTGATTTTGTTGCAGGTTGACAGTCGTACATGCCTTTTAAAAAAATTATTTATTCTGGAATAGTCAGGATTGTAAATTAGGATCGGATTGTAAATTAGGATCAAATCGTAAATCTCTTGATCACACAACAAAGTTTCCCAATCTGATGTTTCATTCTTGCACACAATAATTAATGGATTCTTACCTGGAGCCTGCTAACGCTGTGTCACCTAAATAACAAAAGTGAGAACATTGTGATAATTTAAAAACTGTATGTAAGACATCTATCTACTGAACTGCTAATTATTCACATTTCTATGGAGTGTCTATAAAAACAAGCTACAGAAAATGGGATGGCAAAACAAAAAACTGAAGCAATGATAGTCAGCTGCTAGCTAGGATGTCACACATAATGCAAACACCTTGTATTGCCAAAGGTCTGGTACCCATACTCTGGTACACCTGGAAGGTGTAATGTGAACACCCTAGAGGTGTAAACTCCACAGAAAGTGGGCTTAGAATTATCCCTTTTTTGTCCGAAGTGGACACACATTACTTATTGCATGCACATTCATATTGGTAAATTTACTTGAGGTGTTTGCATGTGAACCCCCTGTATCCGTTCCCTAGCCATAGAACTGGAAAGGGGATGTGGGAATCGCAACCAGGTGTTCACCCAATCTCTGAAACCATGATTTTTTATTTTTTATTTTACTTATCGCTTTTTCATTAAAATGCTCATTGCCAACTGCGCCATCCGATTCACGTCTTAAGCCATGGGTAGGCAAACTAAGGCCCAAGGGCCAGATCCAGACCAATTGCCTTCTAAATCAGGCCTGCAGACAGAGGCATAGGAAGCCTCTTGGGCGCCCAGGGCGGCGTTGCAGTGTGGAGGTACCCTCCAGGGGCGGGGCATCCTGACGCATGCGTCAAGACAGACTGCACATGCCCAGTCCATCCCGCTGGCACTGCTGTTCCAGCGGCGACCCACTGAGCGAGCGTCGACTCCTGGGGCTTCCCCGTCCCGATCGCGTGGGGCAGCCCTATAGCGGCACCGGCGGCCGGCCACGGATGGGCTGCGGGGCAGAACGGTTTCGCTCCGCGGCTGGCCCAAGTGTCACCCCCTCCCCTGGAACCTGGGGCAGCCCGCGCCCCCCCCCCCTTGCGACAGCCGTGCCTGCAGACAGTCCGGGAATGAGTCCTTTTATTTAAAATGCATCTCTGGGTTATTTGTGGGGCCTGCGTTGTGTTTTTACATGAGTAGAATGAGTCCTTTTATTTAAAATTCATCTCTGGGTTATTTGTGGGGCATAGAAATTCATTCATATTTTTTTTTTCCAAAATATAGTCCGGCCCCCCACAAGGTCTGAGGGACAGTGGACTGGCCCCCTGCTGAAAAACTTTGCTGATCCCTGTCTTAAACGGAAACAGATCCCGCCGAGTCCTTAGATAACGTTAAGTTGGAAAGGGACCACGAGGGTCATATAGTCCAACCCCCCGCCATGCGGGAACCTTCCCCCCCCCAAAGTGGGGCTCAAACCCCACAACCCAGAGATGAAGAGTCTCACACTCTACCAACTGAGCCCTACCTTGCCAAAGTGAAGATCCCGCTAAGCAACTTACGAAAGGGTTTATTCCTTTCAAAAAAAAAAAAAAAACCTATTTCTAAAAAGGGGTCGAAGAGCCTCCTTCAGTTACACGGCACCCCCCATAACCGTGGTGTGTGTGTGTGTGTGTGTGTGAGAGAGAGAGAGAGCCTCGGAACCTCCCCGCGCATTCAGGTCTTGATCTGCGTGTGCGGATCCGACCCCATCCCGTCGCAGGGAGTTCCGCGGACCGCGCCCGCCTAGCAGCAAGAGTTCCCCTGCTCTCATGCGGAGTTCTCGAGCCTCAGTCAGCTCTGCCTCCCTAAGCACCGACTCCCAACAGCAGCTGCTGTGGGGAAAATCCCGCGGCCACTAAATAAATGCATAGGGCAAAAAGGGCTTTTTTCCCACACAGCTCCCATCCATCCAACCTCCCTCCCTCCCTCGAAGCCCATTTCGCCCCACCACCGTCTTTCCTTACCTTTCGACCCGGGGGCCATTCTCCGAGGCAACGTCGACTCCGCTGAGGGCTTAAAAGCCTGAAAATGGCGCCCTGTTTAAATTTGGCGGGAACGAAGCTTCCGCGGGGGCAGCCATTGAGGGGGGGGGGAGAAAAGGAAAGCCTCCGTCACGTGATACGGGGAGAGAGTTCGGGAACGGAAAGAAAGATGGCGGAGAGCGCGGTGGGCGGGGCGTCGGCGTGACGTGACGCGCCGCCGCTCGGCGTTAACGCACGCCTTGGTTTACCTCGGCGGCGGCGACGGCTTCCGCCACCATGAGCAAAAAGAACCAGGTTTCGTACGTGCCTCCGGCCGAGCCCGCCTTCCTGAGCCGCTTCAAGGCGCGAGTCGGCTACCGGGAGGGGCCCACGGTGGACACCAAGGTAACGGCGACGAGCGCCCGCCCCGGGGCACTTCCCTGGCCAGGCGGGGAAAGGCGGGGAGTGGGTCGCCCTGGTGTCCGGGCTTCCGCGCTTCATAGAAGCCGAAGGGCCCACGGAACTCGTCTATAGTCAGCGCAGGAATATTTTCCCCAGAGTGGAAATCGAACCCACGACCTTGAGCATCAGGGTCTCGTGCTCTGCCCGGCTTCGAATTAGGGTTGCCGCCTCTGTTCTGGCAAAAGGCGATTCCACACACACACACACACACACACCAATCTGGTGCTGAAGTGACTTCAAAGCTTTGCCTAACAGGATGGCCCCTCTGGAATTGCCACAATTTGGAGAGACCCAAAGCTTGAATACATGGCCTTTCGCACATCGTTTCAAACACATGCGTTTGGAGTGGGTCCCTAACTTGGATCCTTGGTTAGGGATCCTCTGCTTAACAAGTTAGGGATGCCTAACTTGGCAAAGATAGAGAGAAGAGCTGAAATACAGGACAAAACTGTATCAATACAGGATGTAGTGGTATTATTATTACTATTATTATGAATAGTGCATTTTTTCTAAAAAAATGTTTAGGGGTACTCTCATTTTCCTACTCATATTGAAATACTGCCCCTTAATGAGGCCAAACTTAGATTCACAAAATGTTTAGGGGTTTGCACCCCCCCCAAAAAACTGATAATAATTATAATTATAATAAGTAATAATAGTAATAATTTATTATTTATACCCCGCCTATATGGCTGGGTCTCCCCAGCCAATCTGGGTGGCTCCCAACAGAATATTTAAAACATGATCTTCAGGTATCTTTTAAAAGTCAGATAGTTGTTTACATTGAAATAAGGGACAATCCTGTATTATACAGGACAGGTGGCAACCCTGCTTTGAATGGCTGGCAGAAGTGGCAGGTAGCTGGCTTGGTCCGATAGGTGAAACCCCCCAGAAATAATAGCAGTTCACTTCCTTCATTGGGGTCGCCTAAAAGTGAGCAAATGAGCTTAAAAAGATTGGCAAGTTGCAGATAAGAGCTTTTTCATCCTGCCTTGCAAGACTGGCTCTAGAAAAAAAAATATCTTCATGGATTTGCATGGTTTTTACACAGGCTCTTCCCCCCACCCCATCAAGTTAAAGCTTATATTGGTGTCTTCCATAGAATCATATTATTGTAGAGATGGAGGGAACCCCTGAGGATATTCTAGTCCAACCCCCTGATATGCAGGAATCTTGTTTTTAAAAAAGCATCTGTGACAAGACTGTCATTCAACCTCTGCTTAGGTTGCTTAGTGAAATCCATAGATCCAGGGCAAGCTAGCACCACCATGGTGCCAAAAATGCAAAGTGTGGCTCCCATGGGCCATCATGACTTTTGCAAGGAATCCATGGGTCGCATTCATACAGTATAGGACTGCACCGTAAAAATGTATGTCACAGCTCTCACCCAACCCCATAGAAAGAAGACACAGATCCAAGGCATGGATCATCTGGGTCTTCACATGGGATAATATCAAATCCACCACTGAATCACAGGTCACAGTCATGCCCATTGATTGCAATATTAAAATCATGAATATAAATCACAGGAACATCGATCCATAGGGACCCTCTAGATCAGTCTTTCTTAACTTTGGGTCCCCGGATGTTTTTGGCCTACAACTCCCATCATCCCTGACCAGTGGTCCTGCTACCTAGGGATGATGGGAGTTGTGGGCCAAAAACATCTGAGAAAGATTGAGAAAGTCTGCTCTAGATTCATGCAGTGGAACCTCGATTTTCAAGCATCTCGGAAGCTGAATATTTCGGAACCCGAAGTCCGAAAACCCAGAAGTAATTGCTTCTGTTTTTTAATGCTTTTCAGAAGTCGAACGGCTTCTGGGGAGTTTTCCCCCCTTTTTTCTCCATTGACTTTGCCAACCGCCCTTTGCGCCTCAGTTGTCGAACGTTTCGGAAGTGGAACGGTCTTCCAGAATGGATTATGTTCGACAACCGAAGTTCCACTGTACCTGAGATGCCTACAAAACTGCTATCCAGTCATAGAACACATTTGTGCCCATGGATTGTAACATAAAAGTTACAGACCCAGTACTTCACACTGCCTCTATGGTGGCACATGGTTTTGAGGCATGGGGATGCTGCCAGAAACCATAGCATTTATAAAATACGGTCTCAAATGTAATTTGATGCTGGGTTGGTTTTTTTGGCAGCATGCTGAGAAGATGTGCCTCACATTCAAGTTTTGGTGACATGATTGCATTAGTTTGCATATCATTCATGATTCTTGCATCTCATTCATGATTCTTGCAGTGCAGTCTGGACAGTGGATGTGATTCCTAATTTGATTATGATTGTGTGGGAAATCCATGTGAACTCATGCATGTTCATGAGGAGGTCTTACACGTTTTTTTCACCATAGTCACTCCAGATCCATTGTGTTAATGGTGAAATCCATGGATCAAATCTATGATTTGATTGGGGGAATCCCATGCAAATGGTAGCTTCAGGATGGTGGTATGTGGAATCCCATGTAAAAAATAATACAAATTCAGGGGAATCCAATTTAATTTTACTGAATCTAGACCCAACATTAATTTCTATTTTCTCTTTCCTCCACTCCTGTTAATTTGTTTATGTGCTTAACATCTGGTCTTATGAAGGGTTGGTCACTTTGTGATCTTTTTAAGGTTAGTTTTAATAAAGGTATTTTCTTACTGTTACTATTAAATTCTTGCAAAATTAATCAGGAACAGCTTGCACCTTTCTATGTTGCAGAAAGTTTTATTTTCTGTGCATCATGCAGCTAATTTAAGGCACAGTGAAATGGTGGTAAAGACTCAGATTTTTAACCATTCTGATTGCAAGTTGATAGTTGATGCTGTTAATTGAATGTGTATTAGTAACGCCTTATCTTGAGTATGGGCCCTAAAATCCCATACACTTGTCTTAACCAATCCAGACTGACTACCTTTATCTAGATCTGTACACATATTTATTCGTACGCAGTGCTGCTTTTTGTTGGCTATAAATATTTGAAATTTGGATAAGTCTGTTACTTTGGTAGCCTTCCATAATGTTTTACTTTGGAAACAGGAGAGACATTTTTGGATATTTTGTATCTGCTATTTGTCACTGCCCATTTCTGGTTTGGGATAAATGAAATAAGCAACGCAGAGACACTGCTGCTTCTTTCTTCTCTCCCAGAATTTGGCACAGTTCTTCCTGATTACTCTTTGACAGGGAAATCAAATGTGGGGTCTGATCATGTGAATGAATGCCTTTCCTTGATTTTTTATTTGCATAAAAATCCCCCCTTAAATAACTTTCTTTCCCTGGAGTATCTTTCTCCCCCTGCATTCTGTTCTCTTCTCTTAGGGAACATCCTAACTAATGAGATCCTAAATCTTTCACTCCCAAATGCATTTTTTATTCTTTAGCCAGGGTGGATCCATCAGTGTGTGCAAGAAAGAGATGGGGATAGGAAAAGACCTGCTTTCTTGAGAAAGGAAGGATCTGATCACAATGTCTGGTGTGCTATTTTTGCAGAAACAAACAGCAGAGGGAGTGCAAGCTAAACTGAATTAATCTTACTTCTCACACTCTGCAGCATAAATGGCCACTTTGACCAACGATCCCAAACTAGCACGCATGGAATGGCATTGCTGGCTTTTGATCTGGTGTCAAACCCTTAACCTGTGCTTCATTTGATAACAGAAGTTATAGGTGGATTCCCCCCTTCCCCCCCAAAAAGCACACCCTAAATGCCTACGATTTAAATAGGAACATAAGAATAGCTTGCGGGATTGTACTAATGGCCCATCTCATCAGGGTTCGAAATTAGCAGGGCTCCAGGAGCATTTTGCACCTAAAGATTCTCCATTTGCGAGCACCTCAAAAAGTCTGGGTGCCACTTTTTGCGGCTGGCTGACACTCAAGGATTACTGAAATGTATGTGCTTTGAAGCCTCAAAGTATATATTAAGGATAGACAATATGTTAGGGCGTTTAACAATAAAGAGCAGTTTTCAAAACTGAAGTTTGGAACCAATATTTTTATTGTAAACACCAAATTAAACATGTGTTAACAATTTGTGCTAAAATGTGATATTAGCAATTTGTCACTTAATGTGAATTGCATCTTAGTTCATGCTTATCAAAATAATAAATAAAAAGTGTTGCCGGCCCCCCCCCCAATGGCGACTAGACATTCTGTTTTGGCGCCCACAACCCAGACCCCCAAAGCCATTTGGCACCTACCTTTTCTGTCCTAGTTTCTAACACAGCATCTCATCCATCATTCACAGTAGCCAACCAGATGCCTGTGATAATCCCCAAAGCATGACTTGAGCACAGCAGTCCTCTCTCCACTTGGGATTTCCAGCAACTGGCCTTCAGAAGCATCACCGCTTCAAACAATTGGTCCTAAACCCAGAGAAGTGCCTGTGTCAGATTTGCATGCATAGCCAGGCTCTTTGTCTCTCTTGACATAGCAGCCCTTGGGCATTGCGCCACCAGCTGTTTGCGAAAGAAGTGGGTGAAGACTGAGCTTTGAAAGTGGTTCGTGTGAGTGAGACACAGTCCCAAAACAGATATGAAAAGCCCCACTGCTCTTGCCCAGCTCTAGAGTGCATGCAAATAAGCTTGTTGTATTGAATCTCTATAGGCCTCTCTCGCTCTGTATGAGGGTGACACACAAATTCACGAAGCATTCCATATTTTTAATATTTAGGCTGTTGAAGAAGGCTTCCACTGAAATCATTCTAGAAATTAATAATTGTACGATTGTAGACGTATACCATGCTGGTTTGGTTGTGAAGCAGTTGATAAATAAATTAAAGCCAAATAAAAAAACATTGGAGCCACCCCAGATTTGTGCCTATTTATTAAACACGTGACTGCCCCTTTGGCTATAAAGAAGGGGTAGGAGTTAACTTTTTACCCTTAAAAGGAGCATGTTGGCAGAGGAGAGTGAAACTTGCCCACCCCACACTCAGCCTTACCCTGCCATGCTCCTCTGCTTTACGTAGTTTTTGCGTGGCGAATTCCAGACCCCTCCCCCCAGGTAGAAATAATGACACATGACACAATTATTTAAGGTTAATGGGCTAAAAAAGGCTACAACTTTATTGGTTACAGGTGATGAGCGGTATTGGCTTAGGCATTGGATCTAACCGACTATATCTGACTCCGCTGGAAGTCCGGAAAGGGTTAGCCACCAGTAGGGGGAGTCCTGCTGATGCACATCATCTAGGAGCTCCCCCGGGGTCACCGATAGGGGGCGTGCCTTAGGCCCTAACCTCCCTAGGCTTCGGACAGGGCCACGCCCCCCAGAATCCTTTAACGGGCTACCCTTCAATATGCGGGGCAGGTGATGGCGCTACCTCCTCTTTCCATCTACAGAACTATTCAAATGCCTAACCACCAATACCCTGAAAGTTGTGATGAATTGCTACAAGGTAGGCGAAAAACCAAGTGGCTGGTGCCAGTTTGCCAAGTGGAAAAATTCCTACCCTCAGCGGTGACCAACCGAAGTCAAAGAAAGAAACCTTAAAGGGCGGGAGGGTGGGAAAACCGGAAGAGCTGGAAGGCGAAAAAGGAGGGAGATCCCCGGCTGCATCCTGCCTTTATGGGGCAGGCCACACACCCTGACCAACCCGATTGGCCGGCCAGGGGCATGACGTAGTCAGGAATCCCCCAGTCGCTCAGGGCTGGCCTCCCCCCTCCCCCGCGCACGTGGGGAGGTTGTGAAGCCCACAACCCCACATCCTCCTTAAGGCGGAAGTGGCTTTCCTTGCCAGTATTGGAGCCAGGCAGGGAGGGGCAGCTTTAAGCAGCAGAGAACAGGGGAGTAAAGATTGGGTGGGTGGGTTTGCCTCCCCTCCCCTGTGGGCTTTTTAAAGTATAGTTACATACCCCCCCACACACACACTGTGTGGACAGAGCATGGATCACTTACTTGGTTAGAGTGTGGTGCTGATAATTCCAAGGTTGCAGGTTCGATCCCCATAAATGAAAGCCGCATATTCCTGCCTTGCCAGGGGGTTGGTCTGATCATTAGGATCTCTTCCAATTTTATGATTCTATGTCTATGTGAATTAGCATACAATTATTCTCTCTATCCAAAAGCAAAGTCCAAAAGACTCAAGCCATGCAGTAGTCTTGCTGATGCTAATCAGGTCTGGGTCTAGTCGCAGAGCAGACCTTATGGGAACCCTATACACGCTGCCTTGGCAGGACAAAAATCTAACAAATAGTATTTTGCAGGTGGAGCTTGCAGCAAGACGTTGGCGTATGGAATGCTCCTGTTCAGGGCTCTAGCCTGCCTTCCAGCCATGCCCTTTTGCAAGACGGACCTTTTCTGCAGTGGCTCCCCATTTGTGGAATGCTCTCCTCAGGGAGGTTCAGCTGGCAGCCTCATTATACAGTACCAGGCAAAAACATTCCTCTTCAACCAGGCCTGTGACTGATTGACATATGATGCCCTTTTGAATGTGTTTTGTGAGAGGGGGTTATTTGTTTTGTTTTGTTCTTTTAATTATGTATTTTGTGTTTTTTATAATGTAATTTTATGTTGTGAACTGCCTTGAAATCTACAGGTAAAGGGCCATATACAAGATAGATAGATAGACGGATAGATAGATAGATGATGAAGGGCCGTATACAAGATAGATGGATACCGTAGATAGATAGATAGATACTGTATATACTTGAGTATAAGCCTAGTTTTTCAGCACATTTTTTGTGCTGAAAAAGCTGCCCTCGGCTTATACTTGAGTGAGGCGGGTGGTGGGGGCGGCGAGAAAGAAGCCCTTTCTCTCCGCTCGTGCTGCCACCCGCTCTCCCCAGTCAACCATTCCTTAAGAAGCGTACAAGAACAGCGGTTCTTTACTCTCCCCAGGCAGCTTGTTCCATTCCTGAACTGCTCACATAAATGCAAACTTGGCAAAGGAGGAAGAGGAAGGAGCAGCCCAAAGGGCTGCTTTCGGGCTGCTCGTTCCTCCTCCTCCTCCACAGCGGCAAAGGTGAACCGGCTTATACTTGAGTCAATAAGCTTTCCCAGGTTTTTGTGGGAAAATTAGGTGCTTCGGTTTATATTCGGGTCGGCTTATATTTGGGTATATACGGTAGATAGATAGATAGATAGATAGATAGCAGGTTTAGTTTGGACAAAACAGACAAGATCCTTTCTTAATGAACAAATTGTCAAAGGGGGAAAGGCAGCAGAGTATGATAAAGAGCAGAAAAAGTAATATTTCCATTTGTCCTTAGTAGCAACGCTTCTCTGACAGTTTCATGCAGTGTGATGGAAACCCATTTGTAGCTCTGCATTTGATGTCTCGTAGGTTTGATTGTTTTCCTATTCTGCCTGCGCTGGTGAGTGTTCTGGGGCTGCAGAAATGAGAAGCAGTACAAACCTTCAAGCTGGGTTGCTTTGCGTAGATAAAAAGCTGTCACATTTTGTATTTTAGATGTAAGCTGACTGACTAGTTGCACTTCACAGAAATCTGAAAGCATTTGAGTTGCTTTAGGTATAAGCTGTCTTTGAAAATCACACATCTAGACTGGATTCCAGAAAGATCGGGTGGATTCCCATTGGGATCCCGGAAGGGCATATATATACACTTACAGGATCTGAGCTGGCGCTGACAGGAATATGAGACCTTGGGGTTGTAGTGGATAGCTCCATGAAAATGTTAGCCCTGGGTGCGGCAACTGTGAAAAAGGCAAATTCCATGTTATGAATTGCTAAGAAAGAATTGGAAAAAGAAAGCTGTTGATATCCTAATGCCACTATATAAATTTGTGGTGTGACTGCATTTCAAATACACGGGGTACAGTAGTTCTGGTCACCTCACTTCAAAAAAGATACTGTAGAGCTGGAAAAGATTCAGAAAAGGGTGCCAAATGATCAAGAGAATGGAGCAACTCCCCTGTGAGTAAAGGTAGCAGCATTTTGGGTGACTAAGAGGTGAACGTGGTAGAATTTTATAAAATTACGCATGGCAAGGAGAAAGTGGATAGAAAAAGGTTCTCTTCCTCTCTCATAACAGTAGAATCTCATGGTTGTAGAGCGTAAAAATCAGCAAAGATCACCTGTCCTATTCTGTTAGTGGAGGCGTCTCGATCCAAAGGTCTTGTATTAGTGCAACGGCACCAGTTGGATTCTACCTTTTGATTCTAGCTGATAACTGGAAGCAAGTTTTGTGTAAGATTTTTGGAATCTGTAGCTGTAAACCAGCTCAAGAACATACCGTTAGGTCCAGTCGTCGACAACTCTGGGGTTGCGGCGCTCATCTCGCTGTACTGGCCGAGGGAGCCGGCGTACAGCTTCCGGGTCATGTGGCCAGCATGACTAAGCCGCTTCTGGCGAACCAGAGCAGTGCACGGAAACGGCGTTAACCTTCCCACCAGAGCGGTCCCTATTTATCTACTTGCACTTTGACGTGCTTTCGAACTGCTAGGTTGGCAGGGGCAGGGACCGAGCAACGGGAGCTCACCCCGTTGCGGGGATTCAAACCGCCGACCTTCTGATCGGCAAGCCCTAGGCTCTGTGGTTTAACCCACAGCGCCACCCGCGTCCATCTTTTGCCTACTACTTTGCAATTAATGCTGCAATCCTAAGCATATTTACCTAGGGAAAAAATACATTGATTCCTGTCAGACTTTCCAGTGAAAATGGCTAGGATTAGGCACAAGAGTGACATGGTTCAAAAGTCCTTTAAACAGCAATCCTCAATACCCGCTCAATTGGAATTACTCCTGTTTAGGATTGGGCCTTTATGTTTTATCTCAGCAAAACCTAGAACGGCAGGTCACTATTTATCCCAATCGACAACTGAAAAATGAACTGAGGCAGTGAAGGTGCAGTTTGTCCACAGGCTAACTTCACGGCAGAGGTAGGACCTGAATGCCGTTTCATGTTTAACCAACACCAGACTGCACTGACTGTTACTGTCAGAAAGTTTCGTTTTCTTTCCTTTTCTTTTTATTAGAAAATTATTGGCTTCTTACTTGCTGGACATAGTACATAATTAAATGCATGGTTTGCCATAGAGGAGCATTCATACAATAAAACCAAATGATGTGTGGGATTCAGGTGATGTAGTTGTTATTAGAATTATTTTACTATATAAAAGAAGACCCTTCAGAAAGAACAGGACTCAGGAACTTTTGACACACACACACACACACACACACACACACACACACACCAAGTGCTCCAGAACTACAAATCTGTTCAACCCTGATCATTGGCCATGATAGCTAGGGGTGATGGGAGTTGCAGTCCAACAATGTCTCCAGTCCTGACATAGAAGATGACAGAGAGAAGATGTTCCAGCCAGCCGTCTTCCTGACATTTTATAATTTCATGTTCTGCTGATTCCGATTATTGTTTTGTCTTTTCCTTAACCCAAAAGAACTGGTCAGAGGGTAGTAGATGACTGCTAATCTTCCTTCTCTTACCTTAAAATTATTTCAGGAATGACCATCTGAGTAGCTTAGCTTTCCTCCTTTCTTCCAGAGAGAACAGCTCCCGGCTGCTGCTGATGACGATGACGATGGAAGTGACAAAGAGGATGAACAGCCACAGGTGATTGTTTTGAAAAAAGGGGACCTGAGTGCTGAAGAAGTGATGAAGATTAAAAAGGAGGTTAAAGAGACTCCCAAAACCACAGGTACGTTTTGTAAATACTGAGTTCAGCGTTCTTTACTAAGCAGAAGGACAGTTTCTATCAAGCAGCCTTCTAATTTGTCAGTTACTTTGGATACAATGCTTATCCAACCCCCTCCTCTGCTCACTTTGATTCCTTATTGCCCCTTTCCCTAGCACTCCCTCTGCGTTGATCTTCCAGTACTGCCACCATTTCCCATTTCCCTGGTTTGCCAGTGCAAGTCGCTGCCTTTCTCCTTTCTGCATTACAGCTGCTTTATCTCTCTAGGGCAGGGGTTGGCAACCTGCAGCCCGTGGGCCACAGGTGGCTCACGGGGGTTGTTTAAACAGCCCATGACCCGCCCCTGAACCTAGCCTCCCGCTCGGCGAGTACCCGTGCGCTATGCTAAACTTGCGCAGCGGAGACTTGCTTCCGTGGCAGACACCGGAAATCGCGTCTGTGCAGACACGATCCGGCCCACGGAGGGATCTCCACGGGAATGAACCAGCCCAGGCAAGGTAAACCTTGCCGATCCCTTCTCTAGGGGCTCCTTTGGGTATGCTTTCTCTCTCTAATAAGGTTAGAGGTGCAAGGTGGAACTAAACAGCACAAGTGTGACAGCCACGGCAAAGCGACAGAAAGGCACAACCGTGTTTAAGGCAACTGCTTACTGTTGGCATCCTTCTGTCTCGAGGGACAATGGAGTGCGCTTCCCCGGGTGAAGTCAAACAGCTGGAGAGTCACAGCACTCGCTGTGGCTGCAGAGACCGATAACTTGTAACTCCTGCCTCCTGCATTGTTTTTGCTGCGATAGCAGCTCCGAAGTGGCTTCTCTAAGATGCAAACCTGGGCAGTGTGTATGGAGGTCCTGGGCTGCCTAGATTAGTGTTTACAAACCGTTTTCCAACCATGGCCCCTTTCTGAACTCGTTTTCTTCTTGTGGCCCCCCCATGGGCGTGGCCAAGGGAGGGCAACTGCCCACAATAAGTAAAAATCAACAAAAAAATACAAATCTGAGGTTCTGCCCCGCTCACAAAAATCCTGGCTACGCCCATGCCCCCCCCATCCTGCTGGTAGAAAGGTAGCTATTTAAATGTTTTGTTTGTAAATAGAACATGTTTTATTTAATTTTTTAAAATAATTTATACAAAATGCAATTACATAAAATGATAGGAAAATAATAAAATATTGCTGAAGCAGAAAAACATAGAATCACAGAGCTGGAAGGGACCCCAAGGGTCATCTTTCTAGTGCAACCCCCTGCAACGTAGGAAACTCGGCTAAAGCATCCATGACAGATGGCCATCCAACCTCTGCTTAGAAATCTCCAAGGAAGGAGAGCCAAGGACCCTCCGAGGGAGATCCATCTTCCATGTATTACAAAAAGTAAACACTTATTTGACCTCAGTTATTTGACACTGAGGGGGAAACCTACATATACAGTCCAAAAGGCGCACAGGGAGTCCTGTATATACGGGAGAATTTTTAAAGACAAGTGGTCCTCACTGACCTGGTGCAAAAAGATCTTATCAAGCAGCTCCGGCTCACCCAGCCCTACCCATTGTCGCCCCACCACTGCACTTAACCTGACCTGGGGGTTCTGGATCGCAGGCTCTACTGGTCAAAATGGGAGTCTCAGTGGTCGCCCCCTCCTGCCGGAAACAAACCAGGACTGCTCAAAGAAAACATGCATGGCAAAAGGAGCAGTAGGCCCTGGTGGCCTGCCCGCTTACCTGCTTGTGATTGCCAAGTGGATAGCCAGCCGATCAGGAATTAAAAAACAAACAAAATCGATTTCCCCCCTTTCACTTCTCACTTCCCTCTGTGGTCCCCTAGCCTCATGCTGTGCCCCCCCTTTACGTGATTTTCACCTGTGCCCCCCATGGAATATCCTGGAGCCCCCGGTTGGAAAACACTGGCCTAGATGACGAGACACCCCTTGTCCAGCCTCGCTGATGTGGTCCAAAGGAAAGCAGACTAATACATTTGGCACCAGCTTGGCTGCAGGAGTTGGTGGAAAGAGGTGTACAAGACACCATCCTCAGGGTTTACTTCTGAAGCTGTTCTCACAATTGTGTACAGCCACAAGGCAGTGAAGGTTTACGATCAGATGGTGTACCTGCCCGATTGACAAACCCCATCTGCCCCTCACTTCCCTCTACAGCATGCGCAGAAACTGCCTTCTTGACCATTTGGACCCGCTCTTGGTCTTGTCCAGGGAAGTTAGGGGAAGTCCCTAACTCACAAAGGGACCCATCGGCTACTCTCACCTGGTTTAGCCATCCAGTCAAAGCTGTTCCCAGCGTGTGGCTGCTGTCACATGCTGACAGCTTCTAGGAGCCACAGGTGAGAGCTGAGTGCGGGGTGGGGACCAAAGGTGGACAAACTACCCCAGAACGAGCACGATGTGCCCCCCACCAGAGGTACCACCTTTCCCCTAACACCCCATACACCCCAGATGCTTATAATAATGTCTGTCTGTCTGTCTGTCTGTCTGTCTGTCTGTCTGTCTATCGGTATATCTATCTATGCACACAAAGGAGATAAACAGAAACACACAAACATCAGTTTGGCAGTGATTCCATCAACCACATTTCTTCAGAGGAAAAAGCAAATCTCTCCTAACAGAATTGTTTTTAGCCACAATCTAAATATTTTCACTTAACCTTAATTTATTGTTAGAAGCTAAATTAGTTTCTAAAAATGAAAAGAGCTTAAGTCTGTTTCTGCGCAGTATTTTTCTGTAAGCCTTCCGCTTGAATCCTAGAGAGAATTACTGTCCTGTCAAAGGTAATTTTTTTCTGAGATAAAATTTCATAGGAGCAGAAAATGGTAATTGGTGTATAATGCCTTTTTCATGTATTCATTATAATCTCTAGAATTGATTTTTTTCTGCTCCTTTTCTAGTACATCTGGCCTCTGGGACATTGTAATGTATGCACAAGTCCAAAAACTTGGCAGCGAGTGTCCTTACTCATTCAAATTGTAATATTATTCTAGTCTTGTTCAATTTGCTTGGTTTCTCTCTCTCTCTCTCTCTCTCTCTCTCTCTCTTGTTTAGTTCTTTTTTTTAAGCCATATGCCACACATTATCTGCTAGGGCATCAAAGTACACTTTCTACATCCCAAAGTGCTGCTTTAGCACTTTGTGAGTTTGTGCTGACGTGTAGCTGATGGGCAGCCTTCCTGACTTGCTGTTATTTATATAACCTTATGTACCACTTGACTTTCAACACTGGGGCAATAGATTGGTTTTCATCGCTCTTTATTTCAACACTTTTTTTCAGGGGAGAAAAAGAGAGACATATTTAGTTTAACGATGCCGGTGGCCTGAGAATTGTGAGGTACCATAGCGGTGGGAACATTAGAGCGAAGCCTTTCTGAATAAGTGGCTAGAGGAACACGTACAGTTGGTGCCAGAGAAAGCCAAAAGGTTTGCAGTTAAGCTATCCAGTGTTCTGCCTTTAGTGAGTAAAGATCATGTTGATGAGCCCTCAGCCCTGCCATGGTGACAGAACTATACTGTATAGCTTTCCCGCTTCCGTCTTGAATTGCTAGCATGCAAAGGAAGCCTGGAAGAAAGCTCCGTTTAATATGGGACTCCATCGTGGAGAAAGAAACTGAGCTCTGTGCTGTGTCTCTTAAGTTCTGCACAGCATTGTGGAAACTGGGGATTGTATAGATGCCTTTGCAATCTAACAGTAAAGGTAAAGGGACCCCTGACCATTAGGACCAGTCGTGTCCGACTCTGGGGTTGCGGCGCTCATCTCGCGTTATTGGCCGAGGGAGCTGGCGTACAGCTTCCAGGCCATGTGGCCAGCATGACAAAGCTGCTTCTGGCGAACCAGAGCAGCGCATGGAAATGCTGTTTACCTTCCCACTTTTGGGCAAGTAGCATTCTTGCTGCTGTAGTAGTATACATAAATAAATTTCTATACAATTTAGGTAGTTCTGTCCCTATAATTCCCCCAAAAAAAGCTTCTGGGTTTTTAAAATTTATTTTACAAAAGTTATTTTGAACATCCTTTTCGTTTCATTCTATATCATTTCTCAGGAAGCTTTCTCCAAGGCTCTCTTAATCACTGGAGGAATATGAAGTTAGTTCCCCATCATCTGGAACTTCTCCAGGTTTTTGTGGCCAGGGTTCAAAATCCAAGGCGGGGGACTGTATTTGGGAAGAACCAGGAAACTAGTAAGATTCTTCCTTAGAAGCGCTGTTCAGCCTCTGAAGGTTCTTAGTCCAGGACCACAGCAATGACACAAACAGTATTTATTTAAAGGATTTTAAACAACGTCACTTGTTTAGCATTGTCCCCAGTAACATTGCCAGCTATTTTTAAAACATTTGTTTCCTTGTTTGTGCCAAATACGTTCTTCCTGGGCAGTCTTAGCTGTGCTGATCTGTTAATCTTAGAGTTTTAATGTTATTAATGTTTTATTTCACTTTCTGTCAAAATTAACTTCTGCTTCATTTCTGTAAAACCAAACCATTCACCGGCCTACAACTGTCAGCTCACTTTCAGTAAAACACAAACACAATAAACGTAACCGGCTGTGTTATAACTCAAATAATGTCTGTTGTTTACTGTGTCATATTAGCATATCAACAAAGATGAGACATACAGTTTTAACTGAAGGACCAGAAGACCCAGTGGATAAATTGCCTCTCCAATCAGCTCTTAAAAGAGAGTTCAAACATACCGGTATATTAAAGTCTATTCCACATGCGTTGGAACATGTAGTCCAAAACAAACCATATATGGGTGTTGTAATTCCACAAAACAGAACTTTTGTCTTGTAGAACTACATTTGGACTACATGAACAAATGCATGTGGAATGGACTTCTGTTTTGTGGAATTACAACACCCATGTATGGTTTGTTTTGGACTACATGTTCCAACGCATGTGGAATAGACTTTAATATATGTTTGAACTCGTCTTTTAAGAGCTGATTGGAGAGACAATTATACACTGGGTCTTCTGGTCCTTCAGTTAAAACTGTATGTCTCATCTTTGTTGATATGCTAATATGACACAGTAAATAACAGACTTTATTTGAGTTATAACACAGCCGGTTACGTTTATTGTGTTTGTGTAGTATCTTGTATGTAGCCAAAGGTTGTGTTGCCACTTTCGATAAAAAGCAATTCCTCTCAAATTCCTGGCTTTGGCTTTTGTCAGGCTTCTAACAGCATTTGTTTCTTTTACAAATCCCTCTCTGAACTTTTCAAAGATAGATAGCTCATCAGTTTCTGGAGGTCATTGGCCCAACTATAGGATGCAGTGAAATCCATCACTCTTATATCTCAGAATGGGTGAGATGTATTTTGTTCCTAGCTAAAGGAAAAGTATCCTTTTTTTCTTCCTTTTTTTGCAGGCCCTCACAAATCAAACTTGCTTTCCTTCAACAAGTTAGCCAAGCTGATTTAGGACTTCATCTTCTCTTTCTCATTCTTCCTGCAAACTGCTTGCATAAGACTTTACCTGTAGTCATTCCTCGCTGATTTATTTCCCGGTTCACCACTGCTGACAATGTGGAGCGGACTCAAGGGCTCCCAAAATTGGTTGGTGTTGTTGATTGAAAGGCCTTGATCTCCGTGAGCCATCGTATCCTATCCTAGTTCTCTCATCTCTACCTGCTGGCAGGTTTTCTTTTCTTCTGTAGATAATCTATGAGTCAAGGTCTGATTGTGTGTGTGTGTGTGTGTTTAATTAAAAACATTGTTACAGCATATTTATACTAGTCCCTCTGATTTCCACATCATCAGAAAGATCGACCCTCTCTCAGTGCCACTTTAATTAACACACCGCCATATGATCTAGAGCAGGGGTGTCCAGTTTTCAAGAGACTGTGATCTATTCCCACAAAAAAAAACAACTGGCAGGGATCTACCCATTGTATTCACCAAAGTTGTTGACAGTGGCATAGGAAGGGCGGGGCGCCCCAGGTTCCAGGGCAGGGGGGTGACACTCTCCGGCCCCTCCCGCCGCCCGGCACCCCATCCGTGCTTCTTTACGGACGGACAGGGCGGCCCCACAAGCCGCCACTCGCTCGCAGACTCCCCACGGGAGCAGCAGCGCCGGCCCGAATGCACTACGCATGCCCAGAAATTCTGAGCATGCGATTGCGTAATGCATCTGAGTTGACGCTGCTGCTCCCACAGTGACCGAGCGAGCGGCAGGTCATGGGGCTGCCCCATCCGTAAAGCAGTACGGCTGGGGCAGCCCCACAACCCACCGCTCACTCGCCGCAGGAGCAGCAGTGCTAGCCCGGCTGCCCTACGCATGCCCGGAAATTCCATAGTGCAGCCGACGTGCGTCGTGACACTCCGCCCCCATGGGGGTGCCTCCGCTCCGCCACCCCAGGCGGTGGAGAGGCTTCCTCCGCCACTGGTTGTTGAGCTTTTTGGGGAGAGGAAGACCCAATGTAGATTGCGATCGACCGGATGGACATCCCTGATCTAGAGGAAAATCACTATCCCAAAATGATGAACGCCCCCTCAGGCATTGATGTCTGTCTGCTCTGCATCTTCTGCAATCATGAGCCGGGTGGATAAAAATTAATGTTATTTTTTAAAAGAATCGGATTTTTTAAAATTTAAATCGGATTTTTTAAAAATTTAAATCAGATGTTTAAAATAAAATGCTTTTGGAGGAAAAAATATTTCTAAAGGTAGTTTTCTATTTAAGTTTCATTATAGTCCAAAGGCTATTCATCAGGAAATAAGGATTTGTTTTAAGTTTTTTTAATTGTTTAACCACATCACTTAACAAACATGGATACATATGCTATAATGTTCTTGTTTTAGTTAAATAAATTGTTTAAATTGTTATTAAGGAAATGATTATTTTTCACCTTCCAGTAAAGTACAGCAGAAAAGTTGTCCAAATATAAACAGTTAACTTATTTAATCTCACAGGAATTTCATAATTATCCATCTATGTATTTCTAATAGTACAACCAAATAAGTAAATTTTGATATAACTGTAAAAACTACTCTGAAAATTTATTATTCCAAAAATGAAACCTTCATCTGGTTGTAAATATTAAGATTAAACCAGCAAGTATGAGTCGTTCTGTAAAAAAGAAAGAAAGATTTAAATCAAGTCTTACTGACTAGTGATTTAAATTGATTTGATTTGATTTAAATCAAATCCACCCTGATCATGAGCTTTCTTTTGAGTCAACTTTCTGTTCATCACCTGCTCTTCCTGCCAGCCCTCGGAGTCAGCCACTCTCTCCCATTGCTGGGAGAGGCCATAGTTGCTGTGCTGTACCATTAATTTTGTTTGAAGTTCTGGCAGCTGTCAATGCAGACAAGTAACGGAATGGTAGTCTTGGCCAGTCCATGGGTAGTAAGCCATAAAACGAGACCTTGTACGGGAGAGCAGAGAGAAAGAGAGAACATCAGTCCAGCTCGCTCCTGCCCTACCTGTTCTGCCTTATTTAATTGAAAAAGGCAGCGGCGTCGGAGCAGTAATGGGGAACCAGCTCTTGTCTTTGCTGAGGTCTGAATGCAAAACTCTTAAAATACATAGATGAGTTGGGCTTGGATCCCAGAACTGGTTTTAAATAGTGCAATTGTTATGACAGGAGTGCATTCTATACTCCACTTTGTTCCTATTGAATCCACCTTTGCACTGCTTTCCATGACAGCCTTGATGGAAAAGGTACCATGTACCATCACAGCTGTGGCTTACTATAAATCTCAAGATAATGGTGTTGCAAGGGCACAGAGTAAGTTATTAAATGAAGATCAATCAACCACAGTGTTTCTGGCAAGTTTCTATTAGAAAATTGATTTTTAAAACATTCTGTTACTTAGTTAAGAAAAATGTGTTGCCGAGGAGAAGCTTAGATTTTTCTTTCAACGCTCCGCCACCTATAAATGATCAAAATTGCAGGCCATCTCAGCGTAAGGCTTTGCTTGTGATTCATGACACTAGCTTTCATACCTAGCAAAACAGTTTTGAGGTGCTTCAATCTTGCCGATGATCTTCATCTCACACATTACTAGTCTCTAGAGTTTGTCTTCATTGACTTCCTCAAGCAACATTTACCAGCATTCACATACTGCATTATGATACCCTTTACGTATCATGGTTGCAATCCATCAGTCAGTGCCTCTTATGCAACCACCATTTATTTCATTGCTGGTTTCACCTAAGCTGTGCTGCGGGATTTGGTAGGTTATACTCCTTGCATGTGTACAATGACTTAGTTTAAATGTGTTGACCAGACCATGATTTGGCTGTTGAGAATGGCCTATATTCTGTCCTTCCTTTACATACTCAAGATTCCCTTCCTTGTCTGCGGTAACTATATTATTTTATTTATTAATTGCATTTATACCCCACCCTTTTCTCCAACGAGCTCAAGGTGGCGTACATTGTTCTCCTCCTCCACTTTTAACCCCACAACAACCCTGTGGTGTAGGCTAGGCTGAGAGGCAGTGACTGGCCCAAGGTCACCCAGTGAAATTCATGGCCAGTTGGGGATTTGAACTCTAGCCTTCCAGGTCAGAGTCTGACATCAAATCGGGCAAGAGGCAGTCCTTCATTTCAGTGGGTCTGCTCTTACTCATAGTAATTAAGCTTGGTTGGATACCATCCATACTGATAGTACCTGAAAAAATAAGGAAACTTTCAAGTTTAGGGTTGTTTTATTTTTATTTTTAATTTATGAATACTGTTTCACGTTAACTGTGTGCTTACCTACCGTATTTCCCGGCGTATAAAACAACTGGGCATTTTTTTAAAAAAATTCAAAATAATCCTTTATTATCATTATTTCTCCACTTATTTTTCTTTTAGTGATGGAGGTATTAAATAGGAAAATCAGAGAAGAAAAGAATATTAAGGGTATAACAATAGGGAAGAACACTTACAAACTGTGGGTGTTTGCAGATGATTTAATGATAACATCTGAAAACCCTAGAGAAAGCTTAATAAAAATATTGGACATAATTGACACTTTTGGAAAGGTTGCTGGATTCAAATTGAATATAAGTAAGACTAAACTGATGGCAAAAAAAATTATTACCAGAAGATAAGGAAAAAAATGAAAAATTAACAAAGCTTAAGATATGCCAAAAGATAAAATATCTGGGAATTTGGATAACTACCAAAAATATAAATTTATACGAAGATAATTACTCTAAAGTCTGGACGGATATCAAAAAGAATATGGAGACGTGGAGCAAGCTGAAATTAACTTTCTGGAGACGTATATCTGTGGTCAAAATGAACATTCTACCCAAATTACTGTTTGGGTAGAAATTACCTACCGTATTTTCCGGCGTATAAGACAACTGGGCGTATAAGACGACCCCCAACTTTTCCAGTTAAAATATAGAGTTTGAGATATACTCGACTGCAGATTCTCAACCCGGCGTATAAGACGACCCCCGACTTTTGAGAAGATTTTCCTGGATTAAAAAGTAGTCTTATACGCCAGAATATACAGTACTACATGAGTTAGGAAGATTCTTTGTAACGTTTGCCAGTTTCCTTCAAATAGTTGCATCAGATTTCTTCCACTCTGGCTAATTTTGAAGTCAGGTGATCCTGGGCTTTCATATATGAAATTTTGAGAAATTTCATTGTAGTAGCTCAGATCAACATATTACTGGGCCAACCTGACCTTGTTATGACTTCCACCACATACAGTGAAACTAAGACAGAATGGGGGGGGGGGTATTTAGAAAAAATAATATTGAGAAAGACAGAAGGCTACCTTATAATGGCTTAGACCAGGGGTGGCCAACTCTGAAGAGACTACGATCTATTCACAGAGTTAAAATGTGGCAGTGATTTACCCCCTTTAAGCTTTTTTTAAGGAGGAGGAAGGCCCATTGTTTAGGGGTTCATGTCAGAGTTGTTGAGCTTTTCTGAGGCAGGAGGAACACCCTGTTTTTTTGGGGGGGGTGAAGGGCTAAAATGTTGATCATTTTTTAGGGGATCTACCAGTGATCTACCACAGACGTCCAGTGATCTACCGGTAGATCACGATCTACCTGTTGGACGTCCCTGGCTTAGACCATTGCTTCATTTTAATATTGTCTGCAGTGGCTCTCCAGAGTTTCAGATCGTGGTGTCTCTCAGCCTTTGTCTGAAGATACTGCAGAATAAGATTCTGCACTACTGCAGCCTTTTCCCAGGATACTTGAGATATCCGATAGGATTATCATACTTTTTTGAAACTCAGAAGGTGGGAAAGTGGAGGTGTGAGAGTGTGCACATAAAGCGCTATTTTCATTCTTACCCTAGATGAAGAAGCTGAATCTGGAGATGGAAAGATTATGTTTAGGAAACCTCCCAAGCGTTCGTCAGAAGAGAAATACTCCGGTTTGACGGCCACATCAAGTAAGAAGAGAAAAGAGACAAAGAGGATTTCTCCAGTCTCCCAAAATACAACCAAGCAAGTAAAAAATAGCAGCTTGCTTTCATTTGATGAAGACGAGAGTGATGATTAGGAGCAGATTTGGATAGACATACAGTTTTTCCTCACAGGCAGAAAGTTGAGCTGAGCTGAGCGCACCATGGAAACAGACACAGAATGGGACTTTTAATTTTATTTGAATGCACATCTATAGTCATGAAAGATCTTTGAACGAAACTACGGAAAAAAATGAAATCCGTACAAGTTTAATATTCCACATAATGGAATCTTTATTGGTGCACATATAAATTTTCAGAGAGATTTATCTGCCAACCATTCCTCTTATTTTGTTTCCACAAGAATTTAGCGTCAAACGATGGCATCTGTATGTGCATATTTACTCAATTACACCTGATTACCCAAACAGAGGAATGTAAGGCCTGTTTACTGTGGACTAAAAATGTATAATGTTGCTTTGGCAAAGCTGTCTGTCGTATCTCAAAGGACCGAAAGAATTGCTGGGATTCTGATCACACTGGGCATATTGATTTCAAAAGAAGAAACCCTGCCGCAGAGTGTCCTTTAGCGGAAAAATATTTGGAAGTTCAGTGTGTTCTGTAACCAGGAATGGATTGTGTGTTGCTACAAAACATGTAGCCGGATTAACAATGTAAAGCTTCATCAAGGAGCTGGTCCGATGTTGCTGGGTGCAACAGCTGTTTTTAGTGTAGCTGATATTTTAATGCCACGATTAAACGGCTGCGTGAAATTATTTTCTGTGATTGAGTTTTTACCCACTGTTCTTGAGAGAATAAAACTGTTTCTCCCCAGCCTATATCTTAAAACTTTCTTAGCAGTATTTTCCCCAAATTGTAAATGATTATCCTTTAATCTAGAACGTAACAGAGGCTCCGAACATATGGAGACTGAAAAGACCCCAATGAATGGATTATCCAGTCTCACTATGAGTCTTAAGAAAGGATATCCTGTTTCTAAAGCATTCGGGACAGATGCTTAGATACAGCCCACTTCTTTCTTATATGACCTCACATCATCTCTGATAACTAAGAGTACAAACTATGGTTATACCATTGAGTTGCACTTCCTCCTTCCCCATGTGTCTTAGCATAGCACCCTTTCCCCTTGGAGTAGACTGTGAAGCTACTCAGCATGTGCAAATGTCCCATGTGGAGTGGCAACACGTCTTCCTCAGTTCATTTCACTAATCCAGAGAAGGGGACATCACCCAGTTACAGAGTTAAGGTCGTTCAGCAGGGTTATGCCAACTATGATATTCAGAAAATATATCTTATGGCAGGCATCTTCCCATATGGGATTTGTGGGTGTATATATCTGCATGTAGTCGGCACCACATATCACTGGAAGTTCCTAGATTCTTAAGAGTGGAGGTGCAGAATTATCATCATTGGTGCCTGTCTCGCCATGGCCACTGTGGTGATACATCAAACTACTGCAACAGCTGAATGGCTGATGGTAGCAACTGCCTTTGCTTCCCCTCCTGATATCCCAGGGCTACAGCAACACATAACATCGCCATGTGCAAATCCTCCTCCTGACAATGTGACACATCCTCACATACTTGGTAGAATAGAGCATGGTGAAGAGGAGACCCTCTGTGTCCGGGTGTCCTCTGGACAGAAATAGTGACTAATTTTTTGGGTAGTTTATGAACCAAAGAGTAGCTCCATCTTTCTGCAGATCAGCTTGTGTATTGGAATGCATCTTCCTGAAGTGCAGCTTCCCCAAGATACAGTGGTAGCTCGGTTTTTGAGCGTCTCGGAAGCCAAACATTTCGGTCTTCGAACGCCGAAAACCCGGAAGTAATTGCTTCTGTTTTTGAACACGCCTCAGAAGCTGAATGTGTTTCCATTTTTTTCCAATTGAACTTGCAGCCAGCCCTTTGCGCCTCGGTTTTTCGAACGTTTCAGAAGTTGAACGGTCTTCCGGAAAGGATTACATTCGAGAACCCGAGGTACCACTGTACCACAATTACAGAAACAGCTAATGCAGACAAATAATAAATAAATAGTTTATATGAACTGCCCTTGGATTTGGCTAAAATGGAGCTTACATATACAGGCACTTCCTGGTTGGTTCCACTGCCATTTCCCCTTTTCAGCAGGGTTGAAAGTAATAAGGGTACAGTAATAAGGGACAGTTGATGGAGCAGAATCTTTGGTCTAAAAGAAGGTTTGGCCTGCAGGTCGTGGTAAGAGACTGTGCCTGGATTTGAGAGAGATGGAAGATGGCATGCTGAAAGGAGCGAAGAAAGGATGGAGGAGTTCTATCAGAGAGAAAACAGTTTAGATTCAGGCTGAAGAAGTGGGTGGGGTTATTTGGAGTGGGATGAAATGTGCGGGTGGGGTATATGCATGATTGTGGACTTCCATCTGTTGCTAAACTAAAAGGAAAACTAATGTGCACTTCCAGAAATAAAAAAGGGCAATGAGAATTCTGTGTTTCTGGGATGTGACTGTATCAGATATTGTTTATGCTGATCACCGTAGTGTATAGCTGTTTGCCTGCTTAACCAATGAATAAATGTACTCTCCGAGGAACTGGAAGTGCGCCAGAAATCCTCTGGACTCTGTTTTCTACACAGAAATGCTCCCTGTGCATTTTTTCCCACACAGTCGGCAAAGCAACTCACATTAGCTGAAAGGTAATTCCAGCGCTGTGTTTATCAAGGTGGTGAATGATGCCCAAAAGATCAAAGAGAATTAAATTGACCTTGAAAACAGGAAGGGGGCTGGCGAGGGAGAGAAGCCGTCGAGCTGATTCTGCATAGGCAGAAATGGTTGTTAGGAGCACAGTAAGCAATTGTATTGAAGACCCGTCCTTTTTGAGAGTGCTACTAGCGTTCAGTGATCAGATCATGCAGGCCATTTGCCTAGTGTTTTCTTCGCTATGCTGCCCCATGTACAATCTGCCTTCAACAGGTTCAACACAGTTCAGCAGGGACAAAAAAGCACTCAGAGTGGGGCAAACCCAGTCGGTTCTGAATCCTAACCTGTCCTCTACAGGCATAGTTTTCAGCAAAACCTGAACAGAGCTAGGGCTGGGCAATATATCTGTATATCGTCCCAAACCGGTTTGAAGTCCATATTGTGATAATCGGTTTCATAATTTTTGACCAGGCAATGTATTGTGAATCATGATGTGTTTATGTGCTATGCAAAAATCACGATGCAGGAAAAACCGTGAATCCAGCCAATGCCTCTACATAAAGCCCCATCCTTGTTTCAGACATTGTGATATATCAGTATACAGTCGTACCTTGGAAGTCAAACGGAATCTGTTCCGGAAGTCCGTTCCAAAACGACTTCCAAAATGTTCGAAAACCAAAGCACGGCTTCTGATTGGCTGCAGGAAAATCCTGGGTCACTTCTGGGTTTGCAACGTTCAGGAGCCAAAACGTTTGGGAGCTAAGCTGTTCAACTTCCAAGGTATCACTGTATTGCAATGTTTAGCTGTGATGTATCGTGTTGTTGAAAACCAAATATCGCCCAGCCCTACCTAGAGCCCTGTGAGTGAGTTGGGCTGGATCTACAAATATCATAGCTCTCAAGCGGGGGGAAAGGGCCAGGGTGCAGGGAGAAATCACAGTTGTTGGAAGATGGATGTTGGATCTCAAAGGGCTAAGCTTCCGGGATTCTTAAACAGGTGTATTTGGCAAACCCTGGTTCAGAAATCATATGCAAACATGCCTCTCCAAGCTAAAAAGAGCGAATACAGGCTCAAGGGCTGTAAGTGAAGAAGCTGTCAAAGACTTTTCAGGGTCTCTGAGAATTAAGAGCCACTTCTCTTGCTTCCTTGTCAACGAAGAATTGCTCACAGAACCTCATCACTTGCCTCTCCCCTCCTTACTGCCCCATCATCGGAGAAATTCTATTCAACATGGAGAAGGTAGATCCATATGGCTGTGACAGTGGTTTGGTTCATATGCCGCAGTACTGTTTTTGGGGGACGGGGCGAGCAGGTGTGGAGGACTCCCTGGTCCTGAATGGGATAACTGTGCCCCTGAAGGACCAGGTGTGCAGCCTGGGAGTCATTTTGGGCTCACAGCTGTCCATGGGGGCGCAAGTTAATTCTGTGTCCAGGGCAGCTGTCTACCAGCTCCATCTGGTATGCAAGCTGAGACCCTACCTGCCTGTGGACTGTCTTGCCAGAGTGGTGCATGCTCTAGTTATCTCCTGCTTAGACTACTGCAATGCGCTCTACGTGGGGCTACCTTTGAAGATGACCCAGAAACTACAACTAATCCAGAATGCGGCAGCTAGACTGGTGACTGGGAGTGGCTGCCAAGACCATATAACACTGGTCCTGAAAGACCTACATTGGCTCCCAGTACGTTTCCGAGCACAATTCAAAGTGTTGGTGCTGACCTATAGAGCCCTAAACGGCCTCGGCCCAGTATACCTGAAGGAGCATCTCCACCCCCATCGCCCAGCTTTGAGGGCCTTCTGGCAGTCCCCTCACTGCGAGAAGTGAATTTACAGGGAACCAGGCAGAGGGCCTTCTTGGTGGTGGCACCCGCCCTAAGGAAAGCCCTCCCATCAGATGTCAAGGAAATAAACAACTATCTGACTTTTAGAAGACATCTGAAGGCAGTCCTGTTTAGGGAAGTTTTTAATGTTTGATGTTTTATTGTGTTTTAAATATTCTGTTGGGAGCTGCCCAGAGTAGCTGGGGAAACCCAGCCAGATGGGTGGGGGTAGAAATAATAATAATAAATACTTATTATTATTATTATTAACTAAACAATGGCTTATTGGGACTGCACAAAGGTGCCATTTCATAGAGAAGAACTTACACTTGCTTGGTTGAGGAGGAGAGGCCTTGAACCATGATCCCAGGTTTGGATGACACTCTTAAGACAAACCATATCCTAGCTACCACGCTACACTGCTAAAAGGACCACAATAAAGATTGATTGATTGACCAGGAAGGAGCAAAGTAGATGCAAGCGCCTCTCCAGGGGTCAACATGCTCACACGGCCCCAGCTAAGCCACAGTGTGGCTTACTGCGATGTGTATATATGTGATCGATTTGGGAGCAACACTTCCCATTGCAGGATTTTTAATGCCTGATTTGTACGATCTGCTAATGACCTAGTGTGGCCTCTGCCCTCTATGCATGGGTTCACAGCTTTCTCACTGACCACACACACAATGAAAAAGCCATTATATGGAACCAAATTGTCAGGCGAGAACACCAGCAAGAGAAGATCGGCCAGGTCTGAACTTGATATAAATGCTGGTAGCTCAACAATTTGTTCTGGCACTACTTTCCCAGGTGAGTCTCAGCACCTTTGTTCGTAACCCAGAGAACAGGGCTTTTCTTCTTTTCTTGCTGTAAAAGGGTGTAAAAAAAGAAAAGAAAAAGGGAAAGGACTCCTGGAAGGTTAAGTCCAGTCAAAGGTGACTATGGGGCTGTGGCGCTCATCTCGCTTTCAGGTCAAGGGAGCTGGCGTTTGTTCACAGACAGCTTTCCGGCTCATGTGGCCAGCAGGACTAAAGCGCTTCTGGCGCAATGGGACACCGCGATGGAAGCCAGAATGCATGAAAAAGCCGTTTACCTTTCTGCCACAATGGTACCTATTTATCTACTTGCACTGGCATGCTTTCGGACTGCTAGGTTGGCAGGAGTTGGGACAGAGCAACGGGAGCTCACCTACTTTGGGGGACAGTAATTGGGGTAAAAATGCAGTAAAATAAACTGCATGCACCCGATTACACAGGAAGCACAATGCATTCACGAACTCAGCCACATCTACCACCCCATGCAAATTTTAAATAAAATACGAATGTATCTCTGCCTTGTTATTACATCACCATTGTTGCCATAAATCCTACATGAGCTGCGTACCCTCCAACATTTCTCCGATAAAAATAGGGATGTCCTATTCAATGATGACAATGATTTTATTATATATACCCCGCCTATCTGACTGGGTTGCCCCAGCTACTCTGGGCGGCTCCAACATATATGAAACATTAAACATTTAAAAAAAAACTTCCCTATACAGGGCTGCCTTCAGATGGCTTCTAAAGGTTGCATAGTTTCTTATCTCCTTAGCTCGGGGGTCACATAACTCCATACCCTCCAACATTTATTTGATGAAAATAGGGACGTCCTAAGGAAAAGCAGGACATTCCAGAAACTGGGATGGCGTCTGTAAATCTGGGACTGTCCCTGGAAAATAGGGACACTTGGAGAATCTGGAGTTGCACTGTTCTGTCGTACTCTATAACTGGAAGGAGAGAAGACCTCAACTTGGAAGTGATCAAACTGTTCTTGGTCTGCAAGAACAGTGAAAGGGGCTCTCATAATTATTTTGACGACTACTTTATATAACTAAACTGGGTTTTTTTTGTTACCAAGCTGGTGCCCTTGGCTACTACACTGTTCACCGCACAGCTTTGCTCTCGGAGACACAGAATGGATGATGGGTGTTAAGCCCAAACCCCGTACGCTGTGTGTACCGATAGTGCCTTGAACAGAAAACACGGGTCCCGAGCTCCAATTTTGAACGCTTAAACAGAATGTTTAATGAAAAACATGCTATACCGACAGGGTCTCTTTTAATGGATAATCCTGTTATGATTTGCAGCGAACCAGTGCTGGCAGTTGTTTCGGCTGATTATTTTCCTTGTGTCACAGTGTATTAACAAAGTAATGCTTCACTCAGCTACGTTGGGCACAATTTCGCTCTCAAGGACACTAGGCATGCCTTTGGCACAGCGCAAGAGAGATGATAATGCAGCCTCACTGAGTATTTTGAAATGGAGCCAGTTAATAACTTCAGCGCGGATCATATTACCTGCTTCTCCTTCCCTTCTCGCAGAAATGCATAGGCTTCATTGATTCCACACATAGGCCCCAGACACACATATAATGAAAAGGCAGAGCAGTTTTCCTTGTGTTATTGGCCTGTTCCCAACCCTACAGCAATGGGATATATTTCTGAAGAGTCACTTCATGGTATAGAATTACCTGCTGTTTCTCGAACCTCTCGAACCTGATGTTTCTCGAACCTCAAGTAGGTAATCACAAGAGGGCTCTATTTACTACCAATACAGCTTCTAGTAGCCTTTCTGGTGCACTCCGGTGGTTCTGGACTGTAGCCCCAACTAGCACAGCCAATGTCAGGGACGATGGGACTCGTAGTCCCAAACATCTGGAGGGCGCCAGGTTGAGGAAGGCTGGTCTGTAGTAACAGAGTTATTAACATCTCTAGCATCAGTTGTAACAGTGGAGATCAAGGACTTTAGATACTGATCTAGGTCAGTGTTTCCCAAACTTGGGTCTCCAGCTTTTTTGGACTACAATTCCTATCATCCTTGACCACTGGTCCTGCCAGCTAGGGATGATGGGAGTTGTAGTTCAAAATACAACCATCGATAGGCTTTGCCAGGACAGAGGGAGTCGCAGCAACTAAGGTGCACTTAAACTATGGTCTAGTGTTTTGTGTGAACACAGCTGCTTTATCCCATGTAGCAGAATGCGATATCGGCGCCTATTTCCCCTAATCTGATTTATTTCATTTCCATAAAGTCAGAGCAAACAAAATCAAGGAGAATTACATGAGTCTGAATTAAACGAATTTAATTATGGCAAGTTAAACTAATCTAAATTGGAAATATAGCTCTCAGGAGGTACCAGTCAGGATGAGAAGAGGCATTAAATGCTGATATGTGCAACACACAGCTCATAGGCAGAACATTTTGTTCTGGGCTGTCCCCTACCCACCCACATTAGAAAAATTCTGTATTATCCCACATTTCTACCCATGAGATTTCGGACTGACAAAAGCACAATTTGCTAGCAGATTATAATATATCACTAAACCATAACACGCTCTAGAGCGGAAAGTCACAAGAAAGCTAATCAACCCTCTACGTTTCTGATTATTCAGTGAGGGCATTTCTAAGCTACCACCACACATCCTAATTTACAGCATTGTGGTCTCATAGCTGGTTTCCATTCTATAACAGTTACGCCATTGGCCTTGTCAGACAACACTCACATGACCCAGCTCCTGCCAAAGCCTTCCCTCTTCCCTTCCCAAAGGGAAAGCAATATTTAGATTTGGAGATGTGAAATTGGAAACCCACATATTGTCAACAGCATGCTAAAATGAGTAGCACATCAGTTTATAATGGCAAAACTCCATAGAAAACAAAGAATCGGTGCATAATTTTCATTTTGACACTGCGTTAGTGACTATAAAAAATGGAGGAGAAGTGGTTGGTTATCAGTAGGGTGCCAAAAACAACAACAACAGAAGACCCACGGATCCTGCCTGATGGCTATTTTCAAATATTACCTGCCAACTTGAATAAAATATGAGGGGGGGGGGGTCAGGTAAGCCTCACCTCACCTAATTGAACACAAGGCACACCATTTGAATGGCAGTGCCCATCAACTTGGAGGGGGGGCTAGATCCCTCAATTTTTTTTATTAGGGGCGCGCGAAGGGACCTCAGCCACTAGGAGTTGGCTCCAATGATTACATGGGGGGCACAAATGATGTATAGCTGAGGGGAGAAAAATTGTTGGAGGCGAGAAAAATTGGACTATGACTGGTGAGACTCAGGTTCAGACCCCTACCTACTGTGAACTGCCCTGAGACTCCTGGGTATAGGGCGGTATATAAATTCTAATAATAATAATAATAATAATAATAATAATAATAATAATAATAATAATAATACCAAGCACAAAGACTTTGTGCCTGTCAATCTTTCTCAACCTACCTCACACAGGCTTTGTGAGAGTTTAATGGGAGGGCGGGGGATATGTGAAGGAACATAGCCTAAAAGTGCATAACTGAGAACCTTGTGGCTCTAAAAGGAAGCATACATTGATACATATAGATTGAATTGTGCCATGCTTGTGTCTTACTGGATAATGGCTGAACCTGAGCACAATACAGGATCCCTGGGCCTGTGGTTAGGTGCTTGATCCTGCATGCACTAGCAGGACCGCCAAGTGTCCCTATTTTCCAGGGACAGTCCCGGATTCACAGAAGCCGTTTCAGTTTCTGATTTGATCCCGGAATGTCCCGCTTTTCCTTAGGACATCCTTGTTCTCGTTGGAGAAATGTTGGAGGGTATGGAGTTATGTGACACCTCCCCCCCCCCCCAGCCAAGGAGGCGAGTATAGAGTTTAGAAGGCATCTGATGGCAGCCTGCTCAGCGGCAATGGTCTTGGCACTGAGAAAGCTATTAGCCACTTCCTGATATTCTCTGAATGCCGGCTGATAGGGATGCAGAGCTGGGGAAAGCAACATCTCACACAGCTGCCTCCACTCTTTCAGTGAATGCATTTATTTACTTAGAAGATCTGTATCTTGGCTTTCAGTCAAATGATTCTCAAGGTGACTTACAAACCACAGGTAAACAGATGCACGCACACATTCCAGAACATGCTTCCGTTTCCTTATTGCAGTCTAAATGCAAAATGCTGTGGAAAACAAACTCACTTCAGCCACTTCTTCTTTGTCCAATGGCTGGGGTCAGGCTGACCCCGTTTCTGCCATGATGTTTTCCTCGTTTGTACAGCTCACATGGGATGCGGGTGGCGCTGTGGGTTAAACCACAGAGCCAAGGGCTTGCCGATCAGAAGGTCGGCGGTTCGAATCCCCACAACGGGGTGAGCTCCTGTTGCTCGGTCCCTGCTTCTGCCAACCTAGCAGTTTGAAAGTACGTCAAAGTGCAAGTAGATAAATAGGTGCCGCTCCAGCGGGAAGGTAAACGCCGTTTCTGTTTCTGGTTTGCCAGAAGCAGCTTAGTCATGCTGGCCACATGACCCGGAAGCTGTACGCCGGCTCCCTCGGTGAATAAAGCGAGATGAGCGCCGCAACCCCAGAGTCGTCCGCGACTGGACCCAACAGTCAGGGGTCCCTTTACCTTTACCTTTTACAGCTCACATCTAGGTGTGGAGGCACATCTCCTTTTTGTACACTGGTTAACTTCCAAGACAACGCAAAAACAAAACAAAAAAACACTGCTTTCTGTGTGTTTCGGTCACATGCATGCCAAGAGCTTCTGGATTTCAGGAATAAATATTTGCTTGGAGCTAACTGTTAGAAAATTGATCAATTATACACAACAGCAACTGGCACAATTACACATATCAGGTTGATTTATTATGGTAAACAACCAAGCCAAGGAAACAGTAGATGGAAGAGCAGATTTCTCATTTTACGTATGACCTGCTCATTCTTATAAACCCGTCAATCTAATTTCCACAAATGCTCACTTCTTATAAACAGCTAACATAACTCCATTGTCTTCCCTTTGCCAACAGCTGTGTGGAAATATGTATGGAGCTGTAGGGCACTGTCTTCCAAAGGGGCTTCTATCACTTAGCAAGGACAAAGTAGCATTAGAGCGAAACATGAAAACAGCCCGCAACAAAGATCAAAATCTACCCAATGAAATCTTGCTGTGTCGTACGTAAATGAGAAAGTGTTGTGAAAGGCATGCACAGAGCAAACTGGAACAAATTTTGAAAATTATCATGGAGCTGAGACCGAAAAGGTGAACCACATGCCATGCATTTCACAGAATCACAAAATTGTAGATTTGGAAGGGGACTGGACTGAGGAGGAATGGTGGAGGACCCCCCCCCCCTGCGCAATTCCCAGATAAGAGGGAGACAGTATAGATTTACAACAGTGGTTTGCGGAAGGTCACAGTTCAGAGGCTGCAGAGAGGAGAAGCTGGGAAATATTGGGAGAGGAGCAGGAAGAAGAAGAAGAAGCACCAGGGGAGAGACAGCAGACAGATTCAGTGTCTTTAGAAAGCATTCCAGAACCCCCCTCTCCCAGGACCCAGCAGGCATTGAAAGTAGGAGAACAAAAAGCTCAGAGGCAGAAAACACAGATCAGCCAATGTAGGAATGATGTATAATAGGAGAGACAGAGGGGGTGGGACTTTACCTGGAGCAACACCATTATCCAAGAGAGACTGCATTTCTACGTCTCTCTGTGTGAATATTGAATAAAAGACATTGGTAAGAGTCGCATGTTTTACCAATTGAGCTACCTCAGTGTTCACCATTCAAATATGCAAGGTATGCTTCACCATAATGTTGGTTGTTCAATCATCTCTACACGTTTACAACCAGCTAGCCCTGAGTTTTTTTAAATATAAAAACTGAACGTCCATGTGCTACTTGTGAATAGTCGTGAAAATACTGACTGCAGACAGTTATTAGAGTTGAGGTGTGGGAATGACACCGTCTGTTACAAGTGAGGTAATAGACAGCCTTCTGGCAGTTCCCTCACTGTGAGGTTACAGGGAACCAGGTAGAGGACCTTCTTGGTGGTGGCACCCACCCTGTGGAATGCCCTCCCACCAGATGTCAAGGAAATAAACAACTATCTGACTTTTAGAAGACATCTGAAGGCAGTCCTGTTTAGGGAAGTTTTTAATGTTTGATGTTTTATTGTGTTTTTATATGTGTTGGAAGCCGCCAAGAGTAGCTGGACTCGAGCAACCCAGCCAGATGGGCAGGGTATAAATAATAAAATTATTATGATGGTTGTTCTAAGGGCTCATCCACACTGCCATTTGCCCTGCTGCTTTCCCCTCAGGGAAACCTGTGTTTTAGCGCTCCCTCATCCAGAGGGAGGTGGTCCGAAGCTATTTTTGAAGTCAGGAAATCTTAAGTGCTGTTTAGCAGGGCCTTTCTCAGGCACTTAGTTACTAGAGAAATCAATAGGATGTACACGGGGAATAGAAAACTATTTTGCAACCAGAGTGGATAAAAATCAAAGATTTTTTTTTAAAATCAATAAAATCAGATTTTTAAAATTTAAATTGATATATATATATAAAGATTTTTTTTTCTTTTAAATTTGATTTTTAAAATAAAATGCTTTTGGAGGAAAAATCTTTTTTCTATTTAAGTTACAGTATAGTCCAAAGGCTATTCATCAGGAAATAAGGATTTGTTTTAAGTTTTTCATGTGTGTTAAAACTCAGTCTATGTTTTTTAAAAATTGTTTAACCACTTCAGTTAACAAACATGGATGCATATGCTATAATGTTATTGTTTTAGTTAAATAAATTGTTTAAATTGTTATTAAGGAAATGATTCTTTTTCTCCTTCTGATAAAGTACAGCAGAAAAGTTATCCAAATATAAACAGTTAAACTTATTAAACCTCACAATAATAATAATAATAATTGGTCTATGTATTTCTAATGGTATAACCAAATCAGTAATTTGTGATATAACCAGTGCTTTTTTTCTGTGGGGACGCAGAAACATTTTGTGAATCTTTGTACTTTTGTCCCTTTGCTGTATTCCCCCCTCCAATTTGAACTATAAAATGGTGAAAACAAAATAAAAAATTCTTTCCAGTAGCACCTTAGATACCAACTAAGTTTGTTCTAGGTATGAGCTTTCGTGTGCATGGTGGTTTTCTTGAGTCAAAATGAGAGTACCCCTAAACACTTTTTAAGAAAGAAAGAAAGAAAGAAAGAAAAGCACTGGATTTAACTGTAAAAACTACTCTGAAAATTTATTATTCCAAAAACGAAACCTTCGCCTGGTCTTTCTGTAAAAAAAAATAAAAACAAAGGATTGAAATCAAGTCTTACTGACCAGTGATTTAAATCAAATGCACCCTGATGGACACCCTTGTAAAAGCATCCAGAGAGGAAGAGCTGCTGTTGAAAGGTGAAGAAGTCGGAAGCGAGATGGGGATCTGAAGGGAACGAGTTGCACACTTGGGGAGGGAGAATGCCACAGCAAAGATCACCTGTTGGCTGCAAGCGCGACAGTAGGATTCCCAGAGAGCAGGTGGTGTCTGAGTGTGTCTGTGCCATCAGGTCAAGATTCCAAGAGGAGGCCTTGAATACAGGCCGTCCTGTTGAGGGTCCCAAATACCCAAACAGTGATCTCTTACATTCGAGCTTCTTGCTCTGAAAGCAGCTAGTGTACTAAAGGACAACAGGGTGCGTGTGTTGGGGGGGGGGGCGGTAATGCGATCGGGAGTCACCCAGACCAGCGACTGTGTGGCTGCTTTCTGCGTAAGCTGCAAACAGCAGACGAGCACAGCGGGAAGCCTGTATCAAAGGGAAGGCCTGGGGGGTGGCGGGGGGGGGAGATGTCTCGTGGTCACCAAGGCATGATCAGCCTAAAATGGCACAGCTGGAAAGAAAATAAGAGAGGGCCACACAGTTGCTCACTGGGCAAATAAGAGGGCGAACGGGAAGAAGAGGTTGTGCATATGCGGCTACAAATGAAGGACACCTATTAAAGTCTCACTAATCCCGCCATAGGGGATGTGGGTGGCGCTGTGGTCTAAACCACAGAGCCTAGGGCTTGCCGATCAGAAGGTCGGCGGTTCGAATCCCCGCGACGGGGTGAGCTCCCGTCGCTCGGTCCCAGCTCCTGCCCACCGAGCAGTTCGAAAGCACGTCAAAAGTGCAAGTAGATAAATAGGTACCGCTGCGGCGGGAAGGTAAACAGCATTTCCGTGCGCTGCTCTGGTTCGCCAGAAGCGGCTTAGTCATGCTGGCCACATGACCCGGAAGCTGTCTGCAGACAAACGCCGGCTCCCTCGGCCTATAGAGCGAGATGAGCGCGCAACCCCAGAGTCGTCTGCGACTGGGCCTAATGGTCAGGGGTACCTTTACCTTTAATTCCGCCATAAGGCGGTGTAAATTAAGAGTAATGTATATGTGGAGGGCACAGAAGGGGAATAAGTTTTGAGATGAGGGCACAGGAGGAAAGCGTATAATGCCAAGCAATGGCAGATTTTTTAAAAAAAACAAAACAAAACCCTGAGAAGAGCTCCTGTTCTTTCTGATCTGCCATTGGAATTTCATAGAATCATATGCAATGCAGGAATCTCAGTTAAAGCATCCATGGCAGAGGGCCACCCAACCTCTGCTTGAAGACCTCCAGGGAAGGAGAGTCCACAACCCTCCGAGGGAGTCTGTTCCACTGTCAAACAGCTCTTACTGTCAGAAAATTATTACTGATGTTTAGCTGGAATTTTCCTTCTTGTAACTTGAAGCCATTGGTTCGAGTCCTACCCTCCAGAGCAAGAGGAAAGAAGCTTGTTCCCTCGTCCATGTGACAGCCCTTGAGATATATGAAGACGGCTATCCTAGCTCTTCTCAGTCTCCTCCTTTCCAGGCTAAACATACCCAGCTCCTTCAACCGTTCCTCATAAGGTTTAGTTTTCCAGTGCCCTCCTTTGCACACATTCCAAGTTGTCAACATCCTTCTTAAATTGTGGTCACTCAAAATTGGACACAGAACTCCAGGTACCATCACTTCCCTTCATCTGTCTCTTTGGTTCTGTGGTTTAAATTTTTTTCTTCCTTCTGAGCAAGGTGCCTAGGGTGGCCTAGAAGAATGTCCAAGTACATTATAGACTTATGTAAACGACCAGTAGCCACTGGAAGACTTGACAAGATTTGGTTTTACGGCTATTACCCAGAGGAGGGAAAAGGACATTTGCGCCATAAGGGATAAGAATTGCATATTTTTCCCCCTCTGTGTATGTGATAATTCACATGCCATCATCATCATCATCGTCACCATTTTATTTGTACGCCACCTTTCCATAATTAAAACCATGCTCATTGTGTAGGTGCCAATCGCACAGATGTATCTGCGAATGAGCGCAGGAACACACCTGCCTGTTTTTTTCCAATCGCAGATTCTGCCGGATCATCCTTAAAGTCAGCGGGAGACGCCGGGAAGAGTGTCTGGAGCACGACAGAGATGATTGGCAAGAAAATATGCACAGTTGGGAACGGAGCACCGAGCACTGCGCAATCTGCATCCCTGAGTGTTTGCCAGGGACCCCCACACAGCCGCAATCGCACAAAGTGCTTTAGCAACTATCCTGCTGTGTAAGGAAAGGAATCCTCCCATCCTGTCTCCTAGGATTCCCCTGCTCCCCTGCTGAGATGCTTAGACTAGAGGCTGGATTGCTTGTTTGCCTTTGTGCAAAAGAGCCTAGCAGGTGTCATAACCTAAAAACAAAATGACGCGAGCAGAGCGCGCACACAATGCGTTCAGAGTGAAGGCAGTTTTGCCAGACACATTTTCACACTTTGCTTGCCTTCACAAGGATCAGGATTCTGCGCGATTTTAAGCCTAAAATCCATATTTGATTTGTTGGCATCTGAATGTATCGCAGTTCCACTCTACATGCCAGCATGAGGTGCAATTGAGTTGGAAAGAGAGGGTTGTATTTTGATCCCACTCTCTTAATGGCCCTATTTCTCCTTGAAATATAAACAGATACCGGTAATTGACGCATAGACCTAACTGAATGCTTCCTTCTTTTAACCCAATCTTAGATTTGCTCTCTCTCCTCATAGCTTGGCACATCAACAGTTATTCATCAACCCATTAAAGAGCTTAGGGTCCTTTAGAAAACAACTGGGGGAAAACCCCAACGCACATTTAGCCATTTTCCATTTTAAACCTTCATTCAAACACATACATTTTCCAGTTCTGTGTAAATTGCATCAATTACGGTATATTTAACAGTCCTGGACCAATCCTGCTCCTCATACCCTCCCCGCAGTTGCTCTCAAAATCATGTGCACTATTTTGCGATGTTTCGATTGGCCAAACCAAGGTATTGCCCTAAAAATGCACTTTGGAATAAAGTATTTGGAGATCGCTGCTTTGACCTGATAAAAAAGGTAAAGGTAAAGGACCCCTGGATTGGTTAAGTCCAGTCAAAGGCGACTATGGGGTTGTGGTGCTCATCTCGTTTTCAGGCCAAGGGAGCCCGTGTTTGTCTGCAGACAGCTTTCAGGGTCATGTGGCCAGCAGGACTAAACCGCTTCTGGCACAATGGAACACCGGGACGGAAGCCAGAGCACACGGAAAAGCCATTTACCTTCCCACCACAGTGGTACCTATTTATCTTCTTGCACTGGCGTGCTTTTGAACTGCTAAGTTGGCAGGAGCTGGGACAGAGCAACGGGAGCTCACTCCGTCGCGGGGATTCAAACCGTCGACCTTCTGATTGGCAAGCCCAAGAGGCTCAGTGGTTTAGACCACAGCGCCACCCGCATCCCTTCTGACTTCTAGGACCCATCTTCCAGCACAACATCTGGAGCACAGGAGCCAACTCCTAAGGGCTGAGGAATCTTCAGCCCCCTCAATAAAAAAATTGAGGGGGCTGGGTCCCCCAAAGTTGATGGGCATTGCCATTCAAATAGTGTGCATGCACTGCATCATGTGATCAATTATGCAGGGCGGGGCTTACCTGGGCCCTCCCAATATTTTATTCAAGTTGGCACCCTTGATCTGGAGTAAGGAACTAGCTCTGCTAGCTATTCCTCAAGAGTGCCTATTGCAATGGGACTTTCTAGAACTTCTCCGGGGTCCCAATTCAACCCGTCGTGTGGATTCGAACTACCGACCTTCCGATCGGCAAGCCCAAGAGGCTCAGTGGTTCAGACCACATCCCATTTATTCGACCTGATATAATTACCACGGCAAGATGGTAGAGCATGAGACTCTAAATCTCGGTCGTTTCGTTTCGAGCCCCACATCGATTCCTGCATTGCAGGGGGTTGGACTAGATGACCCTCGTGGTCCCTTGCAATATGATTCTAAGAGCCCCGGCTGCTTTGTCCAGGGATCCTTTTCTCCTTCTCCTCCTCCTTCCTTCTTGCTATGAAACTGAGAAACTGCAGGGGGCAGTAATACGTCATCGGAGCATGGGGTCCTCTTGCACACACCCCCCCCCCCATTTCCACTCAAATAACACACTCCACTGCAAAGCTTCCCAAACTTCTCCTCTGCAGCGAGGGAAATCTATCTGGGCTCTATTTGTTTTTAAATGGATTATATCTGGGCTTCTTTTATGAAAGCGTCTAACATCTGGCATTCAAAGAATATAATCACTCCGGACTATCAGCGCCGGTATTGGCTCGTATTAAATTTTCGCTTGTCTTCCCAGTCAAATACCTTCCCTCCCCCTCCCCTCGCTTTCGTTTCCTGACCTTTCATCTTAGCAGGGGGTCTGACAAGAAAGCGGCTTCTAGAAGCGCAGTGTGTTTTTCATTTGCTTTTCCAGCCTAAGAGTTGCAGGCTACCTAATTCCACTCTCCGCCCTCCCAAGCACATATCTATTGTTGCACCTGCCGTCTGGTTTTTTTTTTTTATTATTAAATTTGAGAGGCGCAAGGCACAAAGCGCTGGGGACGGTGGCGAGATAAAAACGTCACTTTTAATGCAGATTACTATTATTAATATTAATATCATTATTAGTTCCTTCTGTTTGGTTTCGGCCAAAAGAAAGAGAGAAAGAAAAAAGCATTCAGAGGATTGCTGCTGTGTTTGCCTTGTGTCAGATTGTTCTCAACGCCGACATATGTTACAGCAAGTTTCGGACCATATGGGTGGCTTGTGTAGAGGGGTTAAAGGTATCTGTTCTCCCTCTGCAAGGAGACAAAGATGAATGTGAGAGAAGGAAACCCAGTGTGTTGTGCTTTGTCATTCCCCAACAATTGGGCAGCTTCCCGGAAAGCTGGACGCCGCTGCTTTCTGGTGGCTCAGCCACGGCTCTTCTGTTATGGAATAGGCACCATGTAATATCAGAACGTAAAAGGGACGCAGGTGGCTCTGTGGGTTAAACCACAGAGCCTAGGGCTTGCCGATCAGAAGGTCGGCGGTTTGAATCCCTGCAACGGGGTGAGCTCCCGTTGCTCGGTCCTTGCTCCTGCCAACCTAGCAGTTTGAAAACACGTCAAAGTGCAAGCAGATAAATAGGTACCGCTCCAGCGGGAAGGTAAATGGCATTTCCGTGCACTGCTCTGGTTCGCCAGAAGCGGCTTAGTCATGCCAGCCACATGACCCGGAAGCTGTACGCAGGCTCCCTCGGCCAATAAAGCGAAATGAGTGCCGCAACCCCAGAGTCGGACACGACTGGACCTAATGGTCCGGGGTCCCTTTACCTTCACCTTTAATATTAGAACGTAATATTAGAACTGGGCCTGAGCTCGACAGCTTGATGCTCCTCAGATAATTGAGGGCCTGTGGTAGATTAAACACAGAGAGTAAGGATGCCAGCAATGGCTGGGCCAAAAGTCTTTATGCTATGTTTTAAAATAATTTCAGTTGAATATATATGGATGAAATGGAAGCTCCCTGAAATGAGAAACGTATGGAACAAAATGTAGTTTCTCTGTTTCACAAGGTCGTATTTACCACATCTGACTTCTAGGTAAAGGTAAAAAAGGTAAAGGACCCCTGGACGGTTAAGTCCAGTCAAAGGCGATGGGTGCGGCGCTTATCTCGCCTTCAGATCGAATGAGCCAGCGTTTGTCCACAGACAGCTTTCCGGGCCATGTGGCCGGCATGACTAAACCACTTCTAGCACAAGGGAACACCGTGACAGAAACCAGAGTGCACGGAAACTCTGTTTATCTTCCCGCCACAGCAGTACCTATTTATCTACTTGCACTGCCATGCTTTCAAAGTGCTAGGTTCACAGGAACTGGGCCAGAACAACGGGAGTTCACTCCGTCGTGTGGATTCGAACCACCAACCTTCCAATCAGCAAGTCCAAGAGGCTCAGTGGTTTAGATCACAGCACCACCCGCATCCCTTCTGACTTCTAGGACCCATCTTCCAGCACAACATCTGGAGCACAGGAGCCAACTCCTAGGGGCTGAGGAATCTTCAGCCACCTCAATTAAAATATTGAGGGGGCTGGGTCCCCCAAAGTTGATGGACATTGCCATTCAAATGTTGTGAATGCTGCATGTCATGTGATCAATTATGTAGGTTGGGGCTTACCTGGGCCCTCCCAATATTTTATTCAAGTTGGCACCCTGATCTGGAGTAAGGAACTAGCTCTGCTAGCAATTCCTCAACAGAAGAGAACTTCTTTAGAACGCATCTGTCTAGGTCTTCACAGTATAAATATCCAAAGTAAACCCCTTTGATTATTATATACAAGGGATGACCAGAAAGATCGGTGAATGGTCACAGAAATCGGACAGCGAGAAATATTCAAACATACATACCTTAAAGGTAAAGGGACCCCTGACCAGTAGGTCCAGTTGTGTCCGACTCTGGGGTTGCGGAGCTCATCTCACGTTACTGGCTGAGGGAGCCGGCGTACAGCTTCCGGGTCATGTGGCCAGCATGACTAAGCCGCTTCTGGTGAACCAGAGCAGCGCACAGAAACACCGTTTACCTTCCCGCTGGAGTGGTACCTATTTATCTACTTGAACTTTGACGTGCTTTCGAACTGCTACATACCTTACAGGACTTCAAATTAGGCCCCCTCTGATACAACGCTATATAATCCCTAGTATAGTAAGATAAGACATTTGGAGCAGGCATTTTTTTTAAAAAAGTTTTTTTTATATGAAGTGCCCTAGTAGGGCAGTAATTGTTCCCTGATAATTTGTCACCCCCTCCATTATGGAACATGGGGCGGTCCGCCCCCTACACCCCCCCTTGCTACGCCCCTGCTGAGGGTCCTCTTTGATGGTTTGCCACCCTTCACAGAAACACTTTAACCACTCACACAATGTATTTCGAGATACAGCTTCATCTCTGTACACAATTGTGGACCTTTCGTGGGTTTCCGATGCCGATTTAGCCAATTTGAAACAGAATTCCATATTGACTCTCTGCTCCGTTTTCAGTCACAATGCTACCGCATGAACGTAGGCCTGTCAACAAATGCCGAGACACAGGCGCATATGTTAGCTGAGATACGGACGAGCGCCTCCTACGTGCCTCCGCGAATCCGGCAGTTCCCATTAATTATCGCATACAGGGGTGATTCACCCTACTTTCCGGTCACACCTTGTAGGTTGTGTTTCTGGTACAGACCTATCCTTAATTATCATGACTGAGCACCACAGATCAGCATTAAGCAACATCAACATAAGTTTAAAGCCTTGGCAGGAGTAATGCAAAAGGCAAAGGTCTAATAAAATTTGATGTATAGTATATATCAAAAAGAACCGCGGAGTTCAGATCAATTAATCAATATTTGTAAAATTACCAAGCTAAATAGCTAACCACCAGGCATTTGATAAAAGGATATTTGATTTTTATACTTTAGCATGCTTACATAAAAACCTGCTAGACACATCAGAAAGACAATTTTTTTTTTTTTACCATTCTGGACTGGTGAGATGGAGATTGTAATGGGTGCAAGCGCATGCTCCAGAATTTTGCTTTGCTGGCTGCACATTAAATATGGGGTGTGTGGTGGAGTGTAAGTTGTAGCTGGAATAACAAAATGGTAACCAGAGATGTTGTTCCCTAAGATTGACTGGGAAAGACACGTTTCCCAAAATTTAATTCTTTTTTTATAATACTGCGAGAGCTGCAGACCTTCCTAAAGCCCCGATTTTCCAGGGACAGTCCCAGATTTACAGAAGTTCCTGATTTGATCCCAAAATGTCCTGGTTTTCAGCTTGCTGAGATGACCGGGAAACTTCGTGACCAGAGGGACGACGCAGTGGAAGAAGATTGGAAGAAATTTGAATTATACTTAAAAAATTATTGTATGATTGATAATTAGATATAACTAGGAATAGAAGGCTAGACTGTAGATTAAGAGTAAGGTTAAGTATTTAAGATAGATGAATATGAGTTAAGAAAAATAGGTATGATTATATAATTAGGTAATTATTATAGTAAATAAGATTTGGTAAGATGTTTAGAAATTTCTAAAGATGATAGACAAGGAACGCGGGAAGAGGAGATAAGAGGAAGTCTATTTACAATGTGAGGGATAAATATTAGGTATAAGTTATATTTTTATGTTTTTGTTTTTGTTTTTGTTATGTATGTATTTGTGTATTTTTTGTTTTGTTTTATAAAACTTAATAAATATATTTAAAAAAAACAAAATGTCCTGGTTTTCCTTAGGATGTCCCTGCTTTCATCAGAGGAATATTGGAGGGTATGGAGTTATGCTGCCCCCTGAGCCAAGGAGATAAGTAATTATGCAACCTTTAGAAGACATCTGAAGGCAGCTCTGTATAGGGAAGATTTTTAGTTTAATTTTTTTAATGATGTTTTTATATATGTTGGAAGCAGCCCAGAGTGGCAACCCATAATAATAATAATAATAATAATAATAATAATAATAATAATAATAATAATAATAATAATATGTTTGTGTGTGTTGGGAAGATATTGGAATGGATAATAAAGCACCCAGTTTTTGGAATTGTGGAGTACAGTACCCAACTTCTGGAACTGTGAGTGGTAGTCAGATTTTGAGCTTTTACTAGCACAATAAAGTAGGCAACATGATATGGCTACATGCACAAGCACAGCAGCAACAACAGGGAGTGAGGCAGGGTATGATTTTTGTTGTTGTTGCACCAAATACACACCAGTTACACACAACGCACAAACACACACAGACACAGACATTTGACAACTGCATCATTTTTCACAAGCCATCATCTAACGGGATACAAAAAGAGAAGATATGAGGTACAGATCTCACCACCTCTCTTTCTGGAAATAATACCAGCTGGCTATATGAACAACTGCTGATCCTCTGCAGCCTTAATGAAGAATTTGCCCATGAAAAGTGTTACTTGCCAAAATTCTTTTCTAACTCATTTCTCGCTGAACTCCCACCTTTTCTGGAAAATGTGAACCAACAAACCTCATTTTCCCACGCAGAACCAGTTGTCACAACCTTATTACTCAGAGCGAGATTCTAACTCGGTGCCCTCTTTCTTTCTCCGCTGTTTTCCCTGCAGCTGCTTCCTTCTCAAGGCAACAGCGTCTCGCAGAAACAAATCGTTCCGTGTGACCCAACAGGGTCGCTTGGTTGTAATTAATTCAGGGGGTCTGTTCTGTTGCTAATTCCCTTGCAAAACTTCGATTAATGTTAATAGGGGCTATGCGTGCATGTCCAGAGCAAAGCAACCCCTTTAATAACGTTTCACGGAATGTTATTATATTACTGCTGTAATTACATCCTGCATGCACATCACTATTACTTTACTTCCCGACATGCCCTTCAGCTGCGGTTGGAGGCCATCTATTATATTGCCATAAACATTCCCAGTCATCGTCCTGTGTCTTTTGGAACAACTCAATGATGAGGAGCTATGGCAGAAGTAAAATATTTAGCAACCTGCGGGTCGATGGCCCGCCACCCGCGTGGAGTAAATAAAACACACGGACACAATATTATATGTTAATGGGCAAAATAAGGCCACAACTTTATTGGTTACGGCATGTGGGTGGTATTGGCTTAGGCATTGGACAAGAGGGTCAACAACCAGTGGGAGGAGCTTGTTGATGCAAATACAACTGGAAGCTTCCCCTGACATCACTGGGGGTCGTGCCATGGCCCTAGCCACTAGCAGGGCATCGGACAGGATCCACGAACGCCGGATCCCTTTAAAGGGATACCCTTAGGAGGTAGGTGATGGGCACAACCTGATCTCCAACACACAACACATATTACATCACCTATTGAATATTCCAATCCCTAACCGCCAATACCATAAAGTTGTGAGGGGTTGCTACGAGGTAGGCGAAAAACCAAGAGGCCGGTGCCAATTTGCCAAATGGGTAAAAATTCCTACCAGGCCCCCTTGGCAACCAAGGCGACCAACCAAAGTCCATAGCAAGGTCAGAAGTATAGCTGGCTGGGGGGTGGTGGTGGTGGTGGTGGCTGGATTCAAACAGCCAGGGAAGTGCCATTTCCAGCCATTCTGCCCCCTGCTCGCATCTCCCGCCCTCCCTTCCAGTAGCACCTTAGAGACCAACTAAGTTGAACAGTAGTACTCTGAACAAAATAAAATAAAAAATTCTTTCCAGTAGCACCTTAGAGACCAACTAAGTTTGTTCTTGGTATGAGCTTTCGTGTGCATGCACACTTCTTCAGTTACAGTAGTACTCTGCACACTGCAATATTTTGTTGCTGATCCAACTCTCATATTGTGAATGGAAATATTTATTTGCCATTTGATCAAAAGCCCGCTGGACAGGAACTCGTACACTGCTTGATTACTAGCTATTTTGGCACGTAATAAGAATAAGAATGCCTATGCTGTAAAGATGTTTGCTTTCAGTGTGATATTCAGATGCAAGCAAAAAGCCACATCTTGAATGAGGTATGGAAGTGTCCAGTTTACACCCCAATAAACCACATGAAAATATACCAGACTTCCCCAACACGGTGCCCTCCAGATATGTTGAAATACAGTTTTCACCATCCTTGGCCATCCCTGGTCAAGGATTACAGTAGACCAAAACATATTGAGGTTACCGCATAATACCCACCAAATCGTGCCAATTATATGTCAGCTCAAAGAAGATCATTTGTCAGTGTTTCCAGAAAACGCTCAGGGTTCAGTCACTCTCCCAGGGAAAGGACAATAACTGTGAAGAAACCAAACAGAATTCCTTGACACAACCTTGCAGCCTGAACATATATCAAGAGGAGGCACTCGGCCAATTGTAATGGCTGAAACAGGGCCAGAAGGAAGAGGAAGCCTTTCATTTGTGGTAGTGATTATATGGCAAATATGGAATGGCTTCAGGCATTAAACCCTCAAAATTTTGCTGTGGAGAAGTAAAAGTAAAGGACCCCTGGATGATTAAGTCCAGTCAAAGGCAACCATGGGGTTGCAGCGCTCATCTCGCTTTCAGGCCAAGGGAGCTGGCATTTGTCCCCAGGCAGCTTTCTGGGTCACGTGGCCAGCATGACTAAACCGCTTCTGGCGCAACAGGAAACCATGACGGAAACCAGAGCGCATGGAAACGCCGTTTACCTTCCCGCCACAGCAGTACCTATTTATCTACTTGCACTGGCGTGCTTTCGAACTGCTAGGTTGGCAGGAGCTGGGACAGAGCAACGGCAGCTCACCCCATCATGGGGATTTGAACCGCTGACCTTCCAATCAGCAAGCCCAAGAGGCTCGGTCTGCCAAGTTGTTGCGTGGCAAGGGATTATGAAGTGTATGTGAGTTTCTGCTAATATATATTTCTGAAGGCCTCGGCCACTCCCACTCTCAACGTGATTGGCTGCCTAAACCCCCAAGCTGCGAGTCGTAACCCAGAGCCAGTAGCCCTAACCCTGACAATGCTATGTGATTGGATATCATGTATAGAATCAAATCACGGGCCTCAAAATCCTAGTCCAGACTCAAACTCAGGTGAACACAGACCACTGCATACAGCTTAGATTAGCACCCCAAAGATGCCGTCTTATGAAGCAGGAGCCAAAACAGGACATCCCGGGATCCAGTCAGAAGCTGGGATGGCTTCTGGGATGGCCAGCCCCCGATGTGCAGCCATTCCATACAATAACAGTGCTGCGGGACATCCCTAACAGAAGTATGCAGTGACAATTTGGAGAGTTCTGGTTATATTTGGTGGGTTTTCAAGTTCCGTGCGGATTTCTCCTGTTAGAAGGTACCCCCTCCATTAAAAGCAGCATGTGACAGTCTCTCCTCTTCATTTCGGCTCGTGGATGTCTGGCCTATATATTCCGAACAGACTTTCCTCTAAACCATCTTTGATTCCGCAGCTTCACTTTGGCATACCATCAACAGGCAACGGCGGAGGGAAAGTGACGGCTACACCGTTAAGTTGATGTCTTAAATGTACGCAAATCCCACATGCTGTGGCGACAACAAAATGAATAACAAATATGCTGCACGAAAATCCTCTTAAGTTTGCTTTCTTATTTTCATTTTGAGCCTCACCTACAACAAGGAGACGTCTTAAAAAATAATAATAATCCCCTAATATTCCTGGAATTCACAGTGTCTGTACAAGGCAGAGAATGATTTTCTTAAGCTTTTCCCGCTGTATCTTCAGACAATCGCAGCTGTTACTAGTAAATTAAATGCTGCTGGGGGGAGGGGACACACACCAGGTATGTGTACGTGACTTCCTTCCTATCAACATTTAAAAATAATAATAATAATTGGAGTCTTCTCCTGTTCAGCAGTTGACAGCTGTACAGGACTATTCAGAGATGGAGGTATTTATTATTTTCTTTCGGGATGATGGATATGGTCACTTTTATGATTAATTTTGCTTGAGGCTTTAGTGTACAGTGATAATCTGAGTTGCCTTGTTATTTGATACGTTTTAAGATGCCTTGGGTGGTACCCGACTAAATAAACCCACTAACAAAAGACCTTGGGTTGAGAGAGAAAACTTACCCTTCCTCCCTCTGCATGTTTCCCTCATGGCCCTCTAAATCTGTTATGGGGGTTCCCTCGACCCTCCACTGCAGTTTCTAAGGTGTACAACAGGAAAAATGCTGTGATTCTAGCTCAGAGGTCAGCAAACTTTTTCAGCAGGGGGCCCAGTCCACTGTCCCTCAGACCTTGTGGGGGGCCGGGCTATATTTTTGGGGGTGGGGGGTGGGGGAGGGAATGAACAAATTCCTATGCCCCACAAATAACCCAGAGATGCATTTTAAATAAAAGCACACATTCTACTCATGTAAAAACACCAGGCAGGCCCCACAAATAACCCAGAGATGCATTTTAAATAAAGCACACATTCTACTCATGTAAAAACATGCTGATTCCTGGACCGTCCGCAGGCCGGATTTAGAAGGCGATTGGGCTGGATCCGGCCCCCGGGCCTTAGTTTGCCTACCCATGCTCTAGCTAATCCTCCTAGGATTCAAGGCTATATTGGATGATTGTATAAAATGCAGATTTCTCTGAAGAATCAGAATTCCTGTTGGTTGCATTTCTCAGTGACTGATTGCAGATTTTGAACAGTTCGTTTGGTAGAAAAAGCTGCAGTTGTTCATTTAGTTATGCGTTGCATTCTAGTGTAGTTTTTAAAAAATAATAATAATAATATATTTTTATTTGTATACCGCCTTTGTATCTTATGATACTCAAGGCGGTTTACAAGCAGAAGAAACAAAAAGATGTACATCTTATAACAATCTAATGCAATACAAAAATGTGATAATAAAACAAAACTTTAAAATAAGCAACCTACATCAAAAAGTAACATTCAACAATTATTAGAGTAATATAAAATAATACCAACATATAAAAGTTAAACAGAAATCCACTCACCATTTACAATAAACAATTTCTAAACTAATCAATAAAACAATGGCAAGTCACAGTACATAAAATAATACAATACAAATTGAGAAGCAAAGACTAGAGGGTGGAGCAAGGCAGGTGGAAGAAGGCCTTGCCTGATGGAATCTCTCCCCTGGCAGTTGTGCTTATTGCTCCATTTATATATATTGCAATTGTACTCCAGTAGTCAATATGTTGCTTCCTATTCCTTTTTTTGTTTTGTTTTGTTTTTTAAAACTCACCTCAATAGCATGACTTGTGCTCCTGCATTCTTCAGTTTTATGTGGACCTATACCTCTTGCAACGCACTTGATAAAACACGTCAAAGCCCATAAAAATACATGCCAAAGAACGGATTTAAAGATGAACCACAAAATGTCTCTGGTGCATTGATGCTTCCCTCTCCAGCTGCAACCACAAGGCATTTCCAGATAGCGTCTATATTCAGGTGGGATTCAATCACACACCAGCACCGTTGAAATTGATTTAGAGCACAACCAACTTGCTTCTCCCACTCCCACAAGAGACCTGGACTTTTCATAATAAGGAACGTGCCAGGAAAATGCACAGGAAAGTGCAGTACAGCACCTGAGGCTATGTCATATAACCTCTCTACAAACAGATCAGAATTTTGTTGGCATCCGTCTGTCTCGAGAGACAATGGCGTGCGCCTCTAGGGGTGAAGTCAAACCACTGCAGTTGCAGCACCTCCCTGGGGCACAGCCTAGACAATGTGTATGGAGATCGACAGATGGCAAGACACCCCCTTCTTGGCCTTGCTGATGTGGTCCAAAGGGAAGCAGAGCAATACACGTGGCACCAACTTGGCTGCAGGAGTTGCCCTTGCAAGGCATCATCTAACTGCCTTTGGGATTCCACTCTGGGTTTGTGTAGGGTTTCCTCCCTGGCCTTTCCTTCTCCTGCAAGATGTCCTGCAAGGCAGTGGAGGTTTAGGAAGAGAGTTCTCTTTCTCTCAGATGGGCTACCTTTCCAGGTTGACAAGCCCCATCTGTGGGATGTAAAAAGGACAGGAGCAGTCAAACACAACTTTTGCTAGAGTAGACATAAAGGTTGTCTCAGTCCTCCAGCCGGAACTTCCTGCCTTCCTGGACTGAGACAAAACTTCCTTGTATGTAACTTGAGATGGGTGCGGCCTCTCCTTGAAGAACCACAGGCCGGGCCTCCATTTTGTCTCTTCAATCTTCTCTCTCTCATTGCCATCTTAACAGCAGCATTACTAAGATGCACCCTTGGCTCTAGGCCAAGAGAAGAAAAGGGGGACTTTCTCCCATAAGGAGATAGTCACCACATGTATACTGTTTAGTAACTTATAAGTCTGCCTCTGGGATCCTTTGTGTGAACAGATGATTTCTTGTGAGTAAACGTTTTATACTTTACTGAAGACTTTGTAGTGTCTTATTAAAAGAGGGATTAAAAGGGGAAGACACCAGGATAATATTTCTAATGACTCTAGCGAGTCTGTGCAAGCTATCTGCTGTGTGTGTGCTAAAAAGGGAATGTTAACTCTGCAGATATTATAGAACTTGTAAACACAAGTTGGGACAGGATATCTTAAACAATATATCCTCCCCCACATCCCTTAACATTCCCACACCATCTGCCCCTCACTTCCCTCTACAGAATGTGTAGAAGTTGACTTCTTGTTGACAATTGGTCTTCTCTGCTCAATGTGCCAGAGCCTGTCTTTTCATGCAGGGGAAGTCCCTGACTCACTAAGGGTTTGAGAACCATCAGCTACCCTCACCTGGTTTAGCTGGCCAGTCAATGCCGTTTCCTGGGATGTGGCTACTGTCGCATGCTGACAGCTTCTAGGAGCCACAGGTGAGAGCTGAGTGCAAGGTGAGGACCATAGGTGGACAAATTACCCCAGAAGGAGCAGGATGTGTCCCCCACTAGAGGAACTACCCCAGCACCTCATAAACAGGGGTGTGATGTAATGTTCTGAATAAACAAAACTACTGGCACAAAAGTCGATGTGGAAGTTGGAAATCCTCAATCATTATGACCTATCAAGGAATAGGGAATGATTTCTATTTCAAGGTTGTGAAGTAGCAGGACAGGGGGAAAGCCTCCACCTGAGACCCCAGGTATCAAGGCTCGCAGTTTACAAACTTTCTGTCAGCTTGCATTTCTTAGTGCAGAAAATATTGATCTGATGTGTAGAGATCTTTCCTATTCTACTTAATTCAAGAGAGTTCTGGAAGCTTCTCTGTGTGAAAGAAACAAGCAGAAGGTTCATGATGTTTGGGTTATACCTTCTGAGAAGTTGAGTACAGCTGGCTTAAACTGGTTCTCTTATCTCTTCTGTCAATGCCATGCTGACTATAAGAATAAGGCCAGAAGAAGCCTGGGTTTCACTTTCTCATCTCTTTCCCTTCTGGTGTGGTGCTCTATACATACCGTGTTTCCCCAAAAATAAAACACTGTCTTATATTTATTTTTCCTCAAGAAGACACACTTTGGCAGAAGTCCCCAAACTAAGGCCCGGGAGCCAGATGCGGCCCAATCGCCTTCTAAATCCGGCCCGCGGATGGTCCGGAAATCAGCTTGTTTTTACATGAGTAGAATGTGTCCTTTTATTTAAAATGCATCTCTGGGTTATTTGTGGGGCCTGCCTGGTGTTTTTACATGTGTAGAATTTGTGCTTTTATTTAAAATGCATCTCTGGGTTATTTGTGGGGCATAGGAATTCATTCATATTATTTCCCCCCCCCAAAAAATATAGCCTGGCCCCTCACAAGGTCTGAGGGACAGTGGACCGGCCCCCTGCTGAAAAAGTTTGCTGATCCCTGCACTATGGCTTATTTTCAGGGGATGTCTTATTTTTATCACTTCACTGAGGAGACTTTTACTTTCACTTTCTACCGGTCACCTCTGAGCCTCCTTCCCACTGGAGGAGCTGCCCCCCAGCTGCTGCCCGTCTTCTTAACCGCTCCGCGTCGGTATGCTGCATAGACACGCCTATCCAGGGCCATCTTAAGGGCGCTGCCGGTGGGGCTGGAGCTCTTGCCAGGAGGCGCCGCGTCCAGCCTCGCCTCTTCCTTGGCGCCCTCCAGAACTGCACCTATCACTATGGCTTATTTTCGGGGTATGGCTTATATTGCGCAAATGCTTAGAAATCCTGCTACGGCTTATTTTATGGGTATGTCTTATTTTCGGGGAAACACGGTAGTATGCAAGAAGATCAAACCTATCCATTCTTAAGGAAATCAGCCCGGAGTGCTCACTGGAAGGACTGATCCTGAAACTGAGGCTCCAATACTTTGGCCACCTCATGAGAAGAGAAGACTCCCTGGAAAAGACCCTGATGTTGGAAAAGATAGAGGGCACAAGGAGAAGGGGACGACAGAGGATGAGATGGTTGGACGGTGTTCTCGAGGCTACCAACATGAGTTTGACCAAACTGCGGGAGGCAGTGGAGGACAGGAGTGCCTGGTGTGCTCTGGTCCATGGGGTCACGAAGAGTCGGACAAGACTAAACGACTAAACAACAACAACACCACAATAGGCAAAAGAGAAAAGAAATGCTCACAGGAAGTATGTTTCTCATATGATGCGAGCATTTCCCTGCAATGGGTTTGCTGCGATCCACTACAGAAAGGACTCAGATAGAGGCAGCGGCAAGGTGAAGTCATTCTGCCTCCAGTAATACTCTTATTTGTTAGAAGCCAGATGTTTCAAATGAATTTTATTGTCAGCAACATCTGATTTAAAATATAGGGCCCATCTGAGAAAGAGAATGACCACGGGGATCGAAAGAGCTGTTGAAGCTAAAGACAAATAATAATGTATAAAAGCACCATATTTATAGCTGTTGGTTATAGATTGATTTCCTTTTAATCCCTGGAGGAGGAGAACTAGCTCGAGATGAATCAGAGGTCCCAATGGCTTTCAGATGCTTCACGTTTCTGCTTTGTCTTCATTTCCAAATACCTCCAGGTAGAAACAAAATATTTCTTTTCTGAATGCGCCGGTCGGACTTTCATCGGCAGTCTTGGGCAAGCATTTCTTCCTGAGCTGTGCAACGAGGATGATTTACATAGCAGTTTGGAGAATCGGTGACCCTTGCTATGTTTTTTTGATACATGTAATAAAGAGGCTATTGTGTTTCGGTAGGGGATACCATAAAACAGATGGGGCTTGTTTACTCTGGAATCCTGTGCTTCAAGACAGCTTCCATGTCCCACATGTGTTGCTTTAGCCCCGTGGCATTCTTCTTGCCCCTGCTCTGCTGTGCTTTTCCAACGCTCAAAACAAAATAAAAAATAAAAAAATTCCTTCCAATAGCACCTTAGAGACCAACTAAGTTTGTTCTTGGTATGAGCTTTCGTGTGCATGCACACTTCTTCAGATACTTCGCATGTACACGAAAGCTCATACCAAGAACAGACTTGGTTGGTCTCTAAGGTGCTTGTTGTTGTTCAGTCGTTCAGTCGTGTCCGACTCTTCATGACCCCATGGACCAGAGCACGCCAGGCACGCCTATCCTTCACTGCCTCTCGCAGTTTGGCCAAACTCATGTTAGTAGCTTCGAGAACACTGTCCCAACCATCTCATCCTCTGTCATCCCCTTCTCCTTGTGACTTCCATCTTTCCCAACATCAGGGTCTTTTCTAGGGAGTCTTCTCTTCTCATGAGGTGGCCAAAGTACTGGAGCCTCAACTTCAGGATCTGTCCTTCTAGTGAGCACTCAGGGCTGATTTCTTTAAGGATGGATAAGCTTGATCTTTTTGCAGTCCATGGGACTCTCAAGAGTCTCCTCCAGCACCATAATTCAAAAGCATCAATTCTTTGGCGATCAGCCTTCTTGATGGTCCAGCTCTCACTTCCGTACATTACTACTGGGAAAACCATAGCTTTAACTATACGGACCTTTGTCGGCAAGGTGCTAAGGTGCTACTGGAAGGAATTTTTTATTTTATTTTGTTTTGACTATGGCAGACCAGCATGGCTACCTACCTGTAATTTTTCCGATGCTGTAAGAAAAGCTCCTGTTTGTCGCCGCTTTCCTCAGCCTGTGAGGTTGCGGCGACAGGAAGCAGGTGACGGCACATTTGACTGTCATCCTTTGGCCTGGCCAGGCTGTGCATGTGACAGGTTTTGACAGAGATCTGTGCTGGGCTGTATCAATATCACTGGAGAGCTGCATGTGGCCTGTTGGCTGCACTTTAGTCACCCTCCGCTGCAGTTTGTGTTGAAAGGAAACGTCAACGGTGCCATTTTATCAAGAGCACCCTGTGAAATTTCAAGCTTGCGTTTCATCCAGACAGGCCACTTATGCTATAGCAGATGCTACTGGCATAACCCGACAGCATTGACGTAACCCAAAAGGCATCTGTCTGCAAATGGGAACACTTTTTCACAGCTCATTGTCCGGTTCCACAATGAGGCACGGGGTAGAGAGAGAGAGAGAAGTGAATCGCAGCGTGAGAGAAGTGATTCAGTGACCGCTCAGGACTTATTTTTCCTTGACAAGGCGGTGCTGACGGAGATTTAACATGCAGTTGACCTGCCGTTTCTCTTTTGCCCCTCAAAGGCTTCACACATTATTCACATTTTGTACACTCGAGGATTTGCTTCCCATACCCTCCAACATTTCTGGCCTTCCCATACCCGCCAACATTTCTCCGATGAAAATAGGAATGTCCCATTCAATAATGGTGATAATGCTCCCTAATGAAAACTGCCAATAGCCTCAACATGCTGAAAAGGCCTTAGACCTAGTTTGAAAAGAAGCATTTCCTGAACTTTAGTTTAAAAACAAGAACAACATAAAAATCCATGTCTAACTCTGCCTCTTTAGGGATGGGAGGGGAAAATTTAATTAAGTCTTTACTTTCTGAAGCACATATCCTACAACATTTCTCCTATGAAAATAATGACATTGGATGTGGTTGTTGTTGTTGTTGTTGTTGTTGTTGTTTTGCTATTTATACCCCGCCATCTGACTGGGTTGCCTCAGCCACTCTGGGCGGCTTCCAAAATATATAATAACATAATAAAACATTAACCATTAAAAAACTTCCCTATACAGAGCTGCCTTCAGATTTCTTCTAAAGGTTGTAAAGTTCCTTATCTCCTTGGCTTGGGGGTTGCATAGCTGCATACTCTCCAACTTTTCTCCGATGAAAATAGGGATGTTCTAAGGAAAAGCAGGACGTCCCAGAATAAAATCAAAAACTGGGACGGCTGCTGTAAATCCGGGACTATCCCTGGAAAATTGGGACACTTGGAGGCTCTGTCTTCCCACTCATCCCAGACATGCAGGGCTGCTGGTGATTATTTAGTGTTTGGGGGTTGGGGAGGGAAATATCTGCAAATACCAACTTTGGCAACAAAAGCCAGAGGGAGATTTTCTGGGGGAGAAATGGCACCAAACACGAGTTATCATGCATCCCTCGTAAGATAGTCCCAGGCTGGCTTGGGGCTCCTCACATTCAAGTTTGTGTGTGTGTGTGTGTGTACACACACACACATATACATATACAGTACACACACACACACACACACACACACACACACTGCTTTTATTTCTTAAAAAATGTTTAGGGGTACCCCCGTTTTGACTCAAGAAAATCACCATTTTATAGTTCAAATTGGGGAAAATAAATACAGTAAATGGACAAAAGTACAAAGATTCACAATATGTTTAAGGATACCCATCCCCCTGCATCCCCCCAGAAAAAGCACTCACTGTGTGTGTACACACACACACACACACACACACAATCCAATAAAAAAACAGTAGAATACAAATACCTCCTTTGACTCCCCCCCCCCATTTTGTGGTTCCTTGTGTTATAATTTTCATACTGCATCTCCTTTCTAATTACAATGATAAACAAATTCCTTGATATTGATTAGCGTAAATGTTAACTACTAGTTCTAAATTTATCCTGCTGATGTTATTTTTAAGCAAGTACACCTCGATCACCAGTGAAATATGCCGGTGTGGGATAGGATCCCCTGAATATTTTGCTACTTGGAAAGGTATGACTGGGGAAGGGGAATAAAACTATCTTCAGGGCTTTTTTCCCCCCAGCCGGAGCTCAGATCCGGCTCCTCTCAGGTGAGTGCCATTTCCATTCTAAGAGAACAAGGGAGGTGTTCGTGGTGAGTTCCGGAACCAATTTTTCTAGAAAAATAGTGCTGACTGTCCTCATTTTAAATGTCCAGAGTATTTAGGCAGCAAAATGACCCAAGTTTTATTTTTATTTCACTCAGGGGCGGCGTCAGCAACTGTTAATCCTGGGCAGCTGTCAATGTCTGAGAGCCTCAGCAGGGCCTGGCACTTCAGAAAGTCCTGAGTGGATGGGTCCGGCTGCCATTTAAATTTCCAAAGCAGCGCTCCATCGCGGGCACTGTGAGTAATTCAATGAGACGTCACCAGTATGCCTGGTTATGCTTGGAGCTGCTATCATGGCTGGTCACCTCTAAGTGGAGGAGGAGTGAGTCCAGGCACTTTGCTCCCTCCAACCAGTTCAGAACATTGAATCACTCCCCTGTTTATGGAGTGATGGAGAGGGGCAGTATCTCTGTATCTCTGGTTGGGGATGTGTTTTGTTCCTTTGGGGGGTAGTTTGTCTACCTTTGGTCCTCACCCTGCACGCACTTCTCACCTGTGGCTTCTACAAGCTGCCAGCTACAGCCCAGGAAACGGCTTTGATTGGCTGGCTAATCTAGGTACAGGTGGGTAGCCGTGTTGGTCTGCCATAGTCGAAACAAAATAGGAAATTCTTTCCAGTAGCACCTTAGAGACCAACTGAGTTTGTTCTTGGTATGAGCTTTCGTGTGCATGCACACTTCTTCAGATACCATCAGATACGTATCTGAAGAAGTGTGCATGCACACGAAAGCTCATACCAAGAACAAACTCAGTTGGTCTCTAAGGTGCTACTGGAAAGAATTTCCTATTTTGTTTTGGCTAATCTAGGGTTTGTCATGGTCCGGTCTACGAAGTCCAGGCAGAGGACGTCAGGACTGGGGGCAAGATGGCGAGGTGGGAGCAGGAATGCAAGTCCAGAAACCCGGGGTCCGAGGGTCAGGGAGCAGAAAGTCACGAAGTCAAAGGTCCAGGGGTCGAGAAGCAAGGAGTCACGAAGGCTAAGGTCCGAGGGTCGAGAAGCAAGGTGTCCAGAAGCCGAGGTCCGGGGATCAGGAAGCAGGAGGCAGGAATCAAGAGGCCTGAAGCAGCAAGGCAGGAAGCGGTTTGCTGTGGCAAAGAGCCGAAGGGAAATGCTGACCTATATCCCTTCCCTGCTCTTGCCATCAAGTGCAGCAAGTTACCAAGCGGCCTCACCTGTGCGGCCTCTCCTCGCCTCTCCAGAACAAACTTAGGAAGGCCCCAGTCCTGTGAAGCCCTGCTGGTCACAGGGCCTGGCTCCTGCACGCACTCCTGACAGGGTTGCCATATTCCCAAAAGTGAAAAATTGTTTTTTGTTTTAATAATAATAATAACCAGTGTTTTTTTTTTCTGGGGGAAACGCAGGGGTAAGCATACACCTAAACGTTTTGTGAATCTAACGGGAGAAGAAACTAAAAAAAAAACACGTTTCTTCTCTAGCACAGTGAATTGTCAGTTCCATTGCTACCCCCAATGGCGGCCGCATTTCCTGTCACGGTGCTTCCTGAGTCTCGGATGGAATAAGAGTACCCCTAAACATATTATTTTTTAAAGGAAAAAAAAAACACTGATAATAATAATAATTTATTATTTATACCCTGCCCATCTGGCTGGGTTTCCTGGGTTGACATAATGCTAACCAGGCCCCATTGCTCTCCGCATGTCGGGGCTGGCCATCTGCAGCAGTGAGCAGGTTCCACTCTGGCTCAACAGAGGTGGCGAGGCTGCAAAAATGCACCCTTGCTGTCCCCAGGGCTGGATTTAGGTTTGATGAGGCCGTAAGCTACTGAAGGTAAGGGGACCCTTTATAAGTAAGTAAGTAAAATATTTAATATAATTATAATATTTATATATAGTGTTATAGTAGCAAGTGGGGGGGGTAATAGGGAACTGTACTAGTAAATAATAATACAGGCCTACTAAATAATAAAGATGAATGTTTTTCTAAAGTAATTTTATAATGGGATCAAAATAAATAAATTATGTATTACATGAAATCCCCCAGTAGGCATAGTCTGTGCTGCCTGATTATCAGTTTAATATTAGATAACAGGTACAACACCTTGACCTACATTCAACTGTGCTGTACTGCATTCTGCAGCTGCGTGCTACATGTTGCCATGCAACCATGCAGAATGTAGGCACCCTATATATAGAAATGAGCAAACCAGGGATATTTTAGGGAGCAGGCTAACAGGCGGGGCCCATTACTTACATCATAGGAGCCTACACAACACAAAACACTGTTGCTGTATGTAGGTTTTATTTTATTTTATTTTATTTTTATCTTATATTTTGGAAATGTACATCCAGTTTTTCCCCCCTTCGAATTTTTTTGGGGTCCCCAAGAGAGTGGGGCCCTAAGCTATAGCTTGTTTAGCTTATATGTAAATCCGCCATTGGATGTCTCCTATCATGTGATAGGAAATGCATGACACCTGAACAGAGCTGTGATCTGTTCTACATTCAATATGCAGGGCGGGAGGGAAATAACAGGGTTTTATAAGATAACGGGGATGTGTCTGGGGGAAAAAAGAGCTTCCAAAATGATTAAATAAAAATATTGGATGCCATTCAAAAGAAATTAAATACACTGAAAGTCCCATTGATTCCACTGGGCCTTTTTTGTTTGCAAGCAGACAACTGGATACTGAACGTGCATGGCAAAATGGACTGACAACCCGCCAGCTCCATCCCCATTACTATGCAACTAATCTCCCGTAGTTCAACAGATGCTCTTTGATTTGGAGTTCATTCATGCTTTGCAAGAAGGCCATTTTAGTTGTTTCGTAATGGAATAGCCTTTTGCAGTTAAATGAATCTGTCTCAACACTCTCTCCTTCCGACGAGCAGAACACCTAAATATTTTTTTATTATAATAATATGATTAATTTTATCGAATTTTCGTGAGCTTCCCGTTTTTTGTGTTTCTTTGCAATTACACACATTGAACAGATTTATTCTTCCACTCTCCTACAGCATTATAGGCATTGTTGCATAATGCCCTAAGACCATTCCAACAAGAACGCCATGTATTCTTAGAAGATAATTGCATATTAGTATTTTCCTGATAGAGCTGTTCTTAAGTCAATGCATATGTACGGCATCCTGGCTGGATGCAAGAGGGACTGAATCACAGTTAGCACCCATCTACAGATCATGACATTTAAATCCCATTGAAGTCAATGGGGCAAGTAAGTTGTGGGTGTGACCAGTTTAAATCCCATTGATTTCAGTGGTCTTACAGGTGACAAACTTGCACTGGATCTGGATCACAATGCTTTGCAGCAGATGCTGTATGTTCCCTACATTTAAATAAATATATATAAACATATAAAGGTAAAGGTAAAGGGACCCCTGACTGTTAGGACCAGTTGCGGACGACTCTGGGGTTGCAGCACTCATCTCGCTTTACTGGCCGAGGGAGCCGACGTTTGTCCGCAGACAGTTTTTCCGGGTCATGTGGCCAGCATGACAAAGCCACTTCTGGCGAACCAGAGCAGCGCACGGAAACGCCGCTTACTTTCCCGCTGAAGTGGTACCTATTTATCTACTTGCGCTTAACGTGCTTTTTTCAGATTCTTCCCTGAACTGATGTGGGGACAGTTTCCCTTCCATCGGAAATGAGGAACCGTGTCTCCACCTAGTTTCGCTCGCCACAAGGGTCAGGCTCGAAATCCTGCTATTGCGGTCAGCATATGCCATGATCACTTGTGGGGACTGAGCTCAGAGACCCTGGTAATTGACAGATCGCATCATGCTGGTCAAAGGACTTCTCTTTAAAAGAATCGCCTGGAGGGAAGTGTGAAGGGAAGAACCCTGGAGGCAGGGAATAAGAGAGAGTCCTGATGAGTTGGCAGATGTTGCTGGATCAATGGCTGCAACGTGGCATTCTCCTTGTGATCAGCTGGTGTTTGTGGCTGGATAGGCGCCAGCAAACCCGGATTGAGAAAAAAACAAAACAAAACAAATGGGGTGAATGCAGCTTGGGCAGGGGAACTTCTAATTGCCTTTAGGTCATGACGCACAGAGACCGGCACATAGCAATAGAATTCAGTTCATGCTTAGAAAGCCACACAGATTTCCAGTAACCACACAGTGTCAATGCAGGTCCTTCACCATGCAAGATTTAAGAATGGTAAGGTTTTAGTATCAAAAATGTTCTGCCAAGAAGTCTACAAGCAGTGGTAGACTTGGGGCTCTCAAATTTCAGCGGCGCCCTGTGCAATGCTAAAATTCAGAGTCCCTCCTGGCTCTTGTGCTCCATTCTACAGCTGAACCAGTCATGCTACCCTCAAACTGCCTCTGCCACAAGGACCTTTGAAAGACCTCACACCATTGCATTTTGTCCATTCCTCTTGCTCCAAGTTCAGACCGCGTGTTTGAAACTATATTCTGTATTTCACACCCAAGAGCATTCTACCTGTGTTCTCCTTGCTGCAGCATGAAACAATGCATGAATCAGACCTTTGGAGTTAGTAAGTAAAGCTCTTAAACTTTCTTAAGAGTTTGTGGTCTGTTCATTGCTAGAGGAGTAGAGGGGGTGGCAAGAGCATTAAAGCAGACTAAATGTGATATGCAAAAGGGTTTTGTAACATATATTCCATGCTATAAAGTAAAGGGACCCCTGACCATTAGGTCCAGTCGTGTCCGACTCTGGGGTTGCGGCGCTTATCTCGCATTACTGACTGAGGGAGCTGGCGTACAGTTTCCGGGTCATGTGACCAGCATGGCAAAGCCACTTCTGGCAAACCACAGCAGCGCACGGAAACGCCGTTTACCTTCCCGCCAGAGCGGTACCTATTTATCTACTTGCACTTTTGATGTGCTTTCGAACTGCTAGGTGGGCAGGAGCTGGGACGGAGCAACGGGAGCTCACCCCGACGCGGGGATTCGAACCGCCGACCTTCTGATCAGCAAGCTTAATTCTGAGATTGTTGGGGGCTCTCTCCTGCTGGAGAGTGTGCAAAGCCCTGTGTTTTGAATCTAGGTGCCCAGCCAATTACTTTGTTAAGGATCCACATGTGTGTCAGTTCTGTTGACCGCCTCCACAACTTGTAATTTAGCCGTAGTAAAGAAAGGGTGGGGGAAGCCAATATATTGTAAGGAAATTTCCACTCCAGAAGTCTAAGAGAAAAGGGCACGGAGGCAGCTCGCTTTGACTTAAACCAATATTTCATGCATGCTTGTGTGTTTGTGACAGCTGCAATATGCATAGGAAGAAGTAAAGAGTTGGTTAAAAATATCTGATGGAGCATGTTTTATGAGCTCGGACTCTTTCTAAGTTATATGCATCCAACACCAAGGCTGAAATCTAAGCGCAATTACCAGAGAATCAGTCCCACCGAACTCAGTGGGGGGAACTTCTGAGTAAATATGCTTCAGATCAGGCTACGAGGCTGTTTTATGATTTCTATATAGCTAAGTTAATCTCCTCTAAGGTCAGTATGTCTGCCCAGGTAACAAAGGTCAGATATAACAGCTGTTGCAGAAACACAGGCAGAGATTGGTGCCTCGAGTGCCATTTCCTACGGTCCTTTCCCTCTTTCCATGATTTCTGCTTGGTTTGAGCCGGCGCGATGGCATCCCATATTAATCAACAGGCTGTGCAACTTCCGCTTCTGCCAGGCACTCAAAACAGAATCTTCTGAAAGCGAGAGGAGGGAGAAGGACAGAATCGTTCCTAAGGGTTGCATTCCTATTTAGACGTGATTGCCTGAGCGGAGAAGCCACAATTAGGCAATAAGAGGTCTAAATGTCACAGCACTCTCCTAGGAAGGGAGCAACTAATCTCTTGAGTTTACTAGACAAGAATGAAGGGTTTGATATATCATAGTAATACAGATAAATTGAAGTTTAAGCTCTGTACACCAAGTAAACTAAAGTGGCCGAGATAAATCGAAGGTTTTTCAGAGTAAAGATGGAAGGAACATTTGCTGCTTTCTACTTGAGCAAATCCTAGATTCCCTCAATCTCAGAAGAGGTCTATTTCCTGGGTGGTCCCTGCCACCGTCTCTTCAATATACAGTGGTACCTCGACTTACGAATTTAATCCATTCTGAATGCACATTTGTAGGCCGAAAAATTCGTAAGTCGAAAAAAGTGATTTCCCCATAGGAATGCATTGGAAACGAAAAATTCGGAGTAAACCCCATCTAAAACCGCCAACGGATGTCCTTCGGATGTCAAAAAATTTGTAGGCGTGCGGGCACTTTTTTCATTTGTAAGTTGAAAAATTCGTATGTCGAGTAATTCGTAAGTCGAGGTACCACTGTATGTGTGTGCGCAGCAAGGGGTGAGGCAGGAGGAGCGAACTCTCTCAGAAGCGAAGGGTCTCGATGTTTTGTTTTTAATTTAGCCTTGACACCAGTCATGTCAATATGCAAAGCGGTTTCTTTCTGCTTGCAATCGGAGGCGTAGGAAGGTCAAGTGGTATCCTGTGCGGAAAATTTCTTGTCACCCCCCCCCCATTGATTCCCCGCCCCCCCAAATGGTTTTACGTTATTTCATATTTTCTTACAAAGGAATAATAACAAGTAATAATAATAAAAAACTTTTATTTATATCCCGCCCTCCCCGGCTGAAGTCAGGCTCAGGGTGGCTAACATCAGATACATAACATTGGTATAAAATCAAAGAATAATTAAAAAACATCCTAAAAACATCTCAAAATCGAATTAAAGTCTAATTAGATGGCTTTCCACAGGGTTAGGGTTGGCAACAGTAAGTGCTCCACTGAACTGAAATTTCAGCCTTCACAACATAGGAAAACAGCCAAGTAAACAGCTATTTTGGTGGAGGAGGGTCAAGATATTAACCGATATGCATGAAATTTCATATATAGCTATATAATCCCTAGTATAGTAAGATAAGACCTTTGGAGCAGGCATTTTTTAAAAAAGGTTTTTTATGAACCACCCTAGTAGGGCAGTAATTGTTCCTTGATAATTTGTCACCCCCTCCATTATGGAACGTGGGGCGTTCCGCCCCCTACGCCCTCCCTTGGTATGCCCCTGCTTGCAATGGGATGGCTATATTCACATTTCAAAGCAAGCAACAGTCTGGAGCCTATTGTGTCTGAAACAAGGACCATCAATTATATTCCATGGAGCTGTCATACAGTATTTTAAACTGTAGGATGAGCATTGAAAGGAAGGTAAAACATATCAAATAGAAGACATCTGGCAGCCTGGAGGACAAGGAGACTGGTAGCATTTCTCAAGACAAATTAATTTGAACTGTGTGGAGATGCAATGCAATTTAGGAACCTCACATACAACCATCCATTTGCAGCGCTAATGCAGTTGCAATATTAAATGAGATGATGAAGGAGACTTGAAATGTTCGCGTTAAAAAAAACAAAACTCTCTCCCATTGAGCAATTGTGTAAATTGGCTTACGAATGCCAGGATGTCTGTGTTATCAACACTTTTTTTTCTTCGAATGGTCACCGTTAATCAGATAATTATTGCCACCAGTACTTCTCCCCCTCTATTTCATTTCTTTATGACCTCACTGTTTGCAACCCCCCGGCATGCTTATACATACCTGGAAATCAGGATAAATCTTCAGACTGTAATAGAAAAGTTTATGCGATAGTAGTATTTGTTGTTTCTGTTGCAATATGAACACTGCTAGCTCTTTGGAAATTGTTTGTAGCCAGTAATGGTTTAGCATTGTGTCTGACTCACGGGTTTGAAATCTGATGCATGTGGACATGATCTGTAACTCCTGGATGGACGTGTGGATTGGAACTGAGTTATTTAGTGGCTTTTGTGATTCTGAAATGTGCCACTGTATCTATAGCTGTATCTGCAGTTATATACACACACATTTTAAAATGCATTTTAAAGATAATTTTTATAAATCCATATTTTGAAAGAATGAGCATAGTTTGAGAGAAAATAATTTCAAAATACAATTAAAAAGCAAATTTTGTTTTTTGTTTTTAAATCACAGATTAATGTGATACTTATAGCTAGGGGTTGGCAAATATTTCAATTTCAGTTTCACTTCGTTTCTTATTTATCTAACCGTAAGTTTAGTTCCCCACAGTTGTTTTTTTAAGTCCTCACAAAAATTCATCAGCATTTTTTTTTTGTGAATTTCTCCTAATACAGACATTCTTGTATGCAATTTCCTACACTATAATAATTTCTGCAAAGCTATTTCCCTCAATAGAATGCCTTTTAAAGGTCATTTCCACAAAAATATGCATTTATACCCTTACTTTTTGCTCACATATCCATCTTTGGAGAAGTGCAAATTTCAAAAGCTGGCTGTTTCAGTTTCGGACTTCAGCTTCCAAAAATCGTTTGAAAACCAGAACACTCACTTCTAGGTTTCGATCGTTTGGGAGCCGATTTGTTTGGGAGTCAAGGCATTCGAGACCCAAGGTACGACTGTATTGTTTCCGAAACTGCGAGTTAGGTAAGTTTGGTTTATATGTTAACTGAATCAATTTTCTTCTCCACCCGCCGCTAATAATAATTGAATGCATGTGAATATGACATAGGCTGCCAGAAGACCGATTCACCCTCTCTACTGTGTCGTTCGCATGACACGATTTGTGTCCGTGACGCAGCCACAGAGGGGATTGTCACACGTAGGCCAGATTCACACCATACCTTTCAAGCACAATGGTGCTGCTTTAAACCGTCATGGCTTCCTCCAAAGAATTTTGGGAATGGTGGTTTGTTAAGAATGCTGAGAATTGTCTGGAGATCCCTATTCCCTTCAAAAGCTGCCATTCCCAGAGGAGCATAACAATCAGTCCAGTGGCATGCGGTGAATTTTTTCGTAGGGAACAGTTAGGGCGAGAGGCGCCAGCTTGCGAGCGTGACGGGACTGATGTGTGTGATGTCACAACGTCCTGACTTTGATCACATGAGCATTGCACCTAACTCCCTAAACCGGGCAGAAGCTTCCTGGGCATTGGGAAGGAGGCGCCAAGGGAACATTTAGGAGATTAGCCTAGTCCCCCTAGTCTACTGAACACACACCACCGAATCAATCCCTCTGGGAATGGTGGCTCTACAAGGAGGACAACAACAACAACAACAACAACAACAATGTATTTATTTATACCCCGCCCATCTGGCTGGGTTTCCCCAACCACTCTGGGAGGCTCCCAACAGAATATGAAAAGCACGATAAAAGATCAAACATTAAAAACTTCCCTAAACAGGGCTGCTTTCAGATGTCTTCTAAAAGTCAGATAGTTGTTTATTTCCTTGACCTCTGATGGGAGGGCGCCACTACCGAGAAGGCCCTCTGCCTGGTTCTCTGTAGCTTCGCTTCTCGCAGTGAGGGAACCACCAGAAGGCCATCGGAGCTGGACCTCAGTGTTTGGGCTGTGGAGATGCTCCTTCAGGTATACTGGGCTGAGGCTGTTCTCAGAACCCTAAACATCTCCCAGGATGCCACGAGTGTTTAAAGTAGTATCACAGTGCTTTAAATCTATTGTGTGGACATGGCCATGCCATTAGAGAGGGAACAGAACTGTCGGGACCAACTTCCACTCCATCCCTGCGGCTTCGGACCGAAGCCTTGACTCTTCCCCCTTTGCCTCCAGAAAAAAAATGGGGAAACGCTGGCAGGAGCTGGGACCGAAAGCGTTAAACGCCAGCAAGAGCAGCCGCTCCAACACAGTTAATCCATATAAAGCTCATGGATTTCTCTGCAGTGATCTTTGTGTTGTCATTTGCATTCCCCCCTCTCTTTTGTGTGTGTGTGCGAAATCTTTTCTTCTTCCCCCTTTTTTAACACTCGGTCTGCATGGGGAAATTAGCATATTGTACTGAGAGCAGGAGATGTAAGAAGCCGACCCCCTGCTGTTCAGCGGATTGTGCAATCTGCAGGCGGCATCAATTTTTCAGCACTTTCCTCATTTCTCATTACAGTCAGGGCACCGCGCAGCTCCTCCCGGTTCGGCACAATCCCTAGCGGTCCTGCAGACAAGCATATGGGCTGTCAAAGAGCTATCCCGGCACTTTCGGAGCATTAATACCCTTGTTTATGCCTCCCGCCATAATTAATCAGGGTATTAATGCGGCCTGGGCTTAGCTCTGCTAATTATATAGGGTACAGTGGGATAATTATGTCAGCGTGCTCCAACACTAATACTTGACAGCAATTTAGCAATCTTGGGAGAGACACATTAACCCTCTGGCCAATCTTGCCATGTAAACAAGGAGGAGGAGAAAAGCTGGGGCGGGCGACAGCCGAACGAAGCCTGCAAGATGCACCCCAGAGCCACAAAACCCCAGAAGTCGGAGCCCTGGACTTTTGGCCAATTCCGCGTCGCCGACTTAGAAGGGAGCCCAGCCAGCTCAAATCCGCAGGCGCCACCTCGAAAGTGTTGTTGCCGCTACCGGTGTCATCTTTTGCATACGGCACAATAAAAGTTGTTCTGGGGTGTCGAGTTCTGCGGTTGTCATAGCGACGTGCGCATTATTGGGAGGGTGTCGTTCACCCTGCCAGCTAATCTTATAATGATGATGTCTCATTATCAAACAGAGGAGTGGCCCCGGTCCGCCGCCCTCCCAGCTCATTTGCTCACCAACTCTTTCCCGTTTCGTTTAATAGGGCGATCATTAATCGCTACCCATCTCCTCCAAGTAAACTTTTGAAGGTTAAAATGCGGCGAAGTATCGGCCATACAAAGCAGTCTGGTTAGTTGTTGATCTGCTCCCAATCTCGGAGTATGCCTGTTTGTGTGACCTTTACAAAACAAGCAACCACAGCAGCTATCCCTGACTATCTAGCATCCAAAGTCATTAAACCTACAGATGGAGAAGCTCTGGCCCATAACAGCTTTGCACCTGTTTTTGCTGCTTGACCGTTGCTGCTGAATATCTTTCTGTGGGTCAATAATACCTTTCTGCACCAGGCGCATGGCTTAATGGAACTTCCTTTTCTTATCATTAGCCACTTTGCATTTTTATATAACACTATTAACCAGGAGACTGACTCGCTTTTAATTCCATGCTGAGGTTTGCCTCCAATTGTTATTCCCACCCCCCACCCCCTTCCCAGACAATCCAATTATCACAGCTTGTCACACAAAGACGGATGGTCCACTTTAACAATTCGTACTGCTGGCTACATTTTAGAGACTGATTCTGCATGAGGTCAATAAACTAGAGCATTGCGGTCACGTGAGTGTGGTTTTGTGGGGAAGGAGCCCTTAGGTTGGTTTTAATTTCGTTTTAATTAAGCTCTTTGTTTTGTTCGTTGTCCGGCAAAACAAAATAATAATTAACAATGACAACGACGAAACGAAACGAAAAACAAACAACCTCAACATGAAGAACAGCCAAGACGACTCTAAATCAGCTGTGAAATTATGTTGTTTGAAGATCTGGAATCTGAAAAACGGTTTTAAATGGTTTGATTTTTGTTTGTTGTTTTGGAAACTAGATTTATATCAGGGTTGGCACTGAATAAAGTGAGGTGTTGTTGTTGTTGTTGTTCAGTCGTTCAGTCGTGTCCGACTCTTCGTGACCCCATGGACCAGAGCACGCCAGGCACGCCTATCCTTCACTGCCTCCCGCAGTTTGGCCAAACTCATGTTAGTAGCTTCGAGAACACTGTCCAACCATCTCATCCTCTGTCGTCCCCTTCTCCTTGTGCCCTCCATCTTTCCCAACATTGGGGTCTTTTCCAGGGAGTCTTCTCTTCTCATGAGGTGGCCAAAGTACTGGAGCCTCAACTTCAGGATCTGTCCTTCTAGTGAGCACTCAGGGCCGATTTCCTTGAGAATGGATAGGTTTGATCTTCTTGCAGTCCATGGGACTCTCAAGAGTCTCCTCCAGCACCATAATTCAAAAGCATCAATTCTTCGGCAATCAGCCTTCTTGATGGTGCAGCTCTCACTTCGGTACATTACTACTGGGAAAACCATAGCCTCCAGATGTTGTATGACTCCAGTTCCCATCAACCCCAGTTAGCATGGCCAAGGCTCAGACCTAGCTAGGCCCTAGGAGCATGTGTAATATCCTTTGTGTAGGTGGTGTAGGTGGTGGTGATCTTATGTGTCCAACTTGCAGTCCACCCATTGACGCTTCTCTTCAGCAGCACACAAGACACTCTGATCACGTCAACAAATATTTCCCAAATTTGTTGTTGTTCAGTCGTTCAGTGGTGTCCGACTCTTCGTGACCCCATGGACCAGAGCACGCCAGGCACGCCTATCTTTCACTGCCTCCCGCAGTTTGGACAAACTCATGCTAGTCGCTTTGAGAACACTGTCCAACCATCTCATCCTCTGTCGTCCCCTTCTCCTTGTGCCCTCCATCTTTCCCAACATCAGGGTCTTTTCCAGGGAGTCTTCTCTTCTCATGAGGTGGCCAAAGTACTGGAGCCTCAACTTCAGGATCTGTCCTTCCAGTGAGCACTCAGGGCTGATTTCCTTAAGAATGGATAGGTTTGATCTTCTTGCCGTCCCTGGGACTCTTTACTCTTATATACAGTATCTCTTTCTCCTCATCAGACCATAGATGGTCAGATTCATGATTCTAGAATGCCCCCAAATAGTCACTCTTATTACACTGGAAACTGCAAAAGAAATCATATAAAATCATATAAAACCAGCATAGATAGTGAACAAGATTCACCTTTCTATCACTTCACTGCCCCAGGTTACTGTGCGAGAGACAGAGGGGAATTAAGACATAAATGGAACGCAGGATTTCTTCTCCTTCTTTTCTGTCCACGAGCACTGAAACTATTACCCTTGTTATATGGTTTTGATCAGTGAAAATTTGGGCCTGCCTGCCACACGTGTGCCAGCCATTTATTGGCACATCTGCCTGGAGAGGAATTTAATTTGTATAGCTGACTTCTCTGACAGATTTTGACTCCTTTATTTTTTTATGAAAGAGCTGTTCTGTATTTTGATTGTGCCTGCTTCACTGTTTTCTTGGCTCCTCCAAGCTCTGACACTTCTCTGGGCATGTTCCTCTCTAATAGTGATTGATTGTACATATTTTTAAATGTTATTATTATAATTAGATGATGTGCATCAAATAAGAAAGTCAGCAACATTTTGAACATGTGTTAATGTCGACAACAAACTCGGGGGTGAGGTAGGCTGCAGATTTTCTTTATGGCTGTGAGACATCTCAATATCATTTTATGATTAAGTCTTATGGTTGTTTCAGGTCATAATTTACAGGTGGTGAAAAGAAAGCGTATAAATATTGTCCAGCATAAAATGCAAAATGAAAAACCTAATACATATGACTTTGTGTTATCCATCAATGTAAATTATATTCTTATTTGAAATTAAGGCAGATCTTGAGATGGGTCCATAGGGCACGTCTACCCAGCAACTGCAATGCCTCATTTGGTGTCCTCTGTTCATTTTGGGGTGCCACAATTTCAGATGGATGCTGACAATCATTCGGAGGCAAACTGCAAAGAGGATAAAAGGTGCAGAAGGCAAGTCGGAGGAGGAATGTCAGAAGGCACGGCTTATCCTAGAGACAAGAATAAAAGGAGTCACATTGACAGGTCCCAGATATGTAAAAAGGTGTTGCGGGACAAAAGGGGGAGAGCCATTTCCCTGCGACTGATGCAACCCCAAGAAAACACAACCATGTATCTGAAAATCTCCTCCTCCCATGGTCCAGCTCCATGTCACCTTGGTCATGTTCAGGGCCATAACTAAGTGATCTTGTGCCAGTGGCAGAACCACCCAGATTGCTCCCCCTAGCCATGGGCAAATTGGCTCTTCTTTCTGCCTCTCCTCCACCCTCCTGGCACCCATTAAATTCCTCACGCACTTCACCTTGTAATGAATTCTTTTTTTGTAATGAATTCTGATTGAAAGTGGCCAAAACAGAGAGAGGACATCAAGATGATGGTATATAGGCGTCTCCCCACTTACGCACGGGTTACGCTCTGGTCCCCTGCGTGCATAAGTGAAGTCGCATAAAGTGGGGAGTACCCCCACTTTAATAGGGAGGGGGGCATGGGAGGCAACTCCTTGGGGCCAAGGTTCGTTCACCCCCCCACCCCAGTTAATGGGCATTGCCATTCAAATAGTGTGCGTGTGCTCACTGGCGGAGGAGGGGGGATGCGGTCAGTGTGGGCTGCCCCGGGTGTCATCCCTGGGGGGGTGACCACCGCGGCACCCCCTTGGGACGCTTGCCGTGGGCGCCGCCCCCGCAGGCAGTTAGCCCTGCCCCCGGGTGCACAGCATGTGTGTCGCTCCGGGTGCTGGAATGGCTAGCTCCGCCTCTTCATGTGTTCCATCTCAATTATACAGGCTGGTGTTTACCTGCCCCCCATATATTTTATTCAGGTTGGCACCCTGAAGGAGGGTGTGTGAGAGGAGAGAGAGAGAAGTGGCTCTGGATTAGGCAAGCTTTGAAGTTGGCGACTCTCCCTGGCGCCCGGAGAGACAGTGAGGTGGGCCTGGACGGCGTCAGGGGCCAAGACTGGTGGACCTTCCTGGCCAAACAGGATGGGGCGCTGGGGCATGTGCAGGCTCCCCTGCCAGGCTGCCAGGAGGGCCAAGGAGCGAGGGGGGAAGCCAGGAGCAGCTGCCCGCCCAGGCCCAGCACGCCCTCTTCCCCACTCTGCCTGGCTGCAGGCAGGGTGCGCTGGCCGGACAGGGTGTCCGGCAGAGGGTCTTGGCAACCAATTTTGCATAATCCTTTTTATTGGCTTTACGAACATACAATATATTTACAATTTATTACATACGGATCATTTAATATTTGGCCTCCTTTGGCCAGGACTTCCCTCAAACCTTCCATATGGTTTCCAAAATTATTCCCTTTTTGGTTTTATATTTCTTCCATATATCATTGCTTTAATATTCATATCTAACATAATCATTGCTTATTCATCTTACAACAATATTTATTCTTTACTACAAAGCCTCTTGCAATCCTACTAACGTATTTAATTGTGTATTTTCCCTCAAATAATTACAATTTTTTTCCAATCTCCAATAAATTTCTGATCTCGCTGTTCCCGAACTCTCCCTGTCATTTTATCTAACACCGCATGTTCCAATATTTTCATTATCCACTCCTCTTTCGTCGGCAATATATCTTGTTTCCATTTTTGTGCCATTAGAATTCTGGCTGCTGTTACCATATATTGGCAACCAATTTTGCCCCCCCCCTCGCCTGTGCCCCTGGTGGGGGCCCACATTGCCACTGCCTAGCTACGGCCCTGGTCATGTTTGGGAGGTCAGATTACCTGAAGCTGACATAATCAGATCTTTTTTTCTGGGGGTACGCAGGGGGTACTCATACCCCTAAACATTTTGTGAATTTTGTACTTTTGTCCATTTACTGTATTTATTTTTCCCAATTTGAACTATAAAATGGTGATTTTTTCCCCTTCAGTCAAAATGAGAGTACCCCTAAACATTTTTTTTGGAAGGGGGGGGGAAGCACTGGCCTTAATCATATTTTTATTTCCCATACCACAACGCCCATCCATCTGCCACGCAGGAACAATGTGATGCGAGGACCGGCAAGGATGCCCATACTCCTATAAGTTACTATAGCACCTGTATGTCTCAGATCCCTCGGGCCTCCTCGCCAGACACACTAATAGGACCGGGAATCAATTTCCAGACAAACTCGCCGTGTGCATATGAAAGATCAAGTCAGCCATTTTTTTCAAAACCACACTGACGGATGGGCCTGCATCATGCTTCCCTTGCCAAAAGCCGAAGGCAAACTTACAGTTAGTCTGGCAATGGAAATTTCCATTCCCACAGAACTAAGTAAGACCTCTGGGATGTCGCTGAGGGACCGTTTCCTCAGAAGTTATTAGCTGGGGGCTGCATGCAGACTGAAGCTGGGACTGAACTTAGTAACGGTTGGCAGAACCAAATGTGGCTGGGACCAATCCCCTTTTTTCCCTGACTCTCAGAGAAGGGACAGACATTTCTTCAATGAAAATAGGCAGTGAAGGATAGGCGTGCCTGGCGGGCTCTGGTCCATGGGTCACAGAAGAGTCGGACACGACTGAACGACTGAACAACACAACAACAACACACAACAACAACAACAACAACAACCACCATTATTATATCCAACCCATCTGACTGGTTTGCCCCAGCCACTCTGGGCAGCTTCCAACATATATAAAAACATATAAACATAAATAAAAAACTTCCCTATCCAGGGCTGCCTTCAGATGTCTCCTAAAGGTTGTAATTGCTTGGCTTGGGGGGGGGGTTACCTAACTCACCACCCTCCAACATTTCTCCAATTAAATCAGGGATGTCTTAAGGAAAAGTGGGATTATCCCAGTATCAAATCAGAAACTGGGATGGCTTCTGTAAATCCAGGGCTGTATCTGGAAAACAGGGACACTTGGAGGGTCTCGACAAGGTTTCTTTCTGTGTGAAAGAAAGAAAGAAGAAAGAAAGAAGAAGGGGAGGGGAGGAGGAGTTTGGATTTGATATCACCGCTTTATCACTACCCGAAGGAGTCTCAAAGCGGCTAACATTCTCCTTTCCCCTTCCTCTCCACAACAAACACTCTGTGAGGTGAGTGGGGCTGAGAGACTTCAAAGAAGTGTTACTAGCCCAAGGTCACCCAGCAGCTGCATGTGGAGGAGCGGAGACGCAAACACCGGTTCACCAGATTACGAGTCTACCGCTCTTAACCACTACACCACACTGGCTCTCATAGAAGGATATGGTGTTGGGTTATACCTTCTGAGAAGCTGAGTACAGATGGTTTAAACTGGTTCTGTTGTCTCTTCTGTCAAAGTCATGCTGGCCATAATAGTAAGACTAGAAGGAGCCTGGGTTTCACACTTTCTCTTTCTATCTCTTTGTTCTGGTGTGGTGTTCTGTATACATAGAGCGTTAAGGTTTAGTCTTATTGTAAGTTATTATAAGTTTAAGTTAAGTGTGCTGCACTGAATTTCTTATGGACAGTGCCATTTGTGAAGGTATTGGATTCATGACCATTATGCACATTGCCTTCAGTAGCAGTAAAGCTCTGCTGGATGAAGTACAATTGCCTCTGGTCTGTTTTTGGGGAATACTGTATCGTGTTTAAGTTTTCCCTCCACACATCAGAACACTTCCCTCGTTCTCTTAGAACCGGCAATGGCACCCACCTGAGAGGGCGAATTCCGGATGAAAAAAAGCCCTGACCATTGCCAATAATCATCATATAGCCCTACTCATTTCATAGCTCCAGATACTTAAATACGGCAAGTGCATCACGGATTAAACACATCTGATGAAGAGGGGAATCAATCACATAGCCTTGGGCCACTAAACAATAAAACTGTTACACAAAGAGGTAGAAGGAACAGAGTTCAATGAATTAGGGTAGACACTTCTTTTTTTTTGGGGGGGGGTATAAGAATTGGACGCAGGTGGTGCTGTGGTCTAAACCACAGAGCCTAGGGCTTGCCGATCAGAAGGTCGGTGGTTCGAATCCCCGCGACGGGGTGAGCTCCCGTTGCTCGGTCCCTGCTCCTGCCAACCTAGCAGTTCAAAAGCATGTCAAAGTGCAAGTAGATAAATAGGTACCGCTCTGGCGGGAAGGTAAACGGCATTTCCGTGCGCTTCTCTGGTTTGCCAGAAGTGGCTTAGTCATACTGGCCACATGACCGGGAAGCTGTACGCCGGCTCCCTTGGCCAGTAAAGTGAAATGAGTGCCGCAACCCCAGAGTCGTCCGCGACTGGACCTAACGGTCAGGGGTCCTTTACCTTTAAGAATTGGATATTTTAAGCCAACAGCTATCAGTTTTTGTTCAACATAAATATCACATTTCCTCTGTCCAGCAGTCCCTTATGTGTGGAGGGCCTGTGACATGCACACAGAGTTATTTTGCTGCCGCCGCCAGGCCTTCCCTATCCACATATAAAAAGGAGACAGTCCCCTATGCACATTTTCCTATTCTTTCCATCGAAATGAATAGGAAGTATCCATGTGCTGTGTTTGGATATCAGAGTGAATGAGAGGCCCTAGATAATGTGATCAGTGGAAAAGGTAGCATAGATATGTCAGACCTGGTGCAGATTTGAAAAAAAATAAAATAAAATTATACCCCATTTTCTCCGCAGGAGGAGACAGATTTGTCATTTTCAACAATTATCCAGCCTTTAAAATCAGGGTATAATGCTTTTCAAAACGGTCTTGCCAGATGTGCAGAAGTACGAATGCAATCTTTTAAATCATGATGAATAACTCCTCATTTGTAATATCAGCTTCTCTGGTAATGGTTCCAATCCATGTAGTAATAATCATTTCTGCCCCTTACTATCCCATACATTCCAAAGGCAGTCAGTCAGCCATAAGCAGTAATTTAACAACTTATCAACTGCAGGCGCCTTTCAGCCAAAGGGGCATTTTATATTATTTAAGATACTTCACCATACATTGCCATCAATTTCAAACTTTATCGTCCCTAGTTGTTAAAATGTTTAATACAACACTACTCTTCATAACCTGGGGGCATGAGGGCCAAATCCCACTCATGTTCCTGCAGAATTATCTATTGCACAGAGCTGATTGTGTTACTGGGAAAGAAGTGAAGGCAAAGCTGAGATAGAAAACTATTTTTCCAGTCTGGTGAGAAGATAAATAAGGGCTGAGGGTTGATTCGCACAGCCTGAAAACCGACCGTGTTTTCTATCTGGCTGATACTTTCATCAGTCCATGACAGCGATGAGAAGCCTGGGGCCCTGCAGAGGTTGTCGGAGTCTTGTTCCCATCATCATCAGCTCCAGCCATCAAGGCCAATGTCCAAAAATTGATGGGAGTTGCAATGCAACAACTTCTGAAACATCACTTGCTGAAGGCCTTGTGCAGGGATAATGCTGCAGGGCAGTCGAACTGCTTAGGTAATGGGAGTGTATGCTTCTTGAAGCCCACTTCATAGAATTGTAGAGTTGGAAGGAACCACAAGGATTATCTAGTCCAACCCCCTGCAATGCAGGAATCTTTCATCCAATGTGGGCCTTGAACCCACAACCCTGAGATGAAGAGTCTCATGCTCTACCGACTGAGCTATTCAGCCTCAATTTAGTGGTGATCTGCACTAGCAGGCTAGGAGATCATTACATGTAAAACTGTTATCTTTGTATATGGTGGTTGTCAAGATCACATAACATCGGTCCTGAGAGACCTACATTGGCTCCCAGTACATTTCTGACCACAGTTCAAAGTGTTGGTGCTGACCTTCAAAGCCCTAAATGGCCTCGGCCAGGTATACCTGAAGGAGTATCTCCATCTCCCATGTTTCAGCCCAGACACTGAGGTCCAGCGTTGAGGGCCTTCTGACGGTTCCCTCACTGCAAGAAGTGAGGTTACAGGGAACCAGGCAGAGGGCCTTCTCGGTGGTGGCGCCCGTCCTGTGGAATGCCCTCCCATCAGAGGTCAAGGAAATAAACAATTACTTGACTTTTAGAAGACATCTGAAGCCAGCCTTGTTTAGGGAAGTTTTTAATGTTTGATAGACTACCTCTGAACCCAGAGCTTCTATATAGCTACCAGGGATAACATGGCCTGCAGAGGAGTGGTGTGGCCTAAATGTGGGTGTGGCCTGGGGCTAAATAGCAGACTCTTGGGACTCTTGGGTTGAGGTTCCCCACTGCTGTGATAGGACTTGAGTCACAGCAGAAATCATGAAGAAGAATGTTATAATAATAACGACCATGGCAAATCTTAAGAGATGGATGAATCTCTCTCTGTGCCCTTCCCTCCTCCTTTCCTTGCAAAACTGCAGAGGATCGACAAAGTTTCCCAGTCTGCTGAGGCAGAGATCTGAGAAAATAGAGAAGCTGGTAAGAAACCCCTCAGCATAGGAGCTTTCTAACCTTCCAACCCCGAAGCAATGTCCACCTGGGGTACCCCATTATTCTCACAACTTTCTCAATTCTGCAAACTCGGACAAAGAGGAGTACTTCCTGATTTGCAAGCCGACTATTGACACTTTGAAGGAACTTGCCTGTGATGGATTCCTGTGAACATGTGCATGAGAAATCTAGTGGGGAGCCTGGGGATGATGGCATTTGGGAATGTTCTGTGGAAGGAAGGCCTGTAGGTATGGCTGAGAGGAGGACTATGCAGGTTTTTGGAGCTAAAACCCCTATTAGAGTTGATATCAAATCCAGAGACTAGAGTTTATTACTGGACGAGTCCTCCCGGGGAACTGACTTTTCTCTTCTCCTCTTTGGCTTTCTCTTACCTAAGTGGGTTTTGCTTCAGCATCTCCTCTCATATGCATGTGCAGCTACACTCTCGGTCTTGTTTGAAGCTCACCTCACTCTCTCTGTTCTGTCCATTTTCTTTGAGAAGCTCCATTTATGCTGCAATTTTCACAGCTCCGTTTCACGCACTTTAAGCATTTCATCTGCAGCAAAAATAAAAACAAAAACCTGCTGTCTACTTCCACCCTTCCTCCACACACTCTCTCCTGTCCTAAATCCATGGGCCCACTTCTGTGATTGTGGTCTTCGCACCTTCACCAGATGCTTCAAGAACTGTTCAACATTGTGATGAAGTGTCTCATGGACTCCAACCATCAGGAATGTATCACTTGTCTCGGGAGTAAGTATGTTGATAGTAGGGCTGGCCCACGCATGAGGCAAGGTGAAGAGATTGCCTCAGGAGGCAAGATCCTGATGTTGATTTTTCTTTCCACGCTTTGTTCCTGATGTAGATCTTCCCTCCTCCCTTCTTCCCAGGTGGGGAAGAAGGAGCCATTTTGGGATCTATCTCAGGTACCAAAATCTATTGGTCCAGCCCTGGTTGATAATATTAGGAAGAGTCTGAATTTGATATCCCGCTTTATCACTACCCTAAGGAGTCTCAAAGCGGCTAGCATTCTCCTTTCCCTTCCTCCCCCACAACAAGCACTCTGTGAGGTAAGTGGGGCTGAGAGACTTCAAAGAAGTGTGACTAGCCCAAGGTCACCCAACAGCTGCATGTGGAGGAGTGGAGACGCGAACCTGGTTCACCAGATTATGAGTCTACCGCTCTTAACCACTACACTACACTGGTTCATCCAGACAGCTTTTCTTCTGCTGACTATGAGCAGTAAATGAGTTAGGAACATAGGAAGCTGCCTCATACCGAGTCATTGAGACCCACAGGCACTGAGTTGCGCCCAGCATTGTGGGGGCTGCACATCCGTGTAACGCCTGTTACATCAGGAGGGGCGCCTTCCCACCAGGCTGTGCAGCATCTGGAAATGCTGCACCACGTCAGGGTGACATCCTGCCAAGCCTCCTCTGTCACCTCAAGATTGCGGGGGCTGAGCCCCGTCCCAGCGGACATTGGGGGGTGCTGTAGAAGCCTCAGCCCCATAGAATTGGCATGCCTCTTGAGACCAGTGGTGATCTTGCTTAGTATTGTCTACTCCGACTGGCAGACAGTTCTGTCTGGAGGTGCCATATGTTGTTGTTGTTGTTGTTAATTGAATTTACCCCGGGGTCTCCGGGTGCTTCACAGAATAAAATCAAGATATAAAACCACAAAATACCTAATAAAAATTAAGCAACAGCCCAATAGCTCCGCACCCCCAGAACACATTTTAAAAGGGCATAGGATGTAAACTGGATCAACCAAAGGCCTGCTTAAAAGGAACGTTTTTGCCTGCACCTAAAGGTGTGTAATGAAGGTGCCAGGCGAACTTCCCTGGGGAGAGCGTTCCACAGATGGGGAGCCACTGCAGAGAAGGCCTGTTCTCATGTTTCCACCCGCCGGACCTCTCGAGGAGGAGGCACACGAAGGAGGGCCTCAGAAGATGATCTCAAGGTCTGGGTAGGTTCATATGGTCCTCGAGGTATTGCGGTCCTGAGCCATTTAAGGCTTTATAGGTCAAAACCAGCACTTTGAATTGGGCCGGAAACAAATTGGTAGCCAGTGCAGTCGGACCAGGATCGGTGTAATATGCTCAAGCCGTCTTGCTCCAGGGAACAACCCGGCCGCTGAATTCTGCACCAGCTGAAGTTTCTGAACCGTCTTCAGAGGCAGTCCTACGTATAATGCATTGCAGTAGTCTAACCTTCATGCAGTAGTACTCCTTCATGGATCACTGCCTTGTCGTGGCGAAGGGGCTTGATTAACTCAGGGAAGCTATGACTTTGCCATGCAGGGCCACCCAGGATGAACAGGTCATAGCGGAGTTTAGACTAAATGTGATCCACCTGGAGAAGGAACTGGCAGCCAGCCACTCCAGTATCCCTGCCAAGAAAACTCCATGGACAAAGACAACGACAGAGGATGAGATGGTGGACAGGTGTTCTCGAAGCGACTGGTATGAGTTTGGCCAAACTGCGGGAGGCAGTGGAGGATAGGGGTGCCTGGTGTGCTCTGGTCCATGCAGAGTTGGACACGACTGAACAACAACAACCACCTTGAGGTTACCAGAGCATAGACAAGATTGAACCTGGGACTTTCTGAATGCAAAGCAGATGTTTCACTACTGAACAGTGCCGGGACCCCCAACAGCTCTCCAACAATGCGACATGTCCTGAATCTAGCACTGTTAAGGATGCCCATATTGGAGATTGCAAATCTTCTTTCTCTCTCTAGCTGCTGTGATGGCATTTATGTGCTGCCGTTGTTAACTTTGAGAGCTAATTTGGAAAAGTGGGATATAGGCTCATAGGTAGCAGGGAAGCCACAATAAGAACAACACGCTTGTTTCAAACGGGAGATTACAGCAATAACTACTTGTGTATAATAACCGGTGTTGTAGGAACAAGGTCTTTGCTGCATGGCAGTTGTGCTTTGGCAACGCCCGCCCTGCAACTGAACGGCGGCAGCGGCATAAGAGCTCGTCCTGTTTGTGAAGTCAAAGCATGCGCTGCGTGATAAAAGAGTATTTGACAAGCCAACAGAACAGAAATCACAAAATATGGAAGATTAGTTCCTGGAGGTGTTCCAAGATTGTAATAGAATGAGGATATTGATACGAGCTTGTTGCTATTCGCCACTGTTCTAGCGGCGGATGCCAAAAGATTGCTGTGATGATCTCTTGGAAGGCATTTGGAATTCTTTCCCTTTGAAGAAGAAACTTTGTAAACAAAACTTTACTTTTTACGAGATGAAACGGAAATTTCAGTAAGTCAGAACGAAGTGGAATGGATTTTTGGGGGGGCGGGGAGAATGATTATTCACACCTCTTTAGTTCTGTTCATGCTACTTTGAGACTATGTACCAAGGTCTTTTTAAAGAAGTAAAACCTTGTAAGTGTAGCCTGGACAAACAAGCAAAAAGAAAAAAGAAAAAAAAAGTCATTTGGCTAGCACACAATCTATTTTATTGTTTTGCAACTACTAGCGTTTTGGAGCTCAATATTTGTTAAGTTGTGGTGGCCACATAACACATGGTCAAAAAATAGGAAATGCATCATAAGAGCGACCAAAAACAAAACAAAATGTTTGGATAATATTTGCAGTGCAGGAATCTCTTTGTCCAACGTGGGGCTTGAACCACAACCCTCAGATAAGGCTCTGTGCTCTACTGACTGAGCTCTCCCACATGGAAGTGTTTTAGAATCTGAGGTCAAAATGTTCAGACACCCTTCTCTTCATGTTTTTTTTTTTTTTTTTTTGGGTGAGATATTAACCTGCTCCCACCTTTCTGTGTTTTATTCCCCATCATGAAAAATAATAATTCTCAACTGCTGCTTAGCTCCCCACTGAGAGTTAACTTCTGCTTCTTCACGGGCTGGAAACTCCAGCCAATCGAAATGAATTTCCCTGAAAATGAATTTCTCTTTCCCTGGAAAGAGAAGTGGCTGAATTGCAACTAATCACCAAACTTAAACCATGGAGAAACTGGTCTGACAAAGACATGGATTCTATCTCATTATACATAACAAAGCTATCTTTAGCCATCTCACCCCTTGCCTTTCCCTGCAAGACTAATTGCAGCCGTTAAGAGTCGTCAACAGGTTTTCCACACCTATCAGCTGATCACCCATTCCCACCACCCTTCTGAGTAATACCCTCCCCACTCCCTCACTATATTTAAGGATCTGGTGACTTCTGTTTCAGTGTATCTGAAGAAGTGTGCATGCACACGAAAGCCATACCCAGAACAAACTCAGTTGGTCTCTAAGGTGCTACTGCGAAAGAATTTTCTATTTTGTTTCGACTATGGCAGACCAACACGGCTACCCACCTGTTCCCTGACTCCGTCCCTATTTAAAACTACAGTGGAACCTCGGTCTCAAACTTAATCTGTTCCGGAGTCCGTTCGACTCCTGAAACCATTCAAAAACCAAGGTTGCGGCTTCCAATTGGTAAAGAGCTTCCTGGACTCAAACGGAAGCCGCGTCGGACGTTCAGCTTCTGAAAAACGTTTTGAAAACCAGAGCACTCACTTCTGGGTTTACAGCGTTTGGGAGACAACTTTGCTTGTCAACTAAGCCGTTACGAGAACCAAGGTATCACTGCACTCAAAATGATCCTTTCTTCATCCATCATTTTTTAAACCTGTCACAAACCCGCCACTTCTAAACAGGCCTGGCCAACACAGAAACAGTGGAAGACCTGGAACAACTGAGGCCACCAACATATTTCCGAAGGAAAAAACAGACAGCATATCACAACATTTCCCCACACTGCAGTGTTGCTCCCCCCCACAAGCTTTATAGGATGGAAGTCCTTGTTAGGAAGGTTTGGTCAGATTAAAGTGGAAGAATAATGTGCTATACTGACTTCGCGGTCAGCTTGGGATTCAGCTACATTCGCAAGGAAACTGCTTTGGATGTGTTATAACATGCAACACCAGATGGCGCTAGAGAGCAAAAGTAATTTCTATGCAATTTTCCATAGCGGTTTTTTCATAAAGATTTAATCTATGACTTTTACAGTGTCCCCCCCCTTATGTGTAGATCTACCCATAGAGCTGTATGCATGAAGCCCAATTTATGCAAACTCCTCAAACTCATAGTTAGGCTCCCTCTCTGACCAAGCGTACAACTTGACAATAGCCCTTTGCTGAGGGAAGCTGACATAAGGAAAGAGGGGTCTGCCGGGTGGGCTAGTTCATGGTTGTTCTGGTGGTCTTCTAGAATTGCACCCGAAATTCACCTTCATATAAACAACAGGTGTGTGCAACAGAACAACAAAAACAAAAGCAGCAACAATGAAAGTAAGGCTCACATCTTTGGATTGAAGGAGATCAGGAAGCCAATGTGTCCCTGTCTTTTAGGATAAGGGAAGTGTTCTCATGACTCTTTGGTCGCTTCAGTTGAAATTAATTTTATTAGGGAAGCGTTTGTTCTTTTGTTGCCCGCGTGCTTAAGGAGGTTGAATAATACATATGGACTATTGTACAGTAATTGTTCCTGTCCTCAGATATTCATAGGCGTTGTTTGTGTTACTTAAGTGGCTTTCATATATGCTTCTGGCTGTGGTTTAAAATGGAGGACAGAGCACTCCATGCACATTTGCATGTGTATTATGGAATAAACAAGTGTTCTATTAGAGGCTAGCTAGTGTGTGTTCAAAACTTGACAATTTCTATGTTAGGTTGTTGTAATGTGTTCTATGTGGGGCAGCCTTGATTTGGACCCCCAAAAGCGTGTGGTGTGTGTGTGTGTGTGTCAGTTTGCATCAGGCAGGAGCAGCCTTTTCTGTGCTGGACCAGAGCTACAGAAACTCCTCCCATGGGAAGTTCAACTGTTTACCTCTTTGGCTGGATCTAGACACATCAAAAAAAAACGTTTCAGGGAAATGTGTTGTAAAGCTCTTAATGGGAAATCACGTTGCTGGAGGATCGAACTCTACAGCGCCATCTAGTACCACAGTGTTATAACACATTACTAACGTAGCTGATTCCTTTGTCTCCTTTAGGAGTCAAGTAGAACTATATACTGCTATTTCCTCCCTTCTTCCTCTTCTTCCTCCTTTCTGCTTCTTATTACCCGTCCTTCACCAGCAGATCCTAGGAACCAGGGGTAGATCTACTATGAAACCAATGAAGCTTAAGTTTCAGGGCCTCAAATCCTGGAGGGGCCCCAAAAGCAACTTTAGTCAACATTGCTTAAATGTTTTGGGTCTAGTAGATGGAAGTTTTTGTCCATGTATTTTTATTTTTATTTTTGTTTTATTATGTTTTTATTTATGTTGGCAGCTTCCCAGAGTGGCTAGGGCAACCCAGTCAGGGACTGGACTGAGGAGGAATGGTAGGAACCTTCCCAAGGGCAGGAGGACAGTATTGATTTAGAACAGTGGTTTGCAGAAGGGCATAGTCCAGAGGGGGAAAGCTGGGAAATACTGGATGAGGAACAGTTAGAAGCTAGCTGTCAACCTTTCCCTTTTCTCGCGAGGAATCCTATTCAGAATAAGGGAATTTCGCATTAAAAAGAGGGAAAAGTTGACAGCTATGGTTAGAAGAGGAAACACCAGGAGAGAGACAGCTGGCAGGTTCAGTGTCCTTGGACAGCATTCCTGAACCCACCACCCTTTTCCCTAAGACTAGATAGGCTTGGAAAGTGATGGAATAGAATGGCAACAAGCTCAGATTACCCAACATAGGAGTGATGTAGGTTAAGGGGGATGGAGGGGGTGAACCTTTACTGGTAGCAAGACCATTTTTTCATGTGCTATGCCTTCCTTTGTCTCTCGTTGTGATTATTAAATAACTTATCTGATAAGAACGCTCTTTTCGTTTGATCTGCTTGAATGCTACCACTGGGGGAGGGATCTGATCCCCCAAAGCCTGACAGTCAGATGGGCAGGGTATTAACAACAACAACAACAACAACAACAACAACAGGATGTCCCTATTTTTATCGGAGAAATGTTGGAGAATATGGAGGTTATGGTATCTAGAGGACCACAGGTTACACATTCCTGCTCTAGACTTCCAACAATTCAGTTGCAGAACACATCTTTTGCACACAGAACTTTCCAGGATTAACCTCCGACCTTTCCCGGTAGGGTTAGGGAAGCTTTCTCTCCAAAACCCCGGAGAGCCATTGCCAGTTCATGTCGGCAGCACTGAGCGAGACTGGACCAATACTCTGACCCAAGAGAAGGCAGCTTCCTAGACTTGAGGGTTGAAGCCTGAAGATTCAGCACATGTGTTGCGCACACATTAACATTTTACTAAAGGCATCAACAAAATCTCTCCCAAAGGCAGAGGAGCGACAAAAGGAGAGTCGCTGGTTTACTAGGCTATGCCTTGATACAGATTTAAATTAGCAGGAATGCCCAAGCTTTCAAGGGGGGAAAACCTAGGCATCAAAGAATATAGTTTGAGAGAGGAAAACCGCACCTAGTACTGGGGAGGATGGCATGAAGACATGAATGAAGCTGAAGATGCAGCACAAAGGAATGTCCCAAAGAGATGAAAGAGAAGAAAACAAACAAAGAAAGGAGGGCATCAAATACAAAGAGAGAAAATAGCATTGCAATGAATAGAGATGCTGCAAAGAGATAGCTTCCAGGGAAAGTGCTATAGAATGTTTTCACCCCAGTCCGAACAAATGTTCTTTTAGAATAGATTGATAATCCATTTATTCGTTTGTCAGATAAAATGCACACCACTTAAATTCCTCTTTGGAGTAGGTCTACCAAACACTTCCTTTGCCTTCTAAATGGATGAATTCTTAGTGAAAGGACACTTGGATGACATTAGGCAAGGCTTTATGAATGTATATGTTCTGCCTTCCTTCCCGCGCACTTCTGGGGTTTGGTACTTCAACTCCCTCCTTGCTTCAAATTAATCTTTGGTAGCGAAACAAGGAGTACACAAAGGCCTCGCTTTCATAACAATTCACTAACATGATCTACACCCCTTAGAATGCATTGCCTTGACACTGACGGAGAAACAGCAAATGAATTCGCCTCGCAAATGCATTCCTTCTTGTTTATCATTGCCGGGACACAATGCGTGTTGTAAATATTCATGGAGGGCTCTTATTCATTTGGAAAGTATATCACTCTCAGGCATATAAGACAAATGTGGGTATGACTATTGTTTGCCGAATAGGTTTTCGGTCGGGTAGTGTTACGTGCTTCAGTCTGTTGTCATTGACGGGCTTCCTTCACCCCCTATCCCAATGTACATCCTCCCCGCTTTGACCTCTCCTACGATGCAAACAGCACTCAGATGCATTTCTTCTCAATTCTGGCCAACAATCTACAGCAGGTGATTTTCTTTCTTCCTGTGCCTGTCATGCGTCGTTCCGCGCAGTCCTGTCTTGTGCTACTATTGTTCGACAGATATATAAAGCCACTGGGAGAAATTCTGAGGCGGCATGGGATTCCATATCATCAGCAGAGAACCGGCACTCAAATTTATGTCTCCTTATTTTAGTCTAAGGGACGCGGGTGGCACTGTGGGTTAAACCACAGAGCCTAGGGCTTGCCGATCAGAAGGTCGGCGGTACGAATCCCCGCAACGGGGTGTGCTCCCGTTGCTCAGTCCCTGCTCCTACCAACCTAGCAGTTCGAAAACACATCAAAGTGCAAGTAGATAAATAGGTACCACTCTGGTGGGAAGGTAAACGGCGTTTCCGTGCACTGCTCTGGTTCGCCAGAAGCAGCTTAGTCATGCTGGCCACATGACCCGGAAGCTGTACGCTGGCTCCCTTGGCCAATAAAGCGAGATGAGTGCCGCAACCCCAGAGTTGGACAAGACTGGACCTAATGGTCAGGGGTCCCTTTAAATTTACCTAAAAAGGTAAAGGACCCCTGGTTGGTTAAGTCCAGTCAAAGGCAACTGTGGGGTTGTGGTGCTCATCTCACTTTTCAGGCCGAGGGAGCCGGCATTTGTCCACAGACAGCTTTCTGGGTCATGTGCCAGCAGGACTAAACCGCTTCTGGTGCAATGGGGCACCGGGATGGAAACCAGAGCACACGGAAACGCCGTTTACCTTCCCGCCACAATGGTACCTATTCATTTACTCGCACTGGCATGCTTCCGAACTGCTAGGTTGGCAGGAGCTGGGACAGAGCAACGGGAGCTCATGCCGTTGTGCGGATTTGAACTGCGACCATGCAATCGGCAAGCCCAAGAGGCTCAACATATGCTGGAAACTGCCCAGAGTGGCTGGGGCAGCCCAGTGTGATGGGTGGGGTGTGAATAATAAAAGATGATGATGATGATGATGCCCCTATTTTCATGGGGGAAATGTTGGTGGGTATGGTGCCCAGGGACCTCCAAATGACCCTAAAGGTGTTGCGGTGGTTTCATAGCAGTAAGTGAGAACAGCACATGAATGGGAGCATTAGGAGCTGGGGTTTTAGCTGCCTGCCATTTTAACTGCCAGGGCCCAGAAGGTTGGCAGCTAACTGCGTCACCCATTTCACAGCAATTTGCTGTCCTTTGCTCTGTGTAACCCACACCTCCCCCTCAATGCCAATGTCAAAGCTGAAGAAACAGTAAGGTGAAATGTTTTTTTTTTTTTTTAAAAAAAAAGATATTAATTGGCCTCCTTCTTCACCACTGGGCAGATCTGATCGGTTCTCGTGGGTTATACAGAATGCAACACTTTAATGGTATGGTAATTTACTCCCTGTGCAAATTAACCGGCTCCTTTTATTCGCTGCCTAATTCTTTCCATGTCCTTCCTCGTCGTAATTTGAAAAGTCTCTTGAGGTGGAGATATCTGATATATTAATACGGGGTATTCGTGAGAGAATCTTGCCACTTGTATTTCCAAGAGAACTTCTGCTCTGCTCCAAAGACTATTTTACAAGAATCTAACCTGTTACTTTAATGAGAAACTTATGGACACAGTTTTAAGAGAGACCCTGCACCATCTGAGCTATGAATTTTGCTGGGTTATCGCCCAGGCTCTCCTTGCCCAGATATTATTGTTCTGATCTACTAATTTTTTTAATAAAAGTATTCTGAACATTATTTAGCAATGTGAGAGCAATAAAAATGATGTGAGCAATATTTAGGCTATCTAGCTAAAGTAAAGTCCACCAGGTAGTGATATAATTGAACTGGAATCATAATTTATTTTTTGCCATTTTTTAATGTACAAAAAAATGCATTTAAACTATACACACAGTCCCCTAAAATATGCATTATTCCCTTAAAACACACATTTCTGTATGCATTTCAGTAGCGAAGGGTCATGGCTCAGTGGTGGAGCAGTTACCTTGCATGCAGGTGGTCTCAGGTGCAATTCACAACATTTTTAGATAGAGCTTGGAATGTTCCTTGCCTGAAATCCTGGACAGCTCCTTCCAGTCATTGTAGACCACAGTTTCCTAAACTTGGGTCTCCCGCCGTTTTTGGACTGCAAGTGCCATCATTCCTGACTGCTGGTCCGGCTAGCTAGGGATGATGGGAGTTGTCCAAAAACAGCTGGAATTTTAGTTGAAAGGGAGCCAAGGATCATCTAGTCCAACCTTAACAGCTGCAGACCTAGAACACAACGGCCCCATCTGCACTATAAATTTAAGGCAGTATCATACTCATCTCATCTGTCACCTCCTCTGTCTCCTGAGAAATCTCTATGTGGGACAAGAAGCTACAGTTAGAACTGGATATGGAACAACTGATTGGTTCAAAATTGGGAAAGGAGTACAACAAGGCTGTATATTGTCTCCCTGCTTATTTAACTTATATGCAGAATTCATCATGCGAAAGGCTGGGCTGGATGAATCCCAAGTCGAAATTAAGATTGCCAGAAGAAATATCAACAACCTCAGATATGCAGATGACACAACTTTGATGGCAGAAAGTGAGGAGGAATTAAAGAACCTTTTAATGAGGGTGAAAGAGGAGAACGCAAAATATGGTTTGAAGCTCAACATCAAAAAAACTAAGATCATGGCCACTGGTCCCATCACCTCATGGCAAATAGAAGGGGAAGAAATGGAGGCAGTGAGAGATTTTTTCTTTCTTGGGCTCCATGATCACTGCAGATGGTGACAGCAGTCAATAAATTAAAAGATGCCTGCTTCTTGGGAGAAAAGTGATGACAAACCTAGACAGCATCTTAAAAAGCAGAGACATCACCTTGCCGACAAAGGTCTGTATAGTTAAAGCTATGGTTTTCCCCAGTAGTAATATACGGGAAGTGAGAGCTGGACCATAAAGAAGGCTGATCGCCGAAGAATTGATGCTTTTGAATTATGGTGCTGGAGGAGACTCTTGAGAGTCCCATGGACGGCAAGAAGATCAAACCTATCCATTCTTAAGGAAATCAGCCCTGAGTGCTCACTGGAAGGACAGATCCTGAAGCTGAGGCTCCAGTACTTTGGCCACCTCATGAGAAAAGAAGACTCCCTAGAAAAGACCCTGATGTTGGGAAAGATTGAGGGCACAAGGAGAAGGGGATAACAGAGGCCGAGATGGTTGGACAGTGTTCTCGAAGCTACTAACATGAGTTTGACCAAACTGTGGGAGGCAGTGGAAGACTGGAGTGCCTGGCATGCTCTGGTCCATGGGGTCACGAAGAGTCGACACGACTAAACGACTAAACAACAACAATCATACCACTGTAAACAGTCATAGCTCCCCCCAGAGAATCCTGGGAAATGTCATTTGTTAAGGGGGCTGAGAGTTGTTAGGAGACCCTTATTCCCCTCACAGAGTTCCTATCCCCAGATTTCCCTAGGAACGATAATTAACTGTATTCTTAACAAATGACAGTTTTCTTGGGGTAAGCCATGTCCGTTTAAAGAGGTATGATATTGCTTTAAATTTGTAGTGCAGATGAGTCCATTATAAACATATGCAGTGGTTCCTTGGTTCTGAAACAACTTGGAACCCACACACTGTAAACCCAGAAGTAAGTGTTCTGGTTTGCGAACTCTTTCAGAAGCCAATCATGCTCTGTTTTGAGTGTTACACTTCCGTTTTGAGTGTTACGCTTCCGATTTGAGTGCCACGCTTCCATTTTGAGTGTTATGCGGAGGTCTGTCCGTTTTTGCTATTCATTTTGTGTTTTTGTTTTTGCGGCTCTTTTTGTTTTGTTTTTGTGACTGTGTGGAACCCAGTTCAGCTACCGAGTGATGGATTGCGTGGCTGCGGTACGTTGTTTATTGCTTTCATTTTATGGATCCATGGTCTCGTTAGGTAGTAAAATTTATGCTAAATTGCTGTTTTAGGGGTTGTGTTTAAAAGTCTGGAACAGATTAATCCATTTTTGGAACACTTTGGTTTTGGAACGGACTTCCAGAACGGATTAAGTTTGAGAACCAAGGTACCATTCTATTTATTTACATCAAAGCAGTATACATATAACTAGCTTCTTCTTGCTTCAGATTTTTGATCAGCAACATTTAGTGTGTATACACAGCAAGATCCTACAATGTTCTGGGCAGCAGGGACACGACCCTTGTCCTGAAGAGCCTTCCTTCAATTCCAGATGTTTGTGCTTGGCTGTGGTTACGTGATGACGAACGAAAAGCACTTTGCTCATGTGCAAATGTGCATCACCCTTTGTCATTGCTTCACATCTGGTTCAGATTCAGCCCTGCACACATGCAGCAGGTGGGAAAGATTTCACATGGCTCAGATCCACATGCAAATGAATAAAATGAGTCAGACTTAATATCCTTGGGAAATGATGGCTGCTTCAATAGTTGAAGAAATACATGTGTTTTACTTCTTCCATCCCGTCATGAATAATTAAGGAAAGAGAGGGTCTCCTTCCCCCCCCCCGGCCGTTAAATACTCACTGTACTCTTTGCAGACTGAAACTTATAGACTGACCAATGTAATAATTGCTGGTGAAGCCTTGGAAATTTTGAGAATTTAATATGTAATCAGAATCCATAGATTTGAAGAATCTGACATTTGTCTGAGGCTGACCGTGCTGCTGGCCTTTTAGTCTTGCTGTCGAGCCGGGTAGGACAACAGCCAATGCCCAGCCAGCCAGCGAGGCACCGCCCTCCAAGTGGGGCCTCCGATTGGCCCATTCAAATTTGCCCTCTTTGGCGGGAAGACCGTCCCATGGCTATGAAGAAGGTGAGAGTTTAAAGTTACAGTTGCCTGGGAAGTTGCTTCTGCTAGCCTGCAGCTCAGCAAATGGCAGGGATGCAGAGAATGCGTCACTTTTCAAAAGGGATGTCCCAGCCACCCACCAGTTGGTGCCCATGACAATCAAACAATTGCATTCCACATAGTCCTCTAAATGGCAGCAGATAAATGCATTGCCAGCCCTGAAATACCAAACTAAGCATGGAAGTGATGAACACATAGTCTCTCCCCCCCCCCCCCGGTGTCTGCCCAGTTCACATACTAAGTGTCTAGGGACGCGGGTGGCGCTGTGTTCTAAACCACTGAGCCTCTTGGGCTTGCCGATCAGAAGGTTGACGGTTTGAATCCCCGCAACAGGGTGAGCGCCTGTTGCTCTGTCCCAGCTCCCGCCAACCTAGCAGTTCGAAAGCACACCAGTGCAAGTAGATAAATAGGTACTGCTGTGGCGGGAAGGTAAATGGCATTTCTGTGCGCTCTGGTTTCCGTCACAGTTTTTCCCATTCTGATCCTAGATGGAAATGCGGCAAGCTACAGGGATAGAAGTTTCTGTACTCTCTTCTCCTTTTACAGTCTGAGTAATAACCTTCTCATAGCCCTGCTCCATATCTGGATGGTCATCATGGGAATGAAGAGTGGTCTTGTCACATCTAGCATTGCCTTGCAATTTCAGTACTGGTGACATGTGGCCTCTCCTCTGCAGAAAGGATAAAAGAAACCTTGAGGAAAGAGATCTGGCTCTCTTGCAGCAACTAAGTTAACATCTGTGCATTTACTGTGGGCGGAGAGAACCATCTGGAAAGACCCTTACGAAGCAGTTAAACGGGTATTGTGTGGCACAAATGCTTTTCTTTCTCACTTTGTGGGCAACAAGAAGGGAGGGGAGTAACCATTAAAAACAACAACTTTCAATGGAACTTGCTCAGGGCTGTTGAGGTGACAGAGAGTGTGGTATAGAAATGTTGAAATAAATAAACAGAAACCATCTGGGAGCTCTCAGTGGGTTGCTTGTGATGGGCCCCAGCTCCATCTAGCACTGCTCCAAATAGGGGCTGGGGAAAACTCCTCCCTGAAACTCCAAAGACCCACTGCTAGTCATGGTAGACAATACCAAAGTAGATGGGCCTTTGGTTTGACTCAATACAAGGAAACTACCTGAAGGAGCGTTTCCACCCCCATCGTTCTTCATGGACATTGAGGTCCAGCTCCGAGGGCCTTCTGGTGGTTCCCTCGCTGTGAGAAGTGAGGATACAGGGAACCATGCAGAGGGCCTTCTCGGTAGTGGCACCCGCCCTGTGGAACGCCCTCCCATCAGATGTCAAGGAAATAAACAATCACCTGACTTTTAGAAGACATCTGAAGACAGCCCTGTTTAGGGAAGTTTTTTGTGTCTGATGTTTTATTGTGTTTTTAATATTCTGTTGGGAGCCACCCAGATTGGGAGGCCCAGCCAGATGGGCGGGGTATTATTATTATTATTATTATTATTATTATTATTATTATTATTATTATTTTCTAGAGAAAAGTTGGGAACTCTTGGAAATGGCTGAAGCTATGTGGTTTACTGCATGCGTTCCATGTAAATGATCCCAGGTTCAATCCCTGACAAGACTCCTCTCTGAAACCCTGGAAAGCCATTGCCAGCCAATGTAAACCAAGGAAGGAGAACCTGTTGTCTTCCCATCCCATATGTTGTTGGGTTCCAACTCCCATCAGCTGGACCTGACCAAAGATGATGGGGAGCTGGCCTCCAACAACATGTAGAGGGTCACAAGGTCCCAGCCCCTGGTGTGGCCCATACTGTGCTAGATAGACTAATGGTCTGACGTGGTTTAAGGAAGCTTCTTATCTTCCCAAGAAAGGTTTCATCTAGATCACAAAATAATAATAATAATAATAATTTATTATTTATACCCCGCCCATCTGGCCGGGTCTCCCCAGCCACTCTGGGCGGCCTCCAACAAATACCAAAATACAATACAAAGTCACAAATTAAAAACTTCCCTAAACAGGGCTGCCTTCAGGTATTTTCTGAATGTCAGGTAGTTGTTTATCTCCTTGACCTGTGATGGGAGGGCGTTCCACAGGGCGGGCGCCACTACCGAGAAGGCCCTCTGCCTGGTTCCCTGTAGCTTTGCTTCTCGCAGTGAGGGAACTGCCAGAAGGCCCTCGATGCTGCATCTCAGTGTTTGGGCTGAATGATGGGGGTGGAGACGCTCCTTCAGATATACAGGACCGAGGCCGTTTAGGGCTTTAAAGGTCAACGCCAACACTTTGCATTGTGCTCGGAAACGTACTGGGAGCCAATGCAGATCTCTCAGGACCGGTGTTATGTGGTCCCGGCGGCCACTCCCAGTCACCAGTCTAGCTGCCGCATTCTGGATTAATTACAGTTAATTGCAAAACTCTCCTTTCTGCCTTGGTCATATCCCACCTGCAGTACTGTGTCCAATTCTGGGCGCCGCAATTTACGAAGGATGCTGACAAGCTGGAACAGGTGCAGAGGAGGGCAACCAAGATGACCAAGGGTCTGGAAACCAAGCCTTTATGAGGAACGGCTGAAGGAGCTGGGTATGTTTAGCCTGGAAAAGAAGAGACTGAGAGGAGATAGGATAGACATTTTCAAATATCTCAAGAAGAGGGAACAAGCTTGTTTCCTCCTGCTCTGGAGGGTAGGACTTGAACCAATGGCTTCAAGTTACAAGAAAGGAGATTCCGACTAAACATCAGGAAAATACTTTCTGACGGTAAGAGCTGCTTGACCGTGGAACAGTCTCCATCAGGAGGTTGTGGGCTCTTCTTCCTTGGAGCTTTTAAAGCAGAGATTGGATGGCCATCTGTCATAGATGCTTTAGCTGAGTTTCCTGCATTGCAGGAGGCTGGACTAGATAACGCTCGAGGTCCCTTCCAACTCTACGATTCTATGATTCCCTGATTCTAAGAATGGTAAGTCTTAAGTTTTTTTTTAAAGCAATTAAACAACAATGTTTGAAAATCTAACAAAGAAAAAATTCATTTGAAAAAAAAACCCTATTGATGCAGACAGGTCTGGCATAGTTTAGCACTGCTTTGTGTTGATGTGGGAGAAACGGCATTCCCAAGAGGGTGACAAAGACCACGCCTGCGTTGTGGGAGAACAGTTTGGGGCAGTGGTGGTTCACAATGCATTTTATGACCGGCAGCCCCCTCCTTGCGAGCCTCAGCTCATTTGCACCCCCACATATCAAAAAAAAGAAGAAAGAAAAAGAATCACTCCATATAAAACTAACATTGTTTTTTCCACCAAAAGCCTTTACAGAGGTTCGTTTTATTGCACAATAAATGCACAGCTGCTGGTTGTCTTTTCCAGATGTCTTTCCTCCAGGCATGACTTCAGTTGCCGAGCTATCACATCTTGAAAGAGCCTCCTTGCTTTTACTCACTTGAGCTGTTCCGGGGCAATAGGGCTCAGTTTTGAAATGGGCCTCACCATCTTCCCCTGTCCACCTCCATTGCCCTGGTCACAGATATTTTATTTACAACAAAAGAAATGCCAGAGCTAAGGACTCAGAAGCATCCAAAACGGAGGTGGGGCGGGGGGGGGAATGCTTGTTTACAAAGCTATTGTACCACCAACCTTCCTGTATGCTTCCTGTATGGACCACTTACAAACACCACCTCCAACTCCTCGAAAGATTCCATCAACGGTGTCTCCGAAAAATTTTACACATCACTTGGGAAGACAGGCAAACTAATACCAGTGTACTGGAAGAAGCAAAGATCACCAGTGTTGAAGCAATGATTCTTCAACATCAACTTCGTTGGACTGGTCATGTTGTGCGGATGCTTGATGATCGTCTTCCAAAGCAACTACTCTATTCCGAACTTAAAAATGGGAAGCATAATGCTGGTGGTCAACAAAAGAGGTTTAAAGACTGTCTCAAGGCAAATCTAAAAAAAATGGAGTATAAACACTGACAACTGGGAAACATTGGCCTGCGAGTGCTCCAGTTGGAGAAGAGCCTTTACCAAAGGTGTCATGGGCTTTGAAGACACTCAAACTCAGGACACAAGGGAGAAACGTGCTAAGAGGAAGGCATGCTTGGCAAATCCACACCGTGATCAACTCCTGCCCGGAAACCAATGTCCTCACTGTGGAAGGACGTGTGGATCCAGAATTGGCCTCCAAAGTCACTTACGGACTCATTGCTAAAACCGTGTCTATGGAAGACAATCTTACTCGGCTACAAGTGATCGCCAAAGAAGATGTCTCCAGCAGACTGATGGGTCACTTGCATACTGCCAAGTGAAGGTGTAGGGAAAATTGGCAGCTATCTATTATACTGGATTTTGACACATCCTGCCAAGGACCACATCAACATATTATGTTAATCACATTTTTAAGGGGTGTGCAGCGTTACCATTTTTATTCTGAAGACAAAGCAACTGCAGGGTCCCCCAATCTGGCGCCATGCTTTCTTGCACTGGTTTCCCACTGCCAATCACAAACCATTTCCCTACCCAGCTGCTATTTCCTCTAGAATGTGATTTATAATAATAATGATTTTATTATTTATATGCCGCCCATCTGATTTGGTTGCTCCAGCTACTCTGGGTGGCTCCCAACAAAATACAGTCGTACCTTGGTTGACGAATGCCTTGCGACTCGAACGTTTTGGCTCCTGAACGCTGCAAACCTGGTAGTGAGTGTTTCGGTTTGTGGTCATTCTTTGGAACCTGAACGTCCGATGTGGCTTCCACGGCTTCCGATTGGCTGCAGGAACTTCCTGCAGCCAATTGGAAGCCATGCCTTAGTTTCCGAATGTTTTGGAAATCGAATGGACTACCAGAATGGATTCCGTTCGACTTCCAAGGTACCACTGTATTGAAAACACAGCAAAACACCTACCATAAAAACTTCCCTGAACAGGGCTGCCTTCAGAGGTCTTCTAAAAGTCAACCGTTGTTTATTTCCTTGACATCTGATGGGAGGGCGTTCCACAGGGTGGGTGCCACCATCAAGAAGGCCCTCTGTTATGTTCCCTGTAACCTCACTTCTTGCAATGAGGGAACTGCCAGAAGGCCCTCGGAGCTGGACCTCAGTATCTGGACTGGACAATGGGGATGGAGATGCTCCTTCAAGTATACAGGGCTGAGGTCGTTTAGGGCTTTAAAGACCAACACTTTGAATTGTGCTTGAAAATGTACTGGGAGCCAATGTAGGTCTTTCAGGACCCGTGTGATATGGTCCCGGCGGCCACTCCCAGTCACCAGTCCAGCTGCCGCATTCAGGATCACAGTAAACAGGGGTCTAGATTGACTAACTTGTGCATGTCTATAACTGTTTTTCTCTGTTCTTATACAACCAGGGCACATGCAAGCACTCTCCTTTGAGGAATCCTTAGAGGCAAATGTTTATTTTGAGTGTGACTCGTAAATAGTGTGTACACTCACTTAATGCTCACCCAGGATGAATGAGGAGCTGGGTACCCAGTTTACCAGTGCCCTAGTTGCTAGAGTAAGAAGAGAAGAAGAAGAAGAAGAAGAAGAAGAAGAAGAAGAAGAAGAAGAAGAAGAAGAAGGAATCTCAAAGCAGCTAACATTCTCCTTTCCCTTCCTCCCCCACAACAAACACTCTGTGAGGTGAGTAGGGCTGAGAGACTTCAGAGAAGTGTGACTAGCCCAAGGTCACCCAGCAGCTGCATGTGGAGGAGCGGAGACGTGAACCCGGTTCACCAGATTACAAGTCTGCTGCTCTTAATCACTACACCACACTGGCTCTCACTGTTTCTTGTGCCTGCATTGGGAGATAAGCATTTTCACAAAACAATATGTATTTTATTACTCCTAATTATATGTCAACCATGACATTAACTCCTGCTACCACACAGGGGTTATTTTAGGCAGTGAGAGTGTTTGTGTGTGTGTGTGTGTGTGTGTGTGTGTGTGTGTGTGTGTGGAAGCTACCTTGCAATCCTATGAGCAGCTTTAAAAAAGGATGTGAGACCACTTCTGCATTTGTTCCTCCCAGGTAGCTGGTGTTCATTTGACTTGTGAAGAAGAAATGGGTTGTGCTTCTGTCCGTTTGCAATATGTCTCATCCTCTGCTCCCATGGAGCATAACATCCCATCGTGTATATCTACAGTTTACTAGACTTTATAGTGCTCTTATCAGTGTGCTAGCACAGACCTTTTGTGGAATGGGGGGGGGGGAATTGTATATAATGTGCCTCGCTGATTTCCCATCTCTTGAAATCTCATGGTTCTTCTCTCTTGCCTCTGCCTCTGCCTCTCTCTCTCTTAAAAAAGTTATTTCCCCCTCTCTTGTTGATTTCATATGAGCGATTGCTTTAATTTATTCCCCATGCAATGGCCGGCACACCGCTACTCTCAGGGATGGAAGATATATATTGTCTACCTTTCTGGGCTATTTTGCTCCAGAGAGGATATGCATGAAGGATGCCGTTAAAGGAAAAATGCCTATACGATGTTGCATTGTGCCTAAGAAAGAGGTGAGCAGGGACACAGGGTGAGTTATTCATAGCATCTGTTTCTCAGGCAGGGCGGAGACCGAACATCACCTCGCTACAAGCTTCAGAATTGGAGTCGCATAGGGTCAAGGGGAGCTGAAACACCCACACGCTTATAATCTCTTAAGTGCTTCCAAAAAAAAAAAATGAAATAAAGCAAAATAAATAAACAATCCTTTCAGGCATTGCAGAAAATCTGCTGAGCACAGATCGTGAAACCCTGTTGGGAAATAACACTTGTTCTCAGAAAAGCAGTAATTTGTTTTTCGTACTCTTCAGAGATGGTAGTATTGTGGGAAAGCATAAATGTTGTGCGCCTCATGCACAGGACCCGTTCCTAGAAGGAGTTTAACCCACCCGCTCAACAATTCAATGTATATTATCAATATTCTTGTGGGGAATGAAATCGCAGAGGTTCCCCAAGTATCACCCACTGCCTTGTGGGTCTACCAATATTGTAAGGCACTAGGAAAAACCCATACCCACTGCCTTGCGGGATATCATTGGGAGAAGAAAAGGCCACACAAAACCAAAGCAGAGTCCCAAAGACGGTTGGATGGAGTCGTGTAATTGCTTCTTCTAGCAAATTCCTGCAGCCAAGCTGGTGTCAAATGTATTGATCTGCTTTCCTCTGAAGCACATCAGTGAGGCTGAGAGGGGGGTCTTGTTGTCTGGGCAGCTCAGGACCTCCATACACACTGCCCAGGCTTGCGGCCCAGGAAGGTCACTTTGGTGCCGCTAACATAGGGTTACCAGACGTCCCCGGTTTAGGGGGACAATCCCCAGATTTGCAAATCTGTCCCCGGACAAATTCTGTCCCCGGAATGTCCTCAGATTTGCAAATCTGTCCCCAGGAAATGTGGCAGCGGCAGCCTCAGCAGCCCGGAGCCAGCCTGGTAGCGCAGTTGGCTCTGGCTGGCTTCAGGAGCTGCTCTTTGCTCGCTGCCACTGCCAAAGGGGAACTGGGGACGTCCGGTGGTGCAGATCTCCTGCCCCCTTCGGCCTTTGTTTTGACAGATCGGGGGAGGCTCGGGAGTCGCGGGTGGGCAGCCGTTGCCTAGGAGCGGCACAAGGCCTGCGGTTTCTCTGCCAGGCAAGGTGCAAAGCCCTTCTTTCGCACCCTGTGAAAGTAAGTAAGTAAAATTTATTACGGCCATTGGCCCATATCAAGAACAAATCAGACAAGCGAACGAAACATAGAATTTAAAACAACTTGACGTAAGAAAATTAAAAAAAAAAAAACACGAGGCAGCAACACTGCAATTTAAACAATATCAAATCTAGCAACCCATCAAGAACAACATTTTACCTCAATTTAGTTAATACATATACAGCATAGGGATTCAGCTAAAACTTAATTTTAAGAGTTGATTAATAACTTAATTTCTTCTTAATAATACTTAGTATTAGTTAAAGTATCGAAACTATGCAGTGACCCATTTCTCTTTTTCTGGGATAGGACATTTATCAAAAATCTAGCGACTGTAAGAGATCTACTCGGTTCCTCATCATTCAATAAATGAATTAATTTAGCCTCCTGGGTTCTGTCAGCCTGTCCTATCAGAAGTGGGGACAGAAATCTAGACCGGGCTGCCGAATAAGCTGGGCAGGAACGCACCCTGTGAAACATAAAAGCACAGAGTTTTTTAAAAACTGGGCAACGGCTGCCCGCCTGTGACTCTTGAGACTCCCGATCTGTCAAAACAAAGGGGGAAGGGGGCAGGAGATCGGGGAAGGCGCGGGAGTCACGGGCAGGCGGCGTGCCGTTGCCCAGTTTTTTAAAAACTGCGCATTTATGTTTCACAGGCATGCGAAAGAAGGGCTTTGCACCTTTATACAATATGCATGTGTGCTCGGGCCCAGGGTCTTTTGCCTCACCATCCCTACTACTGACTCCCTGTTGCTACGCAGCTTCAAAAAAAAAAAGTGCCCCCAGATTCATTGGGGGGGAAAATCTGGTAACCATACGCTAACACAGCAATAGCAATGTGAGAGGCAGCAGTTATGAGTTGCCAGTCTCTACAGACACTGTGGTTCTCCAGCAATTTGACTTCACCCTTGGAGACACACTCCATTGTCTCTCAAGACACCAACGAAACAGGTGGCTTTGTAGCAAGGAAGAAGAGCCCTGCTGAATTTGACCAAAATCTTATTTACTACTGTGGGAAGGTTAAGGATAGTAGGAAAGGATATATTGAAGAAGCATTATCCTTCCTTCATTCATGCTAGTGAGTGATGTAGCAGAGCAGATTCCCCTCAATATAGCAGGAAGCTATTGTGCAGATTTGTTTGAATCTCTTTAGTTAAGTAACCCAATCTGCCTTGCCCAGATGGATTATTCCTGGTGTGCCCTTTTATCCCTCTGAAGAGAATAAAGACACAAGAGTCTTTCCTTAAAAGTAACAAGAAGATTACTCACATTTCAGTTCACAATTTGATCCCTGAAAGGCAGGCTTTACTTAGTAGTTACATAACAACCTGTGAGTTCCTCTCACATGGAGATTGAGCTCGTGTGCTGCTGGCTGAGAGCCAGCAGACAGCAAATTTACTTTAAGAGAACAAAATGGCTGCAGGAGAGAAGCATGGCAGCAAGAGATCAAGCAAGAGAGAGATCAAGAGAGAGAAAATGGCTGCGTGACCCGAGTCTTTTATGGAGTCAGCCAGGGCCATGGCCATCTTCCAGATCACATGCAGGGGGAGGTTGCTCCAGACCAGTGGAACAGGAAATTACACTGACTGGATGTCCCCTTGCCTGTGTCCACTCTAGGGAAATAAGGAATGTTGTACTTGACTGTTCCAATGGATTACATCCCACAGCTACATGATCCTGTGAGCTGCAGCGGCCAGCTCTTATAATTTCTTCTCTACTTTTTGATTGTAATTTGGAGTTAAGTCTTCAAGCTGCTTCACATTTTGTTGTCTCTTCTTCTTCTTCTTCTTCTTCTTCTTCTTCTTCTTCTTCTTCTTCTTCTTCTTTTATCGTCGTTGGCTTTTTAAAAACCCAGGATTTTTTTTTTCAATTTGCAAAGCACCTTGACAACTTTTGTTAGAGGGCAGCATATAAGTAGAAACAATTTAAAAAACACAGAAATATTTACCCATCTAACCAATTCCCCCTAAATTGTGGCTATGTAATGTTGACAATGACAAAGAGAGACCCAAAAGCCTCATAAACTGAAGCTTATTTAACATGGGAGAATATGCTCATTTATGTCAGAGATCTGGCAAGCACCTTCAGCAATGCATTTCAGGCAGCAATTAAAAATGTTTCTGTTCACCCAGGCAGTTGTGGGTTGTTGGCTGCTGTTTACTGTGTTTATCCTGTGACTTATGCTTTCTATATCTTGATGTGGTTTAATGAAGCTTATGATATTGTTTAAATTATTGCTGTGAACTATTTTGCTAAGCGATATGAAAAGTGGTATATAAATAGATGAATAATAATGTAACACAGTAATTATTAGTAGGGCTCTGCTGAAAATTTTCGGAAATGAAGTTTTTGACTTCTTTAATACTTTTTCTTTTTTTAAATGCTTTTTATTAAATTTTTCATTGGTTATTCATATACATATTCCAACCCCCCTTTTTTACATACATTGTATATATCAGACAACATATACATACCAGACTATATATATATATATATATATATATATATATATATATATATATACACACACACACACACATACATATATATATATACCAGACAATATCTATATTTCTTCACAATACTCTTTTTCAAGTTCCTCACAAACTGCTGGATAATTTGACTGCTCCCCTGAAGGATATTTGGAGAAATAGCCTCCTCAGTTTTTTCACCCATGATTTGATTTTTTTTCCCCAATTGTGGATCAAGAGTTAAAAATGTTTAATATTATTCTAAAGGCTCCTACTCCCTCTTCCCTAAAGGTCCATCTCTTCTTCTATCCACCAATGTAAACTAACAATAGGATAATTTTCTGAGAAAACTGCACACCCACTAAGTTCCTCTCTTTTCCAGGGACAGTCCCGGATTACAGAAGCCTTCCTGGTTTCTGTTTTGATCCCGGAATGTCCCGCTTTTCCTTAGGACGTCCCTATTTTCACCAGAGAAATGTTGGGGGGTATGAAATGGTTGGAAAGTTCCACCTCTCCCCACCGAGAATTTTCAGCAAAATCCCTTGCCTCATTTCACCAGGCACAAAGAGCATGGTGAATTCTGGGAATCCATTTTCACTCAGTGAAACTTCTCACCATGTGGCCACCATGTCTCAAGTTATATTCTCAACATGCATGCATTGTGCTCTATAATACAGCTCTGAAACCAGAAATGGCCTTGGCCTCCACAGATCATTAACATGAGCATGCCTCAAACAGAACCTATGGAGTTATGGTCATGATTTGGCACACATGGCCTCAAGATGGCACCTCAAGCTTTGCAGTAAAGATGAGGGAAGGCCAGCAGTTAGCACATTTCGTCTTCAAACGTGAATGAACTAATGAGTAGAATATGTGGCTTTTGATTCAATCCACTTCTAGGAATACACTGGGTGGCAAATTTCAACTGACTCCCTTCTCGCTGCTACAATTCTGAAGCAATACAAGGGTTAAATGTGACATTGACATAATGCTCTAGCTTTCCTACATCAGCTAGTGTCCACCTCCCTGTATCAGGGACATACCATCCAAAATTCCCCCAGTAAAAATAGGAACGTCCTATTCCATAATAACAATAATTTTATTATTTATACCCTGCTCGCCTGACAGGGTTGCCCCAGCCACTCTGGGCAGCTGACAGCTCACAGTAATTTCAACATTGGCATGAGGTTGTGTGCACTAACACCTTCCCGATTCCACACATTCCACACTGCTTCACACTTTAAACGCTCCGTCTCAGTCAGAGACTCAGGAAACACCGGGAAAGGAAAGGAAGTGGCCATCAGAGGTAGTAACAATGAAACTGACCAATCACTGTGCTAGATTCCAACTCCTACTTCACACATTAAACGCCCGCTTCCGTCTGAGACTCAGGAAACACCGTGACAGGAAATGAGGCCGCCATCAGGGGTAGCAACAGAACTGACGATTCACCATGGTAGAGAAGAAACTACAAATTTTTAATTTTTGAGTTTCTTCCACCGTTAGATTCACAAAATGTTTAGGGGTATGCATACCCTTGCGTACCCCCAGGGGGGAAAAGCACTGTATAGGGCCTTCGTAACACGGAGAACTGAACTTAAAAATGGAAAAATGAGAAACTGGGAGAAACCAAAATTTCCCCTTACCATCAAGCTGCTTTTTGTTAGGCTACTGTGATATCTCTCTGCTGGGGTGGAGAGGGATTTTACTCAGCCTTTGGTTCTTCTTTCCCTTCCACATGCAGATCATATTCTTCCATTTAATAAGCACATTATTGGGTACAATATCTGACATTCACTCCTCCTCCCTTGCCCATATCATGCTCTTTTAGGGATATTTCCTCTTTGTGTTATTACCTTCCTCAGCACCACAGGGCGTTTACAACACAAACACATTAGGAAAGCCCTATATCAGCTACCGAGGGCTCAGCTCTGTTGGACAAAATCAGTTCACATTAACAGCATTGAAGGCACAGGGTCTTTAGTATGATTTTTGGCCTTGCGCCTGGAGCTACAGCATGCTCACAGCAACAAAACTGCCTTTGAAATTTTGCTGGTGCAAAGATGTCCGCTCAGGCAACTTAGGAAACCTTGGGATTCCCCACAGTTTCATGAAAATTTAGTCTGCGATTCCATTGGTTATAAGAACAACAAATGGATCGCATTGGGTTCTGTAACATTCCAGTTAAAATTCAACAATAATTTTTAATTCTTCATTTCTCTTCCTCAAACAAGGAAATGCAGAGTATCTTTAAAAGAGTTGAGTGATACCCTTTTTACATGTTGCTGTCTGTGTAATTTTGAGTGCCTTAAATGTATGGTGTGAGAGTAGCAACTCCTTGACATCTGATGGAACATCCTTTTCTCGGATATCAAGGAGATAAAGAACTGCAATGGTACCTTGGTTCTCAAACTTAACCCGTTCTGGAAGTCTGTTTTGAAAACCAAAACATTCCAAAACCAAGGCACGCTCTCCCATAGAATGTAATGCAAAATGGATTAATCCGTTCCAGATTTTTTAAAAACAACAGCAAAACAAGGAGGAGGAGGAGGAGGAGGAGGAGGAGGAGGAGGAGGAGGAGGAGAAGAAGAAGAAGAAGAAGAAGAGTTTGGATTTGATATCCCGCTTTATCACTACCCAAAGGAGTCTCAAAGCGGCTAACCTTCTCCTTTTCCCTTCCTCCCCCACAACAAACACTCTGTGAGGTGAGTGGGGCTGAGAGACTTCAAAGAAGTGTGACTAGCCCAAGGTCACCCAGCAGCTGCATGTGGAGGAGCGGAGACGCGAACCCGATTCCCCAGATTACAAGTCTACCACTCTCAACCACTACACCACACTGGCTCTCAATTTTACATGAATTTTACTACCTAACAAGACCATTGATCCATAAAATGAAAGGTATAATCAATGTACTGTAATATAAAATAAATAAGATAGTATTGTAGATGATAAAAATTAAAATGAATTTTTCCCCCTTACCTGAACTGATGATTGTCATTGTTTGGATGGGGGGCTTTTATCCATTTCCGCAGTCACACAATCAATCAATCAATCAATCAGTAGCTGAACTGGGTTCCACACAGTCAAAAAAACAAATGAACCGAAAAAACCTCAAAAACAAAAATGCTAAATAAATAGCAAAGACAAAAGCGAAAAACTTAATCTGCTCCGAAAGTCAGTTTGACTCCCGAAATGTTCAAAAATCAAGGCGCAGCTTCTGATTGGTGCAGACGCCCTGGAAACAATAGCCAAGAAGTGTATCAGATGTTCGGCTTCCAAAAAATGTTCAAAAACAGCAACACACCCGGATTTTTGGCATTTGGGAACCAAGGTACCACTGTACAGTACACAACTTTTAGAAGACATCTGAAGGCAGCCCTGTATTGGGAAGTTTTTAATGTTTGACATTTTATTATGTTTTTATATTTTGCTGGAAGCCGCGGGGTATAAATAATAAAATTGTTTTTGTTGTTTTTGTTAGCCCAGGTCACCTTAAGGCAGGTCCCCAGTTCCTATCAGCCTCAGCCACCATGTCCAAACATTTGGATGGAACCTCATTGGTTATGTCTGCTTTTTGATAAGGGTGACTATCTGTGAGAGGAATGGATTCATTATGGACTGCAGCAGCACTTCCACCTGTGCTACTCCTTGCTGCTTCAGAAATCACCCAGGCACAGAAGAAGAAGAAGAAGAAGAAATTATGTTGGAAAAATTCATGACTGTCATTAGTTCCTCCAACCACACAGATGAATCGGTACAAGGCAGCTGCTGCCATAATCACTAGTTTAAAAAGTGGATTTTCCAACCCAAAGGATAGTTTTCTGCAAATATATTTGCAGGAAGTAAAAAACAAAAACAAAAAAAACACCCAATTTTTCATGAAGAGCTGCTGAAGCGTTTATTAGAAAGGAATCTATTGGCAATATGGATCCCAGGTTTTTTTGGTTTTTTGTCTATCTGCTGAAGGAAAGAAAACATAAGGCTCCAGTTCTGCCAACAGTTATACTTTCATATGAAAGACAGAGAAAATTGGGGCGTCTAATCTTTGTGGACTACCCCACTGAAATGTTCTTCAGTTTAATTTCCTTCCTTGCCAGCAATTCGTTCAACCTTCAAAGGATGTTTTTCCCCAGCCGCCGCCCCCCCCCCCCAAATCTAAGCATAGTACTTCAGTTCAGCAGTAATTTGTACTCTTTGAAATATTGGTGATTTTAACTGATTGATAACTGTAGTATTTTGTGCTAATTTGAACACTCGTTAAGAACAGAATTAGATGTACTATTTGGATTAACGTAAGCTAATCCAAATACACGGGTGGCGCTGTGGGTTAAACCACAGAGCCTAGGGCTTGCTGATCAGGTCGGCAGTTCGAATCCCTGCAACTGGGTGAGCTCCCGTTGCTCGGTCCCAGCTCCTGCCAACCTAGCAGTTCGGAAGCACATCAAAGTGCAAGTAGATAAATAGGTACCGCTCCAGCGGGAAGGTAAATGGCATTTCCGTGCGCTGCTCTGGTTCGCCAGAAGTGGCTTAGTCATGCTGGCCACATGACCCGGAAGCTGTACGCTGGCTCCCTCAGCCATTAACGCGAGATGAGCGCCGCAACCCCAGAGTCGGACATGACTGGACCTAATGGTCAGGGCTCCTTTTACCTTTACCTTTAAGCTACCTTGAATATTGTTATATTAGAAGGCGGGGGGTAAACAAGAAAATATAATGGGTGCCCATTGAAAATTTCTAAAAACACGGTAAGCAGACACTTGGTTTTGCGAGCAAGTCAAACGCTTTTAAAACAAGTTTTGCACGGAAATAATTAACTCTTGTCAAGAATGTTATCTGTCAGATGGTTAGAAGGACCAAGGCTGAGTTGGAGAGCAGAGTTTGCTGTGGTGTGAAAGGAGATCACGATGGAAGAACTTTCTTCAACTTTCTGAAAGTTAGAACTGTTCAGCAGTGGAATGGTCTCCCTCAGAAGGTGGTGAACTCTCCTTCCTTGGAGGTTTTTAGGCATCTGTCATGGATGCTTTAGTTGAGATTCCTGCATTGCAGGGGGTTGGACTTGGCGACCCCCGGGGTCCCTTCTAACTCTACAATTTTATTATTCTATGGGAAAGTTGCAGGCTGCAAAGGTAGCGTAAGCCCCATGGAGGATTTCTGCTTGAATCCCAAACTGTGGCTACGGGACCCCTTTGGGGTGTTCATGCTGTGAACCCCACCATCATAGGCTCAGATTATATATGTCTGTGTAAATAAACCATTGTTATAAGAATTCTAAGGCCTCAAAAATAAAATAAATATTCATAAATGTGTAAGGCAAACACACACAAGTATATAAACCACGTGTCTGAAATAGTACAGGAGAACCACCCTGAAGCCATTTTGACTCCCAGGTTGACCTCAAATGTTTCTCTGCAGGGAGATGGCAGAGGATTTCCAATTGTCTTTGGACTGTAGGGTCTTACACCTCCCTTTTCAAATGCAGTCTGGCAAGTGTCTGTTGGGCTGAGCACACAATCAATATGCATAAGAGATTCAAGAACTAAGTATTTACCATCTCAAACGAATGGTCAGGTATCCTGGCAGACAGGAGAGAAGAAACACTCTCACATTTCTGCTGGAGACCGCCTCCTTCTGTGATGTATGTATGATGTTTTTTTTGGGGGGGGGTGGTCTAGGGCTACAGGATGGGCAATTTCAAAAGTCTATATAAGGGCTTGTGCATCATTGTTCTGGGTTCTCCTGCCTCCTGCATGTGGTGAGTGGGTACCCTGTTGCAACAGTTTATTTTCCTTTAATAAAGATCAGGCTTACTAACCATTTGCTTCTCAATATATTCTTCTTTGGCCTTTGTTAATTCCTCCTACCGATAGGGAACCCACTTAAGGACTCTGTACAGGCTCTGGAATACCCCACAAGGGAAAAGGAGCTGTTTCCCCCCCCCTATAACACCATATATCATAAAGACACTGCGGTCTCCACTGTGCCTCATTTCAAAAAGGAAGCATGAATCCTGGGTGAGCACCAGGAGATTGGGGTGGCGTGCAACAATACACTTTTATGGAGACAGCTATTATGTATGTTTTTCCCAAAGTAGAAAAAGAAGAAGAAGTAAACTACTTATGGTACTTGATTTTGCAAAAATAATCTGGGTAGGGCCTGTTGCTTGATTTTCTGAACCTACCCCACTATCAAGCCTTGTTTACTGAACCACAGCGACTCCTTGGTTTTTCCAGATAGTCAATTTTAGGTCCACCTCCCCTTCTGCAGAATAACTTCTCCTTCACCATATCTCACTCCTCTTTCTCTCACCTGCAGGCAGTTCACAGATTGCCATCACAGCTGACCTTTTCCACTCAAGTTTTTTCTTGTTGGACACAAATAGTATCACTTGCGGCTCTTATAGGCAGTGTGAGGGCTTTGAGAGACAAGTTTCCATGACTACCCTTATGTTCAGTGGTGCCAAGTAGATGTTGTTAGTTTGCAGCTACTTATAAATCCCGAGCTTTTCCACATACCTTGTGGTGATGTGTTTTCAGAACTCCAAAGAGTCCATTGTTAGACTGATGGCATTCGTTAATTAGGCACAATCTGGCCTTAATAGTTCAGTGCTGTGTTTAACCTTACATAAGCAGTGTCTGAAACTAATAAAGAATGGGAAAATATTTTGATTTTGGGGATATGATCAGGATGCTGAGGGAGCAACCTTAACACCTGGTATAATGTGGGAAGAGGAGTTTGAAATCTAGTGCTACGTCTGATTTGTACATGCTTCATGTCAACAGGGGTGGCTGTGCATGACAAAAGAGCATGAGAGAATTTTAATCATAAATGAAACAGACTATTTACCTTGCTTTGCTTAAAATCTACCCCATACCTGAGTGAAGCTGCAGGCACAAATGACATGTGACAGCTCTGACCAATGAGAATGCGTTATGAACAGCCAGCCCGGTGAGTCTCTGCATGCATCTATCAGGCCATGAGAGAAAAATATTCTGTGGAAAGCTGTGAGATTGCTTTGGCACAGTATGTTGGGCCATAGTTTAAACAAACCATGGTTTAATGCAAATGAGCAGCATGTGGGTGGCGCTGTGGTCTAAACCACCAAGCCTTTTGGGCTTGCCAATCGGAAGGTCGGCTGTTTGAATCCCCATGATGGGGTGAGCTCCTGTTGCTCTGTCCCAGCTCCTGCCAACCTAGCAGTTCGAGAGCACACCAGTGCAAGCAGATAAATAGGTACCACTATGGGGGGAAGGCAAATGGCGTTTCCGTGCACTCTGGCTTCCGTCACGGTTTTCCATTGCACTAGGAGTGGTTTAGTCATGCTGGCTACATGACCCGGAAAGCTGTCTGGGGACAAACGCCGGCTCCCTCAGCCTGAAAGCGAGAGGAGCACCGCAACCCCATAATCACCTTTGACTAGACTTAACAGTCCAGGCGTCCTTTACTCCCCCCCTTTTTTTTACACACCACACAAAAGTTCCCTGGGCAGCGTCTCCCAATTCCTGCTGTTTCTGTATTGCATGTGAAACAAGCCGAAATCTAGCTTGTTTTGTTGTCTGAACCCAGGCAGAGGGCAGGGATAGAAAGAAAGAAAGGGAGAGCAGAGCAAGACACAAGGAGTCTGCATTTTTTTAAAAAAATGTTTTGTGCATCCGAGTCTAATCTTGCCCCTTTCTAAAATTCATTTACTGGCCTGTGCTTTTCTTTTTGTAAATCTACCAAAAAATACAACACAACACAACACAACACAACACAACACAACACAACACAACACAACACAACACAACACAATACAATGTGGAGTAGGGGGTTTTCTCAGGATGGTGGAGAGCATGTGTGCTGTGTTTCATTGATGAAGTGGTAGTGGCATTTAGCCAGCGTGGTGTAGTGGTTAAGAGCGGTAGACTCGTAATCTGGTGAACCGGGTTTGCGTCTCCGCTCCTCCACATGCAGCTGCTGGGTGACCTTGGGCTAGTCACACTTCTCTGAAGTCTCTCAGCCCCACTCACCTCACAGAGTGTTTGTTGTGGGGGAGGAAGGGAAAGGAGAATGTTAGCCGCTTTGAGACTCCTCCGGGTGGTGATAAAGCGGGATATCAAATCCAAACTCTTCTTCTTCTTCTTCTTCTTCTTCTTCTTCTTCTTCTTCTTCTTCTTCTTCTTCTTCTTCCTCTTCCTCTTCCTCTTCCTCTTCTTCTTCTGATAGGAAATGCTCTGGGGAAGCAGGGGGGGGGACCAATAATGGGCGGGTCAATGGGGGGAGTGAGAAATGTCCCTATTTTCATCTGAGGAATGTTGGAGGGTATGCTGCTTTAATAGGAAACTGTTTTATTTAGAAACAGGTTTTTTTTTCCCCTGGAAGCAAGTAACATGGACATGAGGGCTAAACTTGGACATGACTTTTACATCATGCGAAAGTTCAGATACAATGCAGAAACATCAGAGAAACGGAATAAACTTCTGTGTGAACGCAGCCTTTGTTTTGGCAGCGATCTCGTCCACCCATCCTGTTAAACCATGTCTTGAACGAACTTTAATTAATAAACTGTGGCTCAGTGTTACATTTCAGTCCAGTCCAGTTTACCCTAACTGTGGTTTGCTCACAAAAAGAAGCCAGTTATCGTGTTGTGGTGTCTGATCTTTTAAGAAGATCGTCTCTCTTTCACACAATTTATCCAGTTGCTGGTGCAAATTATTTAATAGGAGGTGGTTTTTTTGTTTTTTGTTTTTTAATAGTAATAAAAAGGGACCTTTCACCTTTCTTGAAAAACCGCAGTGTGCATTTTAATCCGCACCAAGGAACCAAAGGTGTTTAGAGAGATCCTGAGTCGGAGAAAGCCGCACCAAGGAGAGTGCTGAACTAAAAATGACTAATTTCACTAGATTTGTCCCATCAAGTTCTCAGGAAGCCACGATTGTCACCATTTAGGATTATTGTTATTCCTCTCCTGATTTAAAAACTGCTCTCCCCTCAATCTCATAGAAGACTTGCCCTTTCCCCCCCATCTCTTTTCAAAGACGGGCCGAACGACTTTGGGTTTTCTTTCTTTTGTTGTGTTTTACAGCAGTATACATCAAGCCCGCTGAAATAATTCACCTGGCCATCAATGTTGTACATAATATTCATACCCATAATGAGCCTGACAATCCAGAGGGATTCTCTCATGCGAGATAAAGTAGCTAAAGTGGTTCCGTGAAATATTGCTTCCAAAGGAGAGCCTGAATGTCAATGTATAGATACACACATCCATATGGGCATTGTGCTGTGCCAGACGCAGCTCATAAACATTTTTTTTGGTGCTGACTAAATCTCTCTCTCGAGCCACAGTTGACAAATGGGATCTGCAACAAAGTGTTGCAGCGTGGAATGCTCACTGTTCAGAGATTCCAACCACACCATCCCATCCCAATGCCTTCCTACTGTATTGGCCCGAATATAAGCCACGCTTTTTTTTTCCAAATTCCGACTGTGAAAAGTTAAAATGCGGCTTATATTCAGAGCCGAGTGCCAGCACCGGCTTGGGGAGTGGGGCGCTGGACGCCATCGCTGAACACCCCCCATCCTCCATAGTAGTGCCAGGACGCGGGCTGCAACCGAAAATAAGCCTTGAATTTTAAAGGTGTGCCTAATTTGCGGGTGCGGCTTATAGTCGGGCCAATATGGTACTTTTCTGTGCCCCCCCCCCAACTATCAATCTGCATTTTATGGCCACTGCATATGCTCTCAGTCCTCATGAGGTTTTTTGGGGGGGAAACGTCCCTTCTCTCTCCTCCCCCCCCACATAATGGATTATTCCAAAATATTTTTTCGTACTTGTGGACTCGCATGGGTGCTGTTGCTTTTGGTTCTATAAAGAACAACACACACAAGTGGGACATTAGAAATATAGGGGATAAGAACTTATATCCAACTGGTATCCAATCCTAGCTCTAATCAGAACAGAGTTAATTGACATTACAGTCATACCTTGGAAGTCGAATAGAATCCGTTCCGGAAGTCCGTTCGACTTCCAAAACGTTCGGAAACCAAAGCACGGCTTCCGATTGGCTGTCGGACATTCGGGTTCCAAAGAACGTTCGCAAACCGGAACACTCACCTCCGGGTTTGCGGTGTTTGGGAGCCAAAACGAGTACCAAGGTGTTTGGTATCGAATGTACAACTGTATTATTGTTGTTGTTGTTGTTATTACTTCTCTTAGGACCATACTGATTGTTTGCTTTGTGGCTACAGACTGAAAGCTTGTACAAAAACGTCAGGTTTTCAATTGCTTTTCAGCAACCAGATTAAAACTGACATGATAGTACTAAATCCGTAAGGTGTTGAACGAGGTGTCATCTTTATTGAATTTTTGTGTTGAATATTGTCACAAGCCTCAAGACCTTGGGATGGGCATGTTCAATGGTTCATAAAAGCGGGGAGTTCCGTTACTGTTCAAATAACATGAAAGTTGCCTGAGGCACTGAAGGGTGGGTTTACATTTGAATTAAACGCCTCGGAGAGGTTTCGGAAAGGATGAAGTCAGGTTGGTCATTAACACTGAACTGTAATTTGTTTCCTCCCCGCTCCCCGTTAGTGTTGTTTTTAATGAGTTCAAGTCTGAGTTGACTCACCTTGCAGATGCCACTGTGACTGAGGATGTCTCCAAAGATCATTCATTCTCAAAAGACATGAAAGCAACCCAACTCTCAGCTTTCTGCATGTGCCAACAGAATCGGGAGAAAACACACAGATATCCCTATTCCTCCTCGCAAGACGAATGTCTCGCTAGACGAAAATCTCGCTAGACGAAAGGCATTAGCTAACGAAAGGGTGACTCGCAAGACGAAGTTTCCTGTGGCCTTGACTCGCAAAACGAAAATGTTTCGCGATTCCCCTCTCCCGTCAAACTGCGCTTCCTCCAACCGTGCTTTGCAAGATGAAATTTCCGCTATAGGACAGCACTCGCGGAACGAATTAATTTCGTCTTGCGAGGCACCACTGTAGTCTTTTCAGCTGTACTCTGATCTGCTAGTGTGTTCTTAGTCTCTATCCCAGAACGATTGGGTCTGTGAATTTGGCTCAACTATATTGTTTATTTATTTGGCTTTAAACGTCTCTCTCTCTCTCTCTTTTTGATAACATTTTATTGATTTTCCAAATACAGTGGTACCTCAGGTTACAGACGTTTCAGGTTACAGATGCTTCAGGTTACAGACTCCGCTAACTCTGAAATAGTACCTCAGGTTAAGAACTTTGCTTCAGGATGAGAACAGAAATCGCGCAGCAGTGGCATGGCAGTAGCGGGAGGCCCCATTAGCTAAATGTATTTTAATATTTGATGGAAGCCGCCCAGAGTGGCTGGGGAGACCCAGCCAGATGGGAAGGTACAAATAAAAAATATTATTATTATTAAGTGGTACCTCATGTTAAGAACAGACCTCCAGAATGAATTAAGATCTGAACCCGAGGTACCACTGTATAACAAATCCGGGGGGGGGGTGTAGAAAGGGGACAAAATCATAACCAAATTAAACCATAATTTTTTTGGTTGACTTCCCTCCACTCCCCCTATTGGTTCCATTATAATATACTTGTTCATGCATGTCCATAAAACCTTACATACTTAACAATCCAATTTTAATATCTTCTTCATCTTGTTACTTTTAAAAGTTATATTAATGTAAGAATCTATACACAAAGCTTTTTTTTAATGCATTAAACAGTTGCCCTTTTTTGTAATAATTTGTCCTGCACAGTTCAGTAATTTATTTTGCCAATCTTCTTTATCTTCTTCTTCATCTTCTTTGGCCAAGGCTTCTTCCTTCCATAGGGGCTGGCTGGTCTTGGCTTGGAATCCAGTCTCGCACATCGGAACAAAGTCTTTCGCTCAAACAATCCATCAAGTCATATACATCTCAATATCGTAACTTTGGTTTTTTTTTTTTTTTTAACAACAATCATTTCCCACATTTTCCTCAGATCTTTATAAGTTTCCCCCCCAGGCCTTTTGGATAATTTTACATTGCCACCACACAAGGTAGCCTCTTAAACCTTTTGCCCTCCCTTATTTTTTTCTTCTCTAGGACAGTCAAAGCCTCCCAAATAATTTCACACGAGGTACCATATTTATCAGTCAGATCCTCCCATATCATTTCACATAAAATTCCATTTTTGTCTTTGACTATTTTTACTTTCCCATGTATTTTCCTCAGACCTTGTTTGTCTACCAGTCCTGGCTTTAAACTTTTCAATAGCCACTGCTTGGAAGTGTTATAAGAAAAAACTGCTCCTTTTCCCTTATGGGGTATCCAAGAGCCTGTATAGAGTTCTTAAGTGGGTTCCCTATCAGTAGGAGAAAATAACAGAGGCCAACCAGAGAATATTGAGAAGCAAAGCAACTAGTAAGCCTGATTTTTATTAAACTCGCAACAGAGTGCTCACTCACCACAGGCAGGAGGGAGGAGGAACCCAGAACAATGGTGCAAAAGCCCTTATATAGACTTTTGAAATTGCCCACCCTGTAGCTCAAAACCACCCCCCTAAAACATCATACATACATCACAGAAGGAGGAGGTCTACAGCAGAAATCCTGTTTGCCAGGATACCTGATAATGGTCACTGATTGCCTTACCTGGGCTGTCTGGCCATTCTTTTGTGATGGCAAAGGTAAAGGACCCCTGACAGTTAAGTCCAGTCGTGAACAACTCTGGGGTTGCAGTGCTCATCTCGCTTTACTGGCCGAGGAAGCCGGCGTTTGTCCACAGACAGTTTTTCCAGGTCATGTGGCTAGCATGACTAAGCCACTTCTGGTGAAACCGGAGCAGTGCACGGAAACGCCGTTTACCTTCCCGCCAGAGTGGTACCTATTTATCTACTTGCACTTTGACGTGCTTTCGATCTGCTAGGTTGGCAGGAGCTGGGACAGAGCAACAGGAGCTCTCCCCGTTGCGGGGATTCATACCGCCAACCTTCCTAGGCTCAGACACGTGGTTTATATACTTATGTATGTGTTTGCCTTGTACATTTATGAACATTTAATTTATAACTGAGACCTTAGAATTCTTATAACAGAAGAATGAGTCAAACCGAAACAATCCTTCTTGCCCTCTGATTTAATAATGAGATTGCCATGAGCATCTATTTTGTAATGTTTTAGTTTAGTTTTAATTGTATTGGCTGTTTTTAAAACAAACTAACTTTTTTGCTGTTTAATTGTGCATCGCCTTGAGATGATTTTGTAGAAGGTGCTTAATAAGTTAATTATAATAATGCTGTGTTCTTCTCTGACACACAGGGGCGAGGCAGAAATTCAAAATTCAAAATCCATATACAGTACCTGACAACTTCCTGGTCAGTGAATGGTGCCCCATTCACTGAAATATATGGATCTGAATGGTTAATGGATCCACTGCTGAGTTATGATTTATTGCTCCTGTCTCAAGATGGGTTTGCCATATCTGACTGCAACTACTATGAGAAGCTGAATTTTACCACCTGTTTTGCAAAATGTCGTTTTTAGGAGCTGGAGGAAATTTACAAGCAGCAGCTCTGAAATGCAATGGCCTCAAACATATTTGGGATTTAATTTGTCCTTTGGCCTTGTTTGGAATAGATACGCATGGGTACATGGTGGGTGGGGTGGGGTGGCGTGTGAGTGTGAGTCTCTGGCCCTTTCGCAGCACGAAGGGCGCCAAAGTCCAGTCCTTCCCCTCTTGTACTTCCGTTGCATTTTAACCCTTTCAGCTCTTCTGGTTTGGGGAGAAGGTGGGTGGACCCCCCCACGCTCTCAAACGAAGAGCCCTCTAAACGCTGCCTCCCTCCTGGTTGCATAGCAACTCCCTCAAAGCCGTCTATCTCCTCCCCTCCCTCTGCCTGCGGGCTTTCTAAGTCTGCTGCTCTGTCTGAGTCTGGGAACTCTTGATGAAGGGCCCCTGAACTTACCCACTCCTGCTCTGTCTGTGGTTGCAATCCCTCGACTCCAGAGTCAGACTCTGGCTCCCTCTGTATTGGCATTCCTTCATCTTCGGAGTCAGACTTCCCAGGTGTTTGATCCAGCCACGTCCCTGACAATGGGCAGAGTTGAAATCCTTCCCTGCTGTCCCCTTCTCCTCACATGAGAGAGGAGGAGCTGCAGTGTCTGGCTCTGCTTACCTTTCCTCTTCCACATCTTCCTGCCCCATGAGGGACATGAAGGAAGAGGAGCTTCCGCTGCCGGCCAATGCATGTGACCCACAATCTTCGCCGCAAGATGGCACCTATGGTCATAGGTCACCAGACTATGGTCATAAGTCACCAACTCAGTTGAAAGCAATGTGCTCTGTGGCATACCTGACACTGCAAGTCAATGCCTGTCTACTCAGAAGCAGGTCTCACTTAGTTCTGTGGGGCTTAATCCCGGGTGAGAAGATACAGAATTGCTGCCTCCAAACACATCTCACTGGGATGAAGCTGCACAGTGTCCGAGGCGTCCAAGCCACGGAACAATTCCCATGGAAAAATACTCAAAGGGAAAGCCGAGAATCTGAAAATGCTGATCTATTTATAGAGCCTGAGCTGCTGCATACGCCTTCCTTCCTGATGGAATCCATTATTGCGGCTTATTGATCAAAGTGCATGCTTTTGAGAGCACAGATGTGAGTAACTGATTATCTCCTTTTCAACACTATTCCTTCAAGACGGAAGAATATATAAGAGCTAAGTTCACCCCTGATGTAACTCCAGCTGACACCAGGGAGCTTCTCCTTGGAAATTAGATTCACCCAGTAGGCCTAGATTGGATGCAGATTGTTATGTGTGAATATGTGATGCAAAGTATACTAAATTGGGGTCATTAAAACTACAGCGACAAAACAGGCTACTAATGGGCGACTCTATTATGATGCCATTAAGGTCCTTGCCAGAATTACTGTGGCTTCAATAGCAGTCCTTTACGGTAGTCTCGTTTCCTGGATTTAAAAACACAGCACGCCGTACTTTTCTTGAATTGACTGAAGAGAGGATAGCATGGTCAGAGTTTGTCTCACCCTCCTGTGGGTGCTTTTCTTCAACCAGACTTGGGGAAAGGGGGCTCACTCAGTTACTGATCGCTTACAAAGAGCATCCCAAAGGCCACGAGGACAACAGATACAAAATACTTAGGGAAGAAATGAAGAACAAACACCACACACGGGCATGATAGGTTAACACAGTCATTTATTTCACCCGTACCTTTGGGTTAGAAAATCTTTCAACTACAATGCGACTACAAAGGGCTTTCTTTAGGCAATATCTGATAAACCTCAACGGCAAATTTCACAGGGTGAAATGAGCAGGACTGCTGCAGGAGAGCAGTAGAAGGAGGAGCCTGGGGTGCTTAAATAATACAGCCGTACCGGGGAAGTCGAACGGAATCCGTTCCGGAAGTCCGCTCGACTTCCAAAACATTCGGAAACCAAAGCGTGACTTCTGATCGGCTGCAGGAAACTCCAGCAGCCAATCGGAAGCTGCGGAAGCCCCGTCGGACGTTCGGCTTCCAAAAGAACGTTTGAAAACCAGAACACTCACTTCCGGGTTTCGATTGTCTGGGAGCCAAAATGTTTGAGAACTAGGCTGTTCGAAAACCAAGATACGACTGTATAGGGAAAATGCAGTTCCAAGGGGCTCCCTTTTGGTTTCTGAGCCTTTAATAGATACTTCATAGATATATGCTGTTTTTTTAAAGAAGATTCCCATCCTTCCCAAAAACAATTTTAAACAAAGCTTAAACAAAGGTCAGTTCTGTGGAAATTAACTTCAGATTTAATTTGTATGCGTTCACTGGACACATTCCACCTTTTATGCTTATATTTTAAATTCTGTTCCTTAAAAAAAAAATACAATTCTGCATTTTTGAAAATAAAATGCCAAATTTACACCAGAAAAATTGCCCTCAGTTTTGTAGTAAATCACCTTAATGTGTCTCTGAATCAGTATCTGAACAACAACAACAACAACAACAACAACAACAACAACAACAACAACACATAATGATGATGATGATGATGATGATGATATTAATAATAATAATAATAATAATAATAATAATAATAATAATAATAATAATAATAATAATAATAATAATTTATTTGTTCCCCGCCACTCTGGGCGGCTTCCAACAAATATTAAAATACATTAAAATATCACAGATCAAAAACTTCCCTAAACTATAGTGCTGAATATGAACCTTTTTCTTTAGAAAAACCCAGGCCTGCCTTTTGTGCCGCCCTTCTCTCCTCCTTCCTAGCTGTGGAAAGTTTACGTCTCCAGTACAAGAGCAAGCTGTGTCGTGTGCCCTGGGCCAAGTCACCTTCCTTGCTCGACTGTTCGACAGCTGACCTGTGCTTTGCAGAGCCTTGGCAAGCCAGGGGCCTCTCGCAGACAGAGCGGCGTTTGTCTCAGAAGCATGTTGGACTTGGCACATACCTGAGATTCAATTCCAGTTGCAACTACCACCTTTCAGGAGCGGTATAAAGACAGAAACGGCATCTGAGGAGGAAAAACAAGCCAACCCCTATTGCTGGAAAAAAAAGCAATGCTTGTTTATACACCGGACAAAAGTGCCTTTGCTGCCTCGAACACTATTCTGGTTGTAAATCTTTTGTAGAAATATATATGTATCAATGAACAAAGTGTTACAGTGTTCTGAACGAAGCAGGGCTGGCTGAGCTGAAATACAGGTATGTATGTCACCTTTAATAATCAAACACACCACAAAATGTCCCATCTGTTTTATAGGCAGGTTAACTGTACAATGTGGCCGTCTCTTTCGCAGCCCAGCACTTTCCTCCTGTGGATCCGTCACTTCGCTTTAAGCACAACAAAGCTAATATTTAGGCGATGCTTTTCTTTAGGAACGTGGCTGGTTCCGACTCAAGTTCTCCCCGCTGCATTTTGACAAAAAAAAGACAGCAGGGCGGGGAATTTGCAGGAGCTCTTTAGAGCAGACTGAATGTGCATAAATCAAGTGTTGGTTGTCTCCCTTCGGCTCCCTATGTGACCTCACAAACATCCATACAAGGAAACTGTTTTTCTGCAAAGAGGTGGACCGTGGCTTCTGGCAACTGTGGTCATGAATCCTGGCGGGCCTCTCAGGTCAGGAGTCTGTGTGTGGTTCAGCAGGAGAGAATGTGTGCCATGCGCCCCAACAGAGATGGTCTTCAGGGCATCCCATGAAAGGTGCCTGTACTTCTGCCACTGTTCTTCACTGTGCCAATATAACCAGCAAGGTACCGTATTTTTCCGTCTATAAGACGCCCCCGTGTATAGGACGCCCCCTATTTTGGGGGACTCAGATTTAAGAAAATGGGGGGGGAGAGATGTATCCACGTATAAGATGCCCCCTAATTTTTGACATTATTTTTTAGGGGGAAAACCTAGTCTTATACACGGAAAAATACGGTAGTTATGGGGAAGCAACAGGGTTCTGTGTCCCATCAGTTCTAACAAAAAATTAAGCTGGAGGAATTGAGGTACAACCAACCAAGAAAGAAAGAAAGAAACAATTAAAGCACAGCATGCCCTCCAACATTTCCCCAATAAAATAAGGCCGTCCTATTATTCGATCAACAACAACAACAACAATTTCCCCCAATGAGAAAACAGGGACGTCTTCTTCTTCTTCTTCTTCTTCTTCTTCTTCTTCTTCTTCTTCTTCTTCTTCTTCTTCTTCCCCCACTCATTTGGCTGAGCTGCCCCAACCTCTCTGCGCAGCTTCCGACATATATAAAAACATAATAATACATTAAATATTTAGAAACTTCCTCACACAGGGCTGCCTTCAGATGTCTTCTAAAGGTTGCCTTGTTACTTATCTTCTTGGCTCGGAGGGTCGCATAACTCCATACCATCCAATATTTCTCTGATAAAAATGGCTTGATTACCTAGTTCCTCCCAAAGTGAGGGGAAGTGGACATAGCTAAGCCTAGCAGGACAACTTACTCTGTGGTATTAACCCCTTCATACACTAATTAGACATAAGCACGTCAGTTATCTGAGGCTGGCTATCCCACAAGTTCTACAGTTTAACTATGCACCGCATGAAGAAGTGCCTTCTGTCTTGAATCTTCCAATATCCAGCTTCATTAGGTGGTCCCAGGTTCTAACGTTATAAGGGAGTGAGAAAAACTTCTCCTTACCCACTTTTCCTAAACATGCCTATCAACCAGCCCAGACCCTGCAATCATTATCTGAGGCCCTTCTTCATGTGTCTCCTCCAGAGGGTGGGAACCCCAGAACAGGTCTTTTCTGAGGTGGCTCCGTTTGTGGAATTCCTTCCCAGGGAGGCTCCCCTGGTGCCTTTATGAAATATCTTCAGGTGCCAGGCAGAAACATACCTTTTCTCCAAGGCCTTTTAAACTCGCGGGGCGGGGGGGGGGGATTATTGTTTTTGTTTATTACTACAAATAATGTATTTTTGTGTTTTTATATTGTAAACCGCCCTGTGATCCTGAGATGAAGGGTGGTATATAAATAATAATAATAATAATAATAATAATAATAATAATAATAATAATACAGTGGTACCTCGGTTTTCGAACACCTTAGTTCCTGAACAACTTGGAACTCGAACGCTGCAAACCCGGAGGTCAGTGTTCCAATTTGCAAATTTGCTTCAAAAGCCGAACATACTCCATATTGAGTCCTGAGCTTCTGTTTTCACTGTTGCGCTGCTACTTTGCGTTCCCCCCTTGTAACTGAAGTCTTCCGTTTCTGACTGCAGTGTTCTGAGGTGATATTTGGAGCTTGTATTTGGTGCTTTTGTTTTTGCTATTCATTTTGGGGTTTTTGTAACTGAGGCTTTTCCGGTTCATTTGTTTTTGTGGCTGTGTGGAACCCAGTTCAGCTACTGATTGATTGATTGTGTGACTGTGGAAATGGATAGAAGCCCCCCATCCAAACAATGACTATCATCAGTGCAGGTAAGAATTTATTTTATTTTATTTTTATCATCTACAATACTGCTTTATTTATTTTATAGTACAGTACATTATTATTGCTTTCATTTTATGGATCAACGGTCTCGTTAGATAGTAAAATTCATGTTCGGTTGCTGTTTTAGGGGTTGTTTTCAAAAGTCTTGAACGGATTAATCCGTTTTGCATTACTTTCTATGCGAAAGCACGCCTTGGTTTTGGAACGGACTTCCGGAACGGATTAAGTTTGAGAACCAAGGTACCGCTGTAATAATGACACTTACCTCCACTTGCCTGGCAAGAACTGTAAACGGTAAATGGCCAGATATCTTACACAGTAGTTTTGTAACAGAAAATATACCTCCAAAGAGCTGTGAGAAAGAGCTATGGAAGACCCTCTCTTTCACCAAGTTTTTCGTGCAAATTAAACTTCAGAATCCTTGCTTGATAATATGTGAAGCTTTTAAAGGATTTCAAATCCATAATATACCCATTAGCACGAAGTACAGGAAGGAGGGTGTGATATTTTCGTGTACACTCATCTCTGGACAATCTTGTACCATATTTTCCACTTGGGGGGGGGTGCTTCATTTTTGCTTTGGCAAGATGCCCGGATATGGGAATTTTAAAGTTTTTGAAACAAGGATGTGGAATAATTAGGGCTCTGATTCTTTCTGATTTGGCAGGGCAGGGGACTGGTTATATTTCTACTCTGAAATGGTCTAACTGTTCTGTCTTTCCTCCTCGTGCTGCGAGCAATAAGGGCAAACCAGGCTACAAGAATGGTGAGTGAATGGGGAAAATTTTTTTAAGACAAGAGGAGAGCTTGGAACAGGGAGAGAGAGAAAAACAGAAGAGGCAAAGCAGAAGGAACCTGGCTGAAAGTAAGAAAAAATGAGAGTGAAAGATGTGAAATTGGAAACAGTGGATGAAATTTGTTAGGCATCATTAGCAAATCCCGCTTTTAGTGAACCTCGGGATATTTCCTGAGGCAGTTTCTAGGAATGCCCAGTTATTTGGGAATTTTTATACCACATTTAGTTCAAGGAACAGAGATTCTAAAAAGACTTCTGAAGTGCACACGAACACGAGGCAACACAGAACAAAGTACATTTGTTTTCAACAGTGGTTCTCCAACTTCTTTCTCTGGGCCATACTTTCAGAATAAAAATCTGCTCGTGCCACACCATATTTTTTATTGATAAGAAATACGTCGGAAAACGAAAAGGAACTCCTCCTAGCAGTGTTTGATTTATAACATAGAAAACAGCTACTTCATAATATGATCGTGGGACATCCAGAAGGTATAAAACAATGCAGCTATAGAAGAATATGAATCATTCCCAAAATATAAACGAACCTCTTGCATATGTGCCTTAAGTAGGAATACGAAGTCAATGAGAGGTGTGAGCTTGTTTTTGTCAGCTAATCTCATTTATATTAGGTCTAATTTGAGACAAACTCTCATCTCCTCATCGACACAAAGAAGCCTTTCTCTTTCATATAGAGTTGAAAATCTCTGTTCACAGCCATTTGTTGTGGAGAACTGTAGAAGAACAGCCGATGTTCTTGGAGAGAGGCATGGATACTCTTTCTGTGTTTGGATAGAGGTGTAGTTCCGGTACCTCTCAGGTGATTCCAACATTTCTCATGTGGGCGCCATTGCCATTCTAAGAGAACAAGGGAGGTGTTCCAGAACCTCTTGGTGTGTGACCAAACCTTCTAGGTAGTTCATGTGCAATGTGTAGGGAAGGATCCAGTCAGGAGTGCCAGCTTGACCCCGCAACCATGGGTGCCTGGGGCTAGGGGTGTCATACAGCATGCATGGCCCTGGCACTGAAATTTGTGGGTGCCCAGCCCCTTTATGGGTAATTTTGTGAGTGCTCGGGCACCCACAGCCCTAGGGAGCCAGCACCTATGGATCCAGTCTATACTGTTGGCAAAGGCTGAAAGACCTACATTGGCTCCCAGTACGTTTCCAAGCACAATTCAAAGTGTTGGTGCTGACCTTTAAAGCCCTAAACGGCCTCGGCCCTGTATACCTGAAGGAGCGTCTCCAACCTCATAGCTGTCAACCTTCCTTTTTCTTGCATTGGGAAACGGCCATAGCTGTCAACCTTCCCTTTTTTTTGCAGTGGGAAACGGCACTGGAATAAGGGAATTTCCCTCAAAAAAGGGGGGGGGAGTTGACAGCTATGCTCCACCCCCATCGTTCTGCCAGGACACTGAGGTCCAGCTCCAAGGGCCTTCTGGCGGTTTCCTCCCTGTGAGAAGTGAGGTTACAGGGAACCAGGCAGAGGGCCTTCTCGGTAATGGCGCCCGCCCTGCAGATCACCCACCCATCATAAGAAATAAACAACTATGTGACATTTAGAAGACATCTGAAGGCAGCCCTGTTTAGGGAAGTTTTTAATGTTTGATGTTTTATTGTGTTTTTAATATTCTGCTGGGAGCTGCCCAGAGGGGCTGGGGGAACCCAGCCAGATGGGTGGGGTATAAATATATGATGATGATGATGTTGATGATGATGATGATGATGATGATGCACTTTTAAACCATTGTGCTGTGACATGTTGAGTGTAGACTTCACAGTATCCATGATGCAGCATGATTGTGAATCAAGCACTCATACATCTAGATCAGTGTTTGCCAAACTTGGTTCTCCAGCTGTTTTTGGACTACAATTCCCATCATCCCTGAACACTGGTCCTGCTAGCTAGGGATGGTAGGAGTTGTAGTCCAAAAACAGCTGGAGACCCAAGTTTGGCAAACACTGATCTATTGGATGTGTAGCGCGCACAGAAACACAAATTGGGGCTGCCTCCTTCCTTTTCCAGGTCCCAGATTCTGCCTGAACAATCAAATTATATTGAAAAATTAAATTCTTGAGGGTGGCTGTGCAAAACTTCCCCAGCATGCAATTCTTCTCTGTGTTTTTCACATGCCTACATTGTTTATAGGGACGCGGGTGGCACTGTGGTCTAAACCACAGAACCTAGGGCTTGCCGATCAGAAGGTTGGCGGTTCAAATCCACGCAACAGGGTGAGCTCCTGTTGCTCAGTCCCCGCTCCTGCCAACCTAGCAGTTCGAAAGCACGTCAAAGTGCAAATAGATAAATAGGTACTGCTCCAGCGGGAAGGTAAACAGCGTTTCCGTGCGCTGCTCTGGTTCACCAGAAGCGGCTTAGTCATGCTGGCCACATGACCCGGAAGCTGTAGGCCGGCTCCCTCGGCCAGTAAAGCGAGATGAGTGTCACAACCCCCGAGTAAGGGGTCCCTTTACTTTTACCTTTACATTGTTCATACTCTAATGCTGGGCCTGTCTTCTCGCAACAGCTTGGATTCTGGATCGCAATACCTGCTTGCTGGTTTAATTCTAGCATTCCTTTATTTCCCCAACATCTAGCTAGGATCTCGCAACCATCTCTGCTCTTCCAGTCTTGTTGAATTGCTTTTAACATTTCTTCTCTTTAGCCTAAGCCTCCCCCCTCCATTTCTCATCTTTTCCTTAGCACATCCGATATGTCATGCCACGGGGCTAATTTTGGAACAGAAAGCACATCATCCTCACCAAAGTGCCTTGTCCCAGTAGCAGCAGTAAAGAGAAATGTATTCATTCAGGTGCCTTCATTCCACAGTGCTATAGTCAGACCTTGTTCATTCTCCTGGCTTAGCACCACCAGCCACATAAAATATCATGTAGGGAAGGTTTCCCCCCCCCCTTAATGCCGTTCTGCTTAGCAAGGGCTAAGAACTGAGGGCTGCACCCATTATTAGCATGACACTTTTTGAACTATGCCCAAATATTAGCTCTGCCAATATGTATTAATTATACACACACACACACACAGAGAGAGAGAGAGAGAGAGAGAGAGAGAGAGAGAATCATAGAGTTGGAAGAGACCCCAAGGGCCATCCAGTCCAACCCCCTGCCAAGCAGGAAACACCATCAAACATTCCTGACAGATGGCTGTCAAGCCTCTGCTTAAAGACCTCCAAAGAAGGAGACACCACCTCACTCCTTGGCAGCAAATTCCACTGTCGAACAGCTCTTACTGTCAGGAAGTTCTTCCTAATGTTTAGGTGGAATCTTCTTTCTTGTAGTTTGAATCCATTGCTCCGTGTCCGCTTCTCTGGAGCAGCAGAAAACAACCTTTCTCCCTCCTCTATATGACATCCTTTTATATATTTGAACAGGGCTATCATATCACCCCTTAACCTTTTCTCCAGGCTAAACATACCCAGTTCCCTAAGCCGTTCCATCCATATATATATATATATATATATATATATATATATATATATATATACACATACTTATTGATTTATTATTACTTATTCATAATAATAATAATAATTGAGTTATTAATAAATCAACATTTATTAAGCATCAACACTTTGTAGAAAGCATGAAATATCATGTGCTCTTCTCAGGGATAAAAAACTGAATAGGAGAGACATTGCACCTCCTATAACTGGGGTAGGTTTCTGTAAATGCATGCATAAATAAATGCATGCTTTCCTGGACCCTGGCACCATGCAGATTCAATAGGTTCATGTGAACTCCTGGGAGAATTTATAAGATAGATCTATAATATGTAAACATGCTATCAGACAAGTTTATGATTGGATTTGTTCCTATGAATGTTCTGAAGCAAGTAAAGAATAACTGTGCATATTGGTGAGTTACAGGTAGGTAGCCGTGTTGGTCTGCCATAGTAGAAACAACAAAAAAAAAATCCTTCCAGTAGCACCTTAGAGACCAACTAAGTTTGTTCTTGGTATGAGCTTTCGTGTGCATGCATGTGAAGAAGTGTGCATGCACACGAAAGCTCACACCAAGAACAAACTTAGTTGGTCTCTAAGGTGCTACTGGAAGGAATTTTTTTATTTTGTTTTGACTAACTTACAGGGTTGTTGTGCGGAGAAGGGGTGTGTTCCTTGAGCTCCCAGGAGAAAAATTTGGATATAAATACAATTAACAACAACAACAACAACAACAACAAATAAATAAATAATACAGTGACTCAGGAGGAGCAGAGAAACACACAGGTAAGGCAATCAGTAGGAGCTGTCCAGAGTTTCATGGGTCCAACTTTATACACTGCCATTAGGGCTATTCAATCACAAAATGCACTTTACTGTGTTAGGCTGCAAGCGCAGAACTGATGGAGATCTGCTAGGGTGCTCCTTTGCCTGGACTGCTGCCCTTACCAGGCCTCCCAGCATGCTAACTGAATTTCCCTCTGGAGCAGTGATGGCCAAACTTGGCCCTCCAGCTGTTTTGGGACTACAATTCCCATCATCCCTGACCACACTGGTCCTGTTAGCTAGGAATGATGGGAGTTGTAGTCCCAAAAAAGCTGGAGGGCCAAGTTTGGCCATCGCTGCTGCAGAGCAATTGAAAAGAGAACAGTGCATAATGTAACTTTGTTTAAAAGCAGGCTGTGTGGTCCTATCAGGCCCGTTTTACACTCCTGTGTAAGTTGCAGGTGGAGCAGGCGCCTCTCCAGACCCCCCCTTAGCTGGTGCTGAATAAAATTCAAGAGGAGTGACCTGGCCTCCTCTGCCCCAGGAACAACCCCCTGCAATACAGGAATCTTTTGCCCAATGTGGGGCTCAAACCCACAACCCTGATATTAAGAGTCTCATGCTTACCGACTTAGCCTGAGGTTTTCTATCCCTTTGAGTCCACGGCTCCCTTGACCAACTTAAAACAAAACAAAACAAAACAAAACAAATTCTTCCAGTAGCACCTTAGAGACCAACTAAGTTAGTTCTTGGTATTTTGTTCTGACTATGGCAGACCAACACGGCTACCTACCTGTAACTTGACCAACTACATTCTTTCTGTGGCACCCCTGAGGCACCAAGATACGAGCCCCTGAACCCCATTTCGGAGATGCCCCCACTCCATTTTAGAGATTCAACTTTGCTTGAACTTTGCTTCAACTTTGCCAGCTAAAATCCTTACATTGCAGCTTCTTAGATAAACTTAGCAAATCAGCAGAATGCCAGTAAACGGCCGACCACAGACTTCCTCTTTTCAAGAGGAAGTCTGGTTTCAGGGAAAGAGCTAACCACAACTCAACCCCATGACCGAGCCATTTCCTGTGAACATCAGCAGAAGCCAAAATAAGGTCCCAGGTGCAGTTGGGGGTCAACGGCTAGGCATTTAGGCACTGAAATAATAGCATATAGTGTCGCGGGCCCTTCGCCCTGTACAGCCCACCCCCGGACGTTTTACGGTCTATGAGTGCTGCACCAACGACAAACAGTCCCCAGCTGCAGCCCTTCAGACTACTAGCATGGATCCTGCTTACTTCATTCACCACAGACGAGGATATTGTGAATTAAAAAGATGTTTATTGCGTACAAAGCTTGTGGTTGCTGATAAATAAAAGGTTGTTCAATAAGCTTATAACAGTTGTCCTATACCGGCCTAATACCTCTAATAGTAAACTAAATATCAATAACAACGCGTTTCACAATCTCTTTATCCTCTCTGCTAACATCCACCTAAGACTCTAAACTCCCAGCTCTATCTCTTGACTCACACTGCTCAACTCCAACTCTAACTCCCCGCACTTAACTCACTCTAACTTCCTCCTGCCCACACTTCAACTCGAACTGCCTTACTGCCCACTGGGAGGGGTGTTTTATACCCAGGCTAAGCCCGCCCCTGAGGGTTCTAACTGTCAGAAAAGTTAACCCCTACCTGGCATTGGGCTAGTTCTCCACATACCTCCCTCCTTTTTAGGTTTGTATCAGAGGAGTTACTAGCCAAAGTATCCCTCTGATACAAACAACATTTTTTAAACATTAACATAAATAAACATTTTCTATGCTTACTAACCTTAACTCCACATATCATACAGGCATAATATTTGGGTTTTTCACATTATATACAATAGTTCATGCAGCGTTAGGCTTTTATTGCAAGAAAAGCCGTAACTGTCCATTAACCTTTGTCTTTGGGTCTTCATGAATAGGCGTCTGCGATGATGTTTAGGATCCTTTCACGCTCCTTATCGTCCTTAACCGTCGCAAGAAGTATCTTTCTCTGGGCACCAGTCTTTTCTCTGCCATACGTGATGGGATGTAAGCTGTCTTTCTCGGCCAGATGACACAGTCCCATGCCGATCCCTGCACTCGAGGCGTCTGTAACGATTGTGGATCCCAAGCTGGGTAGAGTCCTTGTTTCTCAGGGCCAAAAGCTCTCTTAGTTCAACCTCTCCCTCCTTCAGGATCTCTGTTAAATGTTTAAGCTCGCGGACTTGTACACACATCTCCAGGTCATCATAAGCTGCATAAACACTGGTTGTCTGGCTTTTAAATGCACTGGGAACTATTTTCAGAAGTTTGTGGATATCTTCTTTTTTAGTCAGCTTGCGGAAGCTTTCTAGACAAGCGTGATCACATAATGAAAGTAGGCTAAAAAGCTTTGATTGCTTATTGCTCATAGCAATCTCCCTTGTTGTCAGTTCATCTTTGGTCTGTAGTGATTTATTAGTTCCCACTTCGAGCAATTTTAAGATTACTTTTGTATGCCTTTGACGTGGTAGCCCTGTTAATGCTGTGTAACTACATTCATTTTGGACATTTATTTGTGTTGCATGAGCAGCAGGGTACCCATCCTCCCACCACACAATCTCTAGTGTAGGAAACACTTTCACTTTCATAGAAAGTCGATGGGACCCCATGCCAGCTATAACTTCTAGTACGTCTTTCTTTCTATCTTTCCAACTGATGAATGGTTTATCATAAATTTGACTAGTAGTTCTAACTGATCTCACAGATAGGTCACTGGTCACATTGCAGGTAGACACTCCTTTACCAATATCACAAGCTTTTTCAACAATGTGACGACTGTAGTCTAGAGTGGGCTCATGGTTTAGTGACTTGATTGGGTTTATCATATTCACATGCATGACCCGCCTCCCTTCACCGTATTGAATTATATCGTTTACATCATTCAATTTTGAAATGATCTTAAAAGGACCTTCCCGTGTCAGTTGTAACTTGTCACTGTTTACTGATCTGATTAATAAAATATCTTGTCCTGGCTCAAAAGATCTCTCAGGTGCTTTTTTGTCATACCAAACTTTCTGTTTGTGTTGAGCAACCTTGCACTGTTCTTGTAATTGGCAAGTATGGCACGTTCGACAAAATAACTTTATTTGCTTGCCCATCCCAGGCCAAAAGAAATTTTGGGACACCCTTTGTTTGGTTCTGGTGATTCCCAAGTGACCTCCAAAGATACTGCCATGTGCATGTTGTATTATCTTGGTTCTAAATTCAGTAGGTACTATCAGTTGCCTGTGGATCTCATTACCCCCTCTATTAGGCTTTAAAAGAATCTCTCTGTATAGCAACCCATTGTTGACTATAAACCGCTCCGGGCTTTCAGGGGTTAATACTGTATTCACGGCTGTGGCTTGAAAATATTTCTGTAAATCTGTATCTAGTTTCTGCTTGGCTGCAAAACTAGCTGCTTGACTATTTGTAACTGGCATTATACTTGTATCTTGTGTCAGTTCAGCAATTGTATCAGGCCTTTCCTCCTGAGGTAACTGTCGCAGTTTTTGTGCCCTAGTTATTACAAATGCACTCTGTACATGGTCAAGTAAATCCCACCCGATTAACATTGGAGCTGGGATTTCTGGTGAAACTGCTACTTGCCATTTTCCAGACCATTGTTTATATGTCAGATTAACTAATGCGACTGGCAAGATTTCTGGCTGTTTTGATATTCCTTTTAAACCGATTGTTTTGCCTTTAATAAAGTCTTCTGGCTTTAATAAATCAGGATGTACGATACTAATCTGAGACCCTGTGTCTTTTAAGCCTTTATATTGTTTACCATTCACCCAAATTTCTTCTCCTGTTTTGTATAATAACATGTCATCTTGTTGAATTATATAGCACCTCACAACTTGGGCCACTGGTAACTCATCAGCCTCTGACTGGGCCTCGGTTGTCGTGGCAACCATGTTGGCAGTTGGCTCTGTCTCCACAGTTTGGACACAATATGTCTGCTTCTGAGGGATAGTATTTGCACTCCTAGTTCTGATTTCAGTTCTACAGTCCAGTTGTCTATGGCCTTTTTTCCCACATTGCCAACAGATTAATTCAGGCCTTTTACCCTCACTATATTTATTTACTTTTCCCTCAGTCCCCCCCGTTGTCATAGGCGTGTTATGGGGAACATTTGCATTGGCGGGAAAAATTTTCTTGGCAGTTTCTGTGGTAAACTTTGTGGGCTGTTGCATTCTCTTAAACTTATTTGTTTCCCACTGTTTGTCCTTATATTTTGGGGCATCATAAGCGTGTTCTCGGATTTCATTTATTTCATCTGCCAGATTAGCAGCTTCCAGGATGGTTTTAGGGCGTCTTTCTTTAATTAAATACTTCAGATGACTATTAATCGTGTCATAAAATTGTTCTAATGCGATCACCTCTTTTATTTTCGCCACAGAATCAGCACCCTCCTGTTCTAGCCACTTGTTTAAATAATTTGTAGTTTTAGCTCCTAGTTGAGCAAATGTTTCCTCACGCACCTTTTTTATTGTTCTAAACTTTTGTCTCAGTTGCTCTGCAGTAATTCCGAATCTAACATAAACCAACTGTTTAAATGCTTCAAAATCTTTAGATTGATCAGATGGCATTTGAGAATAAATCTCTGTTAATGTTCCACTAATACGCGCTCTCAGTATTTGCATTTTCTCCTCATCTTTTACTTCAAAATCTTCGCAAGCCCTCTCAAAAGAAATGATAAATGCTTCAGGGTCGTCTTTATCTCTGAAGTCAGGGAATCTTTTTAAATCCACCCTGCTAGGATTTTGTGTGGAACTATTGTTGTTGTTTCTATTATCTACAGCTGATAATTCAAGTCTTTTCATTTCTAATAAATATTCTCTTTCCTCCCTTTCTCTTTCTCTCTCAATAGCTAAGGTCATTTCTTTCTCTTTCAGTTCTCTCTCTTTTGCTTCAGCTTGTAACTTTAATTCTCTCTCTTTTGCCTCAGCTTGTAACTTTAAGGTCATTTCTTTCTCTTTCAGTGCCATTGCCTCTCTTTCTCTCTCTCTCTCAATATTTAATTCTCTCTCTTTTGCCTCAGCTTGTAACCTTAATTCTCTCTCTTTCAGTGCCATTGCCTCCCTTTCTCTTTCAATATCTAGCTTTGCTAGTTCGATTTTCAAATTAAATTCCTTCTCAAGTTTCCATTTTTCAAATTCCTCTGAGGCTTTAAAACTCGTCCCCTCAGCAGGATTTTTGTTAACTGTTTCAGTACTGGTTTCCTCAATCTGGGAAACCCCATTTTCTTCTTCAGAGCTTTCTACTTGTGAGTCCCTAAGAGCTGTTTTAGTCTTTCTAGGTGGCATTTTCTATTTATTTGGTGGTATTATTTCTGTACTTAAATCAAGGATGTTTCAGTTAAACTATTTCTTCAGGCTCAGTTTCCACAGTTTAGGTCCAAAGTCACGCCTAAAGTTGCCTCAGTGCACTTTGTCCAGCGTACTTTTCCGACCTCTCACTATAAACCTTTCTGCCTGAAATAGTTTCAAACGCAAAGTATCTTTGTAACTCTCTCACAATCTCTCAGTCTTAGGCGCTATCACACCACACCCTAGGGCCAGGTAATTCCTCTCTGAATTCCCCTTCTCCCTTTCCAGGTGTATGCAATCCCCTTCCTGACTAGATTGTAGAGTCTCACAGAAGTTTGCTTAAATCCTCTTTAAGCCTCACACTTCACACAATGCGTCACCCTTAAATCTTTCTTGTACCTTGGCACTGCTTGCCAACACTTTAGATCTTTGATCTCAATGTGACCACCACTTTATGACAATCTTTCGTCCCGACGCTGCCACCACTTTAATGTCGCGGGCCCTTCGCCCTGTACAGCCCACCCCCGGACGTTTTACGGTCTATGAGTGCTGCACCAACGACAAACAGTCCCCAGCTGCAGCCCTTCAGACTACTAGCATGGATCCTGCTTACTTCATTCACCACAGACGAGGATATTGTGAATTAAAAAGATGTTTATTGCGTACAAAGCTTGTGGTTGCTGATAAATAAAAGGTTGTTCAATAAGCTTATAACAGTTGTCCTATACCGGCCTAATACCTCTAATAGTAAACTAAATATCAATAACAACGCGTTTCACAATCTCTTTATCCTCTCTGCTAACATCCACCTAAGACTCTAAACTCCCAGCTCTATCTCTTGACTCACACTGCTCAACTCCAACTCTAACTCCCCGCACTTAACTCACTCTAACTTCCTCCTGCCCACACTTCAACTCGAACTGCCTTACTGCCCACTGGGAGGGGTGTTTTATACCCAGGCTAAGCCCGCCCCTGAGGGTTCTAACTGTCAGAAAAGTTAACCCCTACCTGGCATTGGGCTAGTTCTCCACATATAGCACCTCCTGGCGGCTAAAGCAGCTTGAAACAGACAAAGGCAGCCGGACAAAGGAAATGTTCTGATTTGCTAACGCAGTATTATAATATTAGTTCTGATAGGCCAGGAGGAGGGATTTAGGAGGAGCTTTACTATGTCATAGAGAGTACTTAAGCTTGCCCCACAGGAGGTGGGGTGTGCATTTGCCTTTTGCTTACTGAATGCACCTTATTGCAATAAAGAAACTTTGCTTTTGGAAACTTTGCTGCCTGAATCTTTCTTCTGGTCTTATTGGGTCAAGGCATACAGGCGTAACATTTCTGGTGCCGTCAAGGACTCGGATCGGGCCTTAAGCCCTCGACCAGAGGCAGCCCCTTGCCTACTATGCAGGGCGTGGGAGGTTAACAGCCCTGTGACCTTGCGCGCACCACCTCAGTCTTAAGAGTTGGAAGGGATCAGAAGGCATCTTGACCCCCCTCCGCCCTGCAAGGAGTGGCAACGGACAAAGAACCGGGGAGACAGGGAAGACAGCCGGCTTTTGGTGAGTACTGACCCTCTATATTAATTAGAGGAAGGGGGACTTGATCTCTCCCCAGCGTATGGTATTAGCCAGCAGGTAAGGGGTCCTCTGGCGAACCCATATACGCAGAGGTAGGGCAGGTAGGGCAGGTAGATACATAGATATGTGTAGGTAGGCAAGAAAGGACAAAAGGGGGAAAACTTTGGGAGGTATATGTGTGTGGTGTGTGAATAAGGTACTCCAGTGATTGTGTGTATGCATGAGAGGCCGGGGCGTTAGTGCCACTAGCCAAGCGACGTGTGGTCCCGAGGTGCGGTTTCAGGTAGCGAGAGCTCACCTGGCCACTGACAGGACGTGGAGAAAGGTGTGTGATTGTACCCTGGTAGGAGCGGAGTACCTCAGCAGCCCAGGATGGGAGGAGGGTCCAGCAAAGGGACTCCCCTCCAGTGTTTTCTGGACCATTGGAAGGAAGCCACAGAGGGCGACGATTGGGGATTCCCGTTGAGGAAAGAACGCCTACGATCCCTGTGTGAAGTAGACTGGCCAACACAGGGTACAGGCTGGCCCTCCGAGGGAAGCTTTGATGAGAATCTCATTAATCCCTTATGGCGGACTATAATTGACAATCATCCAGACCAGATCCCATATATCTCAACGTGGAAGGATGCTGTAGATGATAACCCCCCGTGGTTGCAAAGATGCAGAAAAACGCCACCAAGGGCAAAGATCTGCAGTGTACAGAAGTTAGCAAAACACCCGCCAGTACTGGACAGTCAAGAAGAGGAGCTTATGGTTCCGCGGCCACCCCCTTATGCGCCCCTAGTACAACAGCCTCAGAACGCAGACCCACCGGCTGGGGCAGAAGGGGGACAGGGGAATAGGGTGAAGGTCCCTAACACCCAAACCCTGGAAGAAATATACCCAGACCTCAGAGAATTAAGGGAAAGGATAAGCCGGTATAGGTCCTCCAATCCTAAGCATAGAAGTGCAGCGGCAGCCTACAGCAGGGCCCGTAATCAGGCACTGAAAGACTATGCAAAAAGGTGCAAGGAAGCACCACCAGAAGACCTAATTGCCCCCCTTCGGGTGGTATGGGACAATCCACCCCCACCTGATGCACCTTTAGTCGATGGTGGACCCCCACCTCGGACGTACACCATGCAGTATGTTCCCTTTACCACCACAGATTTGATGAATTGGAAGGTACACACACCACCCTTTAGTGAAAAACCTAAAGCTATGGTGGATTTAATGGCATCTATCTTCGCTGCCCACGAACCAACCTGGCCAGATTGCCAGCAGTTGCTGAATACCCTTTTTACCACAGAGGAAAGAAGGAGGATAGATCAACAAGCATTAGAACACTTGAAGGAACAGAGAGTGTTAGAAACAGATTGGCCCACTCGATATCCATCGTCTGATCCCAAATGGAACGCAAACAATGATGGAGACCGAAACGCCCTGAAAGCATATAGGGAAACTCTCCTACAAGGTATTCGAAGGGCAGCTAGGAAGCCAACAGACCTGTCCAAGGTCTCGGCTGTGACCCAGAAGGCAGATGAGAGCCCTGGAGATTTTCTGGAACGGTTAATGGAAGCCTATAGAATCTGGACTCCATTTGACCCCGACCTCCCCGAGTATGCGGCGATGGTCAATAGCTCATTTATCGCACAATCCACTAAAGATATAAGGACAAAGATACAAAAGCAGGATGGGTTTCAAGGAAAGTCCCGGAGTGAATTGATGGCAATTGCCCAGCGAGTGTATGACTATAGAGGGGAGGAGGAGAAGAAGGAAAAGAGGAAGTGGATGAAGGAGAAGGCGGCAGTTATGGCGGCAGCTTTGGCCCAAGGAGGACCGGCGACTCGGGAGGGCCAGAGGGGCCCAGAGGCCCGGGATAGAGGCCGGTGAAGAGGTCAGCCGCTTGGAAGAAAGCAGTAGAAGAGGCATTGAAGGAGTATGTAAGGATGAAAGGCCAAGCAACAAGCGTCCTAGGACTGGTGACCCGGGTGAGGCCAGAGGGGTCTGACCCGAGGAAGAGGCCGGTGAAAAGGTCAGTTGCTAGGAAGGAAGCAGTGTGTCATATGTAGAAAAGGGAGACACACTGGAAGTGAGAATGGCCCCAGAATAGAGGAGAAGGAAGAGGAAGAGGACAAAGAGGAAGAGGGCTTGGAGGAAGATACCCCAGAGGGACCAACCAGAGATATTTCGCTGGGAGCCCAGTATTCTGTTATAACCACGCCTGTACAATCCAAAAGCCTAGAATCAGTGAACATTGTGGGAGCCACAAGTGATTTGTTCAGGGAGGCATTTGGAATGTCAAATTGAAGGATGCCACCTCACCCATCAGTTCCTGTATATGCCCAAATACCCAGTGCCCTCACTGGAAAGAGACGTCCCCTCAAGGTACAGGCACAAATTATTTTGTCCCCAAAGGACCAGAAATGCAGCTATTTCCACGAGTGACCAGCATATTGTCACTAATGGCGCCTAGAGAATACTCTTAGGAACTTTTGGCAGCCTTGATCACAAAATCCCATCCATTTACTCTTGGGAAAAGTGACAGAATAAATACCTGAAACTCTCCAAGCTCCACCAGGGGTGTGGGCTGAAGATAATCCCCAGAGTTGGCCAAAAATATCCTGCATATAATTCTTAATGTAAGGTCCTAGGCAATGCCAGTCTCAGTAAAACACTACTCTCACTTTCCTGCCACGATGGGCGGCAGAAGGAGCCCAGAAACACTTGAACTGATTATTGAATCTTGGCTTACTCAAACCCCTTTGATTCTGGCCACAAGGATTTTAAAAAAATTGGTAAAGATGGCCAAAACTTGGAAGAAAAGGAAAAGAAGTTACAGAAGAACTGTTATACTTGTTATGGGAGACAGGATACAAAGCCTCTCAGAGAAAGGCATAAATTGTATCTGAAGGAAATCAAGTATTTAGGCTTCAATATATCACATCACAGAGGAAAGAAGCCATATGTCTCATAAGAGAGCCCACCACTAGGAAGCAGTTGTGGGACTTCCTAGGGAAATGCAGGGTGGTGCTAAATACCTGGCTTCAGTGTTTTACCAGAATCCCTGAATGATAGTACAGGAGGAGTGAAGGAAGACCCTTTGTGTGGGGACCAGAGCAGCAAGAGGCTTTTGAGACTATTAAGAAATGCCTAATGGAGGCTCCGGCCTTGAGGCTGCCAAACCCAGAGAAGCCCTTCCAACTGTATGTGCATGAGCAGAATGGCGTGGCAGCTGGAGTTTTGACTCAGAAGCTAGGAAGCTGGAATCGGCCTGTAGCTTATCTTTCAAAGCAACTGGACCCAACGGCTAAAGGATGGCCACCCTGTCTGAGATCAGTGGCAGCCACTGCAGTCTTGGTGACAGAAGCAGATAAATTCACCTTTGGCCAAGAAATGAATGAAAATGTACCCTATGCTGTTCTCACCCTCATGGAGTACAAAGGGAGCTACTGGCTGACAAACCCCCGAATGGCCCAATACCAGGGCCTGCTGTGTGAAAACCCAAGAGTGCACCTAAGAGTGGTGAATACCCTTAACCCCGCCACCCTGATGCCCCTACCAGACGACGAGGAAATAGAACACCATGATTGTCTCCAGGTGATGGACGAAGTCTATTCTAGCAGACCAGACTTGAAAGATGAACCCCTGAAAGAGCCTGATGTTGTATATTACACAGATGGGAGCAGCTTTGTATCCAATGGCGTTAGGAGGGCTGGGTATGCTGTGGTGACCAACGATGAGATTGTAGAGGCAGAAGCTCTGCAACCGGGAACCTCTGCCCAGAAGGCCGAAATAATTGCACTCACTAGAGCCCTGCAATTGGCAGCTGGATGTAAGGCGAATGTATATATACAGATTCAAAGTATGCCTTCTTAACCCTGCATGCGCATGGAGCTCTATGGAAGGAAAGAGGTCTGATAGGAGCCCATGGAAAAGCCTTGAAGTATGGACAAGAAGTGGAAAGTCTATTAGAGGCGGTGTGGGCCCCTGAGAGGATTGCTGTAATGCATTGCAAAGGACATGGGCGAGGCAAGGATTTGGTCACCAGAGGCAACCATAAGGCAGACAAGGCTGCCCGAGAAGCAGCTATGCAATCACCACCTTCAACCGTGGCTGCACTCATCCCAGAAATATCCACTGAAGACTTGGAACCTCACTATTCTCCTGAAGAGCAAGAATGGGCACAACAGGAGGGAGCCCGACTGCAAGATGGATGGCTACTCCTCCCAGACAACCGAGTGTTCGTGCCCCAACACTTGGCCAGCAAAATTGTGAGAAACTACCATGAGTCCACACACTTGGGTGGCACCGCTGCTAGGGAACATCTCGGGAGAAAATTGTATGTGCCTAACCTCTCACAATTAACTGCTGCTATCTCCCAGAGGTGTATCCTTTGTGCCAAAAACAACCCCAAGCAAGGAATGCAACCCCCACCGGGTGTACAACATGTGGGATACAGCCCTATGGAGAATCTGATTGTGGATTTTACTGAGTTGCCACCTGCAAGGACTTGCAAATATCTGCTAGTGTTTGTTTGTACGCTGACCGGATGGGTAGAGGCGTTCCCACCACGGACTGAAAAAGCCAGGGAAGTAACTAAGAAACTTCTAACCGAACTAATACCCAGGTTCGGACTGCCCAGGAGTATAGGGAGTGATAATGGACCAGCCTTTATCGATCAGGTAGTGCAGGAAGTGTGCAAGAAACTTCAGATAAAGTGGAGACTGCACTCTGCCTATAGGCCACAGGGTTCGGGAAAAACTGAAAGGATGAACCGGACTTTGAAAATCCAATTGGCCAAATTAACCCAAGAGACCGGACTGAAGTGGACAGATGTCCTCCCTATAGCTCTGTTCCGAATTCGAAGCGCCCCCACCAAGAGACTTAAACTGTCACCATTCGAGCTCCTGTATGGGAGGCCACCTCCATTTGTTCGTGAAAAACCAGCTGGACTGGACAGGTGGAAGAGCATATCACCTTCCACAAACAAATAATCTCTCTATCTGTCTGTCTGTCTCTCTGTGTCTGTGTGTTGTCGTTCCCTCAGCAGGTGGGCCCTCGAGCAAACACCGTGCAGCTTTGCTGAGCCAGTCCATCAGTTCCAGCCTGGCTATAGCTTGTGGGTAAAGGAGTGGAAGCGCAACCTTCTTACACGGTCCATACACGGTTCTCCTATCCACCCCAACGGCGGTGAAAGGCCGAGGTGACCCCCTGGAGTCGACACCCTGCTGTGCCTAGCCAGGAGTAGGTACTCAACGCACGGTGCACCAGTCTCCCCTGCTGCGTCTGACCGGCAAGGACGCCCAGCGCACGGGAGACCGAATTGAAGTAGCCCCTGCTGTGACACACTGGACGCTGTCACTCGACGCACGGGCCACCGGAAACCTCCATTTTATGCAACAGAGACCATCTCCAGCAGAACCACATCAGAAAAATTGGTCAGAAGGACATTGTTATTAGTGGTTTGTCGACCAGTTGTTAGACAGGGCATAACTCTATAGATTGGGAGTGTTAGAGGTGTGAACAATGTTGGTCTAGGCTGTTGGGATTGGACGGGAAATTGGAAGGGAAAATCCTGTTGACCCCTTGAAATTGACTTTGTCAAAGTAACAATATCCCTTTCTATTCCCTTGCGTGTATATAGTTGGGAACCAGAGGGGGAGGGCCTAGTCCTTTATACCTATGGGTGTATTTTCACTGGAAAAGAGAATAGGGAGTCCATTCTACAGCCAAACAGTTCTTACTGTTAGAAAGTTATTCCTGACTATTTGCTACATTGCAACTGCTCTCAAGAAGTCAGAATAGGTAAAATATTCACTGATCCTATTCTTCTCACACTAATTTCATTAGTCCCTTCCAGTCCTCCAGTAAATGTCATCACCCTCCATAAGAAATATGGGCCATATTCAGCTGTAACAGTAAACCAGAATTTAGTCCTCGAGGAATGAACTTGGGGTGAGGCACTGGCTCTTATTCGACTTTCTCCAGTGTAGTCACAAGGAGATTTGAAGCTTTCACACCAGGGGACACGCCACCCAGAGTCACCAAAGGGGGGTGGGAAGTCCTTTTATGTACAGGAACCGCAGGCTTACCAAATATACCTGTGGTTGCCACGCAACTGCTTACAGTCCAAGGGACTGACTGGAGAAGGACACCATTACAACGTTCGCCTCATACATGGCAGCTGTTGTGAGTGGGGCTGAGGAGAAGGTGGCTGCAGGAGGAGAAGGGATGGTGGAAAGCGGCAGAGGTATCAACGAATATGATACGGATGTCTTTGAAGTGGAGAAGATCCTGGACATGAAAACCACAGATAGTAAAATACTATACAAAGTACGATGGAAAGGTTATTCACCAGATGATGATACATGGGAACCTGATGAACATTTTGAAGACCCTATAGGGGTGTTTGAACACTGGATGGATCAAGTTATAGAGGAAATCTCAGTAGGTCAATCTGAAGAGGAAGCAGAACAAGCTGCTCCTCTCGATTGAAAGGGGGGAAATGAGGCACCAAGATACGAGCCCCTGAACCCCATTTCGGAGATGCCCCCACTCCATTTTAGAGATTCAACTTTGCTTGAACTTTGCTTCAACTTTGCCAGCTAAAATCCTTACATTGCAGCTTCTTAGATAAACTTAGCAAATCAGCAGAATGCCAGTAAACGGCCGACCACAGACTTCCTCTTTTCAAGAGGAAGTCTGGTTTCAGGGAAAGAGCTAACCACAACTCAACCCCATGACCGAGCCATTTCCTGTGAACATCAGCAGAAGCCAAAATAAGGTCCCAGGTGCAGTTGGGGGTCAACGGCTAGGCATTTAGGCACTGAAATAATAGCATATAGCACCTCCTGGCGGCTAAAGCAGCTTGAAACAGACAAAGGCAGCCGGACAAAGGAAATGTTCTGATTTGCTAACGCAGTATTATAATATTAGTTCTGATAGGCCAGGAGGAGGGATTTAGGAGGAGCTTTACTATGTCATAGAGAGTACTTAAGCTTGCCCCACAGGAGGTGGGGTGTGCATTTGCCTTTTGCTTACTGAATGCACCTTATTGCAATAAAGAAACTTTGCTTTTGGAAACTTTGCTGCCTGAATCTTTCTTCTGGTCTTATTGGGTCAAGGCATACAGGCGTAACACCCCGTGGGGCTCAGGAGCCCAGTTATGCCACATTTTTGGCAGAGCAGTTGCCCCTAAAATAGTGTATTCCATTGCTGAAGAACAGCAGGGCAAAATTCTGCTCGGTGTTCTGGTTCGCCTATTGCTTCGGAAAGCGAAGGCTTAATCGAATTTCTCCCTCCTATCCCCTAAAGAGGCAGATCTAGATGTGAATTTTCAAGTTGTTCTTGTTTTTGAATTGAAGTTCCGGAAACCCTCCTTTCCAAACTAGACCTAAGGCCCTTGCCTTCAGAGCGTGCTGAGGCAATGGCCATTTTCATTAGGCAGCAAGCCTGAATTTTCCCCCCCTTCCCACCCCATTTCCATTTAGATGCACAGCTTCCTGTACATGTTAGCTCCGCAGTTGAGGTATGCGGTTAACCAATTAAACCAAGGGGAGATACATTTAGCTGACATCAAAACAGCCGGAGCACATTGAACATCGAGGAACATTTCTCCATTATCACACACCTAAAAGCCTTCCGAGCTGCAACACCAGTCCCCGTTGCCCCTGGCAACGGCTACAGACATAATTACAGCTGAACGAGTAAGACTTTCACAAGCAATTGGAATACTTTTCATAGGCCTCGCGCACATCCCATCATACCCAGCAAGATTGTTTGCAGGACTGAGGCATGATCAAAGGCCCCTCCGTGACTCATCTCAAATCCCATGAATGATCATTAGGTGAAATGGGGGAAGAGAGATAATCAGGCTGCCTTGACTCTCCAGCTGTTAGGCTGGGGGATCTAATGGGAAGGTATGGCTGTGGCTGAAGACTTCATTTGTTTGGAGAGACTCCTGGGAATGGCAAATTGCATACGGAAAGAATTACCTGTGTGCATGCCGGGAGAGTCAAGTGTCTAAAAGTCAAGCACAACATGTCCACACAACTGCAAACAATTGTGCGATTCAGGGAGAGAATCGGCGATAAAAGGATCGGGGTTCTGTTGGTCTTGCAAGTGTTCCCCAATTCCCTCGGAAGCCAACTCTGACATTTAAGTTCTTAAGATGCATTTTTTTTCATTCATCCTTTTGATTTTAGAATGGCACCTTTTTAGAACATGGCTGTCAATTTTACTATGCCTTGTTGTTGTTCAGTCGTTCAGTCGTGTCCGACTCTTCGTGACCCCATGGTCCAGAGCACGCCAGGCACGCCTATCCTTCACTGCCTCCCGCAGTTTGGCCAAACTCATGTTAGTAGCTTCAAGAACACTGTCCAACCATCTCATCCTCTGTCGTCCCCTTCTCCTTGTGCCCTCCATCTTTCCCAACATCGGGGTCTTTTCCAGGGAGTCTTCTCTTCTCATGAGGTGGCCAAAGTACTGGAGCTATGCCTACATACCCTCCAACATTTCTCCAACATATTACTATGCCTACATACCCTCCAACATTTCTCAGATGAAAATAGGGAATAATAATAATAATAATAATAATAATAATAATAATACCCCGCCCATCCAACTGGGTTGCCCCAGCCACTCGGGGCAGCTTCCAATATATATAAAAACATAATAAAACATTAAACATTAAAAAAAACATCACTATACGTACAGGGATGGCCCAGGTGTCTTCTAAAGGTTGTATAGTTGCTTATCTCCTTGGCTCAAGGCATACATGCCAACTCTCTTGGGTCCTGGGTGTCTGTTACTCATGAAGAGACTGGGGAACCCACAAATTTTGGACGCTGCAAGGCACCCATGGCCCCGAGTCAAGTTGGCACTCCTGGCTTGGGAGTTGCCTAACTCCATACCCTCCAACATTTCTCCGGTGAAAATAGGGATGTCCTAAGGAAAAGCGGGACATTCCAGGATGAAATCAGAAACAGGGATGGCATTGTGAGTCGAGGAAACGCCACCTGCGTAGAGATAAATAAGACACAAGGACACATGTATTTTAGTTTAATGGGCTAAATAAGGCCACAACTTTATTGGTTACAGCATGTGAGTGGTATTGGCTTAGGCATTGGATCAAACAATCTATACATGACCCCACCCGGCTCAGCGGGGGGTCATTCAAGGGTTAACAGCCAGTGGGAGGAGCTTGTTGATGCAAATACAACTGGAAGCTTCCCCAGACATCACCGGGGGTCATGCCACGGCCCTAGCCACCAGCAGGGTATCGGACAGGATCCACGACCGCCGGATTCCTTTAACAGAATACCCAAACAAGGGGAGAGGTAGATGATGGCCACCACCTGCCCTCCAACGCACCACACATATTCCAATGCCTAACCACCAATACCCAAAAAGTTGTGGTGATTTGCTACGAGGTAGGCGAAAAACCAAGAGGCTGGTGCCAATTTGCCAAATGGATAAAAATTCCTACCAGGCCCCTTGGCCAACCAAGGCAACCAACCGAAGTCCATGTTGTTGTTCAGTCGTTCAGTCGTGTCCGACTCTTCGTGACCCCATGGACCAGAGCACGCCAGGCACCCCTATCCTCCACTGCCTCCCGCAGTTTGACCAAACTCATGCTAGTCGCTTCGAGAACACTGTCCAACCATCTCATCCTCTGTCGTCCCCTTCTCCTTGTGCCCTCCATCTTTCCCAACATTAGGGTCTTTTCCAGGGAGTCTTCTCTTCTCATGAGGTGGCCAAAGTACTGGAGCCTCAACTTCAGGATCTGTCCTTCCAGTGAGCACTCAGAGCTGATTTCTTTAAGGGTGGATAAGTTTGATCTTCTTGCAGTCCATGGGGCTCTCAAGAGTCTCCTCCAGCATCATAATTCAAAAGCATCAATTCTTCAGCGATCAGTCTTCTTTATGGTCCAGCTCTCAATTCCATACATTACTACTGTTTGTCCATAGGAATGTCAAAAGTGAAGCAATGACCTAAAAGGAGGGTGGGCGGGTGATCCGTTGAAAACAGGAAGCTGAATGGGACCCAAACGCTGCCACAGCCGTTTAAACGTGGCAAAAAATATGCCCCCCTGCTGATGCGGAAGCCAGCTCCCGCTCACAACTCCTCCCCTCTGGAAAGAGGAGAGGTCTTTCCAGACAACAATATGACATCCTTGTCTGGGCGTTATTCAAAGGCCCAGAAAGATGGTGAAGGGACTTGCCTTGGGACCAACAGCTGTTTGCTGCTGTTTTTTAAAAAGTGAAATACCTTGTCTTTGAAGAAATCAGCATGGAAAGGTTTAGCTTTTAAGCTAAGAGGAAGAACTTGCCTTAAAAGGAAAATCGTTGAGCGCTCCAGTCTCAGGCACTTGCTTGCTAGCCTGCCCAACTTACTTTTTATTAATTAAATTTATATTTAGCCTTTCCTCCTTAGGAAGCCCAGGCGTGTCAAACACATCAATAATTGCTTGTGACCATGGCATGCATTCTTGTGTTTTCTATTGCATGTAGACTTAATAAGAATAATGCAATTCAAACATCTAAAAACAGTAAAAAAAAAACACCTATAAAACTAAACAAAAATCCCCTATGTTTTAACCAATGGAAATGTTTTAATGAATATTTAAGTAAACAAGGATCAAATGAAAGGTTTTGGTTGTGTTTGGAGTAGAATAATTTAAAGCTGAATTACAGTAACATAAAAAAATACATGGTGTTAAAGGAAAGAATGGCAGAAAATTTCAGTTGGAAATAGGTAGTGTTACGCAGCAGTGGAAGTCAACCAATTGTAATGTAATTTTTCCTTTTAAAAAAATGTATCTTTTTTTTCTTTTTTCTTCCACTCTGTTATTTTCTTTTCTTCTTCTTTTTCTTTTCTCTCTCTTCTTTTCCTTTTAGTGGCTATTTCGTTTGTTTTTTTTATGTAAGTATGTACTCTTATGTAAATTTACAAACTTTTGTAGACATTTTATGTAATAAAACTTATTTAATAAATAAATAAATAAAATCCCCTACTCTCACAGCTAATAATTTCTAGGTTGCCAGGAACACTTCTTTCAGCCAACGAAAGCTTAGGTAAAAGGGAATCATTTTTTAAAATACTTCCTAAAAGTTAATAATGAGGGAGACACATGCAGTTCACGAGGGAAGGCATTCCACAGATGGGGAGCTATCACCAAGAAGGCCCTGCTGCTGACTGCACAACCTCCAGTGGGAGTTCAGGTCAGCCTGGGAGAAGATGTCAAGTGATAACTATTCCCATGGATCTTTGTTTTTTCATTTCAGAAAGAAGGGACAACCAGAAAGGCTACAGAGCACTGGACAAAAGTTTGATAGGAATATAAATGCCTACACCACCCTTGGCCATCTTCCAACAGTAAGGTAAGCTCAGCTCTGCAGCTACCAAAATGAGAAAGAAATTCCAAAATGCCCTGCAGATGAGGAAGGAAAACAGAAGGAAAGGAGGCTTTTGAGAAATCGGCAGTCCAGCACAACTCTGTACTCATACCTGGGAGAAAGTATCACTGAAATTGATGGGGCTATATGGTTTTCTCTTCTCATGTCGATATTACCTGTGGAAGCAAAATTTAAATTACTGTCGTGGCCCTGAAAGTTCCATTGTAACTCAGAGTCAAGAATGCTATACAGCAAACGATCAAAAAAGTGTGAAAAGTGTAGAATCCTGTGAAATTGTTTGTCATATTCAGGGTGACTTCGTATGTTTTATGCCCTGTGTACTATTTCTTGTGTCTGGAAGAACACAGGAAATATATATATATAAGAAAGCTGCAATGGCTCTGTATACTGATGAGGTGGGTTGGAAGCAGAAATTGGCAAGTCTGTTGTGTCAAATGGCGATTACCCTCTGGCAGAATGAAGATTAACGGCTGGCAAGCATTTCCCGAGGGGAACGCAACAGTGAGCTTAAAAAGGTGGCAAAATGGTGATCCCGTGCATATCATAAACTTGGAATGAGGTTCAGGTAGGTGGCCGTGTTGGTCTGACACAGTCAAAATAAATTTTAAAAAATTAAAAAAATTGTCCAGTAGCAGCTTAGAGACCAACTAAGTTTGTTCTGGGTTATGAGCTTTCGTGTGCATGCACACTTCTTCAGATACACTGAAACAGAAGTCACCAGACCCTTATATATAGTGGGAGGGCGGGGTGGGGAGATGGGTGATGGACTCAATGGGTATGCTAAACCTGTTGACGACTGTTAACTACTGCAATTAGTCCTACAGGAAAAAGCAAGGGATAGTATGCAGATGACCAAAAATAGCTTTTAGCATATGTAATGAGACAAGAATCCAATATCTCTATTCAGACCAGGTCTCTCCATAGTTTTCAGTTTAGTAATAAGTTGTAATTCAGCAACTTCTCTTTCAAGTCTTATTTCTGAAATTCTTTTGTAATAAGACAGCTGCTTTGAGATCCTGTATTGAATGTCCTGGGAGATTGAAGTGTTCTGTTACTGGCTTCACTGTCTTGTGATTCCTGATGTCAGATTTATGTCCATTTATCCTTTGGCGTAGAGTTTGGCCTGTTTGTCTAATATAGAGAGCTGAAGGGCACTGTTGGCATTTGATGGCATACAAAATGTTAGAAGATGAGCAATTAAATAGGCCTCAGATGGTATGTTTAATGTTGTTGGGGCCAGTGATGGTGTTGTCCGGGTGTATGTGGCAGCAAAGTTGGCATCTGGGTTTATTGCAGGCTCTGGTACCAGTGTCCGTGTTAAGTCTGGTTGGAATAAGGGATGATTTTCTTACACATTTCAGGGGGAATCCACACCAGCTCCAGGCAGTTAGCTCTGTAAAACTGAATCCACTAGCAGTGAGCCTCATGGTCAAAAGAGACTGATCTGCACCAACATGGTCAAAACAGACTGATCTGCACCAAATCTATGGGTATGATTCTTTCGAACAGTTTTAATATTACTGTGTTTTACTTGGAGTGCAAATGTATTTCTTTTTAATTTCATTTCTCTTTAATATACTTCTAAGCAGAAATGCCTTTCCAAAAGCAGTGTGCGGAATATCACGACAACGTTTGAAAGCAAACATCATTCACAGCAAACGCATGAATCTCCAATGATCCCTGCCCCCAAGCACTCAGCTGCCTGCCCCAGGCTGCCTAACCTTTGTGTAATATCAGTGTAAATCAGCCAATGACATCAAGAGATTGGGGAGGGGGCAGGCAGGCAGGGAGGTCAGCGGTCAAGTAAGTTGAATATTGCACCACTCAGTAGCTTGGTTCCAAGACTAGACTCTCATCTCATAATGATCACTCATATTGACATACCCTTTACTTGTCACTTGTCATGCTTGGATAAGGGGTGGGAGGGGAAGGGGGGCTATTGGTATTAATTTCTTGTCTCCTGTTGTTTAATTACCAGCAGAAAGCTGCTGGCTATGGTTACTAGCAGACCCAGTGTTTTTCTCCCCAAGGAGCAGAATAGTTCTCTTTGGGTGCAGCTTGTACAATATCATAGAATCACAGAATCGTAGAATCCTCTGTGTGTGTGTTTCACTTGTTCTGGACTTTCGACTCTGCGGACTTTTTAACTTTCTAAACATCCATTTTCATAGTAAATTACTTGGTTTAAAAAAAAAAAAGGAGGAAAAATGAGTCAGCTCTGCCTGCCTTCTGGCGCTGTATAATGTACCTCGTCTGACAGTCACACTCAGGAGTGCCCTATTGTCATTCTGCTGAAGTATTCTCTCTGCAGCAGCCACCAAAATAACAGAGGGGCCAATATTCTGCGCGAGGAGCTTCTCCCATACACTGCTGCTACTGATTGTCGCTGATTGAAACTCAGGCTCCTACGGAGCCATAAAAAGCAGGTTACAGGGCTCACCTTATAAAGAGGGATTTATGAGAGCTAAGTGTGGCTTATACAGATGGCAATGCCATTTCTGTGTAGGGGATTCAGTCGCAGGCTCGTCCCTTGCCCGTGTATTTGGGGGATGTGAGAAATGGAAGGCCGTGTTTATTTGGTTGCATACAACCCCCATGGTCATATGATAAGAAGCTGTAGCTTGGTGGCAAAACATCTACTTTGTATTGCAGAAAGTTTCACCCCCAGCTTCTCCAGGTAGGGCTAGGAGAGACCTAGAGAGCCATGGCCGGTCACCATAGATTTTACTGAGCTAGATGGACCAGTGATCTAGGCAGCTCCCAATGTTCCCATAGGAGACTGGCTTATTATACCAGGTGAGATGGTGTGTCCCTCCAGCCCAATGGCCGTCTTCTCTGGCATCACCCATCACCAGCTGGTCCTTTTAACTGGGGACACCGGGGATTGCAATGGCACTTCCAACAATCTTGAAATTAAAGGAAGGAAATGTGTGACCTGCTACATGGTTCTAGGCAAACCATGGCAGATATGTGTGCTGCCTCATGTTGTTGTTGTTCAGTCGTGTCCGACTCTTCGTGACCCCATGGACCAGAGCACGCCAGGCACGCCTATCCTTCACTGCCTCCCGCAGTTTGGCCAAACTCATGTTAGTAGCTTCAAGAACACTGTCCAACCATCTCATCCTCTGTCGTCCCCTTCTCCTTGTGCCCTCCATCTTTCCCAACATGAGGGTCTTTTCCAGGGAGTCTTCTCTTCTCATGAGGTGCTGCCTCATATAGTTGGCTTAACAATTCTTTACGCTTTAAAGGTGAATGTTCAGCATGTCCATGCACAGGGCAAAAATTGCAGATATTGCCTTCTCCCCCCACTACTGTTGCTGCCATGCTGTTTGGAGCCAACTCATGGTTTGGCTTAGCATTATATTTGAATTCAGGGTTCTGGTTTGTTCATGCCCTTCCCCCAAAAAGCAAACCATGAGCAGTAACCTTGGTTACAGCTCATGGTTGGTGCAGAGAGAGACAAACCACAAGTCTGGATTTGACATAACACTTAGCCAGGGATGGAGAAACTGTCACCCTCCAGATTTTGTAGGATTCCATCTCTCGTCAGTCCAAGTTAGCATAGTCATTCATCATAGATGATGAGAGTGGGTGTTCAGGAACATCTGGAGGGCCTTTATGAGACTCCTTGTATTTCTTCCTTTCCTTAATAAAGAAACTAACTGAAAGATATCCTTACATTTCTCTCTCTGACCTGTGAATGACCTGCTCTTCCTGTCAGCCCATGTCAATTCTGTTGGACCTCACCATTGCTTTGTGTGAACTGACAGCACACGCTAGGCTTCAACAGATGTGTCCCTTTGGCCAAATGTCAAAAGTCCTCCGCAAGCCATCAGTTCAGACCTCTGGCCGGAGTGATGTGTCCCTGCCTCAGCATCCTCATTGGCCTGAGGCAGAAAAAAGGTTGCCAACCCTGACGTGATGTGTTCCCCATTACCCTGTGGCTGCTAGTCACTGATTAAACATTGGTACCACTGAGCCTCTTGGGCTTGCTGATCGGAAGGTTGGAGGTTCGAATCACCATGATGGGGTGAGCTCCCATTGCTTTGTGCCAGCTTCTGCCAACCTAGCAGTTTGAAAGCATACCAGCACGAGTAGATAAATAGGTACCACTGTGGCGGGAAGGTAAACAGTGTTTCCATGTGCTCTGGCTTTTGTTACAGTTTTCCGTTGTGCCAGAAGTGGCTTAGTCCTGCTGGCCACATGATCCAGAAAGCTGTCTGTGGACAAACGCCAGGTCCCTCGTCCTGAAGTGAGATGAGCGTCACACCCCATAGTTGTCTTTGACTGGTCTTAACCGTCCAGGGGTCCTTTACCTTTACCTTTTTTACCTAGTGGTAGACACGCTATATATCTTCAAGCAAAGATTGTCTGCTGCTACTGATCTTCTTTTTGAGGAATTCCTAATATATACTTCCAAGGAATACCAGATACCCCACTGTTCACCCCTTGGATCTGCCACGAGCCTGCACTGTCACTAATAACAAGACCCCCCCTCTGGCTTTCAGCATGAGTCAGCAGCTCTGCTTCTCCAGGTACGTGACTTTGCAGCCGTTACCTTGCCGTGAGAAAAGTTGGCAATTAAAGCTGGAAATATGATTCCTGACTAACGTTTATTAGCATAATAGCTTCCAGAATTACTAATGGTCATGAAAATCCCTCAGCTAGAACGTTTTGACTGAATGATGATGGGTCTACGGAAGAGAATTCTGTAGGCTGGGCAAAACTGCCTCTCCTTTTATTAGTACCAAAGATGCTAGCCATTAATTTCATGGGATTCTAACAGCTACATCTCATGTCCCATGGCACATGCTCACCTAGGGGCAGTTTTATGTTTCTTGCTCTTTCTTTTTTTCTTTTTTAACCATGCCCTGAATGATTATCAGACTCATGGGCAGCACAAACAATTGATCTGACACTGTTTTGATGTTCTATTGTGCTTTTAATTCTGTTGGGAGCTGCCCAGAGTGGATAGGGAAACCCAGCCAGGTGGGCGGAGTATAAATAATACATTGCTGCTGCTGCTGCTGCTGTTGTTGTTGTTGTTGTTGTTGTTGTTGTTGTGTATTGATTCAAGGGTTATCATGTCTGTACTCACATTAGGGGAAAGTAACTGCCTTCCTGTTCCAGAAGGAACAGCTACTATTGGTTCATTCAAGTTGCTGCATTTGGATCCTCAGTCTTATTGGTTCCCACCAAAAAGCAGCTTGGTGATTGCTTGAGATTGTTCCCTCCAAAATGTATCCTTTCTAGCCAGTCTTTTGTCCCTATAAATGTAGCTTCCCTCTCCTCAGTTCCCCGTCTTGTTTACCTGAATAAAGAGTGTTACATGAAGAAGCTGTCTCCTGCCTGCTATGTCAGAGAGCTGAAATCACTTGCTGAAATCACTATCCCCACACTACTACAGTTGTTGTTGTTGTTGTTGTTGTTGTTGTTGTTATATTATGGAAGGGTGAGGTGGGGGAAAGGGGGGGCGTCATACATCATCCACCTAAAGCAGGGGTCAGCAAACTTTCTCAGCCGTGGGCCGGTCCACTGTCCCTCAGACCTTGTGGGGGGCCGGACTATATTTTGAAGGGGGGAAAATGAACGAATTCCTATGCCCCACAAATAACTCAGAGATGCATTTTAAATAAAAGGACACATTCTACTCATGTAAAAACACGCTGATTCCTGGACCTTCCATGGGCCACATTTAGAAGGCGATTGGGCCGCATCCGGGCCCCGGGCCTTAGTTTGGGGACCCCTGACCTAAAGTATAAAGAATAAATGGTATTAATTAATTTAAAGGTGCAATCCATTAGGAGTAAATGTACATTCTTGGAGAGTTCCTTGGTTGAGAATAAATGCCTCATTAATATTAGATAGACCAACCTGGGAGCACTAGCAGAGCCAGACAGAAAACCGACAGGCTTTTTATGACGAGCTCAGCAGACTCCTTGCAGGGATGCATCTTCATTTTTCAGCATTCAGCTACAAAACAAGTCCTCCTGCAATAAAAGTATTGGTGCATCTTTGCTCCAACGCACGGCTGTTACTTCTCAGCATGAGACCAACCCATGGGTTTCTGCTTGCTTCTCAGGGTTTCCAAACATTCCTGAATTGTAGACTCGGCATATAAGCAAGAGCTCTGGTTTTTTCTACGTTTCCAGTGCATCCATCAGATAGCGGACAATCTCTTTTCAGAGCAGGTTTCTAGTCCTCCTGGTTGCAAGGGAAATTGTAAAGTGAAAGTGCTGTCTGCTTTTTTAAAAAAAAGGTATCTAGCACGAGTAGCCTCTCAAAGCGAATTTTGATGCCTTAAAAAACAGTCACGTAAATGCTCCAAATTACGGCCATATCACAGTTCTTCAGATCTTGGATTCTAAATGCCATCTTTTGAAAACTGATGAGCTTGATCCAGAAGATAGAGTCATTAAGATACAGAATACGATTCCACTGAAATTTTTACTTTGCTTGAGGGGGAGCACCCACAGATACAGAAGGCTGTAGTATTACCGGAAAGGCTTCTGTAATCCGGGAGGTCCCTGGGAAACAGAGACACTTAGGGCATAGCTGTCAACTTTCCCTTTTTTTGCGGGAAATTCCCTTATTCCAGTGCTATTGCAAAAAAAAGGGGGGGAGTTGACAGCTCTGGAAAGTCTGCAGTTTTCTCAGAAAATTATCCTATTGTTAGTTCACATTGGTGGATAGAGGAAGAGATGGGCTTTTAGGGAAGAAGAACATAGCAGGATCAAATCAGAAAGAAACCAGGACCACCCCTGGAAAATAGGGATACTTGGAGGGTCTGCATCAGGGGTCAGCAAACTTTTTCAGCAGGGGGGCTGGTCCACTGTCCCTCAGACCTTGGGGGGGCAGACTACATTTTTTGGGGGGGAAATGAATGAATTCCTATGCCCCACAAATAACCCAGAGATGCATTTTAAATAAAAGCACACATTCTACTCATGTAAAAACACCAGGCAGGCCCCACAAATAACCCAGAGGTGCATATTAAATAAAAGGACACATTCTACTCATGTAAAAACACGCTGATTCACAGACTGTCCGCGGGCCGGATCCGGCCCCCGGGCCTTAGTTTCCCTACCCATGTTCTGCATGCTTCCAGGGCCTGCATGCTGCAGTTCCATTGCTCACCCTCTTAATTTGCTCAGATATCTATATTTTTGTCATGGGTCCATGCCCTGCCCTGCGTCTTTTAAGGGTGTAGCAATGTCTCCTCCACTGGTCCATGCTTCTATCCCCTCCTCCCCACCCACCCTGTTCCACAGATGTGACGAAAAGTTCCTGCTGATAACCGAATCTCAAGTTTTCACAGCATACAAGTATAGCAAGCGTATGAATAGCCCCAGATGACTCACAGGAGACCAGTCTTTCTCATGCTTCTAAATATGCTTGCTCCACTGAGGGTTCTTGTGAGAAGTCTCTCTCTCTCTCTCTCTCTCTCTCTCTCTCTCTCTCTCTCTCTCTCTCTCTCTCTCTCTCGTTCTCTCAGCTTTTATCACCATCAGCAACGCTCAGGCACACACAATCCCACTCTTGGTGATTCAGCTCAATAGCGGGCTCTGTTATATCTCAGGCTGAGAACTCGGCAACATTTCTCGCTACGGACAACTATTTTGGGAATAGGAAGCCTCAATGTTTTGGCAGAGAGAGAGAACGCAAAAGGGCACAAGGAGTGAATGGAGCCGAGCGACTTAAGGGCACACAACGTTTTGCAACCCATGTCTTTGAACACAGAAGCTCCTTTGATATGGCACATGGGAACAGAAGGGGTTTTTGTCATGCGGACTTGTTGAATGTTAATATGAAAACCATTCCATGGAACTTGCCCGCAGCGCCTGGAATCTCAGGCTGGTTGGCGTTATAGAAATGGAGTTGAGGCTCCATTGTCAGAAGCTCATACTTCCTCAGAGTTTGAAGGCCGCCAAGTCAAAGTCCGTTGCAATGGTCACGCCTGATCTCTGGGCTAATCAAACGAATATGCTCTGACCACTTTTGAAGATGCAAAGACTTTTCGGAAAAGGAAGGCAACTGTAAGCTTTATATCGCTGGGGGGCATTGTATTTATGGAAGGCATGCAATATTAAACCCATGTCAGAAGAGGATATTGTTGTTGCATATTAAAATGATTTCACTGAATAGAATTATCACAGTTCCACAAGACCTGAAACTGAGAAGACTGCATAAGACTTTTATGGTAGATTTGATGCACTTCGAATCGTAGAATTGTAGAGTTGGAAGTAACCCCAACTCCAACCCCGTGCAATGCAGGAATCTCAGCTAAGGCATCCATGACAGATGGCAATAATAATAATAATAATAATAATAATAATAATAATAATAATAATATATTTCTGCCCTGCCCATCTGGCTGGGTTTCCCCAGCCAATCTGGGCGGCTTCCAACAAAAGATTAAAAATACATTAAAACATCAGTTATTAAAAACAGGGCTGCCTTCAGATGTCTTCAAAATGTCATATACCCTGTTTCTCCTAAAATAAGACATAGCCATAAAATAAGCCATAGCAGGATTTCTATGCATTTGTGAAATATAAGCCGTTCCCCAAAAATAAGCCATACCCCGAAAATAAGCCATAGTGACGTGGTACCTCCCATTAAAACAGCCTGGAGAGGCGTGGCTATGCAGCGTACCGATGCGACACGGTTAAAATAAGACATCCCCTGAAAATAAGCCATACTGTGTTTTGTTGAGCAAAAAAATAAATAAGACGGTGTCTTATTTTAGGAGAAACACGGGTAGTTGTTTATTTCTTTGACATCTAATGGGAGGGCATTCCACAGGGCTGGTGCCACCACCGAGAAGGCCCTCTGCCTGGTTCCCTGTAACTTCGCTTCTCACAGTGAGGGAACCTCTTAAAAACCTCCCAGTAAGGGAGAGCCCACAACCTCTGGAGGGAGTCTGTTCCACTGTGGAACAGCTCTTGCTGTCGGGAAGTTTTTCCTGATGTTTAATCGGAATCTGCTTTCTTGTAACTTGAAGCCATTGATTCGATATTAAGAATATTAAGATATTTGAAGATGGCTATCATATCTCCTCTCCGTCTCCTCTCTACCAGGCTAAACATACGCAGCTCCTTCAACCTTTCCTCATAAGGCTTTGTTTCCAGACCCTTGATCATCTTGGTTGCCTTCCTTTGCACATGTTCCAGCTTGTCAACATCCTTCTTTAATTCTGGTGTCCAGAATTGGACACTTGGTTGCCACAAGCCACATAAACACCCTGAACTGAGCCATGACCAGTTTTCTACACATCTGTCTGGCCCGACACACAGAGGCATAGGAAGGTCAGGTAGTACCCAGTGCAGAAAACTCCTTGTCACACCCCCCATTGATTCCCCCCCCCCCCCGCGCGCGCAAAAATGGTTTTACGTTATTTCATATTTTCTTACAAAGGAATAATAACAAGTAATAATAATAATAATAAACTTTTATTTATATCCCACCCTCCCCGGCCGAAGTCGGGCTCAGGGTGGCTAACATCAGATACATAACATTGGTATAAAATCAAACAATAATTAAATTACCTCCTGAAAAAACATCTCAAAATCAAATTAAAGTCTAATTAGATGGCTTTCCACAGGGTTAGGGTTGGGAACAGTAAGTGCTCCACTGAACGGAAATTTCAGCCTTCACGACATAGGAAAACGGCCAAGTAAACAGCTATTTTGGTGGAGGAGGGTCAAGATATTAACCGGTATGCATGAAATTTCATCCATAGCTATATAATCCCTAGTATAGTAAGATAAGACCTTTGGAGCAGGCATTTAAAAAAAAGTTTTTTATGAACTGCCCTAGTAGGGCAGTAATTGCTCCTTGATAATTTGTCACCCCCTCCATTATGGAACATGGGTCAGTCCGCCCCCTATACACCCCTTTGGTACGCCCCTGCCGGCACAGCTCCTTTCCATGTTGACAGGGGAGTTAGACAATTCCATCGCTGTGTCAGTGGCAATCAATCAATACAGTGCATATGTATGTGAACTGTCCTTACACAGGCTGTGAGCATATTCACATTTTAGCACTGGGCAGAACGAATGCTTAACAAGGGCTGGAACGATGCAAGAAATACTTCTTGCCCCTTCTAGCAACCAGAAACCCACACTTACCAACCTGGCTGCTGTGTTTTGGAAAATGGATACAATTTGGAAGACTTGTCTGAGCCAGCCTTGCCCAATCTGGTGCCTTCCAGATGTGATTGGATTACAGCTCCCTTCAACTCTGACCATTGGTCATGCTGGCCGGGGCCGATGGGAATAGGAATCCAACAACACCCGGAAGTTACCAGGTTGTGAAAGGCTGGTCTGAGTCATTTGAGTCACCGACTCATCTTACAATTTGGCATGGTGCTGCAGAGCTCAGGTAGCACATTACCTGAGTATCTGGGTGTCAGAACATTATCTAAAAACAGCAGCTGGCTTTGACAAGTTATAACAAGACAGGAAAAAATAAACCACAGCATCTCTCATCCTGTGGATTGGCTCTAAGACTGAGGGCATCAGCAATGAAAGAGAATGCTTCTTAATGGATAAACATTGTCTTTAAAAGGAAAAAAAAAATCCCCATTGTGAATATCCCTCTTTTGATGCTCCGGGGCATTATTTTTTTGTATTTTTATTGGGTGTTCTGTGGGAATTAACTACCAATGAAACTTCTATATAAAGCTGGAATGCGAGTGCTTTGATCCATTCAGTTGAGCTTTGGAGACTTTTTCCTTCTCTCATTGTAAAATGTGCACCACACCCCTGTATTGTTGTTTTTGCCCCACTAATGTGAACAATGCAAAAGTAATTCACTCGTGACTCCTCTTTGCAGGCTTTCTGGTGTGCTTGAGAGTGAAATTTGGCTCCCCGCCACACACACACACACTTCCTGTTTGATCCTGATTGCCTATACGGACATAATCTTGCATATAAATATAATGGTCTCAAATGAATACTGTTGGGCAAAGCATTAGAGGAGAGTTACGCGACCTAAAACTACACATCAAGGCTGGACGGACACAAATAACAAGCTGTTCAGAAAATTGTGGCTTGTAAGAAAATGAAATCTGAGCTAGGATCCGTATTTCTGTTTTCCAGAATGTTATATTCACGATCCTTTACCTCTCGCCCACCTTAAAAAAGGGTCTGCTTGTATCACGTTACAAATACATAAAATCTCTAGGGCATCTGATTTCGTGTGATTGATCTGAGTTTTGATGAACTCAGAAAAAAGTCAGCTTGGACCATTATGTACAAACAGAGCCTTGGAGTGTGCTGTTTCTGAAAGACCTACATTGGCTCCCAGTACATTTCCGAGCACAGTTCAGTGCTGGTGCTGACCTTTAAAGCCCTAAACGGCATCAGCCTTGTAAAGCTGAAGGAGCATCACCCCCATCGTTCAGCCCACTGAGGTCCAGCGCCGAGGGCCTTCTGGCGGTTCCCTCACTGCAAGAAGCCAAGTTACAGGGAACCATGCAGAGGGCCTTCTCGGTAGTGGCGCCCACCCTGTGGAACGCCCTCCCATCAGATATCAAAGAAATAAACAACTATCTGACTTTTAGAAGACATCTGAAGGCAGTCCTATTTAGGGAACCTTTTAATATTTGACAAATTATTGTGTTTTAATATTTTGCTAGAAGCCACCAGTGGCATTCAAAGACAGATCCTGGGAACCACAGATTGGCCATGTAGAAGAAGAAGAAGAAGAAGAAGAAGAAGAAGAAGAAGAAGAAGAGGAGGAGGAGGAGGAGTTTGGATTTGATATCCTGCTTTATCACTACCTGAAGGAGTCTCAAAGCGGCTAACATTCTCCTTTCCCTTCTTCCCCCACAACAAACACTCTGTGAGATGAGTGGGGCTGAGAGACTTCAGAGAAGTGTGTCTACTCTAGCCCAAGGTCACATGTAGGCACAACCTTTGGTATTCCAAGTGTCCCTATTTTCCAGGGACAGTCCTAGATTTACAGAAGGAAGAAGAAGAAGAAGAAGCTGCCTTGAATTCCTTGGAGTAGGGATGATATGAAGGTAGATCAATACATGCATATATGCATACAATACTTAACTAGCTGAAACTATGACTAAAAGGTCGAAACAGAAATAGCTGTTTAGAAGTCTGAAGACTGCAAGGAGCAAGCCATTTTGTTATCAATGCATCCATGGATTTTTTTAAAAATCCATTAATGAGGAACATTGGGATATTTTCCACTGCAGGGCCTGTTTGCAACAAATCAATTACTGCAGTTTGGGTAATGAATGAATTACATTGCTTATGCGTGATTTCTGTTGTGTGCTTTAATTAGCTTTGGTTTTAAACAAGCTACACTGCAAACTTCTTTAAAAACTTTATTAAGCACTAAAACAAGTTTGGATTTTTGTTATTTAGTGGAATGACTTGGCGATCCCTAAATAATAGTTATTGACTAGTCTGTGGTTAAAAACTCTTGTTAAAATGTGCCACTCAGGAATCTCCCCCATCTCCTCCAAACCTCCTAGTTCCCAGGGGAAAGTTACTTCCCCTTCTAGCACTTATCATAGATTCATAAAGTTGGAAGGGGTCCTGAGGGTCATCTAGTCTAACCCTCTGCAATGCAGGAATCTCAACTGGATCATACAACGGCATCCAGCCAAAAGTTGCTGTCTGGATGACAGGCTACTACTTGCATAGGAGTCAAAATAAAAACTATGCAAGTCAAAATCAACAATGGGAGGGAGCTCTAAATACACAAGAGAATCTTACCTTTTGTTTAATACAACACAGGGCTGGAATTAAAACTGAGGATCAAAGAAACACCATCTTGCTTTGTGTGAATAAAAAGCCAGATTTAAAGGGTGGCGTTTGTGTAAAGACACATCACTTTACCGTCTTCATCTCTTGCAGATTGAATATCTAGGTTAATCAAAATTTATGATCCACTGAGTGATATTTAAAGGACCCAGCGGTGCATTTTATAACTAAACGTACTTCCTAATTAGTGCTCGTTTCTTCTCTTAAGAAAACTTAGATATAAAGATGGGATGCTGTTGTCTTACAAAAAGTTCTCTGCTGCTACAAGAAGTTCAATGCATATTTACCCCGGTGGTTTCTGTCGGTTGAATTCCAGATTATTCTTTTTAACCTGATGGAAGACAGACAAAATTGTATAGTTCATTATCCTCAATAGGCTGTAGATTGGTGTTCTAATTTTTAAGGACCTTTAACTACAACCTACAACAGGTAATTTGGGCAGCTGCAGTTGCCATGAAGAGCCGAGAAATACTCTTCCTACTGCTGGAGCTTTAACTCCTTTGCAGCTAGTCATCCTATCAGAATCTTTCCTTTAAAAAGGGGGGGCGGGGAGAAAAACACGTTGCCAAACGAACAACAGGAAGAGCGTGAAACAACTGTTGCATGTACTATTGTTGAAACCCCCTTGATTCCTTTAGGACAGTGATGGCCAAACTTGGCCCTCCAGCTGTTTTGGGGCTACAATTCCCATCATCCCTGACCACTGGTCCTGTTAGCTAGGGATGATGGGAGTTGTAGTCCCAAAACATCTGGAGGGCCAAGTTTGGCCAACACTGTTAGGGCGCCAACAAGTTGGCGTGCTGAAGTGCAGCAGTCAGTCAGATAAGCCGAGGTTGAACAGTCCATGTCAGAAGCTAGCTGAAGTCAGGTATCAGCACAGGGTCAGGAGAAGCCGAAGTCAGGAACAGTCCAAGTCAGGAACCAGCCAAGTCAGTCAGGAACAAGCCAGGAGCCAGGAACAAGCCAGGAGCCAGGAGCAAGCCAAGGGTCAGGAGCAAGCCAGGAGTCAGGAGCAAGCCAGGAGTCAGGAGCAAGCCAGGAGTCAGGAACAAGCCAGGAGTCAGGAACAGAACAAGCAAGAGCAACCACGCACTCAGCACAGCAGTTGCAGGTGCTAGTGAAGGGAGCAGCCAGCCTTTCTTAAGTAGCCGGCCTGTAACCACGTCTCTTACGAGTTGCAGCTGCCTCTAATTGTTCCCTGCGTTTCTCAGCTCTACGCTCAACAGCCGTGAAGGGAGGAGGGGAGGGGCCCTGCTGGTTTCTCTCCTCACAAGGGCCTGATTCTGGCTCGACTTCCTCCTCCTGTTCTGGTCTTTCCCCCTCTCCATCTGACTCTTCCTCTTCCGAGGAGTGCCGCCACCAGTCTTCTCCAGGTATGAACTCCTCCATTTCCCCAGGTTCTTCCGCGGGTGCAGCCTTGCCGGGGGGGGGGGGGGCTTGCCACCACTCCTCATCTAGCTCAACCCTGACAATCACTGCTTTAGGAGGAAGCACAATATATCATGCTGGTACCAAGTTAATGGGCCCAGCTGCATACCATTGACCATAGTTATTCGAAGACCACTTACTCTGACCTATAACCCTGAATGGTTGGACCAATCAGCTGAACGGTAGTCGTTGTTGGCATCCATCCATCTCGGGAGACAATGGAGGAACGTGCCTTTGGGGGTGAAGTCAAATTACGAATGAGATTGTGGTTATTAAGTAGTAATGATTTGTTATGTACCTGCTTTCCCAGCGGCAATTAACTTTAATCACAGGAATGTTTTCACGAACTAAACCCAAAAGGAAACGGGAACCATTCATCACACACCCCTGTGGCTTCCCAATACAATTTCTGTTTTCACAACTGCTATAAGAGTAGATTAAAAATGAGGCGTTGAATAGATTTTGGCACTGCTGCAGTCATTTTATGTTTACTCATAACTTAGGGACCGCAGTGGAGTAGCATGACTAAGGTGCACCTTAAAGGCATTCAAAAACAACAACCACCACCCTGAATTCTGTATCTATCATTTTTAGAGCGGGATAGAGAAATCATCACAATATAAAGACTAATCTAAATAACTTGCTATAGAGCAGGGCCCATCAGTGTGGGAATAGAGCTCAGGAAATGCTATAGACTTTGAAATGATGGTGTTCTTCCAAAGATGCTAACAAACACTGAACATCCCTTCCTCCACCACTGCTTTTTCCATGCGCATTATGTTTATTGCAAGAACTGGTTTACGACATCGCTGTCTCTTTTATAGTGAAAGGAACATCATAGTACCAAGTTACAGGCCTTGAAAGGGATCTTGTAGCAGTTGCAAAGTTTCTATTCCGCCATTAAATTAATTCCAGTTTTCTGCATATGTCTTCGTGGATGATCTAGTGATTAGACAAAGTGGAATGATAGCTGTATGCTTTTTTAAAAAAATAATCACCTCTGAGAACTTACTCCCAGGTGCCTTAAAAATTTATTGGTAAAAGAAGAATGGTAATGAAACCCAGAAAGGAGAGGTCGGGGGAAGTCACCCTAAGAGGTTAAAGGAAAAATGTGAAATGGATATAAAGAAGAAGAAGAGTTTGGATTTGATGTCCCGCTTTTCACTACCTGAAGGAGTCTCAAAGCGGCTAACATTCTCCTTTCCCTTCCTCCCCCACAACAAACACTCTGTGAGGTGAGTGGGGCTGAGAGACTTCAGAAGAAGTGTGACTGGCCCAAGGTCAGCCAGCAGCTGCATGTGGAGGAGTGGAGATGCGAACCCGGTTCACCAGATAACGAGTCGGCTGCTCTTAACCACTACACCACACGGGAGTTGTTTGTGTTGTGTTTGTTTTTGTATTTGTTTTATATGTTTTATATCTTATAAAATGAATATTTTTTAAAAAATAATATATTGGTTCACATCTGCTGTAAATGAAATCCATCTACTCAAATGAGACCATCTATCCCAGTTTGTCACATAAAAAAAAATAACAGTATAGGGTAAAATTAGAATCATAGAATCATAGAGTTGGAAGAGACCACAAGGGCCATCCAGTCCAACCCCCTGCCAAGCAGGAAACACCATCAAAGCATAGAATCATAGAATCATAGAGTTGGAAGAGATTTGCTGCTTGGGGTTAGCAAAGCAACATTGGCATTGTGAATTCCTGAGGTTTAATCCAGGCATAGGCAAACTCTGGCCCTCCAGATGTTTGGGACTACAATTCCCATCACCCCTAGCTAATAGGACCAGTGGTAACGGATGATGGGAATTGTAGTCCCATACATCTGGAGGGCCAGAGTTTGCCTATGCCTGGTTTAATCTATGACTTAAAGGTAAAGGTAAAGGTACCCCTGACCATTAGGTCCAGCCACAGACAACTCTGGGGTTGCAGTGCTCATCTCACTTTACTGGCCGAGGGAGCCGGCGTACAGCTTCTGGGTCATGTGGCTAGCATGACTAAGCTGTTCCTGGCGAACCAAAGCAGTGCACGGTAATGCCGTTTACCTTCCCGCCGGAGCGGTACCTATTTATCTACTTGCACTTTGACGTGCTTTCAAACTGCTAGGTTGGCAGGAGCTGGGACCGAGCAACGGGAGCTCACCCCGTCGCGGGGATTCGAGCTGCCGACCTTCTGATCGGCAAGCCCTAGGCTCTGTGGTTTAACCCACAGTGCCACCCGCTAAAAGTCTATGACTTAATCTACTACAAACAAGGCTACCTGAGCATTTCAAATAGTCCCATAAGGTGACCATATTTGTAGAGGGGCAAAGGGAGAGGCGAGAGGACTCAGGCTAGTGTCTCAAGATATAGGGAACTGCCTTATAGCAAGTCAGACCATTGGTTAGTGCAGCTCTGCATTGTCCATGTCTACACTGATTGAAAGCTGCTGTCCAAAGTGTGCGGAGGCACCCCCCTGGGGGCGGGGTTCTGTGATGCATGCGCCGTGACGTCATGACGCATGCGTCACGGCGGGCTGGGCAGAGCCGCAGAGCGGAGGCGAGGGGCGGGCCAGAGAGGGAGGGGTGTGACCCCTCCACACTGGCCTGCCCCTCACCTCCCTACCGACCCAGTGCTGAAAAAAGCGCTTAAAAAACAAGGAGAAGGAAAGGAAAGCAGGCTGCTTTCCTTTCCTTCTCTTTTTTTAAAGGGCTTTTTTCAGCGCTCTGCTCCTGCCCCTCACCTCCCTGCTGCCGAGCCAGAAGGAAAGCAGGTGCTGGTGGCAGGCCAAGGGAGGAGCGGATCGCGGGGGCGGGGCTCTGTCCCAAGTGTCACCCACCCCCCGGGTGGTACCCAAGGCGACCCGCCCCCCGTCCCCTCTCTCCGGCCCTGAGTAGGTGCTGATCTACCTTCAGCCCATTTTTTGTGTACTATATGATTATGGAGGGAGCTCAGCTTCCAATACCTCCTCTTACCTCCTCTTCCCAGTCTCCCTCTTACCACTCGCCATCATCCCACCACCACGCCCTGGGCTCTGAGCATTCTTCCTTTGGTGGTTCCCCAGCTGCTTTCTCTCACCATTCCTCTGTGTTCAAACAGCCCATGACAGCAGTTTACAGACCATGGGGGGGTTCACAGCTGGGAAGCACAAGTGGGGAGATGGCTGTTGTTCTCATGTCTTGCTTGCAGGCTTCCCAAAAGCGTCTGATGGACCTCAGAACAGGATGAGCCTTTGGTCTGATCAGTCAGGGCTCTGCTTATGTCCTTAAGAACTTGTCATTTGGGAAGGCCCAAAGTCAAACAGGATCTGAATCTAACATGCGGCAGAGTGGCCCTCCTTAAATATGCATTGATTTTTTTTTAAATAGAAATTACTCAAGAGAAAATTATATTTGCATTTAGATGCCTCATTATTTCTCTTTGTACCTCCTTCACCGTGGTGTCCATTTCCAGAGCTGATTATGTATTGTGACAGAAGACAGCACAATGCATTTCTGGCTTTCGGGGAAAAAATGCGAGTAGGACGTGTTGTGTATTATGATTCTTTACATGCTATGATTCCTGTAAATCTTATGGCAAAAAAGTGATAACATCTGTGGCCGATGCTGTGGTTTTATGGCAGTTCAAGTAGTCATCCTTATCTAGAATGCAGACTTGGCAAGCACACGCAGCCCCAGAATTGACAGGGTTTTAGGACCCCTGTTCTTTCAAAACCTACCTGCTCCATGGAGTCTTTGGGTCAACACCTTAGTCATCCTCATCAGGAACAAAATGCAGCCTAAGTCCCTGCACCTCTCAGCTGTCAACACCTAAATTGTAAACTTTTGGGGGCAGGGGCTTGCCTTTTTTTTGCTTATGCTATTCTGGAAAAAGGGACATGAGTGGTGCTGTGGTCTAAACCACAGAGCCTAGGGCTTGCTGATCAGAAGGTCGATGGTTTGAATCCCTGCAATGGGGTGAGCTCCCATTGTTTGGTCCCAGCTCCTGCCAACCTAGCAGTTCAAAAGCACGTCAAAGTGCAAGTAGATAAATAGGTACCGCTCCGGCGGGAAGGTAAACGGCATTTCTGTGTGCTGCTCTGGTTCGCTAGAAGCGGCTTAGTCATGCTGGCCATATGACCCGGAAGCTGTACGCCGGCCAGTAAAGCGAGATGAGCACCGCAACCCCAGAGTTGTCTGCGACTGGACCTAACGGTCAGGGGTACCTTTACCTTTACCTTTTATTCTGGAAAAATGCCATTTCTGACACTATACAAATAAATTGTGATAGCGGGTATAACAATTGCTTTGTATGGCAAGTGAAATGGAATTTTCTCCAGCTTAAAACGAACTGACCTGTCCTTATACTAGATGTAGTGTGAACATTTTGCTGTTCATATTCTTTAAATGTATGTATCATTTGCTCTGCATTATCCATTTGGTACTTGGTCCTCATTATTCAGAATGCTGCTGTTGATCTGGCTGCCCATCTATAGACTCTAAAAGTCTATTGAGCCAAAAAGCTGTTATTGTTACGCTACTGAGAGGAGAGGAATGGAAATAATGGATGCTCTCTATATCTATATGCACAAATAGGTAAAGTGGATGCGCTCGCATAGGCAATGGGACCGATTTTCATAATGGTATTCCACAAACATGGTGCGCCAGTTCCTGTGATTAATCACATGCAGAAGCCAAGGAAACTCAAGTATTATGCCGCAAGAAGATGATGAAGGGATTTGCTTTGAGATGGTGACCTCCATTCTTGTGTCATTCCTCACCTCAGGCACTGAACTTGTTATATCTCACAGGCTGAGCAAGGTCAGGCCTGGTCAGGCTAAACCTTGAAGTAGGAAACTTCTAAGGAAAGGACTGGTGTTCTGGGAAGTCGAGTTGGTGACAGTGTGGGTGACATTTATTTCCTCTGAGTTAGTACTGAAGGAACACCTTAGCATGGTGCTGAAGCCCAATGCTTCTGTCCGTCTAACTGGACATTATATTGTCCTCATCACTGTAAGATATCTTACAGAGACAACCTTTTAGGTGAGTTATTAGGCCAAGGCACCAGCCACTCATGATCCCATAGCAATTTTCATCGGAGTGCAGCTATTAGTCATAAGAGTCCTACCACAGCTCTATTGAATCAATTGCTTCATGGTAGCCAGACTGGCATACTGGATAGAAGGGATGTGGTCTAAACCACTGAGCCTCTTGGGTTTGCCAATCAGAAGGTTGACGGTTCGAATCAACGTGACGGGGTCAGCTCCCGTTGCTCTGTCCCAGCTTCTGCCAACCTAGCAGCTCGAAAGCATGCCAATGCAAGTAGATAAATAGGTACCACTGCGGTGGGAAGGTAAACGGCATTTTCATGCACTCTGGCTTCCATCATGGTGTCCCGTTGTGCTAGAAGCGGTTTAGTCATGCTGGCCACATGACCTGGAAAGCTGTTTGTGGAAAAACACCGGCTTCCTCGGCCTGAAAAGTGAGATGAGCACTGCAACCCCAGAGTCGCCTTTGACTGGACTTAACCATCCAGGGGTCCTTTACCTTTTACCTTTTTTTACTGGATAGAGCGGGGGGAAACCAGATTAAACCCAAGTTCAGCTATGAAAATCACTAGATGGCTTTAACCATGTTACCATTCTTCATTGGACATGTTTGTTTTATGGTGTTAACTACCATGAAACAGTAAACACAGTAAGGCTGCAGTCCACACCCTTCTTCAATATAAAGCAGCCCTGGTATCTAGATATTTGGGAGAGGCCCATCTCTATTGAATGCTTGAAGTGACCTTCTCAGTGGCTGCACCCAGGCTCAGGGAATCTCTCTGGAAATTCCTCCTTAGGAATCTGAAATATACTCGGAGTCAGGTGTGGATTTCATGCTCTTTATTCAGCTCATAGTAGCGAGGAATGGAAGTTCCCCCAAAATGTCTGCTTTATATACATTATTTACACAATGGGCCCCACATGATTGGCTAATTCCCGGGATATTCCTGTATGCCAATCAGGTTGCGGATTCACTTCCTTTTTTTTTTTTAAACAAAATTTATTAGCATTTTCATAATATAACACAAACCCAACCCCACACCTACAAATACAAAAACAAATACAATTACACATAATGTCAGGATTCTTCTTCTTATTTATATACCTTACAAAAAAAAAATTCTAGTTCTAAATCTTGACGTTTGACTTCCTCCGCCTATTCACCTTCGGTTTTAAATCAATATACTATTTCCTTAACCACTTTTCTCTATATAAAAAATTTTAACTTTACTTAACGAAAAAAAACATACTTATCTTAATCTTTGCATTATAACCTAAATCATAACCAAATATTCTTATAGCTAAACTTATTTCTTCTATCCTTTATCATGCTGCTTTTAACTTAAAATTCAATATCTCCTTACTTATTTAAAATAAACTTGTAATTAAAAGACTTCACACTCCGATCTCGGATACCATGGCAGACCATTTAAATTATACATTTAATACTTCAACCCACTCCCCCTCTGTCCATTGTCTTTTTCTGTCTTTCTCCAGAACCAAATCTCGAATTGTCTTCCTCTGAGTGTCCACAGATCCAGGCAGCATCCACAACAAACCCCGCATCGAGCCTCAGGGTGCTCATCATCTCCATTCTGGGCTCCTCCGTTTCTTTTTGTTCTTCTTCTTGTAAAAATCTTAATTCCATGTCCCTTGCCCCCGAGCTGCCACCTCGGAGTCTGGATATTGTAAATTTTCCCGTTTCAGGTTCCTTTTCCCGGATTTGCCCAGCCATTTCAGACCATCCTTGGAGCACCCCTCCCAGCTCTTTGTCAAGGCTTGATTCCATTGTGTAAAACTTTTGAAAAGCCTCCTCTGTGGAAAGTAAATCCTTTTTATGAATAATTCCACTCAAAACTTGTAGTTTCCGATTAAGCAATTCCATCTGCAAGACAGTGAGCATTTCCTCATCCTTTAAACTAGAGTTCGATGCCAGTGCGAGCACAAAGTCCAGCATTTTAGGAGAGAGGGTGAGTATCAGATTTCAGTTCCTGTCTCTTCCTTCCTTTGTTTCAATTTTTTCCCACGACAAACCAAGTCGCCGCCATTTCTCCGAAGCCGGAGTATAAAGACCAAAACTTCAAGTGGAGATATTTTTTCCCCAGTTAACCCCCAAAGGGAAATCTCAACAGACTCAGTTTTCAATTTCCAAGTACTTTCTATTGATTGTTGTAGCAGCAGTCACTTAAAGAGTTAATTTCTTTCACCACCCGAAGGGAGGGAGGCGGGCTGCCTTTCTTCTTTCCCCCAGATCGTTCCAGGAATACAAAGAGTCAATCAATTACTCACAGCCTCTGGGTTCTTATCAGCTCCTTGAAAACAGGTAGAACTTAGACGCTCATCACAGGCTTTGTCACCGCATTTACATCCCGGTTGGGGCATGTCCCCTATAGCCCGGCTCCGTCGTCCCTTCACCCCCACTTCCCCTTTACAGGGGGAGCGAGGGAAGGGTTCGGAGCCACAACGGGCACAGCCGGGGAGCCCAGGGTGCGGGACGCTCTTCCCGCACCCCAACCGGAGCCCTGCTATGCGGCTGCAGGGCTCCTGACCCCCGGGATGAACTGGGTGCTTCGCAGCCGAAGCATCCCACGACCACCCATAATGGCGTCAGCCGCCGGAAGTCCTTCACTTCCACCTGGAGCTGGATTGGGTGGCTCCTGCGGACTAATCAGACTGCTGCATTCTGGATCCTATTGTTCTAGGACCAATCAGACTGCTGCATTCTGAATCCTATTGTTCTAGGACCAATCAGACTGCTGCATTTTGGATCCTATTCAACTCAGTACATAACAGAATCTCTTTCTAACTCCAAGCTGTGGTTTTCTGCTCAGAGATAAAGACTTTGTAAAGTTGGGCAAGTTTTTGGCCTGTTGGATTGGTTGCTTTTCCTTCCACTGACATATGCTTCTGTTTTTGCTGCTGCTTTTATCATTCACTTTTGACTTGCTCTTGTTGTTTATCTGATCATCTTTATAGCCTTCTTATATACTTGTTTTTATTAGGCTGTATCTGCATTTTTGTTAGTGTTGCCAGCTGCCTCAGACTCACCTTGTGTGGAAAGACAGGATCAATTTTTTAAATAATAATAGTCCTATCAAAGTTAGTTTTGCCACCCTTGATTCTTGCTGATATCAGTGGAGCTGGTTTGTACCCAACAGTCCTGAGAGCTGGAAGTTACTGAACAACCACTTACAACTATGGGGACAGACTTGTGTGACCATCAAGGGCATGGGGGGGGGGGGGAAAGCAGATACCTGAGATCATTCTCTAACTTACTCTAAGCTGCCAGTACAGTCGTACCTTAGAAGTCAAACAAGTTCCTGCAGCCAATCGGAAGCCGCGGAAGCCCAGCCTGACGTTTGGCTTCCAAAAATAGTTTGCAAACCGCAACAGCCACTTCCGGGTTTGTGGCGTTCGGGAGCCAAAACATTCGAGAACTAGTAAGCTGTTTGAAAGCCAAGGTATGACTGTATAGACTTCCTTACCTGTGTCTCAGGTTTGTGGCCAACGCTGGGACAATATTACAGTACAATGCTTTTTTTTCCTGGTTAACATTCTGGGAACACTTTCCTAGGACCACAGTGGAACTTGCTTCTGAGTGCAAATTAGTTAAATGTCAGTAATTTTTAAAATACTATTGGCGCAGTATTATTGCCATTTTGCTTTGTTTTCCTCATTCTATACTTGCTGGAAAGTATTACTCGAGGTTTCTCTGTCTTTTCCTTCTGCTCCGGTATGGGTATCTACCAAACTTCCCCTTTTAAGCTTTGGAGATGTAGTCAAGACTGTCCTAATACATTTGGCTGCCATGTAGAGGTGAGCAATGGGCTTGATTGGCCTAAAGATCTCATGCGGCTCTGTGTTCCTCATAACCCATCTTTCCACCCTCAGAAACTGCAAGCTGTGCTGTTGCTTATTTGTACAATATTTCAGAGTGACCCACTTTTGTTGTCATGTGCTTGGAAGGATCCCCATGCTGAGGAATTTGAAGACTAAGAGTCCACATTTGTCATAGGAAACGAATCTCCTTCTGGACGCCGGCAGTATTAACATGAAGCAATATGCAAGTCCAATGCCTACACAGACTGATGTCGAGTTAAAACTCAAGCCTCTGTCTAAGAAAGTGATACCTGCTACCTTTCAGTTCTCTTTATCATGTCCTTTCCTGAGGGAAAGGAAAGCAACGGGTGAAGACATGCAAAGCCTGGCAAGTCTGGTGAGTATGAAGCAAGCAGATATTGGAAATTTAGATGATTTTGAAGAAGATAATGAAGACGATGAAGAAAACAGAGGGAACCAGGAAGAAAAGGGTGCAAAAATCACAGTGCTTATCAACAAGCTTAATTTTTTGGATGAAGAGGATCAATTCCAGATCAAATCCATTTGTAGATCCTGATGCAACAGAGCTGAATTCCTTTGGAACTGATATGGGAGGTATAAAACTTTTGGATATTCTTATTGTTTATTATCTTAGGGTGGCATTGGATGTTACAGAAAGCTCAGGGTCTCCTGCTTCTCATTCTCTGTAAGTGTCTGGGACTGTATGTGTATTGATAATTGATAAGGAGCTGCCCAGAGACCCCGGGGTATAGGGGGGTGTATAAATTCAATAAATAAATAAATAAAACGGTATGTTGAAATTTCCTTCTCAAGTCCAGCCTTTGTCAACACACGGGTCGTTGTGCTACACCAGAAATGACTTGCCATACTGTCTTCACGTTAACCGATTGCAGCTTGAGAATCTGTGAAGTAGGGTCTAGGCATGCTTGAAAGCGTAGCTGTTGGCAAGTAATAATTGAAGGACCTGGGAGGGTGTATAAACTTCAGAATGGGGGGGGGAGGCTGATTGGTACTTATCCAATGTCTTATGGAGACAAGCTCCTCACTGTGTCAGAATATGTGGCTTTGCATTTTAAATGCAACTGCTTCACCTAACAGCTTAGTTCTGAATTTTTCAACTGAGCACTAATCTCTTGACACCGTTCATCAGTTCTCAACAGCTGAACTAATGACGAGAACAACAAAGGGACACCAACCAATCTAGAATGGCAGAATGGGCACACTTGGAGGTCTACCGTGTAGACGCGGTACACTTGGATTTTCTAAAAAGCTTTCAACAAACTCCAAGGCTCCTAAATAAACCTATCAGTCTTGGAAAGCAAAGCCTAGTCTTCTTACAGATTGGTAACTAGTTAAAAGGGGCTGCGAAGGTGGAAATAAATTGACAGTTTTCATAATGAGTAGAAAACCCCCCAAAAATCCATTTTGTGAGAATATTTAAATTATTTGTGACCTGGAGATGAAACCAATTCACGGCAGGATGCATATTTGCAGATGAACCAAATCATCTCAGGATTGTTACATTTGAAGGAAATAATAACGACAGGGAGGATTTAGCACAGGTACAAAGGTATTAGGACAAAAATTGAAAGAATTTATGAAGTTTCATTTCAATCTCCATGTCTAAATCTCTGCTCTATCACTGGGGATACTTAAGAAGCACAATTTCACCTGCTGTTTCAAACACCACTCTCTAGACAACTTATCGTTTTTTCATCATACAATCATCCTGTTCTCTTGGACGCGGAGAACTTCCTGCTTTGCTCCCCATGTCCCAGAACGACATGCATTGGAACCCTCTTGGAATATGACCCAAACACATGGTACTTAGATATACACAATGGTAGAAAAGGGGGCAAAACAGTGTTAACAGTGTTGTTAAAGCAGAGGTGAACATATCTTGGCATATCTTGTTTGAACAAGTTTCCAAATCTGTTGCCTTATTCACCCCGTCCCATTTTTCTTCTCATATATACATGGATTACAAGTTTTCCATAATACAAAGCATATTTCGTCAAAAGGTTCCGTTTCCCATAATTGCTCCAACAAGAGAAATGTCGGTTCTAATGTTGATTTTATGGGTTGGATGCAGAGAAACTTCCTCCCTCTCATGGCAAGGAAGATCCTTTGCTGAATGAAAATTGTCCATCTCTATCAATCTATTCCTGCACACCAAATCCACAAAAACTAGGACAAAACCCCTAGTAAAATATTTCTGACTAAGAAACACCTGAAGACTGGTGCTGATTGTGTCCTTGAGAGTAAGTACATTGAGTTCAGGTGGACTTACTCAGTGATGACTAGGTAATGCTTTTATTTGTTTAGCTATAAGCCATAACCAAACAGAAAGAACACTCAGAATTGAGCCACAAATGTAGCTCTTAATTCCCCGGTTGCTAGTGTGTGTGTGTGTGTGTATCACTTGGTTTTCATTATCAAACAGCAAAAAGCATGCAAACTCACTAGGTGTGCCACCAAGTTCTTGCAACTAAACTCTGACAATTTCTTTTCCATGGGAATCTTTATAAAGTCCACAGTCAGTAATATAATGGTCAATATCCTCTGCAACAGGTTTACAAAAGTTGCTAGTAAGAATCAACTGGATTGCATCCTTAGCAATATTACTTGTCTTCAGAACTATTTCCCAAATATGATTTGCACAACCTTATTTCATCACTGATTCACAGTGACATATATATATATATATATATATATATATATATATATATATATATATATATATATAGTTGTACCTAGGTTTTCGAACACAATGCGTTCGGGAAGTCTGTTCGACTTCTGGAGTGTCCGGAAACCAAGACATGGCTTCCGATTGGCTGCAGGAGCGTCCTGCAGCCAATGGGAAGCTGCAGAAGTCACGCCGGACGTTTGGTTCCTGAGGCAAAGTGTGCAAACTGGAACACCTACTTCTGGGTTTGCGACGTTCAAGTTCCAAGTTATTTGTGAACTAAGCTGTTCAAAAACCAAGGTACGACTGTAGTGACAACAAAAATAGTCAGCTGAAATTTCTGCACTACTCCCTTCAGTTTAAATTATTTTCCCCCTGAGGAGGGGAAGAACGGCAAGTCCAAAGGTTGCAGTGGAGGTTTATTCTGATGTTACAGATCATAGGGAGAGACTAAAGTAGCTCATTGACATTTACATGAAGGTCCCATTACATCACCAGAGTGAACTCAGCGAGCCAAATGTAACTCTGGGGGGACATAACAATAACATCAGTAGCAATTAGAACTGACATGAACTTCTACCGTGAACTTCAGCCTTAACTTACTTCGCTGTCAAGCCATCACATAAAAAGACAGCATGGAGGAACACGTCAATCCTAACCACATTTACGAAGACATCAGACCCAAGTAACATGACCTGACTCTGCTAAAAAAAAATAATAATCAGATGATGTTGCTCACTCAATAGCTATGTGAATGACTTGCATAATAACCTAAGCACTAGGCTTTGGGTTGGTCTGTAGCAAGCAAGAGACCAACCCAATGAATTTTTCTCATTCTATAATGTTTTTGGGGGACCTCTATTCCTCTCACAAATCTACCATCCCCAGAGCAGTTTAACAACCGATCCCACTTCCCAATGAACTCTAAGAATGGGTAGTTCAGTCGGTCAGAGCATGGTACGGATAAGAACAAGGTTTCAGGTTCGATCAGCTGCATATTCCTGAATTGCAAGGGATTGGACTCGATGATCCTCTGGGTCCCTTCCAACTCTAAAATTCTGTGATTCTATGATTCTATGAATGGTAGCTCTCTGGGAGGAATGGAGGTCTTCCAGCAGTGCCGGATTGAGGGTGTGGCAGGCCGTTGCCCCGCAAAGGGCGCTGAATCGAGGGGGCGCTGAACCAAGAAGATCCATAATAAAGGTAAAGGGACCCCTGACCGTTAAGTCCAGTTGTGGACAACTCTGTGGTTGCGGCGCTCATCTCACTTTACTGGCCGAGGGAGGTGGCGTTTGTCCACAGACAATTTCCGGGTCATGTGGCCAGCATGACTAAGCTGCTTCTGGCAAACCAGAGCAGCGCACGGAAACGCCATTTACCTTCCCGCCAGAGTGGTACCTATTTATCTACTTGCACTTTGACGTGCTTTCAAACTGCTAGGTGGGCAGGAGCTGGGACCAAACAACGGGAGCTCACCCTGTTGCGGGGATTCGAACCGCCAACCTTCCTAGGCTCAGTGGTTTAGACCACAGCGCCACCCGTGTCCCCTTTGTGATGGTAAATGGTAAATACTTTAATTCCTGAATCCAGGTCACAGGCTCACCCTGTTCATACACAAATACGCCCTTAAGACAGGATTTGTAAGCAAAAGACAATGGGGAGGCTTTTCCCATTTCCTTCCTCCTTGCAGAGAAACATTTCACAGGGATTCGAACCACCGACCTTCCGATTGGCAAGCCCTAGCTCAGTGGTTTAGACCACAGCGCCACCTGCATCCCATAATAGATCCATAATAGAGAAGACCAAATTTTGGGCCCGCACAGGGCGACATTTTATGAAAGATGACAAAAGTCAGAGCTAACCCAACTTCAAATAGAGGACCACCCTCTGTAAAGTTGGATACATGGGTCATGGCAATTGTGCTAGCTGCACTGGATTCTTAAAGAGACAGTGCTTTTATCCTGAGGCCTTTATTTACAACGCTATATACGTTTTTTATAAGTGCACATTAAATACAAAGACACATTTAGCATCTCATCTAGTTTAGCCCTCTAACTACTACAAAGAGCTCCTTTCTGCAACGACCTGGGGTGGCTTTTTATTAAATTTCAACTTCTCTAGACAAAACCGTGTCTTTCCTTCAGTATCTTTTTTTTTTTTTTTTAAACCCACCATTTACTGAGGTTTGGTAATATGCACATTGATTTAAATTTAATTGAGCAATTAAAAGTCTGCTGATTACACTAAATAATTAGTTGGCAGACCTAATCCAAACTGCAGATTATTTCCCCTTTAACGTGTTGCATATACATTAGTTGCACTCAACAGAACCATTTAAAAAGCTATAGGCCACCTGTTCCCAAGTTTCAAGGGATATCTCTTGTTTTTCAACCCCCACACAGTGGCCTCAGTCTAACAGCACAATCCATTACATGCCTAGACAAGTGTAAGATCCATTGAGTTCAATGGTCATTTTAAATAGCTATGTGGGTCCATTTTTTATCCATTATGTTACAATTTTTACTACAGGGTGCGATAAAAAGCAATGGCAATATAGCAAACAGAATATGGAAGGGTGTTAAATTAAAATAGGGTTATATATATATATATATATATATTTTAAAAAACAGCAATTAGCTTGGCTTTGCCTGTAAGAACTGAGGAGTAGGAAGATCAAAGACGAGTCCCTCAACATTCTGCGACGGCCTCTCAACCTTCAAACTTCCCAACCCCTTTGAACATGAAAGCTTGTGTGTTAGGCTTGCCAACATATGGAAGCACTCGATGATGGTCAGTCCCAATGTGTGTCCCCTACTGTGAACAAAGGCAAAGGAAATTGGATGCACAAGTGCACACCTGCTTATTAAATATTACCTGAAAGTCCCATCAAAGATATGGTTGGAGGAAAGGGAGAAGTTATTTCCTTATGGCTGCTGCTGTTATCTTTGTGTTTCCCAGTGACTGTTGCTACAGACCCTCCAGGTGTCCCTGTTTTTCAGGGACGTCCCTGATTCAGAGAAGCCGTCCCAGTTTCTGATTTTATCCCTTTTCCTCAGGACATCCCTATTTTCATCACATAAATTTTGGAGAGTATGGAGTTATGCAGCACCCCGAGCCAAGGAGATAAGTAACTGTCCCGCTTTCCCCCAAGACATCCCTATTTTCATCGGAGAAATGTTGGAGGGTGTGGTAGGATGCCCCTATTTTCATTGGAGAAATGTTGGAGAGTATGGAGTTATCCGACCCCTGAGCCGTCTGAAGGAAATCCTGTATAGGGAAGGGTTGTTTTAAAAAAAAATAATTATTGTTTTATTATGTTTTTAATAAAGGAGGATTATTCAAGAAGGATACTGACAAGCTGGAACGTGTCCAGAAGAGGGCAACCAAAATGGTCAAAGGCCTGGAAACGATGCCTTATGAGGAACGGCTTAGGGAGCTGGGTATGTTTAGCCTGGAGAAGAGAAGGTTAAGGGGTGATATGATAGCCATGTTCAAATATATAAAAGGATGTCATATAGAGGAGGGTGAAAGGTTGTTTTCTGCTGCTCCAGAGAAGCGGACACGGGGCAATGGATTCAAACTACAAGAAAGAAGATTCCACCTAAACATTAGGAAGAACTTCCTGACAGTGAGAGCTGTTCGGCAGTGGAATTTGCTACCAAGGAGTGTGGTGGATTCTCCTTCTTTGGAGGTTTTAAGCGGAGGCTTGACAGCCATCTATCAGGAATGCTTTGATGGTGTTTCCTGCTTGGCAGGGGGTTGGACTGGATGGCCCTTGTGGTCTCTTCCAACTCTATGATTCTATGTTGGAAGCCACCCGGAGTGGCTGGGGCAACCCAGTCAGATAGGAGGGGTATAAATAGCAAAATCATCCTTATGGAATGGGACGTCCCTATTTTCATGTTGGAGAAATGTTGGAGGGTGTGTTGCTCTAAGGCTCTCAGATTTGATGCTTTAGTGGGATGTCAAAGAAATAAAGAACTATCTGACTTTTAGAAGACATCTGAAGGCAGCCCTGTTCAGGGAAGTTTTTAATATTTGATGAATTATTGTATTTTAATCTTTTATTGGAAGCCACCCAGAGTGGCTGGGGGAAACCCAGCCAGATGGGTGGGGTATAAATAATAAATTATTATTATTATTATTATTATTATTATTATTATTATTATTATTATTATTATTAAATGTTTCAGTTGAGGGACACATTATTTCAGGAGTAATCTGTCAGGGGGCAGGGTGGTGGGCAAGACCTGACCCCAAAAATGGGTAATTTGCAGGATTGTTTAGATAGCGAACTGTGCTATACACTTCTGTCTCTGTCACTTTCACACCCACGCCACTAGGGTTGCCATATTTCAAAAAGTAAAAAAACCAGGACACCCCGAAAGTTGTTGAGCTTTTGGGGGGCAGGCAGAGGCTGTGGGACCCTGGCAGCTGCCCAAGAATGCCGGGATTTGCTTCCTATTTTCTTCTGATGTCCTAAAATGATGCAGCATGCTGACTTTATAGGGAACATGTTAAGGCAAATAAATATCTTGTCAGCATACAAAGTGAATAGGATAATAGCCTCAGGCTGGCTCAAGTGACCAAACCTAATTTTCTTCCAGCCTCAGGTGATTTATGACAGATTTCCACCAGCATTTCTTTTGAGCTTTTCTCTCTTTTGTATAGTTCACCTTGTTCAGACTACAGTAAGCCCATGTCTGGATGTCTTTTTTTTTTTTTTAAGACATTTATGATAATCAGCATTTCCAGGTGGGAACTATTCAATGACCTGAACAGGTTAACAAGTCTATCCATACTTTATATTAGAAGTAGTTGACATACCCAAGAGTATGTCACTTCCTCTAAATGTTGCATCTCCTCCTCCTCTATATTTTTTCTGGCCTGTGTTCCTCCTTTCTGTCACTGTTGCATCTTTGGTGGTTGCGTTCTTGGAAAAGGCAGAATCCTGCTGGGTGATGCCCCGTAAGTGGTGACCGTGGTAAGCAAGGCAGCGACAGTGTCAGAGACCAGACTGAGGATTACAGCTCTGAAGAGGAATGATGGGAACCTCCCCCTCTTCCTGCTCCTGACCAGGATCCTGAATCTGCTCAGGAACAGCGGAGCAGCATAGATTCAGAGAACTGGTTTGCAGAGGGACATAGTTCGGAAAACAACAGCTGGGCAGAGCTGAGTGGGGGAACAGCTAGAAGAAGCAGAACAGAGAGAGAGAGAGAGAGAGAGAGAGAGAGAGAGAGAGAGAGAGAGAGAGAGAGAGAACTGACTCCCCTTCTCTAGAAAGTATCCAGCCTATCTCTCCAAAGGCAAGGAGAGCTGATAAGGTTACTATGCAGAAGGCTCAGTGGTTGCAAGATCAGGTTGCAAGAAGGGGAAGTGATGATGACTGGGGGGGGGAGGAGGAGGAAAACTTAACTGGGAGCACCTTTGCTCTGAGAATAGCTGCTGTGTTATTTTGCTGTGATCATTAAACACTCTTAAACTGGTAAGGGACTCTAATTGCTTTGTTCTACTGCTGCTCAACCAAAGGGGGGGGAGGAAGCTGTTCTCCGAAGCCTGACAGGCAGGGGTGGTACCTTCCCGTTTCTCCTCAGGCAGCGAAATGGGATGGGCAGTCACTGGGAGAGCCAGCATGGTGTAGTGGTTAAGAGCGGTAGACTTGTAATCTGGTGAACCGGGTTCGCGTCTCCGCTCCTCCACATGCAGCTGCTGGGTGACCTTGGGCTAGTCACACTTCTTTGAAGTCTCTCAGCCCGACTCGCCTCACAGAGTATTTGTTGTGGGGGAGGAAGGGAAAGGAGAATGTTAGCTGCTTTGAGACTCCTTCGGGTAGTGATAAAGTAGGATATCAAATCCAAACTCCTCCTCCTCCTTCTCTTCTTCTTCTTCTTCTTCTTCTCTTCTGAGAGAAGGCATTGCCTTCTTTGCTGCAGCTGTTGCAAAATGTGAGCTAATGGGGAGGGGGGCTCGTCTTCAGAAGACTTCTAGGGCACCACCTCAGCTCAATGTTGGTTGACATATAATTTATACTGTCGTTACATTTCAACACCCCATTAATTTCAGCACAATTTCAGCGTGTGGGGGAGGGCCACAGGGGCTGCTACAAATTGTTAGGGGCACAGAATTTCAACACTCAATGCTGCCTCAATATAGCTGCATGCTCCGTTGAAAACAACTTCTCTATTTGAACGAGGAAGTGACCTCTCCAGACAACAGAACAACTCTTCTTTTCTTATCTCTGCTGCCAAGATCTCCCAGGTGATGCAGACGCCACTAGGCAGTTGAATGTGCATGCATACTCCATCTGTTTCCCTCCCACCCACCCCCTCCATGTGGCCCTGAACGCTGGCAATCCATGCTATGCCACTGGGTAAACGATGTGCAGTACTGAGGTAGGTGGACCAAAGATCTATCTCAGGATAAGGCAGCTTCCTCCATTCCTAAGCTGGAACACAGACCTGGCTCCTTCCCATCCTGCTCCCTGTGCAGAAGTGCCACAAATGCCCATTGTCTATGCCACTTATGGCAAACTGCAAATGGTTGGAGACCCATAGCCTCTGTATTACTGCAGAATGGCTCATGGCCCTTCCTCGCATGGTCTTGACACATGAAGCCAACAAGAATTAAACTAAATTTATGTATTGCAGCTGGTGCAAAAATAAACGAATCCTTGCATAATTTTTGCTAGAAAGGAGAGTGTGCTCTGCTAACCTAAGGCAGAGCCGTGCCTTAAATCACAGTCTTGGATTCAGTCAAACCACAGGCAGATTATATATTATATAATTTTGGAAAGCTGGCTAGGGCACGGTATAAAAAAGGAGGAAAAGAAAAGCTGTAAGGACATTTCTATTTGTCTGTAGATCCCCAGACAGCCCCGAGAACACCATATTCTTTGAATAAAGCTTTCATTTTACTGTACATCACTGGAAAATTAACAGGCATCCTTTGTTCTCTTCCATAATTCATATTCTTTGTTTTAAATATTGGATTGTGCTGATAAATTAAATGGAGAGAGTGTTTTAACACACAATTCTGGGACCCTTTTTTTTGCCGCGACTTTCTTCATTTTCCCTGTGGCTCATTCAGAAGTAGTAATAACATTAACATTGCTAATCAAAGAAATCTTGATTTCTTAATTATGCATTGCAAGGGCAGGCAACTCCAGCTGCTCCATTCCAGGTCTGGATAGAGAAAATCCTTCCAAAGGATTCGCTGCCCTGGAGCCTGAACAGAGGCGATGGCTGAGGTGGGAAGCGGAGAAAAACCGTGCCAAAAAGCTGTTCACAGATGTAATGGAAGAGGAGCCAAGGTTAGAGCCAAGAGATGTATCTGGACACAATGCAAGGGGGCAAGATTGGGATGGAGACCAGGAAGGAAGAGGTCGGAACAGATGCAATGAACAGGCAAGAAGCAGCAGGGTGTGTTTATGGAAGTAAGGAATAAGAGCAACAAACACCGAGGAACATAGTTGCTCAGGCAACGGTTGGAACACAACCTGGAAATATAATGGGAGCTCAAGGTTAGCAGGAGCCAATGAATGAGGTAGCCAGGGGCGTAGCGGGGGGGGGGCATAGGGGGCGGGCCGCCCCATGTTCCATAATGGAGGGGGTGACAAATTATCAAGGAACAATTACTGCCCTACTAGGGCAGTTCATAAAAAACTTTTTTTAAAATGCCTGCTCCAAAGGTCTTATCTTACTATACTAGGGATTATATAGCTATATATGAAATTTCATGCATATCGGTTAATATCTTGACCCTCCTCCACCAAAATAGCTGTTTACTTGGCTGTTTTCCTATGTCATGAAGGCTGAAATTTCAGTTCGGTGGAGTACTTACTGTTCCCAACCCTAACCCTGTGGAAAGCCATCTAATTAGACTTTAATTTGATTTTGAGATGTTTTTCAGGAGGCAATTTAATTATTGTTTGATTTTATACCAATGTTACGTATCTGATATTAGCCACCCTGAGCCCGACTTCGGCCGGGGAGGGCGGGATATAAATAAAAGTTTATTATTATTATTATTATTAGTCATTATTCCTTTGTAAGAAAATGTGAACTAACGTAAAACCATTTTTGCGGGGGGGGGGAATCAATTAGGGGGGTGACAAGAAATTTTTCGCACCGGGTACCACCTGACCTTCCTACGCCTCTGGACGTAGCTAAAAGGGAACAGAGACTTACGATGTTGAGTTAAACCAGGCCAAACTCTTTGTCCTTGAAGGTCAGTATCATCTACTCTGACTGGCCGCCGGACTTCTCCAGGTTCTTAGCCAGAGGTATTTCATATCACCCCCTGCCTGAGCTTTTTAAGTCCAGGTGCCAAGGTGTGAACCTGGGATCTTCTGCGCATAAAGCATGTGATCTAACCCAGAGCTATGGCCCCTTTCCATAGCCATGGCTTCTTCTGCAGACCTCCTTCCAAGCTGAGAATGCTAGAAGGTTAGTAACAATGGTCACCATCTCCAGGGTTGTCTACAGGTAAATGAAAGCACAAATAGACCAGAAGCTTTTCTATTAGGAATTCTAGGTCCAGAAAAGACTATCTATCCTGGGTGTCCTGCCAACTGATACGAAAAGAACCCATGTTCGTAAATGTACAGTGGTAATATCAAAAGTAGGGTTAGGGCCATTGTGTGTAGACATCACTTGATCTCTCGCCACTTGAAGACTCACGGCTAAATGTGCTTACCAATTTCACAGAAAACTGCTTAAGATGTTAGAGAAATCCCTGTACTGTTGTTAGATCCCTGATGGGGGTAAAAGTTAAGTCATGTGGCATCTTAACCACATAATCTAACAAATGTTCACTCAGATTCAATGCTGTTTACATAATAATACTAATACTAATACTAATACTAATAATAATAATAATAATAATAATAATAATAATAATAATAATAATAATTTATTTGTACCCCGCCCATCTGGCTGGGTCTCCCCAGCCACTCTGGGTGGCTTCCAACAAATATTAAAATACATTAAAATATCACAGATTAAAAACTTCCCTAAACAGGGCTGCCTTCAGTCCCTTTTCATAGGACTGAAACCCAAACGATACATTTCACACTAATTGTTTTTCTAAGTTTTCCAAGGCTTTTCGTTACTTTTATGTCACCCTGCTGATTTTAATCCCAAATGCAAATTCTGGTTTGTTTGTTTTTTAAAGGGGGGGTATTATTATTTTCAGGAAATGTCTTGAATTCTATAATAGCACAGTAGCACAGTACATGTTTCAGATGATCTCATTATTAGAAGATCCTTCGAAATTTTAAGTTTTCATCCTGCGACCCTCCTTTAAATTGGCACCACTGGACAATATCTTTCTATTTCCCCTTTGAAATAATCTTGTACCAGCTTTTCAGTCCTTGAATAGCTTGTTTTTAACTTTGTGGCAACTACAAAGGAGCTGTTTATGGGAGCTGAATATACAGCAAGGGCAGAATAAATTGGTTCAGAAAGCAGATTTATACCACTTTAGCTGTGCAGCATAAAATATCACCTTCAAGTGAGTGCAAACGAGCACTTTTTAAAATAGGACACGACTGACTGTTTTATTGGCGGGGGGGCAGGTCATTATCTGAAATGGATTTGTGTGCTGTCCCCCCCAGGAGAAGATATACAATTATTTTTGTACACTCTGCCTTCAAATTGCATCCTTTCGTTGAGGGGTGGGATCAGTCTTCAAAACAGCAGATGGAAGATGTGGTTAGAAATGTTATGTAGAAATAAAACCCTCACATTTGCTTCACTTACATAAACCAAAATCTGGGATATATTTCTGTCCCGACATCTTGTATGAATGAGTAATCTGGCTGGCTCCCTGACAAATCTGTGGATGGCTTAATTTTGAAATCTGAAAAGGCGCAAGACATTTGCCCATATATACAGATGGACGTGTGACAAACAGACTCCATGATAAATCCATAAAAACAATAAGCCAGGTGTAGACATTTTTAAAGGACAGTACAAACATTTAATGTGTTGTGTGGCTATCTTCAGGGATGAATTTGTGTGAACTGTCCCTGGAAAATAGGACACTTGGAGTGCCTCCCCACCCGTGCTAGGAGCCCCGCCCCCAGGACGCATGCTCCACCCCTTTGGATGGCGCGCCCCGCCCCGTGACACGCGCCAGCCCCACCCCTGCCTGCTGTCTGCCCCCATTGCCGGAGCATGAAGCTCCGCCACTGTGTAGAGTCAGCATGGATGGGGAAACTGAGGGTGAGACCAGAGTGCAGAACACCATACAACATTTTCACATTGGCATTTTGTGTTCAGGCATCCTGTTTGAAATAGTAAATGCAGAACGTAGATTCCAAAAGGTGAAATTGCTCGAGATTGATTAAACTGGCATAGAAAACAGTGACTGTGGAGAATATGCACCTTCAGTAGCTCAATTTTGGACTCTTGTGGTGGTGGCGGTGTTCCCCACCCACCCACACAAATTTTCAAAAATATATGTGGCTGAGTTTCTCACGAAACCGGTGAGATCTTAAATGTGACTCGTACAATAATCAATTTCCAAGCAAGGTAAAAAAAGGTAACAGTAAAGGACCCCTGGATGGTTAAGTCCAGTCAAAGGCGAATATGGGGTTGTGGCGCTCATCTCGCTTTTCAGGCCAAGGGAGCCGGTGTTTGTCCAGGGTCATGTGGCCAGCAGGACTTAACAGCTTCTGGCACAACAGAACACCGTGACAGGTGCCAGAGCGCACGGAAACGCTGTTTACCTTCCCCGCCGCAGCAGTACCTATTTATCTACTTGCACCGGCGTGCTTTCGAACTGCTAGGTTGGCAGGAGCTGGGACAGACCAACGGGAGCTCCCCCTGTCGCAGGGATTCGAACCGCCAGCCTCCCGATCACCAAGAGGCTCAGTGGTTTAGACCACAGCGCCACAGGATAAATGCAAGTGATTTAAGTGATTCCTTCCTTTGAAGTGCCATCGTATCTACAGTAGAACAAGGAAGTGTACTGGGGTGATTTTTCGTGGAGAAGTGGTGTCGATACTTGGCATCTCAAATCTTTAACTCTCTTCAGTCTACAGGAGTTTGAGGTAGAAGTTGCATCGCCAGCATTGATTGCTGCAGTCTCAGGCTTTCCATCCATGCTTATCACTTTGGACTGTAATCCCTACTGTCTCTTCAGTTACATGACTTGGAGGATTTCTGCAGACAGTGCACTGATGAAGAATGAATACCATGTGGATCAATTAACTGCTTCATCCTCCAATACGATACGGGCTGTTGCTCCCCTTCATTCACATCCATTAGGCTGCACGCCCTAGTGACACCATGGATTTCTTGTGCTAGCTATTGTTATCGCATCTATTAGTGACACAGAAAGACAGAATGTTTATTCGTGAGGCGTAGGAAAAGGTCTCATTTCATGTCAGGAGTTCCACAATCTTAAATCACTCCCATTAAATAGAAAACAAAAAGGGTTTTGAATATGAATGTTCTTGGAGCAGAACTATGAGACTGCTCATATGGCAGTTATAGTGAAATATGCTTGTCGGGTGTCAGGAGTCCAGGTTCCCAGCTTGATAACACAGTAAGTGTAGATAATTAAAAAGGAGGATTTATTGCAAAAACAAACAGATAGCTCCGGACAGCTCTAACGCAGCCGCCGGCATTATCACTCCAGGTGACCCTTCTCAAGACTGCTTCCTGTGTCTTCAGAATATATTGAACTTTCACACCTTACGTCTTTGTTTTGCTTCCTGTCTAGAAGCCCTCCCATTCGCTGACTCCTTGGACTGATTAGATCATCTCCAACCCCTTCCATTTCCGATAGACTCTCTCCGTGTCTGTTCGCGCCTATTTGAGCTTCTGGAGAGCTTTGGCTGTGTTCCAGCCTGCTCTCAGCCACTGCCTCATCAGCCAGCCTGTCAAGGTCAGGCAGAGCCGAAGTCTGCAGCTGCTGGCTCTCCCCTGGCTAACATCAAAGCTTCTCTGTTCCTGGCTTCTTTCTGCAGTTGGCTGCAAACCTTCTCTTGGAGCTGGCTCATTCCTGACATTGGATATGTTTGTTGGTAGCCGATGGGTCTCAAACTCTTGGTGAGTTTAGGATTCCTCCTGCATGTGAAGACAGGCTCCGATGGACTAAACGGACAAGAGTGGGTCCAACAGTCAAGAAAGCAGTTTCTTAATATGTGGTGGAGCTGTAAAAGAGTAAAAGAGGATTAGGAAATAATTCATAATGAATTGAAAAAAAATGTTTAAAAGTACTTTCCCCCCAAAAAACAAACCCAAAGTCCTATTTGTTGGGGATAATCCAGATGGAAATTCCCAGCTGTCAAAAAAAAGGTTATTTATGTATGCCACTACTGCGGCCCATGTTTTGTTAGCCCAAAAATGGAAAAGCAAAGAAGAATGGCAATTTAAACTGATGGAATATGTGCAGCTTGTGGACCTAACATATAGAACAGGAGAACAAGAAGATTGGGAAATGTTTGTTGAATATATGGGGGGGGAATTGTGTACACTTGAAAACATTAGCAGCATTAAGATAAATTCAACAGTGTAAATAAATAAGTTTGATGGATGTAATAATGGAATACTGAATGGTTTAGTTTAGGTAAAATATGGAGGGATTTATGATATGCAAAATGAACCATGGAAAGAGAAGAAAGGAAGTCATTGATATTTTAAGGTTGTTTAAATTAGTATTCTAATTTAAGCCAGTTTGGTGTAGTGGTTAGGAGCGGCAGACTCGTAATCTGGGGAACCGGGTTCGTGTCTGCACTCCTCCACATGCAGCTGCTGGGTGACCTTGGGCTAGTCACACTTCTCTGAAGTCTCTCAGCCCCACTCACCTCACAGAGTGTTTGTTGTGGGGGAGGAAGGGAAAGGAGAATGTTAGCCGCTTTGAGACTCCTTCGGGTAGTGAAAAGCGGGATATCAAATCCAAACTCTTCTTCTTCTTCTTCTAAATTGTAAAACAGAAACACACACACACACCGGTCTATATCTATCTATCTATCTATCTATCTATCTATCTATCTATCTATCTATTTTTATCTATCTATCTATCTATATGGCGGTTTCTGCACATGCTGTAGAGGGAAGTGAGGGGCAGATGAGGCCTGCCAACCTGGGAAGGTAAACATACAAACCAACATAACCGGCTGATAAATGATAATTCCAATATCACATAATTTTACAAATGCTAATCAAACAAAACACATGCAGTTTGACCAAATCAAATGTATGATAAATCAATGTACACGTAATATGTCCATGCTAAAACTCCATAGTAAGTGCGAAGGTTCATGTATGGAGGTACAAGAGAGGATCCAACAAGTCCAGTGCCGTCTATACAAATCAGATGATAGTTCCAAAGGATGATAAAGCATAATCTGGCGATGATGTATGTAGTATCATAACAATCCAACGTATAAATGTGATGTTCCCGCAAGGAATCGGAGCAAACAAAAGGACAAGGATATCCAGATTATTATCCCTGTTTCGCCATTTGGCTTCATCAGCTGAATAAATACTAAATAATATAAGAAACATGAGGTCAATAATCCAACATATATGTCCAACCTACATAAGGATATAAATATATACATACCAGTTGAAGATAATATACAAGCAGAGACCTTACAGGCACTCCGAAGGTAGCCTATCTAGAAGAAGACAGGCTCTGATCCACTATATTCTGCTCTGGTCAGACCTCACCTGGAATACTGTGTCCAGTTCTGGGCACCACAGTTCAAGAAGGATACTGACAAGTTAGAACGTGTCCAGAAGAGGGCAACCAAAATGGGCAAAGGCCTGGAAACAATGCCTTATGAGGAACGGCTTAGGGAGCTGGGTATGTTTAGCCTGGAGAAGAGAAGGTTAAGGGGTGACATGATAGCCATGTTCAAATATATAAAAGGATGTCATATAGATGAGGGAGAAAGGTTGTTTTCTGCTGCTCCAGAGAAGCGGACACGGGGCAATGGATTCAAACTACAAGAAAGAAGATTCCACCTAAACATTAGGAAGAACTTTCTGACAGTAAGAGCTGTTCGGTAGTGGAATTTGCTACCAAGGAGTGTGGTGGAGTCTCCTTCTTTGGAGGTCTTTAAGCAGAGGCTTGACAGCCATCTGTCAGGAATGCTTTGATGGTGTTTCCTGCTTGGCAGGGGGTTGGACTGGATGGCCCTTGTGGTCTCTTCCAACTCTATGATTCTATGATTCTAAACCTCGAGACAGACGGATGCCAACAACAGGATCTGATATATCACAGATGCTCCATGTGATTAAGCTGCCAGGTAATAGGGGCAACCAACACATGGAAACTTACAAGGATGAAGGTCCTTCTCCCCCATGCACCCATGCATGCAGTATTAGCTGAAGACCAAGATTATTGTAATGGTACGAGGCTGCGAGAATGTATTAGAATGGTTGACACCACAATGATTCTATCCACTCGCTAAAGTAAGCTCTACAGAAGCAGGTAAGAGCTTTCTTAGTCTAGAAAGTCATAGGAACATCAGAAGCTGCTTCATATAACCAGATCACACTACAGTGGTACCTTGGTTCTCAAACTTAATCCATTCCGGAAGTCCGTTCCAAAACCAAAGCGTTCCAAAACCAAATGCAAAACGGATTAACCCCATAAACAGTAACTTAACATGAATTTTGCTATCTAACAAGACCATTGAGCCTTAAAATGAAAGCAATAATCAATGTATTGCACTATAAAATAAATAAGACAGTATTGTAGATAATAAAATTAAAATTAATTTTTCCCTTACCTGCACTGATGATAGTCCTTGTTTGGATGGGGGGCTTTTATCCATTTCTGCAGTCACACAATCAATCAATCAATCAGTAGCTGAACTGGGTTCCACACAGTCACAAAAACAAATGAACTGGAAAAGCCTCAAAAACACAAAATAAATAGCAAAAACAAAAGCACCAAACTTAATCTGTTCCGGAAGTCCGTTTGACTTCTGAAATGTTCAAAAACCAAGGCGCAGCTTCTGATTGGTGCAGGCGCCCCAGAAACAGTAGCCAACAGCTGCATCGAATGCCTTTGCTAGTGAAATGAACCATTGAAGTGTTGGAGTTGTTTAGTCAGGGTTAATCTTGTATACCTCTTGATGAGGTCCGTTCCTTGATGAAACCATACCCATGAAACGGGGGACAACAAGCTAGCCACCCATCGGAGGACAGACGAGGACGCCTGAGAGACTTTGCACTATCACTTTACAGTATATAAATATTGCACACCGAACTCTGCACCTTCAGAGCTGATCATTTGGATAATAAGCCATAGATCATGCCTTCGAGTAGATACTTCCTTACATGTTTTATGTGATTTCAGTCTATTTGTGGATATAAATAATTTCTAGTTTAAATATTTTCATAATATTCTCGTGGTTCATATTGTAGTGTCTTTCACGGTTTTGTGTATTTTATATTGGGCATCGAATGTTTGGCTTCCGAAAAACGTTCGAAAACCGGAACACTTATCTCCGGGGTTTCGGCATTTGGGAACCAAGGCGTTTGAGAACCAAGGTAACACTGTATTTGTCTATTTAGCCCAGTATTGTCTCCTTTGACTGCCAGCACCTCCCTAAACCATGGGGTCTTTCCTATCATCTGGCAGATCAGCTACCTGATGCAAACGGCGAGGGTTACGAATGTGCCGAACCCGGAAGTACTAGAATGGGTTACTTCCGGGTTCGGTGGTTTGCGCATGCGCATAGGCGTCAAATGACGTCACGCGCATGCGCAGAATCACGACCCGCGTCTGCACAGAAGCGGCATTGCCGGGGTGCAGACTGCTCATAATGCGAATGGGGCTCCAGAATGGATCCCGTTCACATCCAGAGGTACCACTGTCTTTTTAAACTAGAGATGTCAGGATACAGACCTGAGGCCACCTGCATGCTGCTCTACCATTGCATATGCTTCTCCCCCAAGCAAAAATAATACTGGATGAAGAAGACCCTTTATTTATTTATTTATTTTACCATGGCTCAGTTAAGCTAGCATCAAAACAAGGAAGATACGGGGTGACTTTTAGGGGTACATTTCTCCCACCCCACAAATACCTTAAGAGCTAGCTAGGTGGACTTCCTAGGGCCTTGGCACGTCAGTATGGTCCCTCTGCTTTTCCACACTTGCCAAAAAGATTTGAACAGACTGGGGGCCGAAGGTGGGGTAGGGGCCTGTGCTTTTACGAACAGCTTGATCTGAAGAAATCAATGGGTGAAGCTTAGCATGCCTCTTGAAAGTGTCTGTATAAACTGTTGGCTAGCACTCAGTGTCCAAAACCCATGGGATTCTTGGCGGAGTTAGGGGCAGGGCTCTTAGCTGCTAGGTCTAGGGGAAATATAGAGAGAGGGAACGACTGCCTAAACATGATCTCAATCTGGCTGGAAATTTCCCTGATCTGAGTAGCGCAATAATTGCACAGCAACTTTGCTCCAAGACTGGACCGCTTCCTTAAGCTCTGCTCCCCGAGATTTTGGATGCTTTGCAAAATTCTGTTGGATGGGAAATAGAAGAAAATTTGAGGACAATGAAAATTTCACTGAAATATGGCAAGGTGGTTTCAGGTGAAAATGGAAAAGACACTTTCTGGTTCTGCTGTCAGTTTACACACACACACACACACACACACACACGGCCTGCCCATCCAGCAGCAATTTAATAATACAGTATGGTCATTTCTGGTGCTCTGGCAGCTGGAATTTCAAAAGCTGGTAACTTCACATCATTTCCCATCCATAACACTGGAATGTGTCATCCAATTAATTCATAATGTTTACTATAGCAGTTATCTTTAATCACGGCGCATAATATTTGTACTCAAAGAGGCTGGGAATGATAAGCACTCTACATTTTGATTACAGCTGTAAGGCTTCATTGATATTACAAGCAGTCTTGCGCACACACAAAACAGGATTATCAGGCCCACCTCAGTGTGTTGCGGCGCCATGTGGCCCGACAACTTACAGGAAAATAGGCAGGAGTGATAAAATACAGAAAACAAAGGCAGGCTGGTGCCATGATGACGGGACACAGCCATTGCACAGCCGATATGAGAAACAAGCCGGTTTTCCCTGGTTCCTATCCCAGGCTGCTGGTGGTGAAGCAGGAACTGCTCAAGAAACGTGAGAAGGAGATGAACAGGTTAAATCTGTAATGACACACTAGGCAAGGGATTTGAGGCATAATATTCAGATTGCAGATTGGGAAAGGTTATGGAAAACAGATTTGAAATTTACGGCGTGTTGTACACTGAAATAAAATTGAATGAAAATGATGTATCGGTGGTATTTGACTCCTAGTAAGCTAGCAAAAATGTATAAACCAAGTACAAATGTCTGCTGGAAATGCAAAGAAAAAGAAGGTATATGTGGTGGTCGTGTAAGGTAATGAAGGCTTTCTGGGAAATGATATACAATGAACTGGGGGGGGAAGTTTAAAATAACTTTTGTAGAAAAAAAACCAAAAAAACAACAGTGTGATGCAGCAGCAAACCAGCAGCCTTCTTATCCCAAATGAACATAAAAGACTTCATGTATGTGACAACAGCAGCACGGATGCTATTAGCCCAGAGATGGAAAGAAGAAAAAGTCTTTATCAGAAAGGAATGGCAAACCAAGCCGCTAGACTATGCCGAAATGGCAAAACTGACAGGAAAGCTCAAGGACGAAGAAGACAAAAACTTCAAGAAAGAATTGGGGGGGGGATTTATAATTTATTTAGGAGACTACTGTAAGCAGATGAAAATATTAGCTGGATTTTAATTTCACTTGTAATGTAACAAATACTATGGACAATATGGATAGATATAAATTATAGATAATGAAATACAGTGGTAGCGCAGGTTACATACGCTTCAGGTTACATACGCTTCAGGTTACATACTCCGCTAACCCAGAAATAACGCTTCAGGTTAAGAACTTTGCTTCAGGATAAGAACAGAAATTTTGCTCTGGTGGCGCAGCGGCAGTGGGAGGCCCCATTAGCTAAAGTGGTGCTTCAGGTTAAGAACAGTTTCAGGTTAAGAACGGACCTCCGGAACGAATTAAGTACTTAACCAGGGGTAAGGGACCCAGGTGGCGCTGTGGGTTAAACCACAGAGCCTAGGGCTTGCTGATCAGAAGGTCAGCGGTTCGAATCCCTGCCACGGGGTGAGCTCCCGTTGCTCGGTCCCAGCTCCTGCCCACCTAGCAGTTCGAAAGCACGTCAAAGTGCAAGTAGATAAATAGGGACCGCTCCAGCGGGAAGGTAAACAGTGTTTCCGTGCGCTGCCCTGGTTCGCCAGAAGCAGCTTAGTCATGCTGGCCACATGACCCGGAAGCTGTCTGCGGACAAACACCGGCTCCCTCGGCCTATAGAGCGAGATGAGCGCCACAACCCCAGAGTCGGACACGACTGGACCTGATGGTCAGGGGTCCCTTTACCTTTACCTTTACCACTGTAATGCGTTGTTGAAAAAGTTGACAATAGGACCCATGGAGGGGATGGGGGGAAGTGTCGAGGTCCAGATAAATCTCTTCATATGGATATGTATTTGGTTTTGTTATAAATTTATATCTGTAAAATCAAATAAAAATGATTTTTTTAAAAAATGTGAAAAGGATCTAGGGGTCTTAGCAGACCTCAAGCTTAACATGAGTCAACAGTGTGATGCAGCAGCAAAAGAAGCTAATGCTATTCTAGGATGCATCAACAGAAACACAGTATAGGACTCAGTTACATCAGTCAAAAAACAGTGTTTTGAATCCGTTATAAACATGCAACACCAGATGGCGCTGGAGAGCAAAAGAAATATCTTTGCGATTTCCATTAGCATTTTTTTTTGCTATAACAATTAAATTTCTTACTTATTTATAGTAGTTTTTTCCCTGTGTGTAGATTCACCCATAGTGTCCAGATCAAGGGGAGTAATAGTACCACTTTATTCTGCCTTGGTTAGACCACACCTGGAGTGCTGTGTCTAGTTCTGGGCCGTCTGTCATGGATGCTTTAGCTGAGATTCCCTCATTGCAGCGGGTTGGACTAGATGACTCTCAGGGTCCCTTCCTCCTTTACAATTCTATGATTTTATGAAACAGGATGATTTAGCTTTCATCCGTACAGCAAAAAGTCCCACAAAAGCCTACAGAAGGACAGGTAAATCTCGATCCTATTGCAGCCTTGTTCCAGCTAGAAATTGTACTAAGGGCAAACTATCCCCGTGCCTTTTTAAGAGGAGGAAGGTGGAAGTGTCTGGCTTGATATCGCTTGCATCTGACAAGATGCCACAATCGCTCTTGGCAGGATAAACCTCTTCCAGCCTGGCAATAGGTACAGGAGATTATAGGATTGTTGTCTCCTGAGACAGATGGATGCCAATGTCCAGGATCAATTGGCTGTCAATTCCTGCCCACCAGACGACTGAATTGATCCTCTCTTGCTGAAGACCAGTTGCGCCCAATGAATCACATTTGAAACCACTGTTTCCCTAGCCAATATACATTTAACTTTACTGGCTGATTGAGGTCTGATCCACTTAACTACCAAGGCTTCTGTGCTGATTTGTCTGCACAACATTGGCTGTTTATTCATAGAATCATAGAGTCATAGCGTTGGAAGCGACACTGAGGGTCATCTAGTCCAACCCCCTGCAGTGTGGGATTCGAACCTGCAACCTTGGTGTTATTGGCTGCTTATTGAGCATTCATTTGGATTTCATCGCGGGAACGTTACATAATGTAGCTTAAAGCAAATGTTATCCCACACTTTCCGGTGGATTTTCCTGTCACTTTCCTTACTGAAAATAATAATTAAAAAAATCATTAAGCCAACCCCAACTGCAGCTAGGACGCTCTACGCACAAAAACGGAAAGAAGCAGAAATATCCGCTATAGAAGAATGTGTAAGAAAGGTGGTGGATTAAGCAGAACTGTCAAAGTTAACAGCTAAAATAAGAGAATCCAATGAATAATAATAATAATTTATTATTTGTACCCCGGCCACTCTGGGCGGCTTCCAACAAATATTAAAATACATTAAAATATCACAGATTAAAAACTTCCCTAAACAGGGCTGCCTTCAGGTATTTTCTGAATGTCAGATATGATGAACATGTGAGCAGGATTTGAACTATGATCGATGGAAGGGATTGGAGGTTATAGTAGTTTTGTTAAGGTTTAAGAGATAGAAGATGGGGGGAGCAGAACAGGGAGAGAAATAGAAACACCATGGAAAAGGGGATGGGAAATGGAAAAAGTTTTTATTATGTATTGAAAGGTATGTGCGAAATTTGGGAAAACTTAATTTAAAAATTCACAAAAAGGCAACCGCAGGCCTGAATGACAATCAGCTGACCCTACAGCCTCTTGTACTGGTTGGGTTGGTAGCAGAGACTTGTAGTGCAGCTGTTTAAAGGGCACGGGGAGCCCAGCCAAGAAAAAAGCTGGTATTGACTCCTCTCAAGGAAAAAAAAAATCATGCCAGCAATGGTTTGGTAAATATACCTCTTCTGCGTAGCTGTTCCAAAGGAGCCAGTGCTTCCTTTTGAAGCCGAAAGTGCTGGAAACAAGAACTGAGACTTTGAGATTCCATTGGTCCTTGGAAAGAAGCTCAAGACCTGTTTCGGCCAGCGGAAAGTCCCCACTTTAAATGCAGAATCATACATCAAACTTGGCTCAGGTGACCTCACTAGATGGCCTTGGGTCTCAAGGCTGGGCTATAAGGAGTATACTGGTCGTGTTGTGCGGATGCCTGAATATCGTCTTCCAAAGCAACTACTCTATTCCGAACATTAAAATGGAAAGCGTAATGCTGGTGGTCAATGAAAGAGGTTTGAAGAGTCTCTCAAGGCAAATCTAAAAAAAAAGGTAGTATAAGTACCGACAACTGGGAAACACTGGCCTGCAAGCGCACCAACTGGAGAACAGCCTTTACTAAAGGTGCTGTGGACTTAGAAGACACTCAAACTCAGGACGAAAGGGAGAAACGTGCTAAGAGGAAGGCATGTTTGGCAAACACCACGATCAACTCCCTCCCGGAAATCTATGTCCCCACTGTGGAAGGATGTGTGGATCCAGAATTGGCCTCCATTGTCACTTACGGACTCACTGTTAAGACCGTGGTCATGGAAGATGATCTTACTCGGCTACAAGTGATCCCCAAAGATGATGAAGAAGAAAGACAGGGTGTATTCTGGACTGAGACTGGAACTGTGGGATCTGCGACTGCAGCACTGAAGAATTGTAAAATCATAGAATTGTAGAGTTGGAAGGCGTCCCAAGGGTCCTCTAGCCCAACCCCAAGCAATGCAGGAATCTCAACATACGGTCCCCCATCCAATTTGAAACTATATCCTCCTGCCTGCTCCTTCAGATCAGATGGAAAGGCCTTTCTCTGTGTCTCACCTAAGACGGAGTCATGGCAATTGCCTCTGGATACCACCAACCATTGGCTGATGTTGACGTGAAGTGGGGATATTCAGTGGCTGGAACCAAATTGTGGGACAGACCTTATAAAGCAGGGTAGAGTCCATCTCTGGTTGGCTGTTGTCACAAATGTCGGTGACAACATTTTTATTCCCTTTGCAGGCTTTTGCCTTGCTATTTACCTTATTTTGTATTTCAAGGCTATGTTTTATCTATGGTCTCTTCTTACCGTATTTTTCGCTCCATAAGACGCATTTTCCCCCTCCTGAAAATTAAGGGGAGATATCTGTGCGTCTTATGGAGTGAATAGTGGTCCCTGGAGCCGAATTGCCCAGGGGCCAAAAGCAGATAGTGCTTTTTATTTTACAAAGAGAAAAAGGGGTGTTGAAAGGACCCCGCTCAGCAGCTGATCAGCAAGAGATTGGGAGAGAGAGAAGAGTCCCGGCTCCCTTTCAGCCCCGCCCTCCATTGTTGAATGTGCTGCAGAGGGAGGTTGTTTGTTTCCCCAGTGACATGTGACTGGCTGATTAGATTATCTGTCTGGAAACTGTAGAAATGGCTCCCTTTCCTTCAGAAGCTGCAGAAATGTGAGTTGAACCCCATAAAAATGGGGCTTTTCCTCTTTGCTTTTTCCCCTTTGCAAAAGGAGCTTTGCTTTTATCCCTTTACAAAAAAGCTGCAAAACTTTTAGCTGATCCTCAAAAAAAACCCAGGGCTTTTCCCTTTGCAAAAAAGCTGCAAAACTTTTAGCTGATCCTCAAAAAAACAGGGCTTTTAGAGGCGGAAAACCAGAAAAAAAATTTATTCTTGTTTCCTCCTCTAAAAACAAGGTGTGCCCCATGGTCTGGTGCACCCTATGGAACGAAAAATACAGTATGTTGCATCTTTACTGCGTTTTATTTTACTGAGTATAATATTGATGCTGTGGTTTTAAATTAATGCAAGCCACCCTCTCTGAGAAGCATACACACACTAGGGCTGGATCTACACTAACTTGTTTAACATTATTTCCCCCATTAGAATGGTATTAGAGAAAGCCGTACCTTGGTTTACGAACAGCTTAGTTCTCAAACATTTTGGCTCCCAAACCCGGAAGTGAGTGTTCCCGTTTGCGAATGTTCTTCCTGCAGCCAATCACAAGCCGCGTTTTGGTTTCCGAACATTTTGGAAGTTGAACGGATTGGACTACGTTCAACTTCCAAGGTGGGACTGTATGTCTTTCTAAAACGTTACAGGTTAATTAAAACATTTTCTACCTTGGTTATTTCCGTCAAATGTAAGTAATACTGAGCCACAGTATTTTCCAAAATGCTGTTTCTTTCCCTGCTGGTCGCTAGTTGCTCTACTCCACCCTCTGGTGTAACATTTAAATCAGAGATAGGCAAACTCGGCCCTCCAGATGTTTTGGGACTACAACTCCCATCATCCCTAGCTAACAGGACCAGTGGTCAGGGATGATGGGAGTTGTAGTCCCAAAACCTCTGGAGGGCTGAGTTTGCATATGTCTGATTTAAATTCTCCCTCCATCCCTCTGTGTCCTTAGTTATCTGCGCACGTCAGCCTTTTAAATTTAATTTGAATGCCCTCGAATACCATTGGAGGTGAGTCTGAGTTTGAATGCGGTAAAACGAAAGGTAAAACACTACATAAAAAGTAAAGGACCCCTGGATGGTTAAGTCCAGTCAAAGGGGTTGCAGTACTCATCCTGTTTTTCAGGCTGAGGGAGACGGCATTTGTCCACAGATAGCTTTCTGGGTCATGTGGGCAGCATGACTAAACCGCTTGTGGCGCAACGGGACACCGTGACGGAAACCAGAGCGCACAGAAACACTACATAGGGATATATAGCAGCATAAAACAATTTAAAATGAAGCAATAGAAAAGACAAGGTAATAATGCATTGTGAATGTAAAAAGCAGGACATCATGTATCCATCTGCGTCATCAAAACCATTCTTTAACCCGTCCCTAACGATAAAAACCCTGAGTGGAGATCCACCCTGGAAGAGCGCGATAAGAGTTTCCTAAATAAATACCCAGTCGTCAAAGTTGATATACAGTATCTTTGCCGTTGGACTACTGCGAGAATGAATGACACTGCCTATATTGGGCTAGTCGGAGGCTGGTTTTTGCTGCACCATTATACCCCGTGGTAGCTGGGTGAGAAGTCTCTGCGCTAGCACCCTACGGCTATAAAACCAGAGTAGATGTTTCCTTCCATTGAGATCTGTAATAAGCGCACTGCAATGAGACCCCCGTATGCAGAAGCGTCCCATTTACTCTGTGGAACTAGAAGGTGGATGCACACCTTTGGGTGATGAATGTTTGCATTCTTCTGCTGCAGTAATATACAGTACATGATTTTCTCTGCGGGGAAGCTGTCCAGATTTAGGCAGATAAGTGCCTTCTTTGTTTACCTCAGAGTGAATTGTGACGCTCGGCTGAACTTGTGGTGTGTCTTGAATTTTTAGAGCAGCATTGACAACACATGAATATTTTCCAAGCTGAATGTCAGGATAAATCTTGCATTTCCCCCTTGTTACTGATTACAGGATTACATCTCTGTCGTTTTCTTTTCTTCCTTTCTTCCTTTCTTTTTAATCTGAAGACTTCGAGAGAGCCTTAATAATTCTACATATCTTAACCAGTAGAACGGTAGTTCACATTATCTGGGCAGTGTCAAGCACTTGCAGTTGTCTCAGGATGTTTCCCAGAGCAAATTGTTTGTTTTTGTTTGTTTGTTAAATTTGTATGCCACCCTTCATCCATAGACCTCAGGTTGGTCCACAGCATAAAAATACAACATTAAAAAACACAAAATACACAATAAAAATGATGCTGATCAGCCAAAGGCCTGGTTGAAGAGGAACATTTATGCCTTGCTCTCTGCTGTGGGGAAAGCATTCTCCAAAACGGGAGCCACCACAGAAAAGGCCCGCTCTTGTTTTGCCACCCTCTGGACCTCTCATGGAGGAGGCGCACGAAGAAGGGCCTCAGATGATGATCTCAGGGTCTGGGGCAGTTCACATGGAGAGAGGTGGTCCTTTGCGGTATTGCGTGGAGATTTCATACACTGGTGTACATGCATCCTTAAGCCTTCAAATGACACCTAACTGCTTGGGTATTGTTTCCTAGAGAGGGGTATACGAGTTGTACTCAAGATGTACAAACTGTCGTTCACATTTGATGTACACACGTTGTAAGTATGATGCAGGAAAATACATGAGGAATTCTCTCTTCTTATACAGCTATTAAAGGGGCAGAAGTCCTGTTTTGCATCTGGCCAACCCCACAGAGAAAGCCATCTCCTGCATTCTAACCAGCTTTGGCCACCTTCAACAGATGAAGAAGTTCCTGAAAATAAATCAAGGAGAGGGCCAGAGTGGTAGTCTGCCCTCCCTCCCCTTACAGCTTCCCATTATGTCCTCTTTCCCATACTTGTGTTGTAGGAGAAACTCTGCAGTGACATTCAACAAGCCCACCTGTCTTTTTCTCCTCTTGTTGTTGTTGTTCAGTCGTTCAGTCGTGTCCGACTCTTCATGACCCCATGGACCAGAGCACAACAGGCACGCCTGTCTTCCACTGCTTCCCGCAGTTTGGTCAGACTCATATTGGTAGCTTCGAGAACACTGTCCAACCATCTCATCCTCTGTCGTCTCCTTCTCCTTGTGCCCTCCATCCTTCCCAACACCAGGGTCTTTTCCAGGGAGTCTTCTCTTCTCATGAAGTGGCCAAAGTACTGGAGCCTCAACTTCAGGATCTGTCCTTCCAGTGAGCACTCAGGGCTGATTTCCTTCAGAATGGATAGGTTTGATCTTCTTGCAGTCCATGGGACTCTCAAGAGTCTCCTCCAGCACCATAATTCAAAAGCATCAATTCTTCGGCATCAATTCTCCTCTTATCATCTCTAAAACAAGGTTAGCAACTAAGATTCTTTCCTCCTACCCCCATATATAGCTTTTTTAAATAAATAAATAAAATGATGGGAAGCTTAATTAATTCTTGTAGAGTTGTTTAGGCTCAGTGGATGGGAAGAATCATGTACATGCTGGTAAATATGACCATTAAACATAACTCTTCGAAACTGCAGTGGTGCTGCAGCAATCTCTGATTTGTTGCAACCATTTCAGTTGATCATATTCGTGAAGAAACTCATTTTGTTTGCAACAGCGGTTCATTATGCGGCTCCTCTGCCTGATTACTTATGTTTCCCGTCCTTTTTGTCGCGTTATTTTTGAAAATACTTCCAGCTATAACACATCTGTAAAACTACAGGACAGGATGTAAGCATTATGGGGGAGATATGGAATATTGTCTATACATGTGGAATAATCCATCAGAGCCAAACTAGTGCCGTGTAACAGAATGGCAATAAACCACAGCCGCTTTTGAGCTCAGCGAAACTTCGCGACGATGCCATTCATAGCAAGTGGGCTTGTGTGTATGTATGTTATGTGTGGGTTTGATCCTGGTAAAATCACCGGGTTCTCTAAAAGCTGGCAACTATTCCTTTTGTAGAGATGCAGAAGGCCAAACCAGAAAGGGCATTCATCCTGCAGCTTGACACTTCGTAGCTGGTACCCCACTAAATACATGTGTTTTGTCCATGCACCCTTATTTACTCTGCACCCCCACTGCTGGTTTAGGAAGCGGTGTCTACATGACAATAGTCACAATCCATCTCTATTATGCATTCATCCTGCTGTTTCATAGGAAATGATGCATTTTGATGCACTCCCCCCCACAAAACCCCCCAGCTTCAAACAGAACAGACACAACCTGGCTGTATTTTAAGCTAGCAGTGTGAACACAGAGTGAGCGTTGGGAGGGGGGGAGCTGGGTTAAGACTGTTGAGGGAGGGGGCTTTAACCCAATCACAATAGTCCTATAATGATCTCTGGCAGGCAAGCAGCCTGATAAAGCAGCAAGGACTCTCCGTCAGTTTTATACAAGTTTATTTAAAAGAAAAACACATGCAGAGCATGGCATGCTCCCATTAATCTAGTTGCTCATCGTTCCTCTCCCAACAGGAAGAACGCCAAAATCCCGCCTTTCGTCTCCTTCCTTTCCGCTTCTCTTGGAGCCTCTCTAATATCCATGTTTTTGGACTGCAGGGCTGAGCTACCTCTTCCTCAGAAGATTCAGCCTCTGACACCGCCTTATCTGCTGGTTGCCTGGCAACACCTTGGCCAACATCCAACTCTTCCACCCCTTGGGAACTAACCACTTCTTCCCTGGAAAGGAGGGCCCCCAGGCCGTTCTCTTTAAAATCAGACAGACAGCTCTCAGTTATAGGGTCAGACTCTTCCTCACTCAGCTCAATTTCCGAGGCTGACTCTCTTGGTATGGTCGGGGGGGGGGGGTACGTTCCCGACAAGTCCAGAGGTTTTCAATCTTTTTCAGTCCACGTCTCCCTTGACCAACTACATTCTTCCTGCGGCACCCCTGTGGGGCTCAGGAGCCCAGTTATGTCACCCCTTGCCTGCAGAGCTGGCAGTCTCAAGCCCTTTTTCAAACACCCTCCCTTGTGGAGTGTTCCCTCGGCCTCCTCTCCTCTCCCTTCTCCTTGGGATTCTTATGGCAGCAGCTGCTGCCGCCCCTGGTCTCTGAGCTGCCCCCCTCTGCCCCAAAGAGAGGTGCCTCCTCACACTGCCCCACAGGAGCCTGGGAAGAACCCCCTGGCCAGCCCCAGAGGCACCATTCACCTGGGGAGCTTGTAGCCAGGGCTGCTGCAACAAACAGCTATGCAAGCCTTTGGGAGGCAGAGACGCAAGAGGGCATCAGAGGAGGGAGAGAAGGAAAGAGGCACAGAGGCCTTTGTTGCCCGCGGCACCCCTAACCATCCTTCAAGGCACCCCAGGGTGCCACGACACACTGCTTGGAAACCACTGCAATAGTCCCATTAATGCTGTGAGTCCTTTTGTCTTATGTTCTGCCTCACTATATATGTTAATAGAACCATATATCACAAAAACACCACCATCTCCAGTGACCTTCATTCCAAACCTGAGGTGTGAAGCATCTCACTGCTTGGAGACTGGGGCACATGTGATAATGTGCATTTTTGCATTTTTGACTGGTTAAGTCTTCTTTATGGTCTGGTGACAATGTGAAAAGCGCCTTTCTGTTTGTAGAGTTATGCGTAAAAAATTTTGAAGCTCCAGCCTTATATCACTATGCAAATCCCTTATTAAAGCAAAATAATTAGTCCTCAACAAAGTAAAGAAAGTACAAAAAGGTAAGTCATTTTTTAAGCTTCCAAGAAAGCTATTGTTTAAGGGAGAAGTTTCATTTAAGGTTTTTTTTCTTAAAGAGAAAATGAAAGCACAATTTAAAACTACTAACAAAAGAGTAATTTGACACAATAAAACTCATAAGTTTCTGCAATGATTTACGAAATGACAAAGGCCTGGGGTCCACTTTTTTATTCAACATTTACTTTTCGTAAAGCACGATAGGAGCATTATTACCAAAGCAAGAGTGACAAGCCGGTTAAATTAAACTTCTGCAACAAGACAGGGCTTTAAATTTCCTCTCTTTTTTTTTTATTTCCAGCTCATCTCCCTTCAGTCAAATGCTGAGACACATTGTCGTTGGAGAAGTGATAAGAAACCATTTAGTTATCCTCTAATAAAAAAAACGGAGTTTTGTTTTCATTTCTTTTGTTTATAGAGTTAGAGCCAAACTAGATGATATGTGGCACATATCACTTGAAGGCGACACTGTGTTCATGTTTCATTTAAGAGCGGCAGTGGGAGTAGTTGCTGTGGGAAATTACTATGGCACAAGAATGGGGAACCTATTGTCATCATCATTATAATTATTTACTGAATTTGCATACCACCCTATACCCAGGGGTCTAAGGGCAATTCATAGGATAAAATCAAGATAGAAAACCACAAAAGTCATAATAAAAATAAAAGCAACAACCCAATAGCCCCCCCCCCCAACACAATTTTTTAAAAGGGCCTAGGATGTAAATTGGATCAACCAAAGGCCTGGTTAAAAAGTAACGTTTTTGCCTGGCACCTAAAGGTGCATAATGAAGGCACCAGGCGAACCTCCCTGGGGAGAGTGTTCCACAGATGGGGAGCCACTGCAGAGAAGGCCCGTTCTCGTGTTGCCACCCTCCAGACCTCTCGAGGAGGAGACACACAAAGAAGGGCCTCAGAAGATGATCTCAGGGTCTGGGTAGGTTCATATGGAAAGAGGCGGTCCTTGAGGTATTGTGGTCCTGAGCTGAGTCCAGATATTACAACACTTCAACAGGAAGGTTCAACAACTGGGGCTATCAGTGGAATTCCTGCGCACAATGTCCTTACTATCTGCCAAAGCCACAATAAAACTAGGTTGTGGGACATCGAGCACCAAGAACTCATAGCGGCAGCAGGCAAAACATATTCCCCTCTCTATTTTCATCTTCCGTGGGCACATGAAACAAAATGTAATTATCTTGATTTCCTACTGAACCCCCCAGAAAGAAGGGCTTTTTCGTTGGCCAGGTTCAATGCAAATCCATCGAACCTCCTATGAGGAAGGTTCTCAGGCAGGGTGGAGGGTGAGAGGATTTGTCCATGCGATGACCACCAGGTGGAAAGCCTTGTTCATATGGTTTTTCACTGCAAACTTTACGACAATCTCCGCCAGCAATTCCTGGACCAGCTCTGTATCCCTAGAAGGAGACCAGAGCGGGAAGTTTTACATTTCCTACTAACGGGGACTGACCAGGAGCTTACCAAATTGGTAGCTCAATACCTACATTTGCTCTTTTCTCATCGTAATATTCTGCAGTCGTCTGAGTTATCAGGAGTCCCAGAGACGTGATCATGGACAGTGGAGTCTTGTCTCTTTTCTCTTTTAACATAGTTTGTGCCACTGTGAAAGTATTAATCCGGTTCTGTTTTGTATGTATGTATGTATGTTTGATGCCAATAAAAGGTTGATGATGATGATGATGATGATATTACAGATACTACTCCCTTCAGCCCAAGCCTGCATGGCCAGTTGTGTGTTGAGGTCCCCAAGCCACCCCCAAAATAATTCACACTTCAGACATAATTTTTATTTGGGTTTTTGGCAATAATTTAGGCCACAACTTTATTAAAATACAAATTATGTGAGTGGTTGCATAGGCATTAGTTCAGACTAGCGGTCAGCGACAGGAGAATGCCATCCGGGGAGAGTTAAGGAGGCTGGGGGCAGTGCCTCGCTCTCCCCAGAGGTCCCAGGGGCTCTTGCGTGGCCCTGCCCCCCTACCGGGGGTTCGGACAAAAGCATGTCGAGCCCCTGGATTCCTTTAATGTAATTCCCTGCACACCATCATCATCATCATTCTGGAGGTGGGCACCACCCTTCCAGTAACCAACACAATAACCAACGCCTAACCGCCAACCTTACAAGTTGTGACTAGTTGCTACTGCAGTAGGCGAAAACCAAATGGCAACAGCCAATTAGCCAAATGGAAAAATTCCTACTGGGCCCCAAAAGCAGGCGACCCCATGACAGGCAGTTGCAAGGTCAATACAGAGGCCTAAATAAAGGGAGGGAGGGAGGGTGATCCGAAGCACGCAGCCAAGAGAAGGATCACCCTGCGTGCAGAGCAATATAAAGGACGCTGGGCTGTCCATCACAACATTACAACATTTAATTCTCCCCAGCAACACCCCAGGGTCCTATTGAAGCTGTGGCCAGCTAGCTAACTCCGCCCAGCTGCCAGGGAGGTGGCTTGCTAGCCCCCACCGCAACGCATGCTCTCCCAAAGGGAGAACCCGATTTGTCAGGAATGATGGGAACTGTAGTCCAATAACATCCCATGGTCTTCAGAGTCCCCCTTCCTGTTGTAGTGCTGTACTTGGAAGTATGTTCCCTTGAAATGAATGGAACTGACTTCCAAGTAAGTAACATTCGGATCAGGGTGTAAAACCAAGGACTGTCCGCTGTACACGCTAATTAAATAAGCAGTAGCTGCGAGAGAAACTAAATTCATTTCTGGCTCATGAACCGTACCGTTCCAAGTTGGCACTAAACGGCAAATAGCAAATCGCTGGAAACAAACGTACATTCATGACATTCGATAGTAACTTGGCATATGTAAAACGACTGTCCCTAAAACATTCCCAGATGTCAGAATCTAGACATCTTTAGGGCATGCAAAGAATTTGCTTCAAGGAATGTATGTAAGCTAGCCCAAGACTAAAGAGCCTTATGAAAGCTGTTGACACACCAGAAGCTAGATTGTCTCTATGTTTAATAGATCTTTAAGGGTTTCTCGTCCGTGATGTGCCCATTTAGATACATTCTCCTCCTTTTAATAAAACAGGTGCTTCGTTTTCCAACCCATCAAATTTTGTGTTTTGCATCTGGTTTCGGATTACAGTTTGGGAGTCCACTCATTCATAGTGGCTGCAGCAGAGGAAGAACAAACTATTTGATCTCTCGTGACGACATCTTATTTTATACAACGAGAAGAAAACTATTAACAAGTGCCTACTGTGAAACGGCTTATGAGAAACTGTTTCGGTACACAACCCAGGCAATTAAAATATCTTAACCCTGATAGTTAGTGTTTGAACTTTTATAAGCAAAGCAAATAGAAAGAGAAAACACAGAATAGCTTATAAAGCTGTAGAAACGTTTTAGCCTGTTTAATCCTTAAGCTTATTTGCCCACCGCACACTTAAACCTGCTTAATTTGGTACGCACTTTAATTTTGATGTGTGCGTGTGTGTTTTTAAAAAATACCACCTGGGAAAAAGCTTTAGGGTAGCAGCTCTCGAACACACTTCCCACCCCACGAATATCAGTTGAAAATTTCATCTGCTTGAAAATTCTGGGGGTCTCAGTGGACCCCTTAATAAACTTGTTGTTGTTGTTGTTGTTGTTGTTGTTGTTGTTGTTGTTGTTGTTGTTGTTGTTGTTGTACAAATCAAAGTACAAACATAGCTTATATATTAATGACATTATTCTCTGCAACACAGGTATCATCATCAAAACCAACACTGCATTATGAAAATTGTGGTCCCGAGGCCAGGCCACCAAGAAGAACCCCTTTAAATGCTTTCTAGATGCCCCATGATCATATTATAAAGTAGTTGTGTTCTAGGTTATAAATCAAGAACGGCTGGGAGGTGTTTCTTTTTGTTTTCCAATGTATTTCTTATCAATAAATATCTCAGTGTGGCGCGAGCAAATTTTTATTCTGAAAGTATGGCCCAGAGGAAAAAAGTTTGAGAACATCTCCTAATAGAACATGCTTCCAGAAGGCATCTTAATATTGCAATTTTAAATAATAATAATAATAATAATAATAATAATAATAATAATTTTCTGCAGAAAAGACAAATAAGGATTAAATGATTAAAAAAAATACAGGTTGGCATTTTCATGTTGTTCTAAAATGACACAGGGCATACTTGTTAATTAAAATGTCTTTTACCTTGCTTTTTCCCGTCAAATGTAATTAATACCCGGCCACACCATTTTCTGAAGCGCTGTTTCTTTTCCTGCTGCTGGTTGCTGGTTGCGCTGCTCCATCCTTTGGTGTAACATTTTAATTCTCCTTCCCTCCCTCCAGGTCCTTAGTTATCTGTCCCGTGAATACCATTGGAGGTGTGACATATGAGCAGAGTTTCATCAATACAGCAGCATAAAACGATTATAAATTAAGTGATAAAAAGACACAGTAATAACGCATTATGAACGTAAAAAGCAGGGCGTCGTGTGTCCATCTACATTATCAAAACCTTTCCTTAACGTTAAAAAGCATGATTGCAAATCCGCACCTGTTGGCCCATCCTGGTCTGGATTAGCACTCAGCTCCCAGTGTCAGTGTTTACCATTCTAGTGGAGGCTGTAAAGCCTCGCCCTTTGATGTAAAGGTACCCAGCCTAAGGCACTGAGAGAACCAGAGGCCTTGACAGCACTTTCCCTCCACAAAACCAACACAGCCACCCCCTCCAGTACGATTCCAGATGTCAGACACTAAAGGCCTTTTCCACATGTGAGGAATTTTCTCAGAAGATAGTCTGCTCTTTTATCCTTGCGAGGCTCGCTTGCACTGCCAAGAAAACATGCATTCCCCCATGCCACACACAGGCTCATTTTACAAGATGCTGGCACACCTAAACCCGGTTCATATTTTTTTTTCCCCCTGGAGTGGCGAAGCAAGTTGCAAGTTGGAATAACCGTAGCCATTTCTACAGTCCTGTTCTCGCTGTGCAGTGTTATTTATCACACCCTTTCCCTCATGGGAGCTTGCATGAAGTTATCCCTTCTGATGCTCACTGCATTCCTCAGAGGCAGTTCCTTCCTGAGGGAGAGTTACTTGCCCAAAGGCCACCCAGCGAGAGCTTTATGGGTGAGCGAGGATTTGAAGAGAAGCCTCCCCAGTTTGGGCTGGTCCAAGACAGGAGTACACAACAACAGTGTGCAATTTTTATCGGGTGACCACTTCAGCCGTACCATCTCTGCCCTGTTTCCCTTCAAAACAAGGCTGGCCTCCAAATTGTGTTTTTAAAACCCTGGGCAGGATGTGTTTGCTTTTGCTAAATACACACAGCGGCAGGCTGTAAAAGCCACGCTTCACAGCAGGCCTCGCCAGCTGTGCTCTTCCTTGTCGAGAAACAGCTAAGTTAATGTTTCTCGTCCCTCTCCCACGGCAACTATTTCACAGTGGAGGTTTCCTCGCTAAATGCGATGAGGGGTATGCCTAGGTAGACGACGTTGTTTATAAAGCCCAGGATATTATTCTGGGTGCACTTGCGATGCTACTCTTAACGAAGCTGCTCGTTCCGTTTCACTTGTTATAAGAATTCTAAGGTCCCAAATAAAAAAATAAACGTTCATAAACGTACAAGGCAAACACATACATAAAAGTATATAAACCACGTGTCTGAAATAGAACAGGAGAGCAATCCTGAAGCCATTTTGACTCTCCCACAAACCATTTTGGCTCTCCCAAACTGACCTCAAATATTTCTCTGCAAGGAGGAAGGAACTAGGAAAAGCCTCTCCATTGTCTTTTGCTTACCTGTCTTAAGGGCATATCTGTGTATGAAGAGGATCCAGGAATTTAAGTATTTACCATCACAAAAGAATGGCCAGGCTGCCCAGGTAAAGCAATCAGTGACCATTAACATATATCCAGGCAGACAGTATTTCTGCTGTAGACCACCTCTTTCTGTGATGCATGTATGATGTTTTGGGGAGTGGTCTTGGGCTACAGCAGGGGGTCAGCAAACTTTTTCAGCAGGGGGCCGGTCCACTGTCCCTCAGACCTTGTGGGGGGCCGGACTATATTTTGAAAAAAAATATGAACGGATTCCTATGCCCGACAAATAACCCAGGATGCATTTCAATTAAAAGCACACATTCTACTCATGTAAAAACACCAGGCAGGCCCCACAAATAACCCAGAGATGCATTTTAAATAAAAGGGCACATTCTACTCATGTAAAAACACGCTGATTCCCGGACTGTCTGCGGGCCGGATTTAGAAGGCTATTGGGCCGCATCCGGCCCCTGGGCCTTAGTTTGGGGACCCCTGGGCTACAGGGTGGGCAATTTCAAAAATCTATATAAGGGCTTGCGCACCATTGTTCTGGGTTGTCCTCCCTCCTGCATGTGGTGAGTAAGGGTCCTGTTGCAACAGTTTAATAAAGATCAGGCTTACTAGCTGCTTTGCTTCTCAATATTCTCTCGTTGGCTTCTGTTATTTTCTTCTACCAATAGGGAACCCACTTAAGCAGGGGCGTTCCTAGCCCCTTGGCCGCCTGGGGCGGGAAGCCAAGAGGCACCCCTGGGGGCGGGGCATCGTGACGTGTGCGTGCGTCATGACGCCACGCCCCCTTCCCTTTCGGCTTCTTTCAGCGCCGAAAGGGGAGAAAAAAAGGAAGCGAAGCGGCGCGTTTAAGCGCCGGCTTTGCTTCCCCGCCCGCTTTCTCTTTCAGCGCTAGCTGGGCTGTGACTCTGCAGCCCAGCCAGCGCTGAAAGAAGCCAAAAGGGAAAGGGGGCGTGGCGTCGGCTTTGCTTCCTTTTTTCTCCCCTTTCTACACAGCCCAGCCAGCGCCGAAAGGGGAGAAAAAAAGGAAATGAAGCGGCGCGTTCAAGCGCTGGCTTCACTTCCCCGCCGTCCCTCGCCCCAGGAGCACTGTGCGCTGCTGCTCCCATGGCGACGGAGCGAGCGGCGGTGCGTGGGGGTGACAAGCGGCGGCCCCTCCTGCCACTCCCCACGCACCACCGGTCACCCCGGGAGCAGCAGCGCTGCACGGACGGGGTGCTCGCTCGGCCGAGTGACGGAGGGAGCGGCGGCGCGTGGGAGTGGCGGGAGGGGCCGCCGCTTGTCACCCCCACGCACCGCTTATCACCCTGTCAGTGGGGGCGTCCCGCCCCCACCGCCCCTCCCCTACGACGCCCCTGCACTTAAGGACTCTTGGATACCCCATAAGGGAAAAGGAGCAGGTTTTTTCTATAACACACTTAAAAGCTTCTTTGTGCTTTGACGAACTTTCTGGCTATTATCTTCCACAATCTGTCTTCCCGTTTGTTTTCTCTGCTCTAAATGTCTCTTCCAAGCTTCTTACCTGTGCTGGAGGTTGCAACATCCTCAGTTTTCCTTGAGTTTGACCTACTGCACAAGCTCTTTCCTGCATCCTAAAAACAACACTTTCAGTTATGTTTTGCTTCAGCCTGATAAGATTTATCGCAGCAGAAATCATGCTGACAAGCTGTGGGCGGATCTATTGTTTGATTAAGTGATTAATTCCAGAATTGGTGTCTTGGCCAATATTTCCTGTGAAGAATCCTTGGAAGGCTACACCTGCAGGCACAAGAAAGTATAAAGTTTAAATTTAGCGAGGCTGTTCACAGAAGCAATAGCCGGGACTGCATACACTCCATGCTAAAAAGTTTAAATTGTGATTGGGAAACAGAGGAGCAGATTTTCACAATTCCGGTCATTTAGCTTCACTCCTCCCTCCTGCTGCTAATAATTTTAAGAACAGAAGAAGTAGGAGTCTTGCTGGATTAGACCCTTGTTTTCCCAACCAGGTGCCCATGACAAGTCAACACACAGCACATGGGCACAACAACATTCTCCCACTCATATTCTTCAGCAGCTAGTAATCAAAGGCAAGGTGCTTTTAGCACTGAGGGAAGTAGACAGGATTGAATTTGACAGTTCAAATTGCCCATTCACCCAGTTTGGGGAGATACCTTTGGGAGTCCTCACAGTTCCTTCTTTTCTGCCACCCTGAATGGGGCAGCTGAGATGGATAAGATGCTAGAGACTAACGTCAAATCATGAGCCCACTTGACTCCTGTCCCTCCTGGCTTATTAAATCTAGCAGATGGGAGTTGACTGATTGGGTCCAAAGTACTGCTCCTAATCTGAGCCAGGTGTATCTATCAATTTCAGTTCCTCAGATTCTCATTTCCCCCCTTTCTAAAGTTCAGTTCATCCTATTTGTACATACATTTGTGATTAATAATAATAATAATAATAATCTCCACTTGAAAATTCTTGCGCATTTTTACCACTTTTCTCCTCCCACAGACACTTTTGTATGCAACCTTGCCTTTTGCATAGATTTTTTGCAAGCAGTTTTTATCCAGAACAAATGCAATTTTGTACACTGTTTTCACTAATATTTGAATTTTGGTATGAGTTTTTTGGTTGGAAAACTGCCTCATAAAATTCAGAGAAATGGGAATTGCAAAGGGAAACTGTCACATATTGGCTCAGGAGCAATTAATTTTGTAGGTTCACGGTAAAGGTAAAGGACCCCTGGACGGTTGTCTAGTCAAAGGTGGCTATGAGGTGCAGCACTCATCTCACTTTCAGGCCGAGGGAGCCAGCGTTTGTCCACAGACAGCTTTCCAGGTCATGTGGCCAGCATGACTAAACCACTACTGGCGCACGGAGGACCGTGACGAGTGTCAGAGCACACGGAAACACTGTTTACCTTCCCCGCCGCAGTGGTACCTATTTATCTACTTGCACTGGTGTGCCCTAAACACCCTAAATCTCTTGCTGCTTTTATTTGAACACACTGCTGCAATGATAACTCTGGTTGACCTAACTTTTGCCCATCATAGTTATCAGTAAGAAATGGGTTCTACTTAAGCCAGTGCGAAAAATTATCTCCTGCATTTCCCCCTACTGTTTTCCACCCATTGACGGGAAAATAAATTCCATGTGGAAATGATCAAAGGGGAGAGAAAATGTCAGCAAAATTATTGTGGATAAGGCGCAGAGTTTGGGGTTTACTTACCTTCCTCCTGAGGTAGAGGAGGGTGTTTGTGAATGCTTTTTCTTTCATTCTGCAATTCATCTCACAAGTGGTCTGCGCTCTTCCTGGGTGCCCACACTTTAATTAAAGCCCAGGGGAAGACACCATGAGGTAATGCCTTGCATTGTGCTTTTTCACATTAGGAAACAAAGGAAGCCAGGGAGGCTGCAAAGTGTTGTTGAAACATTTACAGGTAAGAAACATACATACACCCTGCTTGGCCATCTCTCAGCGCTAAGGTATAGCTCATCTGAGAATGAGGCAGAAAAAATGGAAGCTTCTTTTACAGAAGAAGAAAACCTTCAAGAAATTGGAGGACAGATTCCAACACAGCACCAGGTCTGTGGTTTGTGTTTTCTCTATTTGTATATTCTCTATCTATAGTGTTTTGTATTTTCTGTTATGGACGATGAAGTAAAACTGAAATGAATGTGTGTTATTTGTTGCAGTATTTATGTGAGAGGCAAAAGTTGATTAAACTCTAGAAGTAAGTGTTTTGAATTATGGTGCTGGAGGAGACTCTTGAGAGTCCCATGGACTGCAAAAAGATCAAACCTATCCATTCTTAAGGAAATCAGCCCTGAGTGCTCACTGGAAGGACAGATCCTGAAGTTGAGGCTCCACTACTTTGGCCACCTCATGAGAAGAGAAGACTCCCTGGAAAAGACCCTGATGCTGGGAAAGATTGAGGGCACAAGGAGAAGGGGACGACAGAAGACGGGATGGTTGGACGGTGTTCTCGAGGCAGTGAAAGACAGGTGTGCCTGGCGTGCTCTGGTCCATGGGGTCACGAAGAGTTGGACATGACTGAACGACTGAACAACAACGTGTTGATCACATTTTTCAGAGCATATTGGCAGGGGCAGATCTTGGTAATATGCTGCCCTGTGCAAGGCCATTTGAAACCATCCCCACCAATCCTCCTGGCGGTGGCTTGAGCTTTGGGAAGGAGGTGTCAGACTCTGGCAGGGTCCTAGAGCCTCTCATCTCCTTCTCAAAGTCCGTAAGTGCTTGCCTGACTTTGGGAAGAAGGCAGGGGGACTCCAGGATCCTGTCAGAGCCCTCATGCCTCCTTCCCGAAGCTCGACAAGTGCTTACCAGGCTTTGAGAAGGCACCCTCCTCAGCTGTGTGCCCAGTGCAACCACACAACTCACACTACCCTAAATCCACCTCTGATATTGGCTTGGATCCTAATCTAAGTTAACTTGGGGAAGTTCATAGAAACAATTCTCAGCCCCTCCTTTCTCAGAACATTGTTCAGAAGAGTTCCCTGTTCTCTGGAGAGATTTCTAGGGGTGCTGGTGGCTGCAGGGTGGAGAGGAGGAGGGAACAGAAAACTTATATTCCATGAACTTCCTTAAGTTAACTTATCTTGGGATCTTAGGCTGCAGTCCTATCATCGCTTACCTGGCCTCAATGAATTAAACAGAACGTACTTCTGAGGGACACGGGTGGCGCTGTGGGTTAAACCACAGAGCCTAGGGCTTGCTGATCAGAAGGTCAGCAGTTTGAATCCCCACAATGGGGTGAGCTCCCATTGCTCAGTCCCAGCTCCTGCCCACCTAGCAGTTTGAAAGCACGTCAAAAGTGCAAGTAGATAAAAAGGTACCAATCTGCCGGGAAGGTAAACGGCGTCTCCGTGCGCTGCTCTGGTTCGCCAGAAGCGGCTTTGTCATGCTGGCCACATGACCCGGAAGCTGTATGCCGGCTCTCTCAGCCAATAAAGCAAGATGAGCACCGCAACCCCAGAGTCGGACACGACTGGACCTAATGGTCAGGGGTCCCTTTACCTTTACTTCTGAGTAGATGTGCTTAGGGTTACAATGGTTTTCCTTCCTACTTACCCATTTATCTATCTCCCCCCCCCCATCCTCTGTAAATCCTGCCAGTGAGTTGAGACACTCTTTAAGCATTGTTGACCAAATATATGTTTCTTTTCATATGCCAAATGAATGTTCCATGCCGGCTTCAGTACTTGGCTTTAGTAAGATACAATCTTAATCTAATGAAGAGCTGACATGGAAGCCACAGCTGAAGATCCTCCTTTTAATCAGGCCTGTAATTTTATACTAGTTTATGCACCCAGTACCTTTTCTTCCCAGAACACCAGAGACATGCTATTGCTGGGTTGGTTTGTTTTTTGCTTTTCAAAATAATGTAATCATATCTGCAGCCCTGTAGCATAATGAGAAGCAAATGTTCTGGGGCCTCCAAACTAGGATCCGAATATGATTCATTTACTTCATCCAGGAGAAGAAAGCCTGCTCCTCCTTCATTTGTGCCCTGCTTGTTGCAGAACCTACTCCAAGAAGCCATGGATGGGGGAGAGGAGGAAGCATACAGAGCTTACATTGTGGATGGGTTGATGGCGATGGCGATGATTTGTATACCACTCTATGTCCGCAGGTCTCCACAGTGGCCTCAATCTGCTATCAGAAAATATTCTTTCTGAATCCAAGTACAGATATTCTCATGATTCTCCCTGATTGAAGCCCACAAACCAGACCAGTTTGAGAACCTCTGGTCTAGCTTATAGCCCACCACTAAGGAACCTTTGTGCATTTCACAAGGTCATTTTGGAAAACACACACTATCAGCGTTTACGGTATATTTCACAAGGAAGCTTCCGAGCTTACCAGTAGCTTTGGAAACAAGAGCTACTGAGAAACCATAAGACTTGAGAAACCCTCAAACATTTTCAATGCACTTCAGGCCGTGAAAAGACATTTCATGTACTGTGATCTATAGCATGTGTTTTGCTCCTGCTGCCACAAAGTCCATTCTCTCAATATGCAACACAATATGTCTTTGAGCTGATGCTTTTGTATCAGTTGCGTGTTTAGACCTTTAACCCTCCCCAAATGAATTCACACCAGAGACAGATATTTGGTTTGTTTGGTTTTTTTTTGCAGAATTTAGGCCACATTTTTATTGATTACAACCAAGTGAGTGGTTGCATAGTGTCAGGTCTGCCTTGGGTTGCTCACTGGTAATCAGGCATGAGTCCGAACTGTCTTTTAACAGTTTTATTGCACTAAGCTATTTACAAGCAGAGAGCTGAAAAAACATGACTGTATCAGTCGCTAGCAGAACCCGGGAGTGCCGGTTTCTGGCTACGACCCCAACAAAGGAATTTCGGCATACCCAGCCTCCTCCTCCCCTGTCTCCTTTTGACCCCCCTATGCAACTGGGGCAACGGAAGAGGCATGCTCCCCTCTGAGCGAATGTCACGGGACACCCTGGGGCTCCCAGCAACATCCTCTGCCTCTGACTTCCGGCGGCGACGACATCGCGGAGCGGTCGTGGGTTGCCTCGGCGGCGAGGCGACCCAGTCCGTCCCGGGGGTTGGAGCCCCGCTACCGCAAAGCGGGGCTCCGATGGGGTGCGGGAAGAGCGTCCCGCACCCTGGGCTCCCCGGCTATGCCCACTATGGCTCCGAACCCTTCCCTCGCTCCCCCTGTAAAGGGGGAGTGGGGGTGAAGGGAAAACGGAGCCGGGCTTTAGGGGACATGCCCCAACCGGGACGCGAAGCGGCGGTTGCCCCCGCGATGAGCGTTAACGTTCTACCTGTTAAAGTTGGAGTTTAAGAATCCCGGTGTCGTGAGTATTGGATTGGATCTGTTTTTGTGCTTTGTTGACGACCTGGGGGACATTTGGAAAGGGAGCCTGCCTTTTTCCCCTCGGGAGATAGAAAATAACCAGCTTAAGAGACTGCTGTTACAGCGATGGCTACAAAGTATTTAAAATTTGACAAGTGAGACTTTTGGATTTCCCTTTGGGGATTAAACAGGAGGACAGTATCTCTTTTTAAAATTTTCGATTCTTGCGCCCTGGATTCAGGGAAAATGGCCGTGAAAGACTTGGACTGAATGGAAAGTTACTGGCAAGATGGAGAAGTCTGAGAACCGAAACTGCAATTTGACACCTATGCCCGCTTCTGCCATGCTCGGCTTTGTTTTTGACTTGGTTATGAACTGTGAAAGGACCCATGAAGAAAGGATTATTTTATTGAGACTGGAACTGCTCAACCGAAAATTGGAAATATTGAACTGTCATATGTCAAAAAAGTTATATCCCACAGAGGAGACTGTACAGGAAATGGCTGTATTGGAGGAGAGCCTTGGCACAGAACTGAAGGGGCTGATTGAACAACAGGATGAAAAGGTATGGCTACTCCGGAGTAATGGATCGTCTTTTGGGGGTGGCAGACCCAGGACGGAGAAAATTGTTATATCTAACTCCCAAGGTGAGAGCTTGGGAGCGAAGGTGAGAACTTTATGTTTATGTCTACAAATAAAAGAAGAATGCGATGATGAACCGGAGAGGCTGGGAGAAAAGGTGCGCACCCTGATGTTCTATGCAAGGACTATTTTGGATTTAGTCTGGATCTGTGGTTATGTAAAGAAAAAGGATACTTCGAGGAGCAGCTCTGGAGCAAGACGACCAAAGAAAATGGACAGAAGGGGGATAGGGTGAACGATATTAAGGTATAAAGGCAAAGAATGTATTATGGTAACCTGAAACCGGTGTGTCAAGACTTTAAGCTTTTAGAGAAAGAAAAGAGGTATTTTAAATTTTTGTTATTAACAGCAGTTATAGTGAATGAAGATATTTGTTATGATGCATATTGAAAATAAGGGGATAAGAACTAGAATCTTGTGTGGAATTAATATGAAGTTATAATATGTTTTGATTTATGTTAAGTTAAGAATGGGAAAATATTGTTTATTACGAAACAGGATTTGTTAAAAAGAAGCTTTTGAATTTTAATTTTTAGATATTTAGATTTTTTAAGATTATGATGGTATAAGATGTTATTAAAGTAATATTTGGGATTGGAACCGAAGGTGAAAAGGCAGGGGAAGTCTGTACCAAGATTCGACCAAGAATTTTTTTTTTACAGCATAAGAAGAAGAATTATTGGTATTTGTGTATTTGTTTACTTCTAGTTGGGGGTGGGTTAATGTGGGTGTTATATTTGTATGTTGTTTGTTGTAAAACCAATAAATTCTTATAAAAAAAAAAAAACATCCTCTGCCTCTGCCTCTCCAGACTGCTTGTTCCCTTCCCCTCCCCGCCGGAGGAGGAGTCGCTCTGCCCTCTTGGAGAGGTCTCGCTGCTGAGGAGGTGTTGGGGCTCTCTATACATAAAAGACACTTCTCGCTGGACTGAGGGCAGTTCCCTGACACATAGGTTCTGGTTCGACTATCTCCTTGCACCCCTGCAGGCAGCCCTGTCCCAGAGCCACGTTCGTAGGACAGACAAGGATGAACACCAGGGACAGCTGCTTGTAGGGGTACCTATCAGCCGCCCTGATGTCCCCGGGACTCAGGCACTGGCCGGACCCCTTGCAGGGACCGACAACCATTGAGTCCCTGGATTCCAGTACTGGAATATCCTGCATTTTCATAGGCGTGGCCACATCACGTGCCACGCCTATCACCTGAACCAGAGCCTATCCGTCAACCTTACAAGTTGTGACTAGTTGCTACGCGGCAGGCGAAACCCAAATGGCACCAACCAATCAGCCAAGTGGGGGAAATTCCTGCCGTGCCCCTGTCCCAACGACAGACGACACACGACGGCATAGCAAGGTCAAGCGCAAGCCCTAAATATAGGGAGAGGTGGGAGGGTGTTCCGATGCAAAAGGCCCCAACGAGGAAGCTCAGTAACCTCGGATGGGCTTAAATAGGTCCCGCGTTGCTGCATTTTACGACGCCCCATTGGTCAGATTTCACCCCAGCAACACAGGACCGACCTATCAGGGGTTGTGGCCATGATTTCCAATTACCCCCCCCCCAACACTGGGTCAGGTTGCCGGTCGCACCGCAACACGTGCCCTCTTTTAATGGAGGACCCGATTTATGTTTTCACCTGAATATAAACAACATGTTCACCTCCTGCAGTAATTCACCCTGTTGTGATTTTCTTGGTAGTGGGGCACAGTAGGGCTGCAGAGGGTATCTGTGTTCCCACCTTATCATTGGGTGCTAAAAGCTAGCAGCACAGCAAGAAGGTTGAGCAATGAGCAGCCATAATTGCATAATACAGATTTACCTTCGTGAACGTAATAGCAATGTGTAAGAACCAGTGCCATCTCTCTCACAGTTTGTGGGAGAGTGGTTAAATCGAGAGCTTTGCTTCTCTGCGGAGTCCGGTTAGGCAAATGCATGTTGTGCCGAGGTCCATTCATCATTTCTCCCTGTATAACATCTAAGTGTTTCTTAATTACCCTAATGTTTTTGCTTCGGATGACTTTGACTTAGGGGTCATTCCACATGTCAGTTACCACTTCTGTAACCGAGTGATTCTTGACAGTTTCTCGTATCTCATTGTGCTTTCTTTTCCTTCCGAGCATTATCTCCTCGGATGGAATGAAAATTGTAACTTTGGATGACATTGCCCATTAGGATTTTATATACCTCGATTAATAACCTCTTAAAGCCATCACTTTCTCCAACGCCTTCTGCCTCCCCCTAAAGCGTATAAACAACATGTCTTTTGTTAGCTAAAACTGCATTGACTTCGTGTTTTCATTTTGGAATAAATCCATCCCCACTTTCTGAGTGTCACAGTCATTTTCCTTTAGACATTAGCAGATCTGTGCCTTGAGGGAGGCAGAAGGCAGATTAAGAATGGAGGAACTGCAAAATAGTCGGCTAGCATGTCTGAAAGAGTAGCTTTGAAGACCATAGCTCAGTGGTAGAACATCCGCTTTGCATGTAGAAGTTCTCAGGTTCAATTCCCAACATCTCCTGGTAGACTGGGAGACTGTCCTGTCCAAAACCCTGGAGAGCTGCCACCAGTCAGTGTAGAGAATAAAGAGCTAGATGGGGCAATGGTCTAACTCGGCATGAGGCAGCTTCCTATGTTTGCTGGGGAAGGAGAAAGATCCAGACTATATGTTATAGTCCAAACCTATGCATGTCAATTCAGAGGCAAACCCTAGTGAATTAAATTAAATGAGGGTTAGTCCCAGGGACTATGGTGCTGGAGGAGACTCTTGAGAGTCCCATGGACTGCAAGAAGATCAAACCTATCCATTCTTAAAGAAATCAGCCCTGAGTGCTCACTAGAAGGACAGACCCTGAAGTTGAGGCTCCAATACTTTGGCCACCACATGAGAAGAGAAGACTCCCTGGAAAAGACCCGGATGTTGGGAAAGATGGAGGGCACAAGGAGAAGGGGATGACAGAGGATGAGATGGTTGGACAGTGTTCTCGAAGCGACTAACATGAGTTTGGCCAAACTGCGAGAGGCAGTGAAGGATAGGCGTGCCTGGCGTGCTCTGGTCCATGGGGTTACGAAGAGTCGGACACGACTGAACGACTGAACAACAACAACAACAACAACAACAACAACGTCCCAGGGAAGTGGGTATAGGATTGCAACCTTAGTCACACTTAGGTCCCATAGAAATCAGTGTGAAATTTAACTTTTTTTATTTCAATGGGAACTAATTGGGGCTAGATCCAGCCCTACCTGAAGGAGCGTCTCCAGCCCCCATTGTTCGGCCCGGAGACTGAGGTCCAGTGCCGAGGGCCTTCTGGAGGTTCGCTCACTGCGAGAAGCGAAGCTACAGGGAACCAGGCAGAGGGCCTTCTCGGTGGAACACCCTCCCATCAGATGTCAAGGAAATAAATATCTATCTGACTTTTAGAAGACACCTGAAGGCAACCTTGTTTAGGGAAGTTTTTAATATTTGATATTTTATTGTGTTTTTAATATTCTGTTGGGAGCTGCCCAAAGCTGCTGGGGAAACCCAGCCAGATGGGTGGGGTATTATTATTATTATTATTATTATTATTATTATTATTATTATTATTATTATTACTACTACTACTACTACTACCAAAGATACACCAAAAGGAAAAACTTTATTTTATTTTATTTTATTTTATTTTATTTTATTTTATTTTATTTTATTTTATTTTATTTTATTTTATTTTATTTTATTTTATTTTATTTTATTAAATTCTTACCTAGCCTTCAACATAAGGTCCCAGGATGGATTGTTATTGGCTGTCTTGAGAGACAATGGAGTGCGCCTCCAAGTCAAACTGCTGCATTCACATCACTGAAGTGCAGGCCTGAGTAGTGTGTCTGGAGGTCCTGGGCTGCAAAGATGACAAGACCCCTTCTCTCAGCCTTGCTGATGGGGTCTAAAGGAAAGCAGAGCAGTATGTCTGGCACCAGCCTGGATGCAGGAGTTGCTGGAAGGAGACATAGAAGGTGCCATGCACCCGTCTTAGGGACTCCACTCCAGAGTTGTGTAGGGTTTGCTCCTTAGCCTTTTCTTCTCCCGAAGATATCCCACAAAGGCAGTGGAGGTACAGGATCAGAGTTTTCCTTCTCCTAGATGGGCTCCCTTCCCAGGTGGACGAGCTCCATCTACCCACCACTTCCCTCTACAGCACATGCAGAAACTATTGGTCTCATCCGCTCAATCCTCTGAAGTCTGTCTTTGCATGCAGGGGAAGTTCCTACCGGTAACTCACTGAGGGTTTCCATGCACTGCTCTGGTTCACCAGAAGCGGCTTAGTCATGCTGGCCACATGACCTGGAAGCTGTATGCCGGCTCCCTCGGCCAGTAACACGAGATGAGCGCCGCAACCCCAGAGTCAGACACAACTGGACCTAATGGTCAGGGGCCCCTTTACCTTTTTAACTGGGATTGCGGGTGGCGCTGTGGGTTAAACCACAGAGCCTAGGGCTTGCTGATCAGAAGGTCGGTGGTTCGAATCCCCGTGACAGGGTGAGCTCCCGTTGCTCGGTCCCAGCTCCTGCCCACCTAGCAGTTCGAAAGCACGTCAAAGTGCAAGTAGATAAATAGGTACCGCTCCGGCGGGAAGGTAAACGGTGTTTCCGTGCGCTGCTCTGGTTCGCCAGAAGCGGCTTAGTCATGCTGGCCACATGACACGGAAGCTGTATGCCAGCTCCCTTGGCCAGTAACGCGAGATGAGCACCGCAACCCCAGAGTCGGACACGACTGGACCTAATGGTCAGGGGTCCCTTTACCTTTTTAACTACCCTCACCTGGTTTAGCCAGACAGTCAAAGCCATTCCCGGGGTGTATGAAAATCAGTTAAAGTAACATACAGTCAGAAGCATGGGTGGGTCCTAAAAACATATATTAGATGTCAAAGATCAGAGTAAAGAAACAATACAATGAAGGTGCCAGGTGTATCTGTTTGGAGAGAGAATGCCACACACAGCTGAGGGGCTGTCATGGAAAACTCCTTTCTCCCGGGCAGCCACATCTAAAGCTTCTAAGAGTGGCAGAACTGCTAGGAGGGTCCCTTCCAACCTTTGAGAGGGTCTGTATGGAAGAAGGTGGTCTTTCAAATGCACTTGACATTGACATGATTGGTCTGTCTGAGAAGTTTGGAGGAATGCACTGAAGCTGGGACTGGATTGTCAGAGATAAAAATGAAATTAATTTGCTTCTGAAAGTTTCCCCTCAAAATTCCCCTCTGCAAATTTTAGTATTGTCTTGGATATCTGACAGGTATCATTCATCACTCTCTCAAACTTCCCACACATTTAAGTTTTCTATGGACACTTCGTTCCATCAGATCTGTGTGTGTGTGTGTGTGTGTGTGAGAGAGAGAGAGAGAGAGAGAGAGAGCGAGAGAGAGAGAGAGAGAGAGAGAGAGATTGCAGTACAGAGTGTTCTTAGTGGAAGGTTTGACTTGCTCGTTTTACTCATTTTTAACTGTGGGCTTTATTGCTTTCTTTTAAATTATATTACTATTACATTTTTATTTCTGCATGCCACTCCGTGGACACATCGGGGTTCAAAGGTGGGGTAGGAGTTTTTTTTAAAGAGAATAAACGAATGTTCTCTGAACATGTACATATTTGCCAACGTTATTTGCAATCTAGTTATATTTGATTTCACTATTTGATATCTGACAGCTGACACTATTGGATAGTTGACATATGGTGTTTAGTATTTGCTTGTATTTGATAGTTGCCATGCAATGGCATTAAGTATTTGACAGCTGAGAATACATGAGATCTCATACTTGATGTCTGCCAAAATCAATCCTGCCGAGAGATGCCAAAAAGTCTAAAGCACTTGGACTTCAGCTTTGGAGGTGAAATTTCACCTTCAAACTGCACATCTAGTTCCAAACTTGCACAATGAAAAATGGTGAAATCTGGAATTTGGGCAGAGTTCAAATTGCTCTGAGCATTTTCATTTCGGCTCTGCTTATTTATTCACATCGCGGCATTGATCACGCTGTCTTCCTTGAGTGGAGAGCCTTTTCCACTTGTGGAAGCTTCCCCTGCAATGATGAACCTGACCTTCCAAGGTCCTCAGTCATGGCAGAGAGCCCTTCCACGGGCGTAAGAGGCTCCTCACCTCAGAAACTTACAGTCAAACACGGAGAAGGTAGAAGGAGCAAAAGTGTGTGTGACCATCTGCTATCGTATTCTTCCGAACTGAAAGCAGTACGAAAAGAGGACTTCTCCGGAAGTTTCCAACAGTTCTATGAACGTTGTCAACAGTGCATTGTATCAGAAGGGGTCTACTTTGAAGGCCTGTAAGGTATGTACAGGTGAAACTCGACAAATTAGAATATTGTGGAAAGGTTCATTTCTTTCAGTAATTCAACTTAAAAGGTGAAACTAATATATGAGATAGACTCGTGACATGCAAAGCGAGATATGTCAAGCCTTTATTTACAGGTAGGTAGCCGTGTTCGTCTGCCATAGTCAAAACAAAATTAAAAAATTAAAAAAATCCCTCCAGTAGCACCTTAGAGACCAACTAAGTTTGTTCTTGGTATGAGCTTTCGTGTGCATGCACACTTCTTCAGATATAATTGTGATGATTATGGCGTACAGCTGATGAGAACCCCAAATTAACAATTTCAACTTTGGGGTTTTCGTCAGCTGCGCGCCATAATCATCACAATTATAACAAGCAAAGGCTTGACATATCTCGCTTTGCATGTCATGAGTCTATCTCATATATTAAACTCCAGTACCTAATGAAAACAATTGCTTGCATAAATGGACTTTTCCACGATATTCTAATTTTTCAAGTTTCACCTGTATGTTCGAATATTTTGATTTCTGTGAAATAGTCCAATTTCTGTGACCATTCACCGAACTTTCCGGTCACACCTTGTAGATAGATACTAGAAACATATATAATTTTGTTTCCTGAAAGAGATACACAGCTCATTAACATGCCCTTCTTAATTACAGTACAGCCAGTGACCTCATCCTCTCAGATATTCTCCCACTTTTGGAAAAAACAACAACTCCCCTCTCCTCTGAGTGTGCCTGCTTCCTATTCTAAGCATTCTGCTTTAGTTTCCTACTTAAAGAATTGCACAATGGCTCTGTGCTGGAAACTCTTGACAGCGTTCTGAGTCATAGACTTCTAAAGAGGGGTGTGGAAAGGTCAGGAGATCTTTGCTAACTTAAGCCCAAACAAGGGCTGCATGGAAATAGTTGGGCTCGGAGTGAAAGGATGAACTCTTGGTTTCTGTTTAACATTGACTGACTTGCAGGAGACCATTCTGCATGGCAATGTGAGTCACTGGGTTTTTTTTTTGATAAGAGAATGACCTCTCGTTGAATCTTCTAACTGTACCTACCCAAGGTGGACAATGCCTATATAATATTCAGCACTTTAGAGTTTCTCAAGTGTTTTATTTACACCACTGCAGCAATATTTTAAAGTACATCAATGCCGTCCCGATATTAAAGTTGTAGCTCAGTGGCTTCCCTAAGGCCCCCTAGAAAACACAGTATAGATTTGATCTGAACCAGAGATGATCTGGTTCATTAATTGTGGCACAACCTTACACATGTGTAAGTAAGTCCCATTGAGTTACTTTCAGGCAGGTGTGTATAGGGCTGCAGCTTTTAGTCTCTTTGCACATCCGTTGCTGTCATGTGGCAGCTTGCATCTAATACTGCAGCTATCTCCAGCAAAAATATACTGTACCTGTTTTTCCTAGTTGACTCCTGACATTCACTCTTTGGTACAAAATGCGCCAATTTTGCTAGTGCAAAATAACTTTGGAAAGTGCTGGGTCCAAAAGAAGCTAGAACTAGAAAAAGAACTAATGGGGAGATTTGCAAAATGTCCACAATAGTGGCTCCTACACTGTATAACAACAACAACAACAACAACAACAACAACAACAACAACAACAACAACAACAACAGTAGTATAATAGTAGTAGTAGTATAATAAGAGTAATAATAATTTATTTATTTATTTATTTATTTATTTATTTATTTATTTATTTATTTATTTATTTATTTATGCCCCAGCCACTCTGGGCGGTTCCTAACAGAATATTAAAAACACGATAAAACATCAAACATTAAAAACATTAAAATCTCAGTCCATTTCCAGATCCTTGAAAATTAATTGCAGCCAGAAGTCCAGTTTCAGTCAAGCTACAACCATTGAATTCCCAGTCTTAGCCTATTTATCTGCCTGTGTTTAAAGCAACCTTCAGGCTGTTGCCAAGTTGATCATGTGCGCTGTTAGCCAATGTGGAGAGGAGCAGGCAGGAGAATGATTTTTAAAGACTTAGCTGCTTTAAGTTTAACTAAAGACTTTTTTTGTTCCTGATGGACACACTCATTCAGTCCAGCAGAATATTTTGCAGTTGAGAATGGCTTCTCAGCTACTGTCAAACTGTTGCCGTTAAAGATCATGTGCCACTAGAAAATCAGATTATCCTTTTCGCAGGGTGGCCCACTGAACTTCCTGCAGCCCAGACAGAATCTTTGGGAGCTACTCCTGTACTTTCAACTCCTCCAACATTAAATCAATTTTTCCTGTTATTTTGATGCATTCCATTCTAAGGCTGCCTGTTGCTGGAGTAAGACGGAGCTGCATTTCTGTGGGTAGAGGGCGTTTTCGTCTTTCTCCTCCGCTGCAAATATAACAACAATCCCTAGTTTCTGCTGAGTTCGCTGTTCCTTTGCTTAGCAAAGTCTCTGTGTTTTTGTTGGCTTGGACAGTACTGCAGATTTCAGAATCGACAAGCAGCAGTTTGACTGAGATAAATTTTGTAACAGACGTGCTAAATGGCTCTTGTCCTGAATGACACTGATGGGGGTGATTAGATGTCGATAGCATACACATCCATGTATTTAAATATCTTAGGTATCCCTTCCTATTGCAGCGAAGGTCTTCCAACATAGATTGCCTTTAGCGGCAAAATGAATAGTAGAAAATTATTACCTTCTGGAACCTATGTCTGTGGGGCATTTGCCTTAAATGCTAGGCGTTTTGGATCTGGTGGGACGGCTCATGTGCAGAATTTTGTTATCTTTTGCCCCAGTTTTATTATTGACATTTATGTCACAATGGCAATTGTGCAAATAGCGAGTTGGTCATATTAAGAAAGGCATGTGATCCTCATGAGGAATCATAGAATCATAGAGTTGGAAGAGACCACAAGGGCCATCCAGTCCAACCCCCTGCCAAGCAGGAAACACCATCAAAGCATTCCTGACAGATGGCTGTCAAGCCTCCACTTAAAGACCTCCAAAGAAGGAGACTCCACCACACTCCTTGGTAGCAAATTCCACTGCCGAACAGCTCTCACTGTCAGGAAGTTCTTCCTAATGTTTAGGTGGAATCTTCTTTCTTGTAGTTTGAATCCATTGCCCCGTGTCCGCTTCTCTGGAGCAGCAGAAAACAACCTTTCACCCTCCTCTATATGACATCCTTTTATATATTTGAACATGGCTATCATATCACCCCTTAACCTTCTCTTCTCCAGGCTAAACATACCCAGCTCCCTAAGCCGTTCTTCATAAGGCATTGTTTCCAGGCCTTTGCCCATTTTGGTTGCCCTCTTCTGGACACGTTCCAGCTTGTCAGTATCCTTCTTGAACTGTGTTGCTCAGAACTGGACACAGTATTCCAGGTGAGGTCTGACCAGAGCAGAATATAGTGGTACTATTACTTCCCTTGATCTAGACGCTATACTCCTATTGATGCAGCCCAGAATTGCATTGGCTTTTTTAGCTGCTGCATCACACTGTTGACTCATGTCAAGTTTGTGGTCTACCAAGACTCCTAGATCCTTTTCACATGTACTGCTCTCAAGCAGAGACGTCTTGGTGGGGGAGCAGTCTTGCATTTAGCTCTGAATACCCAAATCATCATCCCAGAAGTCTTCACCTCATTGCCTAAAGCACAAAATATTGTCACAAAAGTTGGGCGCCATCCCCACTCTCTGCTGAGCAGTAGCAAGGTCCAGAGGGGGTCCAGGCATTAACCCAGGGCCTGTGCTCCTTTGGATTATGAAGACATGGCGGAGACTGCTGTAGCTTTAAGAAATATGACTTCTTCACATATTTACACCTGTGTTTGGATGGATGGAGTGCAGGTCTTACAGCATGGTCATCTCAAGAGGGGCTTGTTCCCCGCAGCAGTGCAACCCTGGAGTCTAAGGCATCTCTCCCAGCCAGCCTTCAGCCAGCCTGCCCAAGATGGATCTCTGTCTTTGTTCTCCGCCTTCTTTTTCCCAGCACGCCTTGCTAAAGACACTCTTTTCCTGACACCTCAAACACACAGGTACTCCGGCAAAACTTCTCTCTACCCAGGCCCAAGATTATGTTTGGATAGGCCATCAACACATTTTGTTACTGCCTCTATTCCAGGTGAGGCCCTGGTTTGGAAGGGAAGTCTAGCCTGCAATCTTCCCTTCAATATTCCAAATAATAAAAATCCTACCATTTATTAATGTCTACAGTTTAGTCCCCCACCCCTACCCCCACCCAAAAACCCTGTAATAATATACAGTGTGGGATGGTGACAGTGGCTAAAGTGTGGAGACTTCATATGAGGAGACCTATGTAGTAATCAAAGTCCATGGAGGGTACTTGCCCAGTGTTAGATGCCATCTTTGTTTTTTTTTAATATATATATAAGAATTTATTGGTTTTACAACAAACAACAAACAAATACAACACCCACATTAACCCAACACCAACTGAAAGTAAACAAATACACAAACACCAATAATTCTTCTTCTTATGCTGTAAAAAAAAAATTCCTTGGTCGAATCTTGGTACAGACTTCCCCTGCCTTTTCACCTTCGGTTCCAATCCCAATTATTACTTTAATAACATCTTATGCCATCATAATCTTAAAAAATCAAAAATCTAAAAGTTAAAATCTAAAGCTTCTTTCTAACAAATCTTGTTTCATAATAACCAATATTTTCCCATTCTTAACTTAACATAAATCAAATCATGTTATAGCTTCATGTTAATTCCTCACAAGATTCTAGTTCTTATCCACTTATTTTCAACATAAATCGTAACAAGTATCTTCATTAACTATAACTGCTGTTAATAATAGAAATTTAAAATACCTCTTTTCTTTCTCTAAAACTTAAAGTCTTGACACACCAGTTTCAGGTTATCATAATACATCCCTTTTCCTTTATACCTTAATACTGTTCACCCTATCCCCCTTCTGTCCATTTTCTTTGGTCGTCCTGCTCCAGAGCTGCTCCTCAAAGTGTCCTTTTTCTTTACATGTCCACAGATCCAGACTGAGTCCACAGTAATCCTTGCATAGAACGTCAGGGTGCGCACCTTTTCTCCCAGCCTCTCCGGTTCATCATCACATTCTTCTTTTATTTCTAAACATAAACATAAAGTTCTCACCTTCACTCCCAAGCTCTCACCTCGGGAGTTAGATATAACAATTTTCTCCGTCCTGGGTCTGCCACCCCCAAAGGACGATCCATTACTCCGGAGTCGCCATATCTTTTCATCCTGTTGTTCAATCAGCCCCTTCAGTTCAATGCCAAGGTTCTTCTCCAATACAGCCATTTCCTGTACAGTCTCCTCTGTGGGATATAACTTTTCTGACATATGACAGTTCAATATTTCCAATTTTCGGTTGAGCAGTTCCAGTCTCAGTAAAATAATCCTTTCTTCATGGGTCATTTCACAGTTCGTAGCCAAGTTAAAAACAAAGCCAAGCATGGCAGAAGCGGGCATAGGTGTCAAATTGCAGTTTCGGTTCTCAGACTTCTCCATCTTAAACCAGTAACTTTCCATTCAGTCAAAGTCCTTCACGGCCATTTTCCCTGAATCCAGGGCGCAAGAACCAAAAAATTTTAAAGAGAGATACTGTCCACCAGTTTATTCCCCGAAGGGAAATCCAAAAGTCTCACTTATCGAATTTTAAATACTTTGTAGCCATCGCAGTAACAGCAGTCTCTTAAGCTAGTTATTTTCTATCCCCCGAGGGGAAAGAGGCAGGCTCCCTTTCCAAGTGTCTCCCAGGTCGTCATCAAAGCGCAAAAACAAATCAAATCCAATACTCACGACACCGGGATTCTTTCGCTCGAACTTTGACAGGTAGAACATTAACGCTCATCGCGGGGGCAACCGCCGCTCCACGTCCCGGTTGGGGCATGTCCCCTGAAGCCCGGCTCCGTTTTCCCTTCACCCCCACTCCCCCTTTACAGGGGGAGCGAGGGAAGGGCACGGAGCCACAGTGGGCATAGCCGGGGAGCCCAGGGTGCGGGACGCTCTTCCCGCACCCCATCGGAGCCCCGCTTTGCGGTAGCGGGGCTCCAACCCCCGGGACGGACTGGGTCGCCTCGCAGCCGAGGCAACCCACGACCGCTCCGCAATGGCGTCGCCGCCGGAAGCCGTTAGATGCCATCTTTGTTCTCCGCTTTGGCATATTCAGCTTCTCGTTCTGTTTTTCTTCCGACACTATGTTATATCTCTGGTCTCTCACGAATGGGCAGACACTATCCTGACTTCGTAACAACTTTTATTCAGCCTTCCAGTACTTTCTTTTTAACAAAATGGTGTGTACTTATATTGTCTCATCTGGTAGCCTGAGAGAAATATATTCCCGACTTGTGCTATATGAGGGATAGGTAGATGGAGGTCCTACAGATGTTGTTGGCCTCCAACTCCCATCAGTTGGCATGGCCAACTGTTAGGGATGATGGGAATTGTAGCACACCAAGAACTGGAGGGCCACAGCTTGTCCATCCTTGTTCTATATATTACAAAGTTCATAGTTGGGCACCCACAGTGACCATGTGACCAAAATTAACCAATCATACAAGAGTTATAGGGAACATTCTGGAATTAAACACACAGTAATGCATTTAAGCATTCCCAATTCCAGTAAATTAAATCACTATACTTAACACCCCTGCCCCATTCCACTGGTGTCCCAGAGGGTGAGATGCATCTGCTAAGGCAAAAAAAATAAAAGTCTTTCTATTCCCTGGCTGTCTCTTTTCTCTTTCAGCTATCGCTGTAATGCCCTTTTATCCAACATCTGACCATCTTCTTTTGCTTTTACATTCCGGCATCTCCTTAAGGCACATCTGTTTACTCTGGCTGACCCGTCTTCCTTTTCACTTTGCTTTCCTTTTCTCCCTAATGCCTTTTGACTTTAATCACAGATCGTAAGCCTATAGGCTGGGGCCTCTTCTATTTTTACTTTCTTCTGCACATCTCCTAGTCATTTCAGGCACTTGATAAATAATAAATACCAATGACAATGCAGCGCTCTGGCACAGGACCAACCCAGCCTTGGAATTTGGTTACATACAAAGTCGTTTTGCGGAATCGAGTATCTCACTAGTTTCAGCATCACCATTCAGGCTCAAGGGGCCTCCATATTGGTTTCAGGCTTGGAGGTAGGAGGAGTCAGGACCCTACTCAGGGGAAAGCGCAGGGTCGGCCCAAGAGATTTTGGCACCTGAGGTGAACCACAACATGGTGCCACTCCTCCTTGCCAGGGAAGAAGAGGTGAGTGAAGAACTATGTCAGGAACAAGGGGTGGGATGTCCCGCTTTATCACTACCCGAAGGAGTCTCAAAGCGGCTAACATTCTCCTTTCCCTTCCTCCCCCACAACAAACACTCTGTGAGGTGAGTGGGGCTGAGAGACTTCAAAGAAGTGTGACTAGCCCAAGGTCACCCAGCAGCTGCATGTGGAGGAGCGGAGACGCGAACCCGGTTCACCAGATTATGAGTCTACCGCTCTTAACCACTACACCACACTGGCACCCAAGACTATTAAATCTGGAGTCTAATATCACCTAGTTGCCCCACTGGAAGAATCCATGGTAATGAAACAGTGCGTGGCATGAATGATTCCTGCTTGCGGAACAAAGTGTGTACACCTACCTTGCCCTACCAGTATAAGATACAGCCTGAGCCATTTAAAATCCTGAGATAAGTTGAATCCATCTGCTAGGCTCCGGTTACTTCCTAATAAGCACTGCTTCGAAACATCGCATCTACTGTAGTCCTTCACAGTTCCCCCTGTGATGATATAATAGTAGGTGGATACAGACCATATTTTACAGTGAATATGTAATTGCATGCCAAGGCCCCATGCCCCACAGTTCCCCATTGATTAATAAATACAGAGACACAAGTATTTAAGATTATGGGCTAAAACAGGGTACAATGTTATTGGCTACAGGCATTGGGTGAAACCAGGCTATATCTTGACTCCTGCCCTTCTGCAGGGAGTCGAACTAAGGGTAAACCACTGAACTACTTGATAAAATGGTTGTATGTACAAAGGATGAGATGGTTGGACAGTGTTCTCGAAGTGACTAGCATGAGTTTGGCCAAACTGCGGGAGACAGTGAAAAATAGGTATGCCTGGCGTGCTCTGGTCCATAGGGTCACGAAGAGTCGGACCAACTGAACGACTGAACAACAACAAATGTACAAATTACTGGGATTTACCACAATAATGTTAGAATGGCGGGTGATTGTCCGTACAGTTCATTCACTTGGAATCAGCTGAGAACACTTGCCGTGTATGAATGGATGGCCTTGGAGGAATATAGATAACCAATTCACCACATTTTTCAACAGGCCCCAAACGCATTACTGGCTTGTTGTCCCTGTTCAGTACATGTGAATTTCTACCTAGATATGTCAAGATTTTCCAAGGACTGCAGAGACATGATAATAATAATAATAATAATAATAATAATAATAATAATAATAATAATAATAATAATAATAATTTATTTGTACCCCGCCCATCTGGCTGGGTTTCCCTAGCCACTCTGGGCGGCTTCCAACAAAGATTAAAAATACATGAAAATATCACATATCAGGTGTGTGTGTGTGTGTGTGTGTGTGTGTGTGTACAGGATGTCTACCCATTTCTACATTGTCAGACTCCCCCCCCCCCAAGTGTCCTTATTTTCCAGGGACAGTCCTGGATTTACAGAAGCCATCCCTGTTTCTGATTTGATCGTGGAATGTCCCGCTTTTCCTTAGGATGTCCCTTTGTCCATCAGAGAAATGTTGGAGGGTTTAGAGTTATGCATTACCCCCGAGCCAAGGAGATAAGTAACTCTACAAACTTTAGAAGACATCTGAAGGCAGCCCTGGATAGGGATTTTTTATCATGTTTTTAAAAACGGCCGTACTTCGGCTCCCGAACACCTTGGGAGTCGAATGTTTCGGCTCCCGAACAATCGAAAACCAGAAGTGAGTATTCCGGTTTTTGAACGTCCTTTTGGAAGCCGAATGTCTGACGGGCCTTCCGCGACTTCCGATTGGCTGCAGGAGCTTTCTGCAGCCAATCAGAAGCCACATTTTGAAAGCCGAATATTTTGGAAGTTGAATGGACTTCCAGAACGGACACTGAGATCCAGTGCCGAGGGCCTTCTGGCGGTTCCCTCACTGCGAGAAGCAAAGCTACAGGGAACCAGGCAGAGGGCCTTCTCGGTAGTGGCGCCCGCCCTGTGGAACTCCCTCCCTTCAGATGTCAAAGAGATAGACAACTACCAGACACTTAGAGGACATCTGATGGCAGCCCTGTTTAGGGAAGCTTTTAATGTGTGATATTTTAATCTGAAGAAGTGTATCTGAAGAAGTGTGCATGCACACGAAAGCTCATACCAGGAACAAACTCAGTTGGTCTCTAAGGTGCTACTAGAAAGAATTTTCGATTTTGTTTTGACTATGGCAGACCAACACGGCTACCCACCTGTAACTGATATTTTAATGTATTTGATTTTTGTTGTAAGCCGCCCAGAGTGGCTGGGGAAATCCAGCCAGATGGGCGGGATACTACTACTACTTCTTATTATTATTATTATTATTATTATTATTATTATTATTATTATTATCTGTTTGACTTCCAAGGTACGACTGTATGTCGGAAGCTGCCCAGTCAGATGGGCAGGGTATAAATAATAAAATTATTACTATTATGGAAAAGGATGTCCCTATTTTAATTGGAGAAATGGAGGGTATGGATTGTAGCTTCAATAAACTGAAAATTTCAGGCATGGCTCAAGACAAAACAAAACCTTGTGGGTGAACATACCACCAAGAGGTACCACAGTGCCGAAGGCACATTCTGTGGGATGCTGCAAAAGGAGGCCAACGTCTGCTAGGCTAGAATGACTTATTGTATACCCCAGTGGTGATTTACACATCTGAAAAAGCAGGTACGTTCACCTGAGTTGCGTATGGGGGGTAGCAGTGTCCCTCTGCAGCAGTGAGGGTGTTAAGTTTCTCCCGCTAAAGGCAGAGAGATTATCTTCACTGGTTCTCTCACAGCCATCTGGCACAGATGCACATGAGGAAGATTAAACATGTAAAAGGCGGCGGAGGCGGCAGCCCCGACAACAAACATTTTTATAATAGTAGTTTTGGGGTGTGAAAAGAAGAAGAAGAAGAAGAATATATGTCGAATGTCTAATTTGGATTCATAAAGGAACCTATTAATCAGAGGCTTCAAAGAATTGTCTCAGAACTTTTAATCAGTGGCTGCATTTTACTATGGGAAGGGAGGAAATGGGCTAGGCTTATTTTATTTTATTTTATACCAAAAAAAAAAAAAAAACCCACAGCTAGCTATTTCAAAGGAGCTTGGGCAGGCGAGCTCAGCAGGGAGTCTCTTTTCACCCACCTGGAGAAGAGGCTCCACGAATGCTCATTTTCATTAGCGCGGGCCTTGCCAGCTCTTCAAAACACCCTTCCATTGGTTGCCAAGGCAACCTTGAACCGTACTGCGGCACACGGGTCTTGCACATCAACTGATGCATATATTGTGTGTGCGCGTTACACTTTGTTGAAATAAAGAAGCATATAAACATTGTGTGTGTGTGTGTGTGTGTGTGTGTGTGTGTGTGTGTGTAGGGATTGTCTTTTATCATGGACCTCCTGTGATGGCAGACAGCTCAAAATGCACGTCCGGAAAAGAAGGAAGGAGGGGGAGGGGGAATAAAAACAAATGGAAATCGAGAAGTGGTGGGATAAATCGATTCGCTTTTATTTATTTATTTTTACTTCTGCGGGGCTTGCTTTGAGGAGAGCGGAAGGATTAAGGCCGGCATGGAAACACACATACAGAGCTTGGGTAAGGCTTTCAGCCATTTGGATTCCTGTTCGTTGGCTGACAAGTCAAACACCCAATTAATAACTGCCTGATAGCCCAAGCGTCTCATCCAGTGGTTTTGAGCCAGTGTGTCGTGGCACCCTGGGGTGCCTCGAATCATGTTCAGGGATGCTGTGGGCAACAGTGGCCTCTGTCCCTCTTTCCTTCCTTCCCTCCCTCCCTCTGATGCCCTCTCCCATCTCTGCCTCCCAAAAGCGGGCTTTGGCGGGGCGGGGCGGGCGAGCTACAGTGGAGAAACTGCTGCTTGCCTCTCCACCACGCTCCACCTCCCGCTAAAGCAGGCTTTGGCGGTTGGCAGGGGGCGGGGCGGGCGAGCAGCAGCTTCTCCACTACAGCGGAGAAACTGCTGCTTGCTTCTCCACCACCCCCACCTCCCGCTAAAGCAGGCTTTGGCGGGGGGCAGGCAGCAGGGGGTGCCAGAGGGTGGTCTCGCCTAGGGCGCAAGAAACCCTAGCACCAGTCCTGCTCGAAAATGGGTCAGAGGCTGACAGCTCTGCAGGCAAGGGGTGACATCATTCTGCCCAGACACTGAGGTCCAGGTCCGAGGGCCTTCTGGCGGTTCCCTCGCTGCGAGAAGCCAAGTTACAGGGAACCAGGTAGAGGGCCTTCTCGGTAGTGGCACCCACCCTGTGGAACGCCCTCCCATCAGATGTCAAAGAAATAAACAACTACCAGACTTTTAGAAGACATCTGAAGGCAGCCCTGTTTAGGGAATCTTTTAATGTTTAATAGACTATTGTATTTTAACATTCTGTTGGAAGCCGCCCAGAGTGGCTGGGGAAACCCAGCCAGATGGGCAGGGTATTAATATATATATATATATAAATAAATAAATAAATAAATAAATAAATGGGCTCCTGAGCTCCACAGGGGTGCCGTGGAAAGACTGTAGTTGGTTAAGGGAACCATGGACTCGAAAAGATTGAAAACCTCTGATCTCGTGAATTACCTGAGGACCTTTGCAGACAACCCCCTTCCTCCGCTGCGAAACCCCTGTCTCACAAAGCCCAAGGATCCTTCTGGAGAAATGTCAAGATCTATTTGTGCCAATGATCCTTTAGATCGGAAGTTTTGATTTTATCTTCTATCAGAAATCTTGATTTTGTGCAGATTTCTTCAAAAGTACTTAACCAAGATATTTTATATCATGAGAGCCCCTTATCCCTGGAAATAAAAGAACTAAGGTATATAAGGGCATTAACTTATTATACTGTATAAGGTAATACATCCTAATGTGGGTACTAGATTCAGGTAGGTAGCTGTGCTGGTCTGACGCAGTCGAAATACATAATAAAAAATAAAAAATTGTCCAGTAGCACCTTAGAGACCAACTAAGTTTGTTCTAGGTATAAGCTTTCGTGTGCATGTATCTGAAGAAGTGTGCATGCACACGAAAACTTATGCCCAGGTGAGTACTGAGCACTTCTACAATACAGCTACACGTGGAGGCATTAAGCAGGCAGAGGTGGGTGGGAATGTCACCCAGGCCTATTCCTCATTCAGGTGACATAAGTCCTATTGGCATGGCCAGCCATGCAAGGCAAAACGCCTCACTGGATCTCTTTGCATTACCTTTAACAAGCTCATATATTAAGGTAACCTTGTAGAGAATAGTTCTGCAAAAGTTGCTGTGCTGATCATAGCACTGAACAGTTAGCAAAGGCAGATCTTCGCCCAGACTCAGCAGTTCTGCGAACAGGAATATGCTTCTGTTAACAGGTCGTTTTTCTGTATCCGAAGAACTAGGGCTGGTTTTCAACATTGTGATATATCGCCAACTAAACATCATGATATACTCAGTTACAGGTAGGTAGCCGTGTTGGTCTGCCATAGTCAAAACAAAATAAAATAAAAAATTCCTTCCAGTAGCACCTTAGAGACCAACTAAGTTGTTCTTGGTAAGAGCTTTCGTGTGCATGTATCTGAAGAAGTGATATGAGATTTCGTGTGCATGTATCTGAAGAAATGATATGAGCTTTCATGTGCATGTATCTGAAGAAGTGTGCATGCACACGAAAGCTCATACCAAGAATAAACTTAGTTGGTCTCTAAGGTGCTACTGGAAGGAATTATTTTATTTTATTTTATTTTTGATCATGATATACTGACATACCACAATGTCTGAAACAAGTATGGAGCTGTGTAGAGGCATTGGGTGGGTTCAAGAGTTTCCCCACATTGTAATTTTTGCATCACACACACACACACTGTGCTGGTCCAAAGGTAATCCAAGAGGCGAGGTCTGGGTCCGGTCCAAAGTCTAAGGAGTCAACGAGGGGTCAGTCCGATGAAGCTGAGGCAGGGTGCAGGGCAGGAAACTAGGCGAGGTCAGGAACTGGCAGGATCTGGCAAGCAGCCATGTTGCTCCTGCAACCTGGGGCGGGATCTGACCGCCCTTTGATCTCTGCCGAGGTAATGGCCGGTCCCGATCCCCTGATCACTCACCACCCTACCTCACCTGAAGGCAAGCACTCCTCCTGCGAGTACTCAGGTCCCCCCTTATCTCAACCCTGAGTCTCTGTAGCTCGGGAGACGCCGGAGGGTTACTAGACCCAGGGGCCGCCTCAGCTTCTGATGGCCCAGCTGTCGGCAATGAGGTATCCTCAGCACCTGGAGCTAGGAAAGGCTCAGGCCCCTGACTCGGCCCAGCTGGTGCTTGTTGCAGGGGAATCTGAGCAGACTGAGGCTCTTCAGGATCAGGCCCCAGATGCGTGTTTTCGAACTGCTAATTTGGCAAGAGCTAGGGCTGAGCAACGGGAGCTCACCCCGAGCCGGGAATTCAAACCGCTGACCTTCTGATCAGCAAACCCAAGAGGGAGTAAAAATGTATCGGTATTATAAAACAACAGTTTTAACAATATGTTAAAGGTAAGTAAAAATGTGTCAGTACGATAAAATAACAGTTTTAACAATATGTTAAAGGTAAGTAAAAATGTGTCAGTACTATAAAATAACAGTTTTAACAATATGTTAAAGGTAAGTAAAAATGTGTCAGTACGATAAAATAACAGTTTTAACAATATGTTAAATGTAAGTAAAAAATGTATCTGTTTTAGACCCCTAAGTACAGTCATACCTTGATTCTCGAACGTAATCCATTCTGGAAGTCTGTTCGACTTCCAAAACGTTCGAAAACCAAGGCGCAGCTTCCGATTGGCTGCAGGAACTTCTTGCACACAAGTGGAAGCTGCATCGGACATGTGGCTTCCAAAAAACATTCAAAAACCGGAACACTTACTTCTGGGTTTTCGGTGTTTGGGAGCCAAAACATATGAGTGCCAATGTGTTCGAGAACCAAGGTATGACTGTAGTAGCCATTTTAAGGTCATTATCCCATTCACCTCTACATAGTTACATCCTTATTTCAGACATTGTGATATATCGGTACATCATGACGTTTAGCTGGTGACATATCATAATGCTGAAAGCCAGACATCGCTCAGCCCTACACATCACGTTTTAGCGATAATTCTTTGGCACTGGGGAAGACATCAAGGTTTGTTGTCGTAGCAAACCCGGGCGTGGGAGAGAGAAAACGTTTTGGAATAGGTATCTCCCCACTTACGTGGGGGTTACTTTCCTGGGTATTGCACATATATGTGAAACCGCGTATAAACACCACCTAAAAACCCAGACTCTGTCCAAAGTCCCCCAAACTCCACCACAACCACTCCCTCCAAACCTCCTTTCTCAAACTCCAACTCTCCACAGGCCTCAAAAGTCAGTGCAAAGGTTCCTGAGTTTGCCATTTTCCCACCTTTTCTGCAGTTCTCCCCACTCTTTTAGGGTCGTTTTTGCTCTTCCCTCGCCTTTTTGCAGTTTAAATGGATTTACTGAATTATTTCCTGGTGATGCGCATATACGCTGTTGTGAGCGACTCAAACATGCATAAGCCTGTGCGTAAGAAAACTACAATTTTTGAACAGTTACAGGTAGGTAGCCGTGTTTGATGCTTTTGAATTATGGTGCTGGAGGAGACTCTTGAGAGTCCCATGGACTGCAAGAAGATCAAACCTATCCATTCTCAAAGAAATCAGCTCTGAGTGCTCACTAGAAGGACAGATCCTGAAGTTGAGGCTCCAGTACTTTGGCCACCTCATGAGAAGAGAAGACTCCCTAGAAAAGACCCTGATGTTGGGAAAGATGGAGGGCACAAGGAGAAGGGGACGACAGAGGATGAGATGGTTGGACAGTGTTCTCGAAGCGACTGGCATGAGTTTGGCCAAACTGCGAGAGGCAGTGAAGGATAGGCGTGCCTGGGCGTGCTCTGGTCCATGGGGTCACGAAGAGTCGGACACGACTGAACGACTGAACAACAACAAGCCGTGTTGGTCTGCCATAGTCAAAACAAAATAAAAAATAAAATAAATTCCTTCCAGTAGCACCTTAGAGACCAACTAATGCTTTTGCCTCCCAGGGGTTGCATATTTCCACTCTGTGGAGAGAGGTGCGCAAGGTACACCACTTCAGAACAAAAAGTCCGCATAGGTTCTTGCAGAAAAGAAGAAGAAGAAGAAGAAGAAGAAGAGTTTGGATTTGATATCCCGCTTTTCACTACCCGAAGGAGTCTCAAAGCGGCTAACATTCTCCTTTCCCTTCCTCTCCCACAACAAACACTCTGTGAGGTGAGTGGGGCTGAGAGACTTCGGAGAAGTGTGACTAGCCCAAGGTCACCCAGCAGCTGCATGTGGAAGAGTGGGGAAGCGAACCCGGTTCCCCAGATTACGAGTCTACCACTCTTAACCACTACACCACACTGGCTCTCAGAAGCAGGGAAACACCTGGAACATGGCGCACAATGACAATTTGTGTTCCCTTTTGCTTCGTTCGGCACAACTTAAGTCGCCAGCCTATGTGTCAAGAGAAACCGAAGCCTGTTTTAGGGAGTAAAAAACTTGGAAACTCCTTCAGAAGCGTGAAGCACACAATCAAAGAAAGACCGGTGACCCTGAGGCCTTTGCCGTCCATTCAGTTAAATATGCGCCTGAAAAACAATTTTCATTTAGATTCAGGAAGGGAGTTACTGGCTGCCAACATTCCAAGGGAAGAAGGAAGGGTGTGGGAATGAAAAAAAAACATCAACAATCACCTCCAGCCCACTCAGTGTCACTGAATATTTTGCCCGTGTTACCATTTAATAGCTACGAGAAAAATCTAGATATCAACCAGGCAGGTTTTATTGTGGTTAGGGTGGGCTGGGGGGACAACAGCAACATGCATTGCTTTTAGGTGTTGGGGGAAATGATTTTGGCTTTGGTTCTGCATAGAATTTGGTTACTTATTGGCTTCAATGGGACTTGATGCCATTTAAAGCAACCCTACCAAGGATGCTGGGAACTGCAGCTCTCTTAGGGGTAAACTACAGTTCCCAGGGTGCTTTTGGGGAGGGTGCTCCAACTGTGTGGTGTGTACACAGACTCTGTGCAGGACTGCAGCCTTTGTTGGAAATCATTTACACTTCCCTACGGGTGTTCCCACCCTAGGCATTTTGTGTGGGATTGCAATTCTTCATTCACCCATTTTTATCACGGCATGATCGTGATGTCATCATCAAATTATTCTCATCCTGTATTCTCCCTGTGGTTAGTCTGTCCTTTTTCAGACCACAGAAAGCCCTCTTTACCGGGGGCGGGGGGAAGCCCTTTCCCTCCAAAACATGTCCCCAGAAGAACTGTTCATTCTTTCTCTCCCCTTGCTTAAAGCTTAAAGCTCCTCTTCCATCTTTTTTTTAAAGGAAAGGGTTCATACCTGGTGGGCAGCTGAACCCATCACAGCTTTGCAGACTTTCACCTTAACCTTTGTGATAGAAACCATTTTAACACCCCTTTAATTCCCACCCCCCAATCCATCTTTTAATTAATGCTAAAAAGGCTTTTCCTGCTCTATTTTCTAAATGGCAGTGACTGGAAAGCTTTTAAATCTATTTCTTAAAATTAGCATTATTGTTTTGATTTACAGTATTATAGTGCCGCAAAGCCATAATGCAATTAGATAGATGAGAGAGAGAGAGAGAGAGATTATATTTATATACCTACTTTATCTTCCAAGGATCTCAAGGTGGTGTACATGGTTCTCCTCCTACCCATTTCACCCTCACAACAACCCTGTGAGGTAGGTCAGGCTAAGAGATGGTGACCGACTGGCCCAAGGCCGCCCAGTGAGCTTCATGCCTGAGTGGGGGATTCGAACCCCATTCTCAGAGTTCATTGTGCCACACTGGCTAGTTACTGCCACTGCACAGCGTGGGCCTTCCCCTGCCGCACGCACAGCAGTTGTGGGTGGGAGAGAGAGGGATATATACAAAGGGAAAGTGCAGTTCTTAATAATTCTGGGCTGCATCAATAGGAGTATAACATCTCGATCAAGGGAAGTAATAGTACCACTGTATTCTGCTCTGGTCAGACCTCACCTGGAATACTGTGTCCAGTTCTGGGCACCACAGTTCAAGAAAGATACTGACAAGCTGGAACGTGTCCAGAGGAGGGCAACGAAAATGGTCAAAGGCCTGGATACGATGCCTTATGAGGAACGGCTTAGGGAGCTGGGTATGTTTAGCCTGGAGAAGAGAAGGTTAAGGGGTGATATGATAGCCATGTTCAAATATATAAAAGGATGTCATCTAGAGGAGGGTGAAATGTTGTTTTCTGCTGCTCCAGAGAAGCGGACACGGGGCAATGGATTCAAACTACAAGAAAGAAGATTCCACCTAAACATTAGGAAGAACTTCCTGACAGTGAGAGCTGTTCGGCAGTGGAATTTGCTGCCAAGGAGTGTGGTGGAGTCTCCTTCTTTGGAGGTCTTTAAGCAGAGGCTTGACAGCCATCTGTCAGGAATGCTTTGCTGGTGTTTCCTGCTTAGCAGGGGGTTGGACTGGATGGCCCTTGTGGTCTCTTCCAACTCTATGATTCTATGATTCTATAATAGTGTGGAAAGTCAATTGCAATTCCTCATATTTTCAGCAGAAAAGCAAGGCTGGGCGTGAGAGGGCTAACATCTCATCTGAACCCATTAACTGACACCAAGATCGAAAGGAAAAGCATGTTTCAAGTGTCTGGGGAAATATCATTAGTTACTGTTGTTTATGATGCTTTGCATTCCTCTGTCCGATGCCTATGATAACAGCGATTGCCTTCGTCTATATTAGACCTATAACAAGAAATAATATTATGTTAACTCAGTTGTCATGCCATTGCAGTCACTGGGCTTTTCCTTTAGCCCAGAGTTTGATTTTCTATTGGGTGTTTCTGTTTTCTACATAAAAGATTATTTTTTAAATTGCTGCTTTGCCGTATAAAAGGAAAATGCCACTGGGAACTAATAGGGTAGGTCAAAAGCTTTTAGAGAAACCAAAATGACTCTAAATAATAATTGCATGCGAGCTGCGGGGAAGTGCCAATAAATGAAATATTGCTCTTGAAAGCTGTATTCAAAGAGCAAATAGTTCTTAATGAGGTGGTTTCCTTTTTAAAAAAAAATCTAGCAGAAAATGTTACGGGAAACAAAGAAAATTACTCGCGAGACAAAATAAGGTGTCTGGGGGATCATGCAAAACAGTAATTTGGGGTTCAACCAACATTAAGAAATATACCATCTTGTTTTGAGGACCTGCTCATAAATGCACCATGTGGTCAACAAGAGTATCTCTTCTCAGGTATTGGAAGTCAGGATTCTTTTTTAAAAAAAAAAAATATTTTATTTATTCAAACATTTATATAATCAGGATTTTTCTGTTCCTGCTCAGAAGGAAAACAAAGCCGTCTGATTATTCTTTTTATTTTGTTCTTGGGCTTTTGTTCTGTGTTTCCCCCCCCCCCCTGCAACCAACAGGACTAGAAACTTGCTTTTTCGTTTTAAAAAGAGTAAAACATAAGCACCAGGTGGAGATTGCAGGACCCCGAAAACGATGCAGAACAAGCCTATGAAATCTGATCTGAGGAAGAGCCCATGTCGAGAGCCTGAGGAGGTGGTGATTGGACAAGTAGCAAGATAAACTATTTTGACTGCATAGACTTGTCTAGGTTTTTGGCGCTGTAGTTCACTCAGCGGCCAGGAAACAGATGCTGCTGGCCTCCTGTTAAACAGAAACATATGGACTCTTTTTGACTGCAAACGGAACATGCGAGGATGTTTGGGAGCAGGGAGTTGTGTTGTGTTTCCTTTGCAGGCTCTGCTCCTGTGCCACACCTCGTAATGTAGGATTAACCGTTCAGGACGGCTTTGGAACTGGAGGGTGACGACAAAGCTGAAGCTGTACAAGGACAAGGCAATGCCTCGAACATGGGTGTGTGCTTCACCTCAGCTCTCAAATGCTCTCTCTTCCCCGGATCACAGCCTCAGTTATTCTGCAGTAGTGGGAGAGTTCTAGAAAGTGTACCATAATATACAAAGGATCTACCGTATTGACCTGAATATAAGCCTCACTCCCCCCCCCCTTCCGACTGTGGCAGCTACCCAAACATCGGGTAGCTGAACTGGGCACCACAGTTCAAGAAGGATAGTGACAAGCTGGAACGTGTCCAGAGGAGGGCAACCAAAATGGTCAAAGGCCTGGAAACGATGCCTTATGAGGAACGGCTTAGGGAGCTGGGTATGTTTAGCCTGGAGAAGAGAAGGTTAAGGGGTGATGTGATAGCCGTGTTCAAATATTTAAAAGGATGTCATATAGAGGAGGGAGAAAGGTTGTTTTCTGCTGCTCCAGAGAAGCGGACACGGGGCAATGGATTCAAACTACAAGAAAGAAGATTCCACCTAAACATTAGAAAGAACTTCCTGACAGTAAGAGCTGTTGGACAGTGGGATTTGCTGCCAAGGAGTGTGGTGGAGTCTCCTTCTTTGGAGGTCTTTAAGCAGAGGCTTGACAGCCATCTGTCAGGAATGCTTTGATGGTGTTTCCTGCTTGGCAGGGGGTTGGACTGGATGACCCTTGTGGTCTCTTCCAACTCTATGATTCTATGATTCTATATCCTGGAGTTGCTGAGATGCTAAATATGGAAAATTTTATATGCATGTGTTTCCCCCGATCCTATTAGTAAAGGGTAGAAATGTATTGTTGCAAGGTAACTAAGCATTTCTGAAATCTTTTACCAGCTCACCCAAAATGCAAGCTAAGCATTTTCGCCTGGCATTTCTGATTAATACCATAACAACCACCAGTTAATAACAAGAGTCGGCAGCAGAAAATAATTCTAATTGCCATCTTGCCAGACAAATGCCCTCCTTGGTATTAATTGTGTGATGCAGATTAATATTTTGAAGGGTTCTTCGTTCCCCTTTTATAGTATTAAAAGTTGTGTGTGTGTGTGTGTGTGTTTTATCCTCCAAAGGATGTTTATCCCAGAGTAAAATTGGCAAGGTTAAACAGTAACCATAAAATGAAAACCAACCATGTCAGGGAATGAATTACATAATATATCACCCATCAACCCAGCTTTTCAAAAAAAAATTGCAAATATTTTCCCCCTCTTTATCATGGATGAGTATTTTATATGTGGCTTCTCTTTCCATGAAGGTAAAAATGACCTTGGGTATTAGAAAGCGAGGATATATTGAGTTGGTTAGAACCAACACTGTTCCATTCCATTTAGCCTCCACTAAAATTGCAAGGAGTGAAAATGGAGATTGAATTTATTTTACTATATATTGCCTCATTTGAACTTTAGTAAGGCATTAGCCACCAAGGGAAACCCTCCCCACCCCCCTCTTCCATAATTTCTTTCTAGATGGCATGTTAAGGAAATTGCCTTGACTTTATTGATTCTCGGGTATGAGGTACATTGTAACAGTTGGTGTGTTAAAGTGGGAAAATTTATGCTGTACTACACTTTCAGCGAAGCAGCTCTTTGACCCTGTGGCTGTATCTCCCTTCACAGGAAACTGGCATTTTAAAATTACAAATTAGTATGTTTTATCTAGGCATCAGGCCATCTGCTTTCCCTGGCCCCATTTTTAAAAAGTTGTATTGGATCAATCGGAGCCATTTCTGCAAGACAGAAGGCAGCCCTGGGCTTAGCAGAAGGGGCTGGAAACCCAAGCTGGTTCTGGTTGTCATATTAAGCCAACCCATCATCGGTACAGCGATCTCTTCCCTGAAAACACATTTCTTGCTTTTAAATGGAAGCAAGCGTGGTGGTGCATTTGGACTTTCGAGTGAGTCCTGTGGGGGCCAGCGCTTCGGTGAACTTCTTGGCCTCCTCTACCAGATTAGCTCCCGCTTAAAGACAGGGAAAAAAAGAATGCGTGCACACACAGCTTTCTCGAGCGATCTGGGAGAAAGTCAGATCCGGGAGAATTAACCTGAGCAGCTGGAACACACGTGCATTTCTTTGTGTTTACTTTTCCCATACAAAGAAACAAAAATCATGAATGTTTAACTTAAAAGTTGCAAAAGTGCTCTGGCTATTGGGAAGAGGTTGATGACGTCACAGTACCAGCCAATAGGTGCCTTCCACATTCAACCCAAAACCAGTTGTTTTTTTTAAAGAGCTTGAACAGAAATATTGCTGGGGGAAACAATATGTACCCTGTTTACCCTAAAATAAGCCATAGCAGGATTTCTATGTATTTGTGCAATATAAGCCATACCCTGAAAATAAGCCATAGTGACGCGGCGCCTCCCTTAAGACAGCCTGGGTAGGCGTGGCTATGCAGTGTACCAATGCGGAGTGGTTAAAATAAGACATCCCCTGAAAATAAGCCATACTAATCAATATAATAATATTTATTTATTTATTTATTTATTTATTTCCTGCCCATCTGGCTGGGTTTCCCCAGAATGCCTTAGGGTTGTATTCAGCTAACTTCTAATCAGAGTAGACCCATTGGAATCAGTGGAATTAAGTTAGGCACTTCCATTAATTTCAATGGGTCTGCTTTGAGCAGAACTAAAGTTTGATACAACGCTTAAGTTTACAAAGACCTCGGCCACATTCACGCCAGACATTTAAAGTGCCATGACACCTCTATAAACAGACATAGTTGCCTCCAAAGAAGACTTTATTAAGTGTGCTGAGAGTCCTCTTCCAGAGCCACAGTTCTCCAAATTCACTGTAAAGAAGGTTTGTTAAAGCACTTTGGAAATCATAGCTCTGGGAAGGGAATAGAGGCCTCCTAAAAAACTCCAACATACTATTGTTTTGTAAGGAACGGTAGCGACATCATCAGGCACAAGGAGAGCCCGGGCGATTTCGACCGTCTCCTCTCCGCAGACACTGAAGAATATCGCCCTCTTCTTGGCATCGTTGGTGACCCCTTTAGCTTCTAGAAGGAAGGTGAAATGGGTGGCGTACCCTTCCCAGTCTCCTGATGCTGGGTTGAACGGTGAGAAGATGCGGTCAGTTGCCATCTTGAGTTCCTTGGGACCCGGAGCTGAAGCCTGGATACACGGTGCGAGGCAGCAGTCTGGCAGGTGGCGGTGCTGCGGTGCTGTGTGTGGCGGTCAGCTCAGCGGGATCTCACCTTCGTCGCCAGTGAAATATACTCAGAGTCAAGTGTGAATTTCATGCTCTTTATTCAGCTCATAGTAGTGAGGAATGCAGTTTCCCCAAAAGATCTGCTTTATATACACTATTTACACAATGGGCCCCATGTGATTGGCTAATTCCGGGATACTCCTGTATGCCAATCGGGTTGCGGATGGAGCTGGATTGGGTGGCTCCTGCGGACCAATCAGACTGCTGCATTCTGGATCCTATTGTTCTAGGACCAATCAGACTGCTGCAATCTCAATCCTATTGTTCTAGGACCAATCAGACTGCTGCATTTTGGATCCTATTCAACTCAGTACATAACACATAATAAAACATTAAACATTTAAAAACTTCCCTATACAAGGCCATCATCAGATGTCTTCTAAAGGTTATATAGTTACTTATCTCCTTGGCTTGGGGGAGGGGGGTCGCATAACTCCATACCCTCCAACATTTCTCTGATGAAAATAGGGACGTCCTAAGGAAAAGTGGGACATTCAGGGATCAAATCAGAAACTAGGATTGCTTCTGTAAATCCGGGACTGTCCCTGGAAAATAGCGACACTTGGTGGGTCTGCAGTGGAGACTGAGCTGCAGCCTCATGCAAATTTCACAGAGACTGCAATATATAGATGCCTATCATTAAAATTTGCTAAATTTGCTGAATAACTACACAGCAAAAGCTGAGCACAGATTTACTCTGCAGGTTTTTTTCCCCCCTGACTGGCATGGCAAAGTGCCTCAAGATCTAATTTTTCTATTACTTAAGAGTTTTTTATTTCCCTTTCTTAAGATTAAGAAACGACGAGAAACACTACAGCTAGCTTTCTTCATTTTCGTAGGCATGGGTGGGCATTCCCCCCCCCTTCGTTTCCTCAAAATCTGGATGACTTTGAAGGATAAAGAAACTGTCTTTGAGAATCGGGTCCATTCTGAGCTGTATTTCATGCAGCATTAGATCATGTTAATATTAGATATAATCCACTGCAAATCCTCTTAGTGTCCCTGGCACTGTAATCGTTGCTATAATTGCTCAGTGCTAAAAACACTTTTGTAGCTTTTCCTCCACTCAGACTGTCAGTCCCAACTTTCTGAATCTGTAGTGGTTGTACTGAGGACTCAGCTTTTGTCTGTGGAATATGCAGTTTCTCCTAATGCGGTGTGATGAATGACTGTGCCATTGCCTCATGCCAGTGTTTCTCACACCAGGGCCGTCTTAGACGCTAGTGGTGTGGGGCACTGCAGGGTGCCAGGTGAGAGTCCGGGGAACACCGAACGAGCGCGCTGAGTGAGTGAGGGTGCGTGCGTGCGCCACTCCTGCCAAGTGCCGGCTCGGTTTTTTTCCTTTTTAGCCTGCAGGCGCCAAATTCTGTGGGGCACCAGAAGGCTAAAAGGGGGGGGAAACGAGCCAACGCTTGGCAGGAGCAGTGCCCTCGCCCTCACTCGCTTGGCGCAGGCTCGCTCAGTGTGCTCGCTTTCCCAACGGGTTGAGGCGCAGGCTTGCACAGTGCCCCTCCTGCTAGCCGTCTTCATCTTCAAGCCGGGCACCAGGCGCTGCAGATCTCCACAGGGCCCGCTCGCCGCCCTCGCCCGCCTCCACCATGCCGCGTCGAAGCAGTGCCACGTCCAACCTCTGCCTCTTCCCCGCCAGAGGAGCCTCCCTCCAGCTGCTGCCCGCCTCCTCCAGCCCCACAAAGCTGGGTGCATCACCGACAGCGCTGTCCTGTCCCAAGAGGTTTCCTCCATCGCTGCTGGTGTTCCCTCCCTTAAAAAAAGGTCGCCAACTCTGAGAAACGGACGGGGGGGTGTGCCGCCGGAGGGATCTTTGCACCACGGCACCGGATATGTTTAAGATGGCCCTCACGCTTTTTTCCCCTCTGGGCCACACTTTCAGAATAAAGATTTGCTCGTGCCGCACTGAATTTTTTATCGATAAGAGAGACATTGGAAAACAATATAGTGTCACAGGGTCCTCAGAGTGATTGACTTGGCATTGAAGTAAGCAAATGTAATTTCAATCAACAGACTCAGGCTGAAATGGCTGGCCTGTGGTGTAATCCTGATTTTAGAGCCTCTGTAAAAACTGAGCGCTCTTTCCCACACGATCATTAACTTTCCCAGCACTTGACGAACTGTTCGCGAGAAGAGATCCCACTGCTTTTAGAAACCACTGCGGTTGACATTTTGCATGTGGCGTTTGATCTGAGATGCAAGTTGCTGCTTGATGCTGCGGTCGTCTATTGAGCAGCGCATGAACCTGAACTCCAGAGATTATGCAAGCAAACTTTCCTTGGCAATCCAGAGCCAATGCAATGGCCTTGCACCTCAGGCTGATTGGCATCATGGGTTTCAAGGGAATTCTGGCTGCTCCTTGTGTTTCCTCTATGGATAAAAATCTAGTTCATGAATAAGCGGGCAGCCAATTGCCTTGGGAATAGTTCTGTATAATAGAAGGCCATCAGCTTCTCTCTGTGTTCCTTTGACAGCCATTCATCTTCCCATGCACCTCATCCCTCTTGGTTTTGACAAAGGCCTTGCTGCAGTAGACTGGAATGCTATCAATGTATGCACTGACACCTCATCTGAAACTGAGATTTGTAGAAAGGTTACAAGAGGTCACCGGGAGAAACAGAACTAAGGATTCTAAAACTGCTGCCTGAACGAACAGCATCCTAATCCTACTATTGCCCCTCTGCCAACCTTGCAATGAACAGATTTTTAATGGAATTGGGGGGGGATCAGTCTCAAATATACATTAATAACAGTGTAATCCATGCATTTTCCAATGTTAGAGTAACAGAAAATGCAAAATATTTGAAGAAAATAACTAGATCTTTTCTTTGGGGAGGGATGAAATGTATTGAGGAGACTAAGAGGTCAGAATTATGGGGCAGCGGTAAACATCTGTAACGTTTCCCCAATGGAGTTCTATTTCATACAAATCAAATATCTCAATGTACCAGGGAAAATGGCTCAAAATATTAATTTCAATAATGCTCAACTTCAGGACATTAGTAAACCATGGAGGTGTGTGTGCCTGAGTGTGGAACTTTAGGGGAAAAGTTTGTCTTGGGGGGGGGGAACCCCTATAGCTAACCTCATGGAAAGGGAGGGTAGAGATAAAGCACTGTGATAAAGGAGAATTATTTTCTCTTCAGATGCACAGAACAATGTCAAATCAGATTCATTTATGTGCTTCAACTTTTGCAAATGAGAGGAAGCCGTCTCTAAAACTATTTCTGTTTTCAAGGTCAATAAGCAAAGAGCTAGTCCTCGTTCTTTGGAGATAGCGTCCAGTCACATCCAGCAACTCCCTTGTCAGCCAGCTGTTATCTACACAGCCCACTTCTGCTATTTGATGTGCTACTGGTTTCTTGTCGCTAGAGCATGAGATATTTTCATCCTTCCTCTAGCAGGCACCCTTAACATTCCACATTTTCCAAAGCAGAAATCTCCATCCATGTCCTTAAAGCGGCAATTGGCTTGGGAAAGGAAACATAGAGAGCTCTTCAAAAAATAAAAAAAATAAATTATCGCCACAGTAATGTGTGTATCAAATACTCCTGCATACTCCATGTGATCTTGCTGACCAAGAATGGCAATTTGCATGTTTTTATTAGAAATTAAATGTCCAGTGAGAGATGAACTGTGTGCTCCCAGGAGACCAGAGTTTCAAGTCCCTGGTTTTGAAATTTTGGAGTGTTTCTGAGTAACAAACCTACAGACTCACTAAGGTACAATTAGAAGTTGTTAGTCGCTGATCTTGTTCTCGGAGATATTACATCTCCTTTTGTGGGAGCAACTTTGCCTCGATTCCATCTGCGCTCTGCAATTAAAGCTGAAGCAATTGCTTTTCGCTAGTCATTAGTGGTGACTAAATTAGTGTTTGCCTACATCCAGTTATGGTAGGAGACCGTAAGGGTGTGGACCGAGTAAGGCTGGGATTAGGCAATTTTGAAGTAATGAAAGTACTGACAGCCTTAAAACTTGGTGGCAACTCCTGTCAGCAACAGAATTCACAGTGCAATGGTATGCATGTTTTCTCTGAGGTTCGATGTGGGCTCACTCACCGTATTGTTTTCTGCCATTTAAATTTAGTATATATTAAAGCTTCTCAACCAAGTTTGCTCTCTTAGTGGCATTGTCTGGTCTCATCATCGGGCTTTCCATTCGCTCCCCTTTGTCCTAGCAAGCAAAAAGCACTTGGAAACCGAAATAAAAAATAAAAACAAAATAAAAAATAAAAAATAATTCCTTCCAGTAGCACCTTAGAGACCAACTAAGTTTATTCTTGGTATGAGCTTTCATGTGCATGCACACTTCTTCAAATACCTGTGCACACGAAAGCTCATACCAAGAATAAACTAAGTTGGTCTCTAAGGTGCTACTGGAAGGAATTTTTTTGTTTTTTATTTTGTTTTGACTACGGCAGACCAACACGGCTACCTACCTGTAACTCAAAAATAAAAGCTAAACAATTAATTGGCCACTTGTTCATTGCATCCAGATTGACATTGCCCAAACACAGGAGAGACTTCTAATGTGTGCCATTTGACTACAGGTGTGATATTTTAAAAAAATCAAATAAATTGGTTTTGACTTGGCACTCACTTATTTTTTATGTTAGCAATAAGGGCCACAATAAAAAGCCACCACCCTATTATGCTAGAATTTGGAATCCATGGCCCTGTGTTGTTTTTTTATGGTCCATAGACCCAAAATACACAGTACATTTTAAAAAAAAAATTACATTGTTGCTGTTGTTTTAAGTTCATTTTTGTACTATTTCCTTGTATTGCTTTTAATATTGTTGCAACCCGCTCTGGGACCTTATTTTGGAGGGCAGGAATAAGAAACCCATGATATAATTATAATAATAAAAACAACAAGAAATAATCCAACTAAATAATAATGATAGGAAAAAACAATACGTGAGTCAGGGATGAATTGCCCCATTTCTTCATGGACTTTAGAAAGTATAAACATGAAATGCGGGCTGCCATTCCCCCACCCACCCACAACGCCAAAAACCCAGAAGTAAGTGTTCCAGTTTTCAGACGCTTTTCAGAAGCCAAACTTATTATGTGGCTGTTGGCTATTGTTTCCAGGGTACCTGCACCAATCAGAAGCTGCGCCTTGGTTTTCGAACATTTCGGAAGTCAAAGGGACTTCCAGAACGGATTAAGTTTGGCGCTTTTGTTTTTGCTATTTATTTTGCGTTTTTGAGGCTTTTTTGGTTCATTTGTTTTGAAACTGTGGGAAACCTAGTTCAGCTACTGATTGATTGGTTGATTGATTGATTGATTGATTGATTGTGTGACTTCAGAAATGGATAAAAGCCCCCCATCCAAACAAGGACAATCATTAGTGCAGGTAAGAATTTTTTTTTCATCTACAATACAGTCTTATTTATTTTATAGTACAGTACATTGGTTATTGCTTTCATTTTATGGATCAATGGTCTCGCTAGATAGTAAAATTCATGTTAAATTGCTGTTTTAGGGGTTGTTTTTAAAAGTCTGGAACGGATTAATCCATTTTGCATTACTTTCTATGGGAAAGCACGCCTTGGTTTTGGAACGCTTTGGTTTTGGAATGGACTTCTGGAACGGATTAAGTTTCAGAACCAAGGTAACACTGTATATTTAAAAAGTCTAAAGGTTGTATTAAGCTGTTTTTTTAAAAAAAAAACTGAAAGCAATCCAGCTTTATAGAATAACTTAGCATTTTTAAAATTAAAATGGAAAGATAAAAAGTATAGGGCAATGTTGAAAGATAGGGGGTGGCTTACTAAAGTTTTGTCAGAAATACGAACATAAGCGGTTGTGGTGTACTGGGTCAATTCATCTATGGAGGTTGCCAACATATTTAGGCCTGGGTGGACATTAGAAGTTTTGAGCAGGTGCCAAGTTTTGAGCAGGTGCCAGCCAGCTGCGTTGGATGATCCCTGAGAATACAAACCAAACAACTTGCTTCTGTAACAAACCTCGATACCAACTTTCTATTCCTCTATATCAAGGGATGCTATACAGTCGTACCTCGGAAGCCAAATGGGATCCGTTCTGGAAGTCCGTTTGACTTCCAAAGGGTTTGGCTTCCAATCCACGGCTTCTGATTGGCTGCAGGAAACTCCTGCAGCCAATCGGAAGCCACGGGAGCCCCATCAGACGTTCGGCTTCCAAAAGAACATTCGAAAAACAGTCGCTTCCGGGTTTCGATCGTTCTGGAGCCAAAATGTTCGAGAACTAGGCTGTTCGAAAACCAAGGTACGGCTGTACTTGGATCAACACCATCAGAATATCATCAGGAGATCTTTCACCAGCACATCTTCTAACATATGTGCTGTTTTGGGTCAAGAAATCCCCTTCTGCATAGACCTGAATCACTCTAATGCAGGGGTCAGCAATTTTTTTCAGCAGGGGGCCAGTCCACTGTCCCTCAGACCTTGTAGGGGGCCGGACTATATTTTGAAGAAGAAAAAAAATGAATGAATTCCTATGCCCCACAAATAACCCAGAGATGCATTTTTAATAAAAGCACACATTCTACTCATGTAAAAACACACTGATTCCTGGACCGTCCACGGGCTGGATTGAGAAGGCGATTGGACTGGATCCAGCCCCTGGGCCTTAGTTTGCCTACCCATGGTCTAATGCTATGCAAGAGAATGAACTTCTACACAAGCCAGACAATATGAATGGTTGCACCCAGAATCCAATCCCTAAGCGTCTCCAGACGCTCAAAAGCAGGTCGGAAAGTTTCCACATTTCAACCATGAAGAGCCTCCAGCGTGAAACTGCTGAGCTGGACTTTATTGGAAGATCGGATCCTATCAGACTTGGGCTCTATAAGAAATGGGAGCAATTGTCTCTCATTAGGTGTTTTAAGGAAACGATTCATCTTGATCTGCCAATTTAATAAGAGTGAGAAGACTATTGCACCCACTCCGATTGGATTTTTTAAATGCTTTTGAATGGGTCTTTCATTCAGCTGTGCTTTGCATAATAACATGGCACACCTATTTCTTGCCCATCCTATTCCCTCTCTCTGACCAACTGAGAAGAACATTTTATGTATCTGATGAAATCAGCTTTAGCCACCATAGCTTTTCAGTTGTTAAGGTGTCGCCAGACCCTTTGGAATTTTCATTTTAAAGTTGTCCCATTCTACTCTAAAAGTTTTAACGTGACTTGGTGGCTCTCTGGACCCCCAAGGCCAATTTGGCAATGTACATTGTTGAAAAGGAGCACTTGAAGCGGCCTTTTTATGGAACGAGAAGTGAGGTATCCGTTCTCCTTCGTGTGGAATTTATGAGCTTTCATTCACCGCAGGCCAAAAAGCCCTCAGCCATGTCTCCAGCGCTTTGTTTCAGAGGTATCTGACATCCTAACCTAAAGGGATTTCGGGACTGAGTGTCAGAGCCATAACTATTCTTGTGTCTTCAACGGATTCTCTAAATAGGTTTTGTGGATTGTTGTAGTTTTAATCCAGTACGGTATTGACCAGTTTCCACAAGCACCATGATGTTGCTTAGCAACAACCTTTTCCTCTTTCGATCTGTCGTCCGTCCGTCTCCCTCCCTCCCCCCCCCCGGCCATATGTTTGTAAAGACTAAAAAAAGAGAGAAACAAAATGGGAAGGGGGAAAGGTTGCCATTCTATAATATATTCATTAGAATATCACTAAATACAGGGCCTCTGAAGTGAAATTAATTTTTGTTATTTATTTTTCACCGTTTTTATTTATTTTCATGGTGCAGGAGATAAATTTTGAGAGAACAATCGTTACAACAGTAAGCAACAAGTAACTTCTCCTGATAACATTACACACTTTTATCATGCCATCAATAATGGCAGTACCTACTCTGAGAGACCTCAGAATCTAAACTCTGAGCAAAGCTGCGGTGTGGGAAAGAGTATCCGATTTCAGCTGGAGAAACTGTGGTACAAACCCCTCCTTCGTCACGAAGTTCACTGGCAGATTTTGGTCAGCAAACTATTTCTCGCCCTAGCCCTACTTCACAGGGTTGATGTGAGGATAAAATAACCCCATGTATATCTTCTTCAGGAAATTGCACTGCACAAATGGGATGAATAAATGTATAGTTCGGCGTAAATTTGTTAGCTTTCAGAGAAGAATCCTTGACACGTAGATCTCAGCTTCTTTACAAGTGTTTTGTTTGTATGAATACTGTGCGCAAATAATAATAATAATAATAATAATAATAATAATAATAATTTACTTATACCCCGCCCATATGGCCGGGCCTCCCCAGCCACTCTGTGTGGTTTCCAACAGGGTATTAAAAACACAATAAAAAATCAAACATTAAAAACTTCCCACAAATATTTCTGAGATATGATAACATTTCTGGGAATACGGAATACTTGCAATATTCACAAACTAGGCGCAGACCACGGGGCAATTGGCATTTCACTGCTGGTTCTAAACGTGTTTTGGTGTATTTAGCTATTGTTTCTAACGTATTTTATCATGATATTTTGAAAATGTTGTAAGTGGAGCTATCCCAAGCACTATATTGCCCAACAATATGGACTGTTGGGAGAGAGGTTTTTGTGTGGGAGTCAGAGAAGTATTTCTTCCATTATTTCATCTGAGACCTGAACCGAGCCTTGTAGGATCACCAGGAAGTATTTTAACATTATGGTCACACATAACTTGTCAGCTCCTTGTTAGTATATAGATTTTTGTAGAATATGGGCTTGAATCAAACATGAGTCATATTATTATTCATTAGGACTAGTCACTTGCATGAAATTATTTGCAGAGTCAAACCTGAAAGATTTATGCGATCTAAAGAGTATTTGTAGAGTCAAACCCAATGGAAGTATCAATTTATTTTCTCCCACCATTGAAAAGGGGAATATGGGAATATGTATAATTTATTTGCCTGAGCCATATTGTGTGTGTGTGTGTGTGTGTGTGTGTGTGTGTGTGTGTGTGTGTGTATCACCTGATTATATGCTTGATTCTGTTTGAAGGATGCAATCTACACTCCCAGTAGATATTTTGACTTCAATAGAAATGATGAGAAAATCACTGGAAGAGGACCCTGATCTACTCTCCTTTCTTGGCTCCATTGATTCTCAGTTCCTTGGTACAAAACCAGCGAAGAAAGAATTAAATCATAGAATTGTGGAGTTGGAAAGGACCTCAAGGGTCATCTAGTCCACCCCCCTGGAATGCAGGAATCTCAGCTAAAGCATCCATGACAGATGACCATCCAACCTCTGCATAAAAACTTTTAGTGAAGAACAGTCCACCACCTTCAGAGGGAGTCCGTTCCACTGTCAAACAACTTTTTACCACCAGGGAGTTATTCCTAATATTTAGTTGGAACAGCAACAAATCCCACAGCATTCCCAGTAAATTTCGGGAAGATGTAAGTCTTCTGTCCAACTCCCTAGACATTTTGTTCACACATAAATGTCATAGCCATTATTATTATTATTATTATTATTATTATTATTATTATTATTATTATTATTATTATTTCCATCTGACTGGGTTGCCCCAGCCACCCTGGGCTGCTTCCAACAAAACATTAAAAACACAATAAAACATCAGCCTTAAAAAACATCCCCATACAGGGCTGCCTTCAGATGTCTTCTAAAGTCATCTATTTAAAGGAAAACCAAAGAATGACGATTCCCCTGCTACAAAGTCTTGCTGTTTAGTATTTCCTTTCCTTTTAGTTTGTGCTTTTTAACACACCGTGGGCGCATGGATCCAAAATCGAGCACTTCAATGAGTCCTGTCGATTTCAATGGGAAAGTAAGTTAAGCACTTGCTCAAATCTCTGCCATTGACTTAAAAGTGTTTTGCGCTGGTTAGATATAAACAACTAGCGTTATTTTTTTAAAAAAAATTAAAATTGGAATTGCTTTGTTACTTTCAGCGGAATAGTTAAAGGCTGGTTTTATTCTAAACTAGCTGACCCGGCCATGCGTTGCTGTGGCTGATTTAGTGTAATGGGAAAGGAAGATGCAGTATAAAAGAGAAAGTTATGTCTTACCATAGGTCTTTGCATTGAAGTTGAGGTTGTTTTGGTTTTCTTTTCTTGCTCATTATTGTTTTTGTGTATATGACTCATTATTAGTATTGTATTTTCTGATTCCTTTTTTTTTAATTGTTTGCATGTCTTGGTTTGATGTTGTTGATGTGTATTGGAGGGCAGTATATTTGTTTGTACAGTATCGGGTTAGGCCACCCGAACCCGGAAATGGTGGATGGGACGTTTGCAGCTGGCCTGACTGTGCCGTTGCTTCGCTGTGTACCTGCCCATTCTATCAGCAGACTATCTCAGTGTTAGCGGGCGGCTTACCTTTCCTGCGATCCGTCCGCCCTCCCAAAAGGCGGACGGGACGTTTCCGGGTGGCGTGGCCATGGCGCGGCTTCTCTCTATAGCTGCTGCAGGCGGCATCTAAAAGCCACGAAGGCCAAACTCCGTCTTTGCAGGCGGGGTGCCTTTTGCGGGTGGCATGCCTGTTGATTGGATGGTGGCAGTGACATCGGGGGGGAGGAGGAGGGATCGGCAACGGGTGTGCTATTTAACGTCCACTGGAGGGCGCTGTTTTTTGCACAAATTCACGGATTTACCTGGGAAAGGTGTGATATTTTTTACAATCTAGGTACCTAAGATCCTTCCCATATGGCCAAGGCATGTTGTGTCCACATTTGAAGCCAATCGGTCAAGTGGTTATGGAGAAAGGCGAAAACAAACAAACATGCAGCTTGAAGGATATATATATATATATATATATATATATATATATATATATATATATATATATATATAGATTTCATTCAAGCGGCCCAGAAAAATCTTGTTTGACAATAAGCCTGCTTGAAATAAATAAATAAGCCATATCCTTAGTTGCTCTTTTCTGTTTTCAAAGCTCAGGACTTCTCTCTCCACTGCTGGAACACACAATTCCCATGACGTAAGTGTTTTATTTTTATTTTTAGTCGAAGTGACGGTATTTAGAGAGAACAGGGGGGCAATCACCTCACCCGCACACCCGCAATTTATCTCCCTTCCAGGAAAAGCTTCATCTGCTAGATTTCTGGAAGTCAAGCTGCTGCAAAAAGGCACAGGGGCAGTTAAAAAACAGGTGACAACGATAAGAAGCACTGCCCCACCTTAAAAAAAAACCCAACAAATATATTTCTGCCTTTGGTATGCATACCTCAGTGCTTTGGCCCATTTAACTGACAATAGCAATCTTTTCAGTATGTAAAACCTGGGGCATCTGTCATGGATGCTTTAGCTGAGATTCCTGCATTGCAGGGGGTTGGACTAGATGACTCTTGGGGTCCCTTCCTACTCTACAATTCTGTGATCATATGTGGAAGTTGCTGCCTGCTGCCTATATGTCCCAGGCCAGTAGTTGTCAAAATCATCACCAAAAAAAGAATGAGAAAGGCTGGAAATAATTTATTTCCGTATTAACTTTGAATGTCTCAAAGAATGGGCTCCCAAGTCTTGCCGACAGTGACGCAGGATCTGGGTTAGTGCTAAAAATAAAACCCAGGGTTGTTGTTTCCCCTCCCCCACACCCCTTCCAATAAGGTCCCAAATCAACGGTTTTGAGTCATTTCCACTGTTTTACAGAGTTGTTCTTCTTCTTCTTCTTCCCACCATGCATTGGGAAAGTGTGAAAATGCCTGAAGTACTGTAGGAGTGAAATGGCAGCTTGTAGATTTGAGAAGGTGGTGATAAGATCTTGGGAATATTTAAGATTTAACACTGAATATTTTGTTGGTGTTTAATTCCAAGTCGTTTTTGCAAAAGTACTTTTAAGTTTTCATGCTCAGGCACAAGCTGCATATGCTTCCAGTGGACCTGTGTATTGAAATACGGTTCCATTTGTTCCGTTCAAATGTCAAACGTGTGTGTACAACAGACTTAAGTATCCAAATGAGACAGAGAATGGAAGTTTTAGTCTTGTGGGCTCTGGGGTGTCGGCAGGCAGATAAGACAGGGAACATGCCTATCAGGAGAGTCTGTTTCATGGGGGTTTGGGTTTTTTCAAGGAGATAATACGGTGGCGAGCATATTGTTGGGGACTAACTGTGTACCTTTTTCATTAAAAAATGTTTTTCTTTGCAACTACCTCATAATTTTCATACCCTCCAACATTTCGCCGATGAAAATAGGGACGGCTATTCAATAATAGGGATGCAGGTGGCACTGTGGTCTAAACCACAGAGCCTAGGGCTTGCCGATCAGAAGGTTGGCGGCGGTTCGAATCCATGTGAAGGGGTGAGCTCCCGTTGCTTGGTCTCTGCTCCTGCCAACCTAGCAGTTTGAAAGCACACCAAAGTGCAAGTAGATAAATAGGTACCGCTCCGGCAGGAAGGTAAACGGCGTTTCTGTGTGCTGCTCTGGTTCGCCAGAAGCGGCTTTGTCATGCTGGCCACATGACCCGGAAGCTGTACGCCGGCTCCCTTGGCCAATAAAGCGAGATGAGCGTCGCAACTCCAGAGTCGTCCACGACTGGACCTAACGGTCAGGGGTCCCTTTACCTTTACCATTCAATAATAATATCTTCTGCCAACCTAACAGTTCCAACGCGTACCACTGCAAGTAGCTAAATAGGTACCGCTGTGGCAGGAAGGTAAACGGCGTTTCCGTGTGCTCTGGCCTCCATTGCGCCAGAAGCGATTTAATCCTGCTGGCCCCATGACCCGGAAAGCTGTCTGTGGACAAACGTTGGCTCCCTCGGCCTGAAAGCGAGATGAGTGCCACAACCCCATAGTCGCCTTTGACTGGACTTAACCGTCCAGGGGTCCTTAATAATAATAATAATAATAATAATAATAATAATATTTATACCTCACCCATCAGACTGGGTCGCCCCAGTCACTCTAGGTGGCTTCCACAATAAAACATTAAAAAACTTCCCTAAACAGGGCTGCCTTCAGATGTCTTCTGAAGGTTCTATACTGTAGTTACTTATCTCCTTGGCTCAGGGGTTGCAAAACTCCATCCCCTTCCATACATATGCAGCTTCCAACATATATAAAAACATAATAAAACATTCAACATTTTTTAAAAAACTTCCCTATACAGGGCTGCCTTCTGATGGCTCAGGGGTTGGATAACTCCATACCCTCCAACATTTCTCCGATGAAAGTAGGGACATCCTAAGGAAAAACGGGACATTCTGGGATCAAATCAGAAACTAGGATTGCTTCTGTAAATCCGGGACTGTCCCTGGAAAATAGGGACACTTGGAGGGTCTGCCATCATGGTCCTCTTTGGAAGCAATCAGTAAGTAAGTGGTTGAAGAAAAGCACGAGCAGCAGCGACAGACAAATTCTGACCATGATATTTGTATTTCTATGATATATGTATTTAGTGCATCTATAGACTGCTTTGTATTTCAAACAAAATTGCTAAGCGGTTTACAACATCCTCAAATACAAAAAAAATGCAGTAAAAATTCCACATTTTAGAGCAGGGCACATAACAATTATATGATACCCTCTTAAGCCTCAGTATAAATGGAAACTAGCACATGGGGACCATAATAAATGGTAGCAGATCCAAAATCTAGAAACCCAGTAGAGAGAACCAGCTCTACCCACCAATTATAGAAGCCTGTATTTATAGACAGCAAGAACACTCTCATTTCTGCTGCTCCCTCTCCAAATTAAGCAGATTTTAAAAATTATATAAGATAGTTTTAGGTCATATTTTAGGAGCAACCTCCCGCAAGGCAGCTTCCACCAAATGAAATGCAAAATGTGCACTTATCATTTATATATTTAACCATAAAACAGAAATCAGCAATAAAATAATGCGAAATGGGCAGAATCATTAGCAATAACAACCTGCAGCCCAGCATATTAACCATAAAAATCAGTTCAAAGCTGTTTTGGTACAAAGGGTTCTCTGTATGTATTGTGCCTTGTCCTCCTCCTAGATCTCCCTATCTGACTGTTTCTTCTCTGCACAGAGTTTCATTTATAACTTCATCTGGTCATCCATTTGTTTGAACCATCATGTGCATTTGTCTGATTCCACGATTCTGGTGGAATCATCTATCAGAATCCACATTGTGTGAGAAGAGAAATATTCTGCTTTCTAGGGGTGCTTTTAAAGCCCTAGGACCAGGTTACTGGAAAGACCGCCTTCCCCTATATGTATCGACTGGACTTTAAGATCTTCTTCAGAGTCGCTGTTTTGACTGCAGCTGCCAAGTGACGTGAAGTCAGTAAGATAACCATGAGGTTGGGGGTCTTTTTAGTGGTGGCACCTGAGCATGGAACAGACTTGCCAAAGAGATTCACCTGGCACTTTCTTTGTGGTCTTTCAACCCCTGGTGAAGATCATTTTCTTTATCCAGGCCTTGTAGATATCTTGTGGTCTGGCCATGATACCTTTTAAAATTCTGTGTCTTGATTGCTTTTAGTTTTCAATAGCTTTTATTGTCTATACTGCATTTTAATTGTTGCACTTGTTTTATGAGCCACCTTGAGAACTTGAGTTATGGAGCAGCGATATAAATTTAGTTAATAACGAAATAAACCCGGTGAGAATACTTCTGTTGAAAATCACAGGATGTGTATTGTGTGTTGTAGAAACCTGCTCTGTGTCCTTCCCCTTCAGCAACGGAGGCTCTTATCATTTTGCCAGAGGTTCTCATTAATCTTCCTCCTTCTCCATTTGCTTTGGTTCAGTGAGTTGTAATTTTCCTGTGAGCAAATCCTCCGTAATCTGCAAACAGTTCTAATTCCAGTCATTGCAAAAAAAAATCCGTTGCCTGTTTTGAGTGTGTCTGGGATTCCAGAAGATATGTCACCTGACTTGAGGGTGTCTGCTTTTGCATATGTGGATTTCGCAACTTCCACCAGAAATCCTCAACCATGACAACCAGCAGAAAATCCAGCAGAAAAGACTCACAAAACTCTGCAAACCTTTCTGACCGTGGTCTTGGAGGAATGTAATCATACTGAGGGGGTCCACAACTATATGAAGCAAAGCAGCAAATGAGGCAGACCTCCTTTAGAACAAAAGGGTACAGACCCTCCAAGTGTCCCTATTTTCTAGGGGCATCCCTGATTTAGAAAAGCTGTGCAGGTTTCTGGTTTGATCCCGGAATGTCCCACTTTTCCTAATAGGCTGTGCCTATTTTTATCCTTAAAGAAATCAGCCCTGAGTGCTCACTGGAAGGACAGATCCTGAAGTTGAGGCTCCAGCACTTTGGCCACCTCATGAGAAGAGAAGACTCCCTAGAAAAGACCCTGATGTTGGGAAAGATGGAGGGCACAAAGAGAAGGGGACGACAGAGGATGAGATGGTTGGACAGTGTTCTCGAAGCGACTAGCATGAGTTTGGCCAAACTGCAGGAGGCAGTGGAAGATAGGCGTGCCTGGCATGCTCTGGCCCAAGGGGTCACGAAGAGTCGGACACGACTGAACAACTAAACAACAACAACATTTTAATTGGAGAAATGTTGGAGGGTATGAAGTTATCTGACCCCCAAGCTGTCTGAAGTCAATCCTGTATAGGGAAGGTTTGTTTAAAATGTTTATTGTTTTATTATGTTTTTATATGCGTTGCAAGCTGCTCAGAGTGGCTGAGGCAACTCAGCCAGATGTGTGGGGTACAAAGAGTAAAATTATTTATGGGACGTCCCTATTTCCATCAGAGAAATGTTGGAGGGTATATGGGTGGAAGAATCAAAACAATCAATTTTACTATTTATATTTCTCTAAAGGGAGAAATGTTATTTCTTTTCCTCCGTTCATTTCAATACTGAACACGACCCATTATTTTACACAAGTTGCAACTGCACTCAAAGGCTGCCTTTCCTCTCTGCTGCAAATGCTATGCCTGCCGCCTGCGGTTTTGAATTTGAGATTGGAAAGAAAAATAAGGAGTCAGGTGGCTCCGAGCACCAGTCCAACAAGCTCTGGGAATGGTCAGGACACTCCTGGAATACATAACGTGAGGGTGTAATTGTCGCTCTGAAAAGCAGCCAGGTTACACCACAAAGAGAGGGTTGCTTGCTTCCAACAGCGCAGATGTTTAATGGATGGGTGTGGTCACTCACTCAGTAGCATAAACACAAAGCATGTGCTGTTTCCATCTCTTCTGTTTCCTTTTTCTCTCTTCCCCTGCTGTGAAAATGCTAGGCTGGATAGCAATGACAGAATGTTCTGCAAGGAAATGTCAGTGTTACCAGCCCCCGTTCTGTAAGAAGAAATGTAAACAAGGTGGCATTTTTTTGGATTTCCGAAGACCTTCATCACAAAGGCTAGGGAGGAAAACCAGCCATACTAAGACATTTTTTTTCCCCAAGGAAGCCAATCGGTGAACCTCGTTGATGCTCCTTTTTATGTGTACACTGGGATGGAGCCGAAATTCAGTTTGGTTTCCATTTTCATGCAAGCTTGCCTAATTAATTTCGTGATGCGATTCTCCAACCCAAAAATGCACACAAGCTGTTTAGCGGGGAAGGGGTGCGTTAAAATGCATATATTAGTAAAAACAACAACTACCAAAAAATCCCCCAAATTTCTTTATATTTGGGGAAATGGTTTGCTAAAATGAGTTTATTAGGCAAAGTTGGAGTGTATATTAGGATAAAAATGCATGTAAATGTAGGTGAATCTTCATGCAATTTTTTAAAATGAAAAATTAGTGTGGAAATGTGACAAACTAGCCTTAGGATTAGAAAAATAAGTAACTGAGAGAAACTAAATGCATCAGTCATTTTGTTACTGCAATGACATTTGGCTGCACAATGTAACCTCTCCTTCCTCTCTTCTCCACTCCTCTCCTCTCCCAGTATGCCCCATAGGGGTTTCCCCAGTCCTCCAGGGAATATTTTTGGTAGGGCGCAGGGGGCATTTGGAGAAATGAAATAGGGAGGGAAAGTTCTATTGCAAAAACACAAATCCTTGTGTTAACAGAACTGCTTTGTTGGATGCCACCCATTGCATTTTTGCTGGTTTAAGGTAATAGAATCATAGAATCGTAGAGTTGGAAGGGACCCTGAGGCTCATCTAGTCCAACCCCCTGAAATGCAAGAAAAATGCTGCTGTCCCATACAGGGATCGAACCTGCAACCTTGGCATTATCAGCACCATGCTCTAACCAACTGAGCTATGTGGTTTTAAACTGCTGTACTGTAATCCACTGTGTAGGCATGAGAAGGGCAGGGTAGAAAAGGTAAATAAAAATAAAATAAAAGTGACTTCACAGCTTGGGCTGCAATAGTAAATCCATTGAATTCAGTAGGACTTACTTCTGGGTAGAAATGTTTAGGATTGCCTCATCTGATATTACGCTGCCTAAGCAAATAGACCCCCCAAAAACCTTTTTAAAAAACAAAAACAAAAGACTGACCATCAGAAACAACAGGTAAACTTTATCAAGGTGTGATCTTGTGATTCTGGCATTACAATCCTCTCAACAGGTGACAGCAAAGATAAGAAGGCTGTTGTAAGAACTTTTAACCCTTCTCACCTGGTGCTGAGAAGTGCACTGGGCGACTGCACTGAGAGATATGCCATTTTGATGCCCTCTCCGCCATGTTGGGAAGGGATAGTAAGAACCATTTGTTCGCTCACGGCAGCTGCTTAGTGCACTTTAATAAACCCCCCTGGTCCAGTTCTGACAAGACAGAGGTACTGTTTTGGGCAGACAGGGGATGGGCGGATGTGGGGGACTCCCTGGTCCTGAATGGGGTAACTGTGCCCCTGAAGGACCAGGTGCACAGCCTGGGAGTCATTTTGGACTCACTGCTGTCCATGGAGGTGCAGGTCAATTCTGTGCCCAGGGTAGCTGTCTACCAGCTCCATCTGGTATGCAGGCAGAGACCCTACCTGCCTGCAGACTGTCTTGCCAAAGTGCTGCATGCTCTAGTTATCTCCTGCTTGGACTACTGCAATGCACTCCATGTGGGGCTACCTTTGAAGGTGACCCAGAAACCACAACTAATCCAGAATGCAGCAGCTAGACTGGTGACTGGGAGTGGCCGCCGAGACCATATAACACCAGTCCTGAAAGACCTACATTGGCTCCCAGTATGTTTCCGAACACAATTCAAAGCGTTGGTGCTGACATTTAAAGCCCTAAACAGCCTTGGCCCAGTATACCTGAAGGAGCGTCTCCACCCCCATCGTTCAGCCTGGACACTGAGATCCAGCTCCGAAGGCCTTCTGATGGTTCCCTCACTGCGAGAAGCAAAGCTACAGGGAACCAGGCAGAGGGCCTTCTCGGTAGTGGCGCCCGCCCTGTGGAACGCCCTCCCACCAATGTCAAGGAAATAAACAACCTGACTTTTAGAAGACATCTGAAGGCAGCCCTGTTTAGGGAACCTATTGATGTTTGATTGTGTTTTTAATATTCTGTTGGGAGCCGCCCAGAGTAGCTGGGGAAACCCAGCCAGATGAGCGAGGTATAAAGAATAAATTTATTATTATTATTATTATTATTATTATTATTATTATTATTATTATTATTTTCAGGTAGGTGTTGTTATAAAAATTAGGGTTCAACCCCAGAAGGGAGTCCACGAACCCGGGGGAGAGCCTTTGTAGGGCTCCCCTCCTCTCAAGAGCACTTATGAATAAAATAGAGACAATACAGAATCTCCCAAAGCAAGGCGGTCGCCCTTTATTAGAACTGCTGCAGCAGGGTGTCTTTGCAAGCAAAAAGACCCCAAACAAAGGTGTGCAAGCTCCTATATAGATTTTTGAAATTGCCCCCCCTCCAGCTCAAGACCACCCCTCCATACATTAGAATTACATCACAAATTGGGAGGGTCTGGTAGCAGTCACCTGAGCATCTTGGACCCTGCCCCCATGTCTCCTCTCCCCCTCCATCAAAACCCATCAATTGGAAAAAAAAGATATTTACATTTCCCTATATCCCAGCCAAGTTAATCACACCTTTTTGTCTGACACTCAGATATCAGGATGCCAGAGATTATCACTCAGGCAGAGGTCTGCTGAGTAGCTGGAGGGGCAACCCCCCCTTTGTTCCTGAGACAAAGAAATACTTGGCCAGTTGGGAGTGAGGCCTGTCTTCCTGTGCTGGTTTTCAGACATGTGGCCTTATTTGTTTTTGGTACATTAATAACAATTATTATATATAAATAAAACACCTTAAAATTCTTACAACAGTGTCAGAGGTGAGTGAACTCTCCTGGGTCCCCAGAGCCCAAGGATGACATGCTACCACACCCACCAAATTCTTCATCATCCTGGTAGCAGCTGTAGCTCCTTGTTTCTTAGAGAGCAAATGTGCCTCACTTACTCTGAGCACTGTAAGGCGACAGTAGCAAAGGGCGGCTTTTTAAAATAGTGGTGGTCAAGATGAGGATAGGTTGCTATGTTTGGCAGCCGTGCCTGCTCTTCAGCATGAGGCAAGGGCAGACAAAGAAATGAGTCTCTCTAGCCTCCTCAGATGTTCCTGGGAGGAAGTCCTGAGATGGTGTGGAATAATTGTGCCGTTCCAAATTAAAATCTCTTCCCCTTCCCTTCCAAAGACACAACGCCTGCCAAGGTCCGTCAGGGCATTGCTCTCCGTGAAATAATCACTATGGACTCCCTACTGAAGACCAAACTTCACTTTCCTAGACATTTCCTTATTTTTAACTGGTTTTGTAAACAGCAGATAAGCGTGTGAGTCACAGAAGTGTAGAATTGGAAGGGACCCCACTGGTCATCTAGTCTAACCCCCTGCATTGCAGGAATCTCAGCTAAAGTATCCATGACAGATGGCCATCCAACCTCTTCTCCCAACCTCAAAATACTCTCCTTTTCAACTCCCCCTCCTGGAACCCCAGACAGTCATAAGCTGCCATTTGTCAACCGTTTGCTGGCAGGAAAAAAAGGGGGGCAGCACTTGTTGACCTAACCTGCCCAGTAAAAGCAAACTTTTCCGTCACAACTCCTTCCTCAGAGTGGTGCATTCTGGGCGACGCGGTTGGGAGATTGGCTTAAACTTGGTTTAAAATGTACATCTGGTTCTTAGGTTAAGACATTTAGCTAAGGCGAAAATGCAAATTAAAATATGTAAGCTTCCAGCTGCAGCGGCAAAGTGGTGGCGTTGCAGGCAGTTTATTGCCCAGAATGCATCACTCTTTGAATCTCCTCCCCAACTTCCCCCCACCACCAAAAAATAAATAAATTACTACTTCAGTAAAACAGGTTGTGCGACCCCATGGGAGATAATGTTAACATCTATAGAGCTGGCTCCTTGAGAATTTAATGCACCTTCAACTAATGCATTGTGAAACAAGATGGAACACAATCAACACACATCTTTTGCAAATTTCCACTTCAATACTCACCCTCTTTTGAGTTCGTTGCACGACTGAACTAACTGGGTCATTTGCTTTGGGTGGCTAGGGTATTTTCCTCCTTTCTTAAAGTAAATTGGCTTTTATGTAAATAATTTCTAGACCCGCTGCACTGAACTAATTATCTGGGTCATTCAAATTTCTGCTTCTGGAAGTAATTATGGCCTTTGGGAGTGTACTGTATAATACAGGCTTCTGATTGGAGCGGAAGTGAGAGGCCTCCTTATCTGCGTGAACAGTAGGAAGCAAGGTTAGCAAATCTTCCTTATATCCTAAGGGCCCCCGTTTCATGCATAAAACTCCCATGGATTTGAATGGAAATCACACACAAACACACACATAAACCGAGAACTATACGGGGACCTTGTTACCTGCGCATTGTGTCTTCCTGTTTGCCTGAACAGTCCAGAACTGTTTTCCTTGAGGCAGTTTCCAACTGGTTCCTGCCCCATAGGAACCAGAGACAACATGGCAGCCAACCCAGCTCCCGATTAGAGCATGCAGTTGTCATCTGCACAGGGGTGAGGGGTGGAATAATAGAGGTTAGGACGCTCCCATTCTCATGATTCCTCTTTTAATCCATTGCTGTGTTTACGGGCAGCCAGAGGTGTCTTTAAACTATTGTCTAACGTGATAGCTGTTCAGCTAAAAATAAGAAGGAATGCCAAACTATCGTTCTTAAGTATTGTCACAATACTTCACCTAAGCGTAACAATTGATTGTTCCCATTCAGAGGCAGACTATATTGGAATTCCAAATGTGTGTGTGGAGGGGACCCAATAGGAAATGTCATTTATAATATTTCTCTGCTTGTGAGCTCCTTGGGCTTTGTGTTGAACCGCCCTGAGCTAGAGTGTCAGACTAGGACTAGAAACTAACTTGTGAGAACATAAGCATCCTATAGACCAGGGGTGGGGGAACCTTAGGCCTGGGCACCAAATTTGGCCCTCCAAGCCTCTCTATCTGGCCCTCGGGGTTCTCCCCAGGCCACACTCACTCCAGTGGCCTTGCTCCGCCCTCTCCTTGAACATTTTTGCCTGGCTGGGATGTGTCTCCTACATGTGGCCGGCAGAACATTGCATGGAACATCATGTGGCCCTCTGCATGAAAAAGGCTCCCCTCCCCCTCTCTGCTATGGACATGGCTGCTTCTCATGATTTGATCTGTAGCGCATTCCGTGTAATTCCAAAATTCCTGTTGAAGAGCGCAGTGCTTTCAAGATGCTCTAATTGAGACAAAAGAAGCGGCAGTATAATTAACATGAATCTTAAATGTGAGCAGGTAGCGACTAAACCACCAAAAAAAATGCTCTTTTAAAAATAATAATAATAGATAGATAGAGATAGAGGATGTTGTTGTTGTTCAGTCGTTCAGTCGTGTCCGACTCTTCGTGACCCCATGGACCAGAGCACGCCAGGCACGCCTATCCTTCGCTGCCTCCCGCAGTTTGGCCAAACTCATGTTAGTAGATTCGAGAACACTGTCCAACCATCTCGTCCTCTGTCGTCCCCTTCTCCTTGTGCTCTCCATCTTTCCCAACATCAGGGTCTTTTCCAGGGAGTCTTCTCTTCTCATGAGGTGGCCAAAGTACTGGAGCCTCAACTTCAGGATCTGTCCTTCTAGTGAGCACTCAGGGCTGATTTCTTTGAGAATGGATAGGTTTGATCTTCTTGCAGACCATGGGACTCTCAAGAGTCTCCTCCAGGACCATAATTCAAAAGCATCAATTCTTCGGCGATCAGCCTTCTTGATGGTCCAGCTCTTACTTCCGTACATTACTACTGGGAAAACCATAGCTTTAACTATACGGACCTTTGTCGGCAAGGTGATGTCTTTGCTTTTTAAGATGCTGTCTAGGTTTGTCATTGCTTTTCTCCCAAGTAGCAGGCGTCTTCTAATTTCGTGACTGCTGTCACCATCTTCAGTGATCATGGAACCCAAGAAAGTGAAATCTCTCACTGCCTCCATTTCTTCCCCTTCTATTTGCCAGGAGGTGATGGGACCAGTGGCCATGATCTTAGTTTTTTTGATGTTGAGCTTCAGACCATATTTTGCGCTTTCCTCTTAATGGCATTCACAGTGACCCTTGGAATTTAGGGAATTCTGGAGTCAGTAAAGCTATGCTGGTGCTTACCAGATGTTTTGGACTACAATTCCCATTAGCCCCAGCCTTCTTTGCCAGTGGTGATGGGAGTTGTAGTCCCAAACATCTCAAAGGAACCACCAGCCTGGGAAAACATGCAGTTAACGGAAGTCTGTAAAGTAAACAGAGAGGAGAGTTTTGCTTTTGCACCAAAAAAAACCCCTTCAGGTTTTGCTTGGTTCCCCCTGATTTTCTAATCTAACAATAATGGCACTTGCTGATTAATGAATTGGAATGGATCCCAAGATTGCTCACGACCAGCAGAAGGCTTTTATCCGTGTTAATCTTTTATAAACTTTAAACCCAAAATAAACAGCACGACATATCTGATTTGAGAAAACATTGGGCCCAGCAGTTTCCAAATATGTATATTTAAGAATGCGCTTGGCAAATCTCCCCTGCTCTCTATTGCACTCTGCTTACATTTTCCTTCCTGTTATTCAGTCCCAAACTCAACTGCTGCTGAATAAAATATTTCTATTACAAAACAGAAGTCCAGCTAAAGCCTGGTCAACTTTCTATTCTCAAATACTAGGACAGTGTTATATGTTCTCCCAATTACCAGGTATGCCTCCAGAGTTAATTGATTCATGAGAAATCTCTGCTAGTGGGCCTCCTATTTCATGCACCAACTCTTTTAATATTCTTAAATGAGCTTTATCTCTCCTCTCCCCACCCCTTCATTGAAGTGCATTAAGAGCTTAAATGTCTGTAGCTCCACTGTAATAACTTCCACTTTGCCACATTTTTGGCATGTGCTTTTGATTCAGGCACCTTTTCAGAAGCAGCCAATTATGGCTGGTCCCCTTCGGGACTGATGGGGCAGAAGGCTGGGAAGCCAGCAGTAGGGGGCGCCAGAGCAAATGACAGGCAGGGTCATACTCTGGTTGTAAGGAAGAAGACAAGGAAGTAGGGGCTGTCTCAGGGCAGACTGGTGAGGTTGGTGGGAGAAGTGTCCCATTTGCCGTAACGGGTCAGCCTCCCCCTCTATTAAGCTTCTGTTGTCATTGCTTGTTGCTTTTTCTGTTATCTCCAAAGATACATATTCCAGTTCCTCACCTGCATTTGCAGCTATTTTGCAGTTTTAGAAATAGTGTACATGCCATTGAAATTCTACTCAATGTTGATCCAGAGTAGATTCTAATGTATAGTCAACAGAGTAGAAATTGAAACACGTTGCAGGATTCCCCAAAAAAACAGACCAGAAAAAGAAGAAGAAGAGTTTGGATCTGATATCCCGCTTTATCACTACCCGAAGGAGTCTCAAAACAGAAGTGATAAGAGAACCAGTTTAAGCCAGCTGTACTTGGCTTCTCTAAAGGAATAACCCAAACACCATTAACCTTCTGCTTGTTTCTTTCACACAGAGAAGCTTCCAGAACCCTCTTGAATTAAGTAGAAGAGGAAAGATCTCTACACATCAGATCAATACTTTCTGCACTAAGAAATGCAAACTTACAGTATACGATGCCAGATTTCAACACTGTGGTCTGCAAACGGGACATGAAGGCTGGCGGCATGGACCCCGCCATGTGGAAATTCCTTGCAGATGTCCACAGTCCCTGGAGACAGTCATATCATACATCAACAGCAGCGACCAGAGGAGGAATGACAAGCTCAGAGGAGCTCAGAGAGTAGCAACACCATGATGCATCTGCAGCACAACCAGATGCCTTCATCTACCCCAGCTGAAATAAAACATATCTCTCCCATATCGCTCTCTAGAGCCACAGCAGGCTTTATACCCTTCCAACAGTTTGACTTCAAACCCAAAGGCATACTCCTTCTGAGACAGACAGACACCAACAAGACCACTATGGTCAAAGTGGTCTAGACGATGCAAGATGTCCACACAATTCATACTGATCTGTTATAGGATGGCATTTATCATCTGCGAGTGTTTCTTCACTCTCTTGCCTGACCAGTTGTGGAGTTGCCTTGACACAGGGGACCAATGGGGCACCTTTCCTAGGAGTGGCTCCTCCCCGCCTCGGGGGACCCAACCACATAGGTGAAGGCCAGTCACAAGGGTGACCCAGAAACCATGAGGTGTAGAGGTCAAATGCTTTATCTGATTTCTACAAAAACTGTGAAGCACTTCATGATAACGCAAGCATTTCCTCTGCCCATATTTAAGATATTATAAACTTGCCGGATGCCTGCCTGCCTGCCTGCTGCCTGTGAGCCACACACTCCAGCTTTAATAAATATTTTTGACAGCTCCTGGGAGGAGTTGTCAGTGATGGAACATCGATAAACAGTGCACTCCTGTGAGCAAAATGAAAGGTCAATTTGCCCCGAATGAAAGCTTCACATAGAGCCTAGGGACAGGATAAATTGTGTTATGTTGGCAGGGAAGGGTGTGGGCAGGGAACGTTCAATACATAGAGACAGAATCAAAGGCTATTGGGGTGGGGGGAGAGAACAATATAGGTTGAGATTTGGGCTCTGCAATGCCTTCAGTGGGAAGTTAACTTGATGCCTCCTCTTTATTGCATTTCCACTAAGTTCTGAAAGCTGGTGACTTATCATCTTTCCCCATCCTGCTTAGCCCTGATTTGTCCGCCATCTATCATGTTACTTCCATTCCTGAATCCTAATTACATCCTACCACTTGCCCCAACTTGAGTCTCGAAAACTTGATCAAGTCATCTCACGGGACTTCACCATCCAACGGAAGCACCTCCTTGAGAACATAGAGCCCCGTGTCAGAACACTGTCGTGGTGCATTTTGACTTCAAAGCTGTGCTTTCAGACAAATAATTTATGAAAGCAGAGGCTGCGGAAACCTCGTGAGAAGCCTCAGCCACCGCTACCGTTATAGAGTTTGCCTCAAAAGTAATCCCTGAAGTCCAATGGTCTGCCCAGCAACTCTTTGAGGTAAGTTTGACTGAGAGTAAGTGACTGGACCAGTGAGTAGCGGAGAGGGGATCTGAAACCCTGATCTTCCAGGTCATGGGTAGGCATACTAAGGTCCAGGGGCCGGATCCAGCCCAACCCGCTTCTAAACCCGGCCTGCGGATGGTCCAGGAATCAGTGTGTTTTTACATGAGTAGAATGTGTCCTTTTATTTAAAATGCATCTCTGGGTTATTTGTGGGGCATAGGAATTTGTTCCTCCCCCCCCCCAAAAAAAATACAGTCCGGCCCACCACAAGGTCTGAGGGACAGCGGACCGGCTCCATGCTGAAAAAGTCTGCTGACCCCTGTTCCAGGTCCTTACCACCACCAGAATTGGTAGTCAGAATCACCTGCTAATCTGCTGCAAGCCACTCGGAGATCCACTAGCAGATTTTGATCTACGTTCTGCCCACCCTTGACTTAGCGGCTGCAGCACACACGGCTGCATCCTTCAACACCTGACTGCCCCTGCAATCTGTTCCAAAACCTACCTCATTCTGCCCAATGAAAGGGCCGGCCCTGGTTTGCTGCAGTGCAAACGCACAAATCCCTGCTTCCCCACCCTTAGCTGCTCTTAGCTTTGCCTGGGATCACCTCCCTGTCCCCATGTCCTTTCTTAGCAGCAAATCCGCAGCTTGGAAGAGGAAATGCCCTCCCTCCCTCACACTGCTGCTGCAGTACTTGCAATGTGCTGCCTTCAAATCTGAAAGCCGCTAGCTGGCCTGGGAGAAGCCCCATGCTCCTTTAAGAACCACTAACTAAGGGGTTATCCGTACTTACTTTTTGCTCCGCAAAGGGGTTGGACTAGATGATGCTTCCAACTCCACAATTCTATGATTCTGCAATTCATTCCAGACACAGATCTGTGGTTTTTGCTTCAGGAGCTTTCCCCGTGAAAATAGACTTTTTACAGCTCAATCATAGCAAATGTCAATTTAGATTTACTGTGGGTTGATGTTTACTCCAATGGAACATTAAAAAGCAGGTTTCTGTGGGGGGAAAGCTCTGGAGCAGAAGAAAAGGGTGCTTGGGCATGGAGTTTTGAAGCGAGGATTGGGCCCGGAAATAGCAGAGGAAAGGTGTTACGTATTCAGCGGTCTGTGTTGTGGAGCTCTGCCATTGGCCCTTAAACTCTGAGTCATGATTCGCAGCTTGGAAGTTTAGAAAGCCAATCACGTTGGGAGTGGGAGTGGCCCAGGCCTTCAGAAAAGTATATAAGCAGTTGCTTTGCTCCTGTTGTCCAGTTATGTAGTTCAATAAAGGTTCTTGCTGTTATCACTGGCTTGCCCCATGGGAACCCACCTACACTTCAAAAGGTAAATGTGGATAAGCCCTTGTACATACATAATACTGCTTGCCAAGTGGCACCAAACACAACAGGTCCAAGCAAGTGTTTTCTCATTGTATAATTTAATGGCTAGGGCGCATGACCATCTGGTCAAGGTCAGGTCTGGCAGGCAGACAGAACAGAATATATTAATTTATCCTGCATGCATTGAGCTACGGGCATTGCAATGGAGGTCCCCATTTCCATCTCCTTCACACAAATTATTTCTCTTGCTCAGCTGGTGAACTGCACCCTCTTAAACTGCCTCTCTCATTGAAGCACCCTAGAGCCAACCATACAGGGAGCCTTCTCTTATTTCCACATCACATGCTGTAAGCATGGTGGCATGAATTACAAAGGGTTAAATTGATGGAAAAGGAAGGAAATGTATTTTTGCCCTTATTGCCTAGCGAGCTTTCTATCTGCAAAACACAGCAGAAAATGATGCCATGACACAAAGACTCGACTCATAGCAAGGGACTGGCTGGAGCACCCCCCTGTACGAGTCAAGATGAGCCATTGTTGCTACTTGTGCTGTTATTAGCACTTGCCATTTGTGGAACACTTAAAGTTTTGGAGATGATGGAGAGAGAGAGAGAGAGAGAGAGAGAGAGAGAGAGAGAGAGAGAGAGAGAGAACCCGCTCTCAGCTGACTTGCAGTGTAATAGACATGACACAAAATGGGATGGAGATGGTGGAGAGGGAACAGCAAAGCAAGCAAGCAAACTCTGGTGTCAATTCTCCAAAGCCATGAAGCGATTTGCAACATGACAACATATAAAAACAGTTAAAACAATTGCACAGGGAAAAAATACTTTATAGAAACAGTTTAAAGCAACAACAGCGCGCACACACAAATCAATTCAGACCCAAGACAGATACCAATGAAGGGATAAAGGTTTCAGAAGGCCTGATGCGAGAGGAATATCTTTAGCAGACAGTGAAAAGACAATAGAGAAGCTGCCGGTCTGGTATGCAGTGGGAGGGAGTTCCAAAGATAGGTCTGATACTGACATGGTGCAGAATGGACCTCCTGATTGGATGGTATGTGTAGGATGCCCTCTCACGCATAACACAGTGATTGGTTGGGGACGAAGGGGGATGCGGTGAATGGAGCTTGCCTTGCAAAAAGGAGATGATTATGCAGATTTACCCTCAGGGACTGTTGTTTGGGGGAGTGCCTTCGGCTCTGGCCCCGCCTGGGCATACGGACATGGCCATTCCACCCGGATCCCTTTAATGGGATACCCCAGCGTTTGGAGGGGCAGGCAGAGACTACAACCTCCCCTCCATCCAAAACAAAGGATTGCCCCAATGCCCAACCAGTTGTGACAATTGCTATGAGGTAGGCAAAACCACCGGGTCAGTGCCAATTAGCCCGGTGGGCAAATTCCTACATGGCCCCATAAAGAGCGGTGACTACCGTAGCCACAGCAAAGTCATTGACTATCAGCTTAAACCGAGGGTGGGTGGCCGGGGGGAAACTTGGCCAAGGAACAAACAAACAGGTAGTGCCCCAGATGCGGGCTGCTCAAATGGGGCAAGGGGCGGGTCCGAGGGTCGCCTACCTGCTCTGTCGGTTCCACCCCCTGGCACAGCCCAAGTCCCCAGCCTGCAACCCCATTCGCCAAAGCAGGGTACAAGCAAAAATATAAAAAATAAAATAAAATTGCGGGGATGCTAAATGAGAAATGCCAGTGCTCCAAATCTATCTGTAGAACTTGTGGGGGGGTTTTTTTTGTGTGTGTGTGGTTTTTTGCTAGGAACCAGATAGGCAGTTCATTAAATTCACACGACTTGTATGCTTTCATAACAACATAGTTACATGCCCAACACAAGAATCTATCAAATTCTGTTTATAAGGTTTATTGATATATTGGTTGACTGAGATGTAGAGGACTATATGCAGCCCCAGTGTCAAAACTCTGGCGGATTTTACATTCGCCTTTTAAAATAAAGAGATTCTGGGGAAGTAACAAGACGCTCGGCTAATGTGAAAATAAATGCATGTCTTGAAAAGCAGTATAAAGAGATATTTTATTTGCAGCCGTTTACCCTGTGCTTCAAAGACATGAATTCTCAATCTCTGTTGCTGCATAGCATTACACTGGAAATAAAGTGCCTTGTGTGAATGACAGTAATTGTTTTAAACCAGAATCTAAACTCTCATTTTAAGAAATAAGAGTGTTGCCTGAGAAACAAAGGTGATGACAGATACTGCATTTCTCTCTCTCTCTCTCTCTCTCTCTCACACACACACACAGAGAGAGAGAGAGAGAGAGAGAGAGAGAGAGAGAGAGAATTGTTTGTTATATTTTCTTCCTGGTCAAGTTCATTACCTTCACAGTAGTGGTGGGGTTTCTCATTTGAATGGTTGTCAGCAAACCGGATAAATTAATCATTCTGTGCCCAGTATTGTCATTCTTAATTTGAAAGAGCTGTGTGAAACCTGTAAAGCCAGGCCTCAAAACTGGCCTGGTCTTGCAGGATTTATTTATTTCATTTATATACCACTTCATACTCCAATACAAACCTCTGAGCGGTTTACAAATCCCAACAGAAAGGAATTAATGTAAGCAACAGAAAACAAATTCCCCATTCAAAATGAAACAATACTGCTACCAGTTGTCGTCATCGCAATTCCACATTTTAAGTAACGTAATGAGATAAATCTCTCTAAACAATGTGCACGAGTAAAACAACTAAAAACCAGAAATGCAAATTGTATACAAAACATAAAAAATGCATTGATACATCAAAATGCAACATAATCACAACATGGCATTTAAGAAACTTATTGGTATTGCAAAAAGGAACATGTAATGTAATCATCAAAATCATTCACCTACATTTACAGGACATGAGGAAAAGAATGTCATTTGAATGTGCTAAGCACCGTGCATTACCTACCCCGACTCCTTAAGATGGAGCGAGCTACATACACAAGGAAAGAACGACAAGCCGAATTCTTCCGCACCCCAATTTAAATGTTACAGCTTCCCCTGGGGTCTCATGATTTTGCAAACCTGGTCCCTGTCATAGCTGCCAACCCTCCCTGATATTTGAACATTCACGTTCTTACCCCCATCCCCTGGCAGCAGGCCTATTGTACAATTTAAGGATAACTTGTTTGGCTCTCATCTATAAGGCGATAAGATACAGTGCCATAAATACAGTGTTTTCAGCATCGACGTTTACTGCCAGGCAACCTCTAGCCAGTATTTTATTATTTGTTCCAGAGCCAAGAAGAATGGGCTTCAGATCGTATCTTTGCTTGGTCTTATTGAACATTTCAACTCTGTGCCATGAAGAGATAAATATGACCTTCTATTATCTGATATTTGGAATGGAAATATAGCCCCCTCTGAAACCTAATGCTTCTCCCACAGTATACCATGATTTCGCCCAGAAATTATTTCACCAAACTACACATTACACAGCAATTGCCTCTGCCCATTTTTCAAGCACAACTTTGAAACTCTGTGGAAGGGGAGGCTCCTTTGGGGAGATGATATGGAGCTAGTAAAAAGCAGGCTGAGAAAGGGGCCTACAACTCCCAATCTCTTCCTTTGGAAACACCTTTTCCTGCTCCAAAAGGACACGCCATATGTTTGCATACAACAGCATTTCCCAACCTGGTGCCCAGATGTTGTTGGGTGTCATCTCTCAACATTTCAATCCCTTAGGAAAGGGATCGGAAATAAAACTGCCAATATCCTAAGGCCATAACACAAATCTACAGTGTGGCCACATTTGGGATGCTGCGTACAGTTCTGGTTGCAGTGTTTGGGAACTTTTCGTTCAGAGAAAATGCAAGTAAGAGGTGACTTGAGAGAAGGGAATAAAAGGGCATGTGGCTTGGAGAAAGCAGACAAAGAAAGGTTTTCTCCCTCTCTCATAACACTAAGAATAGTCAACATCCAACGAAGGTGAGGATGATGACGACAATTTTATTACCTGCTGCCTTGTGGGACATCTTCAGGAGAAGAAAAAGTTTCTACACAAATCCAGAGTGGAGTCACTAAGATGGTTGGGTGACATCTTGTACGCCTCCTTCGGGCAACTCCTGCAGCCAAGCTGGTGCCAAATGTATTGCTCTGCTTTCCTTTGGACCACATCAGAAAGGAGGAGGAGGAGGAGGAGGAGGAGAAGAAGAAGAAGAAGTAGAGGAGGAGGAGGAGGAGGAGGAGGAGGAGGAGGAGGAGGAGGAGGAGGAGTTTGGACTTGATAGCCCGCCTTTCACTCCCGTCTCAAAGTGGCTAACAATCTCCTTTCCCTTCCTCCCCCATAATAAATACTCTGTGAGGTGAGTGAGGCTGAGAGACTTGAGAGAAGTGTGACTAGCCCAAGGTCACTCAGCAGCTGCATGTGGAGGAGCGGGGAAGCTAACCCGGTTCACCAGATTACGAGTCCAAAGCTCTTAACCACCACACCATGCTGAAGGGGGTGATCTTCTTGTCTAGAAAGCCCAGGACCTCCAAACACACTGCCCAGGCTTGCACCCCAGAGAGGCCACTTTGGTGCTGCTAAAACAATGCAGCAGGCAGCAGTTATGAGTTACCAGTCTCTGCAGCCACAGCAGGTGCTGTGAGTCTCCAGCGGTTTGACCCCCGGAGGCACACTCCATCGTCTCTCGAGACAGATGGATGCCAACAATAATAATAATATGTTTGTTTATACTCCGCCCGCCCCACCCTGCCCCACCCCCCGATGGGATTCGAGATAACAGAAAGTACTTCTGAATGCAGAGCATAGTTAAACTATGGAAAACTCACTTTCACAGTGACGGCTGCCAACTTTAAAAGAGAATTAGATACATTCACAGAGAATGGCATATTAACTGTATGTTTCTAAATACCAATTTGCTGGGAATCAAGGAAGAAGAGAGTGCTCTTGTGCTTGGGTCCTACTTGAAGGGTTGTTGTGAATATAAAGAGAGAAAGAGGAAACCATTTGATCAACCCCCTTGAGGAGGAAGAGCCGAATAGGAATGGATAAAAAATGGGTTTATACCGAAGCTGTTTTAGGTGCACGCCTAAAAATGCAAAGAGTACATATGAAGCTATACACCGGCTTCCTCGGCCTATAGAGCGAGATGAGCGCTGCAACCCCAGAGTCGTCCATGAATGGACCTAATGGTCAGGGGTACCTTTACCTTTGCCTTTTACATATGACAAATGCACCTGTATCGTCCAGGTGGCCTTATCAGGGAGGGAGCAGCAGTTGGTTGTAGCTCATTGTTGAATGCCCATTCCACAAGAAGCCTAAGATTGCCTCTGTGTCGTGTGTGGAATAGCTCAAATGGTTACAGTCATAACCCCTATAATTAATAATGCATTTTATTCAAATTGAAGAAGAGAGCGGCACATATAAAGGTGAGAAGAGATTGTCTTATTTTGGAAGAGGAGGACATTTCAAAAGCAAACCCCATGATTATCCAAGCATCAAATAACCTGGTATAATTTCCTCTGTGTGCTCTGCTCTTTCTTTCTCTCTCGTTCTTTTAATTCCTCCTGAAGTTTAAAGCGATCGTTTATTTCTCTGGCAACATGAAACAGATGATAACAGAACTCCCCTTTTGTTTTGGGTTTTGCTTTGGCTCTCTATCTATCCTTTGCTGGAAGACCAGGAAAAGTCAGGGGAGGGGAAACGCCTGGGTACACAGCTGCTGTCTTCCCCTGTGGTGCTTGGTGCTAAAGTAGCGAGAGTGCTTCCGAACCCTGATCCTTCTCCCTATGTGCTTTAACAGGATAATTAAGTGGATTTATGCTCGCCAGCAAAAATTTAGAAAGTGCAGGGAGTGGGGGGTGGGAAGAGAGCATCTTGAAACAAGCACATTTATCTGCCTAATCCTGTTACTCGTAATCTGGAAAGCACTGGATTTTGTGGATTGAGAAATGATTTATGGAGGCTGGGAATGGGATTTGACTTGTTTTTTGTTTTCGTTTCCTTGAGGTGCATTAAATGACTGCGATGTCTGCTACTGTTTACGTGGCCTTTCATGAGTAGAGTGCAACTTGGCTGCAAATTTACAGCTATCTTTTCGTCTCACTTTTGAAAATAAGGAGACTGGTTTAATTACAACCCATAGTATTCCCCTGGTGCCAGCTAGTTACGTTGGTGGCAGACTGCTATCTGCAGTTTGTAGCTTGGGAGTAGTCCTGGATCCTTTGCTGTCACTTGAGGTTCTGGTGGCCTCAGTGGCCTGGAGAACTTTGGTTGGTGGCCCAGCTATGCTCCTATCTGGACAGGGATAGCCTAATTACTGTTGTCTATGCTCTGTCAACAAAAGAGTGGCGAAAGCTGTACTGGGATGCAATTTCAAAAATGATAGAATGATCTCGATACGAATCCAAGGCAGACCTTTTAACATCACAGTAATCCAAGTTTATGCACCAACTACCAGTGCTGAAGAAACTGAAATTGATCAATTCTATGAAGACTTACAACACCTTATAGAAATGACACCAAAGAAGGATGTTCTTCTCATTATAGGGGATTGGAATGCTAAAGTAGGGAGTCAAGAGATAAAAGGAACAACTGGCAAGTTTGGCCTTGGAGTTCAAAATGAAGCAGGGCAAAGGCTAATAGAGTTCTGTCAAGAGAACAAGCTGGTCATCACAAACACTCTTTTCCAACAACACAAGAGACGACTCTACACATGGACATCACCAGATGGGCAACATCGAAATCAGATTGATTATATTCTCTGCAGCCAAAGATGGAGAAGCTCTATACACTCAGCAAAAACAAGACCTGGAGCTGACTGTGGCTCAGATCATCAGCTTCTTATAGCAAAATTCCAGCTTAAACTGCAGAAAGTAGGAAAAACCACTGGGCCAGTAAGATACAATCTAAATCAAATTCCTTATGAATACACAGTTGAAGTGAAGAACAGGTTTAAGGATTTAGATTTGGTGGATAGAGTGCCTGAAGAACTGTGGATGGAGGCTCGTAACATTATACAGGAGACAGCAACGAAAACCATCCCAATGAAAAAGAAATGCAAGAAAGCAAAGTGGCTGTCCAATGAGGCCTTACAAATAGCGGGGGAGAGAAGGCAAGCAAAATGCGAGGGAGATCGTGAAAGATACAGGAAATTGAATGCAGATTTCCAAAGAATAGCAAGGAGAGACAAGAGGGCCTTTCTAAACGAGCAATGCAAAGAAATAGAGGAAAATAACAGAATGGGAAAAACCAGAGATTTGTTCAAGAAAATTGGAGATATGAAAGGAAGATTTCGTACAAAGATTACCACAATTAAGGACAAAAGTGGAAAGGACCTAACAGAAGCAGAAGACATCAAGAAGAGGTGGCAAGAATACACAGAGGAATTATACCAGAAAGATATGGAGGTCTCATACACCCCAGGTAATGTGGTTGCTGACCTTGAGCCAGACATCCTGGAGAGTGAAGTCAAATGGGCCTTAGAAAGCCTCGCTAACAACAAGGCCAGTGGAAGTGATGATATTCCAGCTGAACTATTTAAAATTTTAAAAGATGATGCTGTTAAGGTGCTACACTCAATATGCCAGCAAATTTGGAAAACTCAGCAGTGGCCAGAGGATTGGAGAAGATCAGTCTATATCCCAATCCCAAAGAAGGGCAGTGCCAAAGAATGCTCCAACCACCGCACAATTGCACTCATTTCACACGCTAGCAAGGTTATGCTTAAAATTCTACAAGGCAGGCTTAAGCAGTATGTGGACCGAGAACTCCCAGAAGTGCAAGCTGGATTTCGAAGGGGCAGAGGAACCAGAGACCAAATTGCAAACATGCGCTGGATTATGGAGAAAGCTAGAGAGTTCCAGAAAAACATCTACTTCTGCTTCATTGATTACGCAAAAGCATTTGACTGTGTCGACCACAGCAAACTATGGCAAGTTCTTAAAGAAATGGGAGTGCCGGATCACCTCATTTGTCTCCTGAGAAATCTCTATGTGGGACAAGAAGCTACAGTTAGAACTGGATATGGAACAACTGATTGGTTCAAAATTGGGAAAGGAGTACGACAAGGCTGTATATTGTCTCCCTGCTTATTTAACTTATATGCAGAATTCATCATGCGAAAGGCTGGACTGGATGAATCCCAAACCGGAATTAAGATTGCCGGAAAAAATATCAACAACCTCAGATATGCTGATGATACTACCCTGATGGCAGAAAGGGAGGAGGAATTAAAGAACCTTTTAATGAGGGTGAAAGAGGAGAGCGCTAAATATGGTCTGAAGCTCAACATCAAAAAAAACTAAGATCATGGCCACTGGTCCCATCACCTCCTGGCAAATAGAAGGGGAAGAAATGGAGGCAGTGAGAGATTTCACTTTCTTGGGTTCCATGATCACTGCAGATGGTGACAGCAGTCACGAAATTAGAAGACGCCTGCTTCTTGGGAGAAAAGCAATGACAAACCTAGACAACATCTTAAAAAGCAAAGACATCACCTTGCCGACAAAGGTCCGTATAGTTAAAGCTATGGTTTTCCCAGTAGTAATGTACGGAAGTGAGAGCTGGACCATAAAGAAGGCTGATCGCCGAAGAATTGATGCTTTTGAAGTATGGTGCTGGAGGAGACTCTTGAGAGTCCCATGGACTGCAAGAAGATCAAACCTATCCATTCTCAAAGAAATCAGCCCTGAGTGCTCACTAGAAGGACAGATCCTGAAGTTGAGGCTCCAGTACTTTGGCCACCTCATGAGAAGAGAAGACTCCCTAGAAAAGACCCTGATGTTGGGAAAGATGGAGGGCACAAGGAGAAGGGGACGACAGAGGATGAGATGGTTGGACAGTGTTCTTGAAGCTACTAACATGAGTTTGGCCAAACTGCGAGAGGCAGTGAAGGATAGGCGTGCCTGGCGTGCCCTGGTCCATGGGGTCACGAAGAGTCGGACACGACTGAACGACTGAACAACAAATGCTCTGTTAACCTCAAGGTTAGATTACTGCAATGTGTTATACGTAGGGTTCGGAAACTTCAGCTAGTGCAGAATTCAGCGGCAATGTTGCTCACTGGAGCAAGCCGGTTTGAGCATATTACAGTCGTACCTCGGAAGTCAAACCGAATCCGTTCCAGAAGTCCGTTCGACTTCCAAAACGTTCGGGAACCAAGGCACGGCTTCCGATTGGCTGCAGGAAGCTCCTGCAGCCAATCGGAAGCTGCAATAGACGTTTGGGTTCCAAAGAACGTTAGCAAACCGGAACAATCACTTCTGGGTTTGGGAGCCAAAACGTTTGTCTCGCAAGGCATTCGACTTCAGATGTACGACTGCACACCGATCCTGGTCTGACTGCACTGGCTACCAATTAGTTTCCGGGCCCAATTCAAAGTGCTGGTTTTGACCTATAAAGCCTTAAACAGCTCAGGACTGCAATAGCTCAAGGACTGCCTCTTTCCATATGAACCTACCCAGACCCTGAGATAGTCTTCTGAGGCCCTTCTTCGTGTGCCACCTCCTTGAGAGCTCTGGAGGGTGGCAACACAAGGCCTTCTCTGCAGTGGCTCCCCATCTGTGGGATTCTCTCCGCAGGGAAGTTCACCTGGCGCCTTCATTATACACCTTTAAGCGCCAGACAAAAACGTTCCTTTTTAATCAGGCCTTTAGTTGATCTGATTTATATCATATGCCCTTTTATAACGTGTTTTTCTTGGGGGGGGGGGTGCTATTAGGTTGTTGTTTTATTTTTATTATGTATTTTGTTGTTTTATATCTTTATTTTATTATGTGAACTGCCCTGAGACCCCCAGGTATAAGGCAGAATAATAATAATAATAATAATAATAATAATAATAATAATAATAATAATAATAATAATAATAATAATAATAATAATACAGTCATAATAAATGAGGACTTACCCAGCTGTGAGGCTTTTGAACTACAATTCCAATTATCCCTGATCACTGATCCTGCTAGCTAGGGATGATGGGAGTTGTAGTCCAAAAACAGTTGAGAACCCAGGTTTGGGAAACAAAGCATTATATTGAGGCAGACCTACCAGTCAATCTAGCTCGTTTTGTGCGCAATGGCTGGCAGTGATTCTCCAGGGTTTCATGTAGGAGTCTCTCCCAGCCCTACCTGGAAGTGTCAGGGGTTGAACCAGAGACCTTCTGCAGGCAAGATAGATGATCTACCACTGAGCTATGGCAGCTTTGGGGCCATTGTGCCCATGTATTAATGGGCTAGGCTCAAACTTAAATGACCTCATAGAATGGATGTATAGAGAAATTCATAGAGGTTAAGTCTAGGTGGACCATTCATTAGGGGTAAAACTATAACTCCATAGACTGTCTCTTGGCAGTGGGAAGTACATTGCACTGTAACAGAGGAGGGAAGAGAAGGGATGCAGAGCAGTAACTTTTTGCACAATCTTTCCTTGCAGCTGCTCATTGGGAGAAATTGAAATAAAGAACTTGTACCTGAGTTTGCTTATTTCCTCCTCCCCTCCAATCCATGTTCCTTTCATGCCGCGCCTTTTCAGATTCTAAAACCGAGAGCAGGAACTGCCCCCCCCTTTAAGGATCCGTAAACCAGCCTGGGAGCCTTCCCCTGTGCCCATTGTTCTTATCAGTTTCCAAGCTGCAAATTTTTATTTTATTTTTTTAAAAGGTGGGTTTGTTGGGCAAGGATGGTGTTCTTTAATCCGCTTTAAAAATGCAAATCTAAAGTTCTGGGACGCGCTTGGATCCTTCCTGCAAATTATGGCGTCTGGAGGCATTTTTCAAAGGACTAGGTGTGTTTCTAAAAGTGGAATAGCTCCTGCAATCAAGAGTTCACTGCAAATAAATGCGGTGCCTTTTCTTCCACTTGTTTCCAGCTGCAGTCAGAAAAATGCAAGTCAGAATTAGGGCACAAGAAGGCCCCCCCTTCCTTTTTCTGTCTCCTCCTTCTTCCCTCTCCTGAATTCTGCTGGGAGCCAGCTGCTGTTGCTCCATTAGGTTTAACACCTCCAAACCCAGCCCACGCTATCAGCGCTCACATGTTCTCCACTGTAATAATAGGGCTGGGGATTGGGGAAAGAGAAGAAAGGAGGGCTGCTGGAACCTGGGAGCTCCTTCCTCCCCACCCTTCCCACATAGTAAATGTTGTGAGAAGAAGTATGCACTACCTATCAGCCTGTGCAGGATGAAAGGAAACATCCCAGGTTCTTTATCACAGTGGAAAGGAAGGGACAGAGATGGTTTTCTAATGGTTTGATTTCACAGGCTTTTGTGCTGCTTAAGTACTATTCAACTTCTTCCAAATCTCCAGAGGGGGAGTTTCCATGTGGCCAGGCAGGTCTATTTTTATCAGCTCAGCCAGATCATACAAAAAAAAAAAAAAAACCCTATCTGACCAGATATCTAGCTAAACCCTGGCAGGGAGGCAAACAATAGGTTACTTCTTCCACTCCAAGATTACACACAGAAATAAAATAATACGCGTTGCTTTCATCCCATATATTCCGAAGCAAGCACTACACTTATCTCTTTCTTTCTCGACTTCAGGGGCTATCGCGTCTTCTTAATAAGGATTTGCACCTGGGAATTGCCAAGCATCAGCCGCAGATACAACTTCTTTCTGATAGTGAAGAAACAATTTCGGTTGCAGCTTAGGAACATGGGAAACTGCCTTGTACTCGGTCAAACCACCTGTCCATTCAGTTCAATACTGTCAACAGTGACAGGCATCGATAGGAGTCTGGAAATATTGGTGACTGGAGCCAGATACCGAGGTTTGAGCAGGATGAGGGAAAGAGATGCTGAAGAAATCAATGTGGAAACCTCTCTACGATCTACTAGCATAATCCTTGGAGATGGGGTGGCCGTGTTCAGAGGAAAGCTCACCTCCCCATTAGCAAGCGTTCCTCACTGAGAACCTTTGATTAGGTGCAATAATGGCCATTGGCCATCATACCGGGGTAATTATAGTGAATTAACTTTGTGGTGACATTTTGAAAATGATGTGCTATGCACACAGCATCACTGGTGAGTTCTCACAGGATTCTTAGCACTAAGAGACTGCGATCTACTCACAGAGTTAAAAACTGGCAGTGATCTGCCCCCTTTTTGAGGGTTCAAGTCAAAGTTGTTGAGTTTTTTCAGAGAGGAGGTAAAATGTTGAGCTTTTTTTTTGAGGGGAGCCACAGTTGTGCAGCTTCTTTGGGGGTGCCAATGATCTACCAGTGATCTACCGCAGACGTCCAGTGATCTACCGGTAGATCACAATCTACCTGTTGGACATGCCTGAAATAAGTATGAACTACATGCCGCTCAAATGCATGGAGTTCAGATAAAAGCCAAACACAATTAAGATGCAGGAAAGAGAATTCCTCTTTGGAGTGGACATATCCTGCGACGCCAGATTTATTACCGTGTTTCCCCGAAAATAAGACATACCCATAAAATAAGCCGTAGCAGGATTTCTAAGCATTTGCGTGATATAAGCCATACCCTGAAAATAAGTCATAGCGATAGGCGTGGTTATGCAGCGTACCGACGTGGAGTGGTTAAGAAGCTGGGAAGCAACTGATGTATTAAAAATAAGACACCCCCTGAAAATAAACCATATTGTGTCTTCTTGAGGAAAAATAAATATAAGACAGTGTCTTACTTTTGGGGAAACACGGTAGAGGATCTGGCGTGGGCTTGGCAATCCATACTGCCCAAAGGAGACAAAATCAGCTGCAACATCAAAGCCGTCAAACTGACCTGAACAACAACAAAAGACCCAGTCATAGGGAGGTGATGTGCATTGTTCCCAACATAGGAGCCTACTCCTAGGGGCAGGAGGTCCCTTTGCCCCCCCCCCCAATTACATATTTGAGGGAACTGTCCCTGTCCCCCCAGTTGATGGGCATTGTCATTCAAATGCTGTGTGCGTGCCACATCTTGCGATCGATTGTGTGGAGTGGGGCTTGTGTGGGCCCTCCCAATATTTTATTCAAGTTGGTACCCCTGGTTCCAAATGAGGAGGAGGAAATAACAGTTCCCTAAACGACTTCCTAATCAGGACTGCACTAGTATAAAACACATTCCCCAGAGGAAGAAATCTTCCCAGGCCATGAAGGGCTTATGAAATCCGCACTGTGACTTCCCAAGTGGTTGCAAGCAAGTTGTGGCAAGCTTACTATCTGCTTGTGAAACGTGGACCACTTATAAACGCAGGGCCATCTTAAGGGGATCGGCCGCCCTGGTGCAACGATCCCTTGGCGCCCCTGGTGGGCTGCCTCTCCGCCCACCTCCCTCCCACGCTGGCCGCCCCTTGGGAGGGGGGTGGGCGAGCGGGGTATGAGGGGCGTGGCGCTGCAAGCCGGCCGCCCTCCGGAGCCCCAGCTGGAGCGCTGGAAGGGCGCGCAAAGCCCCGCGCTGCTCCAGCGCCATGCCCCTCATTCCCCGAGGGGCGGCCAGCGCGGGAGGGAGGTGGGCGAGCGGGGGATGAGGGGCGTGGCGCTGGAGCGGCACGGGGCTTTGCGCGCCCTTCCCAGCGTTCCAGCTGGGGCTCCGGAGGGCAGCCGGCTTGCAGCTCGCCCGCCAGCGCGCGGGCGGGCGCGGGTTGGGGAGGGGGCGCCCGGTATGCCGGCGGGCTCGCGGGGGCACCCCTGGGGGGCCTGGCGCCCTGGTGCACCGCGCCACCCAGCCCCTATGACGAGACGGCCCTGTATAAACGTCATCTCCAACTCCTTGAAAGATTCTATCAATGGCGTCTCCGAAAAATTCTACACATCACTTGAGAAGACAGGCAAACTAATGCCAGTCTACTGGAAGGAGCAAAGATCACCAGTGTCGAAGCAATGATTCTTCAACATCAACTTCGTTGGACTGTCATGTTGTGTGGGTGCCGATTATTGTCTTCCAAAGCAACTACTCTACTCCGAACTTAAGAATGGAAAGCGTAATGTTGGCGGTCAACAAAAGAGGTTTAAAGACTCTCTCAAGGCAAATATTTAAAAACGTAGTATAAACACCAACAACTGAGGAACACTGGCCTGCGAGCGCTCCAATTGGAGAACAGCCTTTACCAAAGGTGTCATGGATTTTGAAGACGCTCAAACTCGGGATGAAACATGCTATAAGAGGAAGGCATGCTTGGCAAACCCTCACCGTGAGCAACTCCCAGAAACCTATGTCCCCACTGTGGAAGGACGTGTGGATCCATGGAAGACAATCTGTTCATGGAAGACAATCTTACTCGGCTACGAGTGATTACCACTGAGAGCCAGTGTGGTGTAGTGGTTAAGAGCGGTAGACTTGTTATCTGGGGAACCGGGTTCGCGTCTCCACTCCTCCACATGCAGCTGCTGGGTGACCTTGGGCTAGTCACACTTCTCTGAAGTCTCTCAGCCCCACTCACCCCACAGAGTGTTTGTTGTGGGGGAGGAAGGGAAAGGAGAATGTTAGCCGCTTTGAGACTCCTTCGGGTAGTGAAAAGCGGGATATCAAATCCAAATCCAAAGAAGAAGCAGCAAGCAAGTGCCTGGTGTTTTTCTGCACGGGTCTTAGGAGTCTTCCTGCTGTGCTTAAAAATTGGTTGGGAAAGCAAAAGCTTGACAAGGCACAGAGTGCATCACCAGCACTTTTTTCTGAGACCGTTTGGGTTATAGCTGAAGAACATAGGAAGCCGCCTTATGCAGAATTATTGTGTCCACGTTGGGCAAAACAGGGTGGACTGGATGATGCCCCAAGGTCCCTTCCAGCTCTACAATTATATGATTCTAACAGTCCATCAAAGGAACGTGGGTGGCGCTGTGGGTTAAACCACAGAGCCTAGGCCTTGCTGATCAGAAGGTCGGCGGTTCGAATCCCTGCGACGGGGTGAGCTCCCGTTGCTCGGTCCCAGCTCCTGCCCACCTAGCAGTTCGAAAGCACGTCAAAGTGCAAGTAGATAAATAGATACTGCTCTGGAGGGAAGGTAAACGGTGTTTCCGTGCGCTGCTCTGGTTCGCCAGAAGCGGCTTAGTCATGCTGGCCACATGACCCAGAAGCTGTATGCCAGCTTCCTCGGCCATTAACGCGAGATGAGCACCGCAACCCCAGAGTCGGACATGACTGAACCTTTACCTTTACCAGTCCATCCAGCTCACTACTGCCTCCATCTCACTGGCATCAGTTCTCCAGGCAGGGATAGTAATAATAATAATAATAATAATAATAATAATAATATATTTATAGCCCACCCATCTGGCTGCGTTTCCCCAGTCACTCTCTCTCCTAGTCCTGCAGATGCTAGGAACTGAAGCTTGAAGCACTTGTCACCACATACAGCAGAGCTTTCCAAACTGTGTGTCGCAACACGTTAGTGTTTTCGGCTGCAGTGTGTAGGTGTGTCATGCGAACGCTGCTGCCGGGGCTGGAAAGAAGGGGTTAGTTTAACCTCTGGTTTGCTAGCAAAACTGAATTACTGTGTTGCGAAATGATGCATGTCTAAAAAGTGTGTCACCCACGTGAAAAGTTTGGAAAGCTCCGCCATACAATAACTTTTTTAAGTTAGGAGGGAACTTTTGCCCTTAGTGATTATGAGATGCTTAGCTGAGATACTTTGCTTTCACTCAGGTTGTTTACATTAGTAAGCACAGTTGTACCTTGCGAGTTGAACGTTTTGGCTCCCGAATGCCACAAACCCAGAAGTGAGTGTTCCGGTTTGTGAACGTTCTTTGGAACCCAAACATCCAACATGGCTTCCTCAGCTTCCAAATGTTTTGGAACTCAAACAGACTTCCAGAACAGATTCCTTTCGACTTCCGAGATACCACTGTATATGCATCCCTTAATAAGGCTTCCTCCGCAGGTGCATGTTCTATGAATCCAAGGGAAGGAGGCTGGGATTGTGGCTGCCCATGATTTATGAATGTTCATTCTATGATCTGAAGCATAATTGTACATGAACAATTGTACACGAACACTTTCGGTTCACATGCAGATCTGTGGCGGTGAATATTTACAACTAGAAATTCAGCTGCATCCCCCAGTAGCTAGTTTGAGAATCCGCTCATGATTTCTGGTCTAGTTCTCCCTCTCTCTTTTTGGATTTTTTTTTTAAGTGACGTTTTCACAATACAATTAAAAGAACAAACTAATCTACAAGAAATAAAGAAAGGAAAGGAACCAAAGAAAGAAGAAACAGAAAAAGAAACTACAAAATCTCTCTCGCCCCTATGTCTTAACTTTCACCCCCTACTTCTGATCTACTTCAACCTTGGTTTTACAAAATTGGTAAATACCTGTACAATGTTCTTTTTAGGTGCCTTTCAGCAATTAAACTCAACAACTAGCGAAAGCTAATATTGTTTTAAGTTGGCTTTAACACATTGGCGTTAGCTTCCTCATCACGTAAGTGCTACCCAGACACCAATTAACACCTGGCTGATTGGGATCCTTGAGTTTATCCAGAGTGTTGAGTCATTCCCATATATAAAAGGCATCGCTAGGGTTGGAATAAGATTTAAACGTTTGCCTTCATAGCACAGACCTGCATTCATACCATAGATAATACTGCCCACTCACAACACAATGGACCAATGGCATCGGATAGTATGGGAAACAGCCTTATTAGAAAAAACTAACTGAAACTTCACCCCGGTATGTTTCCCCTCTCTGGCAATTGTTAAAACCATAGTGTCTTGGACGCTGGGGAAGAGCTGATCTCTTAGGTATTCTGTGTGCTTTTATTACAAAGAGATGGTGGGTTTCGCGATTGAATCCTCCACTGGAGTCAACTCCAGGGGGCCTTTGGGTACTTCGGCACCCACAATAGTATATTTGTGGGAGCTGGGGGCCCTAAAGTCAATGGGCAAAGTTGTAGCCCTTCACTGTGGGCAGCCACAATCTTTGGCACCTATGGAATCCTCTATTCATAGGTCAACCTGCCTCCCCAAAACCTTGTGTCCTCGCAAAGTTGTAAGGACCTGTCAGAAAATAAAAAAGATGGAGACATCTGTATACAGGGCAATAAAGAAGCAGTTTATGGTGCTTCCCAGCATTAAGCATTTTACCGAAAACAAGACATGCCATCTCTGTGAATTAGCTGCGGCACTTGGCATCAACTGTGTTAGTTTAAAGGTTTGCATCGAATCGTTAACCTTTATTATTATCAAGATCCCCATTGCAGATGGTGTTAGACATACCTCATGCCATACGAGCTAATTAAGCCAGATAATACAGTTTTGCCAGGCAGGTCAAGAAATTATTTCCCCCAACAGTCTCTCTCATTACGTTCAGGATTTCCCGTTCTGTTTCAATTTGGAAATAGATAATGCAGTCTTAAAATGTGTCTCCTCATAACAAGCAGATAAGGTGATTTAGAGAGAAGGCAGCAGCAAAACCAGTGAGACCTCAAGACCTGGGCAGTTTCCCTTTTCAGTTTTGGAGCTGAAACCCAAAACCCTGATCGAGATTCTTCAAAGCACCACACTGTACCATTGTGTATAAACCACATGAATTCATTCTTCCACTTTAGTTTTAACAATTACTTCCCTCCCAATGACATATCAGCTTATAAAATCAGGATATGAATACATTTTGTCACATGAAGACCCGTCAGTCTTATGGAAAAGTAACTTGATTTTGTGCAATAACCGTAACTCAAAGAAAGCAAAAGATTACAGCTCCACAAACCAGTCATAAATTGAGACAGCTCACAGTCAAATTCCTCTATTTATTTTTTTAAAACTTTTAATGGAATTCATATTTCATTAGATACCTATTTTAAATCTATTTAATTAGAATATTGATTGTTAAATTCCACTTTGACTGTTTTAATGTTTATGTAGAAATTAACCTGAAATTCTGGGTTTTTTTTTTACTATGCTGGCTGTTTAGCCAGAATAATAAACATTCATTCACTCACTCCGTTCTGTAGATGTAAAATAATGGAAACAATGCCACAGACCTCATGTTTGGAGACTTCATACAGCTTCAATCCGATTGGAAAATGTAAGCCATATGAAAATATCCATGCCCACTGGTGTGCACTGAGATGGAAACACATCTACCCATGCAGATGGGTACGAAAAATGTGAAAATGTGATCTGAAACACAGTGGAGGCAAACCATCTTGCTGTGCTTTTTATTTTTATTATTTATGTACTTTATTTATGATTTTCAATTTTATACATTTCAATAATTTTACAATCATTTTAACATTTCAAAACTTGACTTCCTTACCCCTCTTTCTGCGGTTCCTTAAATTTATTTTTAATATTTTCTGCATGTCCAAATTAACTTAATTTGCTCATTCATTCATCGACTTTAAATATATACTCTTGTAAAGCTGCAGGTTATTACAATAATCCTGCCAGTGTTCTTATCTGTTTACAGTTTGTTTGTAAATATTCCATTATAAACCATTTCCATTCTTTTATAAAAAAAAAAAAAAGTCTGTTATCTTGATTTCTTATTTTTCCGGTAAGTTTCACCATTTCTACATATTCCATAAGTTTTTGTATCCATTCTTCTTTTGCTGGGACTTCTTTCCATTTTTGCTGTGTTTTAAGCCCATAACGTGTACACAACCTCCATTAAAATGGCATGCGGAGAATGCTACAAAATCTATGCTTCCCTGCAAGAAATTATGCCAGGGAGTGTGGGATCTGCAGTTTCCCCTGCCTCCCAATTCAATCCAGGGAGCAGGGGAAATTACAATTCCCATGGTAAGAACAATGTTTCTAAGTATGCCGAGGAACTGGCAAACAAGACAGGCACCAGATATGGCTTTTTCCAGCGTTCCCTGGGAATATTAAGGGGGTGGGACACCCATCAGGGAACAGGATATCAAAGTACAGTATAAAAAATGCACAGAAATCCCAATTGGTTTGTTGAGACAAGCCATTTGCCTAATGCCTACCACCACCTATGGGTTTATCCACACAGGGGTGGAGGAAGGGGGCGGGGGGCGGGTTGCCCCGGGTGTCACCACTGAGGGGGTGACAAAATGCCAGGTGGCACTCACTGCAGGGCCTGCAGCATGCCCAAGCCACGTGTCTCTCCTGGGAGTGACACGGTAGCTTGGGCGCCCGCAGGCTCCATCCTACCCCAAACGGTCCGCCCACTGCCCCCCCCCAAGCTATAGGGTGACTGAGTGGGAGGAGGCAGGCAGACTCTTCAGAGGCCCCGTGGAGCGTCTTGCCCTGGCTTGCCCCACCCCATTGGGCGGCTGGCCCCACCCCTGGGCGCAGGGCACGCACGCCACCCCAGGCACCCGATTGGCTGGCTCCGCAGCTGTATCCACACTTACTTTTTGCCCTGCTTTTTCCAGGAACCTGTGTCTTAATGTTCCATGCCCAAGTGCAGGTTTTTTTCTTTTCTTTTGCCCCAAGCTTTCCCCATGAAAACCCATTCTTTAAAGCCAAATCAGAGCAAGCATCAATTCGGATTTTCCACGGATTGACATTTGCTCTGATTGAGCTTTAAAGAGTGTTTTTTTTTTTTTTTTTTAGTGAGGAAAGCTCTGGGACGACGACAAAAAGGAGTGGCGCTCAGAGAAGGAGCTTTAAGTCATTGACCATGCCTGGAAAGAGCAAGGCAAAGGTAAGTGTGAGTAAGCCCTATATCTTACAGCTCTTTACATGGGATCTTTCTTCGGACTGTATTCACTATGCCATACAAAAATAGGAAGAGGCGTGGCCTGTTCAATTGGGGATTTCCTGACATGTATAAAACACACACTTACTTGCAGTCATCGCTATGTTTGCAACCAAACCGAACTTACTTAACTCCTTCCTTGTGTAACTGGAAATCTCTCCTGTAGATAAGCTCAGTTCTTGAGGTTGCCATATTTCAAACAGTGAAAATCCAGACAGAAAAGCATGTTTGGCCAAAGTTGCGGGGGGGGGGGGGCTTTTCTTACTTTTGTCCAAAGTTGTTCAGCTCTTTTGGCAAAATTGCCCAAAAGAATATGCTGTTTTGGACCGATTTTTATGGGAAAATGGCAACAAAGGCATTGTCAACATAGGCTGGCATACGTCCGGATTTCCCCGGACATTCGGCCGATTACCGCACAGACGCTGCTGCCGACTGCAGTATTCCGGATATTTCTAGGAAATTCTGGACATATGGCAACCCTATCGGTTCTGGATTTAACAACCACAGCCAGATTTTTTTAAAAAAATCTACAAAAATGGAACAAAAGGACCACCAGATCTCTCTGAACTTCTAACATTTGGGGAACGCCCAGGCTAGTGCCACAACTGGAGAAAGATGTTGATAAACTGGAAAGGACTGTAAAATGAGTCATGAGGCTCACAAAGCATCTAGAGGAGGTTTCCCCACAATTTTCTGTTTCTATGGAAATGCAGCTTTGGGAGTGGGCAATTTAAAGGAGACAAACAGTGGAGAGTGCAGATGAATTTAACCCTTTGTCCACTTGCGGTTTCTCTGCTCTAAATCATACCCTTTCCCCCCTCATAAGCAGTAGGTAGGATCATTCTGGCATTAAAAACACACATTTTACTTATTTGATTGGTTATTGTGTATATCACCAAGAAGGGAATAAACTTAGATAAATAAATGTGAGCAGAATTGTGGGTCCCATAAAATCAGTGAGTCTTTAAAGAAGTTCTATTTTCCCCAACCCAATATTAGGTGAATCAGATTATATGTGTTACATGGCTGGGCTTACTGGCCCAATTGGTAGTTGATGGCATGATCATATGATGGCACACAGCTGACCTCCTGACAACTGAGTCCAGTGCTTTTTTCGGGGGGGGATGCAGGGGTACGCATACCCCTAAAGATTTTGTGAATCTAAGTTTGGCCTCATTGACGGGCAGTATTTCAATATGACTAGGAAAATGAGAGTAACCCTAAACATTTTTTTTTAATAGAAAAAAAGCACTGACTACTCACTTCTGTTTCTTTGGAAGGAGAAGCCTCCCTGCCACCTTGTCTCTCTAATAATAATAATAATAATAATAATAATAATAATGGTTGGGTTTCCCCAGCTACTCCTAGGAAGCAGCAACGACTCACAGCAGACTCCAAACATGAGGTCAGGTAAGCACCACTGCCCCAAGACTGCACTGATTTGGGGCAATGTTTTGCCCAGAATCGTGTGAGATCTTGCACGCTCCACAGGATCTCGCGTGATTTCAGGTGAGATCTTATCCAAAATCGCCCATAATCGGTGCCAAAGGTGGCAGCACTGCTGGTGGAGGCAGTGGGGCAGGCAGGGCACCCATGGGCATGCCACCTGATAGACTCCTGCTGCCTGAAGCACTGGCCTCACTTGCCTCATGGTTGGGCCGGCTCTGACTGCTGAGCAAAATATCTTCCTCCTTGGATGGATCAGTGCATTTTTACCATCTACAATGCTGACAGGTTCTCTTATAATTTCTTTTCTCTTGTTTGGTGCCCTAATACATACTTCATTAGCACCTTCTGCATTTTTGACAGAATGTTTTATTTCCCCCTCTACAGGTCGTTAAATCTCTATTGATTCCAAGCAATTGGTTCTCCACGCTATCTGTGCTTTGTTATAAATTAGTAATACATGATGGGAGTTTATTTAGCTTCCCGTCAGATACCATTAATGGCACCATGTAAAATGCTGAATTTTTAGTTTCTCTTTTCAAGGATACTGTACTTCTTGGGGGGGGGCATTTGTTCCAGTCTGATTGGCCTCAGTATGCACCCAAGGCCTCGATTCAGCACGTCTCTGGAAAAGCTTGTTCTGTCATTTATTTTGCTTTGCATTTGGTACCCGGCAATTGGGTATCAAATATGAGAGGAATCTGGGGCAAGACCAACCCTTCTCTCACATACCCTCCAACATTTTTTCGATGAAAGTTGGGATGTCCTATTATTATTATTATTATTATTATTATTATTATTATTATTATTATTACAGTCATACCTTAGATCCCAAACGCCTTGGTACTCGGATGTTTTGGCTCCAGAACGACGCAAACCTGGAAGTGAGTGTTCCTGTTTGCAAACGTTCTGTGGAACCCGAACATCCGACAGGGCTTCCATGAATTCCAAACGTTTTGGAAGTCGAATGGACTTCCGGAACGGATTCTGTTCAACTTCCAAGGTATGACTCTATTCTTCTTCTTCTTCTTCTTCTTCTTCTTCTTCTTCTTCTTCTTCCCCACCCATCTCTCTGGGTCACCCAGTCACTCTGGGCAGCTCCCAACAGATATAAAAACACAATCAAACATTTTAAAAGTCCCCTATACAAGGCTGCCTTCAGATGGCTCGAGAGTCAGATAACCCCATAACTTCAGACATTTCTCCAATGAAAATAGGGACATCCTAGGGGAAAGTGGGACATTCTGGGATCAAATCAGAAACTGGGACGGCTTCTGCATATCTGGGGCTGTCCCTGGAAAATAGGGACACTTGGAGGGTCGACTGACCTGTATGTAAGCCCTGATTTTAGCACATGGATCAGCTGACATACCAAAACAGCTTACAGAATTATCTGAAGTGGTCCTTCTATATCAGGCTTCCTCAACCTTGGCCCTCCAGATGTTTTGAGACTGCAATTCCCATCATCCCTGACCACTGGTCCTGCTAGCTAGGGATCATGGGAGTTGTAGGCCAAAAACATCTGGAGGGCCGAGGTTGAGGAAGCCTGTTCTATATGTTTGTTTGTTTGTTTGTTTGGTGTGTGTGTGTGTGTGTGTGTGTGTGTGTGTGAGAGAGAGAGAGAGAGAGAGAGAGAGAGAGAGAGAGAGAGAGATTCAAATGTAAGCAGGAGAATTACAGGACAACTGCAATGTCAGATGAAGTCTAGCAGTTCTAGACACTGAATTCCCTTCTGGGATTTGTACACCTTAATTTCGCAAGCGAATTCAGATTGAGTCATATGCGACACAGAGTTCAATGGAATCTTATGTCGAAATAACTGTATTTATCATTGCAGTTTCCGAAGTGGAAATGACCAGCGTGTCTTTCTTGGTGACAATTACAAATGACATTCCTTTGCTTAAAAATGTATTATGAAGCACATTACCAAATGAAGGAAATGATAACACGACTCTCCTCTACAGGAACCCCTCATATGGCAAAAAAACTTACGTAGCATGCAGTAAACCTATAGCTACACAATTATGGCGAAGGGCATTAGAAACCACAGCTATTTAAAGCCCCTTTTGCATATACTAGGTAATAATAAATGTTCTTAAATAAATGGGTATGGTGGGAATCTACTGTTTGATTAAGCTGCCACTTCACTATAGCATAGAAGTTTGGTCCCAGCCACCAAGTGATAACACAGCAATAGCACCACTCATTCCTAGACAAGGCTGAGATATTTTCACGAAAAGCAGTTTGAGTTTGGGGACGCAGGGCTGACTGCTCAGGGCCTTTTCCTATTTTATCGTGGACCACTGTAGGCAATGCTAGAACCCTTTACAAAAGGGATGAGGACCCTGTGACTCTCCAGCTCTCACCATCCCTGAATATTGACCATGCTGGCTGGGAGATGTAGTCACAGGTTTCCCTTCCCCCCATTTACAAGGCATGTTCCAAAGGGCAGGGACATTTCTCAAGAGCAAGTGATACGGACAGGTATGCCTACATCTTCTGCTGTGGTTCATTTGGTTGCTCAGTATTCACTGGTGGAACTTTTAACACCTGCAAGGTCTCAACCTGCAGAGCAACAGAAGTTGCTCACGGGAGAGATGTTCTAGGACAGGAAAACTTTCAGGGCTGAGCCGCTGTCAGAAGGGAGCCAGGAGTTGTGCCAGGGTATGAGAGCCACCTCATGAGAAGGGAAGACTCCCTGGAAAAGACCCTGATGTTGGGAAAGATGGAGGGCACAAGGAGAAGGGGACGACAGAGGATGAGATGGTTGGACAGTGTTCTCGAAGCTACTAACATGAGTTTGGCCAAACTACGAGAGGCAGTGAAGGATAGGCGTGCCTGGCGTGCTCTGGTCCATGGGGTCACGAAGAGTCGGACACGACTGAACGACTGAACAACAACAACAACAATGAGAGCCAAGGGGCCAAGCCACAAGTCAGAGATGAAGAATAAAGCCAGGACATTAAAAACTTCCTTAAACAGGGCTGCCTTCAGATGTCTTCTAAAAGTCAGGTTGTTGTTTATTTCCTTGACATCTGATGGGAGGGCGTTCCACAGGGCGGGCACCACCACCGAGAAGGCCCTCTGCTTGGTTCCCTGCAACCTCACTTCTCTCAGGGAGGGAACTGCCAGAAGGCCCTCAGAGCTGGACCTCAGTTTCTGGGCTGAACAATGGGGGTGGAGACGCTCCTTCAGATATACTGGGCTGAGGCCATTTTGGGCTTTAAAGGTCACCACCAACACTTTGAATTGTGCTCAGAAACGTACTGGGAGCCAACGTAGGTCTTATATATTCCTTCCTGTCTAGGAATGCCCAGTGATCACTGGAACCAGTCCAGAGCCTCAGGACACTTCATTGTTCAGAATGATGCTTTTAATTGCCTCACCACCCAAAGCAGTTGCACACAGAGCTGAGCTTTCAGCCCTGGTAGTTTGTGATGGAGGCTCAGGGAACGTCACCCTGGCGTGGGCCTGTGCTGCCCATTCTTCCACAAAGTGGGCCGGGCAATGTTGACAAACCTTTAGCACAAACTCTGGCCTGTATTACTGTGCAACGGCTTTGCACTGACTAATAAAGGCAGGGCTTTCTCAAGAAGATGACTTTCTGCTTTAAAAAAAAAAATGTCAACAGGAAATCTCTCCAGGCTGAGCAGTGCAATGATGTCATGCCTTGACAGACTGCAGAGATAAATGATCTGACCTTGGCTGCTTTACTAAATTCTCATGATAAATTCTCAACAATATCCTTATTTCAGGTCTTGGCTACTTTCCCTTGAATTGCCAGCCAGCATTTCACTGATTTGTTAGTTACGAAAACACCGCACCTTTCGGTCAGGTAACCAGTGTTCACACCTGAAAAGCCAGTTCTTCCCAACGAACAGCAAGATGCTTTCAGCCTCTATTTCTGGTTCTGTGTTGGCTTCACTCCTATCCTGCCTGATTTTCTTTTTAAGGCTTTTAAGCCGAGGTTGGATGGCCATCTATCATGTATGCTTTAGCTGAGATTCCTGCATTGCAGGGGGTTGAACTAGTTCAGGGGTCAGCAACCTTTTTCAGCCACTGTCCCTCAGACCATGTGGTGGGCCAGACTATATTTTGAAAAAAAAACAACCAATGAATGAATTCCTATGCCCCACAAATAACCCAGAGATGCATTCTAAATAAAAGCACACATTCTACTCATGTGAAAACACCAGGCAGGACCCACAAATAACCCAGAGATGCATTTTCAATAAAAGGACACATTCTACTCATGTAAAAACACACTTGATTCCCGGACTGTCTATGGGCCAGATTGAGAAGGCGATTGGGCCGCATCCTGCCCTGGGGCCTTAGGTTGCCTACCCCTGAACTAGCTGACCCTTGGGGTCCTCTCTAAATCTACAATTCTACGATTCTTGTGGCTTCACCCCTGGCCTTCCACGTTCCTTCAGGCTCCTCTCTTGACCTAACATGTCCGTCCCCCCATGGACTCCACCAGCCCCAGCCCCTGAACCTCTCCAAGGGACCAGGAGGTTTTAAATCAAAAGTTGGCGACTTCATTTGGCTGATTGGAAGGACACCAGGATGCTAGATAGTAGAACAAACCTACCGCTGCATTTCAAACAGAAGCCACGCTGGAGAGATCCCACATTGTCATGGGACAGAGCTGTGTAACAGGCAGCCTTTGTGTTTTCAGAAGTGGGGGGTGACCATTGCTTCTTTGACCCTCTAGGTCTGTAACCCAGTGGTGGCCAAGGTGGTGCTCTCCAAATCCCATCAGTCCCAGCAAGTATGACTAACAACAACAACAACCTTTTTATACCCCGCCTTCTGGCTGGGCTTCCTCAGCCGCTCTGGGCGGCTCCCAACAGAATACAGTGGTACCTCAGGTTACAGACACTTCAGGTTACAGACTCCACTAACCTAGAAATAACACTTCAGGTTAAGAACTTTGCTTAAGGATAAGAACAGAAATTGTGCTCTGGTAGCGCAGTGGCAGCAGGAGGTCCCATTAGCTAAAGTGGTGCTTCAGGTAAAGAACGGTTTCAGGTTAAGAACGGACCTCCAGAACGAATTAAGTTCTTAACCCGAGGTACCACTGTATTAAAAACACCATAAAACATTAAAAACTTCCCTAAACAGGGCTGCCTTCAGATGTATTCTAAAAGTCAGGTGGTTGTTTATTTCCTTGACATCTGATGGGAGGGCATTCCACAAGGCAGGTGCCACCACCGAGAAGGCCCTCTGCCTGGTTCCCTGTCACCTCACTTCTTGCAGGGCCCTCGGAGCTGGACCTCAGTGTCCGGGCTGAACGATGGGGGTGATCAAGAATGATGGAAGTTGTAGCCCAACAACATCTGTCTGGCTATGTACCCCCACAGGTGCAATCTGTATCACCTAGCAGAGATTATTTCAGTTGGCAGAATCCATCTTGGAATGAAGTCTAAAAGCTGATGCTTACCATTTTTGTTATTTGCTTCTTATTCATCCTCCCAGCTTTGTGCAACATCTTCCTTGATGAAAAGTTCTGCTCTTTTGTGAAAATTTGATTGGTTTCAATAAAAGCAACACCCAAGTGGATTCCCCGCCTCTCTATTCTTCATGAACCAACACAGCTATCTTGGTTTTTAGATTCACTGGAGACCAAATGCATCCTTAACCCCATAACTTCCCTATTACCATGATTATTTCCAAAGGCTTAGCTGTGTTAGGCTGCAGCAGCATAAAGAATAGAGAGACTTGTGGCACCTTACAGAGCGACAGATTTATTTGGATGTATCAAATGCCTTTGACTCTAATCTAGAGAAGTTTATGTTACAATGCAGACTTCATGCTGCTGTGATACTCTGTGTTTTTATCATTAAGGTATTGGTGATAGGGACTTTCATTAGGGCATATCATTAATGGCAGGAGACTTGTGTCACAAACAAGTGGTTTTATCAACTATTTCGTTTTGTTTTTTAAATTTGTATACGGCCTTTCTACATTACCATGCTTAGAGTAGTTTGAAACACACGGAAATGACAAAATGTACAACAAACACCACACCATTGTCCTGCAATGTTTTAAAACAGATATGAAAAGAAACAATGAGCAAAATTAAAGAACCCATTTCACACATTGTGAAATATCAACAAAATATCAGCATGACAGTGATGATGAGCATTTTAGAAACAATTCTTAATTGGTTGTATCCAGTGCTTCCTCCCCCCCCCCCGGGGGGGGGGTACGCAGGGGTACACATACCCCTAAGCACTTTGTGAATCTTTGTACTTCTGTCCATTTACTGTATTTATTTTCCCCGATTTGAACTATAAAATGGTGATTTTCTTGAGTCAAAACGAGAGTAGCCCTAAATATATTTTTTAGGGGGAAAAACACTGGTTGTATCAAAATAAGTCAGAGCATGGGCATACCCAGGGGGGCAGCTGGCCCCCCAATCAAGTAAATAAATAAAAATACATAACTAAAAGTAGAAATTGTAGAAAGATTTTGACAGATTTTTCTGAGCACTGAGGTCAAAAGAATGTAAATTGAAACAACTGTTGTTGAGACATTTCATTCCAAATCTGCTAGACAGAGCCAGGCAGAGGACGATGTTATGTTATGCCCCCCCCCCCAACATAAATCCTGGCTATGACCATGACTCAGAGTAGACCTACTGAATAACTGGATGTAAGGTAGTTATGACTAAGTTAAGTCCTGGTTTCAGGGAGTCTAGTTGGAGTATGACTCATAGTGCAATCCTAACAATGTCTACTCAGAAGTAAGTTCTAATTACTTTACCATGGCTTGTACACAGGGTTGCAGACTTAGTCACATAGAGCCCAATTTTTTATTGAGTATGACTTCATAAGCATCCAAAGTACTCAGACGGAGAAAGAGCAGAGATTGATTTTACAAGTTAAGTCAGCAGCAAAAAAAACCCCAGCCTTACTCTAGTGAACAAAAAAGCAAAAGAATAGGGAAGAGTCGTGCTGCAGAGGTGGTCATGCTAATTAAAATGAACTGGGCAATTTTAAGATCGGACTTATTCTAGTCCCTTTAATGAGGATGTAGACAAATGTTTCTCCCCGAATTTTAATTCAGCTTCCTGAAATAGTTTGGCGCAATGCAAAGGAATCGGGACTGCCGCCTAGTTGGGGGGAAAGTTGATTAATCAACTGAATCTGATTCAACAAGAGTTAGGAAGAGAGGGGAAAAACCTTCCTTCCTTTATGCATGCATATGTCTAGAAAGCACATTGCCTTCCATGCAAAAGAGGAGTGCTACCTGCTGTTCTTTGGTTGTGATCCTATGTGAACTTTCCCAGGAGTAAGCCTCATTCAATTACTTCCAATAAAACATGGATAGGATTGTACTGTTTTGTTTTTTTTTAACTGGCTTTTAAACCAAGTGTTTTAACCAACAAATTAAATTAAAGATGGCAACCTTAAAAATAATGGAAACTATGGATGATGGATATTACCACTGCTGAAATCATAAGCAATTGGGAGGGGGGGAATTATGGGCAATTGCTTCGACTGCGAATTCAGCCAATGAACAATGCTGCACCACTCACAGGGAACAGGAACTGACTAATCAAGGGCCAGTTCACACAAGTGAACAGAAAGCAGTTAATTAAATGGGCAGAAGCCACTAATGGGGCAAGAAGGAAATCATTACTTAAAGAGCCAGTTGCGGGAAGAAACGGCGCCTTTGCTGACCAGGACTTATTTATGAGTAAACATAATAGGAGAATAGTGCCTGTGAGGAAGGGCATTTATGGGGAATATAGCACCGTAATTAAGTGCCAAGCAGAGTTACCCTGCTAGTTTCTAAAAGCAATGCTTCCACAGTGTTCAAGGTTTGGAAGCAACCACTGATCTGACGGTGAATGGGGCCCTTTCTGCAGGAACTAGCTCCGTATAAATAGCATGCCCACTCAATTTGTTACCAGTGCTGAGGAATCAGAATTTCAAATCAGTCTTTCATTATCGGTACCTTTCTTCATTGAACAAATGGATGCTCCGGTGAGGTACAATAATGATGAGGATTGAATGTTGGAACTTAAAAGGTATAGATCCCAGTAAAGACCAATGTGAGAAGCCGTGTGTGTGTGTGTGTGTGTGTGTGTGTGAGAGAGAGAGAGAGAGAGAGAGAGAGAGAGAGAGAGAGAGGTCTGTAGCACTAGAAATATTAAGACTGCATTCTTAAACACACTGAACTCTACTGAAAGCCCAGGGAAGCCTTGTGTGGGGGCAGTTTCGTTTCGTCCATTGTTTTATAACTGCCTTTTCTATCGTTAACAACATTGCAAGCCACATTTCTGTTTTCCGTAATTTTACAAGATGCAGGCATTGTTCCACAACAAAATGTTGCAGTGTAAAGTGCTTCTGTTTAGGTTTCTGTCTTGATTTAATTCCATTATTCCCTCCTCTCCCCACAATTTCTTTGCTTCTCCCACTCCTCCAAAATATCGCTACGAGGAAAAGCATTCTGATGAAGCCATTTGCTGCGTGTTTAGCTAGCATACTACAAAATTCCGAGTTTACTTTGGGGCTTCTTTGTTGCCGGTATTTCTGAAACGGCAAGAGCGAAAACCCTAAAGCCCTCTTCATGACATTTCCCAGAAGCTATCAGTCCACAAGCAAAGGAAGGTCTAAGAAGCTGACTTCAATCTACTCAAATGCTCTTATCTCTATTTCTAAGGTCAGTGGGAAACACGCCAAAATGATTATGCAGGAAGTAGCTCCGAGGGATTATCTTATTTGTCAAAGTAATAACAGTGAATTCAATATGTGTAAATCTCTTCTCCTGATGCAACACAGTGGTGCTTTGGGATCCTAGAGGGAGTTGGACGTGAATTGTTTTCTAGGCTGCCAGTCTTCTGGGACTGTTTGCAGATGATATATCCTTCTATATATATACTGTATAGGCCCCAAATTTCTGTAGAGCTTCCTTAACAGCTAAAGAAGAATTCACTGGGCACAACAAATCCTTTGAGCTACCTAGAACGGGGCAAAATGATCATAAACCACGCAGCAAGCACTGTACTATCACACCGAGGTAGCACAAAATTGAGTATTGGGTGAAGAATATCTCCTATTGATTTTTGCAGCCCTGTTGGCACTAATCCATGGCAGGGCCTTTTCGGTGGTGGTTCCCCACTTGTGGAATGCATTCCCTAGTAGGGTGTGCCTGTCTCCATTATGATTAAATTTCAGGAAGAATTTGAAAACATTCATGATTGCTCAGGCATTTGATAGTCAAATAATACTGTTCCTGGCAACCGCAAGATTGCTAGATGGAAGGAAGATTTTAACTGTAGTTTCTTAAAGAACGTTTTACCTGTTTTGTAAGGTTTTTGCTTTGTCCTTGTTTTTAGTTTTCTTATTCGTTTGCTGCCCTGGGCTCCTTTGGGTGGAAGGGATGGGTATACAGTAGACTCAATATATGATACTTCTTTTGTGAACGCTTCTAGCTTAAGGAAGCAAAGGTGGGTGGTTTGTGTAGGAATTAGATGACAGATCCATCTATCCAAGGTAGATAATTTCCTTTGGCCAGCAGGGACTCACCACAGTATTAGGCAAAGGTCATTTCCATTCCTGGCCACTTGAAATTCTCTTGCCATTGGAGACGTATAGCATCTAGATCAAGGGAAGTAATAGTACCACTGTATTCCGCTCTGGTCAGACCTCACCTGGAATACTGTGTCCAGTTCTGGGCACCACAGTTCAAGAAGGATACTGACAAGCTGGAACGTGTCCAGAGGAGGGCAACCAAAATGGTCAAAGGCCTGGAAACGAGGCCTTATGAGGAACGGCTTAGGGAGCTGGGTATGTTTAGCCTGGAGAAGAGAAGGTTAAGGGGTGATATGATAGCCATGTTCAAATATATAAAAGGATGTCATATAGAGGAGGGAGAAAGGTTGTTTTCTGCTGCTCCAGAGAAGCGGACACGGGGCAATGGATTCAAACTACAAGAAAGAAGATTCCACCTAAACATTAGGAAGAACTTCCTGACAGTAAGAGCTGTTGGACAGTGGGATTTGCTGCCAAGGAATGTGGTGGAGTCTCCTTCTTTGGAGGTCTTTAAGCGGAGGCTTGACAGCCATCTGTCAGGAATGCTTTGATGGTGTTTCCTGCTTGGCAGGGGGTTGGACTGGATGGCCCTTGTGGTCTCTTCCAACTCTCTGATTCTATGATTCTAACCGAATTTGAGATCTTATGCAACATATGTGCTCTGTCATTGAGCTGGAGAAAAATCCATAGTGAAATCTTGGGACCCAGAATGAGTGGAAAGTGCGTGTGTGGGAGAGAGGGGGGTGGATTCCCAGTACTTGCATCCTTTCTCAAATTTGGGTCCCCAGATGTTATCAGACTACAACTCCCATCATCCCTAGCTATGAAGACCAGCGGTAAGGATTGATGGGAGTTGTAGTCCAACAACACCGGGGAACCCAAGTTTGAGAAAGGCTAGCATAGAGGCTGCAGATAATTTGATTCACAACATCCTCATAGCTCATCCCCGCATTTGGGAGATCAGAAACAAATTCCTCAATTGTGCAATTTTTCAACGTTTATAGAAGCTGCAGAATTGAGCCTGCTTGACACAAAATGTGGGTGATTCTGCAGTACGAGTCTGATTGTTTTTAGGACAGAGTGCACTTCTGGCTTGCCTTTCTCTTTATTTTCTCTCCTCTTCCAATTCCTTTTCATCTCACCTGCACTGACACAAATGATGGTCAATGATTACCAAATTTCCTCTTAATCAGTCTTTAAAACCTGCTTCAAACCTTTCAAGAAGAATGCACTGCAGTTAGAATGCAGGGAAAGGAATGCATTTATTGTGCATTAGGATATTTTTTTTATGATCGTGCTATCGTGTATTTTTCCTTCGGACTCTGGGTTCTTTCACCTATAAGGAGGATAAAAATACTTTCCACAGTCATTATCACAGCCTTGGCTTTGATTTTCCCCCTCTGTAATGTAAGAGCTATTTTCCTTGGATCTCGGCTTCAGTAGCAATAACAATAACAATAGCATTTCAATACTATGGTTGTTATCTCTTTAGCAACATTTTCATATAATCCTAAATATAGCTGACCCTCAAGGGTACTGTGTTTTTACGACTCTGAGAACGATGCCCACCGAAAACCAAAAATCGCTCTCGCACATTGAAGCTTGTGTTTCAGAAGTGATGAGGCCATTTAGAAATTTCTGGCAGCCATCCACAAATCAGTTTTGTCTGATGACTTGGATTTAAGCAATTTATAGGCTGATATTAACTGCATCATCATCATCATCATCATCATATATTTATATCCCGTACATCTTCCAACATATATAAAAACGTAATAAAACTATACAGGACTACCTTCTGGTGTCCTTCAAAGGTTGTAGAGTTACTTATCTCCTTGGCTTAGGGGTCGCCTAAGTTCATACCCTTCAACCTTTCTCCATTGAAAATAAGGATGTCCTGCCATGTCCTCCAACATTTCTCTGGTGAAAACAGGGACGTCCTAAGGAAAAATCCAGGATCAAATCAGAAACCGGGATGACTTCTGTAAATCTGGGACTGTACCTGGAAAATAGGGACACTTGGAGGGTACAATACTTCAACTACAATAATACTATTTAAAATAGCTTATGCTTATTGTTGTCAAAAGGGATCCCAAAGCAAGCAAAATCTTCTCTTGCTCACGTTCCAGCATTTGCTGCATGTAACAAAGGTTTCTAACACACTGGCAATCTGCAACTGAAGAAGGAAATGTACCTCCATTCAGACATGACATAGCACACTGATGGATGGGTTGTAACTTAGTAGTAGAGTGCATGCTTTGAACTCAGAAGCTTCAAAGTTCACTCCCTGACATCTCCATGTGGGAATGGGGGGGGGGGGACCAGAGGCTCATTTGGTCCAATGCCAAGAAATGCAGGGATCTCAACATGTGGTCCTCCATCCAATATGAAGCCGTAGCATTCCTTCCAGATCCTGAAGCTGAGGCTCCAGTACTTTGGCCACCTCATGAGAAGAGAAGACTCCCTGGAAAAGATCCCCATGTTGGGAAAGATGGAGGGCACAAGGAGAAGGGGACGACAGAGGATGAGATGGTTGGACAGTGTTCTCGAAGCTACCGACATGAGTCTGACCAAACTGCGGGAGGCAGTGGAAGACAGGAGTGCCTAGCGTGCTCTGATCCATGGGGTCACAAAGAATTGGACACGACTAAACGACTAAACAACAACAACAACCATTCCTTCACAGATAAACCTCAGTGGGGGGGGGGGAAGTAACATGTGAAATATCCCTGAGCTTGACCATGCCAGCAACTTTACAGCTTCAAGAATGAAGCGGTAGAGAACTGGAAGTACTGGCTTGACAATCTTCTCTCTTTAAAGGCAGGTCGCTTTTTTTGTTTTTTATAAGCATGTGGATTACAGTAATGTATAAGACATGGAAACTGGTCAGATTGAAACAGGCCTTTGAAACTGGCTGGAAATGCCAGCTGGTTCACAAGAGGGCAGCAAGGTTAACTTGGGTGATGGGTTAATACGATTATATATTATTCCAGTGCTTTGCCATATAAAGTATCATAGAGTTGGAAGGGACCCTGAGGATCATCCAGACCACGGGTGTCAAACACAAGGTCCGCGGGCCTAATCCGGCCCGCCAGACCTTGTCATGTGGCCCGTGTAGCCTCCACTTTACATGCATTCAGGAAACCTCCACTTGTGACTAGACTGAGGCGAGGAAAAGGCAGAGCTTCTGCTCTGGCTCCGCCCGCCGGCCCCCTCGAGCAGAGCGAAGAGGCGAGGGGCGGAGCTTCCTTCCATGGCCCCGCCCTCCCCTGGGCGAGCGAGTGAGCGCGGCCGAGCATGGCCAGAGCAGCTGAATCCCTTCCTCGCTCCTTCGCGGCCGCTGCTGCTTCACGCCCGCCCGCCAGGTGAGTCCGCGCCTTCGCTCGACCCCCCTCCCTTATGTATGTTGAAAGACCCCCAGAGTGGCTGGGGAAACCCAGCCAGATGGGCGGGATGTAAATAAATCATCATCATCATCATCCTTCCATGGCTACCCACACCAAATGAGGTGAGCCACATAGCGGCACTCCAGTTGTGTGACCCCAGAAAAGTTTGTTTGGGGCCTACGGCATGGTCTTTTTAGGCAAGACCATTTTAATTTTCCTTTGCTTCCGAGTTTTAAAAAAGTGTCTTAGTGCTTTTTAGACCTTGGACACCACTATTTCATCTGCTGCTGGTTTTGTTTCTGACGTCGTTTTGATTATATGTTTATGTTTCATGGTTTCTTGTTAATGGGTTTTTAATGTTGTTAATACCCACACCCATAAACCTGAGCACCACCGCCCTGGATGCAAAGATCGTAGAGGAAAGTCTGGTTAGCATTCTATTTGGATAGTTCTCCATCTACAAAGAAAGCCCCTCCTCCTGACAGAACTCCTAATTGACACTCTTTCTTCTGGAATATAAGCATAGCCTTATTCAAGGTCTCTTGTACTTTGAGCCACATCAAATTGGGAGGCCTTGCTGCATAATTTATGTGGCAGCCCCGAACGATTTCTTGCATCCCTATGCTGGAATATCCACAGATCGCCTATACCTGTGTGTTTTGCCCACAAAACATCCCCCATTGCCACATGTTGAGGTTGGGGGGCTGTGAAGGAGCATTTAACTGAAAGGGGAAGTGCAGGAAATATCTAGAGGAGCAATTTTCAAGCAAAGATTCCATTCCGTTCCATTATTTATTGACAAAGGCTCTGGAAGGCAGCTTACGATACTTTTTTTAAAAAATGTAAATGGGGGGGGGGGGAAATCCTATAAAGTAAAATTGGTAATAGTCGAAAAGGAAACAGATTGGAGCAGAAAATAAAAGAAATGCAGGTCAAGAGGTCAAGGTTGCTCAGCGGAAAGGAGGGCAGCAAAATTGCCATTTGGGCCTCCCTCACAGGGCATTCCACAACCTAGGCAAAAAATCCCGTCTCAGGTCTCCCCATGGCAATTTCCAGTAGAGGGAAGAAAAGAGTGCAAGTGTCAGTTGCTGAACAGAAAATCACCCAAGCAGGCTGCCATGAATAATAATAATAATAATAATAATAATAATAATAATAATAATAATACCGGTAATACTTATACCTAGTCCATCTGGCCGGGCCTCCCCAGCCACTCCGGGTGGCTCCCAATAGAATATTAAAAACACAATAAATTTCAAACATTAAAAACTCCCCTAAACAGGGCTGCCTTCAGATGTTTTCTGCTGGAACTTTTAACACCTGCATGGTCTCAACCTGCAGAGCAACGCAAGTTGCTCATAGGAGAGATGTTCTAGGACGAGAAGACTTTCAGGGCTGAGCCGCTGTCAGAAGGGAGCCAGGAGTTGTGCCAGGGCATGAGAGCCAAGGGGCCAAGCCACAAGTCAGAGATGAAGAATAAAGCCAGGGATTGGATCTGAGGAACCCATCAAAACACCACACAGCCAGGAAAACTGTTGCTGCTCATGCAAAGTCTCAGTTCCCCAGCCACTCTGGGCAGCTTCCAACAGAATATTAAACAGAATAAAACTTCAAACATTAAAAATTACCCTAAACAGGGCTGCCTTCAGATGTCTTCTAAAAGTCAGATAGTTGTTTATTTCCTTGACATCTGATGGGAGGGCGTTCCACAGGGCGGGCGCCACCACCGAGAAGGCCCTCTGCCTGGTTCCCTATAACCTCACTTCTCTCAGGGAGGGAACCGCCAGAAGGCCCTTGGAGCTGGACCTCAGTGTCCGGGCTGAACAATGGGGGTGGAGACGCTCCTTCAGGTATACTGGGTCGAGGCTTCACAAGTACATTGAGCAAAAGCATGACTTAGACCCTCCAAGTGCCCCTATTTTCCATGGACAGTCTTGGACTTACAGAAGCCGTCTCAGTTTCTGATTTGATCCCAGAATGCCCAACTTTTTTTCAGGACATCCCTGTTTTCATCAGAGAAATATTGGAGGGTATGGTAGGTTGTCCCTATTTTCATGAGAGAAATGTTGGAGGGTATGGAGTTATCCGACCCATGAGCCTTCCCTGCATAGGGAAGTTAAAAAAAAAAAAGTTCAATGTTTTATTATGTTTTTATGTATGTTGGAAGCTGTGCTGAGTGGCTGGGGGCATCCCAATCAGACAGGCAGTGTATAAATAAAGATGGCAAAATCATACTGCCCATAATAATCTGAAATTTTGTTATGCCCTCTTTAAATTGTGGCTTGAGCTATTAGCCCCAGCCGCCAAGGGCAAAACAATGTATAATTTTATTGCCCCTGCCAATAATAAACACGGAGGACAAAAAGGTATGCATTCTTGCTTTCAGTCTTTCTTGTTACATTTTCATCTTTCAAAAATATTTTGTTAGAAAGAATATGAATAGAGACACAATGAACACGTATGTATCTTCAGAAGATATTTGCAGTGGATCATGAAAAACAGAACCCAAGTTCAAGATGTTCCCTTCCTCGGTATTTGCAAAACTACACAGTTACTCATTATTGCTTAACATGGGTTAATGAATATGAAACTAATATAAAAGTATTCAGTGCTCAATATAAAGAAACATTCTCAGAATGATGAGCTGGAAGAAGGTCTCTTTTACAGCCAATAGTTTGTTGTTAAGCCACTTAAACCACTGAGAAGAGAGTATCTTAACTTGTAAGTGGCCTGTTCTTGCAGTGAAACACTTTTTTTTTTTAGTCAAACAAATGTGTTTAATTCGGAAGCAAGAAGAAGAAATTACCGGCATTTCCCCCCCCCATGTGCTGGATGTACCATAATATAGTTTTCTTCACTGTAGTAAATGGGGGGCTTTTTTTAAAAAAAAAATCATGCAGACATTATAGCTCACTGTTACGAATATTACCGGAGTGATGCAGCTATGGGGAGTGGTTTGGCAGTTGTTATCCAGACAAAAGAGCTGCTGACATCAATGAAAGTTTGGTCCGATTAAGGGCTTAAGGATTAGATCGGCAGGATGGCACGAAGAAGGAGAAGAAATACAAAAAAGGCAATAACAAGTAAGGATTAGTCAATGGCTGACTGGAAAATGGAGATCCTATCCTGACAGAGAGTCGGCACCCAAAGCAAGATACGTTGCCTTGAGCAGAGATGAAGAGTGAGAGGTTTGGAATTTCCTGCAAAAAAAAGGAGAATTCACAAAGGTTTATATAGTATCAGAAAAGGGAGAGATAAAAGCCTTCCGCCAAGGGAAGAGAGTGAGAGGATGGGGGATAATGCAACGTACCACGGAATAGATGTTAGAAAACTACAACGCCAAGGATGCTAGGGACATTAAACAGACATGTGCATTAAAGAAATTAAAATTGCTTTGACCAGTTCCTTATCCCATTATCTTATGGAATTGTTTCCTCTGAAGGGGGCTTTTGTCTGAAGATGACATCCTGACAACAATACAACGTTCAGTAAATAATTCCCCCTCCAAATGCATCTTCCCCAATTCTCAATTCTGTTACTGATAGGTCTCTCTGAGAATCAGTGTGATACTTTTGCTGTTTTAGGATTGGACAATTAGCATTCAATTTTTGATTTTTTTTTTTTTTAAATTTCCAATGCCTTAACCCAGAAAGGCATTCTATTCTGAAACATAGGAAAAGCGTCTTTTGCCCTTTAGCTGCTGCAGGGACATTCAGTTCCCAAACACTTGGGGGCTCTTATATGTGCGTAGACACAACTTGGGCAGGCCTGAGTTTTAAGATAGGGGCCTTATTGATTATTAAAGGGATCAAAAATTCTCATATCAATATTGAGAAGAGGAACCATCTATGGAGATCTTTCTGCAGAGGTGCTCCATCGTTGACACCAGTGGGGAAGTGGAGCACACGATTGTGTTGGCAAAGGGGCTGGGATGGGGCAAATGCCCTTCAGAAAAGGTTTGGTGCACATCTGCGAATGATCATCATTCACCCAGAGTGCTCATAATACGATGGAAAGAAATTACTCCACTGGAATTGTTGCAATGTAAAAAATAAAAATAATGATTCGGTGCTAATCTTCCCCTGATATTCAGATCACTGTGAAGTTAAATCAAAACCACTAATGAAATCTAATCAAGCTCCAAGAAATTAAGTTTAGAACATCTTTTGGAACATATACGCACGCACAGAGCTTTGGTTTTTAGATCAAAGAACAAACATCTCAAGGTTAACTCCGTAAGGCAGAGCAACCTTTTAAAATACATAGTACATAACTGTTTGCTTTAGTTGTGCAGCTTGAATTTGGAATGCAGTGCGTGGCAGCAGCAAAATTAAAAGGCAAAATCAAATTAAGAAAACATTCACCAAGAGGAAGCAACATTTGAGCCTTAAGTTTCCAAGGATGTGGTTAGCCTCTAGTCCAATAAGGTTGCAGTTGTATACCCACTTCTATAGCAGCAAGCCCCACTGGGCTTACTCCCAAGTAGGCATGTCTGCAAGTTGGGCTGGTGCTTCTTTAACATGCACAGAGAGCTGTTCTTTTTTTTTCTGCATTCCTGGCCTGGGGATGAATATGGGCAGCTGCTTCTGGGCATGACAGCTTCACTTCACCTCCAGCTTTTGTAGGCTTTTGAGTTACTATGTTGCCTCACTGATGGACACCCATAAGGTAATTAATTGACTAGTCACCAGTTTCTGCATCGGCTATAGTTGTCACCAGAGGCTCCCTTGCAGATCCGACACAGGGAGAATTAAACACTGTTTACAACCCAAAACATGAATACTCGGTACCCAGCCTCACTGTATTGAATGGCACATCATCTGGCCATAAATAACAGGCTTCAGATTAAAGTTAAAGGGACCCCTGACCATTAAATCCAGTCACGGACGACTCTGGGGTTGCGGTGCTCATCTCGCTTTACTGGCCGAGGGAGCCGGTGTACAGCTGCCGGGTCTTGTGGCCAGCATGACTAAGCCGCTTTCTGGCAAACCAGAGCAGCGCACGGAAACGCCGTTTACCTTCCCGCCAGAGCGGTACCTATTTATCTACTTGCACTTTTGACGTGCTTTCGAACTGCTAAGTTGGCAGGAGCTGGGACCGCGCAATGGGAGCTCACCCCGTCGCGGGGATTCGCGACCTTCTGATCAGCAAGCCCTAGGCTCGGTGGTTTAACCCACAGTACCACCCGCGTCCCTCATAAGCTTCAGATTACCAGACTTTGAATTCCTTTTGTCTTCTAATGGAAGTTGGAGGCATCTGAACTCGTCTCAGCTGCCACTGAGAAGTACTTGCCGCATGCCCCCCTCCCCCAATGTCCTTCCTCTGCCTCAGCGCAACGCCATTACCGGCAAGGATCTTAAAAACAAGAATAGCTAAGAGGTGTTTTATCTTCAAGGCTGGAGATATTGAGTCTCTTTAAATACTTTTAAAAACGCCACCCACTTCTATGATGGTCAAAAATCCTCTAATTTTGTCCTCTACCAACGATGAAAACGTTCAGGAAAGATGGTCCTTGACAACAGAGGCAAATGAGGTATTAATAGAAGGACACCTATATCTGCGTTTATTTTTATTTTATTTTTTGCTTGGTGCAAGAGTGGCTGGGGGGGGGGCATAATTACATTCAAAGAGGAAACGGCCTGGGTTATGCAGTTCAGATCTCACACACCTGCAGCAAATTAATTTGTTGTAGCACATTAATTATCTCACAGCTTCTATTTAGGCTGCAGCTGTTGCTATTATGTTAATATTTCCAGCACCACTGTTTACAACAGGTTATGGCAGTCTCGAGGAAAAAATTCTTGGGGCGGGTCCCCCTTTCCTGTCTTCCGGGCTGTGCATGCGTGGAAATAAACAAAAAACATGTTTTGGTCAGGCATTTCACCTTCTATTTCTTAACCGACTCGAGGAGGGGATTGGGGAACATCAGGAAAAAGGATAACAATAGACAAAGATGGCGCGTGCAGAATTTGTGCGAGAGAGGAAAAATAGAAGGTGGGGAAGGGAGAAAGAAAGAAAGAAATCCCAAACACTGCAATGCTGGGGCGGTGAGTGTTCGGGTGGGGAGGGCGGGGGAAATGCTGCAGTTTTCATGAAATAATATGGTGGAGGGGGAAAAAAGGCATACAAAGAGTAGGTTTTCCATTGTCTGCAAAATATAAACACAGATGAATTCTGTCTTTGGTTTGTTCATGCTTTTCACTCTGCACAGCAGGGATGTTCTAAAGAACTTGCCCTCTGCGCAATTTCACTAAATAGGAACCGTGGACCTTGCATGATGTGATTATAATCACACCAGCCATTCTTTTATTTTACATATTTTTTTAAAAAAAATCCAGTAAATCTTTATTATCATTATTTAAAATATAGAGATACATTTGTATATAGGTACGTAAAACCGTGCCTTTTAAAAATTTATTTTAACACCCCTACAGCGACGTAGGAAGGGCGAAGATATGACTGGCTCTGGCATCCCATCGACAAGCCTCCATGGAGTCAAAAACAATATGAAAATTTGGAGCTGAGGAGAACATGTCTGCTGCCTGCAGTCACCGCAATAGCTCACCATGTTGCCTACTAACCAAAAGATCAAAAATTATCGATTTCATGGCGCTGCGTGCTCAGGATAGAAAAGCTACTTTAAAATTTGCATTATTTAAGTAATGAAACAGGAGAAAAGCCCAGTGTTTTAGGATGCTTTGGAGTGTAAAATAGCTTTACGTTTTAATCTTATCAATGATTTAACTATAATTGTATTATTTTAAACAGCTGGGGTCTGGAAATGATTTTTCTTCTTCTTTTTTAACCGATGAATTTAGGATTTTGCCGCAGTGTACATCTGCAGTCCCAGAATCCTCTGGTAAGATAATCCCCCTTGCGAAGGGGAAACGCCTTTAACCTTTCCGTGAATAAAAAAATCTGCACCCATTTTGAAATTTAAGAAGGGAGGGGAAGGCTGATGAATTCCAAGGGACGGAGTGATTTTGGCTCTTCGGTGAAAGAAAACGGGAAAGAAAATAAGACTGTAAGCGCTTTATATCCTTTTGGGTTTCTCGCCTCCATTGCTCATCATCTCCCATCATCGGAGCATACTTATAGCATGGAACTGTAACAATACTGTATTTGCTTAGGAACTGAAAGCTGAGATCTGAGATGTGTGCAGCATTTACATTGTAAAAATGGCACAACTGTTACCACAGAACAATCCTATGCACATTTGCTCCGAAGTAAGGGCTACTGTGATCAATGAACTTACTTCCTAGCAAGTGCATTTAGGATTGCAGCCTTAGCAGTTGCAATATGGATGCAGGCAGTTCTTTTTTTTCCTGGGGGGACGCAGGGGTACACATACCCCTAAACCTTTTCTGAATCTAAGCTTGGCCTCATTGAGGGGCAGCATTTCAATATGAGTAGGAAAATGAGAGTACCCCTAAACGTTTTTTTTTAAAGCACTGGATACAGGATAATGATAGAAACTTCCTTTGTTTGCACAGCCCAATGGACACTTACAAGGCTTGTTTGTATTCTCGTTTGCAACGAGTCTGACTTCTTTTCAGAATAGTTTAAAGCTTTTTAGGGCTGGAAATAACATTAACAATTTTAACTAAGCAAATACATACCCTTCAAATCTAAAATCCAGATTTTGCCTGCTTGGGGTCTCTTGAAATAAAACTCTCATCCCCACTGCCAAGTATTTTCAAATTAACCATTCATTACGTTGGCTTGGTTGATGAAGGAATTGTCTGCAGTCTGTTAAGAAATAAACAGAGCTGCAGCAGAATATTTTCAAAGCAGCCTGTCAACTCGTTATGCCCTGCTCCCCAGGCTTCGTATTCTTTATCAACTAGCAGAATTTAGGGGGTTGCCTATTATTCAAAATATTGGGACCAGGTAGGTGGAATTGGAGGAAAAAGGCGTTGCTGCTACAATTTTCGTTCGATTTCTGACAATTCCTCCCCTACAAGGCTGGCTAAACACAGAAATCCCATATTGATTTAAAAGACAAGAGGAAGAATATAATTCAGAAAGGACTAGATACGTATATATTTAATGATCATTTTTGAGTCTGTGGGATGCTTGAAAGGGCACGAACTGGGATGTGTTCAAAGGCCACATACACTGACACCAGTCCTACTTCTGTGCAATCCTATTAGTTTGAATGATCCTCGTGTTCCCCCGCTCCCCCATTTTGAAGTCAATAAAAATCAGAAATGACTACCAACCTCTGTATTTACATGTTCAGGTTACTGCTTGGGAAGGGACCGCCTCCCATTCATGCTTCCTGATCGCATACTTTGATGATTAATGTCTCTCCTGCTAAATCGCTAGGAGACTTTCAGTCACACAACCACACTGGAATTTGAAAATATAATTGTTAGGGTACCTATATAAACTGAAAGAAGGATGGCAAACTAGTCCTATGTTGTACTTACCTTGGGGGGGGGGGGAACGTTCGTGTTCACAATTTTTAATTTGTTTAAGAATCTATTTTTTTAAAATAAAAAATACCCTCTAGCAATGGTTAGTGATTCTTACCAATAGTATTTAAAATACCGGTAAGCAATAAATTATAATCAGATTTTTGGGCGTTCACTGTAACAAGTTTGGCGAATGTCAACTTTCACACTCGAACGCTGACAATCGAAGATGAAATCAGTGACTGTCCAAAAAAATAAATACCTATTTCCGCTCTTTCTGGGGGGGTATTACGTGTTTCTAATTTTCAGACGTTTGCAAAATTCTGCTGGGATCGTCAACAGTCACAAAACAAGGTACGCAGGTATATTTGCATTGTACACGTATACATGAGAATGCATGCGTGTTTTAAATATAATGTTTACGTATGCTCCTTAAGTAACACTAAAAAGAATATCAACAGTCATTACCTATAACATAAGCTAAAAAAAAACCCCCAAAACCTAAACAAAAGCTGCTCCTAGTGGTAATATTTATAAATCTAAGGTTTGGCCAGAATAATTACTCACCTACTGTGGCAAACGTCAAATATATTTATCAACTACAAAGGTGACACTGAACTCATAGGGCAGGAGCACAATACAGAAACGCTAGATATTCCTCTTTTGCATTCATTTCTAACTTTATCCCATCAGAGAAGCTGGAGTATGTCATCTATGTGACAATTTTACTCTTGCAAGTGCGAAAAGATTTTGTATACTGAAGAGAGTATTGTTCTGCAGTTAGGTAGCATTCAAAATAAAGTTCTGCTTCAGGGAAAAAATAAGTATTTGTATGATTTTGAAATCTGTTCCTAGCATACACAATATTATAAGTTAATTATACGTATCTTTCAAGGCTATACATCAAAGGCTGAGGCCCACTGTTTTGATGTTTCTTTAAATGTAGTTCTGCTCCATCAGGGGCACTACTGTACTGTTTAATTCTCCAGTATGCTTCTGAATCAGGAATAGCTAGAATTTAATATTCTGAGTGTAAATAAGAGCCAATTACGTTTACCTTAATCATAATTTTCTGCATTTTTATCTGTTTGCTGCATTAAAGCGGATTTCAAAAAATAAAACGTCCCAACAAACTCAGAAAAGTGCTTTAATTTTTATCCTGAAGCAAATTACAAAAACCAGTTGTTTATTATGATAATTTCTTATTCTAGGGATAGATGATAATCATATCAGACCGTAGCTTAACCCTGTTTTTGGTAGGGAAGGATAAATCTCTGCAGGGTCACCATAACAACCCTTTCAAACTATCATCTCTTATTCAAAAACTGCAACTTCCAAAACTATGAACATTGCTTGAAAATACCAGTGGCTAATTTCTACACACAGCTCTGTAAATCTATTAACTCGAGCCTTGCTTGTTAACAACAACAACAGGACCACAATAAATTGCCTTACATTGTGTATAAGTTGTATTGCATTGAGGAGTTGAGCAATTCAATCATAAAACGCAGTTATTAGACACGACCACTTATAGCATTATGTCCAAAATTTGTCAGCCTGCATTCTAGAAAAGTTTAAAAAACACCAAACGAACAGAATTCTTTCCAAAAAAAAAAAAAAAGTATAAATGAAACCAATTTAACATATCATATACAAATCACCTACATGCAAAAATGCCCTAAGAGGCTGCAATAGGATGCAGATTGAATTGCTTAAATTTACAAGGGGGGGGGGAGGAATCACAGGCCTCTTGAAATATATTTGAAATAAAAGTTTAGAAACCTACTTGCACCGTGCCCAATTCTTCCTCCATGTGCCACGTTTCCAGGACCAGAGGATGAGATACAGACAGTATTCCTCCTGCTCCAGCAGCAATACCCAGACTTCAATAGCCCTAGCTCTTCAGACCTCAGAGGGTGGGATGGCACACACAAAGAGGCTCTGAAAGGTATCCGGGACCATGAAATGCTTCAAGGGTAGTAGGCGATTTCTCCTGTTGTGATCAAATGCCCAGTGGAATTACTTGCAGACGACTCGAAGGGGGTGTCCTACAGCTCCCAACACTTTGAATTTTCTGCACACATTTTGGGGGGACGGGCCCAGATGCTGTGGCCTTATCCCCATTTTGCTGGGGGCAAAAGAGGGCCTAAAGTCACAAAACCTGTCTGTTTGCCTGTTTACTCTTGGCATTAAAACAGCTTCTCAGGTAGAACGGCTTTTGAGACCCCAGTCAATTGCGACAGTTCCCAATTCCAAAAAAATGAATCTGCTCGCTTATCTTTGCAATTACACACAAAACCATTTTGATCCAAATGGAAGGAGAGTATTGAGGGGTAAAGTTGTATATGTTTGCAGGATCCGTACTTACATCATTACCAGATGTTCCTTATTTTAAAATAATGGCCGCAGACTCCAATAAACAGAAAATACGCCCCTTAATTCAGGCACCAGTGGGCTTTTTTTGGGTGGGAGGGGGGGAGATACTGGCCATTATTTTTATCTATCTGTCTACAAATGCACACACAAACAAACAAATACGTATGCCTTACTTTTCTGCTGCTAATTTGATCATTAAGGACTTACTGGCACAAGCAGTGTACCCTGGGATAATTTTAAATCCAAATAGCATTGTGCCAATTCAATGCCACGCTTTGAACCCAGGGCTAAGAACTTTGTATGCACTTTGAACTAAGATTTTTACTCCTGAGTAAAAGCTTGTAGGGTAACCATCTAGTCTAAGTGAATAGATATATTCATGCTCCCAGCTACTCTGGAATAAAAACATATATTTTAGTTATGGGTTGTTAAATGTTAATCAAGGTTATGCCACTGTACAGTATCTCAAATGTAAGGCAGTCTCATCTCAAAAGTAAATGATTTGAGGAGGACTTCTCATTGTGACGTACCTCTGAGCATGTCTAGCATTGGGCTATAACTCACAAAATATCAAAAACGGTGTATCTCTCTCTAATAATTTACATTTTAACCATCTCACATGTCAAATATATGCAGTTAGGCAATTTGTTTTGACACAGGCACTGAAATCTTCATAGCTTGAATACAAACAGCAAAACTCACTTGAAATACTCCTCTTAGAATTTCATTTCATGGTGAAATCACCCAGGCCATCTTTGTTCATAAACTGAAAAACAAGATTCTTTAAAAACTGGATCTTGTTATTTTCTTACCAATAGTGTCAAAAGTTTCCAGCTGTGGCAACAGATTCTTAAACTAATTTAACAATACATTATCAATCATTCCTATCTTAATAATTAATAACTACCCATTATTTTAAAAACAACAACCTGGCATGCTAGTTTCAAATCCTCAGCAATGCATTTCATTGAAACCATTGTACATTTTGGATTGGGCTTCCAGAAATTTAGAACTTTTTCACCTTTTAATTAATTATGATTTAGGTGGAGATGCTGGTTTTCGATTCTTAAAAAAGTTCCTGGGAGAACAGCTTCAAGGAGGAAGTGATAAATAGATGTTGTGTTAGGTACTCAAAACCAACAAAGTTCTGGCAACTACAGGTAAATAACCCACAAACCACTGAAGCTGGCAAGATACACAGGGCAGCCAGTTTGTTTGCTTATTGCTCCTGCTAAGTTTGGCGGGACACACTCCCAGGTAAGCATCCAAGACACACAAGATTACAGTGGATAGAACGTGAGACTCTTAATCCGAGGGTCGTGGGTTCGAGTCCCACGTTGGGTAGAAGATTACTGTATTTCTGGGGGTTGGACTAGATGACCCCTGCGGTGCCTTCTAACTCTCAGAAGAAAGCCCCCCTGTATTCAGGGAGGGTGGGAAATTCCTTCCAAATAGAATGTATGATGGAAGTTAGAGATCAATAAATCTTTGGGGATTTAGGCTGCCCCCCCCAAAAAAATTCCTGCCAAGTCTCAGCACCCGATGAGGTCGGTGGGGAGGTGTTTCCCCACGTGGCCTTTGGAGGAGTCGTAACCCCCAACGCCAGCCTGGGACTCCTCCTCCCAGCTCTGCGAAGATGGAGAAGAGGCGGAGCGAAGGCAGCAACAAAAGCTCGCGAAAATGCAGGCTGGTTTGGTTGCTCCGATTCCTCAGCTGTCGGTAGGGTAGGTAGCTTGCGGTTAGTGGACAGGCTGGAGGAAGGAGCTGCCTTTCTAGGCTCTTCCTGCCTCCCAAGGCCACATGGGGATCATTTACGTCCCACACTGAAACCTGCCGAAGTTTTAAGGCAGACCTAATCGCTCCTCCTCCACGTTTCGGAGTCACTTCGGTTCCGTTGTCAGCTACTGTATTCATGTCGGGTCTTATTCAGGATTGCGCCGGAGCAAGTCGAGTCTCTTGCCCGGCGAAGTTGAGATGGTTGTGAGTTGATGTGCAACATTTGTGAGTGTGAGGGCGTCGCGATGTTTGCAACATCGACGTAGATCCGAGTTGGTAAAGGGAGTTGTTTGGAGGAGGCAAAAAGCAGCCGAGTGCTTCGATTAATAGGCGTGTTCTGATCAGTTAAGGCTATTAAGAACTCGCCATATTAATACCCAGCGCAGCCTAGAGACGGGACAACCCGCTAAGATAAAATCACGACCCCCGCCAGTTAAGAAGGCCCCTTTGCAAGTGGTTGTGGGGGCAACACAAAACACCCCGCAGTCACCGATGATGGGGCAGGGAGTGCCACCCTCTGCACGTTACCTTGGAAAGCAAGCTTTGCTCCCAGGAAAGCGTACAAAGGATTGCAGCCACCGGAGCACGCGTGCTCTTTTTTTGCGACCTAAAACTTGGTAGCATCTATATTGGTAGGGAAATCTGGCATAGGGAAAATATACTTTGGCAAGGCTTGGCGACGTGTGTGGGGGGACACCCCCCCCACCCTACAGGGTTGCTTTTGCACCGTCGAGGCACTTCCAGGTACTGTCTTCTAAGCTCTTCGGGCTGTTTTCGCTCACCAGAAACCGGGGTGGGTGGGGGTGAAGTGGGGTGTTTGTTTTGGCCCACATGTCCGCGGCGAATTTGTTTGGAGAAGAACTGCAGAGCAGGCTCTTCCCACTGCCTCCGCCCGTCCCCACAATCTCCTCCCCGGCCCTCCGTCGTAGTAACTTTAAGTTTTAAGGAGTGGCTGCTGCTGCTGCTGCGGGGAGGGGAAGCGAGAGAGCAGCAGCCGGAGGAGGACAATTCCCAGCCCGCCGCCGAGCCCGAGGATCCCGGTTCCGCAGACCCGGCTTCCCACGGGAGGGGGAAAAAAGCGAGCAGTAAGTTGACGCGACACCGGAAGCCCGGAACAGAAGAAGGGAGCCCGATTCCCACTGACGGGGCCGGTGTGGGTAACCGCGGGGGTTCATTTAAAGTCGCCGCCTTCACTTTCGCTGGATGCAAATATGGGGTGGGCTGAAGGGTTAACGTTCCCCCTCAAAAGTATTTGCAATGGGGACGGGGGGGGGAAAGCATGCATGCAACGTTTGCAAGGGGTTTGTGTCGGGGGGAAACAGCCTGCAGGCAGCTTTCCCAGCCCCCCCCCCCCCCAAAAAAGCAGCAACTTCTCTCCCAGGCTGCGGGAACGCGCCTCATTCCCAGCCTCTCCAAGATAAGGAGGGGGGAGGAAGGGGGGGAAGAGGGAGAGGGTGCCTCTCCTTCTGCACCCCCCCTCCTCCTTGAGGGCCTCATCACACCTCGCCGGATCCCTGCACCCGTCCTGCCTCGTCCCTCCACAGCCCCTCCCCCCCGAGCTCCCACAATCCCTCATCCTTCCCGAATCTCCGCTAGGCCATTTCCCTATACTAGCAGCAGCCCCTTCTCTTCGCCAGCGACTTCGCTCGTCTCCCTCCGCCGCGCTCTGTGTATGTATGTGTGGGTGTGCGCGCGAGCGCCTGGCTGAGGGGAAGCCGGCCGGGCACTATTTCTCTTTCCTTCCCCCCCCCTCCCACCTTTCCTGCCCCTTGCGCGTGCGCTGCTGGGTGGGTTTAGCCTGCGTGTGGAATGCTGCGCGCGGCGAGGCGGCGTCGGCGGCAGGATACCATGCGAGCGCTCCCGCCGCCCTCGCTTATAAGAAGCTCCTGGCGAGCGGCGCCATTTTAAGCCTCCCTCTCTCTCTCTCTCTCGCCCGCTCGCTCTCAGTGCTCGGTGGCCGGCGGAGGAGGAGGCGAGGACGGCGAAAGGAGCGCTCGCGGAGGCGCCTGCGTGGCCCGCGCTGCGGCGGTTAGCGAAGGGGGCGAAGGCAGCAGCGGCCGGGGGAGCAGGAGCCGCGAGGAGAGGAGGACCTTGCGCTCTCTCGCCTCACCGCCAGTGTTAGTACCGATTCGGGGCTCCTGACTGTTCCCTCCTCACACGAAACTTGGCCTTGGTCCCAGCACTACTTCTTCTGAAGGGGGGGGGAAGAGTATAATTGTTGCTGGGGGGTGAGGGAGGCTGTATTTTTGCCTCATAAATTGATTGGATTGGTGGGGATAGATACTGTCTTTTAAAAAAGTGAGGGGACGACGACGACAGGGTTTTATTCTCGGGGAGGGGGGGGGGCTCGCGCGTAAAAGAAGGCAGAAAGCAAAGGAGACCCGGAAGGCGTTTCTGCAATTTCGACGTTGCGTTGAGGGGGGCGGGATAGACACCCCCAAGATTTAAAATGGGGGGCACCGTTGGGATCAGGTTGCGGGAATGTTTTCTCTTTGCTTTCTCCCTCCCCCCCCACTTCCTGTGTTAAGGGTGGAGCGCAACTTCTCGGGTTTTTTAACTCGCAGCCTTGGCCGCAAGGTGGGACCTCTTTTCCCTGTCGGCTCGGGTGAGGTAGGGTCCGCGAACCGGGCAAGCAGGCGGCGTGTGCTACGCTTATTTTTATTCGTTATATATTTTGTTCTGGGGCGAGCCTTACACCTCGAGGCGTGTTGTGTGTGTGGGGGGGGGGATCGGGGAGGCGAGAGAGAGAGAAAAGGGGCGAGCGCGCCGTAAGGTCCGAAACGTGCGACAAAAAGCGTCCGGGGGATCGGGAAGGTGGGGAATTCCTGCAGAAGATCCGGCTCGGAGCAAACGGCGGCAGCGGCGTCTCGTGTTGGGCTTGTTCTCCCCGCGGAGGTCGTGGAGCGACTTGCTGGCGGGTTTTCGCCCCCAAGGCTCGGGTTAGGGGATTTGGTGGAGGAAGCGGGTGTTTGGGAAGGTAGAGGGAGAGGGGGGCGAAGTCTCGGGTTTGTTTGGATTGTGTGTAATTAACTCCACCGCCTCGCTGCAGTCAGCAGCACCAGATATCTGTTGCATTGTGGGGTGGGTTTTTGTTTTTTTGGCCTTGCAGGGCAAAGAGGCTCTCTCGATTTGTCGAGCTCTGTGAAAGTGTGGTGCGGCTCAGATTCCCGCCGCTTTGGATGCGAGTGAAAAAGCAAGGCGTGTCGGAGATTTTGGGCGGATCGCATAGAAGCTTTTTACAAAACATCTTGGGTGGCACAAGGATCTTTGAGAAGGGTGGAGGCGACCTTGATAAGGAAGGGAAAGTATGCGCTGCTGAATCTGGTGCGGGGGAACGATGAAGGCTGTAGGCTTTACTAAATGTCTGCCCTCGTGAAGATGCTAATTTGCCCTCCGGTTCCTGTTCTTACACGGGGGGGGGGGGGGCTTACTTAACCAAATCCTGACACTGCTAACTGCTGCTGCCATTTTTCTAGATAGCATTAGAAGAGAAAGTTGATACCCTATCTCTTGGAGGTTTGAGAAGAAACAGGCTCAACAATATCTAGAACTTCCAAAACTATTGTACATGCTGGTGTTCTGTTGATTCTAGATGTTTGAGCAGGCATTGCTGCAACATCCTGCATTTTCCTCTTTTTGCCTTCCAAATGCGTACAGTGAAGTGTGTGGTATGAGATGTATGTAGAAAAGTGCTTGCTTTTTAAAAAAAAACAAGCAGTGGGAGCTTAATAGCAGGTAAGCCCAAAATACATGACTGTCTTAAAGTTCCAGTTGGTCCAGGGCATAATAAACTACTGTGAAGCTTTAATGGTGTTTGGCATTTAACTCCATAAACCTCTATGCTTTTAAATATTCCACACAAGTAAACCTAGAGACCTAGTACAATTGGCTGAGCGCCCTCAAAACATGACATACTAGAAAACAAGCTGGGACTTGAGAAGGAAGGTTAAAATGCACATTCATAACATCTCCACTTGGTTTCACAAAGATTTCATATGCCAACCAACTACATCCCTTGGTCTTAAACTAAGTGGCATTATTACTTGTTTTAAGTGTTTCAACAAACTATAATTTCTGTTTCGAATGGAATACAAATCCTATTTAAGAACTGCAACAGAAATGGGGAACTTGTGCCCTCTCCTACAGCTCCCATAATCCCTGATTATTAGCCACTCTGGTTCCTCATCCCTGAACTTCGTATATTATGACAAGACATAGTTTAGAGAATTCTAAAACTGCAGGCATTTTAACTTTGGCACGGAGTAAACTTGTATAAAATTAGATTGTAAATGCAAAGCTTTCACAAGTGTTTGGCATCTAATGCAACTTCTAAACCAGTGGGGGCATGCTTGTATCTTAAATTTGTAACTTGTATCCAGGTATAGAGGACTTCAGACCCTTATGACTGTAGGACATATATTCCAGCTTAATGTTTCTGTTGAAGTTTAAACTTAAAATCTAGCATGTTGTGGAGCATCTCTGCCATCTGATCCAATTCGGGCCAAGCCATAAATGGTGTTAATGTTACAGATGTGAAAATATATACAGTATGAGGGTGCACCTTCAAAATACATAACTGTACCATTGGAAACTAAATCTAGAGTTACTGGTCTAAGGCAAGAGCTTGAACATCTCAAAAATTTAAAGAAGTTATTCTGTGGCAGATAACAAACTTGTAGTGTGAGTGCTTTTGAATGGCTAAAACTGTTCAGCATCTGGGTATTGAGGCTAATATTTTAAGAAGTACGTTCTGAGAGGAATGTCATTGAGGGTGGTACTCTGTGACAACTGTATTGACAGTCATTACCTGTATATAATTTCTGTATACCCTCATTCTTGTACCTCTGCATTAATGTTCCATGAGATCTAATTTGTTTCGGAATGAAAGTTGAGTTGGGATTTTCTTGGCTACCATACTGAATTGCCCCCATTTTTAAAATTTGTATAAGCTTGTTATAAATTGAGCAAATATTAAGTGCCTAGTAACTGTGCCTAAAGACTATAGATGTTGCCATCTACGTTTCTGAAACTTCTAGTCCTCATACAAGCTTCTGTGGTCTAATGTCAACTTTTGATCCGATTTTGTATACTTCAAAAGGAAAAAGGCTGCTTTGCTTCTGTAGAAATAACATATGAAGAAACCACTGCAATTCCATTTGGATACCTTCACTTCATATTGCATAACAAACCTATGTGGGTTTATGCATAACATAAGTGAGCTGTTTCATATGTAAAGTGATTCCTGCATTGGAAAAATGGGGAACTTAGTTTTGGTAAAACCCTAAATGCTGCAAAAATCTTTACCTAAAGAATAATTGTTATTGTTTGTAGTAATTCAGGTGAGAGCAAGCAGTTATGGCACAGCTGGTAAGGTAAAGGGACCCCTGACCATCAGGTCCAGTCGTGTCCGACTCTGGGGTTGCGGCGCTCATCTCGCTCTATAGGCCGAGGGAGCCGGCGTTTGTCCGTAGACAGCTTCCGGGTCATGTGGCCAGCATGACAAAGCTGCTTCTGGCGAACCAGGGCAGCGCACGGAAACGCCGTTTACCTTCCCGCTGGAGCGGTCCCTATTTATCTACTTGCACTTTGACATGCTTTCGAACTGCTAGGTGGGCAGGAGCTGGGACCGAGCAACGGGAGCTCACCTTCTGATCAGCAAGCCCTAGGCTCAGTGGTTTAACCCACAGCGCCACCTGGGTCCCTGGCACAGCTGGTATCTGAATCTAAATTTGCAGCTCTGCCCTGCTCTTTCCAACAGCCAATACTGCATGTACCAAAAGGGTGCCATATGGTACATCTGGCTTACACTTGCTGCTCTTTTCTGGGAGGATTAAAAAGTTAGGTGATGGATTTTAAGTATTAGTGTGTCATTTCAGCTTTTGAAGCAGATTGTGGTTAGCATGGACAAGTTTATAGTGGATGGTAGGATAGCTAGTATGGTGATCAGATGTGTGTACTGCCATGTGAGTATGCTTTCTATAAAGCCATGCTTCCAGGCCTATATATTGAACCTTAATGAATATAGACATTTATACTGTATGGTTGAAAGCTGGGATAGACATTTAGTTAATAGTTGTCAGAGCTTTGCAAACACAATGTTCAAATTACAGATTCTTAAAAATGCTTGGTGTTGGGGGGGAATAATATTGCATATTGGTTCTTAGGCAGGGTAAGTCTTATGAACTAATTCATAACTTAATTGAGAAAGTACAGTACTAGTACTCTATAGGTCAGTAGTTTTTTACACAAGAAATAATATAAATATTTATTTCTTGAAAAAAAGCATGCATAGGTAAGAAACAATTCTGCTTCAAACAACTCTGATCTAAAATACTTGCAAGTTATGGCTTGACAAAATTAAATGAAAGATATTAGGGTGTCAGTAATTTTGTGTAATAATTCTTGGATATTTGTTTCTAACAGGTGTTTACTCTTGGCCGATCCTAGCTTTCTATTGTTAAGTTGAGTTTTAACTTTAAACTTGTCTGCTAGGGTTTGTAACAGAAAAGTACAGCTGTCCTGAGTTTGGATGCCTCATTATAGTTGGTAATTCCATTCCTAAACATCTTACCATAAAGTTGATGCATAGGTAGCTTAACCAGTTGTCAACAATAAATTGGAGATAAAAGCAGAATGGTGCCATTAGAAGTACTTTTATGACAAAGTAATGAATATTTATGACACAAGTTGAGGGATATAATGTTCCACTAAAATGCTCTTGGTGTCTTTAGCAAGTAGTTGCATGTTAAACTGGGATGGTCAGTAATTAAAGGCTGTAGGTGGAACTGTAGTGTAAGAGCTTACTTGGAACAGCAGATTCTGAGTGGAAGACCTAAAAGAGGAAGAGGAGATACTTCATAGAAGTGTTGGCAAATTTAAAGAACTTGCTATTCCAGATTTCCTGTTGGTTTTATAGGAAGATACTAACACATCCACCCATCGTAACTTCAGCCTTGAAACATGTAGAGAGCTATTTCACTACATGTCCATGTGTTGCCAGTTGCATCATACTCTAGTTCTTTGCAGCATGACAGTATTTGTGTATTGTCAGAAACATGCTTGCTGCATGCACATTGAGTTTTGCAGGCATACATAATTTGAGATGGTCTTAAATCAGGTGGGGATCTAAGATAGGAATTATGAGAGTTGGAAATGTATAAGCTTGCTGAAGGCAATCATAAGGGTTTTTTGTGGGGGTGGTCAGGGAATGAGTGTAGCATGTTCTGCCTTACTCATCCAATAATTGATTAGTGATGAGTGTTTAATTAGCAAGAAGTTGGTAGAACTGTAACATGACAAATGCCACGAGTTAGTTCTTAAATAGTGAATTAAAATGTTAGCATATAGACTTCAGAAAGTTATCTGAACAGTGTTTCAAAATAATACAGCAGTGCTAAACATCCAGAAGTTCTCTGGTCTGCATTGCAAAGTACAGGGGAGTTTATGGTCTGCTAGGGAGGCATCATTGGTTATTTCTCCAGTTGGAATAGAAATCTTGATAGATAAAGCATTAACTGGTCTATTGGCTTCATTTAGCATCAAACTGCTTACACTCATGCAGCCACCTTTCCATGAACCGCCGCTTACTGTAGCTGAACTGGCTCTCTAGCCTGTCATAAATTCAATATATCACAGAAAGTTTCTGCAGTAACTAGGCAGACCAAGAACTTAAGTAGCTGTCAACTGCTTAAGAACTTCCCTGGCCAAGATTTTTTTCAACATCCCTGAACTGTATCCAGTTACAGGTAGGTAGCCGTGTTTGTCTGCCATAGTCAAAACAAAATAAAAAATAAAAAAATTCCTTCCAGTAGCACTTAGAGATTGGACTTGGTTTCTTTTCCCCAAGGAGACATGGGCCTAGTTTGCACAATTGGATCGTAACTTAATAAGCATCATGCACCTACACATAAGCATTTCTGTTTCCACTTTGTGAGAACAGGAAAGCAAACCAGGAACCTACAGTTAACCATTGCTTCCCATTGCAGGATCTACTTTTAACATGAAATTTTCTGAAGAAAACCCACAATGAATGTATCCTGCTTTATGAAAAACAAATTTAGAAATGTGCACACTGCATAGTATATATTCCGTCAAGCAAGCCCCTGCCCCAAACTAGGTTTAGCAGCTTTCTTCTTTCACTTAGTTGAGATTCTTATCGGAATATATTAATCTGGGTAAGATAATAACTATTATTATTATTTATACCCCACCCATCTAGCTGGATTTCCCCAGGTTGTGTGTATAGACAGAACTTAAGATGCATCCAACTCACACTCTGACAGTCAAAACTACTATGCTCAAACAGGTTTGCTTGATAGAACTTTGCTACTTAAATGTTAGTGCTGGTATGCACGAATGGCACAACAACAGAAGTAACCATGTGGATGATGTGGAAGTGACCATCTTCTGTAATTTATTACCTGAGGGAAGGCTGGCTAACTTCTGTGGCCTGCTAAAGTTCTTCACCCTGTTATACTGCACTTCCTCTGTAGGAGGAAAACAATTTAGTTGATAACAATAGACAATTTGATATGTCTGTAGAGGAGAAGTTGTCCTTAAGCAATTGGAGTTGAAAATTCTAAACCCAACTTAAGTTTCAGCTAGCATATTCAGACCCTCTGAGCAAATGGTCTGAATGGATACCTGCATGTGAGCACCCTCTCCAGTTGCAATAGTTTCATTTCAAAAAGAGGTTTTATTTCTGGTCATTAAAAAAATACTATGGGTTCTTTTTGTAATTTTAATATTAAAATTTTGGACCTGTTTGGGCTAACAAGTTCCCATATGATGGGTTGGTGGCAGATAGAATTGTGCAGTGTTTCTGTTAGGTTTTGCTCTTTAAACGGTATACACTGCAGAGTTTGTTGAGTGCACTATTGAAGTAAATTAAAATAAAAAGAATGCAAGTAAGGGCATAGTTTGTTACTGTTCACCAGTTTTTCACTTAGGGGAGAGCTAGAAGAGTACAGTACAGCGGAGGCTGCACACAGCTTTTAATAAAAGGGGACGAGAAAATGCAACCTTGAATTCTCAGGAGGATAGAGAAAAGGAGTGTTTAATCATTCTATTTTGCACTCACATAATGTAGTGGAAGCAGTGTGTGTGTGTGTGAGGAACTTCCATTACAAAAACACCTGCAGTTTGCTGTTTAAAACTAAATATTGCTTCAACTGAAGCTCTAGCCTGGGAGAAGGAAAACTAATATTCCCAGTGCAAGTTAATTGTCAGGAAAGGACCCTTATTTTGGTTCTTCAGAATGTATTCAGTAAATATTTATTACTCCTACAACAGGAAAATTCTTTGTTAAGTTACATGTAAGTGGGGGGGGGGGGATGAAACCTACTCCTACACTATTATTCCAATATTGCAAGTTTAAACATGGTGATGTTGAGGCTAGATAAACTTGCTTTCTTTGTTGTTTTAACTTTGAAGCAGTGTAATAGAAATTAGTGAGTCACTGGAGTAATAGTAAACTTTCACCTGCATATGATAGTAACTGAATGTGTAGTAACATTTCTTTCACTTCTCCAAATGGCAGAACAAATTTTCACTGAGTTCTCGGAGCTTTTAAGTTTCAAGATTCAACACAGAGCAACACTGCATAGTGTTGAAAGAATTATGGATTTTTTTCTAAAGCTTTTTTATATGGCACATAATTCTATTTTCAGAGAGTGAAGAAAAGGATTCTGGTGCAGTACCTCAGTCAGATGTATAAACCATGTCGGTCTGTGAACATTTGAAAAACACCTGTTTAGAGTAAGATACTCTGCTGATTCACTGACATAAGCATCATGCCGTCTTTCTTCCCTGCTAGTATTGGGTAGACCAGCCTAAGAACAGGTCTGTTATTTTCACAGACCTTGTAAACAAGTATAAATAAAGACGTTAAAATAAAGTAATAGAAGTACTAGTATTATTGAATGCCTTTTATATTGAGCTGCTTGTGAAGATTGTTTGGAAACTGCAGCTGGAACAGAATTCAGTGGTCAGGTTGCTAACTGGGGCAAGGTGGTTTCAGCACAATCCTGGCCCAGAACAAAGTTGATTTTGATATATTAAGTCCTGCGTGTCTCAGGATCCCAATACATCATGGACTGCCTCTCCCCATATGGGCCAACCTGGACACTGATCATCCGAGACCCTCCTTTGTCTGTCTCCTCCATGGGAGACCTGGAAGGTCGCAACACAAGAACAGGCCTTTTCAGTGGTGACTCCCGCTTGTGAAATGCTCTCTCCTAGAAGGCTTGCCTGGTGCCATCATACATATCTTGTGTACATTTACAGAGCAACCCATACTGTTCCAAGTGTGATTGTACTAGTAGCATGCTTTGGGATGGACTAGAAGCCAGAATCCTGTCCCATGCTAGCAGTGCTAGAGGGTAGTTTTTTTTTTTACCTGTACTTGCACTGCATTTTGTGCCAGGTTGATACTGAGCCTGAAAAGAGGCTTTTAAATAGCACATGCCTGTTAGAATTTGCACCAGATGGGCAAGTTTTAAAGATACTGCTTTTTATGTCAAATAACAAACACAGACAAGTGGGCTGTAACTTGTAAGGCTGTACATATAAGCAGCTGCTTAATTAGTGGATTTGTAATAGAAATGCAATATGTAGGGTTATTTGCGCGTAGGATAGAAGTTCAAAATTTGAGTCTGCTGTAGATGTATTAAACCACAATACCACAAACCAGATTTCATTTCCCTTGCACCCCAGAATAGCAGTAGCTATTCTAAAGTGGACAGGGTTGCCAGTGTAGTTTTAATTTTCAAAACAGACATGTAAGCGAAAAAACCTGTTTGTTGTAACAGGTTTCTCTGCCTTTGCCCCAGGAAATGGTTAAATAATAAAATTGTTATATTCTTAAAAATATGGTTGTCTTAATTTTATGTTGACTCCTGAATTGAGAGTATTTCCAGAGCATATTTTGTATACTGCCTAGAGGTTTTTAAAATCAAGTGGTATATAAATTTTGTTTAATAAAACAATAAAATAGAGTTGGTGTAGTGTAACGGATAAAGAGACAGTTGTGAATTTGATAAGTTCCCACTTCTAAGTTGTCATCTTGCCTCTGTTATGAACTCGCTAGGTGGCCTTAAGCAAACTGCTCTCTCTGCCTCAGTCCTAATCTTACATGGAGGGAAATACTGATGATATGCATTGTGAATTGAACACTTGAGCACTCTACAGAAGTTTGTTATTTGATGCTACTCGTATTGCTTCTTCCATTAGTATTTTATAATTGCCTCTCCTTTGGTGAAGCTGTGTAAACATATGCTTCCATTGATATTATGGGTTGTGCTAAGAACCCAAAAGTGCACTTAGGCACAAGTTTTTAGATAATCTGGTTGATAGGTGAAGTTTGTTAGGCTTGTAGAACAAATTCATCTGCTCATCTGCAAAAATGTTTTCCAGCAAAATTTAGGAAATCTGTGCTCTACTCTTAAGAAAATAAGGTTGGCAGTATAACCCAGGCTCTTTCTCTATTTGTGTGGGTCTGTGTGTACACACACACACGAGCATTAAGTCTTTAATTAAGAACTTAATAGCTTGCAAAACGCTACTCAGAAAGGGGTCTGCATATTGAACTGGCTGGTGTCCAAACCTTCTGTCCATACGAAGAATGGGAGATTGCTGTAGTGAGTCCAATATTATCTGCATTAAAACACACTAAAAAACAAACCTTGCAGTACTGCTGTGTGCACTGGTTCTTTGACGCAAGTTGCTCTGCCTGTATGTCTTGTCTGGTAAAGCTTCATTAGACAGCTTGTGTTCCATTATATGCTATCTGATAGGGATTTCATTAATCAACTATCTTGGGTTAAGAACCTGAAAGGTGCTAATATGAGCAGATTCCAGCAACTGTTGTAACAGCATAAAAAGATTTGTTGAAGCTATGACTCCCACATTAGAGAGTAGCATCCTTCTTGCTGTAAAGTGGATACAGGTAAAAGAAATGTAATTTAATTAATATATTTTCATGCATTGGGTTGTCAACATGGTGCCCAAGGCACACATGTTCCCAAAGGATTTCCCTTCCCTGCTGAAACTAAGCTTTATTACAGCCAGTAGAATAGGTTGTGTCATGTACTTGGTTGCTGTGTGTGTGGTGCCCTTGACAGTTTCTGCATTTTGCAGATGTGCCCTTGGGCCCTAAAAGGTTGGCTGCTCCTGCATTAGAAGTGGTCCTAAATGTAACTGACTGCTTTGCATGGAAAGTGTTTAGGCTACTGCTTCAGGATAGCTGCCTGATCAACAACAAATTTTGTTGAGTCTTGTTAAAGTACTCTGGGCTCATCAGTTTTGATTCTTTTGGATATGCTATTAAAACTTGTAAACGTTTTATTACTTGAGTTCACAACTAGATTGAAAACAATTTCAATTTTTCTGCTGGAGAGTCTTCTTTATAAGGGAACATTAGAGACGTGCTTTTGTGACTGTAGGTTAGTGAAGTGGTTAATAAGCTGTTCATTGGAACAACTAAATTTCATTGGAGCACATTAGATTTTGAATATGTTGATTTCTGAAGCAAAACATGGATGTACATTCAGTAATAGTAAAACAGAAGGGGAAGAAACCGGTCTTAAAACCTGTTGGCTATGTTAGGGAGGAATGTGTGTCTGTCGTTTCAGAAGGAAGCAAGATCTGTTTTTCTCAGGCAAAGTGTTTTACTCAAGAGGTACCAGAAGGAAATGTTTCAAAATTGATGAATGACTATTATAGATAAAAGAGGATTATTATTTTTTGAGAACAAGTTATAACAGGTAGGATGCGTCCCAATCGCCTTCTCAATCCAGCCCGCGGACGGTCCGGGAATCAGCGTGTTTTTACATGAGTAGAATGTGTCCTTTTATTTAAAACGCATCTCTGGGTTATTTGTGGGGCCTGCCTGGTGTTTTTACATGAGTAGAATGTGTGCTTTTATTTAAAATGTGTCTCTGGGTTATTTGTGGGGCATAGGAATTTGTTCATCCCCCCCCCAATATAGTCCAGCCCACCACATGGTCTGAGGGACGGTCCCCAGCTGAAAAAGGTTGCAGACCCCTGTGTTATAACAATGTATAAAAGCCATAGCAAAAATTGGTAACTGAAGAGGTGGTGTGTAGGGAGAAAGGATAGATTTATTTTGAAATTATCTGTTGGAACCATACATGCAATTCTATAACGTATACAAAATTATTTTGTACTAACGTTACTTGCACATCTGGGGAGGGGGCTGAAATAGTCAAAGACTGGAGCCTTAGAAAAACAGATGGATATTCATGCTAAGGAAATATGATTCCCAGACAAAGCAAAACTTTTGCAAACTTGTCTAAACCTATGGCAGAAATAATATCTGCATGATAGAACCAGATTTTAAATTCCTTTGAAACAGCTCTGTATTCAAAGTTGTATTCATAGCAGTGATTTTGCACAGTGCACAGGACATCTCCAGAGTATCTATGTAGACTTACAGGATAGCTGCAGTTCACCTTGACTTGAACTACCAGACAGTTCCGTGAAGGTGTGTTACACTATTAAACCACCGTTCTAGCAATGCTCAGAGGATGCCTTATTGGCTGTGTGAATACATCCATTATATTTCATTAACCTTGTTGGTTGGCATCCTGAAGGGTGAGCACTGAAGAAGCCAAATATAAGTAGGTCTGACCACTTCCTTCCAGATACCAGGTTTCCACACTTAATGAGGCAATGAGGGATTTCTTTTGGAGGGATTTCTACCCAGCACAACAGATTAGGAAAAGAATTGTTTAGCATTTAATTGCAAGCTTGCAGAACTAGTTATGCAGCACGTAAACTAGTATGCTTCATATGAAGCAGGAAAGACTACATAGCAAATTCACCAACAAGAAAATATTCAACTCTAAAAATAAAGGCTGGAGTTGTACAGGTACCGTAACTCTCAACTTATGTGCATTTTAATTTGTGCTCATTCAGCTTTATGTGCTTTGCTTAACAAAATTAAAAGGGGTTGGCATCCAGGAAGAAAAACTTTGGCAATCCCACCCACCACTGAACCCAGTGTGTTTTGACCATGCACAGTTTTGGCCTTACCTGCTATTCCTGGAATGTAACCCCTGCATAAGTTGAGAGTCACCAGTATTCTAGCCGATCATATTTAATGGTTGCATCTCCAGAAATCTCACTACTTTGGCTCCTGTTTATATGCCATACTTCCACAAATGCCAGTAGTTTTGCAAAAGGGATTGCAGGTGATAGTCTTAAATTGGTATGTTTGGGAGGGAAGGCAGCAAACAGAAGAAACACTATTTGGCCCTTTCATCCAGGACAAAGTTGAGGGCTTTCCAGTATCTTGCTGGAAAGCCATGTTGGTAAGTGTATATCCCACATGTATTGGAGTATATAGGCTTAAGCCTCTTGTGATCTTTATCACTGGCTCTTGTCAGTTACTACTCAATTCAGAGCTGGGGAATCTTTTCCACCCTGTACCAGATTGCCTTCTGGTCAGCATGTGCAATAAGCACAGATTTTACCTTTTTACAGTAGGCTAGTTTATACACATCATTCTATCCAGACTAGAGATGTAAAATTTCCAGATATTTTGAGGTTGGTGGGCCAGGGTGTGTGTATGCTTTTCTAACTTTTTGGGGGGAGGGGAGAGGGAATTGGAAAAAATATATAAGTTTTTATTACAGCTTATCTTATAAGGAAGTTAGCATCTCTGCTTTTGCTAGTTTATGAGGAGCAGGCAAAGTAACAATAGAAACAGGAGCCATCAACATTACAGTAAAACAAATCATTATTTTGAAAATTATCATGTCTCCTCCAGTTCTCCCACAGTGTGAAGCAAACATAAAACACCCATTTCCATAAAAATAGGGGGGAACAAACTTCAATGAACACCACATGAAATTTAATCAGTCTCCATTTCTAACTTACCACTTTCCATTTGTTCCTTCATATTGCAGTTCTAAAATTGGATTATTTGCTCAGATTAAACTAAGCTAGTCCAGAGGACAGGACAGAAACAGGTCCACTACCTATGTCAACAAGAAGGCCACAAGCAAAGAAGGCAGTGAATCATTCTCCCTTCTCTTGTGACAATGACAGTGCCCTCCAAGAGGCAGAAAGCATCTTGCTCTTACATTTTAGAGGTGTACTTTTTGTGTACAGTTTAGGATTTGTTTCTGCTCTGTGTACAGTAGTACCTCGGGTTAAGAACTTAATTTGTTCTGGACGTCCGTTCTTAACCTGAAGTACCACTTTAGCTAATGGGGCCTCCCGCTGTCGCTGCGCTGCCATCGTGCAATTTCTGTTATCATCCTGGAGCAAAGTTCTTAACCTGAGGTACCACTGTACAGGCATATTACGATCTGATACTGTACACAGACTTGCATAAACATTTTGGGGGCCTAAATAAATGCATGCCTTGTCTTGAAACATAATCCAGTTTTTCTATTTTTCATAAAACAAAAGTCCGTGGGGAAAAGCGTATTTTTTCCTGATATTATATACTGGGCTTCCATGTGTATAATTCAGATGAAGCTTTATTTGAGTTCAAGGAAACACTACCAAGTGCGAAGCAGAGCCCTTGAGGGCTGTGGCTTTGAGTGTGGCATGGGCAGAGTTTTGAGGGCCAGGTAGAGAAGCCAGAAGGGCTACATTTGGTCCCTAGCTGCTCTATTTAAAATATTTTCCCTGACCTAGCAAAGATGCAACTCCTTCATTCAACTTCATAGAAACTAATCTTTAGATCATAGGTCATAGCCTAGCAGTTGCATTGTTCTCAAGGTCACCTTTGAGTTGCTGTCGCAAGGCTTCCATCACCCAATAACATTTGGGCTAAGAGTGTGGCAGTTACTTTCTCTGCTGTAGTTCATTAACAGCAGCTCACAGTTCCCCTGCAAGGAAACACAATCTTCTAACAACAGTGTTAATGTTCACTGCACTTAAATGAGCAATAAGAAGATCCAGATGTGTAGTTTATGCCTGGGTTTGGTTTCCTTTGGAAGGAAGTAGCTGGGTGTGTATTGGTATTGTAATATTTGCATTTATTCCAAATGCTCAAGTTGCGCATAGGTTAAGGCACAGTTTAAACAGCTGAAGTCCACTGTTCCCACATCAAATTTCTTGAGAGGCAGTTCCTAAAACTGCTATTTGCTGACAGGGCCAAGCTCAGAGTATAGGATGGCCTACAAATATTAAATTATGCTAGTTTCTTTAGCAAAGCTATGTCTCATTACTTAGTGGAATCGTACCTTAGATCCTCCTATTGAAACCTAAAGCCAACAAATCTCTTAACTATATGTTTTATTGTATTTTAGGGTCTGAAGTGCAGTAGACCACAGTTCTGGGATCACATCAAGGATCATGGCAACCCAAGGTGTGTCTTTTGTGTAGCTATCAAGTTACTGATGGTTCATTGTGATTGTTTCAACTCTGATCTTGCTGGGTGTGGGCACAAATTCTCAAGACTTAGCAAATAACAGCTCAATGTGTCCAGGGAATTAAGGCTACATAGAGTTGGCCTGTTCTGGTAGTTTCACTGAATTCTGTTTTTAGGTTTACTTTGAACAGAGAGTGATAGAGTTGCAGAACTCTGAACAGAGCAGAAAATGGAAGTCATTTCAAGTACATGCAGGCTTCTGGGTGGGCTTGATACGACTCCAAAATCCCAATCTTTTCTCCCTGCCCAACAGACATTTAGTTAGCTTGTACTTACAGGAAAAGCAATACTGTTCTGTAAATCAAATTTCAGGTTTTTTTTTTTTGTTTCTAGAATTTAATGTGTTCGTAAAACAAAAATAATGAATGGCAAGAAGAGGATCAGTACATATTTTAATGCTTCTGGATCATGGCCAGTAGGCATTAGATGGAAAACTTTTGAATTGTGGGGCTGCAGATAAAAGCTCAGGTGAAGGAGTATGAAAGTACGAGTTTGAAGGGCTTGTTGAAACAAAATAGTGTTTCACTATAGTGACGAAACTAGTGGCGAAACAAACAGCAAGGAAGGGGTAATGTGGACTTCTCTTAAATGGGATTTCCTCAGCTTAAGGCTCTTCCTTGACCAATCACTCTGCTGGTGTGTGATACAGAGAAGAGCCTCTCCAGCAGGTCTTAAATGGGGTGACCATTTAATACATAACGCTGTATTGTTTTAACATTCGTTTGGGAGCCGCCCAGAGTGGCTGGGGAAGCTCAGCCAGATGAGCGGGGTACAAATAATAAATTATTATTATTATTATTATTATTATTATTATTATTATTATTATTACTACTACTTATAAATGCATAGATAACTTGTATTTGTCCAAATCCAGGATTTTGCCAAAATGATGTGTAATGTTGAAGCAAGCTCATTGTTAAACATCTCTTGCAGCTGACTTGATGGAGTTGGACATGGCAATGGAGCCAGATAGAAAAGCAGCTGTCAGCCACTGGCAGCAACAATCATACCTGGATTCTGGTATCCACTCTGGTGCCACAACAACGGCTCCCTCTCTGAGTGGCAAGGGAAACCCTGAAGAGGAAGATGTTGATACAACCCAAGTTCTATATGAGTGGGAACAGGGATTCTCTCAGTCCTTCACTCAGGAACAGGTTGCTGGTAAGTACAGTTTTGTTACCTAAATAACTGCCTACTTCCTTGTCAGTCAAGTTGTTAAAAAATGCTTGCTCCTATTCCAGATATTGATGGACAGTATGCTATGACGAGAGCACAGAGGGTGCGTGCCGCCATGTTCCCAGAAACATTGGACGAAGGCATGCAGATCCCATCAACACAGTTTGATGCTGCTCACCCAACAAATGTGCAACGCCTGGCTGAACCATCCCAGATGTTAAAACATGCTGTGGTTAACTTGATAAACTACCAAGATGATGCAGAACTTGCAACTCGGGCCATCCCAGAACTGACCAAACTGTTAAACGATGAGGACCAGGTAATGTGCATGTAATTATTGGCACATAAATAATGAGTCTTTTTCCGTGAGCACCACAAGGGACACTTGAGTTGGACTGTGCTGTTTCACATTGGAATTGTGCCCCCAACGTTCATAGTTTTCCCTTGTTGAAAGTGTTTGTGACTTTATTATCATACCTTGAAAAGTTCATGAACATCAAAACAAGTAACTTTCAAATGCCTTTTGTAGGTGGTGGTGAACAAGGCTGCAGTTATGGTTCATCAGTTGTCCAAAAAAGAAGCCTCCCGCCATGCTATAATGCGCTCTCCTCAAATGGTTTCTGCCATTGTGCGCACTATGCAGAATACAAATGATGTGGAAACAGCCCGTTGTACTGCAGGTACACTACACAACCTCTCTCATCACCGTGAAGGCTTGCTGGCAATCTTCAAATCAGGAGGCATTCCTGCTCTTGTAAAGATGCTTGGGTATGTAGATCGTTGACATGACACATCTTTCCAAGATCTGTCAGCCTTGGACTGGAGGTTTGCTAACCTAAACTTTCTTCATAGTTCTCCCGTGGATTCTGTGCTCTTCTACGCCATTACTACTCTGCATAATCTTCTCTTGCATCAAGAAGGCGCCAAAATGGCTGTTCGTCTAGCAGGTGGTTTGCAGAAAATGGTTGCCTTGCTCAACAAGACAAATGTTAAGTTTTTGGCCATCACAACAGACTGCCTGCAGATTCTTGCATATGGCAACCAAGAAAGCAAGGTAACTATCAAAACATTTTAAACTGTTTTGAGTATGCAAAGGACAAATAGTACTGTATTTACTCGAATGTAACATGCACCATTTTTGGCCAAATTACGTTGTGAAAATTAGGGTGCGCATTAGATTTGATGGCACATTAGATTTGATTGCAAGCTTGAAAAACACCACTGGCATAACAAATACTTTTTTGGTTTCAAGGTTTTGAAAATTGAGGTGCGCATTAGATTCAACGGTGCATTAGATTCGCATAAATATGGTAGTCTGGGAGCTCAGAAACACCATTAGCAAACAGGAAGAAACACCTTCCATGGTTCTTTTAGTGACCAAGAATCCAATAAGTCTGTGCAGGCAGGCAATGGCACAAATGTCAAAAGAGCCCACATGACATAGTGGTTAGTGTTGGGCTGGGGAAACCCAGTTTCAAATTGTCACTCAGCCATCAAAAGCACTTGGTGACTGGCTGCATCTCCCAAGGGGCACCCACAAAGAAGCCTTCTCTTTAGTAGTGTAACTGGTACATTCATTTTTATCATTTTGGTGTGAGGCCAAGATTCATTTGCTTGGGCATTTTGAAGGTTTTACTGTTAGATGTGGTGTTCTTCCGTAGTTCTTTAATTTTAGCTGCCCCTATTCATGGATTTTTAAATTAAATTTATTGCAAGGTTGGTTGTCCCTCACCCTCGTATCTATATAGATGAAAGGCGGGTTATAAATATTTTAAATAAATAGAGTTACTAGGAGGAAAGGTAGGATATAAATGAAATGAGTAATTACTGCTTTATTTTATTTTTAAAACTTTTTGCAGCTTATCATTCTGGCCAGCGGTGGACCCCAGGCTCTAGTAAACATAATGAGGACCTACACCTATGAGAAACTACTGTGGACCACAAGTAGAGTGCTAAAGGTGCTGTCAGTCTGCTCTAGTAACAAACCGGCAATTGTAGAGGCTGGTAAGTATCTTTTATGGCAAGTATCTTTCACATTTTGTGTTGCCTCTGTGTCAAAGCTTATGGATATGGGAGGTGTTTCAACCCAATTGGAATGCTTTGGGTTTAGACAATTATTGCTAGATAGTACTTTTAACTAAAGTGCCACATATAAGTAAAACAAAAGTTAGATGATGCCATGCCACTTTAAAATGGGTTTCATTTCCCAACTACTGTATAATTAGAGACCTCATGACTTTCTAAACTGGTGGATGGGTTAAAGTGTCTGAATCCTGAAGAGGTATTAAAATTGGAAGTACACTGTGATTCTGGCCACACGTGTGTGTGTGTGTGTGTGTGTGTGAGAGAGAGAGAGAGAGAGAGAGAGAGAGAGAGAGAGAGATAATGTGTCCTCATTCACTATGACTTAAAGTTTAGCTCTGAAATGAAACATGGTTGTCAGAAGAGTTAGATGGTTCAAAAGTGAAGAAAATTCAGAACAGCAATCAGGCACATGTGTGGTACTTTTAAGTTAAAGACTGAATGTCCCATGTAAAGACTTGAGGTTCGAAGAAAGATACATGATGATGTGAAACCTAAAATACTTAACTGTTATTTAGGTGGAATGCAGGCTTTGGGACTACACCTTACAGATCCAAGCCAGCGGCTTGTTCAGAATTGTCTCTGGACTCTTAGAAATCTTTCGGATGCTGCAACTAAGCAGGTAAGGAACAAGAACTAAAAGGTTATCACAAACACCAAAGCTATAAAGTGTCCCAAGTGTCAAGCTAAGTTGATAAGTCACCATGATTAAACGGAGGAGCACGCATGAGCCTGAAACATGCATGTTGATTGCAGTAAACCATGGGTTGAATGTTGCCTGGCCCCTGAATTACAGAGCCATGAGACTAGTATTGAGGTATAGGGATGCTATGCTGATTAACCCAAGATAGTAGCATATTGCAACAACCAATTGTGAGTTGGGGGCATGGAAGAGATGGTCTAAGAAATAACAAATGTTGTGTCCGGGTTAGGAATTCTTACTGCAGACTGAAATGAGTGAGGAATTTGAGGTGCCTGGCTTTCTTCCTCATTTTTACTATGTTTTTATTTAAAATTATATGTTGTCCTTTAATGAACCATATTCCAGGCTAGTGTAAATAAAAAAAATATATATTCTGCCTATGGATATGCAATTACTTTCCCAGGATTGTTTTAAATCAAATGTGGGGAAAATAGAGACAGATGAAGAGAGATGCACTGCTGATTCAGCTAATGCTCTTGCATCATCCTATATTTTGGATGAGCTGTTCATGTTTCTTATTTTTCAAAGTGTCAGTCCTACATGTTAAGCGCTTAAGGGTTCACTTATTCCCGCCTCAATTTTAGCCTTGGAGAGGGTTAGTTATGTGCTAATGAGAATGTGGTAGGTGCAGCTGTGCTTTTATTTCTACCCTTAGTTAGAAAACGAATTGCCATTGGGAAGAATGCTAGTCACCTGGGGAATCCTTTCACATTTAGTTGTGGGCTTGATCAAAAGGGCTTTTTCAGGCCTCCCATAGTTGTACAGGAGGAATAAAGTTCCTGGTAGACAGTTGCTAGGGTGGATCTATCTTGGTCCTTTTCATTGTTCCATAGTAAAAACAAATTAAAGAAATTCCTTCCAGTAGCACCTTAGAGACCAACTAAGTTTGTTCTTGGTATGAGCTTTTGTGTGCATGCATGTGAAGAAGTGTGCATGCACACGAAAGCTCATACCAAGAACAAACTTAGTTGGTCTCTAAGGTGCTACTGGAAGGAATTTCTTCATTTTTTATTTTATTTTCATTGTTGTGTACTTTGCTGAGAAGCCCTGTTAATCTGCGATCAGCCATCCCTTCAAATTTCCTATCTGGATTAATACAATTTACAGATAGGAAGGTGAGATAGTATAAATAGCTGCGTGAACGTGTGTTGTCCCCCCTTTTGGATGGTTTGAAACCGCAGCATGGTGGAAGTGTTGGATTCTCTCTCTCTGACATTGACCAAGGGGTGACTGCGGGGGTAGCCGAGTTTTTGGCAGCAGTGCTTCAAGGAGTACTTTAACAGGAGGAAATTCTAGATTTTACATATACACACACATAATCAGCCTATGAGTTTAATTGCTGTTTCTTTGTGTATATATATTTTAAAGTTCCTGTATGTGATTCTTTCTCTCGCGATTTTTCTTGTAAATGCCTAATAAAGGTTTGATAAGTAAAAATAGCTCTTACAGAAACTTGGCATTAATAAAGGGTCAGGTACAAAGAAGCTGGTGTTAATGCATGCTGTCTTCTTACAGGAAGGTATGGAGGGTCTACTGGGAACCCTTGTGCAGCTATTAGGGTCAGATGACATCAACGTTGTAACCTGTGCAGCTGGTATCCTGTCTAACCTTACTTGCAACAACTACAAGAATAAAATGATGGTGTGCCAAGTGGGTGGCATCGAGGCTCTTGTGCGCACAGTTCTCCGGGCTGGTGACAGGGAAGATATCACCGAGCCAGCTATCTGCGCTCTCCGTCACCTCACTAGTCGGCACCAAGAAGCCGAGATGGCACAGAATGCAGTGCGTCTCCATTATGGACTTCCGGTGGTGGTTAAACTCCTGCATCCGCCGTCTCACTGGCCTCTTATCAAGGTAACAGAATTCAGTATAATCCTGTCTTTGAGGGTGGGAGAGGACGGAGGTTTGTGAGGATGGTGGGAATCCGAAACATTAGTTCCAGTTGGACTTTCAAATGCTGAAGCAAGGTTTTTGAGTTCCTTGCAGGATGTCTTAAACTTTCTAACTGCTTTCCTTGTAATTGCAGGCTACCGTTGGTCTGATCCGCAATCTTGCGCTCTGTCCAGCAAATCATGCTCCATTGCGTGAACAAGGTGCTATTCCAAGACTAGTCCAGCTGCTGGTTAGAGCACATCAAGACACCCAACGCCGTACGTCAATGGGCGGCACACAACAGCAGTTTGTGGTATGTGACTCTTAATGAAGAAGGGCAGAAATAAGTGCAATAGGATCTCCTTTGTCTAACCAAAGCATCAAATAATGCAACTACTTGTCTTGCTTTTCCTGCTATTGTGTTAAAATACTCTAGGCGGCTTACTGCTGAGGCTAATTCTGTAATGGCAGACAGGAAGAACTTACTGGTAGACATCTGTAAGTGTTCACTAAACTTATTGCCATACCTGCTATTCAGGGATGCATTATTCTACTATAAAAGTAGTTTTAACTCTTGAATCTCTGCACTTGCAAAACTTGACCGCTCACTGAAAAAACACTAAATATGCCAATACAGACTAGGTATCAAAGGCATGTTTGTCAGGATTTCTGTAACTTATACCTGTGTAGTAATTACATCTCCCCCCCCTCCCCAAAAAAATCCCTCATGTTTCTCGTGCAGGAGGGTGTTCGTATGGAAGAAATAGTTGAAGGCTGCACTGGAGCCCTTCATATCCTGGCTAGAGATGTCCACAATCGAATTGTAATTAGGGGTCTAAACACCATTCCACTATTTGTGCAGGTAGGTAAAGTTTCTGAGCAAGAGAATACTTGGAAGAGTTGTGATCTTACGGAAGAGTGTGGGAAACAATTTTTAGAAACTGCTCAGTTATTTTCTCGCTGCAGCCTTATCCGAGCACAGTATTGGCAGAGTTTTAGTCAATATACCATATATTTGCATAGAAATAAAAAAAATTGGCATTGTGTGCAGAATTTGGCTTCCTGAGACCTTTTTTTAAAAAGTTGAAAATGTGACGGTATGGTGCCCAAGAGTCTCTAAAACTGAGGAGGGTCTTACTACAATCATGCGCCCACTGCCCAGAAAAATAGGGTCTGGATATTTACCTTTGCTGTCAGGACCACCAAACTGGCTGTAATTTTCCAGAAAAAATAAAAATAAAGGAAGGCATCTGGTCCAATTAGTTGAGCTGTCAGTGGCTTTGGAACCCAGCTTGTACAAGTCAACACACATGCACCGAATTCATGATCTCATCCTAATTAGTGAAAGTTGAATTTCTCACCAGAAAGTAGTGTTTGATTACCTAGAGGCCTGCAGGAACCAAACTTTGGTCAAGGCCTAAGGAAGAGAGGTTTTTCTTGACAATGCTTGTAGTATGTTCTCAAACAACATAACCTACAATATCTGTCCCATTTGATGTTTTCCTTCTAGCTGTTGTATTCCCCTATTGAGAACATCCAGAGAGTGGCTGCAGGTGTACTGTGTGAATTGGCTCAGGACAAAGAAGCAGCGGAGGCCATAGAAGCAGAGGGAGCGACAGCCCCACTGACGGAACTTCTTCATTCTAGGAATGAGGGTGTGGGTAAGTGAAGGAGGAGAGAATTGGACTTGGTGGTTTTTGAATTCCTCTGCTAAAACTCACTTTTCCTTGAACAGCGACATATGCAGCTGCAGTGTTGTTTAGGATGTCCGAAGATAAACCACAAGATTATAAGAAACGGCTTTCGGTCGAACTGACAAGCTCTCTCTTCAGGACTGAACCAATGGCTTGGAATGAGGTCAGTTAAACAGCTAGATACACAGCTAACATTCCTTTAATCATGGAGTTGAAAGGGACCCCGAGGGTCATCTAGTTGAACCCCAGCAATGCAAGAATCCTGCCCCTGGGTGGGTTCGAACCATCAACCTCCTGGTTAACAGCCAGGACGGCTCACCCTTGGCACCATATGCTCGCAAACAATAACATTAAGCTTGGACTTTTGTAGTGTGTTTCGGAGCAGTTTTCAGATAAAAGCCATTAGTTGTGTTCCTAAACTGTTCTGTGGTGTGAGTGAGCCTTTGGATTCCTAAATGCTGTTTGGTGTTGCAAGATCACTAATGGCAAATTTAACGGAAACCATATAATGTTCCTATTAAACACCTGATTGTCGCTTAGACTAGAAGGAAGTCTCCCAATATTAAGGTTTCTATTAGAGAGACTATTGCAGAATAATCAGCCTTGGTATGGCAACTTGGTCTGTTTCGTATGTGCTAGCTACATAGAAAAATAGCTGAAGCTGACTGTTGTGTACTTCTAGCCAAATCAGTGCAGGCATATATAACATTAAGTAACTCTTGGAACCAATTCAAAGATTATGGGTGCTTCTGGAATTAATTTCCTGCCTCTGCTGAGAGACTTAATTCTTTGCATATTCCCTACAGACTGCAGATCTGGGACTTGATATTGGTGCCCAAGGAGAACCTCTTGGCTATCGCCCAGATGGTATGTATCAATTGCAGTAAAACCAAATATACTCAAAATGCCTTTAATAAAGAACTGCAAAACATTAAGATGGTAGCATCTTAACTGAACCTTCGTTATTTGCGCTGTTCCGTGGAACAATGCCACTCAAAACACGTGTTGAGCAGCCTCTGTGTGAGAGCACTTCACCAAGTCATTCTAGATAATTGCCTCATATTCAAATGCTACGAAAGTTCCCGGATGTAAAGCGTTTTTGTATATAAAAATGGGCTGGTTGTCAAAATGTAGATGCATCTGTTTTATGGGCAGGTAAAAGCAAGCTATAAGTGTTTCTAGTTGCATATTTAAAAGTCTGCATTTCAGTTGTGTGCATTGTAATAGTATTGCTGTTCTGGGTTTTCAGCAGTATGCAGACTAATGGCTTGGCTGGAACTTGCTTATGCTTCTGATAGTAGCATGCTACTGACTTGCCATTTTGTCCATACAACTTCCAGGCTAGAAAATGTGACTTCAGTGTGGCTGGGTTATGGAATCTCACCCACTGATGTTTGGAGCTTCTGGTGCACCTAACATGTTAACATGCTTTTCCCCTCCTTCTCCCCTCTGCCATCCTTAACTTTCTTAGATCCTAGCTACCGTTCTTTCCACTCTGGAGGATACGGTCAGGATGCCTTGGGTATGGACCCAATGATGGAACATGACATGGGGGGCCACCACCCTGGTGCTGACTACCCAGTTGATGGGCTGCCAGATCTAGGACATGCCCAGGACCTTATGGATGGGCTGCCTCCAGGTGACAGTAATCAGTTGGCCTGGTTCGATACTGACCTGTAAATCGTCCTTTAGGTAAGAAGCTCCACCTACCTACCAATCTGAGAATTTGGCTGGCAGGGAGGGAACGGCTTTGGGTTGGTTCGTGTTGGTCATAGACGCGTGTTTCAAAATTGCAGTGTCTGCTTTCAACTTGACTCGCGATACGGTCTGCCAGAGTGATTTACTTCAGTGTGTCATGATGCAGTTCTAACCTGAGTAACCATTCCTGTTGTTTAACCCTTATTCATTTTTTTTCCTCCTACACAGCTGTATTGTCTGAATGATCTTGCATTGTGATTGGCCTGTAGAGTTGCTGAGAGGGCTCGAGGGGTGGGCTAGTATCTCAGAAAGTGCCTGACACACTAACCAAGCTGAGTTTCCTATGGGAACAACTGAAGTAAACTTTTTGTTCTGGTCCTTTTGGTCGAGGAGTAACAAATGGATTTGGAGAGTGACTCATGAAACGAAGAATGCACAAGAATGAATATCACAAGATGGAATTTATCAAACTCTAGCCTTGCTTGTTTAAAACTTTTTTTAATTTTTAAATCTCTTGTAATGGTACTGACCTTGCTTGCTTTTACAGTAGTTTTCTTTTTTGCAGTAACTGTAGGGTTTCTAAGTCTCTGTGTTTTTAAGTTATAGTGAACCTGCTACAGCAATTTCTGATTTTTAAGGATCGAGTAATGGTGTAGAACACTAATTCATAATCACTCTAATCGTATTCTGAAAAGTGTAACATTGTGTAGCCTTTTTGTATAAAAATTAGACAAATAGAAATGGTCCAATTAGTTTCCTTTTTAATATGCTTAAAATAAGCAGGTGGATCTATTTCATGTTTTTGATCAAAAACTTATCTGGAGATGTCTGGGTAGGGGCCAGTAAGAACTGTTGTATGGAACCTTGTATTGGACAGTTTACCAGTTGCCTTTTATCCAAAGTTATTGTAGCCTGCTGTGATACAGATGCTTCATGAGAACAGTTATACAAATGGTTCAAAATTAAAGTAAACTTTTAAATTCACTTTGCTGTGTTATTTCACTTATTCTCTAGGAACGAAATTTGGTGAAATGCAAAATGGTAGTGGCTAACTGCAGGAGTATCTAATGCCACATCTGATATCAGATTTGCAGTGCAATCCTATGCCTAGGTAAATAACACGTGCTCAAAGGGGTTTTACTTACTAAGTGTTTCCAGGATTATAGATGCATTACAGGATCTTAACATTTCTAATCTCAGATAAAATGTAACTGAGAAGGTTTATAGATGCAGAAAGGTATTGTTAGAATCATAAAAAGCAACATTTCAGAAATTGCCACTTTGAAGAACTATTGGGGTTGGCCATATTCCTCTTGGAGTACTATTACAGGTTTGTTGCAAAATCCAGAAAACATCCATCTAATACAGTATCTCTGGCAAGGGATACAGAGACGTATCTTCTGATAGTTGCCTCAGGCAACTTCCCAATTTTTAAAGGTAAAAAATAGCATGTTGAATTCACTTTGTAACCTGTGAGTCTCTGTAATGTTTCCTTATATATTGGCGAATTAGGAAACATCTCTCATTAAATTCATATATAAAAGCTTCAAATCCAATATAGAGACTGGGATGACAATACCTACTTAAAAGGCCTTCAGTAGGTGTGCCAAAAGGTCAGTAGACCACAGTTCCTCCCACCCTGAGCATAAATTTCGGGGGGGGGGGAGCTTTTAATTTGACTTGTGTTTGAGCAAAGATCATTGTGTAACATTACTAATGGAAAAACATGCAAATTTAAAATTATACAGGATTTGGCTTCGCTGGTAGTGATGGTACACTGTTATGCTGCTAGAATACCTGTTGGGTGCCTACTTACTGTATTACCAACACTCCATTAACTTGCTTCATTTTCTAAATGGTTTGATTAAACGGTTGAAGCTAAGTGGAAATGTGTAGGCAGCAGGGCTCCTAGGTAAGCAGTTTTTTGAAAGCTGTACCCATCTTCTAATACTCAAGCTCCCCTCTACTATGACTAATGAAAACAAAGTTTGGAGCTAGGCAATTGCAGGTGTGCATTATTCCTGTTCCTCCCTTATATTTGGAACAGCAAAAGACACAAGACTCTCTTCACCATTCTCACATTTTGTGCTCTCAGCAGAAAGGTAGGAGAGCTAACACTTGTCTATGTGAGCATTTGGTGAGAAAAGATGGTTCTGCAATTAATGGGCTCATTATATTACACACACAAAACAGGTGGGTTTTTAAATATTTAGGTTGAACCTAGATATAAGTCAGAGCCATGGAAGCTGATTCCAGTTACCCATCACAGCCTTTAGAAAAAAGCCAAATGATAGTAATGAGAATTTTTATTTACGCTATTTCTAAAGCAACAACTGTCTTAGCTGAATGAGCCTTGATAGTGCTCAATTTTCTTGAGGATTTCATTTGCCAAGGAAGCAATCGCTATATCGGCGTGGAAGCTAAAAAAGAGAAGAGGGAAACTAGTTTAGCATCATACAGCAAGAGGAATGAGACAGAGAACCAAAAGCAGGTTTAATTCCATATACCATTTTGACCAACAGCTGCCACATCTGTTAAATGAATTTTCCTGCCTTTAAAAAGCCATTGTCCCTCTGCAAAATGGTTACAGTGCTCTAAAATCTAGCCAGAATGATTTGCTCTTCCTTGTGAGCTCATGTAGCACAGTTAACATGTTATGGTAGAGTTGAAAGCTGACTAGGCTAGATCATGCTCCTAAAGCTAACCAAATTTCAGTCGAGATGGAAAAGTCTGCCTGTAGTTGCAACATGGAAACCCTTTCCCTTTTGTGTGAAAGGCACGAGGGGGAAATGACCTTTATGTTTAAAATTCAAGGACTACAATGCATATGTTTTTATGTAATACTATGTTTGCAAGCAAGTGCTCCTTACCTATCAAACTGGCAACAATTTATTAATGAAGGTGTATCCTCTCAAAAGTTTGACTTTCTGCAAGTGATGAGCTGGACAGTGACAACCCAACAGGATCTTATTCCTCCACTACAGGAAAACAACTGAGATGCTTTGTAGAATATATAGGCCTCAACTAGAACATAAAGTGCTCTATTCTAAGCATAATACAGTTACAGCATTTGGCCTAGCAGCCTAGAGTGATTCTTATGTCAGAGATTAACTGGGCAGCTAACCCAGGGAAAGTACCTGGTTCTCATGGAAGAGAAAAGAGAATTTAGGGTGGAGTGGGGGAGAGAGAGCGATGAAAGTTGGCAGCACCTGAGCAAAGAGGCATAAAATGCATGTAGGGAAGCAGGAAAAAAGACAGGGCCTGCCTACTGTGCCTCACTTAACGCTATTGATACTATAGGTACTTCCATTTTCTGCTTGTTTTCCACATAAGAATGACAACCCTCCTCCCCTGACCTAAAATGAAAAAGGCATCAAAAGTGGGATGAAACGTGTTTAGGGGTAAGGATTAGGAGAAAGCATTGGGTTCCCCGTAGGCTTCTTCAGCTCTGCCTGGACATCATCCCCTAAAATGTAAACATTCAATCAATTTACTTTGTACAAACCTAATATCCACATTATGTAATCTGTGGGCAACCCATTCAGATGAATGCAGTACAAAAAATAAAATTAGATTATTATTCTTAACGCTGGAATGGAAAACCTGTGGCCCTCCAGTTGTGGCTTCAACCCCCACAATGCCTAACCATTGGCAATAGTTGCTGGGACCGGACTGGTGGGAATTAACATCCCCTGACCTATATAATCCACACAAATTATGTAGCTTGAAAAAGTGTCAATAACTACTCATGTAATAGAGGAATGCAGGCAAATGGCTTAGCTGAAAAAGCAAGTCGGCTTAGATCGAAGTTGGGGTGCTGCCCGCTTTTTAGATGCATGGTCTTCAGGCATAAGCAGGAATCAAACCATACTTGCATTAACATTTTTAAAAACAGCAAGAGGCTGTTTAATTAACACCTCTAGGGCATAGATGAAGGGCACTATAAAAAACAAGGGAAGAGACTACAACCCAATGAACTACATGCATGCACATGCAGGGGGGACAAACAAGGCAGAAGGTTAAAAAGGTACCAAAAACACTGCAAAAAGATTTGAACTGCCAATCCACAGTAGAGAGAGCAGCTCTGGAGGGTGGGGCAAGAAGACCTGAAAGAGCCCTGCTTATCTAAACCAAAGAGGTTTTGCTTCATAAGGGCTTGATACATAATGCTAAAAAGCCAATTCTCATTGGAATTGAGTGCTCTTTTTGAAAAAAATTACTGGCTACTTAGCCACAAAAGAAACTAGATACAGGTAGGTAGCCGTGTTGGTCTGCCATAGTCAAAACAAAATAAGAAGTAGAATTACTAGTCATGGGGGGAAGCACAGCAGCCTCCTATCAGGAGGTGCAGCACCACAAGCATTCAGAAACACGTCTCACTAGTTCATTGTGTACCAGATGAGCAATGCAACGGGGAATGGCTCAAAGTGGTGCCAAGGCCACCAAGAAGTTCAAGACAAAGCAGAGATTTTCTTTAATCAATGTATTAAATCTATATCTCACCCTAAGGCAAACACAGTGGGTAACATGCTTTAAAGATGCGTAGAAACTAAAAAGATGTTTTAATAATGAGGTGCAGTAAACTGAGATTCTCATTTTACAGACAGGAAACGGGGGCAAGGAGAACGTGACACACCCAAGTCATGACTCCGCTAAGATCTGAGCACATGTCCACCGCCAATACCCAATTAACTGAGCCATTTCTTTGTGAAAATCAAGAGAGTAAACATTTTGATGAAACTAAGGGAAATGAGACTGGTACATAATGAGCTATGCCACAATTAGGTTATTAGGGTTAGGGATTAGGGATGGAAATCTGAAACAGCTTCTGTTCAAGCCAGTTTATGTCCAAGCCACTTCCTGTTTCCTCCCCACAAATGGGCAACAATTCTATATTACAAAAATACAATATGGATAAAAGAGTCAAGTCCCACGTGTTAGTATAGCACAGTTTCAGAAGTATTAGTACAAGTATTGGCATGGAGGTTTTCAGATAATATCCCTAATTAGAATCCACACACTTAATCTTCCGGAATATGTCATTCAGCTGGATCCTACGGCAATGACCCTGGCAGAATCAGACTTAGGTGTCCTCCCACAAGGAAGGGAACAATTAGCTCAGCCAAGCAGGCGCCAGGACTTGGCTCCTGCTCTGCTGTGGGCTCAGCAGCTGCCATGCCTTACTGGCTGGCAGTAGCTAGTGTGGCAAAGAGTGGCTGATTTAACTAGCAGCAATCCTAAAAGCAAGCACTGGCAATTGGCAGTTGTGTGCTACCAGGAGGAGTTAGGATTTAGCTCCTGTGGAATAAGACACTGCTTGAATCAGCAGATCTGTATGACTGGGAACTATCAGCAGATATCCAGGTCTTCACATATTTACTTTGCAAGAAGACACACCATTCTGTGTACAGTGGTACCTCTGGTTACATACTTAATTCGTTCCGGTGGTTCGTTCTTAACCGGAAACTGTTCTTAACCTGAAGCATCACTAGCTAATGGGACCTGCCGCTGCACCGCCAGAGCACGATTTCTGTTCTTATCCTGAAGCGTTATTTCTGGGTTAGCGGAGTATGTAACCTGAAGCATATGTAACCTGAGGTAACACTGTATCTCAAAGGATTTAAAGACCCCCTGCTGCCATTGGTCTCAAAGAAGGCAAAGGCAGCATGCAGGACTCTCAAACTAGTATGGGGATACGTGGTGCAATGTTGGAAGGGAAAGAAAGGAAAGAAAATGTGCCACATAGCTCTGGTCTGCCACATCAGAGGATCCAAAGAAAAGTAGCTGAGAGAGAAAGCTAGAAAGCTTTGAATGAAAGGCATTTTGATGGTAGTATTGTGTAGGAGGGGGTGGGCTGGTAATACAAGAAGCTTGTAGTACGGGAGGTGATTGCAGACAGATGAAAGGGGAGGAATGTGCATACAGCCTGGAAATTCCAGAAAGCCTAAGGGGAACTCACCTGGCAGTCTGGGCCAATCTTTCTAGTGTGCGAACAAGCATTTCTCCATCATTCTTCAGGCTTTCAGAGTGCTTTTCATTTGAAGTTATCTGCAATCAAAAGAACAGCTATCAAAGGTTTAGAAAGACATTCTTCTCTGTCAGGTGCGGAGGAGAAACAACTTAGTTAAGTGGAACTCAGGATTAACAAGCCAAACAGCACAAATTATCCTGGCACAATGGGAGAACAACTTTCTTCTTATTACTCCACCACAGTCATAGAAGCCATAGAATTCTCTGCCTCTTTGCAGATTTGCTGCTCTGACCACAGCTGAACTAGCAATGCTGCTGGGGAGAGCAATATGACAGGAGAATTCAAACCTTAAATTCTTGTATGTCTTCAAGGCTGGGTAAAGGGGGTTGGAGACCGGATGCAATTCCCAAAATAGCAACACAAAATTTGCATATTGATGGTGGTGGTGATAATAAATAGTGGTTGTTGTTGGCATCTGTCTGTCTCAAGACACAATGGAGTGTGACTCCAGTCAAACCACAGCATTAGCAGCACTGAAGCGACCTCCTTGGGGCGCAAACATGGGCAGTGTGTCTGGTGGTGCTGGGCTGCCCAGAAGAAAAAATCCCCCTCTCTGCCTCACTGATGTGGTCCAAAGGAAAGCAGAGGTGTTTGGCACCAGCTTGGCTGCAGGACTTGCTGAAAGGAGGCATCCAAGGCACCATCCAACCACCCTGGTTTTTTTTTGTTTACTCCTTAGCCTTTTCTTTTCCTGAAGATTCCCTGCAAGGCAGTGGAGGTTTCTAGATGTGCTACTTTCCCTGGTTGATGAGCCCCACCTGCCCCTAAATATTTATTATTATTATTATTATTATTATTATTATTATTATTAGTAGTAATTTCTATCCTGCCTTTTTCCCTGACAGGCACTTAATACAACACATAACTGCTTGCATTAATTAGCCTCTTTATTTCACAAAAGTGACCCAAAGCAACTTATAAAAATAGGGTCCGGGTCCCCCTTCCCTCACCCCCAGAAAGGAAAACACAAATAAGGTACTACAAAATAACTTGCGGCATCTTAAAGACTAACAAATTTACTTTGATATATGCTTACATGGACTACGAAAAAAGCTTTCAGCCTGTAGAGCTTCACAACTGAGTAAAACACACACCTGTGCTCCCTCCCCACAAACTGGTAAATGGAAATAAAGTACTCTGAGCGTGCATAGTTTCATATTTTAAACTTGGTGATCATTGTTTTTGCTCACCAATTCTCAGCCTAACCTACCTCACGTGCCTATTGTGAAGATGCAGAGGAAGACTTGTTGCATCTGAGGCATCTCTGTATTACAAAGGGTTGTGTTTTTCTGCCTGTCCCCCTGCAAATTACTACAGCTAACTGCTGTATGTTTAAGATGCCTAAGTCCAGGGCTTTTTCCCCAGCTGGAACCCACCAGAACTTGGTTCCGACACCTCTCTGGTGGCTGCCATTGCAGTTATAAAAGAGAACAAGGGAGGTGTTCACAATGAGTTCTGGGACCTCTTTTTCTAGAGAAATAGCACCAAGTGCTTCAGGGGATTGATACCTAAGATAGGGTATCTTAGTCCTGTAGTCAGGATACCACAGAAAAAGGGGGGGAAACAGCAGCTCTTTAGGATCACAGGGATCCCTATAGCCTGGTGTTCAAACTTGTCAAAATGGCCAAGAAAAACCTATGGGAAATTAAACTTCAGGGCACAATTTTGATGGTGGGAAAATGTTAGCAGATGTCAAATGAAACACTGGACTATCACATGATTACCATCTCATGGCATTAAAATGAATGAGGGATGTGCAGAAAGTTGGGACTGTCGATAGCTGACCTGTAAATCTTGTACATCAGTTGAGGGGGTTGCATATTCCTTTTATTTAATATGTTATGTGTTTTTATATTGTAAACCACCTTGTGATCTTTGGATGAAGGGCAATATAGAAATTTAATAAATAACTAAAATAAAAATTTCAGTCTACGTTATTAAAGTGTTACAGTGATGTGATTGTTTCAATGTTCTTAGGAAGTAAATCACATTACCTGAAAAGAGTACTTTGCAACTTTCACTCTGATCAACGGACAAAAAAAGTCAGCCCCTTTGCTTAGTCCAGAGAAGCTTCCCCAAATTACACTGGCGAGTTGTCAAAAAATGAATAGTATTATTAATGGAAAGCAAAGCAAACACAAACGCTTCACCTTGAATTGAATTGTAACACATAGTGGAGCTTCTACATGCATGAAAGGTATAGTTCTTCCACATACTGCACATTTGTGTTAGTGTATCTACTGCACACAAATGCTCTCTCTCAATAGTGCACTGAATAAGGCATCTACATCATATGCATGAGTGCCCTATGTGCATTGGAGCTGTTGTGAATACAAGCACAGAATTATGAGAGTTCTTTGAGAGTGTCAACAAGCAAAGAGATACTGTACGAGGTGATCCAGATGGCATTGCATACTTAGGTTTTCAGAAGGCTTTTGACAAAGTACCACACCAGACACCTGAATAAGCTTAGCACTCATGGAATAGGTCCACTTGTGGATCAGTAATTGGTTAAAAGACAGGAAGCAGAGATCAGAAATAAATAGACAGTTCTGCAGATGTAGAGATGTATAAAATGGGAGTCCTCAGTGTCATAAATGATCTAGAGTTAGGGTAAGAGCGAGGCAGCCAAGTTTGCAGAGGATAACAAGTTGCCCGGGATAGTTAAAACAAAAAAGGATTGCAAAGAGCTTAAAAGCATTTCTCCAAACTGAATGGATGGGCAGTAAATTGGCAAATGCAATTCAGTATAAGCAAGTGTAAAGTGATGCATATTGGGGCAAAAAATAAAAAAAATCATCTAAATGTCACATATGCACTAATGAGGTCTGAACTGGCCGGGGCCAGGAGTTATAGTGGATACTCAATGAAGATGTTGACTCTGTGTGGCAGGTGTGAAAAAGGTGAATTCCATGTTAGGGATCGTTAGGAAAAGGATTGAAAATAAAACTGATCTCATAATGCCATTATACATATCTATTCACATGGTAGGGACGCGGGTGGCGCTGTGGTCTAAACCACTGAGCCTAGCCTAGAGCTTGCCGATTGGAAGGTCGGTGATTCGAATCCCTGCGACAGGGTGAACTCCCGTTGCTCTTTCCCAGCTCCTGCCAACCTAGCAGTTTGAAAGCACATCAAATAGGTACTGCTCTGGCGGGAAGGTAAAAGGCGCTTCCGTGTGCTGTTCTTGTTTCGGCAGAAGCGGCTTAGTCATGCTGGCCACATGACCCGGAAGCTGTACACCAGCTCCCTCGGCCAGTAAAGCGAGATGAGCGCTGCAACCCCAGAATTTGGACTGGACTTAACTGTCAGGGGTCCCTTTACCTTTATTCACATGGAACATTGTGAAGAGGTTTGGTTGCCTCATCTTAGAAAGGATGTTGTAGTGATGAAAAGGGTTCAGGAAAAGGCAACCAAAAGGATGGAGAAACTCCACTACGAAGAAAGGCTACAACATTTTGGCCTTTTCAGTTCAGCAGAAAGGTAAGAAGAAACATGGTACATGTGTAATGTAATATAAAAGTGATTATAAATGTTTTTCTTCCTCACTTGTAACACTAGAAGAACTCAGGGATATTAAATGAAACTGAATATTGGAACATTCAGGACAAAGAAAAGGAAGTCCTGTACACAGCACATATTTAACAGAAATCATTCCCGCAAGAGGTAGTGATGGCCATCAGCCTGGATGGTTTCAGAAGAGGATTTGATAAATTCAGAAGAGATAAGGCTACCAATGGCTACTAGCTACAATGGCTAGGTTCTACCTCTACTACCAGAGGCAGTAGACCAGTTTTAATCATAGCTGTCAACTTTTCCCTTTTTTCAAGGGAAATTCCCTTATTCCGAACAGGATTCCTTGCAAGAAAAGGGAAAAGTTGACAGCTATGGTTTTAAAACCAGTTGCTGGAAATCACAGGTGGGGAAAGGGTTGTTGCACTGAGGACCTGCTTTCAGGCTTCCCACAGGCATCCGATTGACCAAACTGTGAGAACTGCATGCTGGACTAGGTATGTTATTAAGCAGCCTCTGGGTCTATCTTATGTTCTGCTTAGTTTTCAGATGAAAGCATCTTTTAATTATGTGCCTCAACAAGTATTTCATTTGTGCATATTCTCTTACACTTCATATAAAAAACTTGTAACAACATCTCACCGGTTCAGCTGGAAAGGATTCTAAGACTTTCCCCCTAACTTATATCAAGTTATTGTTATGAGGAATAAGCACATGTTGAACTCTTTACAATCACCAACTCTTCCCTTAATTAAATACTTAATTAAATCTTGATGTAGCGTGCATTCATTGCAACTGAATAAGAAATCCAAAACAACTTTTCTTTATGAAGCCAATAAAATGCATTGCAGCTTTCCTGGTTAATACAATTAAACAAAGATGAGTTATAAAGAACATCATTGATATGTAAATATCCAAGTTCCTCAAATATAGCATAAATGTGCAGGTGAAACAGCATTTTAGTAAGAAATTACATTTCACATACAATGAAGAAAAAGAAATTCATGAACAGATCTATGCTATTGTTCTTCTAATTCGTGTGGAGTCAGAAGGTCTATTTACATGGCAGTTTTTGACTGAGTTAATTATTAGAAGAAGATTAAGAAATAGTAATCCATATTTTCTAGTTTAAAAGGGAAGAAGAGGGTCTCGGCTTCTCAAGGTTTATGTGTTCATAGTACTGAATTAGTTCCCTCCCCCACACAACTTGCAGTTTTCAATTTACAAGAACTTTCAAAATCAATTAACCTGAAGAATGAATTACTTTAATGCTTTTGAAAGGGATGGTTTCCTCCTCTCCTGCCCCACTGCAACTTCAATTAAGTTGGAAGTTTGCTGCCTGGTTTGGAAAACTCTTTGCTACTTACAAGCTGCTACAAAAGATGCAAAACAGTAGCTTTTTCAACAAAGAGCTTATAGTTTTGCTTGGTCCAAATGGAACTGTAGCCCCCCTTTTAACTGCACTTCAGAGCAATTGTGCAACTGAATAACAATGTCATGTGAAATTAGATGGACTTAACTACTCTCAGGGATAACGACCATTTCCCACAGACAACTGAAGTCAGATTACACACACATGCAAATGCAGATAGCACGTCCATTATTTTACACATTCCTTGGATTTATTTAATTATGGCATTTATACCCCACCCTTTAGCCAAAAAGGCTGTCAAAGCAGCTTTTATTATTTCTTAATATGGACATCCTAAAAAGCTGAGTTAACTTTTTCTTTGAAAATCGAGGCCACTTTCTCAAGTGTTTTCAAAGTCCACACATTTTTGTGACTGTAACACAGTGTTTTTCAACCTTTTTTGGGCAAAGGCACACTTGTTTCATGAAAAAAATCACAAGGCACACCACCATTAGAAAATGTTAAAAAATTTAACTCTGTGCCTATATTGACTATATATAAAGTAATTTTTCAATTTTTCCCACGGCACACCAGGCAACATCTCGCGGCACACTAGTGTGCCACGGAACAGTGGTTGAAAAACACTGCTGTAACATATAAATTCTTATGTGCTCTCTTTTGTTTTCTTAATAGGATCACACATTTTTAATGGATCACAGGATGTAAGTGAACATACTATCGTTTACTGTGACTGTATGAATATACAGTGGTACCTCATTTTTCGAGTTTCTAGGATGCTTAACGTTTCGGTTTTCGAACACTGAAAACCCGAAAGTAATTGCTTCCGTTTTCGAATGCGCCTTGGAAGTTGAACAGCTTCTGCTGTGTGTTTTTCAATTTTCTCCATTGACTTTGCCGACCACCCTTTGCGCCTCGGTTGTTGAATGGTTTGGAAGTCAAACGTATTACGTTCGACAACTGAGGTACCACTGTACAATGGTACATACTCATTCCACAAATGAAGCAATCACATCCAAAATGTGGAATAATGTGGAACCTAATTTCCAGTAATAAGGAAGGCAACCATTTTCTCATTAAGCATTTTGGTTTCTCGTTGGATGTACACCCAACAAAAAAATAAGAAGACTTGCACATCCAAAACCATCAAGAAAGTACTGAAACCTACATCAGGCTTCCATTTGCAGACGTAACGAAAGGTACCAGGTTGCAGTCAAGGCTCAACTTTAACCTGTTTTCAAAGCCAGAGTTCAGGAATCATAAAGAAGTGTCTCACAAACATGTCCAAAGTGACTTTCCTTCACTAATGAATATCAGAAACTGAGCCCCCTCTGAACATCTGTCTGTCATGGTCAGACAGGATATATAATATCAAAGTTTAAAATCAGTGTGTGTGGTTTGTGGGCAGGTTTGAGCCTCAGTGTGAAGTTCTACCTCCTTGCCTTCAGGAAATACTTCATATACAACATGTTGTATGGAGAGGCAAAGATACAAATGCAGTCTGGGTATGGCAAGAAGAAAGCAAGTTAGACAAGTTCAGTTGAGACTGTCAGCTGCTGACTCATACAAACAAGCCTGGGCAATGACAATGGGCCATTTAAACCTGAACCATGTATTTAAAAAGCCAGAGTATTCCAGGTGTTCTTTGGCATATATCATTATAGATGTGTATTCTCAGACAGATTATGGAGATTTGTAACATACAGATCTCAACAAAGACATGTTAGAACAAGCAGATCATCTTCAGCAAGGAAAAGAAAAGAATCAAAGCCTAAACAGAAGAGCTCACATTTCAAACACTGAACTTATTTTCTCTTATTTATGAGAGGACTTATCTTTTTAGGAGTTCAAAGCAATTTGCACTTGTAACTTGGCAAGGCATGCATTGCCTGAAAGCGGCTCCTTCAAAAATCTCCTTTGAGAATTTCATTTGACCTCAGGGTCTACTGTGTGTTCTTCATTTGGAATGTATTTTATATTGATAGAGGAGTAAAAATAAATAAATCACTATACATTAAATAATTCCATATTTTCAGTGGGCTAAATAATCAAAGGTTTGTGATACTTGAGTGTATGCATACATTTATATATACAAACATAATGCATAAATACACACACACAGGAAACAGCATGGTGGTGAATTGTGCAAAGCAGGACTGGAGAGACCAGAGCTCAAATTCCCACTCAATGATGAAGTTTGCTTGGGCCAGACACCTTCTCTTAGCCTAACCTATCTCATAGGATTGTAGGAATATGTGAGCATGTGTATCATGTACAGCATTCTGAACACCTTGGAGGAAAGGTGAGAATAAAAAAAGGTATCTCCTCTCTTCTCTCTCACAAACACACGATTTAAGATACCGTAAAAGTTTTCAAAATGGAAATATCAGAAGTTCACTCTTTTCCCTTTAGAGAGAAAATACAACAGCAGCTATTATTCATTCTTGACATAAACTAATAGAGAAATTATATTAGAAATGTTCAAGGTTAATACTGTTGATAAGGGATGTCAGTGATATTATGTATGTTTGCATAAAATATGGGACGCGGGTGGCTCTGTGGTCTAAACCACAGAGCTTAGGGCTTGCCGATCAGAAGGTTGGCGGTTTGAATCCCCGCGACGGGGTGAGCTCCCGTTGCTTGGTCCCTGCTCCTGCCAAACTAGCAGTTCGAAAGCACCCCAAAAAGTGCAAGTAGATAAATAGGGACCGCTCCGGTGGGAAGGTAAATGGAGTTTCTGTGCTCTGCTTTGGTTCGCCAGAAGCAGCTTAGTCATGCCGGCCACATGACCTGGAAGCTGTACGCCGGCTCCCTTGGCCAATAAAGCGAGATGAATGCCGCAACCCCAGATTCGTCCGCGACTGGACCTAATGGTCAGGGCATGGGCGTACCCAGGGGGGCAGGGGGGCAGATGCCCCCCCCCTAGAAGCAAGCTGCCTCCCAGAAGCAAAAATGATCGGCATCCGTCGCCAGGCAAGAGGAGCCGCAGCCCGGGCTGGGACCAGATCGCTTGCTCCAGGCCCGTCTCAGCCATAGAGCTGACTGGCGCAAGGCGCCAGGCCGCCACGGCCTGGAGCCCACCTCAGCCACACCCGCCACGCCATGGAGAGCGCCTCCACCCTCCAGCCCCGCTGGCAGCGCGGTGCCCTCCAGCACGGAAGCGCGAGATGGCCGGCCGCATTGCGCCCTCCGGCTGCCCGGGGGAGCGCGAGCTGGCCGGCCACGCCAGGGCGCCTGATGTGCTTAAGACGGCCCTGGCTGGCTCGCTGGGGCTTCGCGCTCCTTACCGGCGGCTCTTTGGCTCTGTTGGGAAAGTTGCCGCGGTCGCACGAGCGCCATAAATCCGCCTCCCAGCAAGACAGGGAGGCCCGGAGGGCGGAGACTCAGAGCCGGAGGGAGGGAGGGCATATTCCAGGAACATTTCAGTAGCAGAGGGGGCATATTGAGGGAGGGATTAAGGGAGGGAGGGGGCATATTGAGGGAGGGATTAAGGGAGGGAGGGGGCATATTCTGGGAACGTTTGACGGAGGGAGAGGGACGAAGGGCATATTCCAGGAAGGTTTCAGGGCGGAGGGGGCATATTGAGGGAGGGATTAAGGGAAGGGGGGCATATTCTGGGAACGTTTGACGGAGGGAGCACATATTACAGGAACGTTTCAGTGGCAGAGGTGGCATATTGAGGGATTAAGGGACGGAGGTGGCATATTCTGGGAACGTTTGACGGAGGGAGAGGGACGAAGGGCATATTCCAGGAAGGTTTCAGGGCGGAGGGGGCATATTGAGGGAGGGATTAAGGGAAGGGGGGCATATTCTGGGAACGTTTGACGGAGGGAGCACATATTACAGGAATGTTTCAGTGGCAGAGGTGGCATATTGAGGGATTAAGGGACGGAGGTGGCATATTCTGGGAACGTTTGACGGAGGGAGTGCATATTACAGGAACGTTTCAGTGGCGGAGGGGGAATATTGAGGGAGGGATTAAGGGAGGGGGGGATATTCTGGGAACGTTTGACGGAGGGAGCACATATTACAGGAACATTTCAGTGGCGGAGGGGACATTTTGAGGGAGGGATTAAGGGAGGAAGGGGGCATATTCCAGGAACTTTTGAGGGACAAAGGGCATATTCCAGGAACGTTTGAGTGCGGAGGGGGCATATTGAGGGAGGGATTAAGGGAGGGAGGGGCATATTCTGGGAACGTTTGAGGGAGGGAGAGCATATTCCAGGAACGTTTCAGTGGCGGAGGGGGCATATTCATGGAGGGATTAAGGGACTGAGGGGGCATATTCCAGGAACTTTTGAGGGACAAAGGGCATATTCCAGGAACGTTTGAGTGCGGAGGGGGCATATTGAGGGAGGGATTAAGGGAGGGAGGGGCATATTCTGGGAACGTTTGAGGGAGGGAGCGCATATCACAGGAACATTTCAGTGGCGGAGGGGGCATATTCATGGAGGGATTAAGGGACTGAGGGGGCATATTCCGGGAACGTTTGACGGAGGGAGGGGGCATACTGAGGGAGGGATTAAGGGAGGGAGGGGGCATATTCTGAGTACGTTTGAGGAAGGAAGGCATATTATAGCATGGGCATACCCGGGGTGGGGCAAGCTGCCCCCTCCTATAAGCAAAAATAATTGGCGTCCGGTGTCGGGCTAGAGGAGCCGCTGCCCGGGTTGGGACCAGATCGCTGGCTCCAGGCTCGTCTCAGCCATAGAGCCGAATGGCGCAAGGCACCACGGCTTGGAGGGCGCCTAAGCCGTGCCTGCCCCGCCGTGGAGAGCGCCTCCAACCTCCAGCCCCGCCAGCAGCGCCCTCTGGCTGCCCGGCGGAGTGTGGGAGCGTGAGCTGGCCGGCCGTGCCAGGGCATCTGATGCGCTTATGACGGCCCTGGCTGGCTCGCTGGCTGGCCGGGGCTCCGCACTCCTTACCGGCGGCTCTTTGGCTCTGTTGGGAAAGTTGCCGCGGTCGCACAAGCGCCTTAAACCCGCCTCCCAGCAAGACAGGGAGGCCCGGAGGGCGGAGACTCAGAGCCGGACCTTCCCTCCGCCCCGCCCCCAGCTTTTCCGTGCTGAAATGTCATAACCTGAACGACCATGGCTCCCCCCCCCTCGTTTTGATCCTGGGTACGCCCCTGGGTCTGGGGTCCCTTTACCCCTTTATGCCTCTTTTAATTATAACTGTGCTCAAAGTATATTAGAATGCAATACTGCAATGCATTATACTGTCAATTCCTTTCAAAAGAAGCCCAAACTTTGACTTCACTAAAATCTCAAGACTGCCTCACTAGCTGAAAGAATGTCAACCCCCAAAGTTCCCAATATCTTCCTCCAAATAGCGTGATTGTGAGCTTTTCCTTTTGGCGCCAATCCCAGTACTATAAATTCCTATCAAAGTGTTCCTGATGATGACATTTGTTGAAACAGAGTTGGGAGAGGCGAGTGCAACTCTGCTCATTCTCTTTGATTTAAGCATTTCTATTTTGAGCTTCCCAGGAGGTTTCAAAAGTCCAGCTCCACATGTGGACCAGCATCAAACCCACAAAAAGAAATAGTTGTTTAAGAGTTAAGGCTTCATGTGTCAGGCAATGAGGCATTCTAGTGTGACGACAACTTAGGCAATTATGGCCACAACATCTGATAATATGAGATGCCATTATGTGATAACTGTAAAGTGTTGACTTCTGCAGAATAAATATGCAAGCCACAGATTTGACAGAGATGAAGAAATGGCTTGATTGTGTAAGGAACAGCATTCCCAAAGGCTGTGCAGTTCTGGTTGCCACACCTAAAAAAGCATTATTGTAAAGGTGGAAAAGGTGCAAAAAAAGCGCTACTAATTTGATCATGAGGCTGGAACAACTCATCCACGTAGAAACTACACAACATTAGAGATTCTTAGTTGAGAGAGAAGGTATGTAAGGGGTGTGTGGGTTAAGACAGAGATTATAAAACTATGCATGGCAGGAGGAAAGAAAAGATTTTCTTCCTTGATCATAAAATTAGAACTTGATATCATCCAACAAAGCTGCGTGTTGGAAGATTCAGGACAGACAAAAATGGGACACAAAGTACAGTTAAACTATGTTATTTGCTATCACAGGTTATAAAGATGGTCATCAACTTGTGTGGGTTTAAAAGTGGCTTAGAAGATAAGGCTATCAATAGCTGTGCACTAACTCCAGTATCAGAGGTGGTATTCCTCTGGATATCAGTTGCTAAACAGCACAAGAGGGGAGAGTACTGTTGTACTCAAGATCTGCTTGTGGGGTTCCCACAGCCATCTGGTTGGCATGAGGACAGGACGCTGGACTAGACGGGCTTTTATTCTGAACCAGCAGAACCACTATGTCTCTCCAGTAGTCAGATTTTCAAATATGAATTCAAATATAGCTTATAGTAAAATCATTATGACAGTAAACAAGAAAAGATGGGAGAAGAAGAGGAACAGAACTTGTATGAAGTCCATAGTCCTTCTAGACTTACTGAAAATATATTTTGTGATATTAGCATTCATCAGTGTGTCATAAAAACCCGCAATTCTCACATTTATACACATTCACACACACAGGAAGTTGCCTTATACCAAGTCAATACATTGGTGTATCAAGATCAGCACTGATATCAGCTCTCCAGTTTCAGCCAGAGCTCTCTGAGATTGCCAGAGATGCCAGACATTGAAACTAGGACCATCTGCAAGCGTAACACTTGCTCTACCACTGAGATGCATCTCTTCACAAACATACACACACTTGAACTACTGGAATTTAAAATTTGATTTCCTATGTACTATGTACTAAACCTGTTATGAAAAACAAACAAAACTAAGTGATATTTTTAAAAACCACTGTTAGCAGTAAAAAATAATAATAATAATACACTTTTACACTTTTAATGCTAGAATGTACTGCTGTTACTGTATGGGTTGGAAAGAAAACCACTAAGGTTATTAATTATCAAACATGCAAGTACAAACCCCAGTAAATGAGTATTCACACATCAGTCAATTTTTTATCATTATAATCTGTATGCCAAGAAAAGGAAACTAGATTTATAAATGACTAAGCATTATGTTGAGCTCTAATCTCCCAATTTCTAAAGAAAAGCTGAAGGAGGCGGTAATACTATGTACACAGATGGTGCTATGTAAATAATGAATAGAAGTGCCTTGGTACACTCAGATGGTCTTAGGCCTTGCAGGGAAGGAAAAACAAAGCAACGTGAAGTACTGAAATACCCAATCCAAGCTGTCACATCAGAAGAGTTGCTTTGGGAAATATTTTATGTGAATTGTGCTATTTAGCGATAGGTGGCAAACACCATAAAGGATTAAACAGGTATGTGCATTTATTAATATGGAATGGGGAGGTCCATCCAAGGTCAGAGAATGCAACCATCGAATCCCTGGCATGTGTCAGTGGCACATTTACCGGTACATAGCGCCACATATGCAGCAATTCTGTCTTCAGTGCAGTGGATAAAAGGTTTGGAATAAAAATCCAACTCTCTATCTATCTCTATATATAGTGTGTGCATAAATATGTAGACTCTTCCTCTGCTGCCACGCATCCTACTTCCCCCCACCCCCAAACTTTATCCCAGTTTCAATCGGTGACTGACAACAGCAAATGTGTACAAAGGAAATTGAGTTTCTATGCATGTATCCACCCCAGTGCTGGAAAGATATGTGCGTAGGGGTCTACAAATTCCTGCAGCTGTCACCCAACGTAATGCCTATTTGCACGTCTTGAATCATTATTTCAAGACACAAGCAATTGTTAACCACAGATTTTAATTGCTGCAACTGTAGAAACAAAGAAAACATGAATATTAAATTAAAAAGGATGTACAACAGCAACACTTCTAATGATGAGAAACAACTCTGCTCACTTCTTTCCCATTTATCTATATATGGAATGGAGAATCTGTGGCCTTCCAGATGTTGTTGTACTACTACAATTGGTAACTTCAAGACTCCATTATTGTAAGGTGCTCTATTTGAGGGCTGGTCCAGGGACTCCAGCTCATGAAAAAGGCTGTAGCAAGACAGCTGATGGGGAGAGACTATTGCCAGCACATCGTAACTCTGGTGCTTGAAAGTTTGCACTGGTTGCTCATATACTATCAGGTCAGGTTCAACGTTCTTGTATTAATTGACAAGGCCCGTAACAACTTGGGTCCAGGAAATATCTAGGACTACCTAATCGCTTATATTCCTGCTTGATTACTTAAGTCTTTGGGGAAGTCACTGTTCTTAGTCCTGCATCACTAGGAGCAAAGCAGCATCTAATGCCCCTAACAGCACAGATAAGTCTCTGCTAGGCCTGTTAAAGGGGGGGGGGGCTGAGGGGAGATATAACTTCTTTTTACCTTTGCAAAAGGGCCCCTTCTACTTCTGGTGCAGCACCATTCATAAGTCTTAGGAATGGCTTAGAGGCTTAGGAAGCAGGAGAAAGTACAGTATTCCTTTTATATTTTCTAAACTGAAAAAATGACTTTATTTGTCCTCTCCAACACAGAACTAGAGAATCCTCCACCAGTGCTTCTCTGGATAACAAAAATACTGTGCTTTTGCAACTCTCCCCTTAGAAATTTCAACAGTCTATTCAAAATTATTTTGGCTTCTCAAAAATTCTTCGTATGCAGGGGCTGATTGTCCTTTGTTGCCTCAATGCCACTGGACATATGCTTCAGCAGCATAGATTATCTGATGTAAGGAGGAATTAACTAGTCAAAATCACTTAAGCCACCATAATACAAGTAACTTGCAACTTATGTGCATTTAACTCGTGTGCATTCAGCTTTACACACTTGCAAAAAAAATTAAAGGGAAAGCAAGGGGGCAGGGTTCTAGCAAAAATAACTTTGGCAATGCCACCTGCCACTGAACCCAATTTGTTTTGACTATATGTGATTTTGGCTTTACACACTATCCCCAAGACGCAACCCCCTGTGTAACAGCCTGGAAGAAACATTACACCCAAAAGTTCTCTAAAACTGGCATTTACTAATTAAGTCTGTTCTTCTTAAAATAGGCATATGACAAAATCCTGGTTCCATTTTCTATCACTAGCTCTTGTAAGACCAGTCCCTTGCTAATCCTATCACATATCAAATATTAATGTTGTCATGTACATATAGGGGGGACACGGGTGGCGCTTTGGGTAAAACCACAGAGCCTAGGGCTTGCTGATCAGAAGGCCGGCGGTTTGAATCCCTGTGACAGGGTGAGCTCCCGTTATTTGCTATCACCTAGCAGTTAGAAAGCACGTCAAAGTGCAAGTATATAAATAGTTACTGCTCCGGTAGGAAGGTAAACAGTGTTTCCGTGCTCTGCTCTGGTTTACCAGAAGCGGCTTATTCATGCTGGCCACATGACCCGGAAGCTGTACGCCGGCTCCCTCAGCCAATAAAGCGAGATGAGCGCCGCAACCCCAGAGTCATCCGCGACTGGACCTAATGGTCAGGGGTCCCTTTACCTTTATACATATAGGGACGCGGGTGGCGCTGTGGTCTAAACCACAGAGCCTAGGGGCTTGCCAATCAGAAGGTCAGCGCGATGGGGTGAGCTCCCGTTGTTTGGCCGTAGCTCCTGCCCACCTAGCAGTTCGAAAGCACATCAAAGTGCAAGTAGATAAATAGGTACCACTCTGGCGGGAAGGTAAATGGTGCTTCCATGTGCTGCTCTGGTTCGCCAGAAGCGGCTTAGTCATGCTGGCCACATGACCCGGAAGCTGTATGCAGACAAACGCCAGGTCCCTCAGCCTATAGAGCAAGATGAGTGCCGCAACCCTAGAGTCGTCCGTGACTGGACCTAATGGTCAGGGGTACCTTTACCTTTATACATATAATATCAGCATTGAATACCTAGTTACCTATTGGCAAACTGAACATAGGACATAGTTAAAATTGATGACTCTTGACTTTCACTCAAATTTCACCTATATTATTAAAGAAAGCCTTTGAACAAGCAGTTAGTAATAGCATTGGGTTTTTAAAAAATGTTCAAAAGCTTAATATAATCTAAATAATTTACTGCCTTGTTTTTAATAGGCATTTCTAGAGATATATATCATCTCCCTCTCCCCTCCCCCCAAGTCTGTGATCCTTCTTCATGGAATTAAGATACCTGAAAGTACCTTTCTGTCAGGTTAGAAATAATCTTTCACATTAAAGAATAATTTTGTAAAAACAATTTGAAGTATTAACATCAATAAAATTTGGCTACGAGTTCAATTTTTGAAGCCTTTAGTCCCCTACATGAAATTTGGATTATTCTCTGGCAAACTATCAGACGTGTGAAAACAACATCTAAAATTACTGCTTCCTTTTAAAAAAATACTTTCATGATCAAAGCTGAAAGCTCACTTGAATTTATTGAAGAACCGAGTAGCAGCAGGAAAAGTCTCATCATGTCAGAGATGAAGTAAAAGCCAGGTGTTTAAGGAACAGCTGATACTAGATTTTTCTTTCCAACCCTGTCCAGGTGCATCAGGGATATGGGCTCTTTCTTACACCTTCAAATGATGGAGCTATATCCAGTTCAGAACAAGTGTTATCACTGGTACACCAGATCACAGAATCATAGAATCTTAGAGTTGGAAGGGACCCCAAGGGTTATCTAGTCCAACCCCATGCAATGCAGGAATCTCAGCTAAAGCATCCATGACAGATGGCCATCCAACCTCTGTTTAAAAACCTCCAAGGAAGGAGAGTCCATCGCCTCTCGTGGGAGTCTGTTCCACTGCTGAACAGCTCTTACTGTCATTATTATTATTATTATTGTTGTTGTTGTTTATACCCCGCCCATCTGGCTGGGTTTCCCCAGCCACTCTAGGCGGCTTCCAACAAAATATTAAAAATACAATAAAACACCAGACAGTATTGAATCAGAACCTCATGTGCTTCTGGCTTGCACTCTTTAAAAAGATTTGATGTTATTACCCCTCTACTGCTATCCATGCCAGGTCGCTCAACCATTGCTCTTCTAGCTGATCAAGATAACCAGGTGACAGCAAAAACTGCCAAAAAAAAAAAAATAGCAGGGGCAATCAGATTAAGATCTATTATTTGATTATAGATGTGAACCTCCAGAATGCATTTTGTATAATTAAGTTTTTACCTCTATCTTCAGTAGATTGTACTGTCAGAAAGTCTTTTCCTGATATTTAGTCAGAATCCCCTTTCTTGCAACTTGAAGCCATTGGCTCGAGTCCTACCCTCCAGAGCAGGAGAAAACAAGCATGCTCCCTCCTCCATGTGACTGCCCTTAAGATACTTGAAGGTGGCTATCATGTCTCCTCTCAGTCTCCTCTTTTCCAGGCTAAACATACCCAGCTCCTTCAAGTGTTCCTCATAGGACTTCGCACACATAGCTATGTACATGGTCACTTTTCTCTAGACTTGTTATAATTTTTCAGTGTCCTCCTTCAAATGTGGTACCCAGAATTGTGCACAGTATCCCAGACGCAGCCTGAATAGCAAATATTACTTTTGGTGATCTGGACTGTGTTTCTGTTAACTGCAATAGCTTTTTTAAGCAGTAGCATCCCACTGGTGCTGACCCATGTAACCAAGACACCTAAACCTATTTTTGAAGGGCAGGAGAGGTAGGGGTGTGTGTGTGTGGGTGAATGTATATGTATGTAGAATAATAATTCTAGTATTCATGCTTAATAAGATATTATTCCTACTTCTAGGAAGTAATCATGTAAAGGAGTCTATTATTTTGTGAGGGCTTCCATAATATAAAAAATAATTTCCACCATATGGAAGAGATTTGCCTGTGCTAATGTTGGAAGAAATTTATGAACGTTTTTAGTTTGTTTTCCAGCTGCTATTGATTCACACTTATATTAAAAGACTCCTTTTGTCAGGGAACCTAGGGTGGGTACCTTTTCTTGGGGCAATGGGGATGGGATGCTATTAAATCACATCATAGTTTTTAATTTTTAAAAAAGCCCTACAAGTCCCACCTGGGAACTCTGGTTGATAAAAGTCTACTAAATAAATAAAATACATTTGGGTGAGATTTTGTCAGCTCCTGATGCTGAACACATGGAATGGCATGGAACAAGACCTGCTCTAAAGTGACTACATTTTGGGAATTCATCAATACTGCTCAGAGATTAATCTGGAAGTGAAGTCCATGTAAATGGCAGTACTCATGTGGTCCGCTTGTAAAGGAAAACTGCAGAAGTTATAAACAGAAGATAACCACAGTATACAATAGTGTCAGAGGGAGGAAAGGAATGTTGCTTGTTATCAGGTGGGCTAAAACTTGGCTGTTCTGGGCTAAGGAATACTTCAAATCAGGGAGTTTAAACCTCACTAATAAGGATGCAGAACTGCTATTCACCAATCTGGGCACTGGATTTTGGCAAGCAATGAAGAGATCAAGAAGCACCTGGTGATTCAGTGGTCTGGTTTACATGACACAGGAAGCCAAATTATGATTCACCAGGACTATGCAAATGTACAAGCTCCCAGAAAGGAGCTTGCAGCTCCTTTGGTCCTCCTTTGTGTCAATAACCTAATGCACTTTAATTTAGCAACTGTGACCTTCATGAAACATTTCCCACTGATATACACCTATTATCTGCCCTGAGGGAGGATTCAGTTAACAGAACACAGTTATTCAGAAGACACGGTGAATAACTGCTATAGGTAAGCAAGCCTATTTTATCCTTTTTTATGTAGTCTGATCTATGAGATCTAGTAAGCTGTCACAAATAGCTCATAGGAAAACAGAACCCAATGGTATTCTTCCTATGGTGGCACTAGATTTCAACTGGCTATCAAGAGAACAGCATTCTCTACATACCTGAACCTGAAGTGTATATGTTTGCATCTGTCAGCAATGCTACCCATCTCAGAACTTTTTCAAAGCAAACTATAATTGGTTGGAATATGTTTGGAGCAGTAGTGCGGGGTGCCAATGCAAAACACTTGATTGGGCATGTAGAATTGTCCATGGGTAAAGTAATGTGTGCTTTGGTCCTTTCCATCAAGTAACATATTTTGGAGGCAAATTATGCCTTATAGCAACTTATATTTGTGATGATGGGCTTGGTGTCAAGCTTGTTGACAGGAAGACTTTGCTATGTCATGAGGGTTGTGCAGTAGCTGAGATTGGCAGGACGACTCAAATGTTTGTCGTTAACTTAGCCTCTTTCAGCTTTTGAGGGAACGGTATTTGTTAACCGCACACACACACACACACACACACACACACACACACACTTTGTCCAATACCAGTAACTTCAAAGCCATTTGGCTAATATGACCAGTCATGCTAACTTAATGTTTTGACTGCTTCTCTATGAAAAACAGTTAGCGGTCAGAAGATCCTCTACAGCTTGATGAAATAAATCTAGAGATGAACAGAAGAATTGTAAGCCCAGTGTCAAAGCACTTTGACCCAGTGCATATCCATCTCCATCTGGAAGCAGATGATGGATGTAATGTTTTGATCTGCCAGCTTTTAGCATACACCTGATATGCGCTGCTGGACATTGACCAGGACTCGAGGATGTGTCACATTCTGTTATACTGAACCAATGCTAGTATTTCAGAGTGAGAAACACAACTGATGTAAACGAGACAAACAATTATAGGTCAGCCAAACATTATTAGATGAACACTGGAGTTTCAAGATTCTGGTTGAAAAACAGCGAGAAAAATCCACAGCAAATGAAGTACAAAAATAACTCAGCCTTCAAGCCATGACAGGGAAATGTCCATGTCCTCAGCAATTTTAGATTTTCTGCTGAAGAGAAGTGACAGCACGATAACAGTTATAATAAAAATATAAGCCTCCTCCAGAATTCTAGAAAGAATAGCATGACCTCCATTCAGTGTGTATATTTGCAACTGACAGCAAGGACAATTTTAGCTTCAGGACTGTATTCTTATTCCATATTCTCTACCTGCTGTTAATGCTCATCTTACTTTTCCATTCCCCCCCTCTTTTAGGATGAGTAAAGCGCAGTGCTCAAATATCTGCATCTATGAAAAGCAATCCGCATACAAAAGAAAAAATATACTATGCACACCAAAGCTTAAGAAATGACTGTGTTTTGTCATAGCACGTGATGGTAAATTTGTCTTAAACAATTGGCAGCCCATAGTAAAGTACACATGATCACTACCGCATTTGTAAAATCTGCCAAGAAATGCACTACTGGTAGACACAATATGATTTTGGACCTATCCATCAAGAACTTTTGCACACATCCCTTTTGCAGTGTATGGGAAATGAGCATGAACACCTTTGTGTTCTCATTAATTGCACTGAGGCTTGGTCAGGAAGTGCTTGGTAGATTGTATCTTTCATTAATAAAAAGTAATGCACCATGTACCTCTCTCCTAACATCGTACAGGAGATGCTTAGCTGCACCACAGGAAGAAACAGAGGAGTGGAGTGGAAAGATGAAGACCAGAGATATTGAAGTTCAAACCCCCACTCATCAAGGAAGCTCAGGGTAACCTTGGCCCAGTTAGCCCCACAGGTGCTTTTGAGGATAAAATGCAGGAGGGCGAGACTCTTACGTAACAGCCATGAAACAGCACACATCTTTCTCTTAAATCAGGCAATGGATACCCAGCTGCTATGAAATATTTTCCTTTTACAAAATCAGTGAATATGAGCCATTTATTTATGGAGCACATTCATGGCAGAGAATCAGGACAATGCTTATTCCTTATATTTCACACTACATAATAGCTATTCTTGACTCCCAATGTCTAATTAATTATAGGTCTTTGCAGATCTAATCATAACCATCATAATAATCCTTTTTAAAAATATATTTATTTTAAAATACAAACCAACATGGAAGATAAATATTATTTTGTGTTGGTGTGTTGCTTGGTTAGAAAAAAATCCCACAGCAAAAGCAGCATAATGCCTTTATTTGGGCCAACTGAGACATCACAGAATGATTCACATACTTTCAATTTTACCAGAACTCTTCCTTTGGTGAAACCAAACACTTGTGGTGAGAAGAGGAAGAATTCGACGGGAATGGAAATCCTAATCTGCAGACTGTAAATGTTTAATGGAGGACTTGTTTTGCAGCTGTAATTAGGTTAAATCATGCCTAGCGCAAAAATATTTCGGGTTCTAGCACGGCATGCTGCGCTAAAGAAGCAATGGATACTCTTTGTTGGAAAATATAAAAGCCAACTGCTATTTGAATCTGCCTGTAGCATTAAGTGGAATACTCTGGTCCTTTGTAAAACAGAGACCAGAGAGGATAATTAAAGGGAAAGCAAGCTATTCTTTTTAGCAGCAAAAAGTTAAAAGATTTTAAGTGGTAAAAGTATCAACAGAAACCAAACTGAGTAGGAGGGAAAGTATGCTTCCCTTGAAGGCAAAGAACCATCAATTCAATAGCAGGATTCAAGTGTCTTCCAGCCAGGGCCGTCTCAAAGGGATCGTGCGCCCTGGCGCGACGATCCCTCGGCGCCCCCGGTGGGCCGCCTCTCCGCCCACCTCCCTCCCGCGCTGGCCGCCCCTCGGGAGGGGGGGTGGGCGAGCGGGGGATGGGGGCGTGGCGCTGCAAGCCGGCCACCCTCCGGCGCCCCAGCTGGAGCGCTGGGAAGGGCGCGCAAAGCCCCACGCTGCTCCAGCGCCACGTCCATCATCCCCCGAGGGGCGGCCAGCGCGGGAGTGAGGTGGGCGAGCGGGGGATGAGGGGCGTGGCGCTGCAAGCCGGCCACCCTCCGGAGCCCCAGCTGGAGCGCTGGGAAGGGCGCGCAAAGCCCCGCGCTGCTCCAACGCCACGTCCATCATCCCCCGAGGGGCGGCCAGCGTGGGAGTGAGGTGGGCGAGCGGGGGATGAGGGGCGTGGCGCTGCAAGCCGGCCACCCTCCGGAGCCCCAGCTGGAGCGCTGGGAAGGGCGCGCAAAGCCCCGCGCTGCTCCAACGCCACGTCCATCATCCCCCGAGGGGCGGGAGGGAGGCGGGCGAGCGGGGGATGAGGGGCGTGGCGCTGGAGCGGCGCGGAGCTTTGCGCGCCCTTCCCAGCACTCCAGCTGGGGCTCCGGAGGGTGGCCGGCTTGCAGCGCCACGCCCCTCATCCCCCACTCGCCCACCTCCCTCCCGCGCTGGCCGCCCCTCGGGGGATGATGGACGTGGCGCTGGAGCAGCGCGGGGCTTTGCGCGCCCTTCCCAGCGCTCCAGCTGGGGCTCCGGAGGGTGGCTGGCTTGCAGTGCCAGGCCCCTCATCCCCCGCCCCATAGGGGCGGGGGCAGGTTGGGGAGGGGGCGCCCGGTATGCCGGCGGGCTCGCGGGGGCGCCCATGGGGGGCCTCGCGCCCTGGTGCACCGCGCCACCTGCCCCTATGAATGAGACGGCTCTGCTTCCAGCGCTAGGAGCCAGGACAGCTACCGGTAATTTCTACGTTCTCAATTTTTAAAATGTAGCTAGCCATGTGGGTGCATTAGAAACAAGCCAAAATCAGTACTAGGTGCAATAGAAATGCAAATAACATACTGAGATGTTATTATCTTTATTTAATTATTTGATTTCTTACCCACCCTTCACCATGAGGTCTCAGGACGGGGACAACAGTGAAAAAACCTACTAAAAACAGTTTTAAAACTAATTACGATGAAAAGATTAGGATAGGTCCCTAAATATCTATCTCAAGGGTCAAAGAGGCTCACCTTCAGCATATGATATAAACTACATCAGGCATGTCCAACAGGTAGATCGTGATCTACCGGTAGATCACTGGATGCTTGTGGTAGATCACCAGTAGATTAGTGGCTTCCTCCAAAGAAGCTAAAAACTTTGGCTCCCCTAAAAAAAGCTCAACATCTTTGCCCTGCACCGCTAAAAATAGGACTTTCCTTCCTAAAGAAAAGCTCAACATCGCTTTTCTGTTCCCTAAAGAAGCTCAACAACTTTTATGTGAACCCCCCAAAACAGGGCATTCCTTCCTAAAAAATGCTCAACAACTTTGACCTGAACCCCCAAAAAGGGGGTAGATCACTGCCAGTTTTTAACTCTGTGAGTAGATCCCAGTCTCTTGGGAGTTGGCCACCCCTGAACTACATAATGCAGACGCCAGACACACCACTGTGGAGAGGAAATTCCACAGCCAGAGAGAATGCCCTCTCCTAAAGCTGCTAGGCCCTGAACTTCTGAGGGAGGTGGAAATACCAAGAGGACAATAATAGGTGCAATGCTTTGGAGCGGCAGGAAAAAACAAGCCAAAATTATGGCATGATTATTAGCATATTAGGGAAATAAAGCAAAGGAGCAATGTATAGGGTGCTCAGTGCCATGCAGGGAGGAGGGAGCGCTGTACATCTTTGTCAACGGCTTTTCTTTCAGTATGCAAAGTAGCCAAAATGGAGCAAGCTATTTTTCTTATCTAAGTCATTTGTGCTTCTAAACAACAAATGAATAACCAACTTTATTACGATGGGAACATCAGGATAAATGACTTGAGTGAAGCTGCAACTCCTGAGGGGGAAATTTAATAACATTTAAGGGTTTTGATTTATAACAAAGCACCGTGCCATCCAGCCCTATAAACTGGTGCTTTCCAATATGCTAAAATGCACCCAGCAACGATAAGGGCAGGGCAAAAATAAAAATGCCACAATAACAAGATTGATCTCCTCATTCAGAAATTAAGGACACTGAGTTCAATTATTTTTCTCAGCATCTTATAGTGACAGAAAGAAATCAAAATTATCTTTCTCTCTTCCCAGGGGGAAAATATATAGTTTGCCACCTTTCCAGAATTTCCAGTTTCTGATACTGCCATTCATGGTTTACAGTGAATTATTCAAGACTGCAGTGCAAGCTCACAACTACCACCTCCTGTCCCCTGAGGAACTAACAGGTCTGAGGTCACCAATGGTATATGTTAAAATGCAACATTTTCTTTAGCTGCCCCCACCCCCAGTCTTTTAACACACTTAGGCTTTAGCTCTTCCCTAAATTGAATATTATTGCAAAAAGCATTGTCCCCATAGCATCACATCATTGCAATGACGGACCAGTCTTTTCTGACAATCTTTAATATACACGACAAAAATGACAGTATTGATGATGCTCGGTAAATCTCAGTGACTGCCATCTTTCCATCTCTGGCTACTTATCTGTGTCAATGGACGAGTATTCCAGCAGTGATCAAAGGTATATTGAACTATGGCTTGTAGCAATATAGGACATACTGGTTGAGATCCAACTTAATATTCTGAGGTGTTGCTAAATTTCAATCAACTTGGCAATGGTCTCTGCAGTATTTTCAACAGGCTCTGCATCAAGAGAAATATGCCTCTGGTGGAGAAAGAGGGTGTGTGTGTGTGCATGTGACCTGTGTATAATCCCAAAATTCAGTCCTATTAGTATCATATTTATCATTACTGCTTATTAATCAAATGTGATTAATGCATTCTGAATTTACACAGGTATGTCAGTAGTCTGCAAATGAACAGCATGGCATGTTCCACTAAGGTTTGTTTTGTTTTGTTTTTTGTTTCTAGTGAGAACACATTTGTTTTACTCCCCCCCCCCAATCTTTAATGTTATGTTATTTGTTGTTCTAAATTGCTAATTTTAAGATGAAATGTTTGGGTCTCTTATTTTGTATTTCAGTTTCTGGTGTAAACCCCTTTTTCCCTAAAACTATAGATGGAACAGAGGTCTATATATTAAACTACAATATAAAACTTTTAAAATAAGATTGATGTTAATCCATCCAGTGATGGTGTTAATAGAGTGAATGGAAAGGCAAAGGCAATATGTTTTGTGGTTCCTTCCCCCCCCCTTTCTTTTTGATTGATTCTATTTCTATGCCGCTTTTTATTCAAATAAATCCCAAAGCGGCTTACAAACAAAAGATAAAAATAACATAGTGCATAATGGCACCTCACGAATACAGCATAAATCGTATAGAATACTTAACAAATCATCAGTAAAACAATCACAAATCACAAATAAAACAATTACCATCTATGTAACACTATTAACAAAACAACTAAAAAAATAAGCTTAACATCAGTTACACCAAAAATCATATTATAGGATTCACAAAGTGCTACAGCATTCATATCCATCGAACAATATTAACATTAACAAAATAGCAACAAAACAAATAGACAAAGCCGTCTTGAATGCTCTCCCCACCGCCATGACTGATAAACTTTCATTCTTGGTACCGCTCTCTGCTGAGTAGCCTGCTATTGCTAGTACCGGTACTTCTTTCATATGCACATAAGCAGTTGCCACTGATACAAAGCTAGACTATTAGTCCATCTAACTCAGACTTGCAATGGCACAAGTCTTTCCTGTCATTGAAGACCTTTTAAGCTGGAGATGTCAAGGACAGAACTTGAGACCCACTGCGTGCAAATCATGTTGCTCTACCACTGAACTATGCCACCTGTCCTCGGGGGCATAGGAAGGAGGGTGCGGGGGTGCGGTCCACCTCGGGTATCATCCTTGAGGGGGGTGACAAAATGGCACACTGCGGGGGGCGGCACTTACTGTGGGGTCTGGCCTGCAGCGTGCCCGAGCCACACATCTCTCCTGGGAGTGAAGCGGTGGCTCAGGGCCCTGGCCTACCCAAAATGGCAATGTGGGGCTTGCGTCCACCAGGTGGACTATGTGGGTAGCTCACCGTGGTGCCCCCCTGGGCGAATCGCACCCCCTGCTGCTCCAGGTGCCGGAGCAGCTAGCTACACCCCTGCCTGTCCCATCCTTCTAACATGCAGTCTAAGCAAGGCTGGCTTCCTCATATAGGATGCTGGAGAGAACTCTTTGTACCTTACACAACTGCTGGTCACAATATAATGAATTGTCTGGTAACAAGCCCAATTTCATACTGACAGGATTTACATTTTACAACTCAAATAAGGTATTTATTGACGATTCCATGTTAGTTCTTTCAGTCTAAAATATATTGCTAAGTGGTAAGTATAAAGTTAATGCCAGTTAAGCACATAATTTTAATGCCAAAGAGCAGATCACCCAAATGTATGAAATATTAACAAAATTAGACATAGGTGGCACAACAGGATTACGAAAATGTTGGGAGAAAGATTTGGGTTATGATTGATCCCATAATATGTGAAAGAACAAGGGGGCTATGAAATGAATTTAAGCACTGGTGGTACCATACACCAGTGATCTTATCATCAAGAAATCCCAATCTCTCTCTAAAACACCGATGTTGAGTAAAGCATACATATTTTCACTTATCAGTGTCATTCAGTGGCAGCCTTTTGAGAGATAGTGTTCCAACAAATAAATTCAATAGCAGGCCAATAATTGATGCCACTCCCCTCATTAGTATTACTGATATGAGATGGGCAAAATGAACAAAAGTGATTTTATATTTCTTATTAGATTTTATACTTAATTAATTTCAACTACATGGCAGAAAAGTATTTTATATATAAATGAGACTGACGTGTACAGGCTGTGAACCTCCAAGTCTAATGCAGCCTACCTGACATACTTGTTCTTGTAGCCTTAAGCAACCAGCACAGACAGAAACTTTATGAAACCTCTAATGGTAGGTGAACTGGACATGGTTTGGTGGATTAACATGATTCAGTACAATGGTTCTCCAAATTTGATGCTTCGTATGTTACTATTACACCCTTTAAAAATAAATAAAGTACAGTGGTACCTCGGGTTAGGTACTTAATTCGTTCTGGAGGTCCGTTCTTAACCTGAAACTGTTCTTAACCTGAAGCACCACTTTAGCTAATGGGGAAGTTCTTAACCTGAAGCGTTGTTTCTGGGTTAGCGGAGTTTGCAACCTGAAGCGTATGTGACCTGAAGTGTACTTAACCCGAGGTACCACTGTAATAACAATGCTGTATAATGACTGGGGGCTTAAGAATATCATGAACAAACTAGATTTACAATAATAATTGTAAATAAAATTGGAATGAGATGTTGCATATAATAAGAAATTTTAAAATGATGTTTTATCTCAGCATAGGGAGGCAGATCAAGACACTGTACGTCAGCTAATACACTGACAGCTTCACATATTTCAGAATTATCATAATTCATCCAAAAGTATAATCCTTACCTTCAAGGAGGTAGCTGAAATAGGAAAAGGAAAGCTTTTACTGTAATGTACTTTCTCACTGCATTGCTCTGCTATTGATTATGGATGCAGCTCACCTGTGCTATCTAGATTAGAGAGATGGCTGGGCTTGTGTTACTGGCTGCTCTGCCAGGCTCAGCTGCAGCCAGAAAGAATAACCAGGTGATGCAGTTGTAGGGTCCCCTCCCAGCACCTTAGTCAGGACCATCAACTTAAAGAAATATCCCTCTTGATAGCAACTGCAGTGTTACTTTGTCTCCAACTACCCTTTTCATATTTTCTTTTATTAAAATGAAATTAAGGGCCAGATTCTGACAAAAGCCTGTCCACATTCATTAGCTTCAACATGGCCATTTACCAGTAAATTTTGTGCACTTCAGAGATGGCTTTGGGATTAACAGCATTTATCCTTCTCTGTTTTGGGACATCTTTAAATTATCTGATCCATTAAATGTGTTTTGTGTTACATCTAACCCCCTCCCCCCTTTTTTCTTTTATGCTGCAGCCTTTCACACCAGGAGATTTTCGCACACAAGCTTCCACAGCTCCAATAGCACTCCTGCAGGCTCATTTGAAAAAAGAGAAGATGTGTTAATTAGGGCACTAATGGTCAGAAAACAATCTTTCTCAGTTTCCAGAAGAAATGAGACTGCTGGAAACCCAGCATTTATTTCCAAAGTGCTAGACTGAATGAAAAATTCAACAAAGATGATTTTACACTGTACTTTTAGTTCAATGATAAGGAATACTGGTATACAGTGGCTAATGAAGCTTTGAGCTTTTGAAACTATAGGTATAATTTAAGGTGTTGGGTTTTTTTGCATGGGACAATGAAATCTTTTAAAGTTTGACCAAGTCACATGGTGATAGGAATTCATCCTAAGATTATCTACTTCTTTTCCACATATATTATTTTAAAACAGTTCCATTTAGACCATGCCCTATCTCATTGATGGCCAAACTTGGCCCTCCAGCTGTTTTGGGACCACTGGTCCTGTTAGCTAGGGATGATGGAAGTTGTAGTCCCAAAACAGCTGGAGGGCCAAGTTTGGCCACCACTGCCTTATCTGATGCTACAATGAAGTCAGTATATAGTAACTATATTAAAACCAAAATACTAATTTGTACTAAGCACTCCAAATCTGCAAATTACTTAGAATGAGATCCATTGTAACAGTAGTCTATGAAGTTTGACAGCTGATACTTTATGAACAATAGCACAAGCCTAACTGTCACCAAGTAACAGCAGTTGTGAAACATCTTTTGCAAGACACCCATTAGATCTGGCTGTTGTGCTATGCAACTACAACTAGATGCCACCTTTAAACATATAGTAGAATTAAAATAAATTATGCAAAAAGTTCCCTAGTTTAGAGACACAACTCGTGTACATCTTTGCATCCTTTTTCAGTTAATGTCATGATGTTAGCAAGAGCAGTTGCAAGCATTCTTAGATGAAACTGATTATGCAGACATAGTTCAGTCTGGGCAGTTTCAGAATCAAATCAGTCTTGACTGCCCCCTGGCATTTGCGCTGTGAGGGTGTCAAACCTTGTTGCTCAAGAGCCCACAAAAACCTGAAGCCAGCCCTGATTGTACGCTGCATCTTTTTAAAATCTGCATGGTTGTGGGTGGTCAGATGTACACTTGGCTTTACAAGCGACATGAAAGAGCTTAAACAGCTGTTTCCAAGAAAACTTTGGTGGCATATTTTTTCCTGACATTCATCCAAGACCCCGCATTGTGTAGTAATTACACTTCCTTTCAACCTCCACTAGTTCTCTCTCTTTTTTTAAGGCATATAATTTATTCTAAATGTAGTAGACCTTAAAGCAGTAACACCTGAAAACTCAACTTTTACATGTTTAAAATCTACAGTGAAGGTTTTCTCTATGGAGAAGTATACTTCTCAGGATAATTTCTGAGTCTTTTAATATATTTGAATAACAATAAAACCCACCAGTAACTTAGGCCTTCTCATAAGCAGATGCCAGAGTTGTGAAACAAAAGGGGATCTTTGAAGAAATCACAAACTGTCATTCCATTAACAAACATTATTTTTCCATTTCTATATTTAGTCAAATTGGCTTAAAAATTGCCTAGATGCCTCTGTATATATTTGTAAATTGTTTTGAGCATTGCATTACTTCTGCATGTGATTTCCTCTTTGTTCTAGTCTAGTTGGCATTAGAGAGAGAGAAGAAATCAATCTGGCAACTAAAGAGTAGATGGAGACTAAAAACGGTTTCCCCATTTGAAACCTGGTCCTTTTCTTCTATCCAGTGATGTCTCCTAGCATTAAACTACACATTATTGGGACAGCAGTGATCACTGGAGGAAAAACAATATGAGCAAAAAGGTTTGGTAGCCTTGAGAGGTACTGGGAACACCGAATGCTTCTGTATTCACAGAGGAATGTGCATGAAGAGAACAAAAACAAAAAAAGAAAAAAAGCAAGCTACTTGGAATGAATGCGACAGGTGTGGGTTCAGGGTATGTGACACACACACACACACACACACACGAAAGAGAGATATAATATAAAAGAAACAGAGGATGGGTTGGGTAAAGTATACAGTGGCAGATGGCTGAAGTAAACTGTGGTTGTGCTAGAATGACTCACAGATCTGTCAAAACTAGAGATTTTAACATAGCTATAAAAAGATTTTAAAACTTTACCAAATAAAAAGTCTACTGGCATATGGCCAATACAATAGACAATTATAATCAAACCCTAGAGTGTGGATTCAGAGCAGCATACAGTGTATCTTTATGACAAAAGTGAAGATTGAGAGTCACTGGCGAGTAATTTCTTTTATAAGGGACAGTGCTTTTCAATAAAAAGCCTTTTTTTTAGTTGAATAATTATAACCTAGAGGGAATATTTTCCACAGGGGATTGGAAATTGCTGTACTGCAGAAGAGCCTCAGATTAATCTTTTTAAAATGCGGAAGTTTGCGGCAGCATAATATATCAAAATTTTATTGAAGAATAAAATGTTTTTAGAACATGTTAGTGAAAAAAACATCATTTTATATACATATATTTAAGAATTTCACCTCTGAATCCACACACATGAATATGCATTTTTTCAGCTATATGCAACATTATATGTATCAAAATGTATTTGGCATGTTTTCTGAAACACATTTGTTGTAAACAGTCTTCATCTTCAGGATATCAAGGTTTGGTGCAACCATCTCTTTGTATTTCAGAATACAGAATATGTATGATATTATATGATGGGGCTTGTCAACCTGGGAAAGTAGCTCATCTAGGAGAAGAAAAATTCTGATCCTAAACCTCTTTTGCCTTGTGGGATATCCTCAGGAGAAGAAAAGAATAAGGAGTAAGGTAAAGGTAAAGGGACCCCTGACCATCAGGTCCAGTCGTGTCCGACTCTGGGGTTGCGGTGCTCATCTCGCTCTATAGGCCGAGGGAGCCGACGTTTGTCTGCAGACAGCTTCCGGGTCATGTGGCCAGCATGACAAAGCCGCTTCTGGCGAACCAGGGCAGCGCACGGAAACGCCGTTTACCTTCCCACTGGAGCGGTCCCTATTTATCTACTTGCACTTTGACGTGCTTTCGAACTGCTAGGTGGGCAGGAGCTGGGACCGAGCAACAGGAGCTCACCCCGTGGCAGGGATTCGAACCGCCGACCTTCTGATCAGCAAGCCCTAGCCTCTGTGGTTTAACCCACAGCGCCACCTGGGTCCTATAAGGAGTAAACCCTACACAAATCCAGAGTGGAGTCTCTAAGTCGTTTGGATGATGACTTGTAGACCTCCTTCAGGCAACCCCTGCAGCCAAGCTGGCGCTGAACATATCTGCTTACTTTTGGACAACATCAATGAGGCGGAGAGCAGGGTCTTGTCTTCTGAGCAGCCCAGGACCTTCATACTCAGTGCCCAGGCTTGCACCCGGGGAGGTCACTTTGGTGCTGCTTATGCAGGAATTTGACTTTATTGCAGGAGTCACACTCCATTGTCTCACAAGACAGATGGATGCCAACAACCAAGCTATCCTCAATATTCATTCCTTTTAACTTTAGTTCTCATATATCATCTGCTAGTAAAGTAAACCCACTAATCTGTTTAACCTAGCCCACCTCAAACCTCTGATGCAACTATTTATATGCTGTTTTCTAGCAGAATGCCCTCCAAGCAACGCACCAAAGCTCATGATCATTCTTTTGGTACAGAATTTACTGGTGTTGAGATGCCAAATGAAAAGTGTTGCTTTTATTTCTGCTGCTGTTTTAATCTGCCAAAGCTTTGATTTGTTATATATTATTATTATTTAATGTTTTATTGTTTTTTAATGTGTTGTACGTCACCCTAGGAATTTCAGTTGAAAGGAAATACATAAGTCAAATGAATAAATAAATCTAATCAAACTCTTCATTTTTAGTATTTTAAAAACTTCCTTTGGTTTTCCTGCTGCAGGGTAGCCTTGAGTACAACTTTTCCTATAGGATTAGAACATAAGAAGCCCTCTGAGAGCAGATCAAAGGCCTGGAATAGATGCTAAACCAACTGGCCCTTAATACAAGATTCCCCAGAAACTTAAAACAAAACAAAAACTGGGATTACATTGGCCACTTTCCTGTTCTTACATTTGGAGCTCAACCATGCTATTTTTTGTAGAGAAAGAAGTGCCAGATCTCATAATGAAAGTCTCCCTTGTTCTCTTATAATGCCAATATTTCCCACCTGAGAGGTGCTGGAATTGAGTTCTGTTGAGTTCTGACTGGGGAAAAAAACCAAAACTTTGGAGCTCAATCTTAGGGACCCACTTCACTTCTTGCTGAGGCCTTTGGGTTTCTCTTACACCTCCCTTCACAGCTCTTTTTTATTTTCCCTTTCAGGCTTTTCTGTTTCCAGTCACTCTGCTTCTCCTTTCCTTCCACCAACACAATAGTTGACTTTGCACATCTCAGCTTCATCTGTCTCGTCTTCTTTTCTGTTCTCCCATGCCTTTCAAACACCTATCACTGTTGGCCAGTCAGGATGGAAGGAAGTGGACACAAGTAGAAACCCCAGCACAAAAAACAAGGCCTAACAAAGAATTGGAGCAGTCTGATGGCATTGCACTGGTGACATCTTGGCACCAACGGGCACTACATTGGCAACTCAAAACTAAATGCTTGAATTACCATTTTTTGTGTGTATAAGATTGCGATTGGTGGTGAGCGAGTGGGTGATTGGCAGCGGCGACCTCCCCCCCCCCCCAAGTTCAACAATTCCCCTTTAAAAAAAACAGTAACTTTGGCTAACTTCCCACTAAAAAGCTCAACAATTGAAGGGTGATCTCCCCCCAAGGAAGCTAAACAACTCAAGAAACATTGATTTCTTAATTTTGGCGAGCGTTTTTAGAGGTACCTCTTGCCCTACTTCCTCTTTAGTAGTTCAGTTTTTAGAGCAAGCTGCCACCTGGATGCAGCCTGATTCATTTATCTTCCTCCCCCATCATATTTTATTTCTTAATTAACATTTAAACTTATTATTAACTTGGCTTGCACTTTAAGTGAGGCTGTGCAGTACTTAAGAGATAATGGGCAGAAAGCAATATGATGTATTATTTAGTTTGTTCAGCCCACTATTCAGTTGTTGAGAATGCAAAAATAATGGTGCTGTTTTTCTTTGTGGAGCTCCATTTGGCTGAAAGGATGTTCTCCACTATTCTGTTATCTAAAATTAGCATGCAGATTCATGATCAACAGCTATTAAAGATATGCAAACCCTTGTACGTGAGCCACTAACAAGCAACCAAGAATGCGTAGAATAAAAACTAGGAGAATGACTGACACTACACATAATGTGTTATGATTCTAAAAATTATTAAACATTGTATAAGCTTTAATTACCCACCAGCAGCAATCATACTATTATGATACCACAACATTCAATTCCCCTATGTAAACTATGTGGTTAATCAACAGATGCAACATTTTAATTAATGTCAATGAGGGATTGTAGTCAGTGATGCTAGCCTTAGATGAAAACACAAAAGCAAGAATGCAATACTTTAATAACAAAAATGATTGATCCATGTCTATAGTTAAGCCCTATTTGGTATTTATGCCATGTTTGTTCAACCTTATCAGACAATCACAAGGCATTATTACTGAGGAACATTGGGATAAAACCTCCTCTTTAAAATTATTTAACAATCAAACATAGGCACATAATGCTGTTTAGTATTATAGAATCAGAATTCAAACAACTGCTGTTCAACATTTTGAACATGGGCAGTGGTACAGTGGTAAATTCTGAAGTACAGCAGCTCATCACGAGAAGCACAACAAAAATGACATTTTGACCAAAGCAGACATTGTGGCTCCATTACCAAACCATCCTTTTTCTCCACCCACACCCATCCTCCTCTTTTGCTTAGCATTCAGTCTGAAGAGTTCTGGTAGACTCAAAAGTTTGCTCACTATTTTGTGACTTTAGATTTCTTAAAAGTAAAAGTGGAAGTTTAATTCTAATATTCATACATGCTAATCTCACTCTTCCTCTGCTTAGCCTATTTGGCCAGTTTCTCTCTGAGAAAAGACTACTAAGTATGCAGAGAATTTGCATCTCTAGAGAAAGGTGTGTGAGAGAGAAGAAAACACACAGAGAAAAAACTTGGTTTCCCTGTCAGAGAGGGAAGGGTAGCCTTTAATGTTGGAGAATGTTAGGAAGAATTAATTTATTGGTACTCACAGTTGAAGGGGAATTGTTCTTTAAATTTAATTTCTAATGGTTTTTTTTTTAAAAAAAAACAACAACAACAACCCTGCAAATAATTATTTGTATATATGGGCTATACATGTGTCACAATCTGTCATCTAGCCCAAAATGTTATGATTGGACAGTCCTTTCCTATCCTAGTTTCAAAATATCAACGAGAGTATGATGGATTGCGTACAGTAAAGTTCCGGCGTAATGCCCAATTTATTATGTACCGAATTTTAGACTGCCATACTCCCACATTTGATTTATCTTCTGGTTGTTATGATGGTGGCTTCTTTCTCTTTTTTTAGTAGTGCAAAAATATATAGCAACAGTGCCCACAGGCTCAGCTCATTATCAGGGCTAGTCATAGTACAGACACATTATTAGAGACAGCTCCTGCCCCAAAGGGCTAGTATTCACCATGCTATCCCCAGTGTCTGTCATAAGTAGACTGGTTTTACCACTATATATTCCCAGGCTTCCAATTTACATTTCTCATCCTTCTTTATTTCTATTGCATTGTGCCTGTGTGTTCTGCAGAATTTCCCACCTTACTTGCCACAACAAGTGTCTGCTTGCATATATTCCAATTACTGTACCTTTTATTTTATATGGGGCAGCCAGTGCTCAAATTAAAGCTTTGTATCTGCTTGTCGGTTTACATTTTTATACAAAATTGCCAAAGATTTCTGAGCCCCCTTTAAAAATGTATTTCACTGTTCTAAAAAGATACACAATGTCATCACTCTGCATACAGAAAAGCAGCAGCCAAGGAACTGACAGTAGCAATGGAACAGCCTGAGGTTTCGAAAACCAGAATGTGAAGAAGAATGTGAAACAAAAAAGACGAGAATTATACATTCTGTGATGAACACGGAAATGCAAATTCAATTGAACTTTAGAAAACAAGGTAAAGAAACAAGGTAAAAATTAAGAGTTAGTGTCTCTCTTTATGAAACACAATTCTACCTTATATACAGGAAGGGAAGTCTGTCTTTCCAATGAAAGGCCCAAGCGTACACACCTGAACCCAAGGTTATATTTGACTGTAGCACAGTCCTCTCAGAGGTCTTTGGCACTTATACAAAAGCTTTGCAATGCTAAGGAAGAAGCATGGTGTTGAACTACTTAACAGAAAGTTAGGGTTGCCATATTTGGAAGAGCAAGAAAGAGGACGCATTTGCCGACGTCTTCTTTTAACTACAGATTGCTATACGACTCTCTATAGAAGCTGTGATATATTGCTAGTAGCAATGTTCTTAACTTTCAACAAAATAATAATAATAATAATAATAATAATAATAATAATAATAATAATAATGTGCATACATTTCTTACATGAATAAAGCTTGGAAACACAGAACTGTAAGGCATCCGACATATTCAGCCTCAGGAAAATGGCCTGGAAACACAAACCTGAGTTGCTGGGCATATCACGCCCAGCAGCCTGTACTGACAGCCAGCCAGATGCCTATGGGCAGCTCACAAACTGAGCCCAGCTCAATAGCACTCTCTCCACCAAGGCAAAAGGGAGCCTTACCCAACACTTACCTACCTGGGAGCAAGCTCCACAGAACACAGTGGCACTTCCTGAGTAACCATGAGCAGAATTGCACTGAAAGGCTCTTGCACATCTACTCAAAAGCAGGCTTCATTGACTTCAGTGGAACTTGCTGCAGGGGGACTGACTGCCCAGCGCAGTGAGCAGAAAAAAATGCAGCGTTAAAGGACTTGGGGTGGGGTGGGTAGGAGTTTTCCCACTTCACCATAAGGCCTGTCAGAAGGGCCGCCAAAACCCTGCCTCCTCTTTCTTTCTGCCGCCTCAGCCAGAGTCCCGTTCCTTCCTGTACTCATGCCACCCGCCTTCTCCTTCTTTGCCTGCAGATGTCACAACGTCGGCGGCCAGTGATGGCAGAGCGCCTGGCTGAGGCTGCGACACCGTTCCTGGGGGGAGATGGCGGCAACGGTGGAATCTGTGAGGAGCAGCCACTGCTCCCACTGCCCTGCCACTTGCCTTGCCAACTTCACCAGCAGCTGAGTGGCTGCCTTAGGTGCTCAAGTAGCACCTGAAACAAACCGAGCAAGCGCCGCCCTGCCACCTGCCCTGGCTCCTTGGCTGCCACTCACCTGGGTGCTCTCCTTCAGGTTGTAGCATGTGATCCAGGTCAAAGCCGATCACTTTGCTGACGCCCAGGGAGGAGGGCAGCGCCATGGTAGAGGAAGAGCACAAGAAGCAGCAGTTGCGGCCGCGTCTGCCTTCCACCACTCCACGAAGGAAAGCCGCCACCCTGCTCTGGAGGTGCCTTCCTGCGGGAACCAAGCCGACTCATACCACCAGCTGCTGGTGTCCCAAATAAGTGGTACCACCCCACCCCCTGGACATTTTGCAATATTTTAAAAATCCGCCCAGACAGAAATTTTAAACCTGAAAAAGAGGACTTGTTTGGGAAAAACCAGACATATGGCAACCCTAGTTAATGATGGCCCTTGTGGTCTCTTCCAACTCTATGATTCTATGACTGTTGAAGAAAAGTTTTATGTGAACAATCTATTAGCTGATAAAATGTGAATGGCCCCTTTGTTACAGGGGCAGCTGTGGGTGGGTGTGGATACGAATAGTTACAAAAGCTGTTGAGACGCAGAACAAGCAGATAGGAGGAGATGCAGAAGGTTGGACAATCCAGTAGACTGGTGGGCCTTCAGCTAGCATTTCAATAGGAACCCAATGACATTTAGAATCAGGCTAGACAAGATGCAGGAGATCTGTGGGATGTCCTTTGGTGTGTGTGTTTTTGTGTTTCAAGATTGAATTAGTCATAGGAGAACTGGATCAATGCCTCAGCTTTGTAGGGAAGGAAAGGTTATCAGCAGCCATTTGTTCCACAGGGGAAAGCATACAAGTACCATGCATACCTGTTCACAGATTTTCTGCACCATAAATAGGTTTGGCCCTTAGAAAGAGTCCTAAGGCAAAACATGCTTATGAAAAACATAACAGTAATTATAATCTTTACTTGCGATGTTATTATTTCAAATGGGGTGGACAAGCCTGTTTTATTTTCGACTTGTTTAAAACACTAGGGATTCATGAGCTCACCTAGATCCTGACAGGAATTAACTTTCACATGATGGGAATTGAAAAGTGAGGCAAATGAAGGAAGAAGCAGGAAAACAAGTATATCAAACACCTAGGCAAGCTTGAAAATGGGGTAAAGTAAAAGAGAGAATCTTCTCAACAGAACAGCTGAGAATCCTTTACCTTTAAACTATTAGAAATTTCATTCTGATACCCTGCTGGCATTATGAAGGCAAAGAAAAAAATAAAATATGGGTGGAAAGAAATTGGTTTCTTTCCTGAAGACTTTAATTTTCTCTCTGAAAGAATAATTGAAAAAACTGGGGAACAGTGAAACCCCTTCATTTGCAATATTTTTTCTTTTGGAATGTGCAGGACGAAGATTTTCATATGAGATATTTTAAACAGTGGGTTTTTTTGTTATCATTTGTTATTATAGTATGTATTTGTGTTTTTATTCTGTAAACCTCCCTCCTTAACCATGGTTTGGGCACCTGTCTTGCCCCAAAGCCACAGAGCTGTGAGGAAAGAGTGGCTAGAAACTAAATCCACTTAGAAGGCTGAGTGGCTCTTGCTGGCACTTCTTCTGAAGTTGACCAGTCATCAAAACTCTGCCCATCAACAAGCATTATTGCCTGCCCTCTCCTCTATGAAAAGCACTTTCTAGCTTTATTTTGAAGCTCCTGTGTTGCAAGGTGAAGGAAATTTAAAGGGATCACTGTCCACTCTGTTCAGGCTTCATCTAGAAAGGAGCAATAGGAAAGCAGCAACACACAATTAAAAGGTGCCCAGCAAGTAGTAAACTAAGGTTATTTTTAATAGAATTGCAAAAGCTGCTTTGGGGCTGTTCTGGAGTGCATTCTGGACTCAATAGCACACCAATATGTGCAAGATCCCTATCAGGGCTACAACGCACTACTGTGCTGCCACCCCCAATCTATTGAACCACTATAGCAGGAGCCTCCAACTCTTATTAATTTCCCTGGTAATTCCACAGAGAAACAGACACAGAGAGGAAAATATACTCCTTAGGAAAGCTGTCACTTATCCACATGGGCTTAACATGTAATCCTTAACCTACCTTGATGCCACTGCACTCCTCACTGGTTCTCCCTAGCCATTAATGGCTTCCACTGCACTTGAGTAATGTGACTGTAGAAAAACTGTTTTTAACATCGGGGCAGGGGGAATAAAAGAAGGCCAAATATCACATTTTGGATCTTGGTTGGGAAATTTCTACTCTAGCAGAGTGCAAGGAAGATAGCATGAGAGGTGAGGGGCTGGTAGGGGGCAGACAGAAAAGCCATGCTCTGATGTAATAAAGAAAGGCTTGCTTGATTGTCTATAGGATGACTCAAACAATAATTTATTACTCAAACAATGGCTGACGTGTATAAATGTGAGCAGTGTGTGTTTAGCACAGTACAGCCTCAGATGCCACTCTGTCAGTAACCACAAACCTATCTACCCCCAGAATTCAAGTATGCTTTGGGAGGAATCTTTAGCCCAACGACACCGTAACACAATAGATTACACTGAGGTGTGTTCCGATATCCTCAAGTGCTATATTATGAGTCATAGAATCATAGAATCTTAGAGTTGGAAGAGACCACAAGGGCCATCCAGTCCAACCCCCTGCCAAGCAGGAAACACCATCAAAGCATTCCTGACAGATGGCTGTCAAGTCTCCGCTTAAAGACCTCCAAAGAAGGAGACTCCACCACACTCCTTGGCAGCAAATTCCACTGTCGAACAGCTCTTACTGTCAAGGAAGTTTTTCCTAATGTTTAGGTGGAATCTTCTTTCTTGTAGTTTGAATCCATTGCTCAGTGTCCGCTTCTCTGGAGCAACAGGACACAACCTTTCTCCCTCCTCTATATGACATCCTTTTATATATTTGAACATGGCTATCATATCACCCCTTAACCTTCTCTTCTCCAGGCTAAACAGTGCAAAGCATTACAATGCAAAGTCAATGCAAAGCATTACAAGCTCCTACTTCTCCATAAACCACTGTGAACATAGTTACAAGGCTACTGAGTATCACTCAAAGGTTACATCCTATGGTCCTATGTGGTACTTCAGGCCTGGCGTCTGAATGCAGCCATCCAGGTCTCTCTCCCTAGGTCACACCCCTCACTTGCCTTGCTTTGCACCCCAAGTGTTAATGCCTCTTCCTTCCCTGGATAGAGAATAGGGAAGGAGGTGGTGCAGAAACTAGTCTACCCTACAAATGCAAAATTTACATTCATTGCTCCACCCACTTTTGCCTCTGTTCTGCCCTTTGGTGCCACATGGCCCTTGGAAGGCTACACAGGGGGAATGTGGGCCTTGTGCAAAAGGTTTTCCCATCCCTGTCCAATGGGATTGTGAATTTCACTTCCATTCCTGGTTCCCTCTTCTAATTAAGTAAAATGGTTTGTAGTTCTGTTGAATGCTGTGCAATTTCCTCACCCTAGATATTCCATGTCAGCACTAGGTACTAGTACATATTATTTCCATCAAAAATATGACGCAATTGGAGAAGCTATGCTGCTGCAACATAACTGCCCCACCTCATGTGGGCAGAACAAATCACTAATAAGAGTTTGCCAACATCTTCAAAAACAGCAAGGTAGTTTTACTGCCTAACCTTGACACATACCTCCATAAATATTTAATATTTCCCAAATATCTATGATTGAAAAGAGCTGCTGAAATCAGACCCCAGAAGCCTACAGTCACTGTGGAAAAGCTTGACCATTTATATCCATAGACAGAACAAACAAAAATCAAAAGTTTTCACTCACGTTTAAGATACAGGTAGGTAGCCATGTTGGTCTACCATAGTCAAAACAAAATAAAAAATAATAAAATCCTTCCAGTAGCACCTTAGAGATCAACTTAGTTTGTTCTTGGTATGAGCTTTCGTGTACTATCTGAAGAAGTGTGCATGCACATGAAAGCTCATACCAAGAACAAACTTAGTTGGTCTCTAAGGTGCTACTGGAAGGATGTTTTTATTTTTTTATCATGTTTAAGGTGTTATTTAAAATGTTGACCATAAAAAAATAGGGACTAGGTACTTGTTAAGTGATTTTTAAGAGCATGCAAAATGTAAGTACAGTGTCTTTTTAAGGGTGGTCACTGTGTAATGTAAGATAAAGCATATTAATATTCAAGATGTTGCTGTTATTCCAATTCTTATACAGATCATCAGCTTTGTTTTGTAGAAGTTGAAGTGTGGAAAGTTGTCAGATAGGTGCCTTAGGACAAAGGATGAGAGAAGAATCAGAAAAATGTGGAGGAAGTTTAACTATAGGATGGAACACAAAGTAAGGTAAAACAAGATTTTTAAAAGTCTTCAGAAACAAAAATGGCAGTGGGGAGGGGAACAAGTTAAAGGGATTTCCCAGATGCCAACTTCCCTAGCAACTGTAGCCATAAATACAGCATGTTATGTCATGTAAAGGTACCCATCATAATAGGTGTTTAGAACCCCATTGCCCTTGTGCTGGACATTCTCTGGCTAGGACCAGCAAAAAATCTGCATCAAGATCGGCACAGTTGTCACCTAGTGTGTGTGTGTCGCATGCTGCTATGCTAACACGCCAGCGTGCAAATCATCCACAAAAGTACTACATTACTGGAGAAACATATATCTGAAATGCCTTAACAGATTAGAAGACTGCAACCACAAAAAATGTTCACATAAAATAAATCACATATTTCTCTTTCTAGCAGTATATTTTAACTAATGCTTAGCTGGGAGCAGGTGTAAACTTTTCACAGAAGTGTTCATTTCATTTTGTGTGTATGCGCTTGATGTTATATCCAAATTGGAAAACTATGGTCCATTTTAGGGCTGCAATCAAGGATAACTAACCAGTTTCAAACCACGGTTTATAATCCTGGTTTGGAGGGCTAACACAAACTGTAATTTACCGGGTGTAATGACAAACTATGGAAATAATCCAACTGAGGCACACAATGGGAGGAGATGAGAGTGCATGAGTCTGAGGTCTCGGTTTGGTGATATAAGGAACTGACCCTGAGTACTTGTGGGTCCACTGTGATTGAAGAATAGGCAAGCTATTTACTGACATGCACTCCTTGTGCACTTACTATGGGGAAATTGCTTTCTCAACTACTGAATAAAATAACCTTTCAGAATGCAAAGCAGAAGATTTGCTTTCCCCTGGCAGATAGCCATATATATGCAACTCATTGAGTGGCCCTATTCACTACTGCAGCTGCCAAAATTAGAAATAATTTTGTGGAGGCAAATATGATTAAGTGTCAAAGTTATTTTGGAACGAAATAAAAGATTAAAAAGACCCTTTATAAGTTACTATTCCCCAAGAAAATGCAGTTTGTCTTAAGACGTCTCTTATGTTTTGGATGCAAATTCATTCAGGATATGACACACATCTAGTTATTTTATACATTTTAAAAGTCACGACTTTGGTTTGGATGATAAAAGGAACACTATTACTTCAACCATGAATGTTTTAGAATGTGCATCTTAGTGCACTTTGTGTGACACAAAGATGGGAGTACAGGTTAATGCAAATCTTTTAACTGCAAAAAACATATTTGTCCTTTTAATGTGTTCTGTGCCAGCTGCTAGCTAGTTAAGGAGGGTGCAAATTCCATTGTATGCAAGTATACTACTACAGCCACAGAGCCCCCTAGTGGGATTCTGAGATTCATTCAGAGCCACTGCAGCAGGTTAGAAAGTCTTTCTGACCAATGAAAATGAGTTTGATTAGCATGAAGGTGATTTTATTAGTAAGTTTTATACCTTATTTCTAGTGGGGCTCATAACTCATAATGCTCACCTATTCTGAAGCTTACCAACTACTAACCAATTGATATAGAAAACTTTGTTTCGGTCACTGTGTAGCATAAAGTTTTATTGGAGAAGAAATGATCTGAAAAACTTGAAAGAAATAAGAAACCAAAACATCACCATTCAGGGGAAGGATAGTTGGATTGCAGAAGCTGGGGGACGTATTTGGAGAGAGCAAGAATATGCACAGGAGACAACTAGGAAGCAGTCAAGATACGCTCTGAATTTGTTTTGGAGGGTGGGAACCAGAACAAAAGTTCTTATTTCCTTAAAGAGGGAAAAGAGGCAGTAGGCCATAGTCACATGATGTGAATGTATTCATTCAGGGTTAAGATTTAGATATTCAGTAGACACAGCAGCATCAATTAATGAAGTTTTTATTCCCTAGATTGTACTAATTTGGGCTGGTGTTAAGGGGCTTCATATATGAATGCTCCCTCATTTACAAAACTCATTGCACAAACAAAACTTGCATGGTAGGAAACAGAATTCACTCTATCCTTCTATCAGACACATTTTTAGGTGGCTCATAAATTAAAAATGATATAGCAACAAATTTATAAATAAATACATGTTGCAGTCAACAAGGCACAAAAGGACAGGAAAATAGGAGCAGAATTATTCATATTTTAAAAAGTAAAAGGGAAAGAAAATCATCTCATCATTCCACAACGAAGAAAAGGGATTTCCCTTGATATTGGCATAATTAGAATTCCAATAATATCTAAGCAATTTCTGCCTCTCTTCAAAATAGGTTAATCTTTCAATGTCCTTCTTTAATTAGTATATTGCTTGTTAACAGGATCACAGTAGCTAAAGCTTCAATCCAAAGCACACTTACTGGAGAATAAACGCCAATGAACTCAGTGGCACTTACCTATGAATAAATATGCTTAGGATTGCTCTGCATGCCCCATTATTCCAGTGAGGGTGTTCTACTATTTTTCTAATATCTGGTGGCTAATCTGGCTGCCACTAACATAAAGAACAAGTGGATTTTTGGCCTCTGAAACTATTCTTTTCAAAAACGTAATGAGATAACTTTTAGGGTCAAGCACCAATTTAATCAGAAGGGTTTTATTTATCAGATACTTTAATTCTAACCAGAACTTTCTAGCTCTTCTTCAGATTCACCAACAAGGAATGAAGTCTTTTCTTGGTAACATTTTAAAATCTTCCTTTTCTTGGTGATGTTTCCATGGTTCATAATAATTATTTCTGTATCTTAGACATAAAAAAAAAATCTGAGGGAAAAGAAGCAGCACTCAGGCACCTGTCCACGGGTTCCAAGTCTGAACCTTTTATCATTACAGAGGGATAGGAAACTGCCTTATACCCAGACAGAATATTTGTCTATCTAGTCCCTGGCTCTCCAGGATCTGTTTTTCAAGTTTTTGACATTCAGGGTCAACCTGAGACATTTTTTTGCTGGAGCAGCAAATGGCACCCACCACTCCAAGTCAAGGAATATGCAATAAAGTTGGTTTTAATGGGGTACAGTGGTACCTCAGGTTACAGACGCTTCAGGTTACAGACTCCGCTAACCCAGAAATAATGCTTCAGGTTAAGAACTTTGCTTCAGGATAAGAACAGAAATTGTGCTCTGGCGGCGCAGCGGCAGTGGGAGGCCCCATTAGGTAAAGTGGTGCTTCAGGTTAAGAACAGTTTCAGGTTAAGAACAGACCTCCAGAACGAATTAAGTTCTTAACCTGTGTATTTTATTTCCATAGGATCCATAAACCACAGTACTATGCCACCTGCCTCCTTTTCCCAGAGAGTTGAAGACATAGGCTCTTCAAACACAAAGAAATAAGGCAGGAGTAGAGGGAACTATTTTCCATAAGCCTTAATGGTTCTGGTGTGCACATGTGATATGTAAATGAGGTCAATATATCTTAGGGCTTACACATACAAACACACACACACACACACACACCCTTTCTATGTTTACTCATAACTAAGTGACACTGATTTCACTGGAAAATGCTATCGTTGTTGTAATTCCCATAGGCATCTAGTTGATCACTGTGGGAAACAAGTTGTTCTTCATACCATATATAGTTTTGCCATGGGGCTAGCTAGTTCTGAGTCTTCTGGAAATCAAGTGGTAAAATGGAATGAATGCACACAGTTAATTAACACCTGGAATTCAAGGAAATATATATTCACCTTCTGTGGATAATGACAGTTAATTCCAAATCTAAAGCATACCCTCAAAATCATGAAAGCATTTTGCATGGGCAATTTAAAGCTACCGTGCAAATCTGAGGAACTGTGTAGGAAAGCATTTAATAATGTATCAGATGTATTTCATGGTGGACCAAAGGTCCTAATGAACACCAACAACTCTAATTGACAACCAATAATAAACTAGTGGAGATAGCAAAAGTAAAAGTCCAAGCACAGAATATATCAAAATATGAAAATAAAGAAAACAGATGCCTAAGGTCAAGCACTCAATTGAATATATATTCTGGCAGGCTGTTTTAATCAAGAGGACTTCATATCCCAGAAAAAAGCAGTATGAAATATGAAACTGTAATTCACAACTCATGCATAGACCAATACTTCATCATCACTATACAAATTATGGTTGTTATACATTTATAATAGTATTCATATTAAAAATACATTTTAGTAGTTTGTAAAGAAATGACAGCAGTGGGCACATATATAAATGATTAACTAGGTGATCCTTCATAATTCAAAATGTTTAGGTTTTATTCCTGAATATGTGAATTACAACATCATCTAAACCTAAAAAAGTCAATTGCTGTGAAATACACTGAAAGCACAACCTCATTCCAAGTGCTATATTTAGACATCACTTGCAAACCTGAGGTTCAGATGAGCTGCCTTTTCAAAGCATGGTTTCATCATGCTTTGTTGGCTCTCTCTCTCTTTTTTACTGCTCCCTCCCTATGTAAGAATTTAATTCAAGGGGGGTGGTTCACTTTTATAGGAATTCTCAAGAGTAATCAGTAAGTATGCACAACATGTTAAACACTCTTAACATCACAAATCTAGATCTGCCATTCAACACAAACTCAAGATACCCAGGATCTTCAAAGAATGCTTCATAATGGAATTCTGTTGTCAAACGTATCTCCTATCCCCAACCTAGCAAAACCGACAACAGAAACTAAGCACTGAGACCTATATAAACTTACAAAAGACACTTTTCATTCTACCACCTAAGCTCCTGGTCCATATATACTGAAAAGTTATTGCTAGTCTTCTGATATTACAGTGAGTGGTGTTACCAGATCTCCTAGCGTGTCCTGTACAAACATGCATGTGAGCATGTATCCTACATGTGTATACACAGAAAGTTGTAATTTGAGGAATTAGCAAATAATTGCTTGGGATCTTTACTAGAGACAACTGTGTGCATAAAGGCAGGATCACATGGGCTATGAATACATTGCTTACAATGTTCCTGTATAACTTATCACTGAGCAATAAGAACCAAATATGGTGGTGTTTGCTCAACAATGACCACACCAGTGTTACAATTGTGATGTTTATTTACAAATGAATAATGGCACTTTGAAGTCAGGTCATGCCAACAAGGAACAACAATGGCTTTTGCAGCTTGAAATGCCACAATATGAAACTCAACCAGCTGTGTGGAAACAGTATATATATTTGCTTAATGGACAATGGTGAAAATCTACCTTGGTGGCAACATGAGGAAAGACTTCTTTTACAGCATAGTTTCCTAACCCACCACCAGAATATAACCTTTAGAATGTGATTAGTTCTACTACTTTTTCATCAGAAACTGGCAATAGAGAAGTGTATTATATTATTACAGTGCCTGCAAATGTAATGGTTTAAGGTTGCTAAGCAACTCTTTAGCAGTAAAGGCCTTGGTATCTATGATCTCTCAAGAGTCTCAAATTTCATTAAAACATGCTTGTAACTATTATACAAAAATCTTGGGTGGAGTTTACATACAAATAAGGCTTCTTGACACTAGCAATGTGATTTTAAAAAACTGCTGTGGCATTAATACTATCAACAGTGTTTGCAATAAAAACATAGGGTTCACAACTTGTTTCTTATATGCATAAATGTACCTTAGTCTTAAGCTAGATTTTTATTTCTGAAGCAAGCTTTAGGAAGAAAATAAACAGAACTTGGGAGGGCTGTGATCAGTAAAGCAGATTCCAACTAAACATCAGGAAGAACTTTCTGACAGTAAGAGCTGTTTGACGGTGGAACAGATTCCTATGAGAGGTGGCAGACTCTCCTTTCTTGGAAGTTTTTAAGCAGAGGCTGGATGGCCCATCTGTCATGTATAATCTAGTTGGAATTCCTTCATTGCAGGGGACTGGACTAGATGACCCTCGGGGTGCCTTCCAACTCTACAATTCTATGATCCAATCCAATATGATTCAATCTTGGCTTGACTGCCAATTACAGTAGTTTCCGGGCCCAATTCACAGTGCTGGTGTTGACCTATAAAGCCTTACATGGCTCAGTACCGCAATACCTTAAGGACCACCTCTCCCAATCTGAACCAACCTGGACCCTGCACTTGTCATCCAAAGGGTTAACACGAGAACGGGTCTTTTCTGTGGTGGCTCCCCATCTGTGGAATGCTCTCCCCAGAGTGGGTTGTCTGGCATCTTCATTACATATCTTTAGGTGCCTGGCAAAAACATTCCTCTTTGTCCAGACCAATGTCCAGAGCAGAATTTTATCGGTTGTGGGATGTTATACTTGGGCCTTGTCCATCTGTGTATATTCGAAGTCTTTCAAATAAGGTTAGTGGTCTTGTGGCTGCCGTACTGGTAGTTGGGTTAGCCAAAAAAGTGTGGATTTGGCTGAGCAGCAGCCAATGGGTTTCTATTTAATTATTATTTTTCTGCCACTTTTGTATCTGGTTGAGTGGGATTGGGAGTGATTGGAATAGAAACAATTCTCCCTACAGCCCTTCAGTTGAATATAACGTTCAGTGTAACTTTGCCATGTGCATTCCATATGAATCTCTGAGTGGTGCAAGACTCCAGGGGTTGCAGGCACTTACCCAGGGTTCTGTTTCCTTAGAATCAGGAACAGTAGATAATATGATGTCTTTATGATGTATGCTTTATTTACACTTATATACAACCTAAGCCTACAATGTAGGGGCTCACAGCATCAACACCCCAAAAAGGGTATTGCTTCTTCTATAGTCACAGCCTTGGATTCAAACAGAAATCAAGCATGTCTCTCCCGCTCAGGCTTCTTTCTACTGTACTGCAGTCTGCTTCTTCTAGCCCAGCTCTCCCACACAACTCAACTTTGGCTTTTTCCCTTCTAACTACTAACCAGTTGAGGGTCCCACCCATTTGTCTCCTGGCACAGAGCCACCTCAGGACCTAAATTTAGGGGACCATTACCAAGAAGTTGGCCTGGCTACTTCAATCCTCCATTGGAGAGGGACTTCCAGTGAAGCGCCATTCATGATGGTCGGGAGTCTTCTCGGCTCCGAGAGACTCTGGCGAATTTGGGCAAGGGGGTTGCTGTACCCGCGCTACAGACCCCGAAAACCTCCATTGGATTTGAACCCTTGCTGGATCCAGGAATTAGAAGGATTTCAAGCATACAGCCTAATATGTGTCCCCACCCCCTGCCACAACTTACAACAATACTATTGTGTTGAAGAAAAGTCTCATGACACTTACAACAAGAAACCTTAACAGACTGTATTCACAAACTATCCCATTTTACCCTCCCAGACAGATTAGCAATAGTAAAAATGATGATCCTACCAAACTGCTGTATCTACTCTATAGTTGCACAGCTCCAGAGTATAAATGCCAGCCAATGAATTATGGTTCTTTCTCATGGGTTTTGCATCTGTACTATTCACACACTCAGATGCAGTTCTCACAAACCATGCAAATGCTGCTGTCTTTCTGTCTTCAATAAAACCAAGATGACAAATTCAGAGAGCAGATATCCCTATTAGGGCAGAATACTCTTCCTTGGTTGCTATTGTTAAGGAAGAGCTAATTACCTGAAAATACAGCTAAAGGATCTTCCCATGAGACTTCAAGGTGAGAAGTATGATAAGCAGTGTGCATATCATGTGAATTGCCATGTATTCCTGTTCAATCTATTTCCAAGAAACTAATTTGCCACTTAAGCAGGAGAAGTGTGAGAGGAATGAAAAGTCATTATATGCCAGCAGGTTCCCATTCACTAACAAGTGATAGTGTGTTTTTTGTTGATAATTAATGCATCTTATAACCACTCTACCATTAGTGCTTTTCTTTCTTGATGAGAACAATCAATAATCTGTAGTTCTGCAATGCAACAGAGTTACTAAAAAGATGGGAAACAAAGTGTTTCACAGTGCAGAATAGAGAAATGTCTATGACCTACTCAAGGAAAAGTAATTCTCATGCTCATTTTTGCCATGGAAAGGCATGTTCATGTTTTAAAAGCCAGTTTCTGACATGTCTTACTCATGCAGACTAAAAGCTAAGGTGCAATTTAACCGATGAAACTCTTTCCTCATTAGTTGAATCTTGTTTAAATACATCTCCTGACTATCAGGTTTCTCCTCAAGTAACTATGGCCCAGTGTACACATCACAATGATTGTTTTTGTGTGGCACTTCTCCCACATTCTTGCCACTGCACCATTGATGAAATAAGTCAGAGTCCAGCTTGTTGTGCCTCTGGGCTCATGGCTACTTCCCCCAAATAAGCCAGGAATGCCATGTCCAGAACATACATTGGTGTTTGGAGGAAACATACCATTTAACATTGGACAACAGAATGTAAAACTCCGACTTGCTTCATCAATGGCACAGCAGAAGCAGTGGGAGAAGCACTGCAGAAACTTTTGGGTAGCTTGCATCAGTATGTTGATCATTCACATTAAACCATAGCTTATTTTAAATATAATATGATGCCTAAACCAGTGTTTTTCAACCACGGTTCCGCGGCACACTAGTGTGCCGCGAGATGTTGCCTGGTGTGCCGTGTGAAAAATGGAAAAATTACTTTATATATAGTCAATATAGGCACAGAGTTAAATTTTTTAACATTTTCTAATGGTGGTGTGCCTCGTGATTTTTTTCATGAAACAAGTGTGCCTTTGCCCAAAAAAGGTTGAAAAACACTGGCCTAAACCACATTTATTTTAAAGTCATATTTTCTATCCTGATTTATTTGCATTGGATCAGATTGTTATAGGATTGTGATCTTTGCTGTTTCTATGGCTTGTAATCTGCCTTGTGTATAGCAATACCAAAGGTAGTATACAAATTAAAGTGAAAGGAAAAAATCAAATGAAAAGGTTGTTATTCACCATAGTTAAGGAGCCACATCTTGCCTGAGATGTACAAGCAAATCCTGGTTTGGTTTAGAGCAGCTTGTCAATGGTTTGTGGATCTAAACATAATAGCAAACCAAAGCACAAATTGTTGTGTGCAAACCTGTTTCAAACCATGGTTTTAGAACCTTAAACTATGATTTCTGGGCTCAGATTCAGATATTAAAACAAGCTATGTTCTCATGCTGTGTCTGAATCTAGCCCATTTCTAGTATTTTCTCCCTAAAAGGACCCACCAGAGCACAATTTTTTACAGTTTCAGAAGTCACATAAAGGTGATGATGTCCACATAAGCATTTGAGAATCTACACTAGTTTTATGTTAAACTTATTTCATTATTTTGTGACAGTATATTTTAAGCTATTTATATTGTTTTCGTTAACCAACTTGTGCCTCTTAAATTACAAAGTAAGCCTTGGTATCAAATAGTTATACTTCTATAAGCAGAAAAATCACTTCCTAAAAATCTACATTTAAAGAAATATTTACTTTACTAGTGGTTTAAGCCCATTAAAATAATGGGCACTAGAGTGGTGGAGGCCTCGTCATTCTCCCTTTCTCCGAATAGGTACGGGGGCTGTGCCAGCGCTGCGGGAGCCGGGAGAGCAGGTACCGCTCGCGGGATAAGGGAAGACCGCCCGGTTTGTTTGTTTTTTGCTCTTGCGCCGCTCCCCGCCCCCAAGCTCCTCAACCGCCCTCTGGCTGGCCGTGCCGCTCCCAGGCCGCTAGTCCTCGGGGCCCCGAGTCAGACGGTGGCTGCAGCAGCTGCGGGAGCGCGGCGTCCCTCCTCGTCCTCCGGAGCATCGGCGCTCTGCGGGGCGGGCTGCTCTGGGCCGCTCCTGGGCCACTAGGCCTCGGGGCTCTGGTTTCAGCGGCGAGAGCGGCAGCGTGGCCTCCCTTCTCGGCCTCCCCTCCTCCTCTGGAGCGCCGGCGTTCCATTTCAACCACCGCTTCAACTGCTGCCGCTGCTCCCGGCCCGATTGTCTCTCTGCTCCAATCCCTGTGTCCGTGGGGCACATGCTCAGTAGCGCAAACCCAGAGACACAGGGACTGGACGCAGAGACACTTGCGTTTTATATATATAGATTTGTACCCCTTAGTTTGCAGATTAGGTAATGGGCATTAGACATACTTCATGAAAATTGTAGATGTGAAGTAGGTGACTTACCAGTCTTTTAATGATTCTCAGCAGAAGCTTCTGATCTTTCACTTCCTTTTTGAACTGTAGTACTTCAGCAAAGCTGTCCATATTTTCTGGAGCCATACTATCCATGTTGGCTCCACCATAGAGTTGCACTAACAAAGACAGGCACTGTGATGCATTCACATATATTTCATTGTCGTCACTTGGAAGCTAAAAATGAACATAGTAAATGAAATGCAAACTTTGCTGAAGTCAGAATCCTTGGTTTCAGATGAAGTAGTAGAATTCACTTTATAACTTTAAACAATTTCTGCTTACCCTAATTTTACTTTAATAAAGTGGCAATTATAATGCAGTGTTTTAGAGCCCAATTATTTTACAAATATTTACTACTTGTTTCATAACATAGATATGAATACACATGGAACGCTTCCAATTGCTTAATCACATACCCTGTCCATCCCCTTCCTTCTGAGTTGAACTTCTTTGATTAAATTTTGTATCACCACGGGCATTAGCCACAGTTAAGGCTAAGGGTTCCTTCATAAACATAATCTGAAAACTTTCATCACAATAGGGTGGTGTCCTTCCTCTGGACATGACAGGCTTTGCCTCCTCATCCAGGGAAAGGTGTCGTCCTACCTTCCAGATCCAACTGGCAGAGCCAAACAACCCCTCTGTCCCACTACCTGCACTTACTAAACTTATGAAACTGCATAGCAAACCAAACACACATGCATAATACAGGCAACGACTGATTAATGTGTGTCCGAATGACACGATATCGTGCATGGTGAACCAGGAAGTGACCTGAAACATATCACTAAAAGGGTGGAATACACTTATATTCCCTCCGCCAACACATGCAGGGGGCAAGAATGGAACCCCCGTGTGAGAAAACAAGTACATATACTATGAGACCTGCTGTCAGCAGTAAAGACACTCACACCCAGCCCTCGTGAGATTTGGTAGAAAGTGGCAGTCTCACTTGATCTAGTTTGTGTGAGACTTGCTGATGTTGCTGCTGCAGGAGAGCGCAACAGAACTAAGAAAAAAAAATGGCTGACCACTTTACAATGGTCACTCAGAGCTCTCCTTCTCTAATCCCACCAGGGGCCAAAATACAAAGGGAAGAAACAGGAGAATAATTGCTTTCCTTGAATACCCTCCCTGCCCTCACCCCAAAGAAAATTCCAACTGTAGGAGAGGACAGGGCACACAGACAACGTTGACATATCTTCTTTTAAGAGAAGACACACAAGGAAACTAACAAGTAAAGAAATGACAACACTCTCACAAAGTCTCAGTTTCCCCCCACCTTAGAGGCAAAAAGACCTATCCCAATGGAGGCAGGTAATATCTAGAGAGTAGGATGATTCCTCCCTCAGAAAGAGAAGGCAAAGCTTCAAGACCTTGCTTGTCACATCTGTACATAGAATATCATCCTACTGGTATGTATATAGACTGTTATCCAACACAATCAAGTTAATGTTCTCTCACTCTCAGGGCACTTCCAGACAGTTCTTTTATCCTTGTAAGGAAACTTGCCAATAGATAAGCTTAAAAGTTAACATGAGCCTAAGGAGGTTTCCTCTGAGTTCAACAGGATTCACTTTAGTGCAATCTTCTCCTCCCCCCCCCCATTGTGAGTTATTTGCGCTATGACACCACTTTATATTTTGTTTTAAAGGTTTACTGCTGTGCTAAACCTTTGCTCCTTTCCACAACAAAATCCACAGGAATGCCAGCATCAACAGGGAGTGTGTTATAAAGAGGTGAATTCACTTTGACATATTGCCAGGGCACCTTACTAGTGCTATAGCACAAGAAAAAGGGGAGCAAAAAGAAAAAAAGAATTCCACAAAGCATGTGTGTACAGCATCTGAACAAAATTAATAACATAGGAGCTATATTATTACAATAAAATAATTATAATTTTCCCTTATATACTGCACTGGAAATATATACTGTATATAGAAAGGGTCCCACAGCATGGTCTGTAGGTACATTTTGAAATAACCCCTTTGGGAAAAAACAGGTTTGGGACTGATTGATGCCTGGAAACCTCATTGATTTCTATAACAGAAAAAGAGCAGAACATACGTTGATGTAAATACAGAATGGGAGATAATTCTCCCCCCTGACTAAAATAGAAATTTAGTAATTATCATATGAACCTTTTGTTTTGCCCTCAGTTACACAGCATTCATGAATTGCAAACTCTTGCAAGAAAGGTGTATGACTACTTGAGCTGAAGCAGCAGTTTTTGCACGGATGGAGTTGCTAATGCATCTAATAGCCAGAGGGAAGTCTATTTCAGCACATTAATGAGGTTATGCACAAAGAGAGCTTATTAGAACAGATAGATGTTTGTTACATCAGAAACGTCACAACAGAACAAACTGTAACAGATGGGCTGCTGGAAGTTATGAGAATGATCATTCAACAAATATTAGGCAAAATGGAAAAGCAAATTTCCATCAGCATTATTAAATTTGTTAATTTTTTATTTCATCTCACTTATTAGAAGATACATAAGGTTGCACCCAATATTAGTCATACTCAGCATAGACACATTGAAATTAATTTCAATGGATCTACTCTGAATAGAACTTAGGTGGCTACAACCCATAAAGACTGAAATATCTTAACAATATTGTTTATTGACTTTCAAAGATCTCCCTCCTCTTAAAAAAAAACTTTATTAGCATCGCTTTCTCAAAAAATCTTTCTGAAATTATGCAATGTTCATACAAATTTATACTGGAGAACTGCATTCCAAGATTCAATTGTTATGCCTCCATATTTATTTAGAAAACATTCATATTTCATCCTTGATTTCCAGTTGTCTTTCTGTATTCAAAACACTACAAATGCATTACCTATTTCCTTTTATTTGGAAATGCATTACCTATTTCCTTTTTAAAAAAATTATTGGTGTGAGTACATGGGCACATGCATGTTTTAATCTTGTAGCTTTCTATTCTTCTGCATTTTTTCTCTTCCATGCAGCTCACGTACACGATGAAATGTTTTGCAAACTTGCCTGTCCCGATCCAAACTGGGTGTAGAGATATTCGCCCATTGCTAGTTACAACCATTACCCAAGGGGAGAGGAGAGTAATGCTCCTAACTCCAACATTAGTGGCCAACATACTTCCTGTGACTCTCACTCCATAAACTGTGCTCTGATCCAGCTACAATTGATGGTATTTGTTTTGTTTGTAGGATTCCCCGCCTTGTGTGCATTTTGATTTGATTTGTGGTTGAGAGTATGAATTAGAACACACATCTCCAACTGCACTGTAATGCTATATTGTGTGGGGATATTTAAACTGCAGTCAAACCAACAATTCATGTTTTTCTAGATAGGCATGTGATAGGAGCTGAAGCTCAGAGTTTTCCTCCTCTCACTGTGCCCTGACAGGAGGAGGGCATGGCTATATATTCTCCTACCTGCCCAGGCACACCATCTTATTCTTTCCATTTCTTTCTGCTCTGCTAGCAATGTGAGAACACCTGCTAAGTCTGAGCTCTATGCCTAGACTACATCTTAAGCTAGACTTAAGTATGTCTTTGTATCTGAATTACCATTTTAAACCTGCCTGAACAAAGCTGCTGTATCTGTTACTCCTCAACACATATATTCTAAGTAAAAGTTATTGCAAGACTATGTGTGATTATTGTTTTAAGGGGAAGAAAAGGGGGAAATACCAGAAGAATCCAGTGTGCCTTTAAGCATCCTGGGTTGCTTAAACTAAAAGGCTAAAACAAGCCTAAGCTGCCCTTTTAAGCTGCAAAGGGATGGCACTCTGTTGAACTCACAAACATAAGGAAGAAGGGATAATATCTAGCAAATATAGCCTCTCCTAGCATGTATTCATATCCCAACATATTAGATAGGGTTTTAAAAAAATAAAATAAAATAAAATTACATGACAATGTACATCAATTTAGTTACCACAGCTCTCTGCCTCCTATTCTTATCCTTCTCTCATGGCTGTTTCTCAGTTCTCTGTCTAATGTATCTTGCTTTTTTCATAGCCTTCTCTGCTAGAGCCCTGTTCATTGCCTCCCATCTTTTAATTCTATTTCATATTTGATTTCCCAACTCTAAGCCACCACACTACTCATTTCTAGCCATAAACTCCCCTGCTCAATTCCTAGGTCAACTTCCCATTCAACTTCCCAGCCAACAGTTTTTCTTCTTGCACAACATCCCTGTTTCTGCTCCCACTTCCTGAATTGTATGACATTCCAGGTGCTCCTAGACCTTGAGTGAGGTTTTTTCACAACCAAATTTCCCTCACTTAATCAAAACTGACCCGGTATGAAATGTAATGTAATAGTTATCTATAAATAATAGATAAAAGTTACTTATAAATAATTGAAGAATGTAAACAGTTGTGAATAAAAAGAATGGTTCAAATTAGTTATCTGACATAAGCGGGTACTGAAGAATGAGTATGGAAAATTAATAGTCTTATTAAACTTCAAAGGATCATTTTAAAATAAGTTAAATCATCATTGTTTTACGTTATTTAAAGCTAAAGCTAAAAAACCTTCAAGCATGCAGGCATAAATTTTGCACTGAAATATTTAATAATAAATTTTTATCTTTTAGTTTATTTTGGTTAGTTTTTTCCAGAAATGCATCAAGGACATTATTCTGTGCATTATTTAAAGAAACTGAGTTTTGCTAAGCTTAAAATAAGATTTTTAGTTTTAATACTTAGCATTTTAAAAAATAAACAAGTTAGTCTAGAAAAGAAGATATCCAACTTGTGGTTGACACAAAGTTTATTTTGTAAGTACCCATATCCATGTCAAGGTTTCCATAGGCTTGCGGTGTCCCTGGGCTTGTGTTAACTATGGATAATGACTAAACGGTTGGAGGTGCAGACAGCAATCAATCCTTTACCTCAAGTAAAGATAAAACTATTGATACATCTATATTGATCCTGAGAATGAAAGTTACAAGCTCAGGAAAAGATATGGATAAGGAGCAGTAAGGGCATTCTTCTTAGTTAGGGCCAAGAGAATGGGAGCAAATGGATAATACAAGAAAAGAAGAATATACATTTGAGGAAGATCTGAAGAGGGTAACTCAGGTGTGGAGGAAGCCTCCTTGCTACCCAGGGCGGCGAATGGAGGCACCCCCTGGGAGTGGGGCGCCATGACGTCAGGACAGAGTGTGCATGCGCGCTCCGTCGCCGGGCTGCTTATCCTGCTGCGACCTCGCGAGCTGCTGAGCGATCAGCGGCTTGTGGGGCTGCTGAGCGCAAGCGGCGGGCATAAGGCCATGCTGCTTTTCGTGCGTGGCAGCCCCACGAGCCGTCGATCGCTCAGCGGCTCACAAGGTCGCTGCAGGAGTGGCGGCCCGGCGATGGAGTGCGCATGTGCGAAATCTGGCGCATGCTCACTCCGTCACCGGGCCGCTGCTGCCGCTCCCGCAGCAACGGCCCACGAGCCACCGATCGCACACGGCAGCCCCATAGCGATGCTGGCGGGTGGGCCGAAGACGGGCCACAGGGAGGAGTGGCCTCGCTCCGCGGCTTGCTCGCAGGCCACCGAGCAGGCTGTGGGGCAGGGCTGCCTCGCTCTGCGGCTTGCTTGGGGCCCGCTGGCGGGGTGGGGCCGGCCAAGTGTTTTCCCCTCCCCTGGAATCCGGGGCGCCCCGCCCCCTACGCCCCGCCCTCACTACGCCACTGGGGTAACTTAATCTTGTTCCTCAGTATTGGCAATTTTTTAAAAGTGGAAATGTATTTTCTGGATTATTATTTTTTAACCATCCTGTAACCTGATCTGAACCTTTCACATGAAGGGGGTGATGATCTAAATAAACTATAATTCATTCCAATCATTCTAACTGAAAATAAGAAAGCTCTTACCAATGGAATAAGCAGGCTAATTAGATCCGTCAGGGGTTTGTTGATAAGCAGAAGGTCCTCAGCGGTTTGAGTGTCCCCTCCTGTGCCAGATTTCTGTGCCTTCATGAGAAAAAAGTATAATTAACAACAATATCAGAAAGAACACATTAAAAATATCACTACCACAGTCATTTCAGGATGAAGGGTTCCCTTGAAAAGCATAAATTTTTGAAAATAAATCTGTTTTTATTTGATTGGTATGTCCTTGAGTGAGTCAACTTTAGAAAGGGAAGAGTTGTTTGAGTATACATCACAAGTCTACTCCACAGTAACTTGGAACAGGGGTTTCATTGTGGCAGCCCCATTTGTGGAACAGCCTAGGACCTCCACACACACTGCCCAGGATTGCACCTCAGGGAGATCACTTTGGTGTTGCAAACGCAGAAATTTGACTTCACCCCTGGAGGTACACTCCATGTCTCTTGAGCCTGATGGATGTCAACAGTACTTATCTAGAAATGTACTATTTTTCTGTTTCTGACACATGCAAAATATGAGGGTTCAAACTGTCTTGGATAAAGGGACTGGTAAAAATCAAAGAACCCATTATGGGTACTTACTACTTAAGCCAGAAAGACTTAAGCTTCAATTAATTCCCATGTAATTAATTAACCATTGTCAGTGGAACTGTGTAGACATTCACTTATTAGACTAATCTATTCAATTTCATTTGTATACATAGTGGGGAATTCAACAAGAACAATAGAAAATATACGCAATGACCCTCATTCTACCAGAAAACAGATTCTATACCTGTAGTGTCAGGCGGACAATATTTGCAGTGTAGATCAGCATATGGTGCAAAATATCAAGCAAGGACAGAAGCAACGTATTTGCTGTCTTGATGTTGCTTTTATCATCTGCATCCAAGCAAAGAGCTGCAGTTTCTATTAGAAGATTACAGATGTGATGGACCAGACCTAAACAGACAAGCGTACAAAATCAATAAACACAGTATTTGCAAATAAAATTGGTATACAGAAGAAAAAGGATATTAACCAGAATAATGTGTTTTCATATGATCAATGATATTTACTGTCCCATTTTCCTTTATATAAAACTCAGGCTTTAAGGTGGGGGCAGGGGAAAAAGCAGCCTAGTATCAAATTGACAATTGAGAGAGTGGATTCTAACTAGGAAGTCATTCACACAGGAGTGACAACAGTAGGGCAGGGGGACTGTAAATAATCATATTCATCTGTGCAATTGTGATTGTAACATAAAAAGAGAAGAGAAGATGCATTGGTTTATAGCTGAGAGCTGAATGCATGCACCTGAAATGAGTAGGGCAGGATAGGATCATCACTTTTTGAATTTTAAAAGACACTCTATTATTTGATACCCATGAACTCCTAGTTTTCAGTGGCCTGGTAACAAATTTGATTCAATTTATTTTCAGATTAATATATTGATAAATATAAAAATAATACATAAGTTGTTGGCATAAGTTGTTGACATAAGACCCCTCCTTTCGTCTCATCACTTTGTCCTCTCACTTATTAAAAGAACTAACAGGGCTTTCTTAGGTAAAACTAAACTCCCACTTATCCCTTTAGCCTTTCTACAAACCTTTCTCTTTTTAAATAAAAGAGAGTCCCTTTCCAGCACCAACGTGGCCAGGTACCCTTTTAAACTCTAGGCCAAATATGAGACTATCCCTTGTGTCCACAGTATGAGGGGTTCAGCCACTAGAAATCCCCTCATGTAAAAACTCACCTCTGCCCTGAGGTAACTTTGTGACACCCTGGGTCTGTCTGCCTATTTCGCCCTCACAGTGCCCCTCAAAGACACACCCTCACAGTTCCACTCTTGAAGGAAATTTTGTCTTTTTAATGAGTGTCCACACAAATGAGTTATATGTACCTTTGCTGGAAAATAATACAGACGACTTTCTGACTGGCACTTAAAGATGGACATTTATTTGTTTAAGATGATAATGGTTGCATTAAGGTTTCTTTGCATACAAGCTTAGTTTCAGTGGTAATATCTTTGTTAATCATATAATCAACTACCTAACCTAAGCCTACTCTCACAGACCTTCTTTTCAACCACCCCACACTCCCTCTTCCAAGCACCCTCTCAACTGAAAAAAACAGCTGCCCATTCTCTTTAAACATTCAGCTGCCCCGCCCCTCGTGGAATGTTCCGTCAGTTCATTCTGGAGTCTGCGTTAACCCTTGATGGGCCAGGTTGAAAAGGATAGAACAAACAGTACACAAAAACGTCACACACGTTAAAACATCAAACATTAAAAACTTCCCTTCAGATGTCTTCTAAAAGTCATATATTTATTTATTGACATCTGATGGGAGAGCGTTCCATAGGATGGGCGCCACTACCAAGAAGGCCCTCTGCCTGCATACCCCCCTAATCTAGCCCAGCAAATGCTGAATCATTTGCAACAGCTGGCAGGTGAGCATTATTGAAGCTCAAGGTCAGGAGTGCCCAATGGGGTGACCTCCAGTTGTTGTCAAACCATAATCACCCCTGACCACCGGTTGTGCTTTCTAGGACCGATCGGAGTTGCAGTTCAGTAACATCTTGAGTTCCATGATCACAGCAGATGGTTACAGCAGCCACAAAATTAAAAGACGCCTGCTTCTTGGGAGAAAAGCAATGACAAACCTAGACAGGATCTTAAAAAGCAGGGACATCACCTTGCCAACAAAGGTCCATATAGTTAAAGCTATGGTTTTCCCAGTAGTAATGTATGGAAGTGAGAGCTGGACCATAAAGAAGACTGATTGCCAAAGAATTGATGCTTTTGAATCATGGTGCTGGAGGAGACTCTTGAGAGTCCCATGGACTGCAAAAAGATCAAACTTATCCATTCTTAAAGAAATCAGCCCTGAGAGCTCACTGGAAGGACAGATCCTGAAGTTGAGGCTCCAGTACTTTGGCCACCTCATGAGAAGAGAAGACTCCCTAGAAAAGCCCCTGATGTAGGGAAAGATGGAGGGCACAAGGAGAAGGGGACGATAGAGGATGAGATGGTTGGACAGTGTTCTCGAAGCGACTAGCATGAGTTTGGCCAAACTGCGGGAGGCAGTGAAAGATAGGCGTGCTTTGGTCCATGGGGTCACGAAGAGTCGGACACAACTGAACAATTGAACAACAACAATTACTTCCCTTGATTGAGACACTAGCCCAGGCATAGGCAAACTCGTAGTTTTGGGACTATGATTCCCATCATCCCTAGCTAGCAGGACCAGTGGTCAGGGATGATGGGAGTTGTAGTCCCCAAACATCTGGAGGGCTGAGTTTGCCTATGCCTGCACTTCCCTCCTCTGATGTAGCTTAGAACAGCATTAGCTTTTTTGTTGCTGCATCACACCGTTGATTCATGTTATGTTTATGTTCTACTAAGACCTCAAGATCCTTTTCACATGTACTACTAAATCCACTGAAATCAATGGGCATGACTAACATGGTGCATTCGTTTCAATTGGCCTACCTTGAGAATAACTCAATTGGTTATGCTATCCTATGCTTGATTTTGCAATGCCTTCTCAATTATCTGGAACCATTTGCTGATGCAAAGTCCACATTAATTAAGCCAAGACCAATCACAGACTAAAATCCCCCTCTAATGGTCTATTCACTGTAGTGAAACAGACATTTTGTGCTAACATGAATAATATTAAAAGACATGTGAAAATAGGCAACAGCATGTTTTTAGTTGCAAACAACTACCCCTGTTAACTAACCAAAAATTTAGAAAATAAATTTGCCATTTGTCCTTCTTTTTACAATAAACTTGCTCTATGCACACATCTTGGAAAAGTTTAGGATCATAGTAAGTACAGTATTAGAAATGGAATAATTGTTTATCCTTATGTTAGAAGCTCAGTGTGATTAAACACAACATTTATAGGAAACCCAGTAACTGCAGGTAGCATAATGAAGGTAAGTTGGGTGATCTTTACACAATGACATGTGATATGTCAACTTATAAATCAGCATCACTCTGCTCCCTTGGGCTCCACAGTGTGGAGGAATACCCCAAGAAAGAATTATGCTGAACAGCTTGAACATTTTCCTCTTTCTTAAACTCTGATTCCTTCAATACAGCAATCCGAGAGTTAACTAGCTTACGGAATTTCCCGTAAGCAGATCCTCCTGCAAACTTGTGACCTTCTAAAAGAAAACATAACACACACACAAAAAAACTTCAGTTATGGACACAGCTGCAGTCAGTGTCTTCTGGCTGCTACAAGCATTAATTTTGGCTTGGCAAGGCCCAATACTGAATGCAAAGGCAAACCAGGGCTTCCCAGAACGACAAACAAGAGGAGGATTTTTCCCCCTGCAAAGACGAGTTTTCCTGCCAACATGGGGCAACTGAGATATTTGACTCTAGCAAATGATTCAATATGTTGTCATTAGAAATTAAGGAAGCCTCAAAAACCAAGCCTATCTTTATTTTACTGGACTGTGAGTAGAGCACCTGCTGAAGCATTAATAAGAATTCTCTGAGCTGGATGGCAACATTATGAATATAAAACTTCCAGCAGAGAATCCATTGTGAGAATAAAAAATAAAATCCATATGCAGCTTAGCCCTTTTATACCAGAAAACAGATAAGGCCCAGAAGACAGGCATTTTAACAAGTGACATATGAATCACTTACACTCACTCACTCTCTCACCCTCTCTCTCTCTCTCTCTCTCTCCATATTCAAAATGCATGATGCTCATGTATATATATATATGAGAATGAATAAAGATAATAAAGCTGAAGATTATAAAGTTTGTGTCTAGAAGGCAAACTATTAACATTCAAAACATAAGCAATGGGATCCCAAGTCGTTAAATCAGCACATACTAATTTCACTATATATTTTTCAGGCAAATTCAGCCTGCTCTAAGTTACTAGGTTTTGCAAGTATTACATTCTTTTTAAAGATGCAATATATAATCAGAATCTCACTACAATCAGAGCTAAGTGCTCGCAGGAAAAGACGATTAAAGACTCGCCGAGTACTTAAATTTAGACAAAGCACTGCAAAATGATTCATTAATTTATTAAAAACTCTACTGATACGTTTCAATATTTTACCATACTCGTTTCATAAAGTAGTTAAATAAGAAACTTTACTTGAAGCCATTGTGCACTGGCAGGACATTCATAACCCATTCTTAAACATTTCTGTTGTATAAATTTTATTATTTCCACAATGGGCCCACTTTTTTATTTTTTTACATATTTGACATCCCCCCTACTTAAATCAAAATCTCAACGTTTAAATAAGATTGTTATTTGATTTCATTCTCTTTATAAACTGTTTCTGTTAGTATTTAGAGTATGCAGCACAAATAACAGACTGTACATAGATATATTTAGGTGATGTCACCACTGCCTACAAAAAGAAACTGCAAAAACATAATTACATATCTGCACTATTGAAAACCTGTCATCAGTCAGTTTTTTTCTACAAAGCGAACATTCAGTCAGCCGAAGTAAACAATCCAGCAGAAAGTGGTGCCTATCAAATAGAAATCTGCAAATGTGGACAGATGACCCTTTGCACTATGGTTTGCTCGCTATGCAAGGCCACTACAATTATGCTCTCTCACCACATCAAGTTGCGGTGCGCAATACTGCTTGTCACTCTTGCTATGGCAGAAGTGATGAAAGGAGCTTAGCCTTCCTCTCCAGCTCAGAGTTGGGCAGGTGGGAATCATCCTCTACAGTTGTGCTGAGCTTCAAAGGATGCAACACATCTGCAGGGAAGATCCCTGCCCCGCTCTGCAGCTCAAAGCTGGAGAAAAGGGCTTTGGTTTGCTGCTTTGCTTCGCAGCTGTGAAACTGAATGTTTCAGGGGTGCCAAGCTGAATAAAATATTGGAGGGCCCAGATAAGCCCTGCCTCGCAAAATCGATCACAATATGCGGTGTATGCACGCCATTTGAATGGCAATGCCCATCAATTTTGGAGGGGCCCAGCTCCCTCAGATATTAATGAGCCCCCCCCCCAAGGGATCTCAGCCCCTAGGAGTTGGCTCCTATGCAGTGCTTCAGCAATACAAAATCTAAATAACTTGTTTTTTGCCCAGCTTTGACAATAATACTGTATTTTTCTTACACTGAAGTTGAGATACCATATTTTCTGGCGTATAAGACGACCCCCAACTTTTCCAGTTAAAATATACCAGTTAAAATATAGTTTGAGATAAACTCGACCGCAGATTCTCCACCCGGTGTATAAGATGACCCCCAACTTTTGAGAAGATTTTCCTGGATTTATAAGTAGTCTTATATGCCAGAATATACAGTACATATTTGTGCAAGTAGGCAGCAAATTGCAAGACACAGATACTTATGGTTTTATGATACTGTTGCTGTTTTTTTCAGTGCTGGTGATTTTCAGAAGCAGGCATGTCCCTTTTGGCATGCTATAATGATTTTGCCTGCCACTTTTAGTGGGCTTGGAATTATTTTTATGTTTTCCTCTGGCAAAACAATAGAACCTTGACTCATGCAATGAAATAGGCTGACAATTATACTGGAGCAAAAAGATGATGATGATGAAGAATCAGACCTTTATAACTTGCCTAATTTATAGAATCTACTAAATTAATTAGGAGAACTGCTGGTTATTTATTTATATAGAGATTTTGATGCTGCCCTTCAAACACAAAAAAGTTCAGATTGTGATTTATAAAACACTGCCACCTGATGGCTACCACTTTAAAACAAACTAAAAAAAATTCCTTCCAGTAGCACCTTAGAGACCAACTAAGTTTGTTATTGGTATGAGCTTTCGTTGGTCTCTAAGATGCTACTGGAAGAATTTTTTTAATTTTGTTTCAACTATGGCAGACCAACACAGCTACCTACCTGTAACTTTAAAACAACTTTACACTGATTCTTGTAGTATGCCTTGAGGTCTCATCCTGTGATTGAATATGGCTGTTTTCCATCATGCACTGCTGGAGTGACTTACTTCCACTTCAGAACTCTTAGTCTGATCTTTTTTTTTAATTCCAGTTTTAATGGGGTATCTTCATTTGTATGATGGGTAAATATTTTTTTCCCCTCTCCACCCTTTTGTAATTAAAGTACTGTAATGAAAATATATTTAGAATCCGCCTCTGACCTACAAATTTAGTTGCTGAAATTCATCTACCAAGAATTAAAAGGAAAGTCCTGTACTAAGATCTTCAACCTAATATTTCAGTTACTAGTGAAATATGAAAATAATTAAAACCTAGTAAAGCTTACTGAGGAATTTTATGATGCAGCATATTTTATCTTTTAATTGCTTGTTTTCTGCTGGTAGTATGCAAATTAGCAGTGCCTGCAAATCAGCACTGGGGACTTGTAGGACTTGTAGTGAACTGTTCAAAGCAGATAGGTTGTACTTAAGGAGGCCAATAGAGAGAATGGCAATATTTATGAACCGTCACGTGGCTTGAATCTTTCAAAGGTGGAAAATGTAATGCTTGCCAGGTACACTTGCTTCTTCAGTAAAGCATGCTTTACAATGGTGCTACAAAGCATACTACAAATTTGGGCTTCTTGAAATGTATCCCTCCTTTCCCAGTGTTTGTCTAATTGGAAACAGCCTACAAATGGAAAAGAGGCTCTGCGAGTATTAAAGACTAACATTAAATAGAGAAATGGTATATTTCTAGTTCTAATCCTTTTTCAGCATCTTATTTATTTTAATACATTTTTATCCTGTCCTTCCCCCAACAAACTCCGGGGGGTGGGTGCTATTTGATTCTCTCCATGTCCATTTTATCCTTGGAACAATCATGAGATATGTTAGGCTGCATTCACTGATGGGTGGTAGAGCCAAAGTCTGCTACATCTACTAGGGAACTCACTCACTCAGCCAATGCCTACAGAAATCAGCTGGTGGGTGGTAAAAGCTGAAGTCTGAGGTGTTTCCTAGTTTGTCCCAGCCTGGTCCCTGGGATGCATAACTTCAACCTACTCCCACAGGGCCAGGAGGAGTTTGGAAGAGCTTGTTTTTGCTTTCATTTAACTGTGGTTTGTTGTATTGTCTAGTACAGCCAACTGTGGTTATACTATGGGTAATTTTCATTCAATTATCTTTAAACCATGGTTTATCAAGTTGGTCTGTTTAAAGTAACCATAGGTAGTGTTACCCATAGTTCCTTATAAGTGGAGTCCACTTATAAGTTAGAAATCTGCACCTTTTGCAAAATTACATAAGATACATTTAATTATTATTCATAATTGCTGGCACTCCATTTACCACTTTATCAGTAGGGTCTTTTGTGCATGATGGAGTTGCTACTCCAAAATGATGTACTAACTCTTTCATTATATTTTGGAGGGAGAATAATTAGATTGGGATAGAAGTGTTGGAGTTTTATATTACTCTTCCATTATATATGAACATTTTACTAATTTTACTATTAGTGTAGTAAAGCCAGCCATACTTGATTGAAATCTTGTGTTGCAATCTAACTCAATGGAAAAAATAATTAATTTCAGTAGGTGATTATGAGGCTTCATGAATTCCTATCTCCTTCAGTGCAACTAATGCATGGCCACTCAGAAATGCTACTGTATTCAATAGGACTTACTCCTAGGTAAGCATATATAAGATTGCAGGCTTGGGTGTTTGGTCACTGAACTTGTGCAGACAACATGCTCCCTCCCACAGCTTCAACTTTGGCACTGGAGAGAAAAGCAAGCATGGTCCTCGGAGTTAGACTCACTTTGGAGAGCCCAGTGAAACTCTGGCAATAACCTCTGTTTTTCTTCATCCCCTCCAGCTGCAAGGTGTTTTTAGATTAGCTACCTCCTGTCTTCCTTCCTAAGATAGAGTAAAAGACTGGGGGTTGTTCTGGTGGTGGGAAGCAGAAGTGTTTTGTTTCTGCAGTGCTGAAACAAGCCTTCCAAGCCATCCACTTTGAAGACAACAAAATAAGACTTATGCAGTGTAACGACTTTGCTTAGACAGGTTCTTTTCTCTATGGCATAAAGCAGCTGTCCTGTGCATTTTAGTTGCTCATGATTCTAGGAATGCACAGGATGGTGAGATAATGTTAGAATAATAACAAAGATCAGGCAATAATACACACAGAGTTTGCATGTGGCAACAACAAATCACTTTTTTTTTTAAGCATGGGAGGCCAGCATTTTTTTGTTATTGCTTATACATGCCACATGCGAACTCTTGTATTCTTGCCTGATCTTCCTTATGAATTGGAGTGCTGGAACCAAAGAAGTACCATTGTGCAGTACTTCTTTGGTTCCAGCACTCCAATTCATTTTCTAACCCACCCACACCACATTTTCCTCCCCTACTCCAACACTGAGCCAACATTCTGTGCATGCACAGTCCTCATTGGGCTGTTTTGGGTTTGTCTACATTTGGTTTTTGTTCTTTTAAATATGGGTGGTGGGGGGGGACATGCCTAAACCCAGCTACATTTAAATCTTAGCTTTCTCCACCGATTTCGAGGGGCAGCTCTCTTCTGTCACAGGGACATTTAAAAAACAGCTCCTCAGTGTCTACCAGTAAAAGAAGCTGCAATAGAGCTCAGTTGGTAGAGCATGAGACTCTTAAACTCAGAGTCACGGGTTCGAGCCCCATGTTGGGCTTAAGATTCCTGCATTCCAGGGAGTTGGAATAAATGACCCTTGTGGTCCCTTCCAGCTTTACAATTCTATGATTCTGTGACAAATTTTATGGTATGAAGGTTCTCTTAATCATTCTAATACCTGTGTCCCTTCCTCTTTTCTCCTTTCCCCCATTCCATTACCCTTAAAATGTACAATTTCCCCCTCTTGTTCAGCCAGCACTTGGTGTCCATTGTGAGGTTTTGGGGGGCACTGCCCCTTAAGAGGTTTCCCCCTAAATAATTTTTGTATTTTCCTAAAGCTAGAGGTTACCTGGGATCTGCTGATTCCTCTCTATTGTGCACAGGTTCTGCAGTTTTGACTACATTAATCGGAAAGAGAGGGAACAATAGACTTCCTGTCAAATAAGACTTAACCCTGATCATTAGCATCAGATTCTAAACACTTTACATCAGCACCATCTCTTTACATCAGCACCCCTCCTAACAAAATTGCTGGCTATATTTAAAAAACTGAGAGCCACTTCTGACAACCACCTGTAAAATGCAGATAGGAAAAGCAACACAACACACAACACACACACACACACACACAATTAAATTATTTGTTACCAACTGTCAACATGCATTCCAGCACCTGGGAACACTTGAAAAAAGTTAACACTAATTAGCACACAAGAGTATCGGCCTAAAAATAATACCACAAACTAATAATGATTACAGAAAATTATCTAATGTTAATCACAACATAGCACTTAATACTTACACAATTTCATATTTAGGAAAATAGAGAAGACTAACGTGACCTCTATGTGTATTCCTTTTGATGGGGAAACCCTTAGTAGCAGCTGTTATTATAATTATAATTTTTAAATCATACTTCTTGTACATTCAGTGATGGACAAAACGACAGTGCCTCAGCTGTGCTTTATTATTCTTTAAAGTGGCTCTCCCCAACTTTTATTATCTGGATGGGCCAAAGTGCTGCCTTTGTCTAAAAGGCTAGCTTGGAATGCCACATCCACCTTCTTGAGGGCCCAACCAGACACAATGTGGAAGATTGGTGATTATAATACCCTGCATTTCAAAAATAAATGCAACTGGAGGGAGAAGAATTAGACTGGGATAGCAATATTGGAGTTTCATATTGCTTGTTCTGCCAAGGTGCCATTGTCTAGATCAGGGGTGGCCAACTCCCAAGAGACTGTGATCTACTCGCAGAGTTAAAGACTGGTTCAGGTCAAAGTTGTTGAGCTTTTTTTAGGGAAGAGGAGAGCCAGTGATCTACCAGTAAATCACGATCTACCTGTTGGACATGCCTGGTCTAGATTAACACTCCCCCCCCCCAAACACACGGGTGGCACTGTGGTCTAAACCACAGAGCCTAGGGTTTGTCAATCAGAAGGTCGGCGGTTTGAATCCCCGCAATGGGGTGAGCTCCCGTTGCTCGGTCCCAGCTCCTGCCAACCTAGCAGTTTGAAAGCACGTCAAAGTGCAAGTAGATAAATAGGTACTGCTCTGGCAGGAAGGTAAACGGTGTTTCTGTGTTCTGCTCTGGTTTGCCAGAAGCTGCTTAGTCATGCTGGCCATGAGACCCGGAAGTTGTACGCCGGGTCCCTCGGCCAGTAAAGCGAGATGAGCACTGCAACCCCAGTGTCTTCCATGAGTGGACTTAATGGTCAGGGGACCCTTTACACACACACACACACACACACACACACAAATTTGCCCTATGGATAGAAAAAAACAGAATTTTCTGACCTGTTAATTATTCACAGAGGCATCTGGAGGGCAATGAACATCTGCTCTGGGAGACTCTGGTAAACATAGTTATCATACAGGTACTTCTCTGTCCTACCTCACATTATTTTTGAGGAAGGAGTATTTTATTTGTGGAAATTTCAGTGGGGTGGGGGGAAAGAGTTAACCCTTTCATTATATATCTTCTCAATTTATTATATTGCAGCATATTTATTCATGATCAGGTTTTAGAAATCAAAGGGCACAGTGTTACCTGAAATCCAGAATAACTCATAATCTGGTTTTACTTTATTTTCCATTACAGTGGTGAACCCTAGAATATATTGAGCAAAAACTGAGCGAAGTACAACCAAGAAGCTACAGCAGGGATGAGGAACCTCAGGCCCTCCAAACCATCTCTTTGTGGGCCATCTCTTTTCTCTTCCCAGGCAACACCTTCTCCCCATACAACTGCCCCTGCTCTGTGCCCTCCTCAGTGGCTTTTTCCTGACTGTAACATGTTTTTGATCTGTAATAATACCCCTTGCTTGCCTGGCACGAGAGCTTTCTGGGTCCAATTCAATATGCTTGTGCTAGTTTTTAAAGTCATAAATGACTTAGGTTCCAAACACCTGAAAAACTGTCTCATTCACTACAAACCCTCTAGGGTGTTAAGATCAGCAGAGGGGGCCCTCTTGGTAGCTCTGTCTCTCTCTCAGAGATTTGGGGTGGAGGTGGCCCAGGAGAGCAGCCCCAAAGTTGTGGAATTCCCTTCCCTAGAGGTGTGCCTAGCAATATACTATATAGCTTTTGGCAAATGCTGAAGACTCACCTCTATACCTGTTCTTTGACACCTGAGATGTGCTTTCAGGTCTTACCTATTCCTGTTATTGTAATCTGTTTTAAATGTTTGTTTTAAATGTTTGTTTTAAATATTAAATTGTTGTAACCTGCCCTTGGTTCTGCTGCTAAAGGGCAGGTGATAAATTTGATGATGATGTGTCTGAATTTTGTGTAGCTGGAGTGTACATAGCAAGAGTCACACCTGCTGCTCCATCCGCAGCCCTCAGACTGAAAAAATGCAGCCCTCAGACTGAAAAAAGGTACCTTTGAGGTACAGAGTACATTTCACTCATTACTCAGTAGCAGCACACGGGGATTATCAGGGAGAGGTTCCCAGATCAGAGGGTGGTGTTCCCACACATAGCTGAGCCCTAACATTTCTTTTCTGAGGACATAAGCATTGAGCACAACCAAATTCAAATAAGAAATATGCAAGAACGGGATAAAAAGTACTCTCCTTACTGAAGTGAACTGTCCTTCTAAGGGATGGTTTGAGTTCAATGCTTTAAAAAACGTGCTAATTCCAGTAGAGCCAATTAAATATCACAGAATAAAGATATTAGGTGGAATGGAAGAATGGTAATTAACAGTACTTAATTCTTACTATGTTTAGCACTTTTCATCTTCAAAGTTTTATGCAAGCCTTAATTGCTCTCTGACACATGGATCTTGGATTTAGAGCATATTTTGGACAAAAATCACCATAAAAGCTGTCTATCAGGTATTACAAAGGATTGTTCTAGATAACTTTTGAACCACATTTTGAATTTACTCTCCAGCAACTTCTGAGAGTTTTTATAATTATATCTGACACATTACACAGTGGCCCTGTCAACATTAGATTCCAATTTATAACCTTTAACTACACTTCTACAAAATTATTCCCATTATTTATTCTTTCAAAAACTCATGGTTACTCTCCAGCTGGCATGTGCAGCAGCCACATACAAAGCAAAACCATGTGTACAGAAGCATATCTGCACACACACACACACTCCACTGTATCATCCACTAAACCAGGCATGGTCAAACCTGGCCCTCCAGCTGTTTTGGGACTACAATTCCCATCATCCCTGACCACTGGTCCTGTTAGCTATGGATGGTGGGTGTTGTAGTCCCAAAACAGCTGGAGGGCCAAGTTTGGCCATGCCTGCACTAAACAGAATACCAGCTCCTCTCCACAGTTTTAGAACTGATCTTTTTTCCAGACCTACTGAAGATTCCAGAAATTAATATTTGAACCTTCTGCATGAAAAGCACATTCTGTGCCACTGAAGTACAGCCCTCTCCATAAAGACACGGTCGACTTATATGCCTGGTCTAGGATTGTGGTACAAGAGACACAGTCAGAAACTTCATATCACCTAGGTTTTTACATGTGCAGATTGTGCCCAAGCCATGATGAAGGATCAGTCAAGAGCTCCACTATTAAAACTTTTTAAAAATCTCAACAAATTCTAGTATTAAAAATAGTATTAACATCTGAAAAGCAGGAATTACTCGAAAAGCAAAACACTTTAGTTGCTCCCAATTAGACAACTACAAAAGCGACCTATTTAATGGCCCTCTATGTCTCTTTATTGCAACTTTTGAACTCCTTTGTTTAAGAAAAAAACCCTATGATTCTGGACCAAACGGCATATTAATCAGGCATTTTATTGAACTAATACTGCTTCTTCCTTAAATCCATTCACAATGTGGCCCCACAAAATATTACATTCTTAATGTAAGATATTCAAAATAGTATACATTATTTCAAGGCAAGGTTGTGCTTAACAGATGGAAATGGAAAGTATGGGAAATAACGAGGGATTCAAGATCTATTCAACTATGACAGTGTAACGTAGGAGTTGGGTAAGGGCTGACAGAAGAGAAAAGTTGACTCTGGAGATTGGACTTGTAATAAAATTACCTATACATACAGGAAGGGTCCTGCAAGCATTTAAGCATGCTGTACTCTCTTTGGGGCTTATCAGGATCTCAGAACCTTTCGAAAATTGCCCATTATATATTAAAAATATAAAAGGCTGACACATGACCTTTTTTTGATTAAAAGCGTTAATGCTGGATTGCTGCTCTCAGAGGAGTCACTTTAAGGATGCAAGATTTAAAAGACTTTAACAATACGACAGGCACAAAGACATTTGAAATCTAATTAATCTCTTGACATTTGACTAAAAGTCAAAGCAGTGGACTACAAGATGGAACAGAGGACCTCACCCGTGAAGGTTGACTACTATTATCTTTCTTTCATGAGGTGTAAATGAGTTATTAAGTGTCTTCTACCAAGGTTTATTGCAGACCTAATCCTCTTTTTAATAACTGCCCATGCATTAAGGGCCTATTGTTTTCTCTTAATACAATCTTGGATGTAACAACTGCTGCAAGCTCTCATTTGTGATTTCACTAAAGGTCTTCTTTGTGTATTTACAACTGTGACAAGCCATTTCTATTGAAAGTTGCCTTTGGAAGCTTTAACACAATAATGTGTGTAAGGTGCTTGTTTACACAACCACTTTCAGGCTACATGATGGTTATGACAATTTAGGTGATACTCTGGAAATTCAATTTTATTTTAGTATCCAATATTCAGCAGGTACAGCAACTCTAAAATAAAGGGACAGCCTATAATTCAAGGTTTATTGCGCAGCAATTTCTGAAGATAAAAAGTAACACATTAGAGTTAACTTCTCTCCATTGCTTTAATATCAATGACACCAACAGGCTGTTCCTGCATTGATTTACATCTTTCACCTTCCAAAATAACAACTGATTAAAAGATGAGTACCACTATTAATTATTAAGAGCAATTTGATTTCTTTTGCCTTTTTTGATTTGCATTTAAGCTGCATTGTTTTCAAAATATTTTGTTTAAAACTTTGTTTTTAAAGTATTAGTTGATTTTAAAAAGTGAATAATTAGAGGAAATTCATAGGCTTGACCCCACGTACAATGCTCATTATTGTTGTTATTATTGGTTTCTATTGATTTGTTGGTTTGTTTGTTGCTCGTATAGGATATTTTGTTTTTTAATGTTTGGTGCTTTGTTGGGTTTTTATATATGTTGTAAGTCGCCCAGAGTGACTGGGGAAACACAGTAAGATGGGTGGGATATTAAATATTCTTCTTCTTCTTATTATTATTATTATTATTAAAGATTGTAGGGTTGTTGATACTTCACATGACAATCACTAAGCAACATATCTTAATTTCTATTGTGTGCACAAAATTCAGTACAGTTTCTGGTAGAGAAACATTTCACATATGGTACAAGTGCAGCCATTGTAGCAATGGTACCAAGTACCCTTAAATAATATCCCAATTCGAAATTGCCTTTGTCAATAAGCAAGGAGTAGACAAACCTTTTTTTCTGAGTGACTGAGACTTCAATCTTATGCACACTTACAGAGAAATACAGTGGTGCCTCGGGTTACAAATACTTTGGGTTACAGACTCTGTTAACCCGGTAGTAGTACCTTGGGTTATGAACTTTGCTTCAGGACATAGCTGTCAAGTTTTACCTTTTCTCACGAGGAAGCCTATTCGGCATAATGGAATTTCCCTTAAAATAGAAATTGTGCAGTGGCGGCACAGCGGCAGCAGGAAGCCCCATTAGCTAAAGTGGTACCTCAGGTTAAGAACCGTTTCAGGTTAAGAACGGACCTCCGGAACGAATTAAGTTCGTAACCAGAGGTACCAGTGTACCTCCCATTGAACTCAGTGCAACTTAATTCTGAGTTAATATGCTTAGAATTGTATTGCATGCAATTAAAATATATTCCAACTATCTCCATCAATCGTTTTTTGTGCCAATGAGCAACATGCTTATTAATTTTTGATGCTGTTTTGGGCTTGGTTTGTTACTGTCATGCAGATGGAAAACGACAATGTAGACTGGTAGCTTTTGTTTAATAAATTGTAATCTATCTTACAATTGCATATCATCAGAGCCCAAAGTATAAATGCTTTCTTATCATATAGAAAGATATTTTGGGTTCTGATGATATGCAATTTTATTTAAATCTCTTCAAAGGCAGTTTATTAATTAAATAATTAGATAACTAAAATTCCTAAACAGAATCACAGTAGTACTATTTAAAATGATTTCTTTTATTTTCTCCAAGTGTTCTGGTAACCTTTGACTTCCTGTCTTTGACTAATTTCAGATGAGACAGTGTGCTTTTGGACACTGCTGAATACAGTTCTCAGCGCTGATTCACAAAGTTTTTTTTTTAAAAAAAATTCCCTGTTCTTCAAACATCAAGAGTTGCTCAAGATGAAAAAAGTGCATTTTGAACAGCATGGGAAAAGCATAAAGTCCTGTGCCTCCCCCCCTTGCTATAGCTGTAAGAGCAGTTGAACAGGCAAACATTAAAAGTTCAGAAAGTCAAGAAGCGAGATGCATCATGCAATGTGTGTAATAGGTAAACCGGATGTCATGCTATAATATCCTTCATCTAATGCACACAAATTCTTAGACAAAAAAAAGAAAGAAATGCAAAAACTAACTAGGCTCTTTGATTTGCTTTTCAAATGTAGTTTCTTGGCAGCAAGACAGAGTAGCATATCAGACAAAATCTGAGGGCTAAACCAATAAAACTTTATCTAAGTAAAAAAAGAAACCAAACACTCTAGAGACATATGAATAACATCCCTGTGAGGGTTCCACCTGGCAACCCCGAGGTCACTGGCTGAGAATGCTTTTAAACTGTTAGAATTTTTATGATGTTTTAAAACTGTTTGAGTGGGACATTATGTAGACGATGCTGTTTAAATGGGAACACAAACAGCTTCAGATACACACATTAAACTCAAGTGCAGAGAAGTCCAAAGAAATCTTGGAGGAAAGCTTGGGAGTGTATTTTTTTAAAAAAATGGGCTATGAGTTTAGTTCTATTCATAAACTCCAGCCACTATTTTACACTTGACTCTGACTGATGGATCTTGAGTTTCTAGTAAAAAGGAAAGTAGATCCCATAAGCCTGGAGTCTCCTCTCCTTAAGCTAGGGCAACTGTGGGGAATTAAAAAAAGTTATTGACTCTGTAACTGTTGAAGCATACCAAATTCTGGAATTAAGGAGAAATCACCAGTGATGGAAGCCATTCTGAGATGGTTATTCTTCCTAAGTCACATTCTGAAGAAACATGCTGCCAAATATTTGTGTACAATAGGTGTACAGTGAAACAGTGTTAAAATACATACCTTGCTCATAAAGTAATGTCATGTTTGCTTTCCTACAGGAAACCAGGTTATTCAAGACTGCCACTGCATTTTGCATTGTATTCCCCAGAAGTGCACCTTGATGTTCCTGCAATGAAAACATATCTGTATAAGAATTTTCATTCCAAATGTACAATAGGTTAAGTCACATTGAAAAGGAAGCCCAGTGGGTGATGAAGACTCTAGGATGCTGATGCTGGAAATAGCTGATAATACGTACCTATCTTATATAATGTTTATTCTAGATATGCAACAGATTAACTTTGACCATAATGAAACTTGCTATTGCACATATTACAATACAAAGAATGGCAATCAAGTAAAATTCCAATATACAATCCTGATTTATATTTCCAGATCTGACTTTGTGGCTACAAGCACTGATAAACTATATAAAGAAAATGTATAGATGTAATCAAATAAGATACTTGTCACCTGTAACCATTAATTTAAACAGCAGTGCTTTTAGTGTTTATTTTCAAACTGTAACAAAAGTAAACAATCAAAATATACAGGAGCAGCCCAAGCCATTTTTGTAGCAGAGGACGTAAATCCAAATGGTGTCCCAATGTGATGACAAAATACAATAAACTAAATACTGGTAAGTAGGCAATGTACTTCCTCCTAATGATAACTCAAAATCTGTTGCCAATCCTAAAAAAAGTATTAGATATTTTCTGTTATTTTCATTTTTTGAAGCAAGTGCTTTGTGCTTGGATACCAAGCAATCTACAATCCAAGTTGCCTCAGGGAAAAAGGGGGGGGGGCAAATGGGGGAATTGCTGTCAAAAGGAACAAAGGAATCTACACACTTCACAGCCATTCCTGAACCCTTCCAGGGAGTTATCTTTATCCGGCTGTTCAAAGCCCACTCCCCAATGACTTCCTGAGCACCCCCACGAGAGAAGAGGCTCTTGATGGGTCTCTGACAGTTTCCCCACTTTTTAGGTTCATGTATGTGTCCCACACTCAATCTTGCCCAGTTACCTAGCATAATATTAGCAAATAAAACAAAACTTTAAAACAGCCCACCGGCAGTTTAGAACTCAACTAATTTTACTGATACATTGAAGTATATACAGTTTCACAACGCTGACTATGCACATTTACTGATATGATTTATTTATTTATTTATTTAAATGTTTATACCACTGTATCATCAAGGTGTACAACACTTTATAAAACAGATCTGAAATCTGCCAAAGGGAGACAACAGAAGAAGCTGGAAACATAAATTTGTTACCTGTGAATATGTGTTGAAAGCTACTGAATACCTGTGGGACGATACCTCCTATTGGAGCTCACAGACAGAGCCATCCAAACCTGCTTCCTCTGCTAGGAGAAACCACCCACCACTCCCCAGGCAAAACTGGAAGTATCAGGCAACCCCCCCAAAACAAACAACATATAAAACAAAACACACTACTACACATTATGCATTGAACCATACATTATCAACTGTAGGCAAACAGAAACCAGGGAGACAAGGTGTGGAAGTGAATCGAAAACACCTCTTTACATTCCCACATATACGGTGGCAACAGATGCTATAAGGATCTGGATCACCCAGCAGTATGTGAAACTCTCCTGGAACCCAGGACAAGAAGAATGCCCCTGAGAAGCCTCTTTGAACAGAAATTCACAGGTAAGAAAGTTGGTATGCTTTCCCCAGTGGTTCTTAGAGGGAACTGAACACAATTGAGACATAGCAACAGTACCAATACACGGATGGTGTGTCTAGGGACTACAGACCCCCTACGAAAACCTTCTGCTGCACCTTTCTACCAAATGCTGTGCCCACTGACATGGTTGAATCTATACCCCTTGGGAAAGGGGTGCATGGACTCTCACATGATGGTTTTACAAATACCCAGAATGGGTAAATGACCTTGAAAAGGCTTCCGAAGCAGCTTTGTTGTTCAGTCGTTCAGTCGTGTCCGACTCTTCGTGACCCCATGGACCAGAGCACGCCAGGCACGCCTATCCTCCACTGCCTCTCGCAGTTTGGCCAAACTCATGTTAGTAGCTTCGAGAACACTGTCCAACCATCTCATCCTCTGACGTCCCCTTCTCCTTGTGCCCTCCATCTTTCCCAACATCAGGGTTTTTCTAAGGAGTCTTCTCTTCTCATGAGGTGGCCAAAGTACTGGAGCCTCAACTTCAGGATCTGTCCTTCTAGTGAGCACTCAGGGCTGATTTCTTTGAGAATGGATAGGTTTGATCTTCTTGCAGTCCATGGGACTCTCAAGAGTCTCCTCCAGCACCATAATTCAAAAGCATCAATTCTTCGGCGATCAGCCTTCTTGATGGTCCAGCTCTCACTTCCGTACATTACTACTGGGAAAACCATAGCTTTAACTATACGGACCTTTGTCGGCAAGGTGATGTCTTTGCTTTTTAAGATGCTGTCTAGGTTTGTCATTGCTTTTCTCCCAAGAAGCAGGCGTCTTCTAATTTCGTGACTGCTGTCACCATCTGCAGTGATCATGGAACCCAAGAAAGTGAAATCTCTCACTGCCTCCATTTCTTCCCCTTCTATTTGCCAGGAGGTGATGGGACCAGTGGCCATGATCTTAGTTTTTTTGATGTTGAGCTTCAGACCATATTTTGCGCTCTCTTCTTTCACCCTCATTAAAAGGTTCTTTAATTCTTCCTCACTTTCTGCCATCAAGGTAGTATCATCAGCATCTGAGCATCATCTGAGCATTACTCCTCTGTAATGCTAGTGTCAGTCAGATCTTGCTAATGCCTCCCTTTAGCCACCTGGAGATGGTCAACTTGGAAACCTTATTTCCCCAACCCTGATCCTGGAGAGGCACAAACAAAGCCTGTAGAAAGAAAAACTTAGAAGCCTCTTGAGCTTTAAACACAATGCCATCGGAACATCCAGCCTATGAGATGTTGCAGAGTTTGATAGTTGCAAAGAAACAAGTACAGGTACAGAATACAGCAGCTAGGTTGCTGGCTGGAGTCAGACATATGTAACACATACCACTAGTCCTTAAATAATTCCCATGGCTCCCAGTCCATTTCAGTGCACAATTCAGGGCAATGGTTTTACCATTTAAGGCTCTAAACAGCTTGGGACCTAGGTAATGTAAGAGGCTCTCAAGAATCAGTTTAAACATTAAGACCATCTTCATAGGCCTTTCCCATGGTTTCCATGCCTTCAGCAGTGAAATGGGCAGTGACAAGAAATCAGGCCTTTTCAAGTGTGGCACCCTAACTTTGGGAACACCACTTTTACATTGAGGCTTGTTTGGCACAAGTCTGAAGAAATTCAGTGCCATGTGAAGTCGTTTTTATTCACCCAGGCTTTCGAAATAATTTAAGCATGTGTTTATTTTTACCTGCTGCTGCTTTGATGACGATATGGGGTTGGGTGTAATCTTTGATGCCCCCCTTTCCATGGAGGCGCAGGTTACAGCTACAACAAAGGCGGCATTTTTTCATCTCCACCGAGCTAAGCAGTTGGTCCCTTATCTCTCTTGCCCTGACCTCACCACTGTGATCCATGCGACGGTCACCTCCAGGCTTGATTATTGCAACTCACTCTACATGGGGCTGCCCTTGAAACTGACGCAGAAACTCCAGCAGGTGAAGAATGCCGCGGTGAGACTCCTTACGGGAGCCTCACCACAGGATCACATTCACCCAGTGCTATACCGGCTGCACTGGCTCCCGGTGGAGTACAGGATCAGGTTTAAGGTGCTGGTTTTAACCTTTAAAGCCCTATACGACCTAGGACCCTTGAACCTACGGGGCCGCCTCTCTTGGTATGCCCTACAGAGGACCTTAAGGTCTGCAAATAATAACACTCTGAAGATCCCAGGCCATGTACTTGAATAATAATTTTAACTGCACTTTATATTAATTTGTATATTTATTTTTACTTATTTGGAAGCCCAGGTTGAAAAAGCAGGTATAAAAATTTAAAATAAAATAAAGGTGAGTAATCTGGCAGGTTTATTTCTGAAAGCTAACCCTCATAATTGTCAAACAAAAGCATCTGTTACTTGGAAAGAATTTCATGATGGACCCAAAATGGTTGTGATCCCATCTTCTGGAAGAAGGGGTGGGAATAAACTGAAGAGCAAGCCCACTGAGCCATGCCTCCACATTGAAGCTTCCCAAGACTAGAATAGGTGATGAGTCCTTACTTGTCTCTATTAACCTCCCCTGCACTTCTTCAAGTCACAAGACAGAAATACAAGTAAAGTTAGTGAGTAATCTGTGTGTCCATCAATTGCCCACTCCAATACTCTTCTGTCTATTTCCAACTGCAAACAGGGGCATATTCAAATCAGAACGATTCATGACTGCTAAGCATTTTAACTCTAAATACTATTATTAAAACATTTTTAGATCTCAAGCTCATTAATAAATATGAAGGCAAAAGCACACTATCCACAATAAAGCCAACTACTAATAGGAAACCATGTCCTCTGTCAAATACAAATTGCAAAGCAAGCAGAAAGATCACCCAGATAAAAGTGACAGATGATGCCTTAAATACTTCCAATACAGTGTAATAAATACGTCAGTCTCTGTCCAATGCACCATACAGTTGATAAAAAGATAATAAAATCCAACTTTATAATGTATCAGTATAATAGAGAAAAATATGTGCAGCTCTCCAATTCTTTCACAAGGTTGACAACATTTAATGATACCACATTTCTCTGAGCAGAAATCAATCAACGGTTACACAGCTGTCTAATGAAATGTTGCATAGATGCTGTTGAAAATATTAATATTGCATTAAGATTGTATAAACAGCCCTGTCTCAAAGTAGACATGGCGTAGTGCTCTTTATACTTTCTCCATCAGTGCCTGCTATGTACAGTTTAGACCAATATGCCATGGAGAGAAACATAGTTTTATTCTACCAGTGCAGAATGAAGCAGGTTTGTGGACATTGAGCCAGCAGTGGAGTGCTGAAAACAACCTGGAGCAGCACAAAAAGTTTGAGGACAGTGGCAATTGAGCCACCACATGAAATCTGAGATGACACAGTACTGTGAAAGGACTGCCACATCAGTTTCTGCATGTCTGAATTGGCCCAAGTATCATGAAGTCATAGGTATTTCTCATATGTACATATAGAGTTGTTTGTGGCTGTTGCATTGGATTCTAAGGCTTGTGTGGAAAGTATTTAAGTTCTACACAATCCATCAATGAGAAAAGCTGATCTAATTTGTGTGTACGACACCACAGACTGTGGACATTTAATGAACAGTGCTCTTGACAGCTTTAATAAAACATAGCATTTGCCAGCAGAGATAATTAGAACTGAAGCAGCAAAATTCTAGTGTTTGGCAACACAGATGAAACAACTTCATTAAAATGTACAGCTTCAGCAAATGAAAGGCAAGAAAGCACTGGACCCTGAAGAATCAGCCTTCTCAAAACTAATTGCTTCAGTGCTTCAACAGGCCAGCTATGAAATACCAAGGGTATAACAAGGAAAGGGAAATAAATAAATAAATTGGAATTCAGAAACGAACCCACCAAAACTAATACTTTTTACAGCACAAGCCTTTTTATTTACATTTTAAGCAGCACAGAATGATGGAATAAATAATTTTTAAGATTTTGAAACCAATAGGGACCCCCCCCCCCCGAAATCTAGCTATGTAGCCCATGTTAATGAATCAGATCTTAACAGTTGTCAGTACTATTGAGTTTTGAAACAATTTTAAGCTCCTAAGAGAATAGATTCGTATTTATCTTTCAACTTTGACAGATCAAAACACACTGTAAGGGTTAATTTCAGGTATATAATTTAACTAAATCATAGGGTGCCATGACATTTCGCACAGTAATGTTATTCCACTTAATGAAATTACGCTGGTTACATTGCAGTTACTAGGGGCATCTCTCTCTCTGAGCTTCTACATGACCTTTGTTGGCAAACAAGATAATTATTGGGAGTGGGCTGTGTATGTGTGTGTGTGAAGTCCTCATATTGTCTTCTACAGATACAGTAATCTAGAAATGATGTTGGGGGGGGGGGAGTTATGTCTTACCTATTAAAAAGTTGTTTAGTGTAGCATTTGTGTGAAAACTAATAAAGCAAGCATCAATGTTTCTACTGGCTGTCTATGGAAAAAATGTGAAGCAGCAATGTTTTATGCTGAATTTGGTATACGTTATTCCTACCAGCACCCAGAAAGCCAAAATCACAGTCTAAAGATAGGTGGCTATTCTATTTTTTTTTAATTTTATTAAAGATTTTCTTGATTTAGAAAGGTAGTGCAATGTCTCTCTCGTATTTTTCCATATAACATTTTTACAAATCAGTTTTTGTTGTTGAGACATTAGGAAGAAAAGGGGGAGAGAGGTGGGGGGATGGGGAGATAGGTGGGTAGGGTGACGATGTTTTTATTTTACTTAATTTGAGTAGGGTTTGGTGTCAGCGTTGTTTGTGTAGGTTCTCTGTTGTTCACTTGTGCTCCTTTGGCGGTGAGAGAGGTCGGGGTTGGCGTAGGGTGTGATTGTTCATTTGTGGTTGGCTGTGGTGATCTTTGGTTTCCTGTGTGAGTGGGGGTTGGTGGGTGTTTTGGATCAGGTTAGCCATATTGATTTGTATGCTGTCGGTAGATTTTTGTCATTGTCTTGTTGGGCTGTGTGTGTGATGAAGGGGAACCATACCGGGGTGAAGGTGTCTTCTTCTGTTTGTCCCCGTGTCAGTTTCAGGTTACTGGTTAGTTTTTCTAGTAGGGCTGTTTCCCATACTACTTGGTACCATTGGTCCATGTTTGCTCCTGTTAGGTCTTTCCAGTGTCTGGTTATGAGTTGGCTATTCTATTGTATTATTTATATATGTTATTTATATATTATATATTTTATATCAAAGTAATAAATTTAGATCCATTTATATTATATTTTTAATTAAAATTGTAGAATGAATCTACATTTGGTTTGTGACAGAAGGCTAAAACATCACTCCTATGACTAATTATCCTTTTCTCCCCAGTAATGTATAAGACTTCAGACTCTTGTTTTATTGCAGGTGTCTTCTTCTTCCCAAAATCCGCTCTGGAGGGTTGGGAGAATCCCAGAACAGCGTGTCAGGGGGAGGAGAGGGGAGAAAGTTCCGTTTGGCAAGTAGGAATACGTGCACTGACGGAACTACCATATTAGTGCAATGTTGAATTCCACCAATAGTTTCTAGCAAAGTCTGAGAAATAAATTATTTTGTAGCCATGATGAAAGAGAATGATGCAATTGTATGTTAGTTTGCCCACAGTGAAATAGTATAATAGAATCATAGAATTGTGGAGTTGGAAGGGACCATGAGGATAATCTATTTTATTTTATTTTATTTGTATACTGCCCTATACCCACAGACTAATCTAGTCCAATCCCCTGCAATGTAGGAATCTTTTGCCCAATGTGGGGTTCAAATCCACAAACCTAAGATTACAAGTCTCATGCTCTACCAACTGAGCCATCTCAGTCGATGTATGTGGCAGTTGTCTACCCAGATTGTATAAGATGCTACTTATCCAAAACCAAAATATATGACTAATTGTTTGGATTCCAAAACTGTATTGTTTATATTTGTTTTTGATTTTATGATGCAAGTTAATGCAGTCGTACCTCGTGTTACGAACGCTGCGTGTTGTGTTCGTCAAGGGTTACGAACCCACTGAACCCGGAAGTACCAGAATGGGTTACTTCCAGGTTTGGTGGTTTGTGCATGCACAGATGCGTCAAATGACGTCACGTGCATGCGCAGAATTGCTGAATTGCGGAACAGATCCCATTTGCATTCAGAGGTACCACTGTACTAGGGAAAGAGTGCAGATGGTTACTTCACATCATAAGGGATTTATAAATGTTGGATTTCAACAATGTGATTACAGTGGTACCTCGGTTTACAAACTTAATCCGTTCCGGAAGTACGACACTACTTCCGGTTTTGTGGAGTTTGTTAACCGAATTGTTTGTAAACAGGGCTGTTCTTAAACCGAGGTACCACTGTATATAATTGATCAATAATGGAAATACTTAACTAGGCACACATTATGTGGAAAGGCTCTGGTCCTCTGCTAAGATGTAAGCAATGATGCATGAGGTAGTAAAGTTACTCACCACTGGAAACCTACAACCATGTTACAAACTCATAGGCAACTTAGCAAGAACATCTGTTTGAAATCAGAGGATTTGGAGTCAAGTGCAACACGAATCATATAAATTGGCAAGGTAACTTCCATTTTCTAAAGTTATATACCCAATAGCTATTGCAAATCAGTAAAACAAGTAAAGAATCAATGCAAGTAATTGGCTTTTGTTTGGGAGTAGACAACAATATTTGCTTTGATTACTTGGGAAGCACGGTAAGCCCGATCCAATTTGAGAGAAAATGTGCACAGGTGATTGAGACTCCCCTTGCTAATGAAACAAACCCCCACCTGAAGCCTTCACATAAATGTTGAACTTCATGTTATTCTATAAAATTCATTTTCCCTATAAACATTTGTTTATATAAACAGATGATTGTACTTAAGGATGTTTTCAACTTAAGATCTGCAACAATGTTTCCAAGAGGACATATCAATATTGCATTATTGGTCATTTTTATTTCCAGCACAACATGTATTTCAGTGCCTCATGGAAAAGTAACTCTGTGAGACTGGTAAAGAGCCTAAATTAGGTGTAAGGAATGATAATGCACCTTAATGATTGTGATAGCATGAAAATTAAATCTAATCATGTTCCATTAAGCATGCTCTCACTTCCATTTTTACAAAATTATTTTATTATGGTTCCTCTACTGTCTATTGAAATAAGCTTTTACAGCAATTTAATTTTCTACTATAAACAACCCTCATTTTTCACAATGCATCCCCCTGAGATTAGAGAAGGATAATTTAAATTTCTCCAGTCTTGCAGCTATACTAAGGTAACAATTTGCAGAGGCGAAGATTTTGTTTTCCTATTTGCAGTAGAGATCATTAAGATATAATTAGACTCTTATTCATGAGTATGAGCATCCTTGCTATGGAGATGCCAGTCATCCAATCAGTGTCCTCTGCACCTGTGTCGAATATGAAGGGCAGCAAGAATAATCCCCACTTCAGTCTCAGGGGAGTTCTGCATTAAATGAACTGCACTAGACATCTCTTTCTCCCTCTTTTGTTATTAATGGAATCTTATTCATGCCTCCAGTGTTTTCTCAGACTCCATTATTATCGATCAAAATTGCTAGACTATTTGCTTTCAGCAATATGCTGTTGCACTGCTACCCAGATGTGAGTCCTAACGACAACTACGTGTGGTGAATTTTAATCACACCCTGTCTGAAACTGATCACAAGCAACTTATGCTATATAGAAAAAGGCAAACCAGTCTACTTACAAAATAACCCGTGGCTCTTTCAGAAACAGTATAAATATATGTAGGTCTTGTTTTTAAAACTCAGTACTAACCCCCCCCCCCCCCCCGCTACAAAAAGTTCTAGATTTAAAATGTATGACTTTAATTAGAATTTAAACCAGCATTTTAATACTTTTGCTGCTATGCTGAGGAAAAACAATGGTAAAAATAATGTAACAGAACTTACATTCCTGAACTGAGAGGCTTGAATCCAATGTTATCTTAGTGTGAGAAAAAAGTCACATCTGCTTGTGCAAGCAGGAGATTTCCCATTTCTTTTGATTTGTCCCCCAGCTGCCTGTCACAGCTGGGGCCTGGACAGTAGAGATGTAGCAGAAGAAAGAAGAATGGGATAAGCCAGTAGTTAGCCCAGAAGTGCAACTCAGAAGAACTCCAGGGCTTACCAGGAGGCAGGATCAAGAAGCAAGTGGAAAGTCAGGACTGAAGAGCAAGTCAAAACTTAAGGAGACAGAAGAGGAGTAAGTGAGAAGTTAGTGCTGAAAAATAAGCAAGGATACAGGTAAACGTGATTTTCCTGAGCTATACTGTTTGTCAGGCAAGGCTCCACGGGAGCAGGAAGCCCTTTCAATTTCTTTGTATCTAGAAGGATCTAATAGCCAGCCTGGATGGACCATGTCTGAAGTTATTTCCCCAAGATGGTTGCCACTTGCAGTTCAGTGGTTCATCACATGGGGAGGTGCTCACACATCCAGCAATTGCTGACATTATAGCATCTCCCTATTCCACTGAATGTTATTCTGAGCTTCCAGAAACAGCATGGGAAGGAAACAGGAAAGCCCTTTTCTGTGAGCAAAACTCTGGCAAAATCTACACCATAGTTTTTGTGAAGAGATTTAAATCAAAATAAAGGTACAATAATAATAAAACCCACAAAAAGCTATTTTGAAACAGAACACAATGCCATAAAAAGGTTCATCCCTAACATAACCACCCACCCATCCTAAGATGAATACCAAAACTATACAAACATCCAATCACTGTTGCTAGACATATGTTCAGAAAAACAAGACATACCAGTATGTGCCTGCTGCCAAAACATTGACAATGTTAACACCAGGCAGCCCTCTTAGGGTGTGGGGAGAATTCCATAGAAGGGAGCTACTACAGAAAAGATCAATTATCTTGTTACTATCCTCTAGACCTGTCTCAAAAATGGCAGACAGAAAAGGGCTTCCAGTGATGATCTCAGGGTCCAGTCAGGGTCATATGGTAAAAGGTGGTCTTTTGGCCATAGGTGCCCTGAGCCATATAAGGCTTTAAAGATCAAATCCAGCTCTTTGAGCTGGGCCCATAAACAAACTTGCAGCTTCTGCAGTCAGGCCAACACTTCCAGAAATCTATTTTACAATGAATTTATGTTTGAAGTTGATGGTGGAGGATACTCCTAACCTCTGAGATGATGCTTTCCCCAAAAAACCTGTTACCACAGTGCTCAACACTCACCTATCTGTGATGTTTCTCCACTGGTTAATAAAATGTAGTACACCAGCCACCACTGCATTCTCACATACTGACAGATTGATAGCAAGCTGTGATGTGCTGCTGCTTTGCCTGTGAGTATTGGGGAGGTCCGCTCCCCCTTGAAGCCGATTTTCCACGCTGAGCCTGGGGGCGGGCCCATACTCACCACCACAGCATATAATGCTCCAAGGAGGACTCAGGTGGGGGGGGGGGTGTTTAGCCGGGTTTGGGAAATTGTTTAATTTTGGTATGTTTGTAACTTTTACTGTTTTTGATTTCTATTCTTTTATTGTTGGTGCTGACCTTTAAAGCCCTAAACGGCCTCGGTCCAGTATACCTGAAGAAGCGTCTCCACCCCCATCGTTCTACCCAGACACTGAGGTGCAGTGCCAAGGGCCTTCTGGCAGTTCCCTCACTGCGAGAAGTGAGGCTACAGGAAACCAGGCAGAGGGCTTTCTCGGTGGTGGCACCCACCCTGTGGAATGCCCTCCCACCAGATATCAAAGAGAACAACAATTACCAGACTTTTAGAAGACATCTGAAGACAGCCCTGTTTAGGGGAAGCTTTTAATGTTTGATGGATTACTGTATTTTAATACTTTGTTGGAAGCCAACCCAGCCAGTTGGGTGGGGTATAAATAATACCTAACCTCACGGCTCACATATATCCGGCCCTAGCAAAGACTGAAGTGGTGACTGAAGACTTGAAGGCATCAGCCTCAAAATTAATGCACAATGTGCCCACCACTTGTTTATCATAGGAATCATTTGCTCCCCCCTCCCCCCCCATAAGGAGTGACAACAGAAGAAACAGGGCAACCACAGGCTAGTGTAGTGCTGGAAATTGAACTGCTGCATAATTTTATTGGGGAAGATATAACGCTTCCCAGCCAATCTGAGGTTCAGTACAGCTTATCAGGAATGATCTACTCCACCTTCCAAACACTATCAAAGGCTAGCGGAAAGGGCACTGTAACGGGTTTAGATGAAGCTGAAGGAAATACCTTTTCTACCCCAGAAGCCAAAGACTCATTAGATGATTCAGGCTCCACAAGGAATTCCTCTTTAAGCTGCAAAATCTTTCTAGCTTTTGCCAACAAGGGAGGATGAACATCTGAAGAAAAAAGCTTGCCCTGAGAGCTAGTGGACTCTAGCTCCTCCTCAGATAACTGTCCCACTTCATTGCCTTCCATAGCAACCGATTGCTCAGATTCAGAAAGTGCATCCCCATCTGCTCTAGTTTGCTCTGTTGGTGCCACAATTTCTCCTAAATTGGATTCTATGTAATTGCCTTAGCTCCCGCCAAGACCCACATGTTGCCCTTCAAACTGGCGAGAACCCAGGGGAGGATACTGAGGAAAGAGATCCCACAGAACTGCAGTGGAAGGAGATCTGTGGCATCTCCTCCTTTTGTGGATTTTGTAGATTTAAGCTTCTGTGTTTTGTTTTGTTTTTGCATTTCTTGCTTGTGAAAGACCTCCCTCAAGCCAAACTAATAGATTTAGAAGGAAGAGAATCCTTTATTTTCTTCAGATAACAACTCTCTTATCCACTGCAGGAATTTGGAGAAATGACCTCCCCAGGAAAAGGCGCACCAGTGAGGGCAAACCACTCACCCCTTCAGTGGTGTGACTGCCGCCTTTGGAATTCAGATGTGCTGTGTACAGAATCAGACTGTCCATATTCAGAAGTGCTGTTTTCGGAAATTGCTCCATTTTGGGCAATGGTATATGAAACACAGAGGAGGCCACCAAAGAGAACATATGCCTGCCAAAACCAAGCTCTTTCCAACAGAGCGAGAAGCAGCCCTCTGATAAGTGCTTCACAAAATTCTATGGCAAAGGAGCTGTGATGAGCTTGAGGGAAATCACCCCACTTGAGGTAGAATTGTGGAGAGATTTGCTGTGATCAAAGACCAGCGCTCTACAGAGGTCACAAGGAAAACCGCTCAATGTGGGATAAGTCACCACAATCCTGCTGGGTTTCACCGAGGTAGCAAGACTAATCATTACTAGCAGAAATAATGGTGATGATGATGATAATGATGCAGGATAATGAGGTCTAACCCTTCCCTCCCAAGCCACCACCCTGACAAACAATGCCCATAGTCAGCCGTACAAAAGGCAGAGTTGAAAGCTTAATTTCTAATACGGTAGTACTTGAGGTGTGTGGGGGATTTTTGTTGGGATTGTGGTTGGAGAGGGAAGAGTTAAATATTCTCTCCCTGTGCACAATTGTCCCAATGAACATTTTCCTCCTCCTCTCAATTTGTTTGAAACCACAGGTGCTTCTGTATACTATGCATTTAATACAATGCGTAGTTAGGCTCTTAGTATGTTGAAATGCTAAGGTTCAAGGCATCTTTTGCATCTCAGAAAATAACATTAGAATTTACTTCTCCGGTTTAGTGAATTTAAACCAGAAATAAATTTAATCTGTGGACAGATGCCTTCTTCACATAAATGACGAGGAAGGCATCTAGTCATCTGTGCAAATGCACCTTTTCTGTATGTACACAGGTACTTGGTATGTGCCTGACCTTTCAAAAATGAAATCTCCCTCTAAATTATTGAATCCTCTATGCAATATATTTAGAGTGGTGTATACCATTTGGATTCTACCAGACTTCAAAATAAAGATAATTAACTGAAGTATAATGCAGAAATGTGTTCAGATAATGGCAGCACCATTAACCTGGAAACATTATCCCAGGTATTACTTAATTACAAAAGGTTTAATAAGATTGAGAGGTTTATAATTAGCTCATAACTTCTCCTGTATTGAAACATCTATTCAGACAACAAATATTAATTCTTTGAGAACACAGTATCAAATGATCATCTTAGCAGCTATCAGACTAAGGTATGAATCAGGACGTTACCTGTTTAAACCTGCTATCTGCCACAAATTAAGTAGATCATCTTAGGCAAGGCACTCTCTCCCAGTCTCAGTCATCCTCAGCTGTAATATGAAGACTAGCAATACTGACTTACTTTAAGGCTGTGGCAGGGAACCTTTAGCCTGCAGGCCTGTGTAGGCCTGGTTTAAATCCCAATTAGACCCACATAAATCACACCTGCCTTCCCCAGACCCTGACATCATGTGTGGGGCAGGTATGGATGTGACTACAAAGGAACAATTTGGAGCTTAAAGTGAGTGACAGGGTGTGCACTGGGATTAGCTGCACTAGGGAGTTCCCCACTGGGTGGAGTATAAGAGACCAGACAGTATTTAAGGTACTTTGGGCCCAAGTGAATGAACACAAGAATTTTGTTGTTCAGTTGTTCAGTTGTGTCCGACTCTTCGTGACCCTATGGACCAGAGCACGCCAGGCACCCCTATCCTCCACTGCCTCCTGCAGTTTGGCCAAACTCATGCTAGTCGCTTTGAGAACACTGTCCAACCATCTCATCTTCTGTCGTCCCCTTCTCCTTGTGCCCTCCATCTTTCCCAACATCAGGGTCTTTTCCAGGGAGTCTTCTCTTCTCATGATCACAAGAATACTGAACCTTAAATTGGCAAATGGTGCAGCTCTAAACAGTAGAGTAACATGTTGCCAGTAACCTGCAGCTTTGGACCAGATACAAGGGGCAACCCCACATAAAACATGATGCGAAATCAATATTTGAGAAACCAATATGCATGGACCACTACGGTCAGGCTATCATGGTTCAGAAATGGTTGCAGCTGGTGTACCAGTTGGAGCTGGTAAAAAGCACTGCTGGCCACAGAGGTCACTCTAGCGACAGAGATCAATCAAGGAATACCCCCCAACTGCATACCTGTTCCTTAAAAGGGAGTGAAGTCCCATTTAGAACAGGCAATTTGACCCACAAGGCCTCAATATTTTCAGAATTCAAGCTCAGTTTATTGACCCTCAGCCAGTCCAACACTGCATCCACGCACCAGTATGCACAAGCTCCCGACACAGATGTAATGGAGAAGTAAGAGTTGGGTAGCATCAGTGTACTGATGAAAACTTTGCTCCAAAACACCTAATGCCTGCTCCCAACAGCTTCACAGAGATGTCAAACAGCATTGCTGACAAAATAGTGTGGTGCCCCATAGTAAAAACACCATGGAGCTGAAGAGCCCTCTTCCAATACTACTTTCTGGACACAATCCTGCAGCTAGGAGCAGAACCGCTGCAACACAGTGCTACTGAGACCCATACCACAGATTCAGTCCAGGAGGGTACTGAAGTTCAAAGGTACTGAAGGCCACTGGGGGATCATGCAGAAGGAGCAGGGTTGCACACCATCAGAGCAACTAAGCTGATCCAGTCCCAAACCTATACATACAATGTATAACAGAAATGATGTAACTGGGCTTATTGTGAACCTTCCAAAATTCAGTGAACTTTTGTTGTACTACAAATAAAGCTTTGCCCATAAAAACACATATTAAGAAAAGGTGTTATTATTTCAAGTTATTCTGATCTTGGGTGTGGCTGGCCATCATTCAGGCTATGATGATAAATATAGGAAAAAATGAGCTTTTTGAAGAACATTTAATTTACCTTGTTACAACCTTTTCATAGACAGAGCTTTAAATTAGAGATTTGAAAGAATTTCCCCCAAGGATGTAGTTTAATTTGAAAATATAATTAACTTTGGAATAATTATTGCTACCACTTCACTCCTTCCAACTTCCCTAGAGATAAAGCAAACTTTTGCTTGGTACCCATGAAATGAGAAAGTCATTGTAATTTTACAGTGTTTAAGGAGTACCAAGGAAGACATAATAGAATTCTATTGCTCAAGGAACAGATAGGCAAATTTACAACGAAACACTCATGCGGATTTTGTAAAGAAATAAATATTCTGCTAATCCTTAAATTATTTTCCAAAAGCCAAAACCTCCAATTAAATTTTTGCTTGCTGTGCTGTTATCAGTTACTCCAATTCTAAAAGTTTTGCATACTATAACACCTTAGTAATTTAGCTAGTCTGTCCACTCTCTACCCTGCAATTCGAATAAATAATGTTGCCAATTATTTCTAGCTAAATATGTTGGAAACATACTCTTTTTGTCAGATGTTACGACTAACCTGCTCATTCATTAGAAGTAGCATGGTTCTCTGGATAGAACAATTCATATGTATACAATCAATCCTCTGCCTTCAGCTTATTCTCCCTTCTCATTGAAACCACCACCAGCATAGCTACCAACCAGGACTTTCTAGGTCGTGCAAGTCCCTATAAGCAGTGATGCTGTTGCTAACACATTCAGCAAGCAAGTGGAACTGTTTCTCCTATGCAATAGGTACATAGCTAAGATGTCATATAAATTGCCTGGCTCACCACAACTTACAGGGATGTTCTAAGTTACATCTGGAGGGCCTCAGCTAGCACTGCAAACAACATCTGGACAGTTCTTCAACCCTGCTCCAAGCCATATATATTACATTGTGCAGCAAGAGGTCAGTCTGCAAAGTTAGGTGTGATGTTACTCTCCAGAGGGATTGGGGCAGGACTGGTAGGGTCAAATGCAGGGTGGCCAATGAGAGGCAGAGCCTGCCTGGCACATAGTCTGCAGGAAAACTGTAGGATTTTTGCTTATTTTTTTCACACGAAAAGTCCCTAAGATGGTTGGTTGGCGCCTTGTATGCCTCCTTCCGGCAACTTCTGCAGCCAAGCTGGTGCACTGCTCTGCTTTCCTTTGAACCACATCAGCAAGGACGAGAGGCGGGTCTTGCTGTCTGGGTACCCAGGACCTCCATACACACTGCTCAGGTTTGTGCCCCAAGGAGGTCACTTTGGTGCTGCTAATGCAGCTGTTTGACTTCATTTCCAAAGGCACACTTCATTGTCTCTTGAGACAGATGCCAACAGCAACAACTCCTAAGCCACATGGCAACTTTGGGCTCTCAGGCTCTCACTTCATTCTGGGCCTGCAGCTCAGGCTTGACTCTTTATGCATCTATGATTTTGAGGGCAGAGGGTGGTTTGACTGCTCCCTCTGTCTGCTTCCCTAAATCTTCAGTCAATGGGTGGTACAGTTTGTCCTCGAAGGAGTCTGAGTCTGGCTCCAAGTCAGGGTTAGGCATGACAATCCACAGTATATTGAGAATATGAAATAATTTTCTCTAGTATATATCACAACAAAATCAGTCTAATAAGACTGCACAGCCTTTTTGAAATAATGGCATGCCCACTGAAGTAGCATATTAACAAGCAGATCATCATAATTAAATAATGCTTTAAAGTTATGTTAAAATCAAATTCTGTAAAATATATTCTCACCAGAATTACTTGAAAAATAGTTGGAACAAGATGAATTTCTTCAATAAGGCTGTAAAAAAAACACCAGAAACCCAAATTAAACCATTGAACATGAAACAGTGTGACAAAGTCTTTGTTGCTAAAATATGTGACCCAGAACCTCAGCCCCTGACTACCTCTTCATTTAAATAAGTTCTACCACAGCTATTAAAACATAAGAAATCCAATACTGCTTTAAAAATTACTTCTTGGTCTACCTTACAGATGTGAAGCAAGTGAGTGGAACAGTAAGTAAATTAATATTTTTTTAAAGGCAGATACTAAAATGCATTAAGCCCATCAAATGGGCAATGGAGGCAGTAAAATAATTTGAAGTAATAGGCTACAGTGGATATACTGAAATTAACACACATACACCGAAGCAGCTTTTTATGTATGCTTCATTAGCTATTTTATCTTCTCTGCATTAATACATTCAAGTATATTAGAATCACATACTGTGTATCTGAGAAGTGATTAACCACCAAGTTTCAGATAAAGGACATTCAACTTTATGACAACAGAGAGCTACAGAAGCCATTAAAAAACTGTTTAAATATGGGAACTTGACCAATTGGCCTTAAACTTCTACCACCTCAAATGTACTTCCAAATTCCCTTCTTTTGCCATGTTACTCCTTAGGGACTTATTTTGCCTCATTTGTCCCTAGTTTTCTGACTTTGCTGTGCTCTCCTACAATTCAGGAGATGAATTTTACCTGAGTTCAGAGAAAAACAATCCAAAATCAACATAAGAAAAGCAAATCTTACACACTTGCACAAGCACTATTTATGTGAGGGTGACAGCACATCAGAGTCGCTCAAATAGCTGTTGTATAGAGGTGGGCAAAGGAATGATTATGGAAAAACAGGCTAACCCAAAAAAGTAGATCAAGTCATTAAAAAGCAATGTCTGATGTCTGGTGGACACTTTAGTCTGAACAGAATTTTGAAGCACGGTTAGAAGACTAATTTATACAACAGTTCATTTTTTATTGAGAGATTCATTTGTTCCAAGTGTCTCGTGAAACGGGGGGGGGGGGGGAAAGATGTAACTATTCCTTGTTGATATATTCAATAAAGTCTCGCCAAATCTCCCATGTAGATTTCAAAGTAGTCTTATCTCCAAACTTAATATTGACGAAGGCGTTGTACATAGCTGCAACAAGCCCTTTCCCCCGTGGGGCCTATATACTCTCTACATGTGTAGCATGTATGAGGACCACAGAATTGTTGATGAAATTGAAACTACCCAATGGCCATTCCTTGAGTCACCATTTGTAGCTGTTCTTTGGTGGGTGGGTCATCCCCTCCCCCCAAAAACCCCTCAATCTATAATAACCCTTAGATCAAAATTTATATTTCTACTTAGAATTAACAGTTTGAGTCTTTCTGTAAGAATAGTTCTCTTATTAAGTGACAGTACAATCCTAAAGATGCAGAAATAAGTCCCGCCATATTCAATGATGTTTACTCCCTAGTAAATGTGTTTATGATTGAGAAAATACGGGAAAAAGTAATTTGATGGCCAGAATATTAGTTCCTTGAGTTCAAGGGGGGTTTAGACTCATTTTTCTAAACAGCAGGACCCTACGCTACATGGCTCACCACAGTTAAAAGTGAAGGAAGTTTCAAAAGCAGTTGACATAGCAAGGGTCAGCTAATCTAAGATGAGGAAAGGTCAAGCTCTCTGGATTCTGGCTCACAGAAGTAGTGAACGTACAATTGGATTACCTTGTAAAAACAGGGCTATACTCTGTAAGGGCAACTAACAGCTTTAGAGCATAAGCAGGTACTGGGTCAGGTGCCATTAGAATTTGCTCAAACCTAGAACAAAAGAAAGAACAACCTTGTGAAACACAAATCATTTTCTGTAGGAAAATATGCTAGCAGTTGATCAAGTGAACCTTCCCTTAATCTGTCGACTCATACATCCTTCTACTGACTTATCTGTTGCTGTTGTTCAGTCGTTCAGTCGTGTTCGACTCTTCGTGACCCCATGGACCAGAGCACGCCAGGCACGCCTATCCTTCACTGCCTCTCGCAGTTTGGCCAAACTCATGTTAGTAGCTTCGAGAACACTGTCCAACCATCTCATCCTCTGTCGTCCCCTTCTCCTTGTGCCCTCCATCTTTCCCAACATCAGGGTCTTTTCTAGGGAGTCTTCTCTTCTCATGAGGTGGCCAAAGTACTGGAGCCTCAACTTCAGGATCTGTCCTTCTAGTGAGCACTCAGGGCTGATTTCTTTGAGAATGGATATGTTTGATCTTCTTGCAGTCCATGGGACTCTCAAGAGTCTCCTCCAGCACCATAATTCAAAAGCATCAATTCTTCGGCGATCAGCCTTCTTGATGGTCCAGCTCTCACTTCCGTACATTACTACTGGGAAAACCATAGCTTTAACTATACAGACCTTTGTCGGCAAGGTGATATCTCTGCTTTTTAAGATGCTGTCTAGGTTTGTCATTGCTTTTCTCCCAAGAAGCAGGCGTCTTCTAATTTCGTGACTGCTGTCACCATCTGCAGTGATCATGGAGCCCAAGAAAGTGAATCTCTCACTGCCTCCATTTCTTCCCCTTCTATTTGCCAGGATGTGATGGGACCAGTGGCCATGATCTTAGTTTTTTTGATGTTGAGCTTCATGGATCACTGCCTTGTCGTGGCGAAGGGGCTTGAATTACTCAGGGAAGCTATGGACAGGTCAAGATGGACAGGTCATAGTGGAGAGTTTGGACCAAACATGATCCACCTGGAGGAGGAACTGGCAACCCACTCCAGTATCCCTGCCAAGAAAACTCCATGGACAAAGACTGACTTATCTACTTGTACAATTTTTTTTAAAGGAAAGCTATGTGTTTTGAACAGCAGAAAAATCAATTTTATGCTAGTCTTTTGTAACAGAATGACCCTATTAGCAGTGGCAGGATTTGCCTTGGCAGCTTCTAAAGTTCAAGCCCATTTTCTATCTGCTCAACAGTAGATTTTATTATTAATTTGAGTATATTTTTTGTAATTATCATTTGCTTTTTTTGTTCTCTTTTGTTACTCATAGTTGATGTATGATTGAAACCGCTCTGCAACATTTTTCAGGTGAAGGAAAATTGAACTAATTAGGACAACCCATATATATTATAGTTGAAGAAGCAAAATAACTTGTCTTTTATTAAAATCACACCCAAAGCATTAGAGGAAACCTTGTTTCTCTTTAGGAAGAGCCAGGCAGATTGTAAAATGGTTGTGCAAACTTGGGTGTCCTGCAGCTGTGTTGTTTCTACCATAAATATAGTGAAGGACTGTATAAAATCTCTTATACTGAGACATCTGGCAGAAAAATGTGCGACACTGTTTATTAATCCGACTGCAGTTCAGAAATGTGCAGTCAAAACAGATTGGTTATAGAATTAGTTTTGATTAGAAAAACTTTTCTGTACTTACTGAGGCAGCAATGAGTCTTTAATGAGAGACAGAAGTTTGTTGTTTGAGTTAAGGTTCTCTTTCTCTTCAGCCATGACCTCGTGGCTCACAAGCAGTGATGTGGTTTCTGAGAGCAGCCGCAAGCTGAAGAGTCTCCACTCCACTAAAGAAGAAGAAAGGAATCAATGTGCCAAGAATGTGTCCGCACCGATGCTTAATTAAAGCAAAATGGGTATTTCAGTTGATGTGGCCATATATTTACCATTTTGACTGGAGACCAAAGAAACTAAGGGTGGGAGGATGTAATCCATAACCTAAAGGAAGGCATTATAAAGATCTGGCTTCAATTATTCAGACATAACGATATTTCATGTATACTGCATACTACGTTTATTTCCCAATTATAATAAAGTACAATTCATAAATAGAGAAACTCAGGTAAATTGTTTCAGCATTACAAATAAGAATATGTTCTTTCTTTAAAAAAAGGTACCAATTCTTAACTGAACACCAGCATAGATTTCTAACTATCATTTTTGCAAGGTAACTGGCATTGATTTTTAGGGAAAAAAATACAAGCTTCAGTGGCACAATGTTTATTTAAGATAAAGACTTGAAGTCTCTGCATCATTCAATAAGGCATTCAGCTCACAAAGTTTGGAAATGAAGTAGCTCAGCTAGAACTCAGCCCACCTGCCAGAAACATGGTGGTCCTTAAAGCAACAGTTGTAGCAGTGAGTCAGGGGAGCAATTCACCTCCCATCTCTTGTGGAAGAATTGGCTTGAATGCATAAGTGGGCTAAGTAGGGGGTGGATTCCTTGCTTCTGGTATATATTCTGATAAAGGCTCTTGGTGGCCACTTTCTACCCAAAGTCCCAGTTTAAGAGCTTTTGGGCCACGAAGGTCCTCAGCTCCCCTAAAGGGCTTGACACATTGGCCCATGCTCTGGTGAGCTCAAAACCTCAGTCCAATGCCCTACTGGTGAGCCCAGCAACTGGGCCCTACATCATGCCTTAGTGCTCTGGAACTAAACTACAGTTATGGCCTAAATAAACCAACACAAACCTCTTGTTGTGTGTTGCTCCTTCGACCCCAGGTCTTTGCTGTGCGTGGCAGCACAAAATGATGACAAATAAATTATTGTAAATCTCTACTTAAGTTTGCTTGAGCAGTACTAATTTGTACTTAATTTATATGTAATTTTCCTTGACAAGGTTTTGTAATGTGAAAAAAAATCTAAATAATCAACTCTAATTACATAATACTGAACATGTTCATACATACATGAAAGGTCTATAGATTAACTCAATTACTGGCTGCAGACCTTATCATTCTGGTCCATTAGTTTGAAGAGAACATCATGTCCATATACTTAATTCCTATTTCCTTAATTTCCTATTGCAAACAATTTTTCTCCTCTCTACAAACTATTACTCACCACCCAAGGTAGCTTAAAAACTATTTTACTTCATGAAAACAAAGAACTCTGTTGACACTAACTAGCTTAACCTCTGGGACTAATCTTAGACACACATTTCTAGTCAGAGAAAAGGATATCCGATTAAGAAGTTTTATATTTGAAGTATTGATCTGGAACCTTGAACATGTCTAGCTTCAATTTAACAAGAAAGCATTAAGCTCCTTTGGGTGCTGAGCATTTATATTCATGGATTTCAAGTCATGCTCAACCAGCACCAATTAGAAGACATCCCTGGAGTGAAAGTATTTCTTTTTTAAAAAACCAACATTATATATATCATGCAAATGAATTACAGCACAATGCTGCTAAGACTTATATTCCATTTATTAGTTACACACCTTTGGAGTGATACAGCACTACCGCAGTTCATGCCACTAACACCTGGAAAGGTCATGAGCAAGTCATTATGGCTCTCTGTATCATCTCTCTAATATACATTTGTAGAAGACTGTCACCACATGGTAGTTTGTGTGACTGCCGAGAGATGGTGCTTGCCCTATGAACTACAGTGTAACAATGTGAGGGAGAGGAGGCTGATGAGGACAGGTGGTGGTGGTGAGATGACAGCAGGAGGAGGAGTAGGAGGAGGAGGGATGGGGACTTAAGGAGATGAGGAAGCTGAGGAAGAAAAGGAAGGGCAGGAGGCAGAAACTTCTTGCACTCCATCGGAAGCCATGGAAGCCGTGTTGGACATTCGGCTTCCGAAAAACAGTCGCAAACCGGAAGACTCACTTCCAAGTTTGCAGTGTTCGGGAACCAATTTGTTCAGGAGCCAAGCTGTTTGGGAACCAAGGTACCACTGTACTTCTAAATGAATAAATAAAATTATACACAACTGCCCCACCCCCTCTCTACCTGAGTCAAACATACAGTAGTTTAATCACTTTCCTTTTTACCCCCAGTGCTTCATTTCTAAAGCCATGACCCTAATAACTCCTAATGATCTGGAAATACTAAATTCATTAGTGAGAGTTGGGATGCTAAGTATTCATGTGGCATCAGAACTTACCGTTGAGTGGTAAAGCGTTAACACTACTGGATGTTGCATTATTGCTTCAAATACTGAAAAAGCAGTCTTAACTAGTTCTTCTGAAGCTGTTTGACCTGTTGGGGGGTGGGAATTGTAGTAAATCTCTTTTGCAAGAGCAGAAAAATAATTTTATATAAAGGGCATGATGGATATCATTGTTATACTTACCTATTGCTCCATCTAAGTTAGTTTCTCCTGAATCTATTAATTTGACAAAACTCTGAAGAGAAAAATAAGACACAAAAAGAGAAAGGTTAACAAAGACCTATGTTTTGTTAAATGAATATGTATAAAATAAAGGCCACATAGCAATCACAGTAGATTAAGGTTAAAGGTTTAGTGACACAATGGCAGGATCTCCACAGAGAGAACATAATTTAAGCCTCTTTAACACATTTACCATACAGTGCAATCCTATCCAAGTCTACACAAGAGCTACTGAATTCAACAAGATCTATTTTCAGGTATCCTAAGTATAAGATTGCAAACTTAATTATTCAAATTAAACATAAGACTTCTAGAATACACAATTTTCTCTTATTTGTGCTATCTTTTTATCTCCCCACATAATGCATACTTTATGGGTAGACTTACGAGTAAGTAGAGAAAACTGTACCCTACTACATTTTAAGGATAACCTAAATAAATCATCCTTCTGAGGAGCAGCAAAAATAAAATATTAATGCTCTGGGATAAGTAAATACTTTGCTATTATTCCCTCTTCTCTTGTGCCACTTAATTTATTTCCATTTTTCTGATTCAATTTAATGCATAGAAGACATTTTAGAGGGATGCAAGAGATATGTCATTGATGCCACAGAAATAGTAATCCACATAAGAATTTAAATATATATTTTATATATAAATTATCAGGTCATTTACATGGCTACCTTTTCAGTACTGAGAGATGCATAGGAAAAAGCATAATCTGATAAGTAAAAAAAAAGATCATGGCACATTGATGATAAATGAGGAACAAGTTGATACATTTATTTATAGCCCACCTCTCTTTTTCAACAAAAAAACTAAAACTGTTTAATAAAAAGAAATATACAATAGAAATGGGTCAAAGCCCATCAACAGAAGGGACACCATTTCCCATCTTTGCAAACTGATTGGCCACTGATGGCATTCCACAAAGGAACAGTATCAGGGGTACATATAAAAATGCACAGCAGCTAACTGTATATCCAGTAGTCCATTTCACATGCAAAAACATGTGCAAACACATGCAATAGCACATCACAAATCAAACAAACACACAGAACACTGTGTCATATGTGAACATGCATAAAGTAGTTTTTCACAAACACAAACAAACATGCAGCAGTTATTGTCTTTCATTGCTGTAGCCTACTCTTTCTAACTTTTGACTTCAACATGGGAGCTGCGATCTGTTCAATATGTGGATGAATACTTGTCCTTGGCTAAATCACTGATGAAAACAGGAACTTATACTGAACCATACAGGAAGTTACTAGTTTTCTGTAAAGTCAAGATCTCCTTGATTCGTCTACTTTTGGTGTTCAGCAGTCGCCTCATATGAGAGGTGCTGGAGGTGTGAGAATCTGACACCCCCCTCCCACAAAGGAACAACCTAAGCAAAGGCACAATAAAGAAGGGTAAATTTGAAGAAACCCGGTGGCCTTTCCTAACCTTTCTAAATCAACCTGGATGTACTAGACGTCCACCAAATAGCCACTTTTCGTTTTGGTCGGCCCATAACCCCAGATACTAAGTTTTTATTATCTTCAGGAAACCCACCCTTCCACTGTAGTTTTGCTCAGTGGGTGTTTCTTTCCATTTTACTCTTGCATGTGTTTGCACATACTTGTAATTTCTACTGTCCTTACCTTTATTTCTTTTGACTGTTATTGTTATGTTGATGTTGAAAACTAATTTTAAAAATTACACACACACACACACACACACACAGAGAGAGAGAGAGAGAGAGAGAGAGAGAGAGAGAACTGGGAGACATGGATGCTTTGCTGAGGCAGTTTCCAATGTATTAGACCTTGGAGCCAGAATCTAAGGCTATCTGACTTTTAGAAGACACCTGAAGGCAGCCCTGTTTAGGGAAGTTTTTAATGTCTGATGTTTTATTGTATTTTTAATATTTTGTTGGAAGCCGCCCAGAGTGGCTGGGGAAACTCAGCCAGATGGGTGGGGTATAAATTAAGTTGTTGTTGTTTTTGTTGTTGCTGAGCACGGTCACATTGGCTGCTAAATGTGCCATATTACAGAACTGGACCACAACCAAATCCCCGTGAATACATACCGGTAATTAGACATGCTGGCTTTGGTGGCACCATTTGGTCCAATATTGTTAAAATGCCTTTCAGTTACTGGACACTGATGGGGACAGTATGCTTGGTCAATTCTGGCAAACCACTTGTGCACTCAGTCCTTGTCCATCATAGCTTTTTAAATATAGCAGGATGGGCAGCTGGATCCAAGGGGTTGTTAAGGACTCTTTGAAAGAGGGAGTTGTTCTATCATCTTTTAAAAAGGCAACAAATCAATTACTCCTGTCAAAACCTAGCCTGGATCCAGAAGATGTTATGATCAGTCACTCTTGGATCTAAGTAATCTGTTTCATCAATTTAAAATCAGGCTTCAGGCCTGGGTTTTGGGTGTAAACTGCCTTGGTTGCCTGGTTGGATGGCTTTTTCTATAAGAGAACCAAGTAGGACCTGCATGTGCAACATTTATAGCAGAACACCTAATGCCATGCAACTCAGGCACACAATGGGTCGTTGCATTCAGCTGCTGACCCAAAGGTTGGTGGTTTAAGCCTACCCAGAGACAACTAGTGGGCAGGATTTCAGGGGGTTGGACTAGACGACCCTCAGGGTACCTTCCAACTCTACAATTCTATGATTCTCTGTCTCTTCCAGAGATTAAGGCTACAAGGAAGAATGAGAAAGTTGGGGAAAGCCACACTGATTCAAACAGCATGTCAAATATGGGATTTAATGCCCGAGATTATTTGCAGCACTCTCTGTAAATGACAATGCCTATCCCATAGAAGTGACTGGTTCCACAGGTGTCAAATAGGTTTGCTTTTACTCAACACAGGCAATATCAGAAGGACGAAAAAACATATACACCTTTTCAAGCGATTGCCAATATTTTGACATAGCAGTTCACGAACTACAAACCTAAAGGCTGACAGCTTTACAATGTGTCAGTCTTAAAATTCAGCACATTGCTCAAGATAATCAGAATGATCCACTCCAACCCAAGGTGTTTAAAGCTCATTTGATTTCAATGGAAGAAAACAAGCACATGCTTTAACCTTAGCTGGATTTTGCTCTCAATTTATCCTCTATTGCTCATTATTAAGGGGGGAGTGGAGGAGAAGGAACCTTTTATTAAGACAAGAAGGAAGCATCTGTTAAATGATGAGACCTGAGAGGTGACATGATATAGAATTCCAGACACCGTGCAAATACTTTCACATTGCAAATCTCAATCTCCAGGGATCTTAGTGCCAAGGCCTACATATTAGCAGTGTGCCACTGTTTCTTTTCAACTACTACACAATAAAATAAATAAATTTACGTTCAGTTATAACCCATATCCTCAATTGCAATCAGACAGAAACCATAGGGCTGATGTAAAGCTGTATGTTTAAACCGCCATTGTGCGAAGCAACTACAGAAATGGTCCTTCACAATTTGCCTTGCACAGAAATATACAAACATGCTAATTCATTAAACATTCATATCTTGTACTCTTTGTTCATAAAGTTTTTTTTAGTGAAGAATAAGCAGGACAGAAATGAGAAATAGATACTGTCCTCCTCTGCATTGCATCTGTTCTGTTGAAATTTTTTTGACAGCAATTTGTAGCTCAATACATTAATCCAACCTCTGATAAAAACCAAAGTAATCAAATATTTAAGAGAAGAGAAAGCTTTGCAATTTTTTTTTAACGTGAGCTTACAACTTATTATAATGGTGGTTCTAAAAATATTTCCTTCACAAACATTTCAGTGTCTCTGTGAAATCATACAATGCTGCAGCTAAATAATTTATATTCTCTTGGAATTAAAAGAACACAACAAAAGTGAACATGAGGTCCATACTGCTTCCATTAGGAAGTACTGTAGTCTCCTGTATATCATTAATTTAAGCACCTGTTACTGAAACATGTATACTCACCATATTTGGTTTCAAAGTAAAAAATGGTACTCTTAGAATAGAGTCATTTCACAGCAGCTATTGCAGAGATGGTGAAAACTAACAATACAATGCAGAAGTACTACTTCATTTTAACTGCAGCACTCTGGAGCATTGGGAATCCCAATACAGATTTTATTGTTAATATCAAAGCTAGTATGCTGATGCTGAATGTGACATATGTCTCAGCTTTCTAGTTTATGTAACTTAGCATTTCATCAACTAAACATAATGCAACTGTCCTAGCAAGAAAAAAATATAACTCTTGCAGGTTGTATCTTTAGTACACAAAATAATATTTCAAAGTAAATACAATATTAAATTGAATGAGATATGAAGAATGATCTAAAAAATCTGTTCATAATTCCATCTAAAACATTGCTAGACAAAGAAATACTAAACAAAAGACTGTAATAATTACATTGTTGCTCAAAATCTTTTTTTTTAATAAAAGCTCAGCCCACTCAATTCTCTTATCCTTAATTAAGCTAGCCTTAAGTTTTGAGGGACCTGATGTTATTGGAAGAGAGATTTCTGATATATCGACAAAGGCTATATAAAGTTTGTGAGCCTATCAGTTAGCAAGCAGAAAAAGGACCAGGAAACAGAATTTCCCGAAGCTCCAACAGCAACTGTGTAGACGTTGGCAGCAAAAGGAATAGAAAGGTAATGGATGCTGATTCTGACCATAGGAGTGCTGTGGTTCTAAGATTATCAGATGCGACTATGAATGAACTTGTTTAACAGAGAACTGTCTTATGGAAGGAAGCGGAAGATGAGCTGCTGTGGGCTGTCTTTGGACATGTGATGTTCAATATAATACAGGCTACCTGATGTGTAACAGCAGAATCTAATGTAACATGCATAGACAGTTTAGTGCAGTTCTCTAAAACATTATAGATTTTAATGTCGGAGATCTTCTTGTGCGGGTCCTTAACTAAATACGTTTTTATATTTTTATATTTTTCTTGCACATGCATATTTCAGAAGGGAATCCTATATCACTATGTTAAATTAAAAAGGTAAAGGTACCACTGACCATTAGGTCCAGTCGCGGATGACTCTGGGGTTGCATGCTCATCTCGCTCTATAGGCCGAGGGAGCCGGCATTTGTCCACAGACAGCTTCCAGGTCATGTGGCCAGCATGACTAAGCCACTTCTGGCGAGCCAGAGCAGTGCACAGAAACGCCGTTTACCTTCCCGCTGGAGCGGTACCTATTTATCTACTTACACTTTGACGTGCTTTCAAACCGCTAGGTGGGCAGGAGTTGGGACCGAACAATGGGAGCTTACCCCGTCGCAGGGATTCAAACTGCCGACCTTCTGATCAGCAAGCCCTAGGCTCTGTGGTTTAGACCACAGCGCCACCCGTGTACCTTTTATGTTAAATTTATATATAATACATATTAAAATAAAAATGCTAAAATTGTAGGTATTCCATTTTGCATATAACTTGTGTTTGTATTAGTTATATGTATGCATGTTTTCCACAACCTGAAACCATTACTTACCAGCAAAGTTCCATAGCTGCACAGAAACTCCTCAGTTACAATTTGGTGACGAAATACCTATGAGATATATATAACATTGAAAAATAATAAGTACTTGGAAGACATGGTAAATATGCTATAGCATGCAGTAAAATTGAGAATGACATTTTTGAGTCACAGCTGATTAATAATAGACAGATAATACAATAGTTGGAGCTTTTCAGTTTAGAAAAAAAGGTAAGTAAGGGACATGATAAAGATATATAAAATTATGCATGTTGTAGAGAAAGTGGACAGGGAGAATTTCTCTCTGTCTTCTGATGCTAGAATTCAGTATCAACTGAAGCTCAACTGTGGAAGTTTCAGAATAGACAAAATGAAGTATTTCATCACATACTGCATAGTTCTAAATAGTTCCCTACTACAAGTTGCGGCGAAAAGAGCAACTTAAATGGCTTTGAAATGGAATAAGGGACATTTGTTGAGGAAAAGGCTGATTTTGGCTACTTGTTAATTATGGCTATATGTACATTCAGGATCAGATGTAGCACACCACTAAACACCAGTTGCTACTGTATTCATGTCCAGATTGATGGCTTCCCATAGGCATCTGGCTGGCTGCTCTTGGTCTGATCCAATGAGGATTTTCTTATGTTTTTATGTATGACAAGTATGAATTAATCACATTAGAATGTGACAGAGATGGAAGGAGCAACCTGACATAACAGTGTTAGGGCTTAGATAAGGGCTTCAATGTTACAATGTGAAGCTGACTCTCTCCTTCCCTATCTTCATCCAAAACAGTGGTGGAGATGTGGGGTGCGGAGGGCAGCCTCCAGTGTGCAACAGTTCAGGGTAGGAGATGGGTGGAGAAGCTGCTGCCCACTCTTCCCCCAATCTCTGCAGCCGGGTCAGAAGTGAGCCAGCGCCACAGCTGGCACCATGCACAAGGTGTACTGTGGCCGAGGGTGGGTGGCACCGCTGCCCCGAGCTGCCTGCTCTCATGCTTATTCTGGTGTGGAGCCAGGCTCCGATGAAGGAGCCTGCTGTGGGGATGCCTATTTGCACCCCCTCTCAAAATTGTGCCTGGGGCCACGGCACCCACCACACTATGCCTCTGATCCAAAGTACTACATACTGTGAGATTTCCAATACACTGGTACCTTGGTTTACAACCATAATCTGTTCCGGAAGTCCGGTTGTAAACCAAAACAGGTTGTAATCCAAGGCGCACTTTCGCCAATGTGGCCTCCCCCGAAAAAAATTCGTTGTAATCCAAAAAAAATGGGTTGTAATCCAAAAAAAAGGGACACACACTTCCGGGTTTGACGAAGTTGTAATTCAAAACGGTTGTAATCCAAAGCGGTTGCAAACCAAGGTACCATTGTAGAGAGGTAGCAATGGCAGGTAGAAACATGGTGTGTTCTCTTTACTGCCCTCTGCTTTCATTTTATTAAATCCATGTTTTAGTTGAGTTCTGTGAAGTTTGGGAAGGCTTTCTCTCCCACTCTTCCACCTGTCAGAGCACTGCACCTGTCCACCTCTTGAGTCAACTGGTACTTTATACTACTCCTTGGCTCTGTCTGGAGCAGACACTTTCCTACCCAAATGCAGCACTGAAAGAGAGTTAAAAAGGCTTGTGTCCTGCCAGATCACTGCATGCCTTATGGGGCAAATGTCTTGCACATTTTCTCCCTTCTGCCCAATACTCAGATAGCTCACTTCCACACTAACAGAAATGCAACAGGAAGAGAACTGGGGGGGGGGGGAGTTGGGAGCAGTATCTGCTGCTCTCTAGGTCACTGTACAGACTGGTAAGACACTGGTCTCCATGTGCTCCACTCATATTTGATCTTGAACTGGAGAGGGTTGGCAGCGGGGGTGTGGGTTGGAGAAACAAGCCACAAAAGCATGCTATGTTTCCCTTTAATTAGCAGAATAAAATGAAAGTGCAAGAACTCTAACAAAACTCACTGGCATCAATTAATGCCAATCTACAACAAGGCAACATTTTGGACTATAACCAATAAAGTGGAAAATGCAAACGACCCAGAAACCAGTAACAGTCTTCATTTTCTGTTAGCAAATTATACCTGGGATGTCACAAGATGAAGTACCACAGGCATCATTGGAAGGCACCCTTTCAGCTGCTTAGCTTGAATTGTTGATGGGTGTTTACGTCCTGATATGTTTGCTAAAGCAGAAAGAATGTCACCTACAAAGCACAAATTTCATGATGTTAGCAAGTCTGTAGTCCTTTGCAGTTATTGAGAATAAGCTCCACTTAACAGTTACTTTCTTTCAAGAAAGTCTGGGCTGGTACAAACTGAACTCCTGTGGTGTCAGACACTGTGATTGCAATGGAGCACGAGCGTCCTGCTGTCTGCCATTTGGCTGGGGCTATTATGAAGTAAGAGGAGCACCTTCATGTCCTATTTATAATTATATCTATTTATAATTATTATCTGCTAACTGAAAGGAAAAGCTGCAAGATATAACTCCCTTCTGCAACGGATAACATTTTTTACAGAGTAGCATTGTTGCAGTTATGTAATATCCTCCAAATATGTTTATTAATAAATCATATTGGTGTCTGAATTTTTAATACAGTACAAGTTGATTGTAGACGGTCCCAGCTAAAATTGAATTTTTCAGGTTTTCAGTATTTTAACATTGTATGCAATGCTCCACTACTGGTGCTCTAAATAAAGAAACAGGCTTACTTTAGCGCTACCTAATTATCTTATGACCAGAAGTAGAGGCTCGCCCACTAGGGCTACTGGGGCATGGTCCTCCCAAGGAAAATGTCAAGCATTCTCCAAAATCTCAAAGCCACATGTTTTTTTCCTGTTGAACAAACCTTTCATACTTCTACTTGAACTCAAAGATGTTTTGCAAACATTTCTGTCAACCTATTTTTCTCTGACCAATCAAGTATTTACAGAAGTCAGCTATACTATTGGATTAGGATCGGCTACGGCTAAGAGATCCCTTTCGTGTGTCTCTAAGCAGAAAAACCATATGACTGACTGGACTGTCTGAAATTCAGCACCACTATGAAGGTGTCAACTCCATCTGTTATGAGGTTAACCAGCAACCTCAGTATTGACCTAGTGGGGATGCCTTGAAGGGTAGTTAGAGCAGGCACAGAGCTGTTTCCTAAATTGCCCATTCCTCAAAACACATTCTTCGCTGCTAGCCAGAAGAAGGGTGTGGTTGCTAGTTTGAGCAGCTCAGGTTTTTTTTAAAATATATATATATATATATTGATTAAGAGAGTACAATGGTGGAGTATGTTTTTTGCTTAATCATTTGCAATTATTTTTGTGAAGGGGGGGGGAATAACTGCTCACTAGATAAGCCCCATAACCTCCTAACACCCATACCAGGTCTAGCGAGCACCAGCCACCACTGATGCTTTGTGCGTATCTCAGTATTAGACTCAGGCTAAAAGTTGATCAACCCCTAACACACCAAATAGGCAAAATAGACAATGCCCTTTGGCCACACCTCTTAGAACCCAGGTGGGCAGTGTTGTATAAATGTATATATTTAAAAATAATAAAAATTGAATTGGATTTTTTAAAAAAGAACCCACGTGGGCAGAGTTTCTACTCAACATGCAGGCAGATACTCCAACAGGTATAGGGAACTCAACCAGTCTCTCACAGGTAATATTGTTTAAATCTCAGAAAATGGTTTTCTTAGGTAGAATCCGATAGTTCAATCCTGGCACAGCAACACAGTGTTGGCAAAAGGTCTCAGGGCCAAATGATATTTCATTAAGTAGGTAATTTGGCCTTGCATGTCTGTTTTTCTTTTCAAAATAGCAGCTGGCAGGACAGTTAAAAATACAAAATCACAAAGGTGCATAACACAGTTACAAACAAATCAATATCCCACTGCTGAGGAGGGGGAGAACCATGTGTGCCATCTTAAAAAAATAAAAATGGAATAAATAAGACACCAGATTGGGAATGCATGTCCAAGACAACTAATTGAACCCTCATTCAAAAATCCTGTCAAGCTGACACAGGAAGGAATCTGTCATTGATAGGTGATCTATTTTTTATATTTGCCTAGGGAATGGTATGGTCCTGACAATATTTCTGTGGGTTCTGGCTTCTGTCAAGGTGTTCTATTGCGCCTGAAGCGGTTAAGTCATGCTGGCCACATGACCCGGAAAGCTGTCTGCGGACAAACACCAGCTCCCTCGGCCTGAAAGCAAGATGAGCACCGTAACCCCATAGTCACCTTTGACTGGACTTAACCGTCATGGGGCTCTTTACCTTTTACCCCTACCATGACAAAACAGCTATTCATTTAACAAGAAAAAACAGACATGCAAGGGAGAACAATATATTTAATGTGATGTGTAGTTTGACTCTCAGTTCTGGCACAAGGTAACCCGTAAGTTTCCAGTGACATCCATCACCAGCCTCAGCATCAAACGGCAGCCACTACCTTTCCTATGCTGGAGCGACAGAACAAATTCTCTGCTGCACTGGTGAAAAGACTAATGGAATATAAGATACCTTTCTGACACCATTGCACTGATTTCTGTTGGGTCCCTACTAAGTGAGGACATGCCTGAGAATTCTCTGAAATTATATGCCATGAAGCAGCAAAACTAAAGCTCAGATTAAAAAGGAGGTTAACCAGTTTCTAATAAGCATTGTTATAGTTTACATGATTTAGGTTTGAAAAATGTACATCTGAAATGTTTTTCTACTTTTTTAAAATAAGTACTTTAATATATGTGGTTTACAGCTACATCTGCTGGAAGAGACTGAAATTTCAATATTGTTTACATGCAAATCTTCCTCTCAAATCTACAAAAAACTAGATCGGCAATTGAACACTTTTTAATCTAGTTTTATTTGCCAATTTGATTATTTTGGACATTAAAGGGCCTTCTCGGTAGTGGCACCCGCCCTGTGGAACACCCTCCCATCAGATGTCAAGGAAACAAACAACTACCTGACTTTTAGAAAACATCTGAAGGGAGCCCTGTTTAGGGAAGTTTTTAATGTTTAATGTTTTAACATGTTCTTAATATTCTATTGGGAGCCGCCTAGAGTGACTGGGTAAACCCAGCCAGATGGGTGGGGTATAAATCAATCAATCATCATCATCATTATAACGGGTTAACTGAATATTATTCACATCATCGTCATTATAACGGGTTAACTGAATATTATTCACAAACACGTGTAAGAGAGCCCCATTTAAAATAAAAAGGAAATGAAGTTATGGGAGAAGCACGTTTGTTTCTTATCTTTGCCATTAAAATTGAATACAAATTAACAAAATGTTTATATCCTCACATATACAAGAAGATATCTTGGCACTGTAATATTGTTGTCAAGTTCTCTAACTTAAAACTCTTAAACCTGCTGTTGCCCTATACTGTATATTCAGGAAGAATTCAAAATGCATTTCTTAATTATGACATTATGCCTCACTTAATTTCTCTAGCACTTGCTTTCTTGCATGAAATCCTTGTATATCAAGTAATGCTAAGATATTGTTGTAGCGCTCCAGCAAGTGGCAGCTTTTGGGCTCTCAAATGTCAGTGGTGCCTTGTGCAACGCTAAAATTCAGTGCCCATCGCCTTCCGTGCTCTGTTCTACATCACTGTTGAGATGCCCCTTGTGGTGCTGGTAAAACTGCCTCTGCTTCAGCAGACTGGTGATGGTGGAGTCATGGAATAAAATTATTATTATTATTATTATTATTATTATTATTATTATTATTATTATTAATGTATTTATACCCCATCCATCTGGCTGGGTTTCCCCAACCAGTCTGGGCTGCTCCCAACAGACTATTAAAAACACAAAATAAAAAATAAAAAAAATCCTTCCAGTAGCACCTTAGAGACCAACTAAGTTTGTTCTTGGTATGAGCTTTCGTGTGCATGCACACTTCTTCAGATACAGTGTGCATGCACACGAAAGCTCATACCAAGAACAAACTTAGTTGGTCTCTAAGGTGCTACTGGAAGGATTTTTTTTATTTTTTATTTTGTTTTGACTATGGCAGACCAACACGGCTACCTACCTGTATTAACACAATAAGGCATAAAAAACATTAAACACGGCTGCCTTCAGATGTCTTCTAAAAGTCAGATAGTTGTTTATTTCCTTGACATCTGATGGGAGGGCGTTCCACAGGGTGGGCGCCACTACCAAGAAGGCCCTCTGCCTGGTTCCCTGTAACCTCACTTCTTGCAGGGTAGGAACTGCCAGAAGGCCCTCGGAGCTGGGCCTCAGTGTCTGGGCTGAATGATGGGGGTGGATATGCTCCTTCAGGGATACTGGGCTGAGGCCATTTAGGACTTTAAAGGACAGCACCAACACTTTGAATTGTGCTCATAAACATACTGGGAGCCAAAGTTGGTCATTTAGGACCAGTGTTATATGGTCTCGGTGGCCACTCCCAGTCACCAGTCTAGCTGCCGCATTCTGGATTAATTGTAGTTTCCGGGCCACCTTCAAAGGAAGATGCTGGGATCATGGATGTTGACGCTGATGTTGTAGTTCCACCTTAAATGTGGGCCTGGAGGGAGCGGCCACAGTGGTGGAAGCTCACCAAGAAATTGTAGAGCCTACTGCCCTCCCTCCACCATTTCCAATTATAATGGTGGAATGCAATCCAGCAAATTCATTCCTATTACCACAGGACCACAACTGTAGCCCTCTAATACTTCTCCCATTACAGCATGTTATCTTTCCTACTGTAACTCATGCCATTACAGCTTTTGGAATGTCAGCATCTTGAGGCAAGAACTTTGTTTGCTTTTGTCATTAATCCTCTACAGTGCTTCACAAGAAAAGAGCAAAAGGCACCTCTACCTCCTTTTATAGCGAGGCAGCAGAATTTACCTAGAATTTGTGGCAGTTCCTGCACAATGTGATAGATGAGAAGATCCAGGCATTTTGACAGGTATTCATTGCTGCTTTGCTGCTCTTTTCCTGGCATGGCCTTTCTGCTGTCTCTTTCAATGTACATCACCAATCTACACACATAGAAATTCATATTATATAACAAAGCAATGATACTTCTCTCCAAAGACTGCTACAAGAATTTCCATAAGGCAGCATACCCCTTTCTGGAGCCCTCCAGATGTTTTGGCCATGTTGGCTGCTGCTGATGGGAATTGTTACCCAAAACATATAGAGGGCAGTGGGTTGGTGAAGGCTGCCATGAGAGTGGGTATAGGATTGCAGCATAGCATATAAGCTCTTAAAATCTATTCTACATAAGTGAACCTTCATTGCATGTAATTGTATCACCTTGTTTTCACATTTTATTTTAGACTGAAGAGGAATAAAAGTCCTTCTTTAACAAGTTAATTTATAATTTCTTCATTCCACAGAAAGTAATACTAAATCTTACAGGCTTTAATTGGGTGAGCAATCCCTTAGCATCTAAAAAAAAAACCTCCACTGTGACTGCTATTCATTCAGGAAGAGAATCACTTCAATAGACCCTTAGGCAATGGTGAAACAGAATGCATAGCAAAGAGAATATATATTTTAAATTTTACTATGTTTTTTTGAATGCTTCACATTTGAAAATTCTTTCGCTACACGTATGATGTAGGCATGTATATAGTAAGAAAAGAACAAAGAAATGAAGCAACATTTCTTTGTACAGTGGTGCCCCGCTAGACGAAAATAATTCGTTCTGCGAAAATTTCTGTCTAGCGGTTTTTTCGTCTAGCGAAGCGGCAATGACAGCCGCGCTCCGCTAAACGAAAAAAAAAAAAGACGAAAATTTTTCGTCTTGCGAGACAGCCCCATTGACTTTTTCGTCTAGCGGGGCAGCCTTCCGCAAGACGAATGCCTTCGTCTAGCGAGTTTTTCATCTAGCGAGGCACCACTGTATGTTCAAAGTGGTTTGCATGGCAGGGTGGAGCTGCAACAATAGCCCCCAGAGAGCAGCACTGCTGCCACTGGCAGAGGAAGAGGGAGCGGGGGGAGGGCACCTCCCCCAGCCCCACGATCCCGGTGGGGTGCCATCGCAGCTCCCCCCGCGCTGGGTGCCATGCCCCTGAGGGCGGTGCACCATGCCCCCCGGTGCCAGAGCATGAAGCTCTGCCACTGAGTGCTGCCACTTACTAGCAAGGGAAGAGGCAAGGCAGTGATGAGAGTTAGGCTGTATGGGCACCAAACTGGGTCTGCTGTTTTTGCCTCATAACCCTGACACCATTGCTACCTTGTTCCTACCGGTAAGCAGCAGTGACGGTGCTGCCAGGAGATTCAATATTGCAGCTCCCCCTGCCCAGACCAATAAGCTGCCAGTAACTGTATTAAGTTTTCAATTGTCAAATATCAGGTAGTGAGATGCAAAATGGGGCTTGGATTAGAGCTTCGAATTTTCTCGGGCCATGCAAGAGATCAAACACTTCATAGCTCAATTTCTGACTTGCTCAGAGTAGCTTGGCAGTCTTTCCCATGTCTATAAAGGTTTCTCCTTTGTTTATGATCAATCAGAGGATGCTTACTCGGTAATAGTAATTTCATAGTTCTGCCTTGTAATCCCCAGATAAGTAACCATGCCTTCAGCACTGGAAGATAACAAGTTTGTGGTGGTTGCTTTTTTGGGGTTTTTTTTTTTTTTGCAGCAAAGCAATCCTATTGAAACACCACCGCAATTTACAGGAAGGAAACAAGAGAGCATTGTGTAGCAGATCATACTGATGCTGTCTCAGAGGAGGACATTTCCCTTTTTCTTTTAGGGTCCAGTGTGCTTTGAAGATGTCGCTGTTCATTTAACGGACGAGGAGTGGGCGTTGCTGGATCCTGACCAGAGAGCTCTGCAAAAGGACATCATGGAGAATTGTGGGATCGTGGCCTCTCTTAGTAAGGCTCCCTGTGGGATCATCATATCTGCCTTCTCTTCGATCGGGCCACAGGTAGGCCAACTCCAGCCGAACTACTGTCATTGTGAACTGGGGAAAGCTTTGGGCAAAGGACAGCAGTGCAGAGATGCTGCTGGCAGCCAGGTTTCTGGTCTCCCCGCTTTCTTTAACGGTGAAGCTTTTGAAATCATTGAGTAGCTGGAGGAGGGTGGCAGCATTGGGGGGCCTCCGTAAAGAGACCCTCCAGCAGGCGGTGGAACTGACCCTTCAGAACCAGAATGGCCTCCACTGTCCGGTGCTTGGACACCTGAAGGGTGTGGAGGCCTCACAGGGCAACTGTGTGGCAACTCTGTATCACCTGGAGCAAGAAATCTTGCTCCGGCTCCAGCGGTATTGCTGGATGGAAGAAAACCCGTGGCACATCTAACACCATGGGCGCCTCCCGGACTTGCAGCGGGGCCACCCTGTTCCTCTGCTGGCAGCTGAACAGGGCCCTCAAGCGCCTGAACATACACAACCGGAGTGTAGGACAGAGGGGCTCACAGCATCAACACCCGAACAGATCTTGCTTCTCCATTAGTCGCAGCTTTGGCTCTGGCACAGAGCAAGCTTGTGTCGGGGTTTCCCACAATTCTCTCTGGGTCTTGCTTTCCTACATAGCAGCCAGGTGAGATGGGAGTAGGGAGGACAGCCCCCCCCCCATTAGCTGCAGCTCTTGCAACCCAGCTCCTTCTTTGGGGATGCTGAGGAGGACACTCAATGGCCAGCAAAGGCCCTTGTCTTGCCAAGAAACTTGTCTGTGGGAACCGTGCATCTATAATGCTATGGAAAGGGTGAATGTCTTCTAGAATTCTCTGATGTCACCAGAAGAGTAAGCTTCTTTTCAGTTAGGTCTGTTATCAACTGCAGAGGATGAGTAGCCTTGGGAGCCTCTTGGGGAGATGGAAGTGTTCAAAGGACTGAATCCATGAAGGTGAGCTACCTGCTCTGAGATGGGGGAACCTTTGGTCAAAGGCCAGCAGAGAAGGGTTGCTGTTGATTGCTAGTTTCTGTTCCTCCCCACTTTCCCAAAGGGCGCAACATCAGAGGTCGTTAAGCAGGAGGAGAAGGTGCGGAGCATTGGGGGTCTCTGTCAGAGCAGATGATGGAAGTGCCACTTCAGTTCCTTCCTGTTCACCTGTTTTTCATCTCCAGGAGTGCCTGAAACATCCTGTGGACTACTGAACTAAAGAGGTCGGAGGAGAAGTTTGGATTATGGGTGCTCGTCAAAACGGCCAGTGCCCCAGGATGTCCTCCCTGTCCTCTCATTATTTTCCTTTAGGACAGGTAACAAGTTTGTTGATAGAAACATGATACAATTCCCAGACTAAAATTTTAACTGCACACACCTTTCGGTTCTATAATAGCTTAGAGCATCACTTTACCTTGCTTGGCAGCTCAGAAGAAGCATCTCTTTATTATTAATTAAAACTTGTAACAAGACTAAAAAAGCTTTTGCTCGAATGGAGGCAGAAGGACTTTCAAACATTCGAATAACTGTAGTCACAAGGTCCTGGTTGGAAAGTTGGGTGGGGGGGGGGAGAGAGAGATACACAGTTTCTATGAGAAGAATACATATAACTTGACTCTTCCCCTCTCCCTATCATTTTAATTTAAAACAATGCATTACTAATGGTATTTTTTCACAAGTCAAAACTACAGAAGGAAATCATGAGATAAAAGTTCTGCTGTTTGTTAGCCAGTATCAGTTTGCCATTATTTTGGGGGTGGGGCTCAAGTATGGTCATTCAGTCTCCTCCATGGTATCTGCAGATGCCTGCCCTGCAGTGGTCCACCTTATAGACATCACCAGTTTTAGCCTGCACATGCCTGCCACGTGCCACAACCCACAGGTAGGAGACTATTATTTCCCTTTAAATTGTTTTCCACACTTGTTTTTGTGACATCACAAACTGTAATGCAAACACTTTCCATGAAGTTGTGTCTTTCCCGGCATCTGCATACACAATCTTCCAAATACTAACAGATAATAGCAAATTTATCTTCTACCAAATGCAATGTAGTGAATAGACACAAGGGTGAACATAGCAAATGAATGCACAAATTAAAAGGTGCAATTCCACCATTAATATTAAGGACAGTTTAGCAGACCAAGTTGGCAACTCTTTAATTTATAGAACTGAAGATACTGATTTTTTGCAAATGTGTTGTAAGATAAAAAATAAAAAAAACTTTATTGGCAGTGTTCTCTCGGACGATAAAGGGATGAATTACTTTTTTAAAAAATGAATTTGTTTTGTAAATTGCATTTTTCAAAATTCACATCCCCAAAGATCCCATAAGCAGACAATAGTGACAAATCAAAGAAAATCCTTAGCAATCCCATGTGACTTTGGATTGTTAGGCTGGCAGGTGAATTAAACAATTAAACAGCAGGCCACAGACTTGTCATTATCTTTAATGTAACACAGAGGTCATTGGAACTCTCAAACTATAACATATAGCAACAATACAGGAGGAAAAGGGGCTGGTAATTATATCAATAAATCTGTTGTTTAAAAAATAAAATTGGGTGGTATTTTAATACGTTCTACAAATGACTTTTTGCAGTCTGAACTATAGGTAGAAATTCCAAAGCACAGGAAGAGACTTGGTCTCTTGCCTCCAATTTGTAATACACTAAACTAGATGTTCTTCGACAGTATTCTCGAAGCTACTAACATGAGTTTGGCCAAACTGCGGGAGGCGGTGAAGGATAGGCGTGCCTGGCGTGCTCTGGTCCATGGGGTCACGAAGAGTCGGACACGACTGAACGACTGAACAACAACAAAGATGTTCTATAATGACTCTGAAGGGATTTATTTAATTAAAATTCTAAAATTATACCCTCCCATGGAAGCAGGGGTGGGGACAGGCAAAAACTGACTTATCTTCCTTCTGTCCACATCAGCACACAGATCCCTCTCCCCACTGATGATTCAATAATTGGGAGATCCTGATGAATGGGCTGGGGGACTGAGGGATTCTTTCAGGCACATGCTGGACGAGGAAGAGTGGTGGCAGTTCAGGAGGCACGTGAGGTCAAAGTCAAAGGGGACTTTGAACCAGGTTCAGACTGGTGGCACAGGGAGGAATCATCAACAGAGTGAAGGGGAGAGTCTTGAGATAGCCACAGGTGCTGATAAAGAAGGAGCAGGGGCTGGGGCTCCTGCTCTGCAACACAGTCTTGATTCAGGAAAGAAGGGTCAAGAAAAGGCTAGAATAATTAAGAAAAGCTGAGACACAGTGAAAAAATGCAAGGAAGGAGGTATAAATAAGGGAGGGAGAGGACAGAACTTTAGCTCCTGCAACTGACGTGCTTATCTGATGGATGCGCTGTGTGCTGACTCCTTCATTACTGAGCAATAAAGTTAATTACTGCAAGCACTGTGCCTGGTTCTGCTTACAGTATCAGACAACAGACAGAGGGGCTTTTCTGGCAGCCTGACAGGTTCATTGTGAAAAACTGGGTAGAAGTACCTTCATAAGGTAAGAATGTGGCGTGTCTGTGCCATGCAGTTTCTGCATGTGCCTCGCCACAAACATGGTCAGAGAATGTGGGATGTGTGAAATCACACAGACCAAGCATAGAAACAGGAAGCCTGAGTGAATCATGCCGTCCTTCCTGTCACCTGACTAACTGAAGACCCAACAACTGTGTCCAAACAAACCTCAAAGTATATTTTATGATCTGCATATTTACAATGTATACAAAGTAGAAAGAAAATTATGGCCATTATTCAGATTTCCTGCCCCGCACCAAACTACAAAGTGGTAGATTTCAAATAAATATATACTAATTATGCCAATGATACACAGTGGTATTTTGCATTGGAAACTTCTATTATCTCAGTAAGCAATTACCCTGAAATCTCTTGTACTCCATTACTCTTGAGATCTTTATAATAGTGAGATTTTCAAATGCTAGAATTAAGAGTATAAGTATAGTTTCCCTCAACTTTTTAAATTCCCCCCAAACCACCCACTTTAGGCCAAAGTTTGTATGAAGAGTAAACTATTCTTTATTACTGAAGAACTATAATAAAGTCCCAAAATAAATATTTTCTAAAATAAAGAAACAAAGCTACTCAAAAACAAAAACAAAAAACCATTTACCAACATCTAATCAAATAATTACAAAGATTAAAACCGTTTTTATGGACTGATAACTGTGGGGTTTTTTGTATGGTTAAGAAGAGTCCAGTTTACTAAAAAAAAAATCTGCGTAAGATATTTCACTTACAAACTGGCCTAAGGTCCTTTTAAGGATAGTGTAATCGCAGTACAACTTTAGTTGCAATTGTTGCACTCATTTTTTTCTTTTAGGTGCCTGGGAAGGACCATGCTGAAGTAGTTGTCTTCATACATTTCTCATTGTTTTTTTCCTTGTGGCCATTATTGATAGGCATACTACAGCTCATTGAATTTATTGAATTTCAGCAGCAATTCAAATACAGATTAGTTCTACCTCTTGGGACTTGGCAAAGAAATCATGTCAACTTCTGTGCCTCATTATTTTGTATTCTGCTTATTTCAGTTATTATTCCTTCTATTAGTGAAGTTCAGGGTGTATGCTGATATTTATGTAGGTAGAACATTAGCACCCAGGCTTGGGGAAAGTATGTTATTTAGGAAAGGAAAGGAAAGGAAAGGAGAAGGTGAGGTTCCCAACAGCAAAACTGGGGGGGGGGGGAGGCAGGTATTTATTTGTGCAGAAAGTGGAAGGGGTAAGCAGTGTGGAAAAAAGCCCAACAATGTGCTCTGGAGCTCAGGACATGGCCAATTGTCCCCTCTTCCTAGCAAACCCTTCCAAACTGATTTGGAGAATCCATTAGCCATCAATCCTCCAGGAAGAGCTGCTGAAAAGCTTATGAATAGCAGCGAAAGGCACTTTCTTCTGGAGGCAAAAGCAGTGAAGAGGCTGATGCCAAGAAGCAAAAGGGGGAGTGGGGGGGGGGCAGGAATTGAGGCAAAATGGGAGCTTAGAGAAAGAGGGAGGATGCTACATGTTAGAGGCAACCACAAGGTATGCATGCAGACCTATGCAAGTCCTAAAAATTTAGCCCCTCAAAGGGAGAAAACCGCTCCCAAAACAGTTAAGTGGGGAGTGAGCAAACTTTAGGAAAGCATAGAAGTTCTTTTAACGTTTCAATCATAAAAATGGTCTAAGAATAGCAAAGTGAGTGCTGCTGGAGCCTCACAAGTGGAAAATACATATGGCTGGAACTTCGTTTCTCTTTCTAGGCAGCCATGCAGACCTACACAGTGGTGCACAGCAGTATCACACAAGCAACATTTCAATAACTTTAGTAAGATGACAATGGCAGCTAACATGCAGTCCTTCAAACCTGGCAATACTAGTTAAGGTTTCAGTAGGCTTCCCTGGACTTCTCTAGACAAGGAAGAAATCCCTGTCAATTTCACCAGTGCTTTTTTTGTTTTACATTACTGAGTATACCTTCTACCCTGGAGCAGAACTACAGAAACACAAACACAACACAACTGCATGAATCGTGATACCAGTGCAAAGTGTGTGGAGGGGAAATCAAACAGTTCAATGGCTAAGATAGACCTTCCTGAATCAATCTTTTTTTTTAAATAACCACAGCAACTTTCCTATGATGAGAACACCTTTCTTGTTGCCCTCCAATAAGGGGTTTCTGAAGCCACATACCTGCCTATCTGCTTATGAGACTGACTACAAGGTAGAGTGTGGATACTGATCACAGTTCCTTAGCTGTGCTAGCCCCCCCCTGCATATCTAATAATATCATATGCAGGAAAACTTATTTTGTTTTTATTCCCTCTCGTAATTTATTTGCTTCCATAGAGAAACATTCCCAAGGGTGGTGAAAAACAGATATATACCCCACACATCACTAGGCATCTAGGGCAGGGAGGAGGCAAGCAAAACACACCTCTCTTACTTTGTTTTGACCCCTGCTGTTTATGTTTGCAGTGCTACTATTTTATGATTTTTTGTTTTTCTTGTATGATAATTTTTTGAAGATCACTTTAATGGAAAAGTCACCTATGCCTGTTTATTTAAAACTAAAATATGAACTGGCTACTGTAAAATTTATAGACGGTTTATAGAGATGTCTTTAAAATCTAGTGCAGCACATAGTAACAGCCAATAAAAGTTTATGAAAAATATTTGCAACACAAGAAAATGTTTAAAACAAACCTTTTCCTGAACCAGCCTTTGCAAATGGATTCCACATGACAACATAGCAGAGAACATAGTCATCATGTGCTGTTGAACTTTGCATATTCCAGTTGCAAGTGAATGTATCACTGCTGGTAATCCCACCTTTTCAATCACACTCTGGAAAACACTAGGTGAGTGACGAGTAATTTTGCATAACGCCTGTATAAAACAAAAAACTCTGTTGAATGTTTTCAGTTTAATAAATGTAAATACATACTTTGTAGCAATAGTTTTTTTCTTTTAATTAAACTTATATGCTAATTTATAGTCTTAAGAACCCTCAAAGCAGCTCCAAGGTTTCAGTAGAGAAACAACACTGTTTCTTAACTTGGCATTTTGCTTTCTTCAAAAATCTATGTTTAATTTTAACATGTTAAATAGTGTATTGAAATACAAAACAAAAAATTTCTTAGTACAGAAAGTATTGATCTGATGTGTAGAGATCTTTCCTATTCTAATTCATCCAAGAGGTTTCTGGAAGTTTCTCCGTATGAAAGAAGCTTCATGATTGTTTGGATTATACCTTCAGAGAAGCTGAGTGTACAGCTGGCTTGATCTGGTTCTCTTATCTCTTCCAATTAAGGTCATGCTGACTATAAATATAGCCCAGAAGGAGCCTGAGTTTTACTTTTTCTTTCTATCTCTCTTCCTTTTGGTGTGGTGTTCCGTACATAGTATGCTTAGTGCTAAGGTTTAGACTTATTCTAAGTTATTGTAAGTACTGCAACTGGAGTTTTATGGACTGTGCCAATCCTGAATGTACTGGGTTTGTGACCATTATGCTCATTTGCTTTCAGTAGCAAGTAAAGCTCTGCTGGATGAAGTACAATTGCCTCTGGTCTTTTTGGGAGGAATTCTGCTATCTGTTTACGTTTTTTCCTCTTCTGGCGCTGGCGCAACATAACTGTCTTCTATTTCTTTGACAATGGCAGTTCCTGGCATTGGGTTCTGCTCCTCTTCATCCTGTAGTGCCAGAAACCCTGGTTTAAAAGAAATCAGGCTGGATATAATTAAGCCTTGTTCCAGCAAAGCAATGGGAAAAGTCTCCTTTCTTTGATTACTTAAGCGTCCCTTAGTTGTTTATATCTGTTACTTGCTCTGTGTTGCTTATACCTGTCCTTTAAATAAGGTTCCATATTGGTAAGGTAAAAGATAAAGGACCCCTTGACAGTTAAGTCCAGTCAAAGGCGACCCAGGGGGTTGCGGTGCTCATCTTGCTTTCAGGCCAAGGGAGCCGGTGTTTGTCCACAGACAGCTTTCTGGGTCATGTGGCCAGCAGGACTAAACCGCTTCTGGCGCAATGGAACAGTGACGGAAACCAGAACACACAGAAACGCTGTTTGCCTTCCCATCACAGCAGTATCTATTTATCTACTTACACTGGTGTGCTTTCGAACTGCTAGGTTGGCAGGAGCTGGGGCACTGTGGTCTAAACCACTGAGCCTCTTGGGTTTGCCGATCGGAAGGTCGGTGGTTTGAATCCCCACGACCGAGTGAGCTCTCGTTACTCTTCCATATTGGACATAGGCATATACAGTATGCCTATTCAATTTTAAGAAGAAAACCTTGTATGGTGAAACAGAGGCCACTGTAAAATGCTGTGGTGGTTCCCAGTCAGAATTGAGAGGGTTGGTAGAGGAGTTCCATCTGAAATCTTGGCAACATTGTTTGGGATCCTATTTTAGATTCAAGTTTGTATGAGATTGTATTTCTTTTGGAAACTTAGTGAAGTTCAACAGTAACAAAAATAATACGAAATAATAGTAAACCACAGACCATTTCTACATTAATATTTTGCATAAGGCCACCCACTTGGATCTACTGACAGCTCCCCAACTGCACATACGTACATGTAGAAGACTATTATATTTTTAGTGAGCTGACAAACCATGAGCTTCCCTTTAAGACTTAATTAGCCCACATTTCAGTAGCTTTATGCTTGCATAGGGGTAGCTATTTAAGAGATTTAAAGGATTATAGGTTCAAACAGTTTTTGACTAACAAGGGCAAACATATGCTACTTATTTAGAGGCAAATCATAACAATCCATCTTGTAATAATGATTCTAAAATTTAATAGAATAATTTTGGATTTTGACACTAGCAAGATGATGAAAGATTCAGTCTTGTTAGAAGGTATGTCTGTGACACATACCTGAGGCAGGTTACACTGCAAAGCAAACAGAAAATGCTGTGACATAGTTCTGGATTATCAACCATGACAGATCAGACTGCAGAGGGCAGTGATATTTGCTATTCAACCCACAGGCTACATACCTAGTACTTCTGGCATAAAAACTTTCCTAAATATGTTTTTATTATTGATTTAAGAAATAATAACACCACCAGCATGATTCTTTTAATATAAACATTGCTCTAGGAAAACAGTGTCTACTTTCTCCAAGTAAACTTGTCAAAGCTATCAGGGGAAACTTCTCATAATACCACATAAAAATGTCATAACTTAATTTTAAAAAATGGGGGGGGGGGGAATAGAAAAATACAATGCAAGCCCTATGGGAAAACAGTATTATACAAAACACTGTAGCCTAAATGCAGAAAATGGCATTAGCTTATAAGGAGGTTTCAAATAAGCATACAGCATATTCAGTTTGACCTGAAAATGTGGTACCTTAACTTTTCTTACTGCATTAAGAACAAGGATAATTCCAGTGATAATTCCCCTAATTTTCTGTTCAAATACAATTAAAATGAGATTTTCAACTTTGTAATTCTAAAATGCATATTGAAAATGTAAAGTTTTTATTTAGCTACCCAGATGCAATAAAGTAAACGGGGAAACATCAGAAGTAACTCATTTTTACTTTTAGCATATTTTAATAAAAACAAATTACTTTGAAAAAGCGTAGAAAATAAAACCTCAAATTTGACTTCATTTTAGTTGCTATTTACAATAAGCCATGCCATAGAAACAGCACGAACAAAAATGCACAAGTTGGACCAAACCAACAAAATATATACCTTGAGCTACACTTCCATTTTACAAGTGGCACAATGTTGAAAACCGTGTTTGAGAAGAGAACCTAGAAGGACCTTGAGATGTTTATCACACAGTTGATGCTTCAACAAATGATGGAGCAGTTCTTCATCACTGTCCTGCAAAGTTCAGTAGGGAACATTCCCTTCTACCTGTTGTTGCATACATATGACATTTGTCTGAAAACACAGGTCTATTAAAAAAAATGAGTACCCTACCTCTGTGCCCAAGCCTGCAGGCTGTTTTTCAAAATAATGTTGCTTAATGCGGGAGAACAAAGGTGAAACCTGAGGATTTCTAATCATATCAAAATGATTTTGCAGTTCTGTATCTTGAACTCTACTTCTAAACTGTACTTTAGCTTCTGATAGGTTAAGAAATCTTTGCTATAAAAGCAAGGAATCAAATATATTATAAAGAATATAGGCTAAAGAGCTTGATGAACAGAACCAGGATTATGCTATTTACATTAAGGAAGTTCGACTTTTCTACAAACTAATTTTAATCAATAAGTTTCATCTCAGGGGGCTGGGGGTAGAGGAAAGGAAAAAAATGACAATCAGATCTTAGATCTTTTAAGTTGAGCAGGAGAAGTTCCTGGGAAATCAAGTCAAGACCTCAGCAAAAGTGTGACTTTGATTTAAAATAAAAACAATTACACAGAATCCCAGACTTGTAGAGTTGGAAGGGACCAAAAGGGTCATCTAGTCCAACCCCCTGCAAAGCAGGAATTCATTTTGAAATTAGGAATAGTAGAGCAAAAAGCCAAATGCCAAGATAATAGTAATATGCCCTACTATGTATAATTCAACCATAAGGAAGATGAGAGACAGCTTGGAAGAATTTTTTGTTGTTGTTGAGTCAACTAAATAACCACCCATTTTCTTCAAAATGAGTATGAGTTGCATCTAAAGGTAGTTTTGCCTTAGTATAAAGAATATATTTCCAAACTATCCTAGTTTAAAAAATGAGAAGAAATGAAGCATAAAAATTAGGAATGATGTACACCTTTATTTTTAAAGAACAAAATCTGCTTACCGAAACAGCAGTTATTCTCAAAGAATCTATGGTTGAATGTGTAAAAAGATACCACAATATTGGTCCAATTTCTCCAGTAATAAATCCCTGAGCATAAGAAGAGAAGGTGGAGCATACATTTTCAACAATCTTTGCTGCCATATGGTTCACAACTCGTTCTTCCTAGAAAGAGAGAATTTTTTAAAAAATTAACTATCACTAAGTAAAAATTAAATTCAAACTACAGTATAGCAACTGCTGATTGATACAGGGAAGGACTGCATGTAGGAAATCCCTAGGGCATGATTTTCCACACCTCTGGATAATAATTTATTTCTATTTTTCCATAAGGGCAGATTCAAACCACTTGGCTTCACATGTAATTTCTACAGTAAAATGACTCCCACTTATCAACTGTTAATGACCCATCAACTCTAGTTTACTACACCAGTTCCTAACAAAGACGTCCACATTTCAACAAGATGGAATAGATTATCCTAAAACAAGTGGGTAAAGCGGACATTTTAGCATTGCTTTCCCATACAATTGTGACAACTGTCCTAGGATCATTTTGTCATTTCTTTGCCTCATAGATTCCAACAAAAAGGACACAAATGGATGAAGGAAGTGTCTCTTTGGCACTGGAGTCTTAGAACTATTCATGGGAAAGCAGAGGAAGGAAGATATATTTTTAATGAAATAATTTATTTTATAAACCTGCTTCCCCTTTTAATTTTGTTCTGACTGTATTTATTTTAAATATATGACACAGCACTACAAATTGCTGTGATCCATTCCCAGTATTACTGTATTGTTGAGAAACAATAACCACCAATAAAAATGGGGGACGATGACGACAACGGCGACAAAGTGTTTAATATTATGAATCTTTATTTAAAGTGTAATAATTAAATCACTTGGGGTTCCAATTTTGCTTTAATTCAACACAAATTAAAACTACTTTCAAAATAGATCAAAACCAAAGTAAAAAAATTAACAGATAGCAATTGTTACTATAAGTAATGTATCTCCAGCAACATAAGACAGTAATTTAGGTTATGTACATTCAAATGTATCCCTTAAGGTTCTCTTTTGTTTGCATATGGCAGCCAAAGACAAGATGAAGCATGCCCTGGACCAGATAACCATAGCATCTTGGCTGGAAAAGGGTCATGGATTGTCACTGCATTCCATGAACTCAATGAGGCTGTCAGACTACCGTAATTCAATTTGCTGCCACCTGAGATAGGCTCTCTTAAGCCCCTCTGGGATCTATTATCAAACAGTGTATAAGCAGGAAGATTGTGCCATTTTCTGCTTAATTAGTTTCTGGAAAGGAAGACTGACCTAAACTAATATTTGGTCTCTTATACTGAAGAGTTCCTTTTGTCATAACATGAGTATATAAGCTACCCTGCTTGACAAAAATGAATCTGTAAGAAATGATTATATAGCTTTCCTCAAACCTTTAGTCTGTCCTGTATAGTTCATAAACACCGACTAAACATACTTTTTAATCAGATTCTTGTTACTCAATACTAATAATCAAATTCAGGAGATATTAAACACCTATTAGTTAAGCAGAAGTTAAAATGTTCAAAACAATCACATATTTTACCTTTACCTAATACTGTAGAGCCCTGGAAAAAAACAGACCACCTGCTTCTCATGAAAACTAAGAAACTAAAATGTTGTAGGGAATGGCATGGCAACACCTAATTGTTCACAACAACTGACAAACTGCCCTCCATAGGAACAGAAGAAAAAAAACACCAATGGACCAGACATACCGGTAGTTCCATCTACCCTATAACTCTATTTCTGACAGTGACCAGACAGATACTTCCAGAGAAGTTCCAGTTGCAAGATGGCTTCATCATTTTGTACAGTTCATTTTTTGTCTCTTCTGAAGCTATCGTCAATCAGTTTCACTGAACGACTTTGACTAGGGGGAGGAAATGTTTTCTAATCAGTTTCACCATGGTAGACATCATTTCATAAATGTCTATCATGTCCCCCCATAGTCATCATTTAAAAATCTCGTTTGTCACTGTGCTGCACATTCACCATTTTACAGTACAATCCAACTCAGATCTACTCAGAAGTAAGCCCTGCTGAGATCAATGGGACTCACCATGGCATAGGGCCATTCCTAAAAGCTCTTAGAGAAGTTTAGGAAAAATTAATTTATTTCTGTTTCCCTGTTCAATACCTAACAACGGTGCCACTAGAGAGAGACTGGGGCCTTTTTTCAAAGGTACAAAGGGCCTATGTTTCTTTTCTCCAGTGAAGTGCTGGAACAACAGGAGACCCTAGTACACTAGTCCTGCCCTAAAGAGCACAAATGCTGTTGAACGTTTGTGTGTTTGCTGAGTCTGTTTCCCCACACACATTCTGTGCCTGTGTGTATAAGATCCTGTCTGTTCCTTTCTTCTGCTGTGTGTGTAGATGGAAGCTGAATGTCTGCCCATCCTTCTGCTGAATGTGTGCATGCACATGAATAGAAGTGTGTTGATATGAGAGTATTCACATATGAAATGGGCTCTGGCTGGTATGCAACTCTCAGAAAGGTGGCAAATCCTTAATGTGGCCATCGAGCCAGAAAAGGTTAGCCTTTTCACAGTGACGTTCAAGTCAAGCCTCCTTTTCCCGGTTATATATCTTTAGATTATTTCTAATGTCTAACCAATGATTCAATTTTATTGCTTATTTCACCAAAGCCTTGAAATAAAAGGCATTCTAACAGTAACTGGGCCCATGATAGACTCCAGAGGAATTCTACTTTTGGATTTCTATTTTAAGAATCCATTCAGATATTCAGAATAATCTAATGTATCTGGAAATTATCTTTCATTCATACAAATATGTAAATGATAAATAAGTTTAAAGACTCTCTCAAGGCAAATCTTTAAAAATGTAGTATAAACACCGACAATTGGGAAACACTGGCCTGCGAGAGCTCCAATTGGAGAACAGCCTTTACCAAAGGTGCCATGGACTTTGAAGATGCCCAACTCAGGACGAAAGGGAGAATTGTGCTAAGAGGAAGGCACACTTCGCAAACCCTCACCATGATCAACTCCCATCCAAAAACCTATGTCCTCACTGTGGAAGGACATGTGCATCCTGAATTGGCCTTCACAGTCACTTACGGACTCACTGTTAAGACTGTGTTCATGGAAGACAATCTTATTCGGCTATGAATGATCGCCAAAGAAGAAGAAGAAATATCTTTTGCTTGATGTTTTTCCTTCATATAAGCATTTCACTCCTTCACATTTGCCATGGGCATTAGTAATGCCAGCTGGCCTCATGAAAATAAATTATATAAATTATTTTATATATGTTATCAATTAAGGAAATTATCCCCAAACCAAACACACAAAACAGCAAACCAAAATTAGCTGAACCCAACCCAAAATGCCATTCTAAGGATATGACAACTGAGAACATAAAAAGCAGATTAACTAATGTCTAGAAAAACAGGTAAAAGAAGAAAACTTGCCAAGTATAAAACTAAGAAATTGTATTTGTTGTCAAAGCTTTCCTTTAAAAAATACTGTCACTTAAAATTAACCAGCTAATTTTATTTCCAAAATCAAAAGATAATTTATAAATGCTAAGCATATCGGAGAACACTCCCCCCCTTGCACTTTCTTCTTCTGTGGGTCATGGTCTTATGATTATTTAAATTCATGAGCAATCCTTGGTTGATAAGGCACTGCAGTGCTGCAGGCTACAATCCTCACACAATGCCTAAAGGGTTATTACAATGGAGAAATTCTATTGAGAACAACAAAAGAAACTTACCCCTTCCCGAAGGCACCTCATTAGCACAGTGTAAGCAGCTGAAGGAAGGGCCCAGCATTCTCTGGGGTGCTCCTTTTTCCCTTCCTGTAAATGATGTGGAAGGGCCAGAAATGAAGTGAACAGTATAAATTATGTTAAATCTTTATTGGAAAAAATACAATTTTATACGCACACATTCTCTATGAACCTGTCTGTTTTTTAATGATGCCTCTTATGTCATTGCATACACATTAGAAAATGGTTTTGCTAAATATGTTAACTTTAGCCACAAATTAACAACAGTTCTGCCAGCCTTTTAAATCAATGGTATAATATCCATTTTCAGATGAGTCACATGTAGACAGAAGAAGCTCCTGGACCATTTTAATATATTTTTTAACTTTGAGCATCTGAATAGACAGGTTAGTATTTTAATATTTCCCGCTGCCCTACCCCAAGGCAATTACTTGTATCTCTTTTTCGGTTTGCAAAGACTATGCAAGGGAGATCAGAGTTCTAAAGGGTTCTACAACAACAGAAAGAAAAAAGACAGTTGTGAGAGCTTCATTAACTATGAATTCTGAAATCAATCACTGGACCTTTGAGGCAATTCATAAACTTATCTAGAAAGATACAATATAATGTTTCTTTCCCTGTTTGCAAGGAGCCTAAGGTCTATTTGAGGTTCTCCATTCTGCATTCCAAGGTTCCTCAAAGGCCTTGGGGAAGGGAACAAAGGCAGGCTTAGCCATTGCTGCATGAAAAGCTTTGGTTACTTCCAAGAGATTCAGTGGGGGCTGTCTCTTCCTTTGGCAATTGTATCACCCAACAAACCTTTTTAATATTTAATAAAGGCATAAAAACCTTAGCAGAGAACACCCTAGGTTGGTTCTTAACCTCAATCACTTCCTCTTCTGAGAACTCCCCCTCTTTCTTATCTGGGTTGCACTGGGAAGACCCCAATTCAGACAGTTCCCTAGAGGTCACCCACTAAGCCCCAGTGGCACCCTGAGGCTTGGAGGGATTAGGAGTGCAAGTAGGAGTGACATCTCCTGTGGAACTGCTGCCTGAGTGGGAGGAACAGATGTCTTAGCCTGTTTTGGTGGCAAGGGAAGGCCATCCAGAAAGGGCTCCTAGGACCCCGGGTGTGAGGGGAAAGAGGGGGAGCATCCAGCTTTATCTGGTGAATACCCCCTCTTTTCCCTATGCCTGCATGTGGACCGCTTGTGCTTGCATTTACTCTTATGGTGACGAAGAAAGCTGGTCCGAGTGACCCCCCCCCCCCGAGGGAATCATCAATCTCTGAAGAGATAAACCCCTTTGTCCCTGAAGGCAATCTTGGGAAATTTGCTGAACTAAGGAAGGCCTCATACTCACCTCCGCCTGTTCTGTTGAATAACCTGGAGAATCACCAAAGGCCACTTTGCCTGGGATCTCCAAATGTATAGGCGTCCTCCGTTGGGAGGAGACAGGCTGTCCTGCCAAGGCGAAATCATCCTGCATGCAGACGCAGTGCAAAGGCAGGAAATCAATGTGACTGAGCATGCTGCTGTCGCTGCTCCAACTCCCAATTGGTGCTGGGACCCGAAGGTGCAGCAACAATGCAGCCAATCAAGGCAGGGAGAGACCACAGAGAACATGAAAGCCACTAGACCAACAGGTGCAACGATCACCTCTCTAGGAGCTGTTGGGGCCTCCTGAAGAAACACGGAGTTGTTGAAACAAAATGATGTCCCTGCCTTTTTTGAAAAAGGGCAGGAAATGCAAGCTCCTGGCCCTATTGCCTCTGTGGACTCCTCCTGTGCCTCCCTGGCAGTCAGGTCAGAATCCAGCTGCCCCCTACACTCTTCCCTTCCCCAGACAACTGGGGGTGGGGGAGAGAAAAATGAAGAGAATGTAGTAGAAATGAAGAAGCTTGGGGGGAGCAGCCAACAGGAAAACACAGTGAAAAAAACTCAGAAAGATGACCAAGCAAACCGGATGAGGACTAGACAAAGGGAAAATCTACACAAAACAAGCACTCTAGCAAACGTTTCTCTTCACACAAAGAGAGAGACATGAAGACCCAACCATCCCTTGCAGTAGGCAGGGTCGGATTGACTCCTCTGCTCTGGAGAGGATGTTTCAAGTTGAAGACTCTGCCTGTGTCCAGCAGGGGGAGTCATTCCTATCAGGAATGGCGTCCACCTCCATTTGGTAAATCTTACTTTCTCCATCTGAGTCTCAACTAATTTGCAGTCTTCCTTACAACTTACAACTACTTACATCTATAATATGTAGCTGGAAGCCAAAAATGAAATATTTTGGTCCTACTTTGGTGCTAGATTCCTGCACAACCACACCAAAGTCACATGATAAATTTCACACCAGGTTTACTTTTCATCAAAAGCATGAGCTGCTCACATACTGATTGCAATGGTGTATGTAAGGTCCTTGGATGGTTGCTCATGAGTAACCTTTAGTAGTTTTACAGTGCAGAGCTTAAAAGTTCATGTCTGTATCAACCGTCTGCAGAATCCGGGAGTGGCCCCTTCCGGTTCTGACCCCAACATAAGAGTTTCGGTATACGAAATCTCCGCCTCCCCTCTTTTCGTTTCACCCCACTGTGTACTTGGGGCAACGGAAATAGCGTGTCTCCCTCCTCGCCCGCTGAGCGAGAGGAGTGCAGGGTCTCTCCAACATCTCCAGAGCCTCGGCTCTCCAGCTCCTGAGCTGCCTGCCCCTCCCCACTGGAGACCTCGCTGCTCCCTCTGCTGGATGAGGAGGTGCTACTGGTCAGGTGGCGCTGAGGTTCTCTGTAGCATCCCGAGAGCCCTTCCACAACCCTGCGCTGAGCCCGGGACAGTTCCCTGACAGTGTAGAAAATGGAACAGGTTCAATAGACCACTGGTAGTGGAAAATCTGAGACTTAATGGTGCTGAATAAAACAATACAATATAAACAAATATGGGATGGAAGAATCCATTTAATGTAAGTATTTCAGAAAAAAATGGTTCCTTTTATTCTTTACTGAAATACAACAGAATTGCTGTAACTGTAATTCTATAGGTTTAAATTAAAAAAAATCAGACCAAAAACATTATCTTCCTAAAACATATTTAAATCTAAGCTGCCATAGCCATACCTTTTTAAGAATGAGCACACTTTCATGATCATCTACAGACCATAACTTGCATAATGGATTAGACAGTCTGAAGGTGACTATGGATTTTAACACAACTACTGTACAAATAATTAGATGATTTTTCCTATGCTCTTAAAAGCTTTGACAAAAGATGAACCAAACTGTTTGATAAATATTTTCTATTTTTCTATTTTACTGTATTTTATTTCAATTACAGAAACAAAGCTAGAGAGGTGAACAACCTCTCAGCTTTTAGAGCATAATGGAAGTATGCTCAAAATGTAAATGCAGTTATCTTATGTTCATATGACTGCTTCATTTTTATTCAGGCTTAATGCCCTCAGCCAGTGACCTTAGGAACTGACTAGAAAACTAATACAGGAACTTCTAGAAATGACAGTTAACAGATATGTCCCCTGGGGAACCAGACACCACATCTCTTTAGGCTTTACTTCCATTCTGAAGCCATCCAAGGGGAAACAATTATATTATAATCAGGAACTAAAAACCCATGCATCTCTACTGATAACTATTATCTGGCTCTGTAAATAAATACTCCCTCTTGTTCGACAATGTAAGGAAATAAAAGGGGGAGGCAACTTAAGTATACATGGAGGGTATCCAAGAATACCAAATCAAAAATATTTTAAGACCCACCACCACATTTGGACATAAACTTAATAGCTTTATGACAGGGAAGAGAATGGCTTCCTAAGACAGATAATTTATGACATCCTAGCTAGCATTCGGCCTTAGGTGTACTGTACTAGAATCTAGATGAGGAAAGTTACCTGGAGTAAATTTTGTTATCCTTCTTAACTTCACTGTAATTGAGTGAAATCGAATGTCATACAAACAGGCCTCTGCTCATGCAATGAGATATATCTTTCCCTTGTGTGCCCCCATATCTGTTCTGGAGGGAGTCACCAACCCTTAATATAAATTTTGGTGGCACATTTGGGGTTGAAGGGGGAAGAGGAGAGAAAGAGGAAGTCTACTCCACTTGCACACAGATAACTGCATCCACTGCTTTTGGTTCCTTCTCTCTTTTCCCAAGACCTTTGTCCTTGTCTTACAAAACAGTCATTCCCCCCCCCCCGTCTCTTCTCTGCCCAGCTCACATTTAACACAGTGGAGTTTACTTCTGAGTAAACATGCATACCACTGTGCTTTAAGGGCAGTCAAATGAGTAAGTTAATTATTATATGAACACAATGTTCAATGTAAAAATTACCCAAACCACAAGGGATCTGTATCCATACCTTAATTTAAAGACTCCATGTAAATACTTCCAAATGGGTCCTGGCTATCAAGGAAAACTTTTGAATGACTCAACAGCAGTACTATATATGGAATATATTAATTTAATAAAGTAATTTAATTGGTCTAGCCATATTAACTGTGACTAATTTCCACTCTCCTTCACCCACCTCCTGTCTGGTAACTGGTAACAAGGATACCCCAGCACTTTAGGATAAGAAGTAACTTTCTGGGAATTTTAGGGAAAGGCATAAGACTCTTTCAAGAGGCTACAAGCAGTGACTGCTTTAGGCGTGTCCAATTTGTGCGTGACCACACACACCATTCTGAACCTGGAAAGGGCCTGGAAATGTCACAAAAAGGGATGGAACGGGAATGGGGTGGAGGTGGAACAGGGTGTTTGCAGGTTTTTTCAATGGTGTTTCAAATATATGTGATTTCACATAAAACACACAGTGCCTTGGAACATAACTCCCCGCATAAATAGGGAGTTGCCTGTAATTTAAACCTTTAAGAAACTAAATCCTGTAACATTTCAAAGGAATACAGCCTAAAGAGTCAAAATAGTAGTCTTTCTATATAGCATTTTTAATAGGACAATTCAAAAATTCTACTTTTAAGAATGGGCTTTAAAGCCCATTTATAGGTGCTTTAATAGTAGGACATGTACAATTTTGGCTACATTCTCTGTTCGCTCTAAAATGTGGGTTTTTAACTCTATTTATTTTTGTATTTACCATATTTATAGGATGATGAAAATCACTATAAAAAGCTAGCTGTTAAAATTATTTTTAAAACACGTCAAGATGAAACTTTTGAGATATGCAAGGCAAACTTAAAAACAGGCAAATGCAGGAAGCGATCGTTTTAATAACGTCTGATATGTGTGCAACCACACACACGTGCATCACACTGAATCTGGAAGTGACCAAGTGTCACAAAAAGGTGTAGAATGGGGGAGGGGGGAGGGGAGGCAAAGATGCTCTGATTATATACAATTTCATGCAAGCACATAATGACTCAGAACCCAACCCCCACACAAATGTCTGTATCTTAAAATTAGCATATTTTGCTTATCTCCTATAAACTGAAGAACAAGCTATACTTCCAAGAGTTCTAGTATCTGTATTTATTTCCAGGTAATCACTTGTTTGTTTACTTCTGCAAATGTAAGATATTTTTATACAGCTGTTTAATTTACCTGGTCGGCCACAAGATAAAGCAGTTCTCCAAGGGTAGGTAAAAGGCACTGTTTCAGTTTGCTGTTTCTGAAATTTTCTCTGATCAGTTCCGTTAAGAGGGTGACTGCCTGGAACAATGAATACGTTATTAGCACAAATGGGATACAGCAGGGAAAAGCATAACTATGCAACTTTACAGGAAGGAAAGTAAAAGCTAAAGACAACAAAATAAATTTTCTCTGGTAGTTTCTGAATGCCTTTCTGCACAGGCACAGATTGTCATAGTCAGTGCTTTTTTCCTGGGGGGAAACAGGGGAACGCATACCCCTAAACATTTTGTGAATGTAATGGGAGAAGAAACTGAAAAAATTAAATTTTTTAAGTTTCTTCTCTAGCACGGTGAATCGTCAGTTCCATTGCTACCCCCAATGGAGGCCTCATTTCCTGTCACGGTGTTTCCTGAGTCTCAGACGGAAGCGAGCATTTAATGTGTGAAGTAGGAGTTGGAATCTAGCACAGTGGTTGGTCAGTTTTGTTGTTACCATCTCCGATGGCGGCTTCATTTCCTTTCCTGGTGATTTTCTTGAGTCAAAATGAGAGTACCCCTAAACATATTTTTTTAAAGAAAAAAAAGCACTGCTCATATCTGTTCAGTCAAAGACATGTAAAGAACCAGCTTCTCCCCTACTATATTCAAGTCCATGATATTTTTATAAATTTGACATGAGTCCTTTAGAATGATTACTGGATATTAAACTCTGTGCATCCTCTTATGACTACTTTGGGGTTTTCCTTAAAAAAATATGGCAACCCTAATTTATTATCACTGTAGCCTATATACCCGCCTCTCAATACAGTGGTACCTCGGGTTACAAACTGCGCTAACCCGGAAGTAGTACCTCGGGTTAAGAACTTTACCTCAGGATGAGAACAGAAATCGCACAGCGGCGGGAGGCCCCATTAGCTAAAGTGGGTACCTCAGGTTAAGAACAGTTTCAGGTTAAGAACGAACCTCCAGAACAAATTAAGTTCGTAACCCGAGGTACCATTGCATTGTATATTACCCAGTGAATCTAACTCTTTATTATTTAAAAATGTGAATTCTCCGCCTGGGTAGAATTTCTATTTTTGAAATGAATATTATTATTTCTGTTATTAAAATTTCCTCCATTTATTTTCACAAAAATTTCAAAGAATGGCAAAATGTTTCTGTGTTTCATATGAAAAAGGAAAAGATCTAAAGTCATAGCTCATATACTTTATAAACCAACCAATGCTGGGCTGTTAAGATTTTCAAAAACATTAAAACTTATGACAATATGAAATTATTGTTTACTCATAATAAGAGACTAATTGAAGAACAGTTTGGAACAAGAACTATTTTTGTCTATTACAGAGGAGTTAGACTAAATATGGAATGGTTTGAAGTAATGCCGATTCAAGAACTCTCTTATAATCACACAGAAGGGGGGGAGTGTAAGATTGACTACACCTCACTGTGGCTAAAAGGCACGTGCTAAAGTTGGGGGTAATCCAGACCAGTTTAATTAAAAATAAAAAAACCAATCACTTAAATACAGGCCAAATGCAATCCCAATAGTAAAATGCTACAACATTATTTGGGAAATGGCGAATTATTTCAACCAAAACTTTTGAGTGACTAGAACACCATGTATTAAATAGTAAAAACATAATTATATTGTTTAATATGCATCCCTGCCTAGTGTACATTCAGTCCCCAAATTAAAAATAGGATTCCCTACTCACCACCCTTGTATTTAATTTTAATATCCAAGTGACCTCTAGTGGAGGTTTCTATAACAATACACTGATCTGACCAGATAATGTTGAATATCTTTAAAATTACCGAATAAATATCATGAGAGAAACATTAGACCCTTGAGACATATACCCATGGCCCATCCTCTTTCTATCCCCTCTTCTGCTGTCTGCACACATCTTTCACAAATCCCAGAAATGAATTTTATCCAAGACATCAAGTTTATTGTTGATGTGGTTATCAACCTTTATAAGATATTAGTTGTGAAGAACTTAGAAAAGAAACAATATTCTAAATTATTTCATTGAGTTTTCAATCCCTTCCTTAGAATATTAAAATGTTCAGTTCTGTATCTCAGTACCTTTGCCAACTTTAGAAATGAGAGAAGCATAATATTCATATTCAAAAGTTAATTTCAGATGGTTTAACCAAGGTCAAAATTAAAGATCCCCAAACACTAAGATTTTCTACAGCATTTGTAACTTATTATTTATCACAAAACAAATTTGATCAAACCTCACAAATTATCATTATTATTATTGCTATTGTTACTGATTTATTTACCCATCCTTCACCATGAAGTCCCAGGGCTATTATTAGCCCTCTTCTATCATCCATACCAGGTTGTTCATCCACTGCTACAGTGTCCTTCCTTTTTGCAGACCAAGATTACCAGGTGAAGCAAACATGGCAGAGATTTTAGCTGGGGCAATTAGAATTAGCTCTACTACCTGACTAATCTGTTTAATGCCTAGTAAAGAAAGACCACTCGTTCAAGTTTTATTTGTGGTCAAGGACTTTTATTTGTATGGTTGTAAATTTTGTATAGCCAACCATCTAGCTATATCTGTATTTTATTGCATTTGATTCCTTTGCTATGGCTTGTGGCTGACGCAAATAAAGATTTTATCTATCTGTCCCAGGGCACATCATAACAATGTAAAATGCAACAGTAAAAACAGTTGAATACAAACTAAAATCACAAATGTGCTAAGTGTAGACAAAGTTGCAGCCTTGCAAACTTCCTCCAAAGGTGCGTTTGTAGAGTGAGCAGAGGAAGCAGTATGCCTTAATGGAACAAACTATGAAACACATAGGTTAAACCAAGGCATTAAAATGCCCAAACATTGCTTTTGAAAACTCCAATAATTGTATTAGCAAGAAATATTACCTCTATAACAGGAACAGTCTCTTTAAGCTCAGTTGTATGCAATGCCAGTAAACCAATCACTCGAGCTGCTTTGGCACGTCTGTAATTAAATGCATTTATTAACTTTATGAAAGCCACAAATCTGAAAATGCAAAACTATGAAAAAGCTCAACTTACATAAAATGTAATATAAGTTGGTCATCACAATTAAATTAAATTAAATTAAGCTTAAATATAAGCTTCGTTAGCGCCGAATTGCTTTAAACTGATAGAATGACCACAAAAACTTTTAAGCATGGGGAAACTTTTAAGCATGGGAAGACTAAGAATTGCACTTAATTCTTTCAGATGAAAAATGGAATGAATGTTGGAAAAATGCTAACCAAGAAGGCTGGCTGCAGATAAGTTATACATTTTGCTATGCAAATCTGTCGCCTGCATCTTAACACAAAAAAGGAATAATTTACAGAAAGTAGTACCTCTGGTTATGAACACGATCCGTTCCAGGGTGCTGTTCGCACCCCGAAAAGTCCGCAACCAGAGCAGCGCTTCTGCGCATGCACGCGTGGTGAAACCCAGAAGTAAACACTTACGGGTTTGCCGCATTCTTAACCTGAAAACACGCAACCTGAAGCAACTGTAAGCCGAGGTATGACTGTATCTGCTTCATTAAGTGCATACATGTGTGAATACATAAGAGCCATTTAACTATCTGCCTTGCTTCTATTTTCCCATTAAAAATGTCCAACATATTTTTCACTCATAGTGGTGATGGGGATATTCAAGGATCTTACTTGTGGAGTGGGGGTGAGAAGAGTAACGCAATACAGCTATTTGCAAAAGTAGCCAGCAGAGGGCATTATGATAGAACACTTGAGGTTCACCTACTCTGTTTTATAAAATTACAGAAAAGCAGCCAGAAAAGGAGATTGAACACTGAATAGAGAAGGCTGTACAGCAGATAGGAATTTCAATGCACATTCAAGAACATTATATCAAGAACATATATTATAATATTCTCTTTCCACATAAACAATAAATGCGTTTCAATCAACAATTATTTTGTAGAAATTATTCACTAAATAACAGCCCTTGTATCTGACAGGTGGGCATAGCTGAATGATTATTTTGGGGTAAGAGTCTTTTCCCCCCTCCAAAACCCTACATCTAGCCCTCCTTATTGCTTCCCACTAAGAATGAAGTTACATAACATTACAAAATTGTGTCAGCATCAGACTTTGAGATAAGAGCATGTTCATGCTGCAGCTGCTGGCAGGTTTCTCTTAACATATCTGGAAGCATTCAAACATTCCTTTGCCTGCAGTCTGAAATAGTACAGCCTAGCAAAAGTTGCCCCATGTATTCTGTTCCAGTTGTGTGCTAGCACCACATTTTGTGGTAAATTCTACAAACATGTAGCATGAAGAAGTGCTTCATTTGGCCTCTCCTGAATTACTTCCAGTTTTATTTCTCTCTGTCCCAATTCTAACTTTTCCTGTTCTTTTTCTTCATTTTTACAGACTTTGCAATGCAGCACAGTCAGTGCAGGCAGGAAGAGAGTTACCAGGAAAGTGGCTCTATGAGCACTGGCCTCCAGTCACAGCACCATTCCTGTTACTCTCAAGCATGATAGAGCTTGTGTGTGTGATGTAAGCCCTAACAATATTTTAAGTACTTTAATGAACAAATATAGTATATCCTTTCCTGTTATTTAAACAATTAAAATTAAATAATGAAGATTATAAAGTCAAACTAATCCTTGACTCCTTAAAATCAGAGCTTTCCATGCTGTGTGTCGCGACACGTTAGCGTGTTGCTGTGTCACACAAATGCTCCCTGCTCTTCTCCCAGGGCTGGAAAAGGGTTAGTTTAACCGCCAGTTTGCTAGTAAAACTGAATTACTGTGTCGCGAAATGATGCCTGTCTAAAAACTGTGTCACCAACATGAAAAGTTTGGAAAGCTGTGGTGGATATGGCAAATATTCCAAGTAACCTGGATAACTGAAGGAGCGTCTCCACCCCCATCCTTCAGCCCGGACACTGAGGTCCAGCTCCGAGGGCAAGAGGTGAGGTTTCAGGGAACCAGGCAGAGGGCTTTCTTGGTACCGGTAGTCGCATCTGCCCTGCGGAACACCCTCCCATCAGATATCAAGGAAATGAAAAACTAGCCCTTTATAGGGAAGTTTTTAATGTTTGATAATAAAATAAAATAATAATAATAATAATATATTACAGAGAGTGCATTTCACCAAGTACTGCTGCCATAATTTTCACTAATTTCAATTAGACATGCATTAGTTGAACTGTTTTGCTTTAAATAACCTTTACAAGTTTGTCTTTCATAGTAAACACTTGCAAAGTACTAACTGTCGAGGTATACACAGCCTTCTTCTAAAATTCTGAAGAACCTCAAAAAAGCAGACACAACCCTGCCTTTTGTATTCAAAGACAGTGCTGAGAGAGGTAAACTATCGGGCCACTGTCTACAGTTGGGGACCATGAAACTTACCACAAAGTTAAATAGAGATAGGAAGAGCGATTCAGAGAACCTGTCAAGTAAGGCCGCTGTAAAGCAGCCTACACATATTCGTTTGTTAACCCACTGTTTCTCAGTAAGTACTCTTCTCAATCAACAATCAGCCTACCACTGCTAGATTGTCTCATGGAAGATACTTTTTCTGCTCCAAGCAACAAAATACCACATGCAGGAGCAAAGGCCCAGATTCTTGTATGACAGCGTTGGTGGCAGTCCTTGCTTTGGTAGCAAGCCTATCCTATTCAGAGAACAGAATGAAGGAAATGTATACGCCTTTCCTTGACCCTTTGCATGGTGTGTGGTTTGTTCTCCTGCATGAACTCAGCAGAGGCAGGATTGTGGCCAATTTTTGAAGATAACCAGACAGATGTGAGTTGTCACTTACATGTCCCAGTTTGGAGCTATCCGCAACTGTTGTAGTAGCACAGGGAACTAGATTTTAAAATAAACACACAAAAAAGTATAAAATTAATCACTGTGATTTAGTTCACCACCAAAAAGTATAGCATATTTAGGGTTAATAGTTTTACCTATAGAGCGCAAAGACCTTGCAAAAAATGACTGGTTTTTATTTGTTATGGGACTCAATTTTCTATTGCACCTTTGTTGTTGTATATATTGCAGAAGGTTAGCAACCTTAATCTATGCCTTTTGAGTTTCAGCAATGCTATTAGAGATCTGCCTTGATTTAATCATTGTTTTATATAGGACTGTTTATGTCAGTGAAGTCAATTTACATGAGAAGTTTCCCCCTTCCCCCAAAAAGAATGGACTGTGTTCCATGCACTCTGGAAATAATTTATCATGAGGTCAACAGGTTTGGACGCAAGTTTGTTTAGGCCTGAAAAGAAAATCAGAAGTACCGGTATATTTACACACCTAAGTTAGCAAGGCATACCTGCACAGGTTCAATTATTATTGAACTTGTTGCTTCAAAGACAGCCAGAACTCACTATACAAAAAGGTGGCTTGACCTTTTTCACAGGAAGACAATGACATCCTTCATGGTTATGGAGTCATGACAATGAGTGCCTCCTACACCCCTTATCTCCTACATAAGCCAAGATCTAGGAACACAGAGTGATGATGCTCATACACAGCTTCGCAAAATGACCTTGAATGATTATCCAAATACAGCTAAATTGATAAAATCAGCCATATCACAACATGCCAAGAGCTCCATGAGTTAGGACGTTCAGTGGTTGCCCATGAGTCAAGCGCCAAGATGCAGAACTTCTAAAACTAAGTTCTTTATTGTGCACAGCTATGTACAGTGGAGCAAAAGTTGACCCGTCCATCTCATCCCTCCGCAGAGTCCAGGAATGAACTCTTCTGGTTCTTTGTCCAGCAAAATAGACGCGGGATTCTAAACCCTCGCCTCCCTCTTCCACGTCCTTCCTGCATCCGACCCCGGAGCATGGGAACCTGACCCCGATTCCCGCTTTCCCTGCGGTGCTGAGGCTCTCTGACCCCTTCCAAGCCCCTGCACCGCCTTCCTGTCTCTCCCTCCCCCTCCCCGCTTGAGGAATGGTCGCTTCCGGCGGAGGAGGGGGAGGACGAGCTAGTAAACAGCGGACGCGGGTCTCTGTATTCCAAACGCTCCCGTGACTCCGTCAGCCGCGGGGAGGGGGTTTTCCTGACACCACGTCTGCACTGGAAAGGCATAGTCTTTGTGCTCATGCTTTTTAAAGAATTAATGCAGAACAGTGTAAAGTATTTTAGTATTTCTAATCCTTGTTCAACCTATCCATCCCAAATAATCAAAATCATTTGGCAGCCTGCACACAATCAATGTATACAATGCTTTATCTAAAAGTATGATTAGAAGATTAACGTTCTTAATTCATGTTACACGCTAATTCTTCTTACAGTACAGTCAGGCATTTTTAATCAAAAGTAAGTTTCAGTGTTCAGTGGGGCTCATTCATGGGTATATGTACATACGATTGCAGCCTTAGTTTCTTAAAATACCAGTGAAATGCACCCTGACTTTTGCACCATTTGTTGATATGTCAACTTATGGGCTCTAGCAGTTTTACTTACCAGCTGTGTGCTGATTAACTTAGTGGCTACTTCCTTATTGCCAACCACAGTGCAGAGGTAGCAAAGTAAATTCAGTTTAACTCTGGCTGCCCCTGTGCTCTTCTCTGGGGAGTCAGTCAGCTGACATACTTGGTATAAGAAGTCATTCCAGTCGTCTTCTTTTAGTATCAACAATTTCTCAGCTGGAAAGAAAAATAATGTTTTAAGAGCACTTGTTATGAATATACTTTCCAAGACCAAAACTGAAACATAGTATATTTCTTTCTCCTTACTTGAACCCCTGAAAAAGCTTGTTGTGAACATACAATGTATGTCCTGGTTTGACTACATTGGCACCCAGTTAGTTTCTGGGCCCAAGCCAAAGTGTTGGTTTTGACCTATAAAGCCTTAAACAGCTCAGGACCACAACACCTCAAGGACCACCTTTTCTCAAATGAACCAACCTGCACCATGTCATCATCTGAGGCCTTTCTTCATGTGACTTCTTCATGAGAGTTCTGAAAGGTGGCAACATAAGAATAGGCCCTTTCTGTAATGGCTCCACATCTGTGGCATGCTCTCCCCAGGGAAATCTACCTGGCTCCTTCATATATCTCTTTGGGAGCCAGGTGACAATGTTTCTCGAGAACCAGGGCTTTGGTTGGTTAAACAATTTACAGCTTTTTGATTGTGTTTGCGGTAGAGGGGGTTATTGGTTTGTTTTTGTAATGTATTTTTGTGTTATCGTTTTGCATTTTTGTGTTGTGAAGCACCCCCTCCCCCAGTAATCTTCAGATGAAGGGTGGTATGCAAATTCAAGAAACAACAACAAGAAGATATATTATTATTCCAGACTTGCCTTTAGGCAGGAAGCAAAACAAAGAAAGGATCTGACTTGTCACAAGATCCCCAAAACTTTGGCTCAAATCCACATAGCAGAAAATCTTGACAATGCTTCTAAAGAGTACATAAGGAAGTGCTCCTCAGGAAGAAAGTTAGTATGGTGTTAGTGATCTTTTGTTTCTATAAGCAGCAGCTTAATATAGTACTAAAAGCATGCTGCAATAGCTACTGGAGCAGCATCACTGTTTTATAAAACTTTCTGATGGTCAGTAAGTATCTACCCTATGTGTTTTAGACTATGTGCTTTAGGTATAAATATATCATGCAAGACACACCACATTCTGACAAGGTCACCTGACCCATAATCATTTGAGTAAAGCATAAAATAGAGGTATAAGTGACTTAGGTTGCAATTGTATTAGAAACAGAAATAAGTCCAACAAAACTCAATAGATCTTCCTTCTACCTAGGCACATATAAAATTACATTGTGAAAAAACTACTTTTTTGCTAGCTTATATTGAATTGGATTATTACTCTGGTCCTGTTACACTGCTCCTTGTGAGCCAAAAAGACAGCATGCCAAACATGGTCTGTAACAACGTATACAGCTGTGATTTCATAACTAGGCTCAATATAATTTAAAATGACAATTAATTATAGCAGCTGTCCCTTCTTGCTTGGGCATGCATCCTAAATATTAACATTTGTGAGAGTTGGAAGTAGATGCGAAACACACACACATGAGAACAACAGTGTTAAATGAATGCTAAGACATTTTTGAGTATCAAAGAATAATATTTTCTTGTAAATGGCAAGTTGCCTGTAATTACTTTAGCAAACTGTACCTGAATGTGCTGGTACGTGTAAAGTTTTCACGTCAAATTTCACTGGTGGTTGCTTCACTATCTGAGAAAAAAATTGTTTGACTTGAGGCATTTCTGAACATCTCATAGACCAAGGGTACACTATGCACCTCTCCTCAAATAAAACACTTTCTACCATAATAAACAATGAGCTGTCAATATTTCAGCTATAAATACACAAACTTAATGACCAGTAGGAAGTCACTGAACAAGGTACCAAAGGAAGCAGACTGATTTCCAAAACATTTCCTCAAAATGGAGAAACGCCTCAGTGAAGCCAATTCCAGTGGAGTTCCCTGTTGGTGTTAATAGCTCAATGGCACTGACAGGGAACCCCACATGCAAATAAACAACTGGGAGCTAACATGAGTTCTCAGTTATTCCTTTGTAGCCAAATCCATACCTGCCCCACAACTGATGCCATATATGGGAATGGGTGGGACTGATTGGGAATGGTCTCATAGTCCAAACTGGAACCTGTGCCAGATTTAATTAGGTTCTCCACAGTGGGTATAACCTAAATAATACAGTTAATGTGAACAAAGTATAGTTAACTTTTTCCAAAAGTTAATTTCCAGAGAGGCCCGTATTTTGAGTTTACCTTCAGCACTGATCTGTGGCTTTTTTTGGTATATTCTTAACAAGCTATCTAGAGTTAATACCACTTATATATTGTAATGATTCTCACCTACGTTTTGACAAATTGTTTTAGCCAGACCTTTTGTGAATATGCAATGCCACATCTGATCCAATATATCTGAATCTGTCATTTTGCCCAAGGCTATTTAAAAACCATTAACACAAACAAAAACATCATTCTTGATTCTAGGTTGTTTGACTTATTCAGTTATCTATTATTTTATAGCTGTAATCCATAGAAGGACGGCAGCAACAGACAACCACCAAAACTTAACAGTAAATGGAAAAAAGAAGGTTTTTCAAACGTATCTTGTTAACAAAAATAAAATGAGTATTTTTTCCATATTTGAACCATTATATGTTTCTGTCTATCTTCTTTTTCTATTCTTTTGGTGGTGGCAGCCATTTTGTGTTATACCAAAAGTAGCTGTGTTGTGACTAGTAGCCGTCAACACATTCTCAAAATTCCAATTGTGCCCCCAGAGAAAAAAAGGTTTGTGACTGTACTGGTGTGGAGGCTTGCATTGATGTGAGTGCTATCAAGTGATACAAAAATTGTCCATTTGATTAGCATAACAATTTAATGTAAACCTGCAGGAATGAGGTATAGCCACTAGGTGGGAGTAAAATAGTTGAAGATTAATCCCTGTAGTGTAGAATCATAAAATTGTGGATTTGGAAGGGACCAAGAGGGTCATCTAGTCCAACCCCCTGCACTGCAGAAACCTTTGCCCAACATGGGGTTCAATTCACAACCCTGATATTAACAGTCTCATGCTCTACCAACTGAGCTAGTGCAACGGGTAACAAAAAGCACTATAAATTTCTGAATATATTATTTGAAAAAGTAATGTATGGTAAGTGCTAAAAGTACCTTTGGATTATCAATTACAGGGGTGACAATAAAGTCAGACTCCAAAAAGATGAGCTCTTTCACTTTGGACTCTATATCCTGCTGGCTGCAGCATATGTTTTTATCCTAGAATATAAGCAAATAGTAGTATTTACAGTAACATATATTTTAAACACAGCAAACATTGTGCCACTCCTGCATTTATTATGAAAAGGCGCCAGAAGGCTTCTTTGTCAACTCCAAAAGATATTAATGCAGGCAGCAGAATTCATTGGTTTCCTGGAGTGACAATGTTGATTTTTAAGATCTGAGTGAAAGTAACGCGGGTGGCGCTGTGGGTTAAACCAGAGCCTAGGGCTTGCTGATGAGAAGGTCGGCGGTTCAAATCCCTGCGATGGGGTGAGCTCCCATTGTTCGGTCCCAGCTCCTGCCCACCTAGCAGTTTGAAAGCACATCAAAAGTACAAGTAGATAAATAGGTACCGCTTTGGCGGGAAGGTAAACGGCGTTTTCATGCGCTGCTCTGGTTCGCCAGAAGCGGCTTTGTCATGCTGGCCACAAGACCCGGAAGCAGTATGCCGGCTCCCTCGGTCAATAAAGCGAGATGAGCGCTGCAACCCCAGTCGTCCACGACTGGACTTAACGGTCAGGGGTCCCTTTAATGCATCCCATTATCTAGAAAATTACTAGTACATTAGGACCTATCAATTAAACAGCTGAAATTTTCCTCACAATTTCTTGGTGTACAAGAATACTATCATAATCTTATGCAATAATTTGCTTGTTATGTAAAAAAAAAATCACTCAGATATATTCCACTGTAAATATATTCTGATCCTTCTGAATTCTTGCTTGTTTCATTCAATGGCTTCATTTTTTCCACACTTTACTCCACCTTCTTCTGTTTTGTAACCCCTCATTCTTCCCTTCTCTTTTTTACATTCTCTCCTCTTCACCATATAAGTTTTCAGGCTGGAACAAATATACTTCCTGTTTTCTTCATGCTACCATCCTATCACTCTTCTACTTTAAAGCTTAAGTGAGGGTGCAACCTTTATACTAAAAGTAAAAAATGTAAAGGACCCCGGACGGTTAAGTCCAGTCAAATTAGACTATGGGGTGCAGCACTCATCTCTGCTTTCAGGCTGAGCCAGTGTTTGTCCACAGACAGCTTTCTGGGTCATGTGGCCAGCATGACTAAACCGCTTCTGGCGCAATGGGAAACATTAATGGAAACGCCATTTACCTTCCCGCCACAGCAGTACCTATTTATCTACTCATGCTGGTATGCTTTCGAACTGTTGGGTTGGCAGGAGCTGGGACAAGACAACGGGAGCTCACCTACTGCATCCATTACAGAATCCTAAACATTTAGTTAGAAATAAGCCCCTCTGAAATAAATGAGATTTCCTTCTGCACAAATGACTAAGATTGGGCTGTACTACTGCTTCTTTGTCTTCAGCTCTCTGATAATCTCCATCACTAGTTTCTATTTAATTTATTCCACAAAAACTAGTTTTAACAGGAATTACCAATTGCTGTTTTCTAGTTAAATATAAGGGCCTCATCATCATCCTCACTCTTCTCAATCTGTGTGCCTCTTCTGACATTGTCAATTATTTTATCACCATCCTTGGCTTCAGTAATGCAATTTTTTCTTAGCTGTGATTTGGCAGCTCTTCCTCTTCTGTTTTTCTATAGCAGTCATATGGAATTCAGTCTCTTGCTTCTGTTTCCTTCAAACTACACTCACCTTTGCTGAAGGACTTGGAGATGCTGTGTGTGCTGAATGTGTAGCTAGAACAGCAGCAGCATTGTTTATTTCCACTGTGTTAGTAGTTCTAGGCGTGGGACGAGAACTGAAAGACAATATACACATATATATACAAAACTGAATACTTCAATGCAAATTATCTGAATTATTTTCTACAACTTCATTTTAAAGTGTTGTGCTGTCTTCGTACCTGAGAAGAAATATAGATTCATTTGATTCACCATCAACAGCACTTTTAGGGCGTAGTTCTTCTGGATTTTCTTGACAAAGAAAACATTTAACTATTTACCAGCATGAACAATGTTTACAATTGTAATGTTTCAAGCATGCATTTTAGTTCTCAGTTTTACATTACAGTGGTACCTTGTAAGTCAAACGGAATCCGTTCCGGAAGTCCGCTCTATTTCCAAAACGTTCAGAAACCAAGGCGCAGCTTCCAATTGGCTGCAGGAAGCTCCTGCAGCCAATCAGAAGCAGTGGAAGCAGTGTCAGATGTTCGGGTTCCAAAGAACTCTCGCAAACTGGAACACCCACTTCCATCTGGGTTTGCGGTGTTCGGGAGCCAAAACGTTCAACTCGCAAGGTGTTCGGGATCCAAGGTACGACTGTACATGGTGGCCCCCAAAGCTATTTCCCCTAAACTACATCCACCTGTCAGTTGCTCAATCAGGACTAAGAAATGTAATTTCCTTGCAGGTGCTTTTGAATTTCTCACTCTGCACCCCCTCTTCTTAGCCCTTTGTTCTTTCCCTCCTTACTGCCATGCTTTCCATCAGCCCTCCATGTTGGCTCCATGAACCTGCACTGGCAGAAATAACTGCTATTCAAGGTACAGTACTCTGTGTGTGAGAAAAAAAAACTTTTTCTCAGCTGATCTGTGAAACGCAGGGGCAAGAAACCTGCTTTTTAGATCAGCAGTGAGATAGACCTCACTTGCACGCAGTGGATGCCTGTAGAATACCAGCTTCCTTCTCCCCACACCCCATAAAGATGGAAAAAGAATTTCTTTGCTAGCCTCATGTTTGCTGCTTTGGGAATTGCCAAGCAATAGGGCTAACAAACCACTTCTAAAGTGCTTACCCAGGTCCCAAAAGGACCCTGTGCAAGGGTTTGTAACAGGTGGGCAGGACAACACATCTGTCAATCATATGTTATCATAATAGTGACTAGCAGGTAAGTGGCCCCCATCCATCCGTCAAATTTGGCCCATGAGGCTGATTTTGGTAAGAATCTGGCTCAAGAATCCAGAACAGTTCCCAACCCCTAAACTAATACATAAAATGAAGGTGCAATCTTACCCAGCTTGAAAGATCTGTTAAGTTGATTGTTTTCTGTTCTTGGCAACATAATGTCTGGTAGACTTTTACTCTCTAATTGAACCTCAGACTCTCCAGGTTCAAGCAGTCCAGCTTTTTTGCTGCTGTTCAAACAATTGACAATGAAATGTACTTTGCAGGCAATGCAAATTTATCTGCATTTTATTCCAGTCAGATCCTTAAACAACTGCAAAATTATCTTTTTACTTATATATAGACAAGCAATTTTTTATTTAATTCATTTATGTTCCACTCTTCTTGTCCAAGGATATCAGCTACAATGTTAATGGGTTGCAGAACAGGAGCTCTCTAAAAACAGGGCGACAGCCAAGGATGAAGCCATATTGTTCTGTTGCAGCAAAAACAGGGAATCTTGTGACATCTTAAAAACTAGCAATATTGTCGTGGCAAAAGCATTCAAGGGACAGAACCCACATTGTCAGAAATCTTTAGCCTCATGCATGCATCCTTCTCACAATAAGTTTGTTCAGCAACAGAATTCAAAATTTCAAATTAATTTTGAACTGTACCTAGAGCTTGTTTCTTGGCTGGAGATTATGTCACTGGGAATTTGGATAAAAGCATCTTTCCAGAAAGGATGCTGCAACAGCTTGGCCCAAGTCAATCTTTAAATAAAATAAGAAAATACATATACAATCCTCTCATACAGTACCAATTTAAATTCCACAAACTTTAGATTTGTTTTTTTAATCAGTGTGTATCATTAATAAATAGCAGCTCTTCAAATAATAATTTTACCTCTTCTGAGGATCCTTTTGAAGTAAAGAATCAAGCAAGGTAAGGAAGTCTGAAGATGGTTCTAGAGGTGCTGATCCTGTAAGATAACAAAACTATTCTATTTTGGAACAAATATAATTTTACTAACTACCAAAATCTAAAAACAGCAACGTGAAAGAATTCATATATTAACTTCTTAAGGAGGGAATGCATGGAATCATTCACTCATTTGTCCCATTTTATAAACTTATAAAATTATTTTCACCATCATTTATCTAAGGAACAATACCTTGCTGTGTAGGTGGGAAAGGATCTTCATGTAAAATCTTTTCTGCTAATTCAGTAACACTTTTGGAGAAGAACGGAGGTCTTCCTACAAACGTAAGTAGATAAGATTTCAATAAAACTTGAATAAGCATCAGAAAAATTAAGTAATAATTTTATTTGCATCAGCCAAGAGTTATTACAAGTCCATTTAAGAGATAATAATAATAATGGAAAATTGGCAGCATTATACCAATTGATTTCTAAAAACAGCATTTTTTAAAAAATTGTTTTGCTTAAGGCTCTTAACAGCAAGAAACACTGAGTTACACCTATAATTCATAAAAAGATATACAATGGGGGGGGAACCAAACTAAACAAGATGCAGAAGATCTGAGATCACATCCCAAGACATTTCCTTTGGGAAGAAAAAGCAGCCACAAGAAGGCCTGAAAGGGATCTGGGCAGAAGCAAGAATGGGTGGGAGAATCTTTCCTCTGTGCCATTCTCATAGTTTAAACACCCACCCACCCAAAAAACCTATACTATTTGACCTACTGGCAGAAGACAACTTTTTTGGGGGGGAGGAAAGAGCTAAAAAGTTAATGTCAGAAGATGAAATCACAAATTACTCACTTCTCATTCAGTTAGGCCCTAACAGATTGTCAGTTAATCTTCTTCCATCCCGACTCTGAAATGCTGTGGCAGCGGCAGCCACTCCTCACTATCATATAACAAAGGTCCACAGAAGACAACCATAGACCAGCAAAGTGGGTTATGATGACTACCCACTGTAGCCGAAGAGTCACTTGGGATTTGATTTGAAATTTAATGAGTGTTCATTTTATTTATTTTACTTTTATTTTATGTACTTAACAAAATTTATAAGTCACATGATTGTAAAATCACTGTCTAATCTAAGTGATTTACATGAATATGAAATAAAGCATTAAAACTTTCTTTATAATGAAGAAGGTCTGCAGCAAGAACTTTAACCTAACTGAAGGGAAAAACCAAGGGCTGAGATTATCCTAGTCTGATTCTGAGATTAAATTCTACCTGCTTATTCTATTAAGTAACTGTATTAATGACTGGTTACAGGTGGGTAGCCGTGTTGGTCTGCCATAGTCAAAACAAAATAGAAAATTCTTTCCAGTAGCACCTTAAGAGACCAACTGAGTTTGTTCTTGGTAGGAGTTTGTTCTTTCGTGTGCATGCACACGAAAGCTCCTACCAAGAACAAACTCAGTTGGTCTCTAAGGTGCTACTGGAAAGAATTTTCTATTTTGTATTAATGACTATACAAATTAGATGTTCACAGCTCTATCAATAGCAAAGGAACCTACACAGGTTCATAAATGGAACAACATCTCCATCTTAATGTTCCTGAATTGTATTAGTATTTATAACACTAATTAACATTGTAATGTAATGCTAATCATGTTAGTATAAATAATGTAATACCTGAAAACATTTCATATAACAAACAGCCCAATGCCCACAGATCACTGGCTATAGAGAAGTCACTTCCTTCTATCACTTCTGGAGCAATATATGACAGTGTACCTACAAAACAAAGTCATGAATAGCGATTTGCTCTGATTTTGTAATAAACATCCTTTCAAAAGTCACCAACACTTTTATGTTTTAGTGGATGGTCTTGCAGGGCAGGATCACTCATCTGACCTCCAGTTGGTAATGTTACTGCTTACTGGGAGGTAGGGTGGGGGGAGATGAAGCCATGGGGAGCTTGGCAACAGGTGTGCTGGATTTGCTCCACCAGTGCATTTGCACCATGCCAACCTCACCCCTCTCTTTCTACCTCCTGAAAAACAGCAGTAATACAACTGACTTGTGGTGCCCCACCTTGGTGTCCACTACTGCTTTCATCTTAAACTCATTTCTTGGATACTCAAAGGAATTTCAGGCTGATTTTCTTCTAAGTCTGTGCTAATGCAACAGAGCAGCTCCAATAATCACAGAGTAGCAAGCAACCAGGAAGAAGGGTAAACGCAAAGACTGAGTGCATTCTACTTTGTCTAGCCCTGCACCTTACAACAGCAGGAAGGTAACCCCAAAGTGGAAGAACTGGAGAGTTCAGGGAGGGAGGCAGGGGTAATATGGCACCCAGCATTTATCTGATGAAACTGACAGCCACACAACTCAGCTCTTTGAAAACGTAACTGCTTGGTATGACTTTGCACGGAGGAAACGACCCTAAGAGGTTACTACTGACACTAACTAGCACAGCCAATGGTAAAGAATGATGGGAGCTGTAGCAACATATTGAGGGCCACAGATGCCCTATCCATCAAATGTAGAATCACTGCTTTCAATAAGGCAGGGTAAGATATCACTGAATTAGTTTCCCATTTACAACTCTGCCTTTTGCTACTGTTGTCTTTACATATTGCAATGTACCTCTGAATCTGTTCTTCAGATTTTGTCTTGAGTTTTCATCACTATCACCTCCTCCGTCTTCTGTTCCAATTAAAGCAAAAAATTCCTCCAAGTTTTCACCCTCTGCTTTAGCCAAGCAAAAGTTACTGAACTTCAGTGTTCCAGGCCCTTCAAGGAGAATCTGTAAGGTATATCAGTTAGTGATTTCTTGAATTATTATTTTTTAAGTTGTTTTTAGAAATCATTCCCTCTTACCTTCCCAGGTGTAAGGTCACAGAAGAGAATTCCAAGGTTGTGAATATGATGGAGTCCAGTAACCAAATCAACGCCAAATTCCCTCACAACCACCTCAGGTAGACATTCATCTTGAGCAATTACCATTTCCAGTGATCCACCTGTAAGGCATTTATGGATATTCTGCTATGAAATTGTTGTTTTTTAATTCAAATTAACTGGCCTCTATAGTACTATGTAAATTTTTGTCCTTAAGCTTTTTCTGACAAAATAGGCATACAAAACCTTTGATCTACACTGCCCACCTGCGATTCCTAGCATGCAATATTCAGAGACATAATGCCTCTGACGCTGGAGGTAGAAAGAACAATTGGTCTTATCTGAGGTGTAGATTTAAGAGTGGGGCACCGGAGCCAATGGAGTAAGTTTTATTTTTTGCAGATTACTGTTGTCTATGCTCTGGTAACCTCTAGGTTACATTACTGCAACATATTATACGTGGGGCTGCCTCTGAAGATGGTACGGAAATTTCCACTGGCACAGCATTCACCGATCAGGTTGCTCACTCGGGCAAGACTGTTTGAGCATATAACACCAATCCTGGCCCGATTGTACTGGCAGCAATATGAGAACAGGCCTTCCCACTTTTGATTGGTCCTAGTAAAATGGAGGTGGGGAGTCTAGGGAACAAATCCATCCGTCAAGGCTTCTCTAGATGGCCCTTGGGAAACAACAGTCACAAAACATTGTAACAGCTGCTTACCTGTGCACAATTCCACCACAAGCCAGAGGTGATTGCTTGTTTCATACCATTCATGAAATGTTACTATGTTCTTGTGCCTAATTTCATGAGTAAGGCGCACCTGCAACAGATTATCCACACGTGAGTTGGTTTGGGCTGAGGATGGGACAGGCACAAAATGGAACAGTTGCCCTTAAGAAGTGGGATTTCAAGAGATGTCTATGCAAAAAGCAATGTAGCAGACTAGAATTCCTCCTGTCCCCAGGGAAAGGCACAAGAGGATGGTAACAGATTAATACATTTGTGAAAAATGTTGGGGTGGATTCATTATGTTCCAGGAAAAGTACAAAACAAAAGTTGTGATTGATGGTTTACAGATTGTGACGTTTCAAGACAGAAAAGGATTGAACAAAACATTGAAGGCCCATGGCTATTCCCCCCCCCCCCAAAGTTTGAGATTAGTCAATTAAAAACATTTTTTGAAACATTTTTGAAAAGGCATCTTCATGAACACTTCATTTGATCAAACCTGATTAGTCTTTGTAGCAAAGGTGAAAAGGAAACCAAATCCACCCATTAATATCATATATTACTCTTGTTTCTTATCCCCAACAGAGTTAATCCAGAGAGAGAACTGCTCAAGACAAGAGCCTTTCAGAGTAAAGTAAAAAAAGGGATTTAGCAATTGCCAAGTCAGTTTCAGACAAAACTGTGGCACACAAAAATCCTGTGGGAGTTGCTGTGTTTTTGTGCCAAGCTCTCTTCACACTATTGTAATAGATCTATACAAGCCACATTTTTCTCCAGCACATCTGAATTACAGCTGTAGTTAATTCTCCAGAGACTGTTTACCTCATAAAAGTCACCAGCGGTTGTTGCATTTACACAGAATTATTTTTCCAGAATGTAAGGTATTTCTTACAAAACAACAATGAAGCATACAATGAACACTCAGTGTGCCCACCATAATTATCTAATCTGAGCACACCCAAAATTTAAGAGGAAAAAGGAGTACCGGTATCTAGATTCTGCTTAAAAACTCCTTTAAAGTACAGCTATTTGGAACATGGATCTTGTTCAAAATTATTGTGGACTTTTTCAACCAGATGGCAACGTTTGTATCTGAAAATATGTTGAATAATTTCATTTACATCTTTCTAAAATAGTAGTTCTTACCCAGTTCGTTATTTCAGCTCTCTTGCATTTCTCAGTGCACAAAATAGCCACAAAATTAATAGTTCCTTTTCTTCTGCCTTTATATACAACTGTTTTGCTTCCTCTTCCAATCTCTTCATACAAAATAAAGTTCTCCATAATAAAATCTGTATACATAAATTAAATCAAAGCCACAAAATTAAAACCTCAAAATGAAAGGAAACTCTTCTAATTTAATATAAGAATAAACACCTTGATTTTTTGAATAGCATAACCTACAAAATGTTTTAGGCATGTACCCGGTGTAGTTTTACATAGTCTTTAAGAGAGTAATTTACACCAGAAAATCAGAACCTGTGGCCCTCCAGAGGTACCTAGAGTCCAACTCTCATCTGCCTCAGCTAGCAGAGCCAACTTCAGGAGGACCACCAGTTTCTCATCCCTGACATTCACAACCTACAACTAAGGGAGCCTGAGCAACACAATATTTTACATACGATGACTTTAATGTTCATGAGGAGAGCCTGAGAACTCTTAATCTAGGTAACATTTACGGTATACAAAGTGACATAACACCAAAGAATGAGCTGTACCTTATTTCTAAAGGACTAGGATAAAAGCCATTTTTAACTGTTGATTATTTATATAGGTAACCTACTAACATATTTCTCTTCTGGAGGAGGGGGAATTAACTAATTAGCAGTGCAGATTATACATTAGATTACAATTACATGTTAAGAACTTGCATAAATAAAAAAAATGTGGGAAGAGAAAGGGATCTCAAGAGTTCAATATATTTTTGAAAGCAAGCTGCTCTTGCAAGAAAAGTCGTTCCTGGTGGTGCCAAGTTCTGTTCTTGGCTCCATATCCATCAGCTATGAAGTTTTGCAACAAAACTTTACAGGAGGCCCATAGCTCTGTTACAGTGAGAATCAGTGTCTGCAACACCCAATTCAATTTGGGATAGATTATAGAGCAACCTTTATGGATCCTAGGAGACATACGAAAACATTATTATTATTATTATTATTATTATTACTACCACTACTATCACCATCATGCCTTTTTGGTGCTCTCAGACCCTGGAACTCCCTCCCTAGACTGGCTCCTTCCTTGTCCTTCTGCAAGCAGATGCAAACTTTCTTGTTCCAACAGGCTTTTGAGAACTGATGGCTTCTAATGAAAGGGCTGGTGCTGTTTTGATTGTAATTATGTTTGCAAAAAAAAAAATTTAAAAATGGGAAAAGAAAGGGATCTCAAGAATTGAAAATATTTTTGAAAGAAGCAAGCTGCTCTTGCAGGAAAAGTCCTGCAAAAGCATCATTCATATATATATATATATATATATATATATATATATATATATATATATACACACACACACACACACACATATACATTATGTATACACTATGTATGGGTGTGTGTGTACACACACACAAAAAAATTTTTTTCCTGGGGGTTCGCATACCCCTGAACATTTTGTGAATCTTTGTACTTTTGTCCATTTGCTGTATTTATTTCCCCGGTTTGAACTATAAAATGGTTATTTTCTTGAGTTGAAATGAGAGTACCCCTAAACATTTTTTTTAATAAAAAAGCAGTGTGTGTGTGTAGCAACCACCGGCACTTCCCCCATCCCCTTTAAGATACGTTTGGTGGACTTCTTAACAAGATAGGGAGAAATCCCAAGACCAAGGGATTTTCCCCTGTTGAATGCCTGCCTGTTAGAGTTATTAGAGGCGCCGAGTCTCTGCGAAAGGAAGGGGGAGAAGCAGCAAGAGGAGGAGAAAGGAGATGGTGAAGGTGATGGCAAAAGGGGCGGCATATTTCTAACCCTTTCCTCGGAATGGGCCGCTGAATGCAAAAAAACAAAACACCTCGCGTTTTTAAATCCTCTGGACGCTGCCTCTTCGCTGAGGGAAGCAGCTCCTGCTCTCAGCCCCCAATGCCTCCCCTGAGGCACGCGGAGAGGAGCCCGTGTGGGCGGGCGAAATAAATAATAATAAACAAACAAACAAAATCTCCCACTGAAAGGAAGGGCTGAGGGGCGCGGAAGACACGTCGCCGGAACCTCTAGCTCGCTCGCGGCCTCATCCCGCAACGCTTCGACGGGAAGAGAAGACGGACTACCTGCTCTCCTCCGAGGGAAGGAGGCCGCGAGAGCCCCGCTCAGAACACAAAAGGAGCGCGCGCGGGGCGGGACGGGGCGCGGCGCGAGAGAGCCGCTTCTGCCACAACCGTTAACTGAAATCCGCGAGAGACCACGCTCTCCGCAGGCCGCTCCATTTTCGCAGGGGGGGGTTCCTCTCAGGCCTTTCCGGCTTTAGGGAAAGCGGGTGTTCTCGCCCGGCGGGACGCGTAGGGTTGGAGTAACACTACCGGGAGAAAGTCACCCGTCAGTCTGATTTCTCTGAGAAACGGTGCGGTTGGAGCCTTCTCCTACTCTCTCTCTCTCCCCCGCCCCCCGTTTTGGGCCATCGTGTGGACTAGTCCTATCCGCCCCTTCAGTATCTTAGATACCGCACAGGACGCCGGAAACAACAGTCGGCACATAGCTGAGGGGAGTTTGGGGCGGGGCGGGGGAGAGAGAAAGAGAGAGACCCTGGGCTTGCGCTCTCTGCGTTAGATCCGCCCCCTTATATCAGGGGTACCCGGATGTTGGCCGCCCTGCGCAAGCCGGAGTTCTCCTCCGTTGCTATGGAAACCTGGCCTTTACAGATTGGACCCCCTCGCCCCGGCTGCGGCCTTCCCGCCGCAGATGAGGGAACAGATTAAGAGTACAGTAGTGCGAGGCTTGTTTCTACCTCGCCATTGGCCCTTCTTTCCGCCCCGTCCTCCGAGAGGGCTGCCGCGGTTAAGCCCCCTTTGCCAACATTCTCCCATGTTTACGTTTCGTCGCCTTGCTACCGCGAGGGGGCGCCAGCTTCGGAGCGAAAGGCCTTCGCCAAAGCGTTGTTGAAAAGCCCGCCAGAATCCGTTCTGCCTGGCCGGCCCTACCGTTAGGCAGCAGGAGGCGGCAGCCTCGGGGAATCGATTTCAAGTGCTGCGAAAAACCTTTTTGCTTTTTGTATAAACTGCAGCAGATAGGTACCTATTGTTACTGTGGTGACGTTTTGCTGCGAGGGAGAGGCAGTGATGCATGTGGGATTTTCCTTCTTTGGGTGCCATAGTAGGGTGGCGAAGGTCAACCACCACCCCCCCCCCAGTCCCTGCGGAACAGTAGCAAGATTCCAGTGAGTTTGTGTTTCCATTCAAGACATGGCAGGGACTGCTGTGTCTTTCAGAAATATGGCTTATTAACACATACTTACAACCTGGTGCAAAAGGTAAAAAAAAGGTAAAGGACCCCTGGATGGCTAAGTCCAGTCAAAGGCAACTATGGGGTTGTCACGCTCATCTAGCTTTGAGGCCAAGGGAGCCGGTGTTTGACTGCAGACAGCTTTCTGGGTCATGTGGCCAGCATGACTAAACTTCTGGCGCAGCGGAACACCAGGACGGAAACCAGAGTGTACGGAAACACTGTTTACCTTCCCGCCACAGCGGTACCTATTTATCTACTTGCACTGGCGTGCTTTCGAAGTGCTAGGTTGGCAGGAGCTAGGACAGAGCAATGGGAGCTCACCCCATGGGGGGATTCGAACAGCTAACCTTCCAATCAGCAAGCCCAAGAGGCTCAGTGGTTTAGGCCACAGCGCCACCTGTGCCCCACTTCAACCTGGTGCAGATGGAGGGAGCACAGAGTTTACAGCATCCGTGTCTCCAGAGGGGCTTATCCTTCACAGGCTTTCTAAGCGCCATCTTTGTGCCTCTGCCCCAGCTTGTCTCCAACCAACCTTCATGATGTCTGCCTTTCAGCCCCCTGCATTGAGTTATCTCCCACTTTCTGCTTCTCCTTCCCAGAAAACACATTGACAAGCAAGTCCCCCCCTTCTGTCAGCTCATCCCTCTTCTCCCTGCTGTTCCAAGCCTAGTTTTAATAGGCTGAAGGAGACAGGTACCAAAAGGAACCAAAGTGGTGCCATATTGTCTCAGATAGGAGCCGTTAGATAAAATTGAGGTAGTCATTTACGAACTGTTAGAAATCATTCTTTTTTTGCAACCCACCCATGCTGGCTTATGAAGGAGAAAGTGATGCAGAGTGAGACATATCGGGTTCAGACTTTATAATCATCTTCTGCTTGGTGCAAAGCACAAGATCAGACCCTATCAGACCCTATTTCAGGGCACATAATAGAAACTGATTAGACTGTAGTTGAACCTTACTCCAGTGCTGGTAAAAGTCTTCCTCTGCACTTGAGAGCAGCAGGTTAGCATAGCATTGAGATATAGTAAGTGTTATGGTCCTAGGGTTACCATGTGTTTTAAGTCTTTTTTTGGATGGTGTATCTTCAACCATCTAAGGGTGGGGGGGTAACAATTTAAGTTTCTCCTTCCATGGAAGGATGGGATAATATTCACCTGCTGAATTCCCCCATTTAGCATATGCCACAGATGAACATGTAGAGATCCTTTCATACAGTTATCTGCATGCAGCATGCTGCTGAGTACAAAAAGCTGTGGCTTGGGACACATGGAAGCAATAATCTCAGAAATCTAATGTGGACGAATAAAAATCCTCTGCCAGAGGGCACATGCTTGACTGATGGAGCAAAGGTTTTGCTTGCTCAGGATTGGTTTCCTTCTCTGCCACTTCATCCTCATCTAAGAATCATGTCTTTAGCAGTGTTCGAAACTCCCATTGTTCTAGGCACATTTTGTGACAGAATTTCATTAGTGCAAACAGTTTCTGAGCTCTGGGCACAGTACTGCACCTAAGATTTCAGATTAAAACTGCAAAGTGGAAGGAAAGGAAGACCTTTTTCTGCCTCCCCACTTCCAGCTACTCTGAAGACTGGAGAAGAGACCCTCTTAAGAATATTAGGGGGATGGGCAGGGGAAGGACTCAGCCATGTGAAACATGAACATATTTTAGCTGCAGCTCATTCATTTTCAGCTTTGTATTCTTGCTATAAAAAGTGTGACTAGACTTTCCGTTGTTACGCCCATAACCTAGGTTTAAGGTCCCATTTAGCTCCTTGCTTTCATATCTCAGTTTCTAACACTGGTCTTTAGCTATGTATTTATAATGACAAAACATTATCAATAGCTATAATGCACTTGATTTAAAATGTTATGAGGCTGCATAATCAACAATTACAGTGTTAAATTAGCCAAGTGGATAGCTATAAATGTGAGATGACTGAGATGAAAACTGGAAAAAAATTGGTTTACTTTTAACACTGCCTTAAGACATGACAAATCTACATCCCCTCCCCTCACCCCTTTGCTTTGGCCACTTGTTTGTGTGTGCAGGCATTAAATAGATGACTCCTATAAACTGCAGGGAGAAGGTGGCTACAGTCCTATTGACCAGTGTTTCTCAGACAGTAGACTAGGAGTCCAGGATGCACCAGTGGACCTTGGGCTGCTTTCAGGTAGGCCTCAGAGTCACAGCTTGACAATTACTTCCTCGCTTGCCTGGAAAAGTTGTGGGGGTGGGGGGCAGAGGCAGAGTGTTTATACATTTGTATGCCTTTGGAAAACAATGCCACCTTCACCATCATGGGTTAGCATAGAGTGTGGTTTTAAAGCTAGGGCTAGGAACAGAGGTGAAAGCTGTTCCTTGGTTCTGCTGGATCTCTCAGTGGCTTTTGATACCATTGACCATGGTATCTTTCTGGACTGTCTGTGGGGGAGGGGGGAGTTAGAAGATGGGGGCAACTGTCAGGCAGTGACTCTGCTCCTTTCTCTTGGGCCATTTCCATAAAGTGGTGTTGGCGGATGAGTGTTTGGACCTCTGGGCACTCACATGTGGGGTGTCTCAGGGCTGTGTCCTCTCCCCTATGCCTTTCAACATCGATATGAAGCTGCTGGGCATGCTGGCTGATGCTGATAGCAGTTGTAGTTGAACAACTGTAGAGTCACATGTTTCCCATCCCTGACTAAAATTAATAACTTATCTATCTTTACTCCTGAAGTCATAACTTTAACACATGCAATTCTGGCAATGAGCCCAGAGGGAGAAAAAACCATCATCAACCAGGCCAGGTTTCCCCTCCCAAGTCAGCAGCCCTACTTCTCTTGAATGCCTGCAGTTGAAGAATGGAGTTTTCTTTTGTTTGTAGGAAATTACTGTATATATGCCACTTTCCTGCCCCTTCCAGCCCTAGTCAAAACTTTGCCATAGGCCCAGTACTCTTCAATATCTCTATGAATGATTTGGATGAAAAAGCAGAGGGGATGCTTACCATGTTTGCAAATGCCACAGAGCAGGATAGCTGACACCTGAAAAGATCAAATAAATATTCAAAATGATCTTGAGAGGGTTGGAATGCTAGACCAAAAGCAACAAAATAAAAGTCAGCAGAGAAACAAAGAATTGGAGGCACAAAGATAGGAAGGGCAGCCACACCTATGAAAAAGGTCTAGGTGTCTTAGTTGATTAGAACCTCAGAATGAGGCATCAGTGTAATGCAGTGCCTAAGAAAGCTAATGCATTCTTAGGTTGCTTTAACCAAAGCAGAGTGTCCAGGTCACAAGAGTTAATAGCTCCGCTGTATTCTGCTCTGGGCAGACTGCATCTGAAGTGCTGTGGCTATTTCTGGGTGCCAGGTTTTAAGAAGGGCATTGTCAAATTAGAGTGTGTCCTTGTACTGAATTTAGGATCTTGGTTTTACTCCTCTTGTAATCAATAGGATTAGTTCAATTATACAAGTATATGTAACCAACACCGCCTGTAGAATCATAGAATCGTAGAATTGTGGAGTTGGAAAGAACCATGGGGGTGATCTAGTTCCACCCCTGTAACATTGTATAGAGTGGTGTTTGTATTGTCTAAGCTACAAAATAATACTCTATAAACCAAATGGGATATGTTTTTATTGGTTTGAGTCTTTTGCACAAATGTTCTTTTGTTGCAGAAATTTCCTTCTGACAACATATGTATGAGCCATGCTTCTCTGCCATGTCTTTTCTTGTGACATAAGCTTACCCACATCAAATTATACAGAATGTATAATAGGATACTTCAGAATGTATTGTTTACTCATTTTTCCTGATTGACATCCACCCATTTTCCAATTTTCAGCAGTAGGGAAATAACTGAACAAAACAACAACAACTTTGTAAACTTCCATGGTTTTTCAGAAAACAAACATTCCAGGAATGCTGATCCATCCAATTTTTTTACAGTAGATGTGGACGATGAGTAAAATATGTAGGTTGGTTTTGTTAAACAGAAACTTGCAGCAGAATCCTAACAATTCTGATTTAGAATTCATTTGAACGCTGAGTTTTTCTGGGCTTGTTCCAGCCTTAAGAGTATTTTACCTTATTATTCTTATGTCATCTGTAACACTGCTGAAAACATTAGTTTTCCAGATTTCAATTTGGATCTTTTCCTATTTGGATTAATTTCCTCTTTAGGAAATTGCCACTTACACAAGGGTAAAGTGCCTTACTTTGAGAATGTTTGTATGACACAGTGATTTGGAACATGCAGTGCATGGGCAAACTCTTAAACAGTCACATGAATGCCATACTTTAACATAGGTGATGGTGGGAGCGCATCCACCTTACTTCCAGCTTGATTCTAGTTACTCAGATGTAGGTGCCAGCGTTCCATTAAGCTTACTTCCAGGTAAGCATGGAATCACAATCTTCCATGACAAGTCAATTTCTGCTTGCAACTAGTGAGCTGGAGATTGTAGCTTGGTCCTTTTGCCTAATGAATTGCCTTTGAACTGGGAAATGGAAATTACCTCTGGCCTAAATTTGTATGTCTTTGCAGTATGCATGCTGCATACATTACTGCTTCTGCTGAAGTTAGCTTCAGCCTTGTATCTGAGTGAGTGGTAAACAGTCCGATCCTCTGCATATTAACTCAGAAGCAAGTCCCAATAAATTATGTGGGGCTTGCTTTCAGAAGAATGCACAAAGAACTATATATAAATGCAACGAATAAATTTTAAAAAATGCATTAGGACTGCAGCCTTTTGTGTCCTAGCCACTTGGGGCAGGGGTATGCAAATCTGAATGAGTTTAAAATGCTGTCTGTGACATGTTTTTAATTAACCAATTAACACGTTAATTACACCTTTTCCCCGTTTACTGTACTTGCCCACTCTTCCACACTTGCTTGCCCAAACTTAAAAGGGTTCCAAAAGTTAACTTCAGGGAACAGCAAAAAAAAAAAAAAAAAAAAAAAGGACGCTCTTCTGAAGGTCGCCGTTTTATTTTTAAGTTTGGCGGAGTTCTCCTGATGCAGGGAGTGGGATCAGCTGCCGTGGGTTGTTATCCGGAGTCCGTTGCCTGGAAACTTCAGGCACCCGGGCGCTGCCGCCTCCCCAGCAAGCGGGGCTTGGGCGATGAGGTAATCCTGTGTAGCCGGAGAAGCGGGGAGGAGGGCCTGAGCTTAAGGAACCCAGCCGAGGGCCCGCCCAGCCGGCAAAGAAAGCCCTGGCGGCAACCAGCATTGAGCGCGCTCACCTCTCCCAAGCCGAGGAGCGCCAGCGGCAGCAGCCGGAGATCCGCAGCCAAAAGGGCAAAGCCTCCTTCGCCTCTGGGAAAGGTCGCGAGGCCCTGGAGCGGAGGACGTGTGCGCTGAAGATCCCGGCTTTTTCCGCCAGCCTCAGGGCGTGGGATCCCGGCACGTAGCACCCAGCGATCCCGGGAGCAGCAGCGCCCCCCGCAACACAGCGCCGGCTGGAAAAGGGAGCAGCAACAGCAGCGGCAACCGGCCTTTTCTCTCTCTTTCTCTTTCTCTCGCCTCTCCCACGTGGTGGATCCGGCTGGCTGTATGCCACCCAAGCGGGGCATTTGCAGCCGGGGAGGTGTTTTGGATCGCCTCGCGGCCGGATCGCCCGTCTCCACGCGCGCGCTTGGCTCAGCCTGAAGGCGATTCGGCGGCGGCGGGGCTAGGAAGTAGGAAGTAGTCACAACACCCTCGGCGGCCCTGCTGCTCATGTGCCGCTCCATCCATCACGCCCAGAGGGGGATCCGTTTACACTAGCCCGGAAAACAAGCCGAAGCGAGCGCCCGGGAACGTACGCGCCACCAAGAAACGGCGCGCGTTTTGGAGAGCCTGCGCGCCGTTTTGGAGAGTGCGCCTGGGTGAGTGGCGTCTCTTTGCGCGGTGGTCGCGGCAGGGGGAGCGGGAGTCCCGAGCTTGTTTCTACAGTCCCGCGCTCCGGAGGAAAACCCGGCGCAGTTTTCTGTCCTCCTCGTTCGTGTCTCCTTCTGCGCTGCTTCTTTTGGATAAGCCCTGGCCGCCTGGGAAGATCTGGGAGACGTCCTCTCCTCGCTTCTCCTGACCTGCGTGCGCTCAGGTAGGGCCAACGGAAGCAGCCATTGCAGATGTGGCGTTGGGTAGACAGATGAGCTGCTTCAGGTTCAGGAAGCTGGCAGGAATTGCCTTTATTGAGCTTGCAGCCGGGATGTGCCCCTGCGTGGTTACGGTTTGTCCCAATTTTTCCGCGAACCGCTGAATGCACCGCATGACAGTGGACATGACCTTCAGGAGACTTGCTTGTAAATTGGCAGAACTCTGCCTGGTTTTTACACGTTCCCTGGTTTCTTTGGCTTCCTCTTAAAAACAACAGTTCAGCCTGTTTACACAAGAATTTGCTTGCAGAGGCAGACCTTGTGAATTATTTACAGCAGTGTTTTTCAACCACTGTTCCGCGGCACACTAGTGTGCCGCAAGATGTTGCCTGGTGTGCCGTGGGAAAAATTGAAAAATTACTTTATATATAGTCAATATAGGCCCAGAGTTAAATTTTTTAACATTTTTTTTAACATTTTCTAATGGTGGTGTGCCTCGTGATTTTTTTTCATGAAACAAGTGTGCCTTTGCGCAAAAAAGGTTGAAAAACACTGATTTACAGCAGAGGGGGAAAGGCTTCTATGCAGCAGTCACTAGCCAATTCCAGAACATTTCAGCTTTTAATCCTGATTTGTTAATGTATTTTGCATAGGTTAGTAACTGTGAAAGAAAGAAAGGTTTTATTCAGTGTGTATGTGCCCTTAACGGTACAGAGAAGAAATGGTAATGTAAAGACTTACATAAAACCAGTCATTTGCTGTTTCAGTCCTTGGAAGTTGAAATCATACTTGACCTAAGCATGCAGCTGACCTCCAAAACTATAACTAACGGATGTGTTTTGATGGGGTTAATTGAAAAACATCTCACAGAATTATTTATAAAAGGCAGAATTTTAAACCAGAAGTAAGGTTTTTTAAGGTCATTGTGCTAGATTTATTGTTTCCAGCAGAGGCCTTGCTGGGGCTCCTAAGGCCCATGCCTTTTTTGGCTGCCATAAATGAAACCGTAGAGCCTACTAATCTCTCAGCTTTTGCTAACCTTTATTATGATATGCTGTACAATTCATTGCCTTGTTTGTTTGTTTAAAAGATTCCTTACACACTCTTCATTGCTGAAGGAATCCCAGAGTGGGCTACATTAAGATAAAACACACAAATGTATAGGCAAATAAGTCTGCAGCTTGCTTTGGAAACTTAGGAGAGTTGGTTCCAACTGTACTTGAGAAAAGCAAGGGATTTCCAAAACCAAGATCCTGCAGAATAAGAAATGCAAGGTTTGTAGGTGATGCTATTTATTGAGCCAACTCTTGCTGGTGGTGCAAGAGTGTGTAAGCTTTCAAGGTAAAACTTGAGGGATGGTGATTTGTGTGTGTGTCATCTGAAATCTTACATACTCATAAACCGAAGGAGATTGGTCTTAAAGTACAATACATAGTTTTTGTTTTATTAATATTTATTCAATACCGTTGCTACATTACAGTTACAATACATTTTCACTCAATGTATCCCTCCGGGTATAGGGCGGTATATAAATTCAATAAATAAATAATAATAATAATCCCCTCCACAGACACTTCTGTGATGATGCTGGCATTAAAATATCCCGTTCTTCTTCAATAAAAGAGAAAAGGGGAGACCAAATCATGTCAAAGGTATCTTTTTTGGAGATACCTTTGATTAGTCGCCAATGGTATGTGAGGCGTTCTGATGACATAAAGTTAATCTATGGAATTGGCTATCTGCAGTATATAGTAAAGGTAAAGGGACCCCTGACCGTTAGGTCCAGTCGCGGACGACTCTGGGGTTGCAGCGCTCATCTCGCTTTACTGGCCGAGGGAGCCGGTGTACAGCTTCCGGGTCATGTGGCCAGCATGACTAAGCCACTTCTGGTGAACCAGATCAGCACATGGAAACGCCGTTTACCTTCCTGCCGGAGCAGTACCTATTTAACTACTTGCACTTTGACGTGTTTTCGAACTGCTATTATATATTCTATTTATAGAAGCTTTGCAGTGTTAGGAACACTGTGGTACCTCTACGTTCTGGGGTGCCGTTCGCACCCTGAAAAGTCCACAACTAGAGCGGCGCTTCTGCACATGTGTGAAGCAGAATGCTTCTGCGCGTGCGCGCATGGCAAAACCTGGAAATATACACTTCTAGGTTTGCCGCATTCACAACCTGAAAATCCGCAACATGAAGCAAACTCAACAAAAGTTATGACTGTATAGGCCTTGCTGGCAGTTTTAAATCATTTTCTTTTTGAACCCACTCCAAGATCTGGAAAAGCAATATAAGAGTCTGGTGCATATCAGTGTTAGAAACTCAGGTATATAAGCTAGGTGCCAAATGGCACCTTAAACTGCCGCAACAGAATGTCTGTTTACCAGGGGGTTGGACTAGATGACCCTCAGGATCCCTTCCATTGCTGCAATTTTATGATCGCAACTACGTTGCTTGACTGTAGCTTGCTCTTGCAACAGTTCACATGTCCCAGTATGCAAGAAGGAGACACACACACAGTAGGAATGGAAATGGTATTACGGTAACTGCCAACTAAGGCAGAGGTTTTTAAACTGTGGTCTGTGCGTTCCATTTGGATGGCCTTTGGAAAGGCTGCACAGTAAAAAAATCTGGATTTATTTCCTTCATGTGATGATGTAGGACTAAGATGCCCAGCAAGAGGTTCTTGATTCATGTGGCAGTGCAGAAGCACAAGACACATGTCTTTTGCTGCACACGAGTCAGCTGCTTTGATGGAGATGTCACTCACCAACCAGGTGTCCAGAAATCTCCACGTAGTCACAATTGGACCTGCGCCAGTAGCAAAATGCTACTGGTGCAGATGTATTCTTAACCAAGGTTTGGAAGCAGGTTCTGCTCCATTCTCCCATTCCTTCCTTTCCTGTGAGCAAATCTCACCCAGCATCTTAGCCACAGTTAAGTGGCAGCCGTTTTCACCTTGGAAAATCTGATCAGAGTTCTCACTTGAAACCTGTTTGGAACCCTGATTTACACTGATATGTATGTGTTTTAACAGGTTGTTTTTCATTTCACTATCATCGCATATTGTGGAAGAGAACTGCAGGCACCCCCACACTTGCACACAAGCGACTTGTGCGCGACTGTGTACATGCACAGCACCGGGAAATAAATGAATTCAAGTCTGGAAATGGCGGGCAAGAGCTGGAGACTGAGTCCTCACGGCTCACAAGGAGACGCTCCTTGCAGCCCAGAGAGGACGTCAGTGAGGGTGGAAGAAGCCCCAAAGAAACTGGAGGTGCAGCGGGGCTTTGTTTATGGTACTCAGCCTCCCCACCTAACAGCTGGTGTGTGGGGTATCGCAGCAGCAGCCACCACTTTCCTGCATGTCCTGCAGCCTCCTTCCAGCCCCAGAGCTTCAATCCTAGCTGTGGATATTTTTTGATACAATATTTTTGGTCTGGAGATAGGGGGGGAGTTTAAAAGGCTGTTTAGAGGGTTCTCCCACTTACACAGTTTTCCCTTATGGGGTGGGCTAGACCATAACCTCTGCATAAGTGGGGGGTGCCTGTAGTGAGGGGCATTCTTCTCTGTATTAAATATCTGTGTTGGTAAATGCATATTTTACAGGTATTAGTGGCAGATCACTAGTGATGTTTATCCCTCTAGAAAATCCACCAAGCGTGTTAGTTATTTAAAACTACTTACAAATATTGCTGTGTAGTATGAGAGCATTTCCATGACTGAACACAGCACATTCTAGTAGTGGTTTTTAACTTCTAAAGTTCTTTTCCCCAGATATTTAGGTCACCACAGTCTTTGTTATGACCCCATTCTTTGTTCTTTGGATACTGTAGTCTGGTTTGGCTTGTTTGTCAATATGTTGACTGGGAAGTTCTTCCCTCCTATGTGAGAATTACTTCCTACAATGTTACTAGATGATGTATTCTGCAGCTGGAATCTTAATTTGTTGTGTTAGAATTAAGTTCTAATTTCCCGCAGGATGTATGCTTTCATTAACTTGGTCTGTATTACACAATCACAGCAGACTTAACGTCCACATAATTCCTCTAGGAAATTTCATTGTTCATAAGCTTTACCTGGCACTGCTCTTGTGACAGCAAAATGCAAGCGTAAGACCTATCTAGTTAGTGGGATTACAGAAAACAGAAATTCAAGCACTTCCATGTGACTGTAGTGTATTTGTGGAGGGGGATGCTGGTTTTTATAGGCTTCTCTTGAAAATACACAAAAAAATCTTATTTAATTCAGCTCTGGTTTTCGGTTAAAGTATTTAAAATATCAGTTCAGTAGCACCTCTTTAAGATGACAAATTTGTAACAGCACAAGCATTCATAGGTTACATGATTCTTCATATGAAAAACTTGGATAGTTGGCAACAAGCATTACAATGCAGTGTGTTTATAATCTGTATGTCAAGTACAAAGGAATGTGGGGAGCTTATAGTGATAAATTGTTCACTCAGTTTTTAAAATGGGAGAAGACTCTGTAGTCCTAGATCAACATTGTATAAATTCTTCTGCCACCACCTTATGCTCTTTAAGGAAGAAAATTAATAATTTTCTTGGGATTGGTCATTGTGGAGTGTCCTTGAAAGCTGAACTGCTGCTTCGCAAGTTATGTTGTGTTTCTGCTTTTTATACAAGATTTATATCTTTTCTTCTGCTTCCTTAATGACAACATTGTTTGGACATTGTAGGCTGTTGAGGGACATTTTCACCACAATGTACCAGTATATGCTGAAATGGGAGTTTTAAGATGTAGTTATTTGACATTGCAATTGTACTGTTTGTGTCAATTAAGAAACACCGTTGGCCTCTTAAGTCTAGTGCAGAATCTGTTGCCTTGATGTGGTGGTCCTGTGGTGTGCTTATTGATAGTGAATTGTCCCAGACTTGGGCACTGTCTGTGTTAGAGAACAATAGTTTTGTCAAAACCTTAACTTTAGGCCCTTAAGTGTTACTGGTTGACATTCTGTAGTATGCAAAAATTTAACATCATAGTTGTTTCCATCAGTAAGTTTGTGTGCTGTTTCATACTGAAGTGCAACAGTATTGTTTAAAAAGGGACAAATTCTGCACCATTTTAATCTTAGTGAGGCTCACCCAACAGTTATGGAATGATACCATCAAGAGAAACAAGAGTCCTTTATCCTATCCATCAAAACACATTGCATTACTATAAGGCTAAATGTATCTTGCTGCTTCTTATAGCTAAAGCAGGGCTGGCAAGCTATGTCCTCCAGATGTTGTTCAACTTCAGATTCCATTATCCTCAGCCAATAAATAGTCCTGGATTATGAGAGTTGTAGTCAGTAACATCTGGAGGGGTCCAGGTTAGCCACTTCTGGGTTAAAGCATCTCAAGTCAGAAAACTTTCCCAGGTTGTTGCAAAGCAAGCCAAGTAATCTCTACTAAGTTACAGAGCCTAAGCCGCCAAAATAACTAACTTGTAAGCATTATCTCCTGGCTAATCTCTGTAGTATCAATAAGCCTCTTAACTGGATAAGTGTAAGTAGTAGAGTAAGTCAAAGTTTTTCTCATGAACATTATAAGGCAAACACTTTAGTTAAAAGTTTATGTTTTATTTGTGGGAAAGGCAGTCTTTCCTTTATAACTCCCCCTCCTCAATTTATGAACTCTTTTGTTTAGCAAGTGGATATTCCTAAAAATGAACTAGATCTGGAGCTCAACCTGCTGCTAAGGTGGGAGGAGAGTGACCATATCTATTTCACTAATTCCCCCAATAACTATTTGAGGTGTGCTGTTGTTACATTTTTAAAGTTGGAGAAATGATACAGAGAGAACCAGAGATGATAATGCGTGGCCTTAGTTAAAATAAAGTTTCAACTTTAGGGCTCATGGGTCCAAGCCTAAGACTACACTTCTGTGTACACTTGGGCTGTAGTCTTACTCGACTGCAGAAATTGCTTGCGAATAGCAATGCATAGGATTGCATCATTAGTTTGAATTGCAGTCCGATCCTTAGGCATATGTACTTAAAGCTAAGTGCTATTGTTTGGTAAAAGTTGCATCCAAGTTAACATGCTGAAGACTGGGCTGTAAATATTTATACTTTCCTCTGATCACAATAATCCCTATGAAGCAGCTGAAGTGAATGTTCTGTATATTCATTTCTCTTACAAATGATAGAATTTAGATCACTACAAACACACAGCCACCATATGCTTACAACATTGGGATTGTGACAAAATTGAAACCCAGATTTTAAGTCTTTGCCGTGAGACTACAGTAATCAAAGAGTGGATAGGAGCAGGAGCACCTGAATCCATTCCTTGGCCTTATCTGCCTCATTTTTGTAACTGATCAATATTTGAGTAACTCTTGCTTTAAACTCTCATCTTTAACACACCCAAGAAGCAGAGAAACTTGAAAACTTTCCATCAGAAATTCAGAATGTCAGAAATAAGACAATATAGAAATAAGTCAATATACAGGTCTAATGGGATGTGGGTGGCGCTGTGGTCTAAACCACTGAGCCTCTTGGGCTTGCCGATCAGAAGGTTGGCGGTTCGAATCCCTGCGACAGAGTGAGCTCCCTTTGCTCTGTCCCAGCTCCTGCCCACCTAGCAGTTCGAAAGCACGTCAAAGTGCAAGTAGATAAATACCGGTAGGTGCCACTCCAGCGGGAAGGTAAACAGTGTTTCCATGCACTGCTTTGGTTTTGCCAGAAGCAGCTTAGTTATGCTGGCCACATGACCCGGAAGCTGTCTGCGGACAAACGCCGGCTCCCTCAGCCTGAAAGCGAGATGAGCACTGCAACCCTAGAGTCGTCCATGACTGGACCTAATGGTCAGGGGTACCTTTACCTTTTTACAGATCTATTGCTGGGCAAATTAATTGAAAGGGCTGGGGAGGGAGAATCTGAACTGGAGAAACCGCCAGTTCCAAATATCTGCTGTGCTTGATCCAGGACAGGCATATCCCCCCGCACCTCCGCTATTCCAGAACATGAAAACTTTGAATGTGCCAGATCCAGAACATGTGTGCAGCCCCCCCCCCCTTTGCTAGTAGTGCTGTCAGAGCACCATTGGTGGAGTGGAAAAGCAGTGGAAGGTCCCACTCCTGTAGCAAGGGAAGCTTGCAAGGTGAGGTCATTATCTCTGCTTGTGGACCTTTCTCTCCACGGGGACAGAGGCAGATCTGTTCCATCCTGTTGCCCCTGAAATACCTGCCACAGGACCATAGGATTTGCACCCTTCCCTGTTTATACCATAATGACAGATCACATGACTAAAATTGCCCTAAAAGACCATATAGTAGGGATAGTCCGTGTTATGCCCTTCAGATGCAGGGCTACAACCCATCACCCCTGACCTTCGGCCAAGATGACTGGGGCTGATGGGAGTCCGGCAACATCTGCATTATTCTAAGGTGATTTGAACTCTGTTAGTAAAATGGGATATGTTAGTTGGATAGATAGATAGATAGATAATATAGCATTCTAAATTTTAGCATAAGTCTCTAAAACACCTTGGAGTTGAGACTAATCAAAGAACCTTTGTGATATAAAGTTAGCGGTTGTTTTCAAAAACTGGTTTTGAGACTAAAACCATCGACTTGGTTTACTTTAAAAAAAGTCTTCTCTTTACAACTTAACTCACATTACACGAGGCAAGCAAGTGTGCCAGAGCGGAAACTAGTGGTTGAATCATTGGGACTAAAGTAGAAGGACATAAATAATGTGGAGAGAGAGAGATTCATTGCTATTTGTCTCAGACGGAAACTTGCAGCAATAATAATTTCACCAATACATTTATGCCACCCATTAATTGATCACTTTATTTATTAAAATAGGATTTCCTGAATTCATAAGAAATCCTCTTTCAATAAATAAAAGTGATCAATTTATGGGTGGCATTTGATTTGTGTGGGGGATTATAGGCAGGCGTGTGGGTTTAAAGTAGAAGAAAAGAGGAAATGGAGCAGCTGATTAGTGTCCCAACATGACCAACCAACATGAGGTGCATGTGAAATTGCCACAGTCCGCAACCATTTTGGCAGATGAAACCACTTGCTTATCAGTCACGGGCATGACATAAAGCTTGCCAATAACGTGTTGGTAGTTTTTATCTACTGACATGTTTGTTGAATTTCTAGCATTGAAGGGTTGTTTCCAAAAGGTGAACAGTCTTGATCTAATAGCAACACTTGTAGGTGATCCAGGCATTGGAACCTTTGTTGGACAGCTATGGCTCTGAGCCACAAACTATTTAAACACACAGGTCTCAGATTTACTGTACTTTAAAACCTTTTCAGACCCACTTTGGAGCAAGCATACACTAGCCACTAGCTGCTAATGAATTTCACTTTGGAATGAGCTGATTTAAATGCTTATACACAGGATTATTAACTCCAGCAACTGGGTTACTGTTCCCATCTTCAGTGAATTTTAGCTTGGCATAAAAGTGTGGCAGAATGACTGCTTGGGGGGGGGGCATTGTGTGGCCTTTTATTCCCACTATTTGGGGACTCTGTCAGTAATCTGCCACCTGAAGATACATAGTACATCTGAGGAAGTGGTTTCTAGTCCATGGAAATTTATACCACAATGGATTTGTTGGTTTTTGGGCACTACAAGACTCTGTACTGCCTTTACTACAATAAATCAACATTACTTCCCCTCTGAAATGCCCAGTTTAAGTGACTTGTAGACAGGAAATAATTGTATTGCGGAATTGTTTGTTAGAGGTTAAAAAATAAAAGATACCACATAAGGAAGCAAATACTGCTTTGCAGCTCACCTCCAGAATTGGAGGTTGGTGGTCAGTTCAGCTTAACTTGTGTAATAACACAAGTACATACAACCTGATACACATTATGCAACAAACTGTATTTTATGTAATGGCTAAATTGACAGTTGCAAAAATCCTGTGGTTTGTCTTCTCTCTTCAGCACAATTACGTTTACTCAGTGTGCACATGTTTTTAAAATAATTGTATGACAAGGTTTTAATGGGAAGCCACAGTAACGTGTATGCAAAGAAATGCATTTTCCACCATAGGAAAATGTTTGAATATAATTTATGCAGATTAATATTTCTGTTTATTTCCCTCTGTTCTCCATGTTCATAGCTGCTACTTCTTTTACCTCTGGGAAATGAAAACAAGCCATTTAAGTGAATTAGAAGTACGATGTCCCTTTGTGCTGAGGGTTCCAGTGGAGACAATCTGTACGTCTAAGTTACTGTGGAAACCATGGCTGCCAAACACTAACTTCTTTGTGCTTTACTAATGGACTATAACCCCAAAGAAAAGCTGTCTTCTCTATAAGATATTTTATTAATTGGGACTCCTCAGTCCTCAAATTCTGAAAACTTCCCTTGAAGGGTCACGGTTGATGTCCAGCTGAAAAAGAGATTAAACTCAAAGCTAACTTAAAAAAAGAAAAAGAAATTCCCACACTTTTCCTGCCAACCAGCCTTCAGTGCTTATTCCCTCCTTCATTAAGCTGTTAGCAACATAGTTGTATTCAGAAGAGTGGGGTGTTCTGTGCAGTTTTCCTGCTATCTCTTCCTAATTTCAGACAATAATTCATTCTGGGATGAAGAAAATTGTACTAATTCCTGCATTAGTTGCTTTTCCTAACAGAGAAGGTCGTTTTAACAGTTACTCTGGGAAAGTTTTGCCTGGAGGTTGGAGTTCAGGGTGACAGACTGGGAAGTAACACAATCTTGCCTCATTGCTTACAGCCTGATACACCAAGACCTGTAGAGATCTACGTGATTATAAACTCTTAGTTACAACTCACCTTTTTGAAGATAGAAAGGGTAGAAAAATTTCCCACCACGGCCATATTACCATATGTCTGCACTTATTTTCTCTCTGCACAAAACTTCTTTTGCACTTAAAATAAAGTTGTATGAGAATGAATGGATGATTCTTCAATCCCTTTTCCTTCTCATAGTGAATTTTTGAAGGAGGAATATTCGCATGATGTGGTGATGAGATCACTCTGCAGGGAACACCAGCTGGCCTATTACTAGGCAGTTTAAATGTCTGTCTTGGATGTTTTTGGGCTCTTTTCCAGACTCCTTGCATATTGTGTAATGGAGTCTGTGGAAAATGCGAGGTGTCTGCCAAATGGCTTTTCCATGGAACAGATTTCCCTTGTCTTCCCTTTCCTCTTGTGCTCATTTGAGGAGGGGAGTATTCTTTACTTGTTAGAATTCAAACTCTTCCGTGTTAAATGAGAAAATCCTGGGAGTGACAAAAACAAGGGGGGAAAAGAGCAGTTCAAGGCAGTCCAGTGTATAGCCCCAAAGCTGGTCTGTAACCTAGGTATAAGACAGAGAAATGAATACAAATAAGTGCGGTACGTTTGAATAGAACTAATTCCAATGAGCCCTGAGTTTACAAGCTTCTCCCTATAGCTATCATTGTCTGCAGTTTCCTGTTGCTGGTGAGTCTACAGGATCTATAGCTTAGAGTAGGCTTTCTGGAATGCAGCCTCAGAAGCCAGACATGATCACTGAGAACAGCTGATTAGTAGCCACTGAGGCACCAGTTTGCTCCACGATTCTTTTTCCCTCCATAGAATGCAACTGTTGTGGCTTTGTGTGGCCTTACTTGCCATGCCTAAAGTGGTTTGATGAGTCCAATAGTGCAACTGTGTAGACCTGTGCCACAGTTACAGCCGGAGGATATTTGGATGCAGTTATTTTTGCTCCAATGATTGCAAGTTGTTTAGTCCAGGTGATATATTATGTGCGCTTCTGAGGTTAATCAAGGAAGTGTAAAATAAATTTACCATGCATTTTTAGGAGGAAAAAAATGGTCTTAAATTCTATCTTCCCAGCACCAGAATGGCCTCAAATAAACAGCTCTGTCCTTTAATCAATACCAGCTCTTCTCTTAATATTTGTCCCCATTGGCTAATAAATTGGTGATTGACCTAGTTTGTGGTGCTATTAAAATACATGTAGCATGCTCTAGCATAGGAAATGCTGTATAAACAAGATTATAAAACAATGAACATTTTGAGTCTCTTATTGATTCTGTTGGAAATAACTTTGCTGAATTTTGGTGTTTTAGAGTCTCTCTGAAAAGAACAATGTCTCCTCTTCCCACACCATTGCTATTAAAATGCAGGAGCCAGGGAAGTTTTAAAAGGATTAGTCACTGAGCATTGACTTAAGCTTGTCTACTTAACTGGAAAGAATAATATTCTCCTGGAAAACTGTGAAAAATGTTGCATTTTCTATAAGCCTCTGCTACTCTTTCTCCCTGAAGTGGGTGAAGTTTTGAGCAAGTGGGGATTCCTTGTTTTTCACTTGGGAACAGCTGAACTGGGGGAAATGAGCCTTCTGTAATACCGAGTAGAACAACAATTTATGCATATAATTGTTTAGAATGAAAATGTTTGGAGCGGTCAGAAGAACATTTGGAGCAGCTAGGAATATAGCTGTTCTTTTGAATCCTGAATGTAAAAGTTAGGTAATCCTCTCTTAGTCCCCAGCTTTTTTGGGGGGGGGGGGAGTGGATCAAGATGGAAAGGAGAAGAGAATAGCTTTATTGGTGCTCAACACCCTACAGTGTTGCTACATTGAACATCTCTTTGTGTGTAGAAGGTCTACTGAGGCCTCTGGTGTGAAACAGTGCCTTTGTTTGCAGAAAAGCTCCTTGAGCCCATTTACACAGTTAGTTGAGACAGGTTGCCCAGGGGCAAGGAAGTGAAGTGAAGCCGAAGCTTCAAAAGGTGTTCCTTACAGTAGTTTATCAAGCTGCAACATGTTTCGCGTTCTCTTTTTCAACTAGTTTAGTTTCCCCTGAGGAAGAGTGATCTGACTTCAGAGACATTTGATTTATTTTTTTTAAAAAATGTATGCTGCCTTTATTCCATTGTTAATATTCAAGGGGAATTACCGGTAATAACATGTCATGAAACATAGCATTCTTTTTGCATATGGGAATTGCAGTTCTAACTCCTAGAGCCGCTGGATGGAGGTGATTAGGAAGGAGTGTAGGAACGTATCTTGTGCATAGGCCCATGCAGTACCCTCAAATAGCTCCACAGGTGTAGGGCCCCAAATCAGCGCTGTCCTTGAATGGTTAAGAGACGGCCTTGAATCCAGCGCTCCTCTGTTCAGATAGTACCAAATATTGGAGATTGGAGTAACTAATTTCCCTGTATTGGAATGAATGGGAAGACAAATAATAATAATCAGATACCCACAACCAGAAAAGAGGCCACCCAGTAGGCCTGCATGATGTATCAATACATTGTCCAGGACCGTATTGAGGGCCAGACCATGGTGGTATATTGACCCAGTGGTATATTGTGGTATATGGTGTTTTGACCCGGTGGCATATTGCCTGCCGGCTGGCACCTTAACTTTCTTCTCCAGCTGAGCAGGTGGGCTGCCTCCTTTCTCCCTGCGGCAGGCACTGGCAGCTTCACCTCGGTGTTTCATGGGGCCAGGACCAGTGCTCCTTCCTTTTCAACATTGTGATGTATTAGCTGGTGATACATCATATCGCTCAGCCCTACCACCCACATGCATTTAGTTACTGTTGTGACCAGCACAAGTCTGATAGGGCATGGCAGGCATTTTTATTTTAATCTGCTCTTCTTGGGAGAGTTGCTGCCATTCAGCGTAGACAACACCCAACAATGTGGATCAATTGGTTTGACTCAGTAAAAGACAGCTTCCTGTTTTTGTAATGAGTGCACTGCAAATATTCCCCACCCCCCAATTTTCCTTGTCACACAATTGTCAGAGCGATTACAGTGGTACCTCTGGTTATGTACTTACCGGTAATTCGTTCCAGAGGTCCGTTCTTAACCTGAAACTGTTCTTAACCTGAAGCACCACTTTAGCTAATGGGGCCTCCCACTGCTGCTGCACCACCAGAGCACAATTTCTGTTCTTATCCTGAAGCAAAGTTCTTAACCTGAAGCGTTATTTCTGGGTTAGCGGAGTATGTAACCTGAAGCGTCTGTAACCCAAGGTACCACTGTAGTGTATTTTTGCAGAACCTTTACTGTCTGGCAAGATGCATGTGCGCATTGTGTTGCTCAGTCTTCAGAAGAAACTACCCCTCAGGCCCTGCATAGGCAGTTACTGCATTCCAGGCTCTCTTTAATAATCTGCTGGTAATTGTTGCTTCCTGACTTACTCAGTACAGTAAATGTATTCAAGCCTAACAAGACTGCGTTCATTCCTGAGCAATGGGCCGTTAACTGTTCCATTCTTCCCCAGGGATGATCTGATTAATAATTAGAATGTTTTTGTGACAGAAATTAAACACTGTGTTTTGATTGGCGAGATAATATTCGTGGAGAGCGGATGGTCAGAGTTGGCATAATATCACGCAGCCTGCCACATTATTATGGTAAGCTGTTAGAATTCAGGTTCATGCCAAGCTTGCTAAATAAGGCATAGGAAAAGCTAACGGCGACTTTTGAATCATAAAATATTGAAAAGCATAAAAATCATTGTCTTAATGAGAATCTTAAAGCAGCAATATTTTTAAAGTGTCTCTAAACCAAATTTTATCTGAGACCACCCACCCGCCTTGGCTCAGTTTAATTATTTAATCACTACCCCGTATCCCTTAGCCACAATTGCTCTCAACCCAAATCCTTTATTGATGTCCTGGCAGTAGTATATTACAATAATGTGTGATAAAATTTCACTTTCTTTCAGAGTTGAAAGAAAACTTAGGCTGCCCGCAGACAGCCCCCCCTTCCACTTACGTGCATTCCACTTGTGCACAGCCATGTTTGCGTGTGTCACCGTGGAAAAAAAATGATTTGAACCAGGAAATGGCACCAAAGTGGGAGAGGCTGGAGAGCAGGGGTAAACAGCTTGCACAGCCTCTCCGAATATCTCGGCCCCACTCACTCTCCTTCATTTGCTTCCTGGCCAGCAGTCATATAAATTCTAATAATAATAATAATAATAAAAATATTAGTAATAATAATTGTTGTTGTTTTTTGGGGGTGCTCCATGGCTACGCCTGCCTGCTTGCCCTTCCTTCCCTCCCTCCTTCGCTTGCTCACTCATGTTCCTTGGGTAGGCTCCAAGAATCCCTCTGCCCTCCAATCACCATCGCCCTCTCCCACAAGCAGGGAGCAACATTTCTTGGAGGTGGAGCAGAAACTAGATAAAAAGAAACAGTCTCCATCAACTTTCAAAACTAAAATGGAGAGTGCCAAGAGCCCCACAGTGGCCCTGGGCACTGGGAGCCACCCACCCACTGACCCCCCCAAGGTCAACTTTCCTGTCTCGAGAAGCAGAAAAGGCGCATCACTACTCGAGGAAGTTGGATGGCCGCTTCCCAGCCTCTCTCAACAGCACCCTCCCCACTTTCTGCAATTTCATGTATATGCACAGAGTGTAAGTGTGGGGGATTCCTGTAATCAGAAAGTTACCGGTAATTGTTGAAAGAGGTTAAATAATCAGGTTATACTTTGCACCTTCTGAATGGGAAGAATAGGTGAAGACCCTACAGTATTAATATAGAATGCCTTGGAGCTTGTGCAGCTATAGATAAAAACAAACTTTCTTGACAGCAATATATGATGATGAACATAAATTGATGGATTCATCTACGTCATTCTTTGATTTCCTTGTCATTTGGAGATTATTTCAGATGACGCTAGCAATGAAAGCCATTGTAATGTTTCTTAAGGTTGTTGGCTTATACTCAGTTTACATTTTGGTGAAGATTAGTACTTTGTTTAGTTTGACCCACAAAGCTGTCCTGAGACTGCTGTAGCAGCCAATTTCCATCTGTAGCTGCCAGATTCTATCTAGGCTGAAGGCCTAAAATTTTACCTTCCACAGCTGTTGCTATTAGGCTAGGGAGTTACTGCAGGCCCAAGTATTGGACCTTATTATCCACTAAATATATGTTCAATTCTGTAAGAAACCTGCAGAATTGAACACAGCCAGCCAGCCTGCCCTATGTTCTACTTCTTATTTCAAAGATACTTTGCTGCGTCCCAGTGCCTTTTCTTTTTAAAAAGAAGCTTTTGCTTTGTAATAGTGCACCTGAATATGTGACTTTAAAAATTAGACTATGAACATGGAACCAAGTTAGTTCTTAAACAAAAAGCATTCTACAGTTTAGAAAATTCGGGGTTTCGTGCATGTCATTCTGGTGCCTTTTTGTTGCGTACAGTTATAATTTAATTTACTAAAGATAGAAAAAATGCTTTAGAATCAAGAAGTTGTACAGTACAGTGGTACCTCGCAAGACGAATGCCTCGTGCAATGAAAAACTCGCTAGACGAAAGGGTTTTGCAATTTTTTAGGTGACTCGCAAGACAAATTTTTCTATGGTTGTGCTTCGCAAGACGAAAATTTCAATGCATTCCTATGGGAATTAAATTTCAATGCATTCCTATGGGAAACCGTGCTTCGCAAGACAAATTTTTCGCAATACGAAACGACTCGCGGAATGAATTAATTTCGTCTTACGAGGCACCACTGTACATTACAAGTAAACCCTAATTGTAAATGTATTTTTTACACTTCTCAATCTATATATACACTCATGTATTGTGATTATTCTTAAAATGCTTAGTGGTTTTGCAATTTGAGGCATGGTCTGTTTTAATGTATTCAGTTCTCTACATTTAATCCAGAGAGAGCTTAAATATGATGTAGAGTTGACCTACTGCTGCTTAAAGTGTTATAAATCACCTGTCCTAGTCACTATTGCTGGAATTCATTAGTTTAATCATTAGTAACACATTAGCAGGCATTAAGCATTGACAAAGCTCCATTTTCACTCTGAATAGTTTGCTTTGGATAATTTTTTTAAAAAGATTCTGACATTGAAAATGGAATTTTCATATAGACTTTTTTTGCAGGGATTTTATCTCAATTGATTAAGTGACAAATGTGGTCTTGGTTGGTACTCTTAAATTTGTATGCTGCCCTACACTCATAGATCTCAGAGCAGATCACAACTTAACATCAATCCAATACTGTGTTCTTCCTATGGTATGGTATTTGCTATTGATTTACAAGTGCTCATTTCATGTTATGAATTGGAGACTATTATATATGATTAAGTATGGAGTGGTTTAGCCATCATTAAAGCAGATAATCTTTCTCAGAGTAAGTATTTTTATTTCAGGATCCTGTTGGTTTTGTTGAGGCTCATCTTCAACACTCTAGTAACTTACCATTACACAAAAGGATAGTTGGAATTTGCTTTGGCAGCCATCTTACTTCCCGAAGTAATGTTGCTCCAGCTATTTTTCTTTAGGCTGGTGTCCAGTTATACTTGGTGGTTCTTAGAACTGGGAGGATATTTGCTGCATGAACTTGAGAGGATTGGATTTGAGCAATCTCTTCTTACGGATTGTAGTTCAAACTTAAGTAATTCATGACTGAGATAATTTGGTAAAACCTATAGGAGAAAACATAAAGGAAAGTGTGGTTGTAGTCTTAACACACATTTAGGTATGTTGCATTTGAACTCAGAGGGACTTGTTTCTGAGGAAACATGCATAGGATTTGGCTGAAAGACAGATTAGTTATGAGAGAACTCCCTGTGTTAGGAATTGGCTGACTGGGTGTCCATAAACTAACATTGAATCCTGACAGGGCAAAGGACTTCTGAGTGGGTAGTTCTAGGGCCAGTGAATTGGTTAAACACCTTTTTCTGGATGGGGTGACACTGTCCCTTAAAGTTCAGGTGCATAGTCTCAGGTATTAATTGATCCAGCTTTGTCACAAGAAGCCCAATCAATCCTTTTATTTGTCTGGTTAAAACCATGCTAAAGGCATTTTACAACATATTAAAAATACATAAGTAAAGTAGTCATAAACAATAAATAAAACATAAAAAGTACACAACCAAATTGAACAAGTTCCACATAAATTATAGGATACAAAATAAAGATACAAAAATTAACAGCAACAACCTCACCACAACAATACCCAAGCCTATATAGCTTCAGTGGCATGAAGTGCCTTTACTAAGCTCTGCCTGGTTTGCCCACCATGGCTGTTCCTGGACAGAGTTAACCAATCCCAGCAACCCATAATCTGTTAACTTCTCATTTGGATTCCTTTAATACACTTTACATGGGGCTACCCTTGCTTTTCTGTACATCAGTCAGAAAAGTTCCATGGACAGTAAAACTTAGCTTAGTTAAGAAGTTCCTAGGTGGCTGGTGAGAGCCATGTGGCTGAGCTGGAGCAACCAGCTCGAACCTCTTCACATGCCAAGTTTCTCAGGTATACTGGGGAAGGGAACAAAGGCTTGATTACCTATTTCCTCCCAGGTAAGAGGAAGTGACATAGCTAAACCTGGTAGGACATCATACTGCATGGTTTTAACTCCTTCATGCATTAGTTAGACTTAAGCATGTTGGTTATATGTGGCTGGTTATCCCACAGGAATGGCATAGCACAGGTGACATAGCATGGGTCCTTTTCTGTGGTGGCGTCCTGACTGTGGAATGCCCTCCTGCTGTAAATCTGACCAGCACTGATACTTTGTTTCAGTGCCAAGTGAATACTATCAGTTTGTCCATGCATTTATGGGCTGTTAACTGCTGCTGCATTTTTTGGTGTTTTGTGATAGAACTTTTCAACACTGTTTTTATCTACTTTAAATTGCCTAGAATTCTTAATGTTTTACACATACTGCAATACACCTTGAGATCACATGATAAATGTTGACTAAAATTGTACTTAATAACATTTATATTGTTGCAAATTCAAATTTTGTGTTTAAATACACATTTTGTTGTTTTTCTGCCAATAAGCCTTGTTAATTAAGATCAATTACCTCTCTCTGGCTCTGGTGCCATTTCCATAATTCTGTGTTTTTTTCAAATCAAAGAATAACAAACAAACACAAAAAACCTCCAGTTGATTCTAATTTGTATTGCATTTAGCGTCTTGAGTAAAATGAGAGCTGCCCTCTCTGGCCCCATCTTTCACAATTAGCTGTTCTAATTTTCTTCTGTTGACTTTATTTTGAGGAAGCCAGCATTATGATGATTTAGATTTAGATTCTTTTTATGGTGGGAGGAATGAACTGAAGCGAAATGTCAAAACAGCAACAGAACAGCAACACTGCAGACTGAGTGTTGCTATCGGCCTGTATAAATATTCTCCCAAGAGCCAAATGCCACAGAATGAATGGCATGACAGAGAGCCAAAGTACAGTTACATTGAAATGACCTTAATAAAATATAGTGCTGCTCATGGGAGGTTGCTGAGTTGGAGTGGGGGAAGCACATGTACAAATAACTTTGTATTGAAAGTGCAAATGCCTGATGAGAGAATAGACAGGAATAGTTCATAAACAAAAGCTTTGCATCAGTAGACTAAAAACGTATCATCATGCAAATCTCAGAGTGGGTAAGAAGTTTTGTTGTAGTATTCAGTACTGAATTATTTGCCTTTGAACTGTACATTTGTATTTGTGGCCTTGCACCACTGTTGTCTCCTGCTGGGTAAAAATCTAGGGAATCTGTCATTGTAATGCTGAAATGAGTTTTTAAAATATGATGAGATAATTTGTAGCAGTAGGTACATGACAGCGTTCTCTCCTAACTCCCCACCCGACACTAGCATATACATGGTCACTTCATTAACACTGAATATGGTATTTTGCAAATGGAGCATCACAGTGTTATAACTGTGAATAATGCTATGTTTCACTTTTTCACTAATGCCATTATGTATTGACTGATACATTTGAGCCAACAAATGTTGGCTCATAACCTCTGCCAGATAAAATGGAACATTAGGTATTGAAATGATACACAATGGCAGTGTTTGTACACCACTTTTTAAACCATAGTTAAACTTAAACTTAACTATGGTTTAAAGGCAAACATGCAGCTTCACCTCTGCTGCCAGAACAAAGTCTTAGTGTTGCATCCAAAGCTGGGCTTGAGGTTTATTTTACCATGAGCGGTAAGCCAAGAACAAATATTGGTCACAACAACATGTGGTTTGTTTGAGAGAGACAAAGCCCGAGCCCAAGTTTGGATTCAGTGCTGAGCAAGACCATAGCTTAGCTCCTGGAAGTGTGGCAGGAGTGGGTGAAGAGCAAAAAATACTGCACTTAACCCTTGAACCAGACTTGAGCCTAATTATGAAATAAAGTGGTAGGTGATGCCAGTGCTTATACTGTGTTTAATCTGTTACAAAAGTTAGAGCATGTGTCTCTTTCAGTTTCCCCACTGATATTGCTGACTATTATAATACAGCTGTACAATCAGTAAGGATAGATAAATTTTCCAGCTGGGTGAAAAGGTCTCATCCATAGTGTTTGATTGGATTGTTTTAAAAATCTCTTTAGCTGGGTTAAAAAAATAACTATTTTCAGGGTTTTTTTGTATGTTTGTAAATCTCTTCGAGATTTTGAAAACGTTTCAGTTTTGTTCTTACTCTCTAGGCTAGGGGATAATATCAGGAGTGAAATTTGCAGCAGTTTTCCTATTTGATTCAAAACATGAGCACCTTGTTGCATATATGTGTGTCGTCGACATTGAGATGCTTTGAATCTGTATACTGTTGGAGGGCAGCACATGGTTAACATGTGTACCAAATAGACCCAGTGTTGGAAAGTCTGTAAATCAAATCCAGTATGATGACATGTACATTCTGGCAGGAAGTCAGCAATGAACGGGAAGCTACAGGTGAACTTGAAAGGTTTATTCATATACCAGTGGTGAAGTAAACAGCTCTAGGTTATTTTAACACAAGGTTTAGTACACAGAAACATCTCATTTTCCTCTCCAGTAATGTTACCACAAACAATTTATGAATGAAAAATGAACAATGGTGGGTGGGTGGGAATTAAGAATATATTTGAACCATATTTCCTCTGCAATGATCCCCTTGGGGCTTTGTCCATTATCAAATCTCAGTTCTAATATTTGCTACGGTATCTACTTCTAAACATTCAAAATAAAGCACACCATTTAAAGCTCTTCTTTTATTTCATTATTTGTAAAGTGCTTCAACATAAAAAGTTTACAATCCAATAGGGAAAAAGAGAATGAACGGAGCCATACTTCAAATTCTAGTGGTGCTTGTCATTCATGCTGTAACTTCAAAACCTTTTAAAAACATTCCTGAAGCATAGCAGATTCACAGATGACTGAAACTCTTTTCAGCTGGCAAGTTTCAGAAAGGAAACGTATCTGGTCTCACCACTTTGAACTTCTGGTCAAGGCTTAATTTTATTAGGATTATCTCACAGGGTGGGAGGTATCTTTGTACTTTGGCGCCTGAATATAATTATTATCACACCTCTGCTTTGGTGTGGTGACTGTTATAGAACAAAGTAGCTGGAAAATGTAACTGTTAGGAAAATTTCCAATACAGAAGATACAGCAAGAACAGTCAGCTGTCTGCCAAAGCTCCAAAACTCAGATGAACTATAAGACGCTCAGGAGCTTAATTTAGTTGTTGTGGGATCAGCTTAATATAGACAGCTTAGTTATCATGTGGAAATTCCAATTTAGACATGTATTATTATTATAAAGGAATCTCTGTTTATTTCTGCCCCTGGCAAAGCAGAAATGCGACTTCTCCCTAGCTGCTCTGTGTTCTTCCTCTATCAAGAGAACCCTATCTGTAAACTAGATATTTAGCATTCTACTGAAGCCAGATGTGTGGCTGGGGAAACTGGATGGCAGCAGCCTAGTTCTAGTAATTTACATTTTCACAAGCATTTTGGAATAATGAATGTGTGTGTTCAGTCCTTACCCATGTAACTGTGTTTGCAGTGTTCCCCTCCCTCCCAGACTGAGATGGTTATTAAAGGGTCATTGTGAGGAACACCCCTATATCTGGTACTCTAGTCTTCAGGAGAGCTCTGGATCTCTGCAGAGTAATGCAGATTTATCACAGCCTCATGTTGCACCTTGCTAGTACTGAATGCATTTGCCTGATATACTGGTCCACGGAGAGCACTACAGTTGTTATATATGGGCCTGGATAGCTCAGTTGGTTACATTATGCTGGTGATAATGCCAAGGTTGCAGGTTCAGTCCCTGTATGGGACAGCTGCATATTCCTGCATTGCAGGGGGTTGGACTAGATGATCCTCAGGGTCCCTTCTAATTCTGCAGTTCTATGATTCTATCCAACAGACCTTTAGGAATTGACCTATTTTTATGAAAGGGCTAGTACAGTGCTGTTTTTATTTTAATTATTGGTATGTTTAAAAAATATTTTATATATGTGTATAGTTTTATATCAGTGTTTGATTGTATTTTAATGATTGATTTTTCTATTTTTAAAAATGTATTCTTTCATTTCATAAAATTTGTACACTGCTTGATTGCAGAAAACCTGAAAGCAGTTTACAAAAGATAAACAGTAAAATCAAGAAAAATGTTTTTTATCAATTCTTGTTTTTATCTGTAAGCTGCCTTGAGTTCTTGTCAGGGAAAAAGGCAGCGTAGGAATAAAGATATAACAACAACAACAACAACAACAACAACAACAACAACAACAACAACAACAACAAATATATGAGCCAGTCCTATGTGAACATTTAGAGAGGCAGGAAGGAAGTTGATCTTTCCCCACACTCTAAAATTGAAATCCTGTACATTGGGTGAGTGGTCCTGTAATTGTGAACATAGTTCAAGCATTTTCAATTTGTTTCTGGAGTTGTCATTAGCATCTAGGCAGGGGAAAGTTCAGCTTGTTTCTAATGTAGCTTGCCCTCTAACAAAAGTGTCATGGGAAAAATAAATTGGAAGACTGTCAGGATACTCCGGATAGCATTCCCCCCCCTTCCTAAATTCTGGTTTGGATTGTAGCGATTCGCTCTGATTTTTTGATAGTGTATGATATCGTACATTTTAAATTGCATTTCTAAGTTTATTTATGTTAAAGTGTTTCATTTTCTCAAGTTATCTGTCTTGGATTTAAAATTGCTGGGGTGGTAATGATAAAATGTGGAAGAACAGAGATCTCTTTTTCACTTGCAGTTCTGTAGTAACTTTTTATTATGCAGTTAATATTAAGGATGAGGTCAGTTGATTCTTAAAGTTAAAGATTATGTAAATATTTGCAAATTTGAGACTGTAACATTATAAATGTTAACACAAAACAATCTTTCCAAGCGTAGCAACCTTTTATTCATAAAATGTTACATTTTTCAGTGGTTTATTTAATTGGCAACAGTTGCAGGCCCAAACCTCAATATTGGTAGTTTTAGTAAGAGCACTATTTTAAGTTAAGAGAGTGTTTGAAGGGTATAAAAATTGAGATCATTCTGAAAGAAATATTAACATAAAGATCAGAAAAAAGAAAATGCATAATCCACCCTTCATTCTATTAGAAATATTTATTTCACCAGTATTGTTTTGGTGACCTGACAATATTTGTTCTTTATTTGTTGAGTCTGGGGTGACATGTCCGATTTTTTTCTATATATAAATGTTTTGTAGCATAGTTTCATTCCATGTGGTAGAGCAGAAAGTATTATTATTCACTTACTATGTCTTCTCTAACCCAACCATCCCTAATCTAGTGCCTTTCAGATGTCAACATCTGTAGTCCATTGTTGGACTACAACTCCCATCAGCCACTGCCAGGAAAGCCATGTTGGCTATGGGTAATGTGAGTTGTATTCCAAAACATCTGGATGCCCCTTGGTTGGGAAAGGATGCTCTAAACCCCATAAAAAAAAGAATTTTTAGCCCTACGCTGTCTGTCTTTCAAAATATATTAAGAATGTCCAGCTATTTTGGGGATAACATTGTGAACAAAGCACAGTTTGAACAAAGTACAATTTCCCTAGATTAGCTGCTTTTTTAAATTAAAACAACAACAACACCTTTCCACTTTCCCCTCTTATCCCCAAATCTGCCCTGTCTTCACTCTTCTGACCAGTTAGATCAGGAGTACCCTGCAAATTCTTTCCAATCGCATCCTACCTTCTCAATGGCAATTCCTGTCTCTGTGCCATTTTTTGAAGCAAATCATGGATAGTGTTACATCTACGTTGGCGTTTTAATGAACCATGTGTAGTCCAGGCCACAGTTGCTTCCACAGTTAAAAGGAGATTTGCAAATCATGTTCATGCAAGTGTAGATGAGAAAAAAGCCAACCATTATTGCCTCCCAAAAAGAATATGTATGTAAGGAGACAGTTGAAGAGAAGGGAGAAGGACTGTCTGAGCCAGGAATACACCCCTAAAACCAGGGGTGGCTCATCCCATTTTATCACCTGAGGCAAAACGGTAAGGTGCCACCGCCCCTGCCATTGTCCTCCTTCCCCCACTCTGAAGCCTTGCTTAACAGGGTCATGCAGCAGCAGCTTCTGGGTTCCGGTGGCTTAAAAAGCGAAGCAAAAATCCACTTCTCTGCTTAAAAATACTGCTTTTTAAGAGTTTATTTTAATGATTTGTTTAATTCCCACATCCCCTTGTTTTCTGCGTTTTGTGGGATCTAGCAGCTCATTATGCTTCCATGTTTCTTCAGGCATTAGAGAAAAGTTTTTGTCCTCCTTCCTCAACCCATGTACAGTGCTTTCATCTAGGCCTGCTGGGCTGTTCCCAAGTTAGCATGACTGTCTTTTGCTGATAATGTTCATGCCTTTCTAGCAAAGGGGCTATTTTTAGCATCTGCAGGGCTGGCGTCTACTTCTTCCCTAGAGTCACTGACAAAGTCCTGGCAGAGATTGGGGCTGTAGGAAGCCAGTGCAGATGGAACAAAAGAGACTGGTGAAAGTGAAGTCATATTTCCAAGCAGTTTAGATGCAGGCATTTAGACTGAGGCAAGAGAGCCCTCAGAATGGGGAACCCCACCCTTTCCAATTGCTACTTTACCTATTATCAGCTTGTGAATTGAAGGAACTATATCAATGACTCATTTTTGCATTTATGGTCTAGCTTTTAAGGCTGCAGTGTTTACTAAATTAATCAGTTGGATTAATTATTTAGAAAACCTTTTATGAACTGAAAACTACTTCCAAATGACTGAGCAGCATCTTTTAAATCTGTAAAAAGGAAAAAAATAGGACAAGTAGTTAATAAAAATACAGGTTGCAATCACCCCATGGGAGGCATTGTCTCCTTGTGTGAGTCTCTTTGAACAAAATGGCTGTTGCAACCTAAATGTGTCCCATTAAAAATAAATAAAAATATAGCATGTCTTTGTCTTTTAGAATGATTAGTTTTCTCATATGCAGATTTATGAAGATCAAATTGCATCAGCTAAAATAAGTACAACAAATCAAAATCAAAATTTTCTTACATAGCTATAGTGTGAAATGGTAGGTCAGAGAGTGTCTCACTGTATAAAAAACTTTTATCACAGATATAACTAAAGGTGAAATCCCTTAGTTCCTGATCTCGTTCCCTGTAAGCTCAGAGCATACCCAGCCTAGGTGACAGACAAGAGGATTACTTTTTAACACAACATCATAGTTAAACTATGGCATTTGTTACTACAAGTGATGGCCCCAACTTGTACAGCTATAAAAGGAGATTACACACTTTAAAGGACGATAATGCTGTTAGTCTTGGTTGTTTATTTTTATTATTTATTCAATTTATATACTGCCCTGTATCGAAAAATATCAGGACAGCGTACAACATTAAGAGAACATTTTATGGAGTGCAATATTAAAAGCATAGTAATAGATAGATAACATAATAATAAAATAATCCTAATAACAGTCTCCACCCACCCACAGCTTTAACAGGCCACATATTATTTACCGGTAATGGCCAAAGACCTGGGCAAAGAGCAATGTTTTTGCCTGTCAGTTAAAACAAATACAATGATGATGACAGGCATTCCTCTCTGGGGAGAGCATTCCACAAAAAACCCTGTTCTCCTGTTGCCACCTTCCATCTGCTCAGTCTGCTACTCAGGTGTTCACTGTTGTTGGGTAACTACAAGACCCCTCCTGCTTTCCCTTCTTATGGTTCTGTTACCTTTCAGACTGGACAACCCATCAAATAGAGGACACTGGCATCTTAAGAGTACTTCTGCCTGTCTGGAGGATGCAGGTGGGGCAGAAAGCTTATGACCTGTGGAACTCTTATTAATTGAAGGTTGCTGTACAATTGAAATTCTTCCCTTTTCAGTGTGTATGCACATGCTTTACTAGGAAGTTATTTTTGAAAGGTTTGATGGGACTATGAAATAATGGATTGAAAGGAGGGGCAGAGACTAAACTCAATAATGAGCACTTAAAGGGAGAGAGAGAGAGACTAAAAATGGTGAAGCTAAATCCTCAATCAGATGTGCAGTATCTGGAAAGGGGAGGGAAAGAGAAGAAATAACCCTGGTCAATGCCATTCAGAACATATCCCCCCCCCCCAAAAAAAAATCCACTCTGTTTTCTTGGCAGCCTAATTTAACTGTAATGCAATCTCCTCCCATCATACTTCCAAAATCAAATACTTTCTTGCCCCGTAAGTGTGTGTTTAGGGCTTCTATTAGAGACTAGTGCAGAGAAGGAGTGTAAAATAAGTGATGTGTTATACCTAGCTGGTTGTGCTCGGGATTGCTTTTGACTACAATTGTGTGTTGATCACATTGTCAGCACATGTAAAGGGCCATTAAATTAAGGCTGCATATAATATAGGGTTAATCTCCATTATTAGTCCTATTTCTCATATTTACTCTAATGTAATGGTTCAGGATAATTGTAGGACAGGATTCTGAATAGTATATAGTAGGTCATAAGGTTCTATGTTGAATTGTATTGTTTTTTTAAAAGCGCAGGAGTGCTTTTGTAATGTAGTATTAAAATTAAATAGGAACAATTTGTTGTGGTGGTTCAAGTTCAGGGCCAGCCCACCCATTAGGCTCAGTGAGGCAGTCGCTTCGGGCAGCAGGCTGAAGACAGCTGGGAAGGGTGGCAGATCTGGGAGCCCCAGGAGCCCACCACTTGCCACCTCTTGTGCTTGTTGCCCATGCGCCGCCTGGGAAGAGTGGGGCCACTACCTGCTCCTCTCTGGCCTCTTCTCTCTCCCCCCCCCCGCCTTTGATGTGCCTCAGACATTGGCAGCAACAGGGGTGAGGCACCATTTTTTCTTTTGCCTCAAGTATTCAAGTGTATTGGGCTGACCCTGTTCAAGTTATCAATTTTGGAATTACTACTACATTCAGATTTAGCACCAAACCACAAGTTAAAGTGAGCTTTGGCATTACATCTGAATCAGGAAACCATTTTTACTCTGGCAGGTTCACTGTTTGGGGTAGCATTTGGGACATCTTGAGAGGTCAGGGAAGAGGGAAGCTGCCCAAGCAATGGTTTGGCTGTATGTTTTAAAGACAAACCAGGATCTGTAGAGTCTTAACTTCTGAATCAAACCACTGGGTGCCACTGAACATGATGCAATATGACACCCCATTTGTACCCCACACATTCATAGGAAACTAGTGGGGGTTTTCCTTCTCTTTTTTACTGCCCTGAGCAGTTGGGCTACTTTCAGTCAGTTACCCAACTACCCATCATCTTCTCTCTAACAACAACATGCTGGATATTATTATTTCTAAATGAAAGTGACGCTTTCCCTACTGTACAAATTCCTGTATCGAGAATGTGTGTGTGTGTGTGTGTGTGTGTGATACACAGTTCATCCTGACCTGGAATGGATGTAAAGGTAAGCCAGGATTTGACAGCTGGTGTTTAAAAATATATATATTAAAAAAGCAGGACTAACAATCTGAAGGCACCATCTCTAAATTGGATCACTTGACCTTTTGTAGGAGTTCATTAATACAGGGCTGCTTTTCCTTGAAAGCACCCATCATTTCAACTTTAAGTGTCCAGTGACACGTACACAATGGTGCATGATCTCTTCATGACATAAAAGCCTAGAGCACATCTGTGCCCAGGATATTTTATCCATCTGGTTGATTAGTCATGGTATGACACACTTCTAAGAACCAAAGCCTCCATACTGTGTACGCTGTTATTTCAACTCGAGAATTGTGGGTGAAAACAAATCTCTCTGGTGCTCTGCAAACGGTCGCTTCATTAAAATAACATAAGCACAATACTTGGCAGCGGCATTTTTAAAATTAAAAGAGCTTTCGGACTGGCATTCAGCTGCTCTCACTCCAAAGCTGCACCCCACTTTCATATACACTTAACTTCATCGGTAGATAAGATTCCAGCTGCTGTAGCCATCTGATTGTTTTATAGCCGCAAATAAAGCCACCCAGAAGACGTACAAATTGAAGCTTGGTGTTGTTATGATGTGCCAGGAGTGATAAAAGGTAAAAAGGTAAAGGACCCCTGGACGGTTAAGTCCAGTCAAAGGCAACTATGGGGTTGTGGTGCTCATCTCGCTTTCAGGCAGAGGGAGATGGTGTTTGTCCAAAGATAGCTTTCCGGGTCATGTGGCCAGCAGGACTAAACTGCTTCTGGCGCAGCGGAACACCGGGACAGAAACCAGAGTGGACGGAAACACCATTTACCTTCCTGTCACAGCAGTACCTATTTATCTACTTGCACTGGCGTGCTTTCAAACTGCTAGGTTGGCAGGAGCTGGGACAGAGCAATGGGAGCTCACCCTGTCACAGGGATTCGAACCACCAACCTTCTAATTGGCAAGCCCAAGAGGCTCAGTGGTTTAGACCACAGCGCCACCTGCTCCAGTGTTGTTCTGATGTGCCGGGAGTGAAGTCCTCCTGTGACCTTCCCTGACCCTGGTCACATGCCACCCAGTTTCCTTCTCTTTCATTCATTGTGTTCTCAACATTGCTTTCATTTCCCCCGGTATGCTTGCAGAATATTTTTGACATCCACACCCATAATGCAGCATTAGTGAAATGCATATGTAGAGTGTATTTTAATCAATAAAGATTCAGCCTGACCACTGTGCTCCATAGGTTGGCAACCCTGAGGCTGGATTACTGCAGTGCACTCTGTGTGGGGCTGCCCTTGGGCCTGGTTTGAAAGCTATGACTGGTGAAGAATGCGGCGGCCAGAGTGATGCAACACCATTTTTAAAATATCTGCACTGGCTGCCCATCTACTACTGAGCCATCTACTACAAAGCCCTGAACATCTTAGGCCCAGGGTACCTTAGCGACTAACTGAACCCTGATATATCCCAGCTAAGTCACTGAGATCATCTCATTTCTGCACTGCAGGGGGTTGGACTAGATGACCATAAGATTCTATGGTTCTATCTGCAGGAGCCTTGTTGGCCATTCCCCTAGTTGGCAAGGCTCATTTGACAGCAACAAGAAACCAAGCCTTTGGTGTCTTCGGCCCAGTCTTCTGGAATAAGCCTGCCAGCAGAGATTCAGCAGGCGCCTTGTGTTTCAGCTTCTAAATGCCTGCTGAAAAAAATTCTGTCATGCTTATGCAGGCAGTTAGGAATACATCTTTCAATGATAGCTATATCATGATATGCTGGTATATAAAGAGAGAGGGAGAGTTTATTTTATTTTATGTAGAATTGTTGCAGACTGCTGATTCTTTATGAATAATGATGTATAAATATTTCTGTCAAAAATAAAAATAAGATCTTGATATTTCCAGTTCCTTGAACCATGTTTGATAACCCTTTGACTTGAGCACTGCTGCAGTTATCTTATACCCATCACCACATTGAAATACTTGATTTTGTCCCACTCGTTGCAGCTACTGCTTGCACCACACTTTTCTGCTATGTAAAGGGGATAAAAGCCTGTGGCTCGCTGAATAAAGCTGATGTGCTCTTAATTGAGCAGAGTAGGCCACTTTAATGGTTTCAGGTTTTCCAGTTGTTTTGAAGGTATCTGGGGTTTTGAAACAGGGAGTAACTTCTACAGAGCCAAAGACGGAAGTAGCTGACAGTGCCTGCTTAATAGAACATGAGCCTCGCACGAGGAATAACTATTTATAGCATTGCTTAGCATTTGCTCTGAGGAGCTACAATGACTGGGGCAGTGCTATATTCCATAAAAAGCCATTGAGAATATTCTCGTTGGTTTTATTTCTCCAGTGAAGGTCATGCGGAAGATTTTATCTTTGGGAGAAGGAAATATAATGGTGTGTTCACGCATGGTATCATGTCCTGTCCTGTCTTTGAGCCTCACACCCTACTCCCAAGCATACACACACGGGAAAAGTTGCTTGTCATCTGTTGGCATATTTTACTAACCTGCAAAACATGACTCAAGGACTTGGCAGATGGGCTAGGACTGCACCAAGGTCACCACTACTGCTGCCTTATAGTCTTGTGTTTAAGGTCACTGCTATTTGAATCCAATATGCACATCTGGCAGACAATTCTTGCCCTTAAGTGCATTGATTAGTTGCAAAACCCGAGGACTATTTCAAATATCAGTTGTGTGCCAGATGTCTTCAAAGTTCATTCATGTTCAAGTTAACAGTCATAATGTCAGTAACAGTGTTAGAAACTCAGATATATAGACTAGGCGCCAAATGGCTCCTTAAACCAGGGTTACACTTGCCAAAACGGAATGTCTAGTTGCCATTTTTGGGTAAGACAGTTGTAAAGCCTTATTTTTCAAATGATGGACTGTCTCTGATTGATTATCCATTAAACATCTGGCTTGTTCAGATGACAACCTTGAGCTAGGTTAAGAGCTTTGAGAACTTAAAGAAAAGTCACTTGATCCAGGGACAGTCCACATATATATTGGCCTATTCTGACCCCTTTTTCATAATGGTGACCAGGAGCGGCGCTAGGGCTTCTTACGCCCCAGGCGAACCACCTTCTGGTGCCCCCCGCCAAAGCCTGCTTTAGCGGGAGGTGGTGGTGGTGGTGGAGAGGCAAGCAGCAGTTTCTCCGCTGTAGCAGAGAAGCTGCTGCTTGCCCGTCCCGCCGCCCGCCCCCCGCCAAAGCCTGCTTTAGTGGGAGCCAGGGGGCGGCTGTGCCGCCGGCGCGTGAGCGCCCACCCGTGGGGGCGGGTTGGGGAGGGGGCGTCCGGTATGCCAACGGGCTTGCGGGGGCACCCCTGGGGGGGCTGGCGCCCTGGTGCGCCGCGCCACCAGCCCCAATGGACGAGACGGGCTAGCCCGCCCCGCCCAAGCCTGGCCAGCGCCCCCTCCATTTTGGCGCCCTAGGCAATTGCCTAGTTCGCCTAAATGGACGCGCCAGCCCTGATGGTGACTGCTCCTGCTCAGGCTGCACAGAAAAAAAATATGGTTCCTGAAATTAATTTCAATTGCGCGGTTAAAATATAACTGATAGAATTCTACAGGATGGCGTATTAGTGTGTGAAAACAGTTAAGATCCAGTGAGCCCCAGGCATGCACCTCCAGATGGTAGATATGTCAGGTGCCATCCACGCACCCAGGCATCTTCACTTGTTCACTAGTGGTTGATAGAGCTACCTGTAGGTTCAAAATGCGCCTGACGCCTGGCTAATTTCGAACACTGGTCAGCAACATGGGACTTTGTATTAAAAGGGGCTCACAATGTTGTTCTTGCTTATGCTCACTAGGATTAATGTTCTGCTCTCCTCTGACAAGGCCTGGATTTTTGGAACTCCGAATATTGGAACTCAAGAGGGGAGCCAAAGCCTGCCAACTTGACTGGATGCTTCCAAGGTGCTTGGAGTGCCTTGAAAGCACAAGGTCAAAGCTCCCAAATCGGAGATGTGGGACAAGTTTATGGAGTTAGCACTCCCCCTGTTTGAGGTGCTTTGGGGTTTCTTTTACTTGGGCTGTGCATTACTAATGTGCTCAATCTGCCTGCCCCACCAGCTCCAGCCTTGCAGGGAAGGCAGAATCTTGGTGACTGCAAACTGTGGATTGGCCACCGAAAACAAAACAGTACCACACAATTCTCTTTTAAAAAAAATAGTTTGTGCTCAATGCCCAGGTGATTTATGAGGAAACACATGGGAAGGGGAAGCAGAATGGCATTATTTTAGCAGCATGTGTTTAATTTAAAGATGGAATCTCTCACTTTAAGAATCACTTTGCATTTAATTCAGAAATGCTTTGCACGTACTGTATATAGGACTGTTAGGTAGATCAAAAATAATATACATTGTGTTTTTAAGCCTTACAATAGCTACAGGTTGAATTCACATAAGATGGATAAAACGATTTGAATCAGCCCACAGTGTAGTAGATTAGTATTAGTATACCCCAGAAGTGCCAACTTGAATAACATATTGGGGGCCCCACACAATCGATCACAAGACGTGGCACATGCTCACCATTTGAATGGCAATGCCCATCTACTTTGGAGGTGCTTTGCCCCCTTAAATATTTTATTTGGGGGAGAGGTGGCAAAGGGACCTTGGGCTGGGAGTTGGTTCCTATGGTATCCCCATAATACTGAGGTTGAGCACATGGTGCAGCAAGACTGACACAAGATTTAAGTTCCACAATTCTAGATTCTCCGCTCAGCTGCTCTGTGACACCAGCTTGCACCGCAACAGTTGTTTTTGGGAATCTATCATCTTTATTTATGTATTTGGATAGTACATCGAAGGTGCTTGCCAAACTGTTTGGAAGGCTTGGCACTTCTGCTTACGCACAGGGAGTTTTGGATTTTTGTCTTCCTATGCTGTATCAAACCCTATTATTGAAGGTTCCAGGGCCCTCAGGCAGCTTTCTTCAGCCTGGTGCTGTCTGGATGATGCTCTCATCATGACCATTGGCTATGATAGCTGCGACTAATGGCAGTTGTAGACTGAAGGGCACTAGATCAGAGAAAGAAACAATAGTATGGCTGTTTGAAGCAAATAGGAAACTGCAACAGAGAAAAGGAAGTGGGAGACATCAGACTTGAAAATAAATTGCAGAAGTTAGGGTACAACTATGATTTTTCTGTATACTTAGGCAAGAAGAGCCAGCTGCACAAATACCCGGTATATGATGGAGACAGCTGGCTTACCAGTACTACATGTGAAATGGATCTAGGGGTCTTAGTGGACCACAAGCTTAACGTGAGTCAACAGTGATGCAGCAGCAAAAAAGTTAATGCTGTTCTAGGTTGCATCAACAGATGTATAGTGTGCTGATCAAGGGAAGTAATAGTACCACTCTATTCTGCCTTGGTGAGACTATACCTGGAATATTGTGTCCAGCTATGGGCAACACAGTTTAAGAAGGATATTGGCAAGCTGGAATGTGTGCAGAGAAAGGCAACCAAGATCATCAAGGGCTGGAAACCAAGCCTTATGAGGAACGGTTGAAGGAGCTGGGTATGTTTAGCCTGGAACAGATGAGACAGAGGAGCTAGGATAGTCATTTTCAAATATTTGAAGGGCTGTCATATGAAAGATGGAACAAGCTTGTTTTCTCCTACTCTGGAGTGTAGGGCTGGAACTAATGGCTTCAAGTTACAAGAAAGGAGATTCTGACTAAACATCAGGAAAACCTTTCTGACAGACAGAGCAGTTCAACGGTAGAACAGGAGGTTGTGGACTCTCATTCATTTGAGGCTTTTAAGCAGAGATTGAATGGCTATCTGCCATGGATGCTTTAGTTGAGATTCTTGCAATGCAGGGGATCGGATTAGATGATCCTTGGGTTTCCTTCCAGCTCTAGAATTCTATGGTACTGCAAATGGCTTTGTTATTTAAACATTCAAATTCTTCCTTAGTTTCATATTGTTGCAATGTAGGAAAGTTAGAACAGTTTGAAAATTTGTTGCCAGCCACCTCTGTTTTCATACACACTCAACTCTTGCATCCTCTCCATAATTGGACTGGTGGTGTGGATATTTGGGCTTCTAATTGTGAGAAATATATTGAAACATTGCAATTTTGATCTGAAAGTACTTTTCATAGTAAAGGCTGCCTATTGCTTTAACTATCCAAACATAAAATTGTGGACTGTCTGTCTTTCACATCCTGTGTGCCCAAAATGAACTTGTAATTAGAGTAATTAATTTACTAGAAGTAGAGCCATTGGAAGCTTAAACTAGAGTGGCAGAGTTTGCCAGCATGTAATTGATTTCTACTGGGAGGAAAGAAGGGTCAGGATTGATTTCAGTCCATTACATCAATGTTCTGCACACATTGTGAGAGTCACCTGCTTAATTAACTTTAAAAAAGGTATTCATTTAAAGTAATGAATATTGCTAGCAATTTTACAATAATATTGCTCTTTAAAGCTGAGATTCTCTCAAAATCTTCCAGATATAATCCAGTTACTCCCAAACTGCTTCTGTATATAGCTTGGATGATCCCACATTCTAGGATAGATTTTTTAAAATGCAATTTCCTAGTTCATTTTTTTGAATTCAAAATGCCAGGTTTCAAGGAAAGGAAATCCATTCTCCATCCCGTCACCCATATTTAGTGGGGTCAATGAGGTCTCTCAAACACCATGCTTCATGAGTAAATATTACAGATTCTATGATGGTCTCCCGACAATAGAGCACCATATTGCCTTAAACTGTATTTCTGACACTGGATTGGATCTAGTGCTGAAAAACAGTACCACCACCATCATCATCATCTCTGACTAGGTTGCCCCAGTCACTCTGGGTGGTTGCCAACATATATAAAAACATAATAAAACATTAAACATTAAAAAGTTTCACTATACAGGGCTGCCTTCAGATGTCTTCTAAAGTTTACACTGTTATTCATCTCATTGATATCTGATGAGAGGGTGTTCCACAGAGTGGGTACCACTACTGAGAAGGCCCTCTGCCTGGTTCCCTGTAGCTTCACTTCTCGCAGGGTGGGAACTGCCAGAAGGGCCTCGGCGCTGGATTTCAGTGTCCGGGCTGAATGATGGGGGTGGAGACTCTCCATCAGGTATATAGGGCCGAGGCCGTTTAGGGCTTTAAAGGTCAGCACCAACACTGTTGTGCTGTTGTTTTTAAGCACCTCGAAAGACTAAAGCTGCTTGGATTTGATTCTGCATCTGTCATAGCAGATGGCTTTTATAGCTCTCAAATGTATGGCCCTGTACCATTCAATTTCACCCCATTTTATTACTCCACGAGTCATCCTACATAACCACTTTCATTCTCTCCATGAGCCCTACCGATTTGCTTGCATCTGCAGATTTTACCATCAATCATCCTTTTCCATGAGTCACTATGAAAATATGAAAGAAATAATGAAACAGATTACGAAATAACATCTCTAGATTTCAAGAAGGAAGGAAGCATTATTGTAATCCCTTCAATAAATTATTTATTACTTTTACTGTTACCTATATTTCATCGCACCCAGATAATTTTGCTAACCTTTGTGGTACAATGGTCTCACTTTCACCTGTGCTATCTTTTATGTAAAATTGTGTAACTTTACTCAGTTGCTCTGATCATATGATTACATTTCAGACAACATTTCTATAGTTAAGAAGTGTTAAGTTCCTCTGTAGGCGGCTAAAAAAAGAACCTCCACTGTTTCTCACATAGGGCTGTTCATTTAATTTGTTTTTGTGCACTTGTGTATGCACATCTATTAGGCACACAACTTTCTCCGTACTCTCAGTGGTACAGCTGTTTCCAGATTTTGTTAATCATTTGTTTTCCTTGTCCGTGTTTGTGTCCTAAACTGAACTTGCTTCACAGAGGTATCACCAGTCAGAAAACTGAGCTTGTTTTATTTGCAAATGAAACTCTTGAGTCCAATTTCATATCCAGAGGTGGTCTGTAGCTAATTCTAGTCACTCTTCCTGGACTTTGATCTTTCAGCTGGATGTGAACATGCCGCTTTTTATGGCAGCTGCATTTTTTCTTCTGCATTTATTAAGAATTTAGGAACATGGTGTGTTATCACACTCTGCCTTCCTCCTTAAGCATGAATTCTTCCAACTTCATTAATATGGTTCATGGTTCTGTACACTGTTAACCGCGGTTAATGCATAATCAGGAATTCTAAATAGCTTCAAAACAAGTTGGTGTAACAATAGCACCAAATCATAGTTAAGTTCAAGGAGAACTTGAAAAACAAGAAGATGGATTGGGAGCATGCAATCTGTGACCTACTCTGATTCCTTCATCTTAAAATATAGACACCTAGGTTCAAATCCCTGATGGGTGTGCAACTTGCTGAGAGGTCTTGAGCCAGTCATGATCTCTCATAAAACTTGGAAGGGTTGCTATGAGACTAAAGTAGGTAGAAGAGACCATGTATGCATCTCTGACCTCCTTGAGGAAAGAAATTTGCTATGGTTAAGGAATGGGCCATGCTACATTTGTATTTGCACTTAAACTTTAATTGCTGCTCCATGCAAGGATTAATCAAACACTTCCTTTTTAGCTCAGCCCTACAATTGATCTTGTAGGGTCTCTGCGCGCGCACACACGCACACACACACAAATATAATCACAGTTGTTACTGAAAGACCATGTTCATGACCAGGCAGCTAGTGGTCATGGAATAATCTAGGTAGCAATTTTGGTTAGCAAAACTAGTTGCCTAAACCTTCCTAAGCATCCTTTTAGTGCTTCTATGCATGGTAACAGCTTGGAGTTACAGGAGTGAATATTACAGACCTTTCTAATACATGCAAACTGTTCTGGTGATGGTTCTTTTTCCATCTGAGCATGTCATGGAAATGCTGCTGAGTGCTTTGGTGGAGTGATATCAAACCGCCCCCAGAGACTTAGCTTGCAGCTGTGGTTTGTAAGCAATATTGGAACAGCTGTTAAATAGTCATATATACGAATCCTATCAACACCTTTCTTTGATGGTTCTTTTTTTTTAAAAAAAAAAAGTTTGCATTTGCAACATGGTTGTATATGAAAGATAGAGGCACCTGCGGAAGATTTTCAGTGGGGTGAATGCCATCTGATACATCTCAAGGCGTTTTCTGAGCTCTTCTGCAATAAATGTACATTTATTGAAGTTAAAAAAAGAAAGAAAGATAGAGGCCCAGTTCACATACAATGCTAAGCCAACCATGGCTAACTGAACAAACGCATACTTGGAGCAAAAATAGTGGCTGCATCACTTCCTGCTGCTATGCTATCCAGAGCTAAGCCTTGCATCCAAACCCAGGCTCTGCTTTGCCTCGCTCCAGGAAATTGACTGGTAGTAAGCTAAGAACAAACTAGCTCATGGTTTCTCTGGAGCAAGACAAACTATGAGCCCAGTCCCAGATGTAACACTAAGTCAGTCCATAGTTTAACTCCAAATAGCACAGCAACAGCAAGACGGGGGGGGGGGGAATGAAGCTGCTATGATTTTGTTGTTGTTGTTGTTGTTGTTGTGAGTATCTGCATGCCTGCATGTTCACACCTAGGTAGACATGATTTGGCTTAGTATTACATGTGAACCGGGTCATAGAAAAAAGGTGATGTGAAGAAGTAACAACAACAACAACAACAACTGGCTGGGTTTCCCCAGCCACTGCGTGGCCTGCAGCGCATAAAACATAGACATTAAAAAAGTAATCAGTAAGCTTATGGCTGTTAATTGTATTTCTCAAGACTGTTTTATAGATAGGTATGGCTAGATAATGAGATAAAATATGTGGAAATAGAGAGAGGGAGGTGTAGGTATGTTTAAGGCTGAATAATACCAAAATTAAAGGGGAGAGCTCAAAAGAGTACAGTAAAAGATTCAATCAACAATGTGTGTGACCCACTCCCAACTGGTGGCAAAATAGTAAGCAGGCACGAATATAGGGAATATAAACATCTAAAGAGGGTCTGTCTGATTTGGACTATATATATGGCAGACGGGCACTACTGGCATATGGCTGCATATGCTGTTTTAGAAGATGTACAAGTTAATGAGCTCCTGATAGCATGGCAAATGTTGTTAATTATAGTTTCCCTTGAATGGAGATGAGGACAGAGTTGAAACCAGGATTTGTGGCAGAAGCAAAGTCCTGGGTTGTTGCTGGTGAATAATAGCCAGAGGATAAGATAATTGTCCTTCCACAGATGTTTACATACAGAATTCCTCTTAGCTTGCCAACTCATACCGGTAACTAGTTAGAAACGGGTAGCACTATATCCCTTTAAATCCAATTTAAAAATTAATTTTCTTAATCAAATGACAATAAAATATTGAGCCCATATGTAACAGTATACTATGTTGTCTTGGTCATTAGATGTATATACACTCTTGACTGAATCTCATTTTTGTTTTTGCTGTACATAGTAATGTTGCACACCTCTCTGTCTTGCGTTCCTGGGCCTCTTCTAAAAATGTTCTCTCTCTCTCTCTCTCTCTCTCTCTCTCTCTCTCTGTGTGTGTGTGTGTGTGTGTACACCCCTATTTAGTGTGCCACAATATATCTGACAGCCACAAGGCCCTCTATTGTTCATGTATGTATTTTGAGTTGAAGGACTGGCTGAGTTACTATAGTAATTGAGCAAATAAAAGATATACCCCTGCCTATGGGTGGGACAGGAAAGAAATTTTAAACAAAGATATGGAATCTAAGAACATGAGAATTTCAAACGGTGGCTTCCTACCATTCCAGAAAGATAACTTTAAAAATGAGGGTTCAGAAGGGATGCAGTAAGATATTATTGTCTAGAAAGTTGACATTTTAAATATGCGATTTGTTCTTTAGACCACAATTGCCTTGTTGCCTGGCAGGGATTGTGACTAAAGAGAGAAAAAGTGTGAGCAGAGCTATGTTTTAAATGTATGGATTGTCAGACAAATTTGTAATGGACATAAATGATTTAGCTGAGATTTAGTAAGTTATTATATACTCCCAGGGTTTATTTTATAATGGATCTCATTTTATAATGGATCTCACCTCTTTTTTTCTTTTGCTGTAGTCATAGCACCCATTGCACTTCTATCAAGTTATGAGTACCGGCACCCAGTGGCAGATGTACAAATTATTCTATAGAGGGCAAAAGTATGAACTGCTGTTCTCCTCTCTCTGAACTCCCAAGTGATGAGTTTTATGCAGTAATTAAAACAAAACACCTATGTAAGATCTCCAGTGCCACATCTCGTTTCTCTCTAGGTTTAGAGGTGAAACTTTTTTTAAAAAAAAAATCTGATTTCTTTACTTTTGAAGTTCAACTATGAGGGATACAGTACTTCTGAAAAAAAAACCATACACAATAAAAATAAATGTTTCAGATAATCATGTTAAGCACCAAGTCCCTAAAGCCAATACTTTCACAACTAGCTTTTCTCTCAGTAGTGTCTGTGGGAGGGATGAAGGAGAGAACAGCTTTCTAGTTCAGAGAATGAGCATTTTGAGTCTTTGTAAGCAAATTGTTCGAGGTTCTTTGACTCCAGATTCCCATTTGGATGAACTCCAGGTGGAGTGAGCAACAGCACCGGAATATACCTGGAAAGCTCACTGGGCAGGCAGCAAAATTTTTCACCTGGGGCACATGCCTTGTTGATGGTTGCATTCAATCAGTTACACACATGTGCGCACATAAAGACACACTCAGGCAGCAAATGTCAACGGATCATAATACCTTGCGCTCAGATTATACATGCTGCACCTGTGCAAGACAATACGCCGTATTGCAGCCCATTTCCAAAGCACAAAAAGAGGAGGCAGAATGCCTCTCATTGCTAATGCCATTCACCTTGGGGTGAATACAGTAATACTTATTTCTGAATAGACATGAAGAAATGAGAAGCCGTTTGCTCATTGTACCAGGACTGGCTGTGATACAGGCCTTCAAAATTGCCTCTGGCTGTGCAGATACTATGTCCTTGCTTGTGCAGTGGTTGCCTAAGTTATGACAGAGGAAGGGGAACAACAGTTTACAGTGGATAAATATTAGCAAAACCAGCTGTATTTGCTTAGGCTAGGTAACCAGTAATGGGAGAGCAACAGTTGTACCACTTTTTCCTATTCTACTGGCTTAACATGAAGAGTCAATGCTGTTGTTGAGTCAGTGATGGCTCTTTAAAAACTGCATTGATTTTGGCATGGGGAAGACTCAAAGCATGGGCTCTTCCAGTATGCTTTTAGGCTTAGGGATTTTTGCTTTGCCCTCCCAAGGCAGAAAGGAATGTGACCACTGCAGTACCCATGTTGTTTGGCTGACTCATATCCCCAGATTAAAGAAGCCAAGTCACAGGCTTCATCAAAGTGTGCCCTACACAGGGGCTAACCGGACTCTGCAGAACAGGAGTGGCTAGAAGGTAGGTTTGAAATCTCTTAGTAGATTTCTGGACAATTTGCAGTAAATCATCAAAGGTTTCTGACTCCTAAATAGTTTTAACAACAAAGAAAGTTTTCGCAGCCAAATGAAGCTGTTGAAATGAAGAAGTTGCAGGCTTTTGGTATGAAAGGGCTGTGTGTTTGTGAAGAGAAAACAAGTTATTAGGCTCAGAATATGCTCAGAGGTACCATGCCCTTTAATTCTTACTACATTTTTTTTTTTAAAAAAAAAATCCTTACTACATGTTTTCTGCACCCGACTCTTTTTGGTAGGCTTTGGGTTATAGTAAAAAAAACAAACCAGGGGAGACCCAACAGGCCTAAAGTGCCCATTCCTCACGTAGAAGGACTAAATGTCCCTTATTTTGTGTTGGTTACTTATAGAAGCTGTGCTTCGAAGCGGTGGATCAGGACCCATCAGGAAGTCAAAATTAATCTGGTCAAAGGATTTCTAGCATGTGTTTGGTGAGGATTAGACTCATTTTCCAATGACTTTGTATAATGAGGCAAAGCTGGAATTCCACAGCGTTAAAGATCCGTACAACATTTGCTTCCGATTCCATACAGAAAAAGACACGGGAGTAAAGGAAGTATTCCATGATGAAGAGGAGGGTGCCTTATCTTTAAAACATTTTCTCACAATGAGAACTTGGTATACCGCAGAGGTATGGACTATTGGGAGCCACTGTGGGCTGAAGAATGTCTGGACTGTGGTTATTGAAAGACTGATATGAGTTGGAGTCATTTAGACATGCCCTTTGATGCATTGAGTGTATTTAAGGATATGACCTGGCAGAGAGATATTTTTGAGCATGTGGGGTGTTGCTCACAATAAAGGTCTGCTTGCTTTAAGGGACATCAGTGTATGCTGTAGGTCTTTGGCTGCTTCTTGCCATGCAAGAAGTACCCAGCAGTAAATGGAGTGCTTGATATATAGCTGAACTGGGGAAGAAAATGTGACTTTCGACTGACTGCCATAGTCACTTTAGAAAATGGGTATGTCTCTAGGGCAGGAATTGATGTAGTGATTGTGCTTTGGAACACCATAATTGGTTTAATCCTGCCAGCAATCATTGCCATGCTTTAATCTTCATTTTCATTGGTGGCAATTCTGGCCTTTTTCATGTGGTGAGTAAATAAAATCTTGGACAACAGGTGGTACTGGTTATGGCAGCTGAGCCTGGACTCCCATTGATGTGGCAAATGATAATATGCTATTGCATCATATTCACCCATCTTAGGCACCCTTATGGGTTCTTCTGTTTGTTTATATTTGAAGCTGGAAATTGGGGACTTCCTCAACCTCTGACTTTATCCCCAGGCTCTAACCTTCAAATGCATCTATTTGAGAATAAAATAGAGACCATTTATATGCTGACAGCTGCCATGTATTTTAGAATTGCTGAAAAAGAGCAAACAATTTAAGAGTTCTGTTTGGATTAACTCTATTATGATTGCCTGAATTAAACCTTGCTCACATTCTCTCTCTATCTGGTGTATGTTTTACAGACCTCCCAAGGAAGCCAACTACTGCAAATAAAGAAGTTTGCATCTTCTACCTCTGCCAGACCCAGTCTCCAGCGCTGGCCCCCCTGATGGCAGTTGGCACTTCCCTGTAAAACCTGCCAAGCTGGACGCCACAGCTTTGAACGACTGCACTTCGGCTGCCACTGTGCCCTCTCCTGAGACAACCGACCATGCAGTCCTAGCCTGTAATGAAGAGCACTATGTAAGCGAAGCCGTGGAAAATGACCCATCAGACTACAGGGAGTACAGAGATGCTGGCACCATTACTGGTAGGTTGTTGACCAGTTGGCTATTGACTTGGCTATTCTGTCTCTCTCCTTGGAGGTAATAACCTGCCTCCCCTGCAGAAGCCAACAACATTGCTTCTTGCAGAGCTAAAATTAGGCATAATCTTGACTAGATTCCAGAAAAGATTCATCTGCTTGCAGGGCTACTGACACAGCTCTAGATTCTCTTATGGGAGATGCCTCAGGAACTCTAATATTCTCAGTGAAACTTTATTCAGATTTAATCCAGAGAACAGGAACAAAAACATGCCCTTGTCTGAGGAGCAGATTCTACAACATCACAAATCGTACATGTTAGCTTTTGCGTTACATATTGAAATTACGTTCACGTGAACTTATTGTGGGAGATAGTGGAGGCTGGTCCATTAGGGCTATTGAGGCACAGCCCTCCCAAGGTTGTTGTTGTTGTTGTTCATTTCATTCATTCATTCCCCACCCATCATCAAACAAACAAACAAACAAACAAACAATCTCCCTAGATCTCAAAGCCACAAATTCTTTCCTGTCCAATATACGTTACTGTCAATCTGTTTTTCTCTGGCCAGGAAGGTATCTGCAGCACTCAGCCAGTCCTAATCAAAAGTATAGCTAGAGCAGAGAGGCCCTCTCATATGTCTCTAAGCAGAAGAAAACAAGTGACTGATCATACTGCCTAGAAGTCAGCTTCAGTATGAAGGCTTATGCTCCATCTGTTGTCATGAGGCGAACCAGCAGCTTCAGTGTTGACCTCGTAGGGGTGCTGAGAGGGGCAGTCTGAGCATACACAGACATGTTTCCTGAGGCCACACCTTCACCACACCATGTACACTCCTCTCTCTCTCTCTCACTCACACACACATACACACACACACACAAACACACACACACACACACACACACACACACACACACACACACACACTCTCTGTGGGATGAAATAATTGTTTTTGACTTCACAAGGTAAGTTCTCCCTGGGTTGGAAGGCACATGGATACTTGAGAGTGATGGGGAGAATGTTTCTCTGCAAGTGTGATGCAGTCTACATTAATTGTAAAAGTCTGAAATTTTAATAGGTGCTTGTGGTTACTGTTTTTGGCTGCAATTGCTTTCTTTTCATTCTTAAAGGTTGTTCAGGCCATTGAAAAGTAGCAGGCATATTCCCATAAAAATTCTTGAATTAAATATTTCTTGCGGGTCCTGACTCGATCTCATCGGGATTCAGTTCAACCATAGGGGTTTAGGGTTATGTGCACCCCAAACATCCCTGTGATGATTCAGGCATTTCTGTTTTGCTTTAAAAAGATTGCAGGTAAACAGAGGGCCTCATGCCGGCATCAAGAAACTGAATTTCTTACAGGAAACATGTGCTCTGGGCATGTTGCAACAAAATCATGCTTATGACTCCTCTTTCTAAGTATTCCGAGATCAGGAAGAATTTAACTTACCGTAATATCCTCCTCCTGTTTGCGTGTCAGAGCAGCTCATCTGATCACAGATTATCTCTTGATGTGCTATAAAACAGAAATGCAGGTTTCTTGATTCTCTCATCGTCTAATAAGCTAAAAAGTGTTATTTTATACACTTCCTTCTTTCATAACATCCTGCAGGGAATCCTTGAATGGAGATTCATTCAGGGACTGATACAGATTGTACAAAATGGGAGAGACACAGTAAGCCTACATTGGGCTATCTTTTGGGGTGGTCTTCAGCACAAGGTTTTCATGAGACTTTTTAGCCAAATTATAAATGTGTTGTTAAATAGCTGAAATCTGATCTCCTTATGGCTAACATTTATATTGGTTTGATAAATATTCTCCTGAGCGTTCTGTCCAACATCACCATTCTTTAAGCAATTTCTTTGTTTCTCAGTTTGCAGTTTTCTGGGGATTTTTTTTTTTTTTACAAAAATTTTATTGGTTTTCCACACAATAAAAGACAATACAACAGAACAAATACAACAACACATACAACAATCAAAACAGAATAAAAAACAAAACCACCACTAGAACACCAATATTTCTTTTTCTTACTTAAAAAAAAAAGAATTTCTTGTTTTAAATCTACATAGGGGTGACTTCCCCCGTTTTCTCTCCTTTGGTTCCAATTCTAATTTACTTTAATAACTTCTCATCTCTAAAGTTTAAATCATCCAAAACATCTAAACAGACTTCTTAATATTTATTTTTACTTCATAATACAACCTATTACTTCTTAGCTCAAATCTTACATCTTATTTTACTTAAACTGCTGCTGATAAACAATTCACATATCTCTTCACTAGTTCAAAATCTTAAATTCTTAACACACTGACTTCAGGGTACCATGGTAAGCCATCCTAATTATATTTTAAATATTCTCACCCTATCCCTCTTCTAACCATTTTCCTTCGCCATCTCGGGATCACCCCCAAGACATTTCTCCTTCTCCCTCCAACATCATTGTCCAGAATGTCCTCTTTTTCTTTAAAACCAAAGGTCCAGACGCAGTCCATAAACATCCTTGCAGGGAACTCCAGGGAACACAAATCATCACCTTCCAGCATCTCCATTTCAGAATTCCAGTCATCTTCTAGTTGTAGTTTCACAAGTCTTTTTCCCATCATTTCTGGGCTCTCACCCCAGAAATTGGATATAAATTGTCTTCTAACCCTGGGTCTCTCACACCAACAGGATTTTCCATCTTCTCAGAGTTGCATAGTCACTGTACTTTGTTTCTCAAAAATTTCCTCAAGTTCCCTAGCAAGGTTTTCTTCCAGTTTAACAAAGTTCTCAAGAGTCTTTCCTGTAGCATATAACTTTTCCTTGACATCTTGCTTCAACAAATTTAATTTCTGGTTTAACAGTTCTAACTTCAAAAGAATAATCCTTTGTTCATGGGTCAGTCCCGGGTCTAAAGCCAGTTTAAAAACGAAACCAAGCATGGTAGAAGTAGGCAGAGGGTATCAAGTTTCAGTACTTTTCCATTTTTAACCACAAGTTTCAGCTGCCATTTTCCCCCGAATCAGGGTGAAAAGATTATAATCCAACAACTTCAAAGAAGAAATATTTCCAACAACTTAGTTCCCCTAAAAAGGGGTTCAGCCGGTCTCACTTGTCAAAAAAACTCCATAGAAACTTTGTATCCGCTACTGCAGCAGCAGCAGCTAGAAACAATGTTATTTTCTTCATTCAACAAAGGGAGGAACGGGCTTCCTTTTTGACGTTCCTCCCGGAGTGCCAATTGTCAGAAATTTTAAATCCAATTAACTCCGTACTCACGGCCTACGGGTTTCTTCTTTTTTTTCTTCCAAATCAGGTAGAACGACGCGCTCAGTGCAGGCGGCAGCCGCCGCTTCGCCAGCCCGGTTGGGGCATACCTCCACAGCCCGGCGTCGTTGTCCCTTCACTCCCGCGCCCCTTTTACAAGGGGAACGGGAGAAGGGTTCAGCGCCATAGTGGGCTCGCTGGAGAGCCCGTGCCGCAGGACGCTCGACCCGCGGTTTAGCGGAGCCCGCTGTGCGGTAGCGGAGCTCCTACCCCCGGGGCAGGCCAGGGTCGTCTCGCTGCCGAAACGACCCTCGACCGCCTGCAATGGCGTTCTCGCCGGAAGTCCCGTTTTCTGGGGATTTTCATTCTTTCCCCACGTCCAGATGACCGTCAGTTATATTGCTTCAACTGCAAAATCTGCAAGAGCCAACCAACTTCTTTTACTTAGGCAGTGTTATACACATTGATTTTTGCACTATGGAATTTGCACTGCCTCTTACTGAATTTCCCTCTTTTCACTTGTTTCCCAGTGTTTCTACTAAAAGTTCTCTCTGGTTTTTGGACTGGCTTCCTGGCACTCTTCTCATTCTAACACTATTGATCTCTCCCACCCCCACCCCCTAAATGGTGGCTGCTGTGTCTGTTGCTGGATTGTACCACTTCAGACTGTGGCAGGGGTTGCAATCTACCTCTGTAACTATTATCACCATCCTCTTCAGTGTGTATAGATCAAATTCCCCATTTTTGGCATGTCACTGGCTTCTTCTGCAAGTATCTCCCCAAGTCCCATTCCTTTTGGGAAAGCTTATTTGAACCTTCAACTTCTCTAAGTTCCGATTGCAACTTGACTCTCGTATAAGCTGTCTCATTGCTGATGGGAACAGTATGTCATGTAATTAGTATCAGGAAGCCCCTAAAAGCTCTCTCTTCCCAGCAACTTGGAATGATCAAGGTATATGGAAAGCACTTAGCTGGTGAGATGCTGCGTTAGAGCTGCATCACAATTTCCAAATGTAGATATCTCTCTCTGTAAAAATAGCACGCATAAATAATTATTGTTGTGGTTAATTTCATTTTTTTTATTCCCTGGATGTATCGCAATCTGATTTACAATGCAATAAAAACCATGCATAGAAGAATTTCATGTGTAAAAACATCTAAGACATTTGCATATATAAAAGCAATGGAGAACAACAATTCACATATGAAATAAATTTAGATCCAGTATAGATACAAATTGGATAAATGTCCCCACTTAGAAGTCTTGTTGAATAGCCATTCCCCGACCCCATGTTGGAGTACCATTACATGGCAGAGCAGTTTGCCATGTAAGAAGACTTCCTTCCTCCCTTCCTTCCTTCCTTCCTTCCTTTCCAGACACATTTTTGTTCAAGCCCCCCTGCACGGCTCTTGACTGGACAACAAAACCCATGCTGAGAGGCTGCAAATATTCTTCCAAATGTTTCACCTTAAAGTTTTCATTTAATGTGCTTACTGTTTACCGCAAAACAGTGGAGTGTCCAACTGCACTCTGCATTTGTGAGTAATTTGGAACCCATAATCCCCAGCAAAAAAGTAGTCTGCTAGCTTGTCCATTATGTTTTCACTCACTGTGAGAGGGGTATGGATTTTCTATCAGACTTTCAGTGGGAAAGTAGAATGAAGCTTAACTCTATTGGTATGCTGAATAATTTTGATATGGCTAAGGAGCACTAATGAATGGAGCATGTTAAATGCTTGTCCTAACCTTGTCCTGTCTTCCCTCTAATATTTGTTACTGTGCCTTTTTATATACCGGTACCTTTTCCCAACCTGTTTGCTACTTCCTTTGTCTCTATTTGGAAGTTGCCCTATTTGCATTCTGCCTTGGATTATAAAGTGACACGTTGATGATATGAAGCTATAGCACCATCTAGTGTTCTCTGGCCTTCAGTGTGATTTTCTACTTCTAGGAGAAATTTTGGAGGGATGCCCTGGCAGTGAAGTAGGCTGCTTGTACAAATAACTCAAAAAGTTGGAGTTCTTTTTGCAAGTCTTTTGTAAATTTATTTCTTAGTATTTGTGTATCGAGTGAAAACAGAGCACCAGGACAAGGCCGTTTCGGAAATTCTTCCTTCTTCAGCTAATTAAGTATTGAAATCTTAAGGTAGATCTTAAGACTTCAATACTTAATTTGCTGAAGAAGGAAGAATTTCCGAAACAGGGCCTTGTCCTGGTGCTTTGTTTTCACTCGATACACAAATACTAAGAATTAAATTTACAAAAGACTTGCAAAACTGAAATTAATCAAACGATTACTGTGGCCTGAGTTCTTGTTACTCCATTCTTTCCTGCTTGTACAAATAGCCCAAATCTGGAGGTGCAAGCCTTTCTTTTTTCAAAGCAGGGTTCAGTATAGTATACGTTTACCTTGACATCCTTGGCACGTGGCAGATTCCAGAGGAACACACACACACACACACACACACACACACACACACAGAGAGAGAGGGGGGGGGGAGGGAGAGAGAGAGAGACTCTTGTGGAACTTTTGAAATACCAAAAGATATAAACCACAATAAATTTGTGGATTTGTAAGGTGCTTTATATTTAAAAAAAATCATTTTTACTTTTGATTTCCAAGATGGGTTTTTAATCTTTTAATACAGTTTATATTTAATTGTATTATGGTTCAGCTTAAATGCTGAATTACAATGGTAAATGAACAAAAGACTCACTGTTAACAGTTATGTTCTTTGCTTTTATGAATAGCGTCTTGCTTTTTCAGCATCTCCCACCATCTGTCTGGACAGTGTAGGTTGCAGAAGTATTAGGGGATAACAAAAGCCTCTATTCTTTCTGGTGGTGCAATCTTCTTCTTTTTTTTGGTGAATATGTCTTGTTATTGCAGAAGAGGAACTGTGATAAAAAGCACCATTTGTTTTTCTTTCTGGGTTTGCTGTTTAACTTTTCTATTTCCTTTTGACTGGTGTAAAGATCTATATTGGTGGAAAACAAACCCCACTAATGAGTATACCTGCATGTTATTCTGACATGTTTTTGATTTTATAATATATTGTGCATCAGTCTTTTCCAGATTATTTTAAAGTAGCTTTTATCTCAAGTGCACTGAGGTGTGGTATATTTCTTGGAAGGTTTTTTTTTAAAGAATAAAAAAGGTCAGTTCCTATTGTAATTGCTCAATATACAGCAGATTCTAGTAACAAAGCCAATGTTGTAAGAATGGTGGTGTCCATATGTCTCCTCACTTTGTCTTGTCAACAGATGGCCTTTCTCACTTGTCAGGTTAATAACAAGACCAATCTGCCTCATTCCCGCCCCCCCAATGTATTGGCAGACTTCTCCCCCCCCCCTTCTATGACAGTAGGCATTTTTTGGCGATACAGAGATCCCTTAGGAAAGGAAGACCCCCATCCTAATTTCATCTTGCTTTATGTCAAAGTAGCTGCCCAGGGTAGGGTGGGCATTACAGAGAGAGAGGGGGGGGGAATGCATGTCCTAAAAAACAACAACAACCCTAAAAACCCCTTTTAGCACATGCTAATAATAATAATAATAATTAATAAATAAAAATAAAAGCACATGTGTTGAAACAAAATTAGAAATTGTCATTATAATTTAACTAGAAATACAGTACATCTCACCATAGTGTGTAAGATTGTGGTGAGGCGATTTGTGAGCCTGCTTGGTTTGCTGCCAAGTGCTTCAAGTCTCGCTCCTTATGACTATTTTATCTTTAAACTGGACTTAAATCAGGAAGTGCTTCAAATGCAGAATTGCTTTCTGGAAAGAAAAACGCATGGCCACCCTTGACCAAGGACTGCTTTGGGTAGCCCATCTTAAAGTTTTTCTTTAGCTGGATAGCTCAGATGGTTAGAGCCTGGTGCTGATGGTGCCAAGGTTGCAGGTTCAATCCCCGTATGGGACAGCCAGCTGCATATTTCTGCATTGCAAGGGGGGTTGGACTAGATTATCCTTAGGGTCCCTTCCAACTCTACAATTCTATGATTCACTTTTCTACTTCTCTTTAAAAGCCATTTTAGTTGTCTTTTGAAAATGATTTAATGGAAATGTTAATTAAAATACAAATCTCCTCCTCGTGTGCCAGCTTGCTGAGGTGTTCTTTCCATTACTTTTTGCAAAGGGTCACTATCTTAAGTGGGTCAGAGAAGTGGAGCATATCATGAAGTGCATTGTGACAGCTGATGCGTCATTGAAAACGTGATGCTTTCATGTCACTTTCATGGTGCAAAAACGTTCCTTTTCAACTAGGCCTTTGCATGACTTGATCAACCTATGCCCTTTTAAAAAATGCTGGCTGTTGGGGGGGGGTTATTGGGTTGTTGGTTTTGTTTTGATTTTATGTACAGTATTTGATATTTTATGTGAACCGCCCTGAGACCTTTGGGTATAGGGTGGTATAGAAATCTTGTGTGTGTGTGTGTGTGTGTGTGTCTATAATGATGTCCTAGGCTTAGAACAGAGTGTTACAGGCTAGGAGTAGGGTCCTGCATAATGATGGAGATTCCTGCAGCCTTGGGGTCCACATCCTCCAAAAGCTGGTGGGACCATATTTTGCTGTAAAAAAGCAAAGCCTTTGACGTTTACGTGATACTGCGTTTCTCAGGAACTCAGAGGATCTTGTTAGTATACATAAACCAGGTGGTACTTCAAGCAGAGGTTGGGGGCTTCATTAATTGTCCGATATACAGATCTGTGTCATTCCCTGCTCCTTTCTGCTGCCTTTCTGGTCCAGGATGCAACTTTTATTGTAGAGGACCATTTTTGTGCCTGAATTCTGAGTCATTGAGATTACTGAGCACCAGGTGGCACTAGTTTTCCCTCCCAGCAGTACAGTAGTAATAACATGAGATGTTCAACGAGGGGAAAGGTGTTCATTTAAAACCTCCTTCATTTACTTTGGCTCCCCTGGTAAGCTGTTTGGTTTGGAAAGGGATTGTTATCTCTTCTCTATCCTGCCCCTCTAATCCCAAGAAGCAACCTGCTGGCTCTAAACAGTCTTTCATATTAAAAGTTCAAAAAGCTTTAAGCCCCTTTAGGATTCTGGTTTCCTGGGTGGTGTTAATAGCTTTCTCCCACAATGCTGTTTTAAAGGCTGTTTTATTTGCAGTAGAAAACATAGCCATGGCTATCATTGAGAATTGGCACCCATGTGCTGTAGCTGTGCCCCTTGTACCTGGCAGAATCTTTTTTTAATTGACTAGTAAAAGCTTCAGTAAGCATTAATGGGATGAAGGATGAATGTGATAGCAAGTACCAGAACTAATCTTTGCACAGTTCAACAAATCTGGTGGCTCCTTCTTTCCTTATTATGATCATTGGCTGTTCTCTTTGGGCTGAAAATAAGTTATGTAAGAAGCTGTAGGTAGGTATAATGAGCTCATGCAAGGACAAGCAGTGAGATCTTATCAAATAGGCATAGTTAAGAGACCAGGTTACAGATACTGTAAATGAATCACACACTTTTGAGAATCCAGGAAGATTTGTCCCTTGCTCTGAGGCATCCTTAATCCCATTTATGTCTGCTGCATTCATACATTTTATCCCACTCAATTCAATTGCTGATGTAAGATATCCTAGAAAAATGTGCTTCCATCTTGGGTGAGAGAGTCAGTATGGTGTAGAGTTCAGTGTTTTACTCAGGACAGCGATGCCCAGGTTCAGATCCCAGGTTACTTGGTGACCCTTGAGCCAGTCATGAACTCCCAACCCAACCTACCTCACAGTGTTGTTGTAAGAATGAAATGGATGGGTAGAGAAGTATGTAGGCCACAATTAGCATCTTGGGGGGGGGGACAAAGAAAGCTTTAAATAATCCACGGGAAAGTACAGGTATTGCTGGTTATTTTGGAAACAAACAAACCTAAGATCTGTAACCTTCATCAGTTTCATTATTAGTAGTAGTTGTAAGGTGTTTCAGTGGTTGCTCATGAGAAATCGGCCAAACGCAGAACTTCTAAACACTAAGTTCTTTATTGTGCAGATATTTACAGTGGAGCTAAAATAAAGACGTCCAGCTCATCCCTCTGCAGAGTCCGGGAATGTCCGTTTCCAGTTCTTTGTCCAGCATAAAAGGCGCGGGATCCTGAACCCCCTCCTCCCCCCTCTACGTGAAAACGGGGTGACGAAAAGGGTTCCTCTCCCCCTCTATCCGCTTGGTGCAGAGGCTCTCCATCCCTGCCACAGCCCCTGCTCCAACTTCCTGTCTCCATCTCCCCCTCCCCGCTGGAAGAGCGGTCGCTTCCCCCAGTGGAGGAGGATGACAAACTGCTCAATGGAGATGGGGGTTCCCTGTACTGCAACCGCCCCAGGATCGTGTCCCCCTGCAGCGAGGGCAGTTTCCTGTCAGTAGTAGTATTTTAATTGGATTTTTTTGTGATTATGAAACTAAATTTACTTTGTCCCCCAATTCATAGTAAATCAGTGATGGCATGTTCTCTCTCTCAGTCCACGACCAGCATATCTAATTTGACAGTGAAACCAAAATCATAGCACAAGCATGGTTCCGTTTTTAATTCATGATGGTTCTGTATTCTTGGCATTCATAAAAGACCCAGGCACAGTGTGGAGAGGTTTTGTGCATTGAGAGCTAAAATAATTATGACACACATCCTGTCAACTCTTAGCATGTATTTATAGTCAATGCATTTAGGCTTTTAAAAAATGTAGCTGCATAAAAGCATATGTGACTGGCTTCAGTGGGATAACTTTATTTTGAAATGTAGTCTTTAGATTTTTTTTTTAAATGCAACAAAACAAGTAACATGTTTAGTTGAAGATAATTGCCTGGCATCTTTCTCATTCCCTGGCATAGCACATGGGAGCTATTTCCCGTAAAACATTTTTCTTTTGAGGCTTGCCTGAGTCACATGGAGATGAGATCACTGATGCCCAGCAACATTGTTTCGTCTTAAAGGATGATGGGGACAACTTCCCTAGCAATGCTGGGGTAGAAGCGATAAGAACCTCGAACTGGGGTAGAGGTGAAATAGGAACAAATGGCACGTAGGCAATTTATATTAACAGCTGCTTGTCATTTTGCTCCTGGGAAACAAGGCTGTGTGGTGCAGGCGGGTGGGGTTACCCTTTGTGGAGTGGTTGCTGTGGATGAAATAGACTGTAAACCTTTAGGAGTATTGCAATACATTTCTTCTATTAGAAACAAAAAGCTCACAGCTAATGCTTGTAACAGGGATGTTCGCCTGGCACCTGGCGCCTTCATTGTACACCTTTAGGCACCAGGCATTCCTTTTTAACCAGACATTTGGTTGATCCGATTTATACCCTATGCCCTTTTTAAAATGTGTGCTTTGTTTTGTGGTGGGGCTATTGGGTTGTTGTTTTTATTTTTATTAGGTATTTTGTGGTTTCATATCTTGATTTTACTCTGTGAACCACCCTGAGACCCCCGGGTATGTTGTTGTTGTTCAGTCGTTCAGTCGTGTCCGACTCTTCGTGACCCCATTGGACCAGAGCACGCCAGGCACGCCTATCCTTCACTGCCTCTCGCAGTTTGGCCAAACTCATGTTAGTAGCTTCGAGAACACTGTCCAACCATCTCATCTTCTGTCGTCCCCTTCTCCTTGTGCCCTCCATCTTTCCCAACATCAGGGTCTTTTCTAGGGAGTCTTCTCTTCTCATGAGGTGGCCAAAGTACTGGAGCCTCAACTTCAGGATCTGTCCTTCTAGTGAGCACTCAGGGCTGATTTCTTTGAGAATGGATAGGTTTGATCTTCTTGCAGTCCATGGGACTCTCAAGAGTCTCCTCCAGCACCATAATTCAAAGACCCCCGGGTATAGGGCGGTATATAAATTCAATAAACAACAACAACAACAACAACAACAACAACAACAACAACAACAGGTAGCCCATATGTACATACTAATAATAGCTTCAGAGTTTTAAAGTCTCTGGTCAATCTTTTCTTGTCTAAAGCACATGGAATAGCTTTACATCTTGGGCAAATGTTCCAGTAGGCAAATGTGCATTGAAGCAATGTCTGTTGACAGAAATGCTTAATCTTACAGCTTCTGGTTTCTGTAGTTGTAGCTCATAAGCAGCAAAATGCTCACTTTTTGAGACAAAAGCTTCATATTCAGTTCCTTACGAAATGTTTAGTCAGAGCTTCTAAGCAATGCAACACCCTCCTTTTTCAGATGGATTTTTTCTGGAGATGATGGAATGCGTTGGATGGGATTTTGCTGATGTGGCTTGTATTAAATCACAAGTGTTTCTATTTTTATTTTGAAAGCTGTGTAACCCAGTTTCTGTGCTTGTCTTTCCCCTCTCTTTAGATGTGTGCAATAGTACGAATCTTCCCGAAGTTGAAATTATCAGTCTGCTCGAAGAGCAGCTGCCACACTACAAGCTAAGAGCAGATACCATCTATGGTTATGACCACGACGACTGGCTCCATACACCTCTCCTTTCTCCTGATGCTAATATTGATTTAACAACAGAGCAAATAGAAGAGACACTGAAATACTTCCGTAAGTCCAAACGTATTCATTTGTCCTCGAATGCAATTACCTGTAGAATTTATTAGTTGCCTTCTCCCCATGTACCCCAGATTTCCTCAGTTTAGCAGCTGTTCTTGGATAAATAATACAGTATGTGGGATGGATCACATTGAAAATTGTCACTGGTACAATAGAAATCATGAGTGTGTATCTGGTCCTTCTGTGAAGCACTGTACAATATATGAAAAGCAGTTGGAAAACACAGTTGAAAAAATATACTACTCATAATAGCATTTCTGTTGTAGGCTGTATGTGACATTTTAAACCCAGCTAAAAGCATTTGGAATGTGGCTTGCATATGTCAATTTCTTTGAAGTTCATGACTTTCCTTTGGCTTGTAATACAGCGGCAAGCTAAGATGCTGAGGCTGCAGTCCTACACGCAAGCTGCTTAATTCTAGTTGGGTCTGGTGGGAATGAAAAACAGCCGCATAGGTAGCTAACCTACAAGCCATCACAAGATAGTTGGTGACCAAAAAGCAAATGGGAGTCAAACTTCAATTAAAACAAAAATTGGAGTGGCCTTGGGGGAAAAAAATCTCATTGAATTTGTGTTCAGATGGACTGAATATGGCTAAATAGTATCATACCTTATAGTTGCCAGATTATCTTGTGACATTAAGAAATACCCTTAAAATATCAGCACATTTTTTTAAACACACACAATGTCCTTTTGTAAGTAGGTCAGTTAAACTTTCAGAGAAAAGTACCAAGAGATTAAACCTAGATTTGAAGTGTGGGCCTTTACAATCAACTCCTACTGCTCAACAAATGTTCATTTGCTTGCCTTTTGTTGTACACATCTTTTCCCAAGGTTACATTTTTAAATGTTATGGCAATGTTGTTTTTTCAAGCACCTAAAATGTCATCATTTTGTGGTGGGGTTGGGGAGGAAGGTGATGTTATCCATGCAGTTTTCCATGCAGTTTTACATCTTTTGATTGGCTGAAGAATAATAATCTATGGATGTGATGGATATAATCCTTGATTGTGTAGTAACTGACAGTGAATGGGCTACCAATAGTCTGCATTAAAGAGAATACAGTGGTACCTCAGGTTAAGAACTTAATTAGTTCTGGAGGTCCGTTCTTAACCTGAAACTGTTCTTAACCTGAGGTACCACTTTAGTTAATGGGGCCTGCCACTGCGCTGCCACCGCACAATTTCTGTTCTCATCCTGAAGCAAAGTTCTTAACCCGAGGTAACTATTTCTGGGTTAGTGGAGTATGTAACCTGAAGCTTCTGTAACCCAAGGTACCACTGTAATCAAATTTGCATTAACTCATAGCTGTCAACCCTCCCTGCTGTTCCCCAATGCTATAATAAGGGAATTTCCCCGCAAAAAAGGGAAAAGGTTGACAGCTACGCATTAACTGCTTCCAGGTCGCTGACGCCCCATGTATAAGACGACCCCTATTTTTTGAGCCCAAAATCAAGAAATAAATATTTTTAACATTCCATGCATAAGACGACCCCCAATTTTAAACTTAAAAAAAATGGGGGGGGGGAATATAATCTTATACATGGAAAAATACAGTACTTCAGGGGTCATAAGCACTTTCTGCTTATGTTGGTTTGATAACATTGTATTGTTTTCAGAAACAAGAACAAAATATGCATTAAGATTCACTGGTGTTCCCATAACTGTTGCTAGAGTGATTCTTGTCACACATTGTTTAGTGAATACTGAAAGCCACATGACTACTGTTAATTTCCACTAGCGTCCGTCACATACCTAGTGGCTCACTATTTCAGTGTTTCTTCCTCCATAATTTCAAGTACAACTTGCATCCTTAGGGTAAGTGGAAGCAGAGAGAGCAGGAATCGTGCCTAAACAGGATATAGATTAAAAATGGTCACAGCTTTGTTTTGGGTGGGTGGGGGGTAAAACTTGCATAGGACAGTTTGTCTTGGCATAGGACAAGGATCCAGACTTGGGGCAGGTTGATCAGCGGAGCTATGCAGCCCACATGCTGAGAAACATTAATGGGAAGAAGGGAAGATGTTCAAGAGGGGAGGGGACAATTTGGAAAAGCTCTTCGGGTTTTTGTGTGTGACAGTCACCGGTTCCTTGTATCATGTAGCTGTATCCTTGGATGATCTAATATATAAGTGGCATTTGAAGTATCTGAACAGAATTATATGGCTGTAAAGAGAATTAATGAGTCATTTTGTCTAATCCATTGAAGCAATAGAATTTTCTAAGCTGTTCTGTACCAGACAAATGTTGATAAGCTGTCCATTTGAAAATCTGCACAAAAATAAATTCTACATCTTTGACCAAGTAGGTTATTTGTTTGTCAAAGCGCTGTTAAGGCTCTTGTGTTACATAATATTGTTATGCTGATTTTGTAGTATGGTTTATGACTTTTCATCTACTATTTTTCAACATTGTAGATCTTTTACTTTAGCTTGGAGTTGACTACTTCCTTTCTAAGTTTCCTTTATTTTGCTACTTTTTATTATGTAGAAGAATGTTACAAGAACATTTTGCCACTGATTTTAAGATGGCCGTACATGAAGAGAGGAATTTCAGAGGAGGCTGCAGCATAGAATAATTAAATTACAATTCATCTAGCAGTCAAGCACTAATTAATTTGGGTCTGAATGGAGGCAGCTGCCTCCTTTCCCACTACAGATATGGAATTCTTTTTCTTAACTACTGCTACTGTTGAAAAGCAGTGTTCTCCAATCTGGTGCCCTCCAGACGTTTTGGACTACAATTGCCATCAACTTAATCCACATACCTCTGTAGTCCAATATGTCTGGAGCACAAAAGGTTAGGAAGAGGCTCACTTTGCTTAGTTTACATGCCTTCTGTCTTTAATCGAATCATCACTTCTATTGAAGTTCCACTGGATTCCCTATATCTGCTAAAATGTAGGCAGCAGTCATGCAAATTGCATCTGTATCACAGAAGTTTGCCAACATTCTCTTGCTTAGCAACTTGCCACTAAATAGGTTTTTTTTAACTTGTGCAGCTTTGTATGCCCCATGCTTTGTGATCTTTGTGCCATTGTCAATTGTGTATAGTACAGGGCATGCAAGATGGCAGACTCTAAGCTATGTACAGGTAAGATGTATCAACATAGTGAGTCAGAATCAATTGAGTAATCTGTTTCAAGCCTCCCATGCTTCAGAAGAGCTATTTTAAATAAATGCTTGTGTTTTGCAGCAAGGAAAAGGTACGTTTCTCCTGTATATGGAGTGCTCTAAAATACTGTTTGGCCTTACATATATAAACTATTACTTTTCAAATAAGTAAGACCTGGTCTTCCCTCTCTCCTTTTTAATTATGGAAATATTGATCTGCTCATTTTGTCTAAATCTGCGTAAATATATTTATTGCTGCTTAGTTTTTTCATGGACCTTGTGTGTTAGATAATATTTTTAAAGGTTCATTTAAAAGTTGGTATCTTAACTTCACTGTATATATAGCTGTAGTGATGATCTGAATTCACCTCTGATCCTTCATCTCTAAAGATAGTGACTGCTGCCCAAGTAACTTGTAGCAAAACCCATTTTAGGGCCATCCTATGTCTTGAGGGGGACGCGGTGTGGCGCTTTGGCTTGCTGATCAGAAGGTCGGCAGTTCGAATCCCTGCAACGGGGTGAGCTCCCGTTGCTCGGCCCCAGCTCCTGCCCACCTAGCAGTTCGAAAGCACGTCAAAGTGCAAGTTGATAAATAGGTACCGCTCCCGCGGGAAGGTAAACGGCGTTTCCGTGCGCTGCTCTGGTTCGCCAGAAGCGGCTTTGTCATGCTGGCCACATGACCCGGAAGCTGTACGCCGGCTCCCTCGGCCAGTAACGTGAGATGAGCACCGCAACCCCAGAGTCGGACACGACTAGACCTAATGGTCAGGGGTCCCTTTACCTTTACCTGTGTCTTGAGGGTGAAGCTAGAATATAATTACCAAGCAATTCCAACCGTTTTTAAATTATGTGTTTTTTTTGTTCTTTACATATCATTTTTATTACTACGTAATGGAAACTATTTTAAAATGAACAAAATACCCAGAGAGATGCAAGTCATTGCATACAGCAATAGTCTTAAGGATTTCTGTATAAATATTAGTTTTTCTTCCTCTTGAGTTTGCCCAATGAAACAAGTGGAGTTTTCATCATGCAGTGGGTCTTTCCCATCACTGCTGCAGCCTCTTGTGCCCTCTGAAAAGCCAATTCTAAGAGTTGGAGGACCCTCTGAAACAGAATGTGATATCAGCCTGGGGCTGCAGCTGAGAAGATGATTTGCAGAATTTGGAGAGATATGCACCTGTTGTGCATGCAAATGTGCCGTCTGCTCACACAGAGGGACTTCTGAACCTTTGTGAATCTGACTCAATATCCATCCCATCTGAAAGCTTTGGTGTAATAGCAGTGTGCTATAATAGATGACGAGGTATTTTAGTAAATTCATCCTATACTGGGGCTTTGTTGTTTAGTCATGTCCGACTCTTAGTGACCCCATGGACCAGAGCATGCCAGGCACCCCTGTCTTTCACTGCCTCCCGCAGTTTGTTCAGACTCACGTTGGTAGCTTTGAGAACACTGTCCAACCATCTCGCCCTCTGTCGTCCCCTTCTCCTTGTGCCCTCAATCTTTCCCAACATCAGGGTCTTTTCCAGGGAGTCTAACTGGAGCTAACAAAAGCTAAACCCAGGCAGCAGATATGCCCTTTAGAAAGAGGTACTTGATCTTTTAGTAGTGCATTTAATTCACTCACAAAAGCAAATGTTAGTCTCATTAGACCTCAGAAAGTAACATTTGCTTGCAATCTTCTTAGAATGCAGCCAGCTTGTATTGTTCCTAACTGAAGCAGTGTGCAGTGATCACTTAGCTACTTATTCTAGCTCATCAAGCATTTAACCTTTGCATTCCACAATCTGAATTGGCTTTTTTTTCCAGTTGTGAGAAAATCTGAGCTGGGAATAGTTAGTGTGACACCCCCAGATGCTATAAATGCCTAAACTCTACTAAATACCATGATGGGACCAAAGACTGCTAAATGATCTTTTTCTGGTTCACTCTACTTTGGTTTTCTAATGTAAAAACAACTGAGTGTCAGTTTGGAGCATATAAAGGATTGTATGGAATGTTAGTCTTTAGTAGCTTTTTTTTTTGTAGGTGCTTCTATGGATATTTAATTCGTTTACAAAAAATACATATAAGCTGCCTATGACAATTCATGATATACCTAAGTAATAAAACACATTAAAATGAAAAGAAAAAAAGTACAGCATAATGTAATAAATGAAATGCAGTGAGTAGCTCAAAGGTTGCCATTCATAAAATTCCAGAAAGCCTGAGTGTGTTTTGAACAGTGTTGGCATTTGTCACTGCTCAGAGAATAGATGGTTCCATTAAATGGGGGCCACTAGAGAGAAGGCCCTCCCACTGGTTGCTGCTAATAATGGAGATTATGGCACAATCAAGAGACTCTCCTCAGCTGCAGTGCTTGAAGAGGGAGTAAGGAGAAAGGTTGAAACTAAAACCTCAAACCTGGCTCAGTAGCTTATTGACAGCTAGTGCAGTCAATACTTTAGGAGCAGCGTGGTTTTTGCTTGATTGGTAGGAGATCAAGGAGAATTAACAGGGACACACTCCTTCTGCCTCTCTCTGACCAACAGTAACCATGCAGAGGTGACCAAGGCAGTTTGTGCACCAAAACTACCGTATTTTTCGCTCCATAGGGCGCCCCGGACCATAGGGCGCACCTCATTTTTAGAGGAGGAAACAAGAAAAAAAAAATATTTTTCTGGTTTTCCTCCTCTAAAAGCCCTGGGTTTTTTTTTGAGGATCAGCTAAACGTTTTGCAGCTTTTTTTTGCAAAGGGAAAAGCCCTGGTTTCTTCAGGATCAGCTAAACGTTTTGCAGCTTTTTTTTGCAAAGGGGGAAAAGGAAAGAGGAAAAGCCCCATTTTTATGGGGTTTAACTCACATTTCTGCAGCTGCTAAAGGAAAGGGAGCCTTTTCTACAGTTTCCAGACAGATAATCTAATCAGCCAGTCCCATGTCGCTGGGGAAACAAACAACCTCCCTCTGCAGCACATTCAACAAAGGAGGGCGGGGCTGAAAGGGAGCCGGGACTCTTATCTCTCCCCCAATCTCTTGCTGATCAGCTGCTGAGCGGGGTCCTTTCAAACCCCCTTTTCTCTTTGTAAAATAAAAAGCATGATCCTGTTTTGGCCCCTGGGCAATTCAGCTCCAGGGACCACCACTCGCTCCATAAGACGCACAGATATTTCCCCTTACTTTTTAGGAGGAAAAAAGTGCGTCTTATGGAGCGAAAAATACGGTAGGTCTTAACCCGGAAATAAATGGATCTAGCAGCGAAACCAGCCTCAACAGGAAACAAACTCTTCAGGGTGGGAGGGTTTTGCATCCAGGTAGGCTTGAATCCCAGAAATTAGTCATGCCATTTTTAAGGATAGGTTTCCAAATAATTGAAATTGATGTGAATGACTCATTGCCCTTGACTTCTTGGCAAGACAGGGTGATAATAATAACCTGCACCAAATGCAAGTGTGTTGCTAGTAGGTTTAAGTACTGCACTATTTCTGCTACTGCTACTCCCACTGGCTTCACAGAGAACTGAAAAAAAGAGAAATCTGTGCCTGAAGAAGCCTGATCATCTAAAATCAGGGGTTTCCCAAACGTGGGTCTCCTGCTGTTTTTGGACTACAACCACTTTGAGACCTTCAGGTATAGGGCGGTATATAAATTCAGTCAATCAATCAATCCATCCATCAATCAGTAATCCCTGATCAAGGATGATGGGAATTGTAGTCCAAAAACAGCTGGAGACTCAGGTTTGGGAAATCATGATCTAAATCCAGAATTTGGGGCTAAGGGCAGGAAGAACAGAAGGAATTTTACATTGGGCTTTCACTTGCATACTCAAGCAAGCAGCAAATATGTCTTCCTAATATAATTGTATATCCTCTCTTGATTTTGGGGGAAGGGGTGGAGTAAGAATCAGGTTGCAGCTCATAATTTGTAGTGAGTATTATCATCTCAATTTATTTCATATGCTTTATCTTTTTTATTCCTGGAGGCAGCTACATTGTTTGAAAAGGGCAAGTGTAAAGGGCATGTGGAGATCCTATCCTTGCCAGATGAGCACTGGTTGCTCTTTAGCAGTGTTTTTCAACCACTGTTCCGCGGCACACTAGTGTGCCGCGAGATGTTGCCTGGTGTGCCGTGGGAAAAATTGAAAAATTCTAAAGATTAAAAAAAAGAGATTCCAGCCAGAATATCAGCTTTGTGTTCAGCCAAACAGGCCCTGGTTGCGCACTGAATAAAGTATTTTATAATTTTTCATATTTCTGTTTACTTACTATTTCATAATAAAGTAATTATAAAATACTTTCTTTGTGTTTATTTGATTCCTATTCAAGAGAATTACTTTATATATAGTCAATATAGGCACAGAGTTATTTTTTTTTTTAACATTTTCTAATGGTGGCGTGCCTCATGATTTTTTTCATGAAACAAGTGTGCCTTTGCCCAAAAAAGGTTGAAAAACACTGCTCTTTAGAAATCAATGTGTAGGTTTGCTACACTGAATATTTAATTGGACTGCAGCTGACTGTGACACAGGTTTTAGGACACTTGACACATAATATTATGTTTTAAACACATATTTATATTTATTTATCACACTAAGATGGTATAAAGTCTACATTTATATCCACACTAATGGCAGGAGCAAGCTGCAGTGAGCCTCGTGCTTCTCCCTCTCCTCCAGCACAGTTACTTTCATTTTCGGTTTTTATTAACCACACCTGCTGTTTTGTCAGAACCGGACAATCTGTGGTTAATCGTAACTACGGTTTGTTAGCCATCACTTAGGGGTTGGCTATAAAGTAAACTGGGGTTAATAATAATGAGAGAGAGAAACCAAACGTTAAACCTTCCAAATCCTTTGTGGCTGAGCAAGAAGAGGATGCACAAGCCAAAGCCTTGCTGTGGCTTCTTCCCATCACAGGAAATCAGCAATTGGGAGGGGGGTCTGTGGCTCACCATGCCTTTCACATCATGCCACATGCAGTCAGTCACAGCCCATCATTCGCTCCTCCAGTAACCACTCTGCCTGCACTGTTAAAATTCCCCTATCTGTTCCAATTCCTTCCCCTGTCTTTTTAAGTTTCATGTGAGAGAAGAGGATTAAGCTGCACAGCTCCTGTGTCATTTTAGACGTCACCTTTTTCATTTTTCTGGTCACCATTAAGAGTATCCAACCAGCCGATTTTTTTAGCACTTCTCCGGGGAGCCCTGCCCTGATCCTTCTGCGAAGTGTAGGCTCATTTTTGCCACTGCTTTTCTCCCTTTTGCCACTTCCACCTCTGCCTTTGTTCCCACGGTGGTTCTCCGGCTGCTTCTCTGCTTCTGCCTGTTCTTTCTGTGTATATCCAAGAAGGATCTGTTTGGGTTTCTTTGCTTCTGCATCTAAACAGAGCAAACACTCCAGATGATTATGAAATCTACACACACACACACACACACACACACACACTACTGAGGGGCGGAGTGTTTTAGCAAAAGCCAAATAAACACAGAGTGTATATAACAACATTAAAGGTTAAGAGCTTCATTATATTGCCCAGCAGGATGTGTTTATTCATTTGCTTATCCAAGTTTTATTTTAATCTCCTGCAACAGATCATCAGTTATTAGAATCATATTGCCCCTTAAAAATGCACATCTGAACAGACGTGTGCTCCTAATTTCATCTGCAAACTAATAGAAAGCTTAGATTTTTAGGAATATTTCGAGAGGGAAAAGAGAGGAAGGAGGTGATTACTGTATTCCAGTTTGTACAAAATGGCTGTAGTTGGCTGTAATCCTTTTTGTGCTCTCACATAAGTTAGGCACTTGATAAAATGGATCACTGGTTCAAAGGAAAGAGCTTTAGTCACCCACATTTCTGGGTGTGGGACACACACAACCCACGCCGGTTTGTTACAGCATTGTGTTAGGTGTACATATTAAGATACGGCGATGTGTTAAGTGATCAAAACCTGATGTTGCCGTGTAACAAGTTGTAGCTTAACTTGGATCTCTTTCTATTATAGCAATGGGAAGCATTTCTTTCTGTTTTGTGTCTTCTGGTGAGACACATCCTAGCCAGCGTAGTAAGAAACAGCAGAATTGCATTTCCTCCCTCCATCGCTGCATCTCTTTCGGAGCCAACTGGTCTCCATGGCAACATATTGGACCGAAAGAGATGCGAGGAGTGGAGCAGGAAAGGAATGAGTTAGGAACCCCCAAGTGGTGCTGTGTGTCTCCGACGTCAGAGTCTGAGCCTTTTGATAGGACGGTTTTGTTAACTCCCATTCCCAGCTCCTGTGTAAAGCCTTCTTTATTAGAACAGGCACTGGTGCAGCTGCTGCAACAAACCTCTCCCTTTTTTATTTTTTGAAGTTTTTATTTTCGCCGTTTCATTGTCTGTCCCTTTCCGTTTCGGCTCATTCTCTGGGCTAAAGATGCCCAGCCTCTTGCCGGCAGTCTCCAAGCTCCTTGGCAGAATGCAGCTCTGCAAAGGCAGGGAGGCATGGCTGTGCTTCACTTGACCTCTGTAGCATTTGTATAAAATCTCCTCTCCTACGTTGCCCAAGGAGATAGCGGACTATGCAGAAATTCATTGAAGCGGATTACTATGAGCTGGACTGGTATTATGAGGAATGTACGGATGGTAATTATCTGCTTTTTATGGCATGCCTGTGAATATGGGCGTTACCTTCTAATATATGTGTTTCTGTCTTCTATACTGGGAGAACTGATGTGGGGCTGTGCAGCTAAGGTATGCAGCTTTTAGCTTTTCCTAGCATACATTGAAGGCATGGTACAGGAGACTGCTGTAGGGCTTTTTTTGCCAGTGGGAGTGGCAGCAGTACATACGTACTGGAAAATCTTTTCAGCAAAAGAAAATTACTGCTAAATGCTTATTGTGATTGCTGCTACTACAGCTCAAGTTCCAATACACACTCAATTTGCTAAGGTGAGTGGGAATGGGAAGCCTGTGTTATAACAGGCACATATCATAGTGTGAGATGTGGCAAGATGCACGGCACATATGAAAGGCTGCCAGGCAGAGACAGCTGAGTTTCGCATATAAAATCTTAATTGTGGGAAATGATTACAGTGGAACAACTGCTTCTGCCTAAATGGTTAGGTTTGAACGTCGGGAACAGGTCTCCTTTGCCAGCTCCTCTCGAGCTTTCTGTTTTCTGCCAGGATGGCAGTGTCTTTTTCATAACCCTGGATGTGATCATGAGTCTCGTGATAAAGGTGGGTGTGAGGAGGAGGGGCTGAAACTGCACCACCCGCCTTGCGGGAAAGTCAAATCTTCTCATTCTGGCCACAGAACTTAATGGGAGCCCAAGATGGAAATACAGAGGCCACAAAGATATTGCAGTGCTGTTGGCCTGGATATTAGTTTTAATAAATAAAGAAGGACCATGATTATAGTGAGGGCAAGGTGGTGACTGAGATGAGCATAGCAATAATCAGGAATTACATTTCAGTGCAAAGATCTAGCATAGTCTAGGACAGGGGTCAGCAACCCGCGGCTCCGGAGCCGCATGCGGCTCTTTTACACCTTTGCTGCAGCTCCGGGGCGGATACGCACGTCCACTTCTCCAGCTGGCCAGCGGCAGCCCTCCAGCTGGCCGGCGGCCCGCCCTCCGGAGGCTGAGGGTACTGCTATTGTGCTGCTCTGCTCATGTGTCGTGCCTCGTTTCTGCCAGTGCAGGCGCAGCAGCAGACAGCAGCAGTTTCCCTCCGGAGGTGTGGCTGCTGCTGCTGGCGTGGAGCTGCTGCTGGCTGCTGCGTCGAGGCGACGACAAGGTAGGCAGCTGCGGGCTGGGCCAGGGGCGGCGGGTGGTGGGCGAGGGCGAGGGGGGAAGCCCTCTTTTTTAAAATGGTCGAGGAAGCGGCGCCAGTTTCCCTGCCGCTGCCTCCTTCGCTCCTGGTTCCGCTCGCAGCCTCAGACCGCGCTCTCACGGGCGCGTGTCTCTCTCCGCCCTGGAGCAAGGCCGGGACGCCCCAAAAGGTTGCAGTTTTTCCTCTGTCCTGAGTGTGTGTTAGGGGAGCCTTGGCAAAGCACCTGTTGGCGTGGAAGAGAGGAGTCCTAACTTGGATCTGTGTTCATGTGCAAAATCTATCGCCATTGTCATTAAGGGGGCAGGGAACTCCCCTAAAAAGGTTTGAACACTATGAACTACTACAGCCACCTGTATGCAAGTCGGCACAAACATCACAGGCTTCTCTGGTGCAATTCTGTGCTTTATTTAGCAAGAGAGGAGGTTGGAAGAGGTGAGCATAGCCTCTGGTCTGAAATATTAAGGGTAAAAGACACTAAGATTATTGTAGAAGCCAGCAGTCTTCAATCAGACATGGGACAAACATTTAACACAAGTGTGCAGTTGAGGACTCATTTTTTTAAAAAAAACAACAACAAATCAAATATTTGTATGCTGTTGCAACCCACCTTGGATCAGGCTGTGACCTGGTAGTAGTCCCCAAGGTGGATAAAAATGATTTTTTTTAAAAAAAAATAAATGGATTTTTAAAAAAATTTAAATCAGATTTTTTTATTTAAATCAGATTTTTTAAAATTTAAATCGGATTTTTAAAAATAAAATGCAGTGTTATATTTGTTTTAAATGTCGCAATGGTTTTGCGGCTCCCAGTTCCCCCCCCCCCTTCGGAAACGGGTCCAAGTGGCTCTTTTTGTCTTAAAGGTTGCAGACCCCTGGTCTAGGATAAGAGCAAACTTTCAAATACACAGCTGAAATATTAAGAGTACTAGCCTGGATTTCACAAAAAACCCTTTCCGCCTACAAGCCTTGAGAAACTGGTGAGCTCCTTATGTACCGGTATATATTAAATTAAATGTTTGCAAAAGATCCATACCTAGAATGCATATATGTGAGGGGTAAATATTTGTTGTATTATTTGTTTTCTCTATGAATTTGTCCTTTGAAGAGTTAATCTGACTGATATAATTTCTTATGGTTTACTGGCCCTGTTTTGAATGCTTAATACTCCGACAGCTACACTTTTCCTTTTCTCTGCTCTGCCATTCACATTCCTAAGCTGATTTTAAGAAAGCTGAGACGTTTTAGGTGAAATATACTGAAAGTGAACTGGCTGATGCTGTTGAAATAAAACCATGAACTCTTCCCTATTTTAAATCTCACCACAACAGTTTTGTTGTCAAAATTACACTGCCCTGTTTTTCAGAATTTCTGACCACATAGAACTTGTTAATTGAAAGTATGCTGGGGAATAGGCGTAATAAATTACAGGGTGAAGGACTAGTAGGATTGCCACTTTGCTGGTTTTAAACTGGCCCAGCCAGGGGTTATGGTTTTGTTTCTTGAACAGATTGTCTTTCTTCCACCCTCCATGATGCTTACGGAAAAATTTTAAATACATACGGTACCTAGTAAAGGAATTTATACAGACATTATAAATGGCACATATTACTAGTGTGCCATGGATAACAAAACTTTGGTCAGGATCCCCCCAAAATCTTTATAACTTCAAAAGTCTCGTGTATTAGAGAAAAGGACAAACTCCTCTTTTTAATAAGTTTGGCTTCATGAATTGTATCTACTACCTCTGAAGAGTAGGAGCTTGACCTAATTTTCAAATGAAATGATGAAATGCATCTAGTTAGAGACGTCCAAGGAACCATCAGTTTTCCATTTAAATGATTTCATCATTAATTCAGATTTGCAGCACTGTGGCACACATATGCCAGAATACTCGTGCTCATGGTGAAAATGATATAAAGATCACTTGAATTTTAAAGGTGGGAATATGAGAATAAATCAGTAAAGAATGCTAATGGACTTTTGCAGTCTACCGTTCTGCCTTTCAGCATATGCAATATAATATATATTACCTTCAAAATAGCAGTGTTGGGGACAAATTGGCAGGTAGGGCCATTAGTGGATCCAAACTCCTTATTCCAGGTTTGAGTATTCAGAATTAGTAGTAATAGGCATTCGATTTTATTAATTGCCTAATACATAACATTTCTAGGCATCATGTGTACATGATTTTAAGAATGACCACCAAGTTTAACAATAAAACAATACCTCCCTCCCCCTGAAAAAAGTGTACAGTTGATTATCATAATTCCCCAGAAGCCTAAGAGAAGAGGTATGTCTTAACCTGGCACAAAAAGGATGTTAACGTTGGCACCAGGTGGGTCTTCCTTAGGGTATCATTTCATAGAAAGGTGGGCTGCCACCCCCAAGATCCTCCTAACCTATTGAAGAGGGGGCACCTGGAAGAGGAGCTCAGATGATGGTCTGGGCATGTTCAACTTGGGAGAGGCATTTTGTTCAGTATTGACCGCCTGAGACATATAGGGCTTTGTGGGTTAAAACCAGCACTTTGAATTGGCCTTGGAAATCTGAAGGCAATCAGAGTAGCTGTGCAGAAGTAGTGCTAATTGCTCAACCACTGAGCAGTCTTGTGACCACAGTCTTGCTGTACACGTTCTGTACCAAAAGCAGCTCCGCACATAGTGCATTGCTGTGATCTCACCTGGAGGTTGCTAGAGCATAGATTACTGGATCCACTGTCCCGTTAGGGAAATAGCTTGTAGAAGGCACTCCATACCACTGAGGCCACCTGTGCCTCCAAAGATAGCGGTGAATTCAGGAAAACTCAGAAGCTACAGATGTGCAACCCCATCTAGAGCAGGCAGTTCAGGGCAGCTGCCACTCATGTTCTGGCCTTCTCAGGCTGGCTGATGGCAATCAAGCGGTGGGAATGGGTTCTCCTGCCAGCTTTGCCTTCAGTGGTAGTTATTACAGGAGCAGGGCCCAGGTGGAGTAAAACAGGAAAACCTGTTCCCCAGTTGTCCCAGCTTCTGTGTTCTTTCCTGCAGGTGGATGATCTTCTGGCCTTATTCTGCCTTAATGAAAGATGAGCGCACAACTGTAGCATTTCTTTTGCCTTTCCTTTGGCTTGTGGCTTTGCACCATTGCTTGGTTTTGTTCTGCCTTCTCTAACGCAGGTGTGGTACATTTTGTTTGCTCCCTCTTTTGTGGGCTGGAACCTTGCCAAATCCTTAAAACTTACATAGTTCCCTAGAAAATCTAGCAAATTATATGCAGGGACCTCCATATTGGTGGTTCTCATCAGCCCAGTTCCCCTTAGCCTTTCTCCATACATTTGTATATGATTATGTGTCAGAATTTGAAAGGTGAACTAATCCTGTGTTAATCTTTGCTCTGAATTAGTTGCGAAATTTAGGAAAGGACTGATTGGCACAGGACCCTGCCCTAGAACAGGAAGATAATATTTATGTTGGTGGCCTTCTGGTCCCTTCTACTTTTTGTTATTTCAATTCAGTTATATCTTAAGTTCACTCTTCAACACTTTCATCTTACTACAGTCAGAACTATTTTAAATATATGTCGCTAGGCAGAGCAGATGGGTTTTGTTTTCCCCAAGGTTCATATGCTTACTGATGCTGAAAAGGTTGCTTTTGTTTTTGAATTTTTTGCTGCCTCCTATGTGACATGTAGCTCAGATCACTTTGCTCAACTCCCTGAGATAACCTACTAAATTTTACTTGACCCGGGGACATTTTCGGGCCTACTGGATTTAGGTAATTTTTGCATGCTTTGCTTGACACACACTTACTAGCAAGTTACTATCTTATCTATGAATATAAATAAGGAAAACTGTCTTCCTGTCTCATGGCACTCAGACAAGAAGAACTTCACTGTTGTAGCCAGACAGCTATCTGATATCAAGTTGCCACATATTAGCAAATATTTCTTTGATGTGAAATCTGGAAGCAAGCAAGCAAACTTTCATATTTGTTATGTCATAAATTACTGTTGTTATTATTTATTCTGTTTATTTTATTACTTCTCCTTTACCATGAGGTCCCAAGGTAAGTGACAACAATTTAAATATACAATATTTAAAAGTGTTTAAAACAGATCTCTATCAGAATTGTACATGAGGCAGGTGGTAAAATACAACTCTTGCCTAATGGGGTTTTATGAATAAAATTTAAATCATGTTAACGTGTAGGCCTTCAGAAAAGAAGTTTAGGGTTTGTTGTATTTTGTGCCTTTTTTTTGGCCTTGTCCCATACCTGAAATAGAGGTATGGGCAAAGAGGAGGATTATTATTATTATTTATGTCTACCCTTCCTCTCCAATCCACCTGAGGGCATATGTGTTCTGAATACAATACACAATAGAACCTAGATGGAAGGGAAGCAGCCAGCCAGCCAGCTTTGTCTGATTTTCCTACATACCTCAGAGGGATCCTCCTATTTGTCTGTTTTCTCCAGGGCAGTTTGGATACTTGGCATATCGGCACCAGAGATATCCAACACACCAATAAAGATAGTGCTTATTGAGTTTGTACATTAAACGGTTGCTCATGATGTTTCAGACCTCTCAATCCCACTAGGTGGCCTGCCTTATTTTTTATTTTATTTTTTATTAAAGATTTTCTTGATTTACAAATGTGTGTGCAATGTCTCTCTCGCATTTTTTCCATGTAACATTTTTACAAATCAGCTTTAGTTGTTGAGACATTAGGGAGAGAAGGGGGAAATAGGTGGGGGGGATGGGGGATGGGTGAGGTGGGGTGACGATGTTTCTATTTTCCTTAATATATGTAGGGTTTGGTGTCAGCGTTGATTGTGTAGGTTCTCTGTTGTTCGCTTGTGTTTCTTTGGCGGTGAGAGATTGGCGTAGGGTGTGATTGTTCATTTGTGGTTGGCTGTGGTGATCTTTGGTTTCCTGTGTGAGTGGGGTTGGTAGGTGTTTTGGATCAGGTTAGCCATATTGATTTGGCTATGCTGTCGGTAGATTTTTGTCATTGTCTTGTTGGGCTGTGTGTGTGATGAAGGGGAACCATACTGGGGTGAAGGTGGCCTACCTTATTTAATTCTTGCATTCATTCAACTCTGCATTTTGCCTTTCCTCACATTGTATCCAAGGTGGGCCTGCCACTCTGTATCCCCTTCCTCACAAAAGGGATAGGAAAACACCCCACCTCACAGCCACCTGAGGTTTTCGATCATTCCTTACAAATGGTTGAAAACCCTCAAGGGCTTTCTTTAGATACTCTCACTCCAGAAAACACGGTTGCAAGGAAGAGAAATAGTGGTATAAAGGAGTCCAGCTCACTCCCAGGTAGACAAGTCAGGTTGCTGTCAGCTCCACAACTTGAAATGACGCTTCTGAGCCATGCTTACAACTGTCATTTCCCACCGGGATCTATTTTTATCCCAGGTTGTTGCTGGGGGTTTCCCCCCCCCCCTGGTCATACTAGACCGCAAAGTGGTCTCAAAAATTAACAAAAACATTAATATTGCACTACTTATAAAAAAAAAAATTATTAGTGGAGCATGTGAATGAGTCACAGATTTAAAAACCTCAGTCAGGAAATTGCAAGACCAAATCACCAACAAAAAGTGTCCAAAACAAAAGTCTTCAACAACCATCCAAAAATTGGCAGAAGTGAAGGAGCCCAGCAGACCTCATTGGGAAGGATATTCCACAATCTCTGTACCACCACAGAACGACTCTGTTTCAGGTATCTGTCATCTGCCTCGAGAAAATTGCAGGAAATGACAGTTCTGTGCAGAATCTTGGAACCATCATTTAAATGGTAAACTTTGCAGTTTAATCTTTTGCTTACAGAGCTGTGGAACTGACAAGGGAGTGATGTGAGGCCTTCATGTCACCCATTGCAGTGTGTGTTGAGTGTCAGTTTGAAATAGTTCACAATCTGTATGTGTGTGCTTTTTTAAGCTTCCTTTAAAAAAAAAAGCATGCTATCTCTTCTTCATAAGACTCCTGTGATAATAAAATGGTATAACCTGAAATATGCAGAGTTTCTTCAGAAGGGCGAGATGAGACTTTGAATCTCAGGGTCATGGGTTCAAGCCCCACACTGGGCAGAAGATTCTTGCATTGGAGAGGGTTGGACTAGATGACTCTTGTGGTCCCTTCCAACTCTACAATTCTATGATTCTATGTACATATGATTGACATACGTGCTATTTCCAGCTTCTTGAGTGATGTCTCTTTCTGTATTAAACTGTGGGAAGTTTGAAATAATTGCTTATCTTTTCAAATAATGAAATATTTACATAGTACATGAAGCTGCAAATAGTCACTGGGGACGGCATTAAGCAAATAACATCCTCTACACATACCAAAAGAAGGAGTGTCAGTAAAAGAGAAACAAGCACCCATTATCTTATTTAAGAGCTAAACAGAAGGACGTGGGTGATTGCACCAAATACTTTGAAGAGCTCGGCTATGTAATGCAGTGCAATTGTTTGGAAAGATTTCCATTTCTTACTACATTTCTTTTTACAGAAAGTTAACAGCCTTTTAAGTGCATATATTTGAGTTTTATTTCAATAAATTTCCTCTGTTGGTGTCATACACCTGTTTCCTTGTTGCTTCATTTGCTGCTGTGTTGAGCTTTGCAAACAGCGCTTGGATCAAACAAATAATGAAATCTTGCACAAAGCCTTTATATTTTTTATTTAATAAATATATATACTGCCTTTTGACGAAAGAGAGGTTCTCAAACTGCTGGGCAACTGGAATATTACTTTTTTGCTGTTGTTACCTGTTCTGACAGCTGATTTTATTATTATAATGCTACTGTGGTCTTTTGATTTCTTTTGTAATTCTATCCTGCTTGTTGTTTTGAGTGTCTTAGTAGAAGAAAAGTAAGCGAGAAGCTTTTAAAACAGAACATAAAACAAAATGCCAGCATCTCTTGTTGAAAATCTTTAAAATGTCTGCATGGTTACATTGCCTTTTCTCAGACCTAGATACAAAGAACCATGCAACTCCAGACAATTTTGTATTCACATGTCTTAAACAGAAGTCCAGCTGTGCCGCATGTCAAACCATTTTTGCACTTGAGAAGACTTCCAAAAGTAAATTGTGACAGCATAGGAGTCTTCTATTTAAATCAAATACTTCAGAAATCCCACGGGGCATGTCCAAACCTTTGGGCTAAGTAGCTCTTTGCACCCAAGCAATTATAATTATTTTTCCTGTAGTTATGCCAAAAATGAGTTTTGATTCTGCAGACTTGGTTATTTTCTTCACCTGTAGCAATCACATTACCGGTAATACCTTCTGGATAATTTGTGGAAGTGTTTCTCATTCTGCAGGAGAAGTGGCCCAGGTTAAGACAGCTACATATAATAATTTTAAGCACCGTAGTCTTTAATTGAATATAACTTCCAGGTGAAAAAATAGGAAGTTCCATTGAGCTCATTGGAGCCGCCTCTTTGGTAAGCAGCATAGCAGGAATAGCTAATGGCCATTCAGATATTGGACTACAACCTCCATGATTCCCTACCATTGGCCATGCTGGCAAAGGGCTGGAGTCCGAAAACATCTGGAGGGCCACAGATTCCCCACTCCCAAGTTATAGGATCAGAGCCTTGATTAAACCATTTTGAGACTAGCGAAAAATATATTCTGCAGCTATCTTAGCCCTAGCAAATACAAACATTGCATATCGACGATACCTTTAGTCACATAAAGGTATTTTGTGATGCTCGATAAAAAGACTAGAGATGTATTCATGTTAATCAAGCGTAAAATGATAACCTTTAAGGTTTACATCATGTTTGTTTATTACAAGTTGCCCACTTTTGTTTCCAGGCACACATTCCAAATGTTTACTCCCTCCCTGTTATAACACCCAGTCAAGTTGTTATCCTAGCTTTCATTGCGGGACAACTTCTTTTTTGTTCTGCTTTGAAAGTTCAGAATAATAATAATATTAATAATAAATTTTATTTATACCCCGCCCTCCCCAGCCAAGACCGGGCTCAGGGCGGCTAACACCAGGTTTAAAAACAATTGATTAAAATACAACTTTAAAACAATATTAAAATACAGCATTGAAGTGCAGCCTCATTTCAGTAGAAACTCAAATCAAAAAAACTGTTTGGGGAAGAAAGCGTCAAATCTTCACCAAGGCCAACTATCCAGACTGGTCCTTCGTGCGCCTGAAAAAAGCTAGGGAAGTCCCCAAATAGGAGTTCCATCACAGAAGGAAAAAGAAAAGAGGGGGAAGGGATCAAGTTGATTCCAAGCCAAAGGCCAGGCAGAACAACTCTGTCTTACAGGCCCTGCGGAAAGAAATCAGATCCCGCAGGGCCCTGGTCTCATGAGACAGAGCGTTCCACCAGGTCAGAGCCAGTGTTGAAAAGGCTAATTTGAATTAGCTTTCTGAGAGAAAGTATGCTGTGCGTTACTATCTTGCTCCTTGAGTGTGTCTGAATTGAGTTGCAAGTCATCCTTAAATGCCATAAACATTCACACATTAGGTACCATAGGCAAGGGTGGCAGTGTGTATTGCCTTGAAGGTAATATTTTTCAGTGGTGGAACGTGCACGTTGTTCCTCTGTGAGACGTGTTGAGATGAAGCACACAGTTGTGAATCAACCCTCACCTTTCTTCCTAAGACCTCTATGCTGCCTTCCAGAGATGTGACTCAGCTCTTAGCTGTGTTTTGAGGGATTAGGTGTGAGATTGTATCCTCTCAACCCCTCTTATTTCCAGCCAGATTCCCTCCACTACCCAGCTAAATGGTAAACCCAAGTTAGCCTTAAGCATGACTGCAGATGGATGGCAGTGTGACTCTTAATCTTAATTAACATCATTTGAAAACTTTCTTTTTTATTTTATTTATGCTTTTCAGGTTTATACATTTCACTAATTTTACAATCATTTTAAGATTTCAAAACTTGACTTCCTTCCCCATCTCTCTGCAGTTCCTTAAATTTATTTTTGATATCTTCTGCATATCCAAATTAACTTAATTTGCTCATTTATTCATCTGCTTTAAATATATACTGTTATAAAACTGCAGGGTATTACCACAATCCTGCCAATGTTCTTATCTGTTTGCAATTTTTCTGTAAATATTCAATAAACCATTTCCATTCTTTTATAAAAAGTTTGTTATCTTGATTTCTTATTCTTCCAGTAAGTTTCTGCTGGGACTTCTGCTTCTTTCTGTTTTTGGCAAGTAACATTCTTGCTGCTTTAGTCGCATACATGAATAAGTTTCTATGCAGTTTCGGTAGTTCCGTCCCTATAATTCCCCAAAGCCAAGCTTGTGTGTGTGTGTGTGTGTGTTTAACAAACAAACGTTATATTAAACATCCTTTTCAATTCATTATACATCATTTCCCAGTAAGTTTTAACCTTACTACAAGACTACCACATATGGTAAAAAGAACCTTCTTTCTCTTTACATTTCCAACACTTATTAGATTTAGATTTATACATTTTTGAAAACTGTTTCAGATCTCGTATGAGTATCTGTGTGGGGGTCATCAGAGAACCATTCCATATATTACTTCATCCAAAATAGAAAGGTATCCCATAACTACATGTAAAGGATATAATAAATGTTTTTCTTTGGTGGCTCAGTGCTTTGAAATTCCCCTAAATTCCCATTTCTATTTGATCCATATTTATTTAGCAGTAAGTTCAGTTGGTCTTACTTCCTAGTTAATTCATTTAGGATTGCAGCCTGAATCTTGAATTTGTTACTCCACACCCAAGTTTCTGACATACCAGTTCCCAATTGAAACAACCATATAATAGGAAAAAATGACAGAAAGGGGTGTGGCCACTTATAAATGTAAGATGTGGTAGAAAACAGCATAAATTCTGAAGTTTTTTATTCCCATTATAGTTTGAAACCATAGTGATAATGTAAAGGTAGATTCTTTATTGAGTAGTTTCAGTCTGGCATATTCTGAAGCCCTGCATCGTATTAATTCCCAAATTGCACCTGTACGTGGTTCCTGTTTCCTGCCTTTAGAAATCTGTCGTTTGAAGGTTAGGCAATGTATTGCAGAGGTAATTTCCCCGCCCTCCCTACCTTCACCATGCCTTGTAACATTCTTTTTATTTGTGTGTATTTCCTGGTCCGGTTGCTATGAAACTTGTAGGAAACTACCATTTGTGTCTGGCGTGGGGAGGAAATATGACAGGTTTAAGCAGATACTGCTTTAAAGGGAGAATTTGCTTAGCAGTTGATTTTGCTGTGTTGAAACAGTTACATCCAAAGAAATGTAACTGGAGTCTAATCTGGTTTTGTAAACAGCGCATGGATTACTCCTAGTAACAATTAGACAGATGGTTCTCCATCCCCCATCCTTCTGTATTATTTTCTCCAGCTGTGTTATGGTGATCATAGTATGCAGACTTACCTCACCATTCTGGTTGGAGTATGTTGAGCAAGGAGGTTGGTTTCTGCTCTGTGGAAACCTTAATTGAACTGCTCTGTGGATGTAGCCTCCGTGAAGATGGCTTGTCCCTTTTCAGGGCATTAGACTACAGGGCTCCTTTTCATGGATGACTTTAGCCATGTCACTGAACGAATCAATAAATGAAGAAGAAAGCTTTGAATATGATGATCATGTCACTGAATGCAAGCACAAATGTTGCGACAACCTTGATATCTTGGAAGAAGGTACTACTTATCTGCTACTTACGTTTTAATGTATGGAATTGGTTTTCTTTCTCAATATGTTTATCCCAATCCCACTATTTTGGCACTGGGATTGTAAAGAAAAGTACCTTTTCAGTCTTCTTCAAATCAACTTTATTCAGATGTTTTGTCAGAGATTGTAGTTTCAGCTGTAAAATGAAACTTTTATTGCCTTGAAATATTAAAGTATTAATATTCTTTGATTTGATGCTACATGTACCTTGTGGTTTACTTGTAGTTTAATTCTGGTAGTTCACTCTAGGTGGACTACATTCTAAGGGCCAATTATATTTTTCTCTCAGTTATTTGGATCATTTATCTCTGAATGGTGAAACACATACCTTGGCCAGGAGAGAGAGAAAGAGAAAGAGAGAGAGAGAGAGAGAGTGAGTAGCGGAATATGTACCAATAAGTTGTAGAAATATGTGACTGAATATTTAGTCCTTTGGTTGTCTCATTGCTACTGTGAAAACCAGGTGTTTTTTTGTCTTTTTATAATCAGATAAGAGTGGGTGGCTTCTGTGTAGGAGCAGGTTATCTTTGGCAAGTGACAAATTCCAGCACAAATTGTGAGTGGCTCAGGGGTAGGCAACCTAAGGCCCGTGGGCTGGATGCGGCCCAATCACCTTCTCAATCCAGCCCACGGATGGTCCGGGAATCAGCGTGTTTTTACTTGAATAGAATGTGTCCTTTTATTTAAAATGCATCTTTGGGTTATTTGTGGGGCCTGCCTGGTGTTTTTACATGAGTAGAATGTGTGCTTTTATTTAAAATGCATCTCTGGGTTATTTGTGGGGCATGGGAATTCGCTCAGCTCCCCCCTCCCAAAAAAAGTCTGGCCCACCACATGGTCTGAGGGGCGGTGGACCAGCCCCCTGCTGAAAAAGGTTGCTGACCCCTGGTGTAGCACATGCTCCTTAGTGCTTGGGTTCCATGGTCCCTAAGCAGACAGACACTCCCCTGTGTATATGGAGTTTGGAAAGAGTGTAAGAGAGGAGACAAGAAAAAATAGCTATGTGCTCCGTAGGGGCAGGGATACTCCTTCTGAATCCTACCACCCTTCTTCTTAAAGTATCATTTATGAGTTGGGTTTGAGCATGATTCTGGGTTGCCGGACAAGATGTGGTGTTATCTAATATTTTGCTGCCAAGCCCTACACACTGCTGTAGTTGTAGTTGTAGCTTTGCACATGTGATGCACACTCTCAAATTGTTAGTGGACACACAACCCTTCGCAGAATGATTCTTATGTCGCTCTGCAACCCAATGATTGTGGGAGTGAACAACGAAAAGGGGTTCATAAACTGACAGTAGCAGGAGGCATCTACTTACATGCATTTTCTGGAGCAGTATAGATAACATGGGTAACGGAAGTAGTTAGGAACAAATCTCTGTGTTCCTTGTAGCCCTAACACAGAATGTGTTTTGGGCAATACATTGTGACCGCTTTTCTTTCCCCAGCTGTAAAGGAAAGATAGAGTAAGATGATCCTTGGAGCTGGGGTTGAAAGTTCATTACGCAAGGAGCACTAAAAATTGGTTTCTTATGAACAGTGCAACATATGGCATGGGAAGAATAGATTACTCCAGAGACAGGCTGCTAATGTTTGTAAGCCAGTGATTCTCATTTCAGTAAACATTTGGTGAATCTCAATCCCTGCTACTGCCTTACTCGCACATGGTAAATCAGGTTTTCTTTTTCTCTTTCTTTCTTGTTTCCATAAGGAAGTGCTATAAAAAATGTCTTGCATTCATTCTGCTTATAAGGTATAAAAATCCCCCCTCCCCAATCAAATCAATATAGTGTTGTGTGTCGCTGTGTTGCGTAGCAACATTGTGATAATATTGGGAATGCAAGTGCTCCAGCGAAAAATAATTTTGTGTGTCTGTGTGTTAAATATGTTGCGTCTTAATGGCCTTGCCCACTACTAGCCATGCTCATTGCTATGCAAATGGCAAAAAAGTGTGCGGGCTTTAAAAAAAAAAGTTTACCAGGGCTCTAACACTTCCAGAAAAGCTGGGGGAAAGGAAGAGCAAATCAATCAGCACAAAAGCCTATTTAACAAAGATCCATAGTCAGTAGTCGGAAACCACCCTCTACCTTCTGAGTCAGAGTAGGCCCATTAAAGTAAACGGACTTAAGTTAACCATGCTGGAGTTGAGTTCATTGATTCCACTGGGGCTACTCAGAGTATGACTTGGTCGGGAACTACCCAGACTCTTAAAAAGTAGGCACATAAATATTCTTGGTGGAAAGGGCCACAAACAATTTCTACCCAGTATCATGAGCTGATAGAATTCTTTTAACAGGTTCTGAGGCAGAGGCGGGCAATGTTTGAAAACGAAGACTCCTGTATCTTTAATAGTTATTTAAATACCAAAGCTCAATCCAGATAAGACTGAAGCACTGTTAGTGGGTGGTTCCCTTGGCTGGCTGGCTGGAGGGCTTCCTGGTCATGATGGGTGTACACTCCCTTTGAAGGAGCGGGTACAAAGCCTGGGGGTACTTCTGGATCCCTTGCTGTCTCCAGAGGCTCAGGTGGCGTCAGTAAGCACAGAGTGCCTTCCATAAGCTACGGCTAGTTGGCCCAGCCATGCCCCTATCTGGACAGGGAATGCCTCACTTCTGTCATCTGTGCTCTGGTAACCTCTAGGTTAGATTACTGCAACATGTTATAGATAGGTTTGAAGATGGTTTGGAAACTTCAGCTGGTGCAGAATTCCGCGGTCAGGTTGCTCACCGGGGCAAGTCTGTTTAAGCACATAACACTGACCCTGGCCCAACAGCATAGGCTGCAAATTACTTTCCTGGCCCAGTTTATAGGTTTTGACCTATAAAGCCTCAAATGGCTCAGGACCACAATACCTCAAGGACCAACTCTCCCCATATGAACCAACCCAGACTCTGCAATCATCATTTGAGGTTCTTCTTCATGTGCCTCCTCCATGTGAAGTTTGGAGGGTGACAGTGTGAGAACGGGCCTTTTCTGCGGTGGCTCCCCATTTGTGGAATGCTGTCCCAGGGAAGCTCGCCTGGTGCCTTCGTTACATCTCTTTAGGTGCCAGTCAAAAACATTCCTCTTCTCCCAGGCATTTGGCCAGTTAAACAGTCTATGGCCTATTAAACCATGCTGGGGGGTATTAATTTGTTCTTAAGTTATGTATTGGGCTGCAGTAGAATAATCACGTTCTTTGTCAAGGATGAATTGGCAAAATTTACCTAGGAGAGGTAAACTTATTAAAAGTTAGGAAGTAAACAACAAAATGAGAGCAAAGTTTGGTACTCTTGCTTTAGGTGTGTGCAAAAGGAATTGCAAGTCGAAGCAAAGAATGTATTTCTTGCCTTCATAGATGCGAAGTCATCAGTTCCATCAACGTAATTTATTTGCTTTGCAACTGCATTCTCCAGCGAAAGCATGATAGCATGGTTTGCTGACCGCAGGTAGTTCTTAATAATCTTAAGGTTACTAAAAGTGTGTTCCCCAGATGCAACAGAAACTGGCAAGACAAGGGGCATCTTCAAGCAAATGCATATCTGAGGGAAAACAACTACTCTCCTAAGTACTTGCTTCAAATTCCAAACTGGTTCTGGCAGAGCTGCCTTCTCCTACCACTTTCCTGGGACTCTCTCAGTATTTCATAGCTGTTCTGGTGGATTTGTTTATGTTTTTATATTTATACTGAAAGGGCTGGCACCGCACTGGTGGCCTCAGGACCTTCATGAAGGGCAGGACCTTCATGGAAAACCCCATTCCACAATGATCCTTTTAACTTCCAGAAAGGATCAGCATGCACCAGGGTTTCTGAAAAACCGGGTCAGCTTGCTGTTGCTGCATGTGCAACAAAAACAAGCAGGCGTAGTTCTTTTCCTCAATGCTGTACATCAGAGCACAGGAGCCTGCTTTACATATCAGCTCTGATAGAGACTATGCCAGTGATGGCGAACCTTTTTGAGCCCGAGTGCCCAAACTGCAGCGGAAAACCAACTTTTTTATTTCAAAGTGCCAACACTGCAATTAAAGCTGAATATCGAGGTTTTTAGTTAGAACATTGACAGAATTTTTATATCGAATAAATAAATGGATCACTTTAACAGAATATGTGCTAAAATTAAGCTGCTGGTCAGGCAGATATATGTGTTAGCATAGTGGAAATAACTCATCTTATGCACAGTCTCTGAATAGCAGTAACATATAGAGATTATAGTGCTGCTCCAAAAGGTTTTCTTTTTCTTTTTCCTTACAAGCATTTCTAGGGGCAAGCAAGATGTGATGTTAAATGTGTCTTTGCATCCAGTGTGCTGGCTTGCTGTTATTGTTTTAAATGCAAATAGCATCAATTGGGGCAGTTGATAATAATCAGGGCCACAGCAGATGGAGAGTTCAACCCTTTCCACACCTGTTGTGGTCCTTATGAAAACCACCCCTTTGAAATTGCTATTTGCATTGGTAGGAAATGCAAATGTTAACACGGGAGGCTCTCTCCAAAGCAAATTAGGAATTGACCTCAGAAGGGCAACAGTCCTTAGGGCTGCAGCATGAGAGGAAATGGTTAAATTGCCTCTCCATGCCTGCTGTGTCCTTCATAAATATCCTTTTTGCCCCCAGCAAGAAGAGATGTTTTTACAATGCAAACCCACATCCCATCAGGAGAATATGCAATGCGGAGGGGAGAAAAGAAAAGTGGAGTGGAGAAGGCTGAAGGAAATATATCTGGGGCTGGGGTGGAAGAAATGGAAAGGACGCAAAGAGGAGCAGGAAGGGAAAGGGACAGAAAGCGAACGAGAATCAGGAGGAGGCTGAAGGAGACCAGCAGCGCAAAAGGAAGGGAATATGAGGAGCGAGGGGAGAGAAAAAGGGCGAGAAGGGACGAAGGTGCCCGAGGGAGGGGCAACAGAGAGAGAGAGAGAGAGACGGCCGGGTGCGGATGGAGGGAGGCAGGGAGGCGCGAGAGGGAAGAGCGAAGCCTGACAGGCAGCAGCACAGTGAGCAGCGCCGTCTCCACCGCAGCCCGCTGCTGTGAGCGCGCGACAGGCGCTTCTCCTTCGCCTCCGGGACAGGAGCTGCCTTGGGCAAGGGGGGGAGGCAAAGGGAGGAACTCGGGCGGCGGGGACAGCAACCTCCTCCGCCTCCACTTCTTCTCCGCTCCTCTCTCCCGCCCCGCTTCTTCCTCAGCATGACGCCAATCATTTTTGCTGGGGGGGGGCAGCTGCCCCCCCTCGGTACGCCCATGGCGGCGGAGTGAGGTAGATGGCGGGGAGGCTGTTCCTGCGGGCGCCCCGAGCCCTGTTACACCGGCCAGTCTGGGTTCGCCATCACTGGACTATGCCATCACACAGTGATGAAGAAATTCTCTCGCTCTCCTTCACACACACACACACACAGAGAGAGAGAGGGGGGGGTTAGATTGATCACTGGGACTGCAAAGGTTTTTGGCAAGTGGGCAAGCTAGCCAATTTGTCAGTCATGTGATGTCATAGTTGTGTCATGTGATAGGTGGATGGCCCCACTCACCTGCCAAAGTTTGTCCTACCCTGATAAAAATCTGGTCCCCAAAGCCAAAAGGGTTCCCTGCTCCTTCTTTAATTCACCTAAGGCACTTGCTAGCTTGATTCTGTTTCACACAAAAGCATAGGAGCCCCTTGCTTAGGGTGTCCCAAGCAGTGCTACTGCTGCAGACCACCCTACAAAGCCGGTCCAAGCCAACAGAATTTACAGCACCAATTTACCAAGTAAGAATAATAGGAAACAAACGTGTAAATGCTAGCTTGTGCAGAGATTGTGGAGAAGGGGGCTAGTTTAAGGCCTCATTCTTTTCAACATAAAAGCCCAGTGTGAGATGCTCACTGAACTCATTAAAATATGCAGTTCAGAGTTTAATTTATGCTTGTTTTAATGGGAATATAAATTAGTAGGGGGATTTCAGAGGTATGTTGAAGCAGTATGCCTCTGCTTTCAAAAGCAGACCTTTGGAGTTTTTTCTTAGCTCTCTTTTTCATATTTGGTTCTCTGGGGCTTCTTATTTTAATTTGTTATCTCCTTACCCCTTCATTCTTTGTCCCTTTTCCCTTAGATTAAATATGTTCTCTGAAAAAGCATATTGCCATCCATCTCATCCTACCCTGCCCCCCCCAGCAAGCAGTTAGCTTGTGTATTCAGCCCATTTTCTTTTGCGATCCTTATGCAGAGACACCCACTTCCAACAAACACTCCTGCCTGCCCAAGTTCAGCCACATGTACCTCCTGTCCCACCCAGCCTCAAGACTTCTCTCTCTGGCATGCTGTCCTTTCTTTGAGGGGGTGCAACACACAGCTTGGAAAGGGCTGCATTTTGCCTGCTTCTTTCTGAGTATCTGATGAAATCTCTGGTAGGACAGGAAAACAAAAGGGACAACTGCACTAGGGTGCGGTGAGACCAAGGGAAGTGGGAGAGAATTGATCATAGTTTCCCTAGTACAGATAGATCACTGTGCCTTTTCTGTGAGGTCTGCTAAACCTGGGGAGACGCACACAGTTGCCAAAGGAGGGGGGGCGTCCTCAGGGCACTCGGTTTCTGCTTTCTTTGCACAAGCTTCCCTTTGATTTGTATGTTAAGGAACTCCATAAGTGAACATTGCCCTGCCCCACCTTCTTGTCACTTGTTGGTACCTGGGGTGGATGCTGCCAGTTAGTGAATCTGTTTCAGTGGGGGAGAAGCCATTATTTTTGAAGAGATTCTTCCAAAGACTGCCACAAGTGATGGAAGCCAATATTCCAGATGTGCTGGGGAAGCGTGACAACTGTAGGGTAAAACCATCTAGTAAAACAACAACAACAACAACAACTTAATTTATTCTTAAAGAATTTCAGTAAGGTGTTCATTGAGGTCTTTTTGATAACTAAACAAGCTATTGCTCCATCTTTCCACCTGGTGCTTTTGGAAACAGAACAGGACTTGAAAAGTAAACAACTTATTTCTCATCGCTTAACAGCAGCCTGAGGCTTCATTGTCAAAACCTGGAAGACTTTCAGTTTTAACAATTTGGATTGCTGGTACTCCAGGTTTTGGCAAATAGCCCTTCTTGAAAATATATCTCATAAATTAAAAAATATCTGAAGTGGAGAGCTCAAGTGTGTCCTTTTTTGTTTTGCTGTCCTGCATCATTTTATTATGCAGTTTGCTCAGTATATGCAAATGTCTGGCTCACCTAAGACTTTCTAGAACCTTCATCCAGAATAATGATGGCACTCACAGGTGGGGAATACTTTTATTTGCACATATCTTTGTTATTTGTAAAGGGAATCTTTGTATGAGTCAATTCTTTATTATTCTTTGGAGCTGCCCCATATCTTTGTACTTTTGCCCTTGCCGTCTGTGATACTTTATGGTTTGCATTTTAATTTTACACTTTTCTTCTTTTTTGTGGGTTGCTTTTTTAAAAAACAAAATCAGTAAAATATTAAATGTGTGGTGGGAGCAGGGGAATGATAATATGATCAAGAACTGAATGCATACTTCAAGAATTTCAAACATTTCCCTTCTTGACTTAAATGCATTTTCTGACTTAGTTTGAACTGTAGTTTGCTGTAAACGCAGTACGTGTCAAGTGGCATGTTGGGAGCTGTACTTTATATCGTACAAAGGGCAAATCTCCTGGCTGAATTGCTTGTTCTAATATTTCTCTTGTAATTCTTATCTCTCTGTTAAGCCTTGTCTGTGGAGATTTGATAAACAAGCTGCCCATTCAGAGATGGGTAATTATTTATTGGCAACCATGCTAGAGTTAGAACAGCAATGCTTGGCTGGCACCTCACTGTTTTGCTTTGTGGCTTTTAAAATTCTGTTTGATTATTTCTTTTTTTTATTTAAATGACTAACTTAAAGGCAGGGACATCACTAGGTACTTTAAAAATTCAGGGTACATTTGTACATGCTTAGTTATATGCTTATGTTCAAATTTAAACCAAATGCCAGGCAAATGTTTTTAGGTGCTAACAGGGCTTTCTACATTGCAGCTGGGATAGAAGGCCAAATCTGCATATAATCTGTTGGCAGGGATGACTGCTGCTTTTATATACATATGCAAAGTAAAAAACGGTTTTGTGCAACGTCTAACATCTCCCTCTCTCTCACTCCGGCAAACCCCCAATCCATTTATTGCATGTACCCATTAAACACATGTTAACTGGCAACCACAGATCAAAACAACGGGAAAGCAAGAAAATGCACTTTATGTTGACTAGATACCTCCAAAAAGTTAGTCAGCCCACACCTGGTGTGTGTTACATCATAAAGGAATTAAGCATGTGGAAGTCAATGCAGAAACCATCTGCCTATTTTACGGATGAAAACTCAACACTTGTGTTTGAGAACGGAGAAATGTAAAAAATATTCTTTTAAAAGCCTGAGGGATTTTTACACAAACAGCCCTCTCACTTTCTGAATGCCAGATGGTAGGAACACACAACGGGCGTGCTGTTATTCTTAAATCCCACTTGTAAACTTACTGGGTTTTATTTATGACATTTTTATCTTTCCCATTCGCCAAGGAGTTCAGGGCAATGATCATGGTTTGCACAGGTTAATTTTATAGAGCAACCCTGATGAGGTGGCTTAGGGTGCAAGGGTACCCTCCAACACGTTAATGCCAGGAACCGGGACACGTGTCTTCCCGGCCCCACTCCTGTGTGGGTCACGTGACCCACATGAGATCACGGAGCAGAAACACATGTTTTGGGGCAATATGCACAAGATCATGGAGCCAGAAAACGCTTTTGTGATCTTGTACAAGGTCAAGATCTTGCATGTTTTTGGACACTGCTGAAAACACAGTGCCCCAAAAGCAGGAGAGTTGCGGGGTTATGCAAGGGCACTTTGTAAACTGATCACCTGGTAAGCCTCGAGGCCACATAACCACCCTCAGCCCATCACCCCCATTGCTGCCTATGGTCGCTCTGCTCCCACTTGTCCATAGCCTAGTAAGCATGAATGGGAAGGTCTTCCTTTATATTTATCTTAACTTACTTTTGCTTGCAATGTGGCTATGCTGTAAAGCACCGCACCGGTGGGACCCCAGCAACCTGCCACCTTAATTTTGTTAAGGGAAGGGCCAGGAGATCTGGGGTCCAGTGCAAAAAAAGTGGGTTGTCAAGTCCTCTGAACAGCCCTGTAAAAATGTTCCTGCTTAAAGGCACCAACAACACTTGCAAAAAAAAAAAAAAGACTCCTGCAATTCTGTTATTGTTTTCAAGCCCTCCTGTTTCTGGCAGAGTGAGGCCACAAATCATGCAGCATGATATCTAACCTTGAAGCCTCCCTAAATGCAAACTAGTGAAGCAGAAATCGCAGTAGCAGCATTATTTTAAGATTAGGAAGCAAATGAAAACAACTACAGTGTTTTTAAAAAGTTCTTTATTGTGACGAGCCTTTACAAACTGTGTAATTTGTGTTAAGCATGAAGGTTTTTGTTTTGTTTTTTAAAGAACTGCTGCTGCTGCTGCTGCTGGATATTGAGGGAGAAGGAATTGTACCTGTCTTATTGACTCTTAGGACAGTTTTTTCTAATATTTTTGCAGAAATTTGGGTGGCTATTATTCCATTGGCAATTTAATATTGTACCCTTAAGTTCCCGTTACTGTATCAGCTTATACTTAAAGCACTTGAGAGTAAAGTTTTCCTTAACTGGCAGCGGTGGTAGTTGCTGAAGTTTGGTGTATTCTAAAGGCTTGATGTTTACTGCAGAGCTAGCAACATTGGAACAACTCAGTGTATCTGAAGAGTATTTGTTGGCACATAAGAGACAGCAAGCCAAAACAGATTTGCCTGGGACAGATTTCTGGCATTTTATGGTTGCCAAACACCTTTCAGGGATAAAAAAATCCTTCCAGTAGCACCTTAGAGACCAACTACCTGTAAGTTTGTTATTAGTATGAGCTTTTGTTTCTGAAGAAGTGTGCATGCACACGAAAGCTCATACCAATAACAAACTTAGTTGGTCTCTAAGGTGCTACTGGAAGGAATTTTTTGGTTTTGTTTTGACTACAGCAGACCAACACAGCTACCTACCTGTCTCTAAGGTGCTACTGGAAGGAATTTTTGTATTTTGTTTTTACCTGTAACCTTTCAGGGATGTGTGGAATTGTAAATTGTATTGGCCATTAGCTGTTTAAATTGTTTTCTGATCACCAAGACTGCTGTAAGGCAAGCAGTTGTTTGCACTGAAATTACCAGTATCTTTTACGGAGTTTCAATTAATGTTGGGGTGAGACAGCAAAGACCAATGATGTTGTTTTAATACTCTTTAATGCATTAAATACAAATTAAATTCAAATTAGTTGAGCCTCATAAAGGGGGGGAAATGCTGATTAGCGCTGGGCAATGTTGGGTTTTCAACATTGTGACGTATCGCCAGTCAAACATTGTCGTTTGGTGATATGCCGTGATGTTGACAAAAGTTGCATCGGACCCAGCTGGCGAGATGCCAGGTGAAACTGCCACAGCTCTCTTCATGTGAGCTGAGGTGCTTTCACCCCAATGCCTTGTGGGCTGTGGCCAATACTGTTCGCCCCAGCCTGCTGCTCAGCTGGGGGGCGGAAAGGCTCCTGCCTCCAGCTGAGCGAGACCAGAGGCCCCTTGGCCAGGCTCCGCTGGGGGCGGGAGAGGTCCTGCTCCCAGTGGAGCCAGCCCCGTGTCCCCTGCTGCTCGGGTTGGAACAGCAAGGACCTTGGGACTCCTTGGCCAAACTCCCTCTGCCCTTGCTGGCATGGAGCTGTCCTTCCCCGCTTGCCCCCAGCTCCCCAAAGATAGACCAAGCGGCAGTAGCCAAGTGCACAGAACCTGTCAGACTCTGTGCGTTTGACTGCCTTTGCGCCATCTCTTTCCTCCAGTGGGGGTTTGTTCACCCCAGGAGGTATGATGCAGCCTGCCCACCCTGCTAGGTGAAGTCTGCAAGGCACGGGGTGCAAACCCACCCTATTCACACCTTCTGGAGAGGGGCTGCTGGAGGGCTGCTGGTAAGTTCTGGGCCTGCCAGCAGCATCAAAGAGCCCCTACAATGCCTGGCTGCCTTCCACCAGGAGGGTGGGCTCCATCTTTCTGGGAGAAAAGACGCAGCACACGCTCCCGGAGAAGGCAGCCAGGCAGGGGTGGGGCTCTCTCAGCTGGGAAGCGGAGGCTTCCCTGCTCTCCAGCTGAGCAGCCCTGATCTCACTCCTACTTGTGTGCAAGCAGGAGTGGGGTCAGGGATCTCTCAGCTGAGGAGAGGGAGCACTTTAACAGAGCCCCCATCCTGCCGCCAGTGGCAGGTCAGGGGCTCCGTAAAACTGCTTGGCTGAGGCAAGGGCAGCAGCACGCTCCTCAGCCAAGCAGTTTAAAGAAGCGGAGGAAGGAACAAGCTGTATCGGCACCTCGCCAATTCAGCTTAATTTTCCCTCTGCCGGGGCAGGGTGCAATGGCGGTTTTACCAGTGGTATATCGTTGGTGAATCCATTGCCACTTGAGTCCCTCTGCTTCCAGGAGGCAGAAGGACTCTAGAGCGGTGATGGTTTCACTAGTGATATACCGCTGAGTGAAGCTGTCATCGCGGTCTGTGCCCTCATATTGATATATCACCCAGGCGTAATGGTGATGCAAATGAAATATTTCAGTTGCACTCTTCCTAACACGCTGAGGTTCTAGTAACATGTCTCCAGAAGACCAAAGAGCACTGAAGGTGTTTTCATTTAGACTGCAGTCCTATAACCACTTACTTGGGAGCTATCCTCACCTTATTTCTTAGCAGGAATGTACAATATGGTAACACCTGTTAAGCTGGTGTGGGGTATTAATAATGATAATAATGCCATTATTTATACCCCAGGCACTCTCATCCTCTGCAAATGGTAATTTATTATCAAGTGCTATACCACTAAGGATTGTTATACGTGTAGACTGTGGCTTAAGAGAACATTTTCATGACCAATCTAGTAGTTTGTTACTCCCACTCTGGTCCTTGACCACTTGAAATGTCTTCCAGGCAGAGGCAGCCAACCTGTGCCCAGCCAGATGTGGTTGGCCTATAAACTCCATCACCCCTAATCTTGCTGGCTAGAGGTTCTGGGAATTAGGAGGCTGCCCGCATCTTCCCACAGGTTAGCCACCCATATCTTAAGTGGTGATTCACTGAGAGAGGAAATTCACTGCCAGTGGCATGCTCACATTATAGCTGCTGACAAATGGGGTCCCAAGGCGTTTTGTTGTTTTCCCAAGCTAAAAATGGCAAAAGTGCATGTCCGTATAGGAAAGCACTGCCCGTATTGATTTTAATTTTTGTTGACACATTTGTAGCCTTTGATTTTCTTTTTTTAGACAAATACAGAGAACAGCATGACCACCTGGGTCTCACTGCCAGCTGTATAGAGCAAGAGAATCATGCACACAAGTCATTCTTAGCAGATATTTGGGAAGCCCTGGACATAGCCTAGAAGCAGTTCCTATCCTTTCATGTCATGGTGGCTTTTATTTTAAAATACTTTAAACTCTTTACAATGCTTGGCTTGCCATATTAGAAATCCAGTCACCGCCACTGAACTAGGGGCTGTTTCATTCAAAGATGATCAAAATTCCTACATGGGCATACAGTTCAGTGTTTGAAAATGGTTTTTTTTTTTTTTAAACCCCATGCCAGTTGTCAGACATGGCCATTGCTCACATTGGTTGCATGGAATTTCCTAACATACTGAAAATTCTATTGCCGTTGAAGTAAACTGGAGAACAAGTGGGAAGCTGGACATTTTGTGGTACATAGTTAAGCCTATTTGCACAAAGTATTCTGAGAAAGTGCACACCAAGAATGTAAATGCTTCTTTAAATAATAATAATAATAGTTCGCCACACTGCTTTCCTGGTTTTAGTGTGCTTCTTCCCCTGCCCCATTCTTTCCCCCAAGTATTCAGTTACAGCTAAAAATAATAATATTTGGATTATCAGCAGCAATTTCTACTTAAATTATTAATTAATTAATTAAATTTCTATGCCACCCTTCACCCTAAGATCTTAGGGCGGTTCACTGAATAACAAGGACACAGTCCAGCTGTGGCAGCTAGACTTTTTTTCGATTAGAAATACCAATGCTTTAATCATTAATAGGCACAACTCAAACAATTAGACTACACAAGTGACACTCCCTTGGGCAGCACAAGGCCATTTGCTTGGGGTAAAATTGATAAGTCTTTGTATGTGCTGTTGTTCCTTTTCATGTTTGCATAATGAGTTCTGAAGAAACGGCACCAGGGCGTTCACGTATAAAATGAAATGTCAATAAATAGTGAAGGTCATGAAGCATGCCAACAAACGGAGAAGTGAGGAAAGGCATGTTCTGTGGCTCATCTACTGTATACTGACAGAGACTCCTTCTCTATTGATTTTCATGGTCTCTATGCACTTGGCGACAATCTCTGTTGGTGGAAATGAAAGCTAAACAATGTCTTACCTTTGACTCCCATTGATAAGTCAGGGCCAGTACTTTGGAGAGCCATTGCACGAGCTGTTCCCAAAGTTTCTGAAAGGCACCAATAAATCAGCACCCTTCAAATCTTGCTTTATTGATGATGCAAAAACAAGGAAGAGAACTTTCACACAGAACAATCGCAGGACTACATTTTGGACCACATACAGTTATAGGCCACCCCAATCTCCGCTGAGCAGTGTACGAGAATCCAGGGGTCTCAGCACTTAACCAGGATTTGTATTTCCTTTAGAGAATTAGGCACAACAGAGGCTATCGTGTCTTTATGATATATGGTTTATTTACACACATATATACATACACACACACACGCACGGGACGCGGGTGGCGCTGTTGGTTAAATCGCAGAGCCTAGGGCTTGCTGATCAGAAGGTCGGCGGTTCAAATCCCCGTGATGGGGTGAGCTCCCGTTGCTCAGTCCCAGCTCCTGCCCACCTAGCAGTTCAAAAGCACGTCAAAGTGCAAGTAGATAAATAGGTATCTCTCCAGCGGGAAGGTAAACAGCGTTTCCGTGCGCTGCTCTGGTTCGCCAGAAGCGGCTTAGTCATGTTGGCCACATGACCCGGAAGCTGTACGCCGGCTCCCTCGGCCAGGAATGCGAGATGAGTGCCGCAAACCCAGAGTCGGACACGACTGGACCTAATGGTCAGGGGTCCCTTTACCTTTACCTTTACACACGTATACAACCTGAAGCTTTTCAATGAAGGATCTTCAAGTAGCAGCACCTCAAAATGCACCTCCAGCAGCATCCTTCCTCTGCCCCTTCTCTTGCTCTGCAGGGCACATCCCAGCTCAACTGTTCCTCTCTACTTCCTGGATACATCGCTTCCAACCCCCTTCCCTTTTATCTACAGTGGAAGGGAGGACTCCATTCATTTGCATCCTAACACTTACTTCCTTTGACGCTTTGAACTCCTAATGGTTTATCCCATCCCCAGGCAGTTACCTCACAGTGAAGTTTGCCTGACTTCATCAACACTTGTTGATTTGGCTAGGATTACAATGTCCAATACACAGCCTCCGAAGCTTTTATATCTTCTAAGAACAGAGGCTTAGCAGTGGGTCCATCATTCCCCTTACAGTGGTACCTCTATAGATGCGAACGGGATCCATTCCGGAGCCCCGTTCGCATCATGAGCAGTCCGCAACCTGCAGCGCCACTTCTGTGCATGCGCGGGTCGCAATTCGGCACGTCTGCACATGCGTGTGATGTCATTTGATGCGTCTGAGCATGCACGAACCGCCAACCCGGAAGTAACCTGTTCTGGTACTTCCGGGTTCAGCACATTCATAACCCGCGCCGTTCGCAACCCGCAGCGAACGCAACATGAGGTATGACTGTACTAGCTTAAATGCACACTTGGGTCTGGCTGTTTCCTCCAACCAAATTAGCTTTGACACCCCCAAACCTTAATTAAATTCTGGCACCTATAAATCTATAGCATTATATACTTAAACTCACCGGCTTGGATCCTAAGATGTTAATTTAAGGAAGCTTATGAAAGGAAAGCTTCCCACCTGCTCTCATTACTGCAACACTTTGTCCCCCTCCCCACCTCAAGAAAGGGAGGGGGTGCTCCTGAACAATATTTGATGGAGGGTGGGGACTGCTGAAGCCAAACAAACAAAGAATGACATGCCAAATTTTGGGTGACTTTCCTCTCCCAAACAGCCCCCTGTCAGTATTCCTTCCATGAACTTCTTTAAGTTAACATATCTTAGGATCCAAGATGTAGACCATGGGTAGGCAAACTAAGGGCCGGGGATCGGATCCGGCCCAATCACCTTCTAAATCAGGCCTGTGGACGGTCCGGAAATCAGCATGTTTTTACATGCGTAGAATGTGTCCTTTTATTTAAAATGCATCTCTGGGTTATTTGTGGGGCCTGCCTGGTTTTTTTACATGAGTAGAATGTATGCTTTTATTTAAAATGCATCTCTGGGTTATTTGTGGGGCATAGGAATTCGTTCATTCCTCCCCCCCCAAAAAAAAAATAGTCCGGCCCCCCACAAGGTCTGAGGGACAGCCCTCTGCTGAAAAGGTTTGCTGATCCCTGCTGTAGACTTTAGAAAACATAGAAAATTCTGTAAGGAGTCACATGTTGACCTCAGTTATATTGCAAGTACTACGTTCAGCTGTATAGAAGGGAGTTGTTATCTTAGTTTCAGAGCCCTTTTAATATTTTTGGAAGCAAATGACAGCAATTCTATGCACACTTGCGACTGGTCCTCACTGAAAACACTTAGCATGTGTAGAATCAGGTTGCAGGTACTTATGCAATGTGATACAGTAATTATTTGATGAAACATTAACCCCCCCTTTTATGTTTATATCAAGCATCACTTTTTCATACAGTGGACAAAAAAGTGATTCCCCCCCCTTTGTTTTCTTCCAGTTTTATGTGCTGAAAGAGTGGGCCAGATGACTAAAACATACAATGACATCGATGCTGTTACACGTCTTCTTGAAGAGGCAAGTATGCCATCTTATCATTGAATAATAATAGCAACATGTGCCTTGGGGAATGTTTGTCATCTTCAGAAACTATTACTTTCAGCCTTGTTTATTGAGCCCCTTTCACCCATTGCATCTACATACAAGTGAAACTCGAAAAATTAGAATATCGTGGGAAAGTCCATTTACGTAAGCAATTGTTTTCATTAGCTACTGGAGTTTAATATATGACAGTGGTGGCGAACCTTTTAGAGACCGAGTGCCCAAACTGTAAATCAAAACCCACTTATTTATCACAAAGTGCCCAACTACTGACGCGCGCGGGGAGCAGGCGCCAGGCGCCCCAGGCCAGGACATAGGTGGGCGTGGTGCCCATCATCAGGGCGGCGGGCAGCACATAGCGCATGGAGTAGGTGTGCAGCACCAGCGACAGCAGCATCTCTCCGGCCAGAGTTGGGCTGACTTTAAAGGGCGGGGGGGGGGAGAGAAAGAAATAAGAAGAAATGAAGATCCGGCTGCTGGGCTTTGCGACTCCGCTACCACATGAGGGAGGAGGAGGCGCCTCTTCTCACGCCTCGCAGCCTGCAGGCGCCGCCGCCGCCGCCGAAGAGGAAGAGGAGGGCTCCGCAGCTCGGCCGCATGGCCCGCGGGTGGCCCTGGCAGGAAGCAGCGTGGAAGGGCGCCACGGAGAAGCAAGGAGCAGCCAGCAGCGGGAGCCGGCCACCAGTAGCTCCTCCTGCAGCTCGGGAAGCGCACGCGACGCCCTCACCTGCCGGTCACCCCCGCGCCTCTTGGGCGCTAACCAAGGAGGAGGAGAAGGGCGCCGGCGACGAGGCAGCTCTGCCTCCGCTTCGCCAGAGACTTCCGGGGGTTGGCCAAGGCTTGTTCCGCCCGCCCGCCCGCCTCTCCCCGCCTCGATTTGGTTCTTGCCTCTCGTGCCCGGGAGGGAAAAGGCGCGCGTAAAGGCGCCCTTAGGGCTTAGCTCAGATGGTGCGCGTGCCAGCAGTGAGGGCTCTGCGTGCCAGATCTGGCACGCGTGCCATAGGTTCGCCACCACTGATATATGAGATAATTGTGATGATTATGGCGTACAGCTGATGAGAACCCCAAATTAACAATTTCAACTTGGGGGTTTTCATCAGCTGTACCCCATAATCATCACAATTCTAACAAGCAAAGGCTTGACATATCTCGCTTTGCATGTCATGAGTCTATCTCATATATTACTTTCACCTTCTGTATGGGCCTATGGCCGTAAATAAAATTCTATTCTATTCTATTCTATTCTACTTTCACCTTTTAAGTTGAATTACTGAAAGAAATGAACCTTTCCACGATATTCTAATTTTTCGAGTTTCACCTGTATGTAGGGGACAGCAGAACTCTGCTGCTCATCGCACCCTTGCTAGCCATGATTCCCCCCCCCCCCGGTGTCATTCATTGGGTGCTGCTAGAGGGTCTTCAGTGAATTGGTATGGGGAGTATATTGACACCAGGTAAAGCAACTAGGTGGGATGTTCGCAACAGCAAACGTGGCATTTACTTCACTGAGACCTAATGGAAATTGGCAATACCCTGCTGCCATCAGTATTGAAACCATGGGAGATTTCAGTGTATATCAGTCTAGGGGGGAGGTTGAAATAGGGAACTATAAAGCTGATTGGGTGGCTTTTTGAAAATTACTATTAACATCGTCGTCTGTGCCAGGATGACAGCCCACCTTTACAATAGGCAAAGGTTCCATCCAGTGATTTCTCCCCCATCTTTAAGTCCAGGGTGAAGGAACAGTGGCAAGAACAAGCGCTGTAGGAAGGGCAGACCAGCAACAGTGCTGCTTATCTTGTGTAGCAAAACACAACAACAGTTATATAGCTTCTTACATGGTAATTGCTGCAGAGCCTCCACCCCCAGATGCTGACATGCCTTCCATTTTACCACAGTTCTTCCAGGTCATTCAGTCTCCTTGGCTTGATGCATTTTCTTCTTGCTTGCATTTTGCCACTGTATTGTATTCCACTCCCACAGTATTTAACTGGATAGGTTTTATTCATCATCTCTTAGCCTCAATTCTACACCTATGATGCTGCGATGATTACCAGCCTATTTCACAGGGCACTTGTAAGTATCACTGCATTTCCAGCTCTTTTTGGACTACAACTCCCATCATCCCTAGCTAGCAGGACTAGTGGTCAGGGATGATGGGAGTTGTAGTCCGGTAACAGCTGGAGACCCACATTTTTCCCGGTAGTAATGTACGGAAGTGAGAGCTGGACCATAAAGAAGGCTGATCGCCGTAGAATTGATGCTTTTGAATTATGGTGCTGGAGGAGACTCTTGAGAGTCCCGTGGACTGCAAGAAGATCAAACCTATCCATTCTCAAAGAAATCAGCCCTGAGTACTCACTAGAAGGACAGATCCTGAAGTTGAGGCTCCAGTACTTTGGCCACCTCATGAGAAGAGAAGAATCCCTAGAAAAGACCCTGATGTTGGGAAAGATGGAGGGCACAAGGAGAAGGGGACGTCAGAGGATGAGATGGTTGGACAGTGTTCTTGAAGCTACTAACATGAGTTTGGCCAAACTGCGAGAGGCAGTGAAGGATAGGCGTGCCTGGCGTACTCTGGTCCATGGGGTCACGAAGAGTCGGACACGACTGAACGACTGAACAACAACAACAAGTGTCAGGTATCCCCAAACTGGGCCCTCCAGCTGTTTTGGGACTACAACTCCCATCATCCCTAGCTAACAGGACCAGTGGTCAGGGATGATGGGAATTGTAGTCCCAAAACATCTGGAGGGCCGAGTTTGGGGGATGCCTGCCCTGAGTAGATGATACACACTGACCACTTAGAAAGAATGCTGCTTGTATACTAACATTCATATTAGGGCAATACCTGTAGATGTTACAAAATTCTGTGCAAATTTTTGAGTTCTCTAGAACTCTTCATCAGGCTTGTTGACATAATTAGAATTTTTCTTGCAGGCCAGCATGGCTGCCTTTATTTTTGTATATAAATACTAAGCGTTGCTAAAAGGCATCAAGTAGCAATCTCCTCAAGTTCCCTGCACAGCGCTTTGCAAACTGTATGCCACTTATACTTGCACCCTCGCTGACAGTTTTCAAATAAAGGAGTAAGATCTGGATTTCGTTAACTTTCTCACACTTGAACTTTGGGCTGTACTTTCCTATGCATCGTTGAAATACTGTACACAGCAGGTTTCCCAGGTTATGTGGGTGTTTCCTCTGCAGTACAAAGAAAAGGAAATAAGCACAAATTACGGGTTTCTTCATTTTGAAAAGCAAACTTTCTCGTCTTACCTAGAACACTGATTGAACGTTCATGTGCTTTCAGAAAGTAGTCATTTTCTAAATGAGCCAATAATTGAGACCCTTTGTGTTTTTTGTCCCTTTTTTACAGAAAGAGCGGGATTTAGAATTAGCTGCTCGGATTGGCCAGTCCTTGTTAAAGAAGAATAAGACTTTGACTGAGAGAAATGAACTCCTTGAAGAACAAGTAGAACACATCAGGGAAGAGGTGAGGGCATTAGACATGTGTCTAATACTGACATGTTCCCAGTTCAGTAAACTTCATCCCACCACTGCCCCAAGCCCAACCTGTTTGGTTTTATTTGCCCTTGTATCTTGCCATTTCTTCCTTGTCATTTCCATATGTTTTATTATGTATTTATATTTGTTGGAGGCCGCACAGAATGACTGGTGGCTGGGGCAAGCCAGTCAGATGGGTAGGGTACAAAATAATAATAATAATAATAATAATAATAATAATAATAATAATAATAATAATAATAATTTATTACACTGTGTGGAGTTCTAACTTAGGCAGCATATTAAAGCAGAGCCCTGAGCTTCTTGGCCTTCTAGATCCTTCTTTCACCCCACACTTCTTCTGCTTCCCTCACCTGTGACACTTTTCCAGGACTTCTTCCTTGTTTCTCTCTTTCCTTTCCCCACCCCTTCGCCTCTCAGGGTACCCTGACACCTTACGAATGTTGACAGTTGCATGATCACCTGCTCCCCCATTCCTACCTTTGTTCTTTGGAGTCTTTGCTACTGTAACCCCAATTTCCTGTAGTATCAGGCCTTTGCCTCCTTCATTATCCACATGTTCTACCGAACAGCAAAAGCAAGTATACTAAAGTATAGCTGGAAATCAAAATCCTCTTCATGTGCAGCTCTTGGACAACATTTGTTCTGATGATTCTAACCTTGGCCTGTCTTTTGCATCCTAATTTGCAGTTTCCATCAGTGTAATCTTGAATTGTCTCTGTTGGCTACTTGTTTTGTTGAACTAAGGCTTGCCACCATCTCTTTGCTGTTAATTTACAGCTGTTCTTAAGCATCCTTTAGGGCAGGCATGGCCAAACTTGGCCCTCCAGATGTTTTGGGACTACAAATCTCCCATCATCCCTAGCTAACAGGACCAGTGGTCAGGGATGATGGGAATTGTAGTCCCAAATCATCTGAAGGGCCAAGTTTGGCCATGCTTGCTTTAGGGTTTTGCTTTTTTAAAGAAAAAAACTCTTTAACACTTTGCATTTCTTTATAGATCAAATATTTCATCACAAGGCCTAATTAAGAATGGGTTTTTCATAATCACACAAATTATCTTTGTTCCTGATTGACACAACCCACTGTTCTGGCTTTGTGTACCTCAGTAGCATCATATACAGTGGTGCCCTGCTAGACGAATGCCTCGCTAGACGAAAAACTCGCTAGACGAAGGCATTCGTCTAGCGGAAGGCTGCCCCGCTAGACGAAAAAGTCTATGGGGCTGCCTCGCAAGACGAAAAATTTTCGTCTTTTTTTTTTTCCATTTTGCGCAGCGCGACTGTCATTGCCGCTCCGCAAGACGAAAAACCCGCTAGACGAAAATTTTCGCAGAACGAATTATTTTCGTCTGGCGGGGCACCACTGTATTCCTGTGTTATTAGTGGGATTGCTTGCCCAAAAGATGTTGCAATAGTTTAGAATGAAGTATCGTTTACATCCATACACTTTGGGATTGACACTTGCATTGAATTGTGGACCACATCTGAAAGCATTATAAAGAGACTTTGTTGCTGCAAGGAAATATGCGCTAAGAAAATGGAATGCCAAAGACTTCTGCTACTCTTTTAGGCATTGTAAAAATCTACTTTTCTATTTTACAGCATTTTGTTTTAGAATGTGAAGAGTGGTGTTAGGATCATGTGTCTCAGAACATGTGAGGGAGGCATAATGAATGAATCTGCACATGTGATTGCAGAAAAAGAATTGAGAGAAAGAGGGAGAATTTTAATAGGTGAATCCATAAATGTAATTGTGAACTCAATTGATCATTTTATGTACCTCTTACATTGGGGGGCGCTTCAGTTAACAGGACATACAGTACATTGCTTCACAGCAACTTATTTAGTTCAGTAATTGAAAATGGTGATTTCTAGTTGCCCAGGGATTTGAAAAACAAACAAATTGATGAGGATAATAATAATAATAATAATAATAATAATAATAATAATAATAATAATAATAATAATATTTATAAACCGGGCTCAGGGCGGCTAACACCAATAAAATTACAATAAAACATAAAAAGAAAGAAGAAACAGTTAATTAAAATACAGGTTAAAATACAATTTAAAATGCAGCCTCATTTTAGTAGTAGCCCATAAATCAAAACCATAAGGGGAGGGAAACATAAGGGTCAGACTGAGTCCAACCCAAAGGCCAGGTGGAAAGATGTCAAATCCCGCAGGGCCCTGGTCTCTTGTGACAGAGCGTTCCACCAAGTCAGGGCCAGTACTGAAAAGGCCCTGGCCCTAGTTGAGACCAATCTAACCACCTTGCGGCTCGGGACCTCCAAAGTGTTGTTATTTGTGGACCTTAAGGTCCTCTGTGGGGCATACCAGGAGAGGCGGTCCTGTAAGTACGAGGGTCCTAGGCTGTATAGGGCTTTAAAGGATGATATTGGAGCTCCAGGTATCTAAATATGAGCCAGACTCTCAAAATCTCAAATATCTCAGCTAATTCCCCCCCGCATAGTGCCCAACCAAAAATGAGCACCTTGTAGCCCAACACTCTGGCATGAGTCAGCTGGCTTGCGCCAGAGCACCGGACCGAAAGGCAGAAAGTTCTGGGATCCAAGCAGAAGCCGGGATGGCTTCTATGATTCCAGGATGTCCCACTTAAATCAGGGGGGTTGAGCGGTACAGTATGGTTCTCCTCTTGGCAGTATGAGAAGAAGATTGGGAGGGAAAACACACAAGTCCAACACTTCACTCTGGCTCTTTCAGGCTTGTACACAAGGCATACACATAGGCCTTCTTAGTGGCAACACCTTGACTGTGGAACATTTTTTCCTTTGGTGAACTCCTTGTGGAGGGCTTTTAGATGGGCAGTCAAAAATTTGTATTTCACCAAGCTTGTAACGGGTTCTACTGTAAAAACAACTTTCCTTTTCATCCTGTGGCATCATGCTTTTCTGTGTTCCCTTACAACCTACTTAAATCTTATTTTCCTTCTGTCTCAAGGACAGAGCCTTTCCCCTTTCCCAACTTCAAATAATTGCTGCTAACTTCTACCCTATGCAACTCTTTCCAGTAATACTAAATTATGAAAACTGAGACTCAGACGCATTGTAAGGCACTAAAGAAAACGAGGTGAGTGCACTGGAGTCAACATTTCACTGCTTCAGACATAGTCTCTGAGTTGTGGATTGCAATGGATTATTTTTGTCTGTAAATTGCCTTTGTGAGAAGCAGTGCTCATTCTAATAGCAAAAGCAAATGTATCATTTTAGCAAATACTGCTGGTCTTTGCTATGTTCCAGTATTTAAGTATCTAGCTGAGGGGTATCATTAGTCTATGGAACCCGATCCTGTCTCCTTTGGAAATATGATCTAGCAGCTTCTATTAAATAAATTCTCATTCTGGTTTAGTATAGAGGAGACCATATGATTTTGATGTCTGTTGTCTTGCTTTAATGGCTAAAAGTTTCATCTATTCTCAGCAATACCCTTTTGTGAATACAAAACAAAACAAAACAACAAAGCATTCTGCCCATCCTTGAGTATTATCAGTTCAAGCACCAGGAATATTGACCACTCTTTTTTTTTTTAAACAGAATTTATTAGCATTTTCGTAATATAACACAAACCCAACCCCACACCTACAAATACAAAAACAAATACAAATACACATAATGTCAGGATTCTTCTTCTTATTTGTATATCTTACAAAAAAAAAAAAATTCTACTTCTGAATCTTGACGTTTGACTTCCCCCGCCTTTTCACCTTCGGTTTTAAATCAATATACTATTTCCTTAACAACTTTTCTCTATAAAAAATTTAACTTTACTTAAAAATAACACAATTATCTTGATCTTTTTATTATAACCTAAATCTTAACCATATATTCTTATAACTAAACTTATTTCTTCTATCCTTTATCATGCTGCTTTTGACTTAAGATTCAATATCTCCTTACTTATTTAAAATAAACTTATAATTAACAGACTTCACACTCCGATTTCGGATACCATGACAGACCATTTGGATTATACATTTAATACTTCAACCCACTCCCCCTCTGTCCATTGTCTTTTTCTGTCTTTCACCAGAACCGGATCTCCAATTATCTTCTTCTGAGTGTCCACAGATCCAGGCATTCACAACAAACCTAGCATCGAGCTTCAGGGTGTTCATCACTTCCTTTCTGGGCTCCTCCGTACCTTTGTACCATACTTCCTCTTCTTGTAGAAATCTTAATTCCATGTCCCTTGCCCCCGAGCTGCCACCTCGGAGTCTGGATATTATAAATTTTCCCGTTCCAGGGCTGCCACCCCCAGAAATCGGTTCCTTTTCCCGGAGTTGCCCAGCCATTTCGAACCATCCTTCAAGCACCCCTCCCAGCTCTTTGCCAAGGTTTGATTCCATTGTGTAAAACTTTTGAAAAGCCTCCTCTGTGGAAAGTGAGTCCTTTTTATTTATAATTCCACTCAAGACTTGCAGTTTCCGATTAAGCAGTTCCAGCTTCAAGACAGTGAGCATTTCCTCATCCTTTAAACCAGAGTTCAATACCAGTGCTAACACATAGTCCAGCATTTTAGAAGGGAGGGTGAGTGTCAGATTTCAGTTCCTGTCTCTTCCTTCCTTTGTTTCAATTTTTTCCCACGACAGTCCAAGTCGTCGCCATTTCTCCGAAGCCGGAGTATAAAGACCAAAACTTCAAATGGAGATATTTTTTCCCCAGTTAACCCCCGAAGGGAAATCTCAGCAGTCTCAGTTTTCAAATTCCAGTTACTTTCTATCGATTGTTGTAGCAGCAGTCACTTAAACGGTTAATTTCTTTCCTCTCCCGAAGGGAGGGAGGCGGGCTGCCTTTCTTCTTTCCCCCAGATCGTTCCAAGAATACAAAGAGTCAATCAAATACTCACAGCCACTGGGTTCTTATCAGCTCGTTAAAGACAGGTAGAACTTAGACGCTCATCACAGGCTTTGTCGCCGCATTTGCATCCCGGTTGGGGCATGTCCCCTATAGCCCGGCTCCGTCGTCCCTTCACCCCCACTCCCCCTTTACAGGGGGAGCGGGGGAAGGGTTCGGAGCCACAACGGGCACAGCCGGGGAGCCCAGGGTGCGGGACGCTCTTCCCGCACCCCAACCGGAGCCCCGCTTTGCGGTAGCAGGGCTCCTAACCCCCGGGATGGACTGGGTGCTTCGCAGCCGAAGCAGCCCACGACCACCCGCAATGGCGTCGCCGCCGGAAGTCGGAATATTGACCACTCTTAACCATGAAATAAATTTAGTTCACAACTTTCATATAAATTTAGTTCACAACTTTCATATCTGCATGTAACAGCTTAGGATCTATCTTCTTCCTGATTTGTCATTGTGTTTTAATATTGGAACAAATGCACTTTGTTGATGACATGCCAAGTTATTTAACAGGCAAGAGTATGTGGATATATAATCTTTAGGGTTATCCTTTTTCTTGGATGTTCAGATTTAATTTGTGAACAAGGAGTCTTCTACCTGAGTGCATTTTAAGTGATAAATTTATTTCTGGTTTTAAATTTTAAATAGATTTCAGGTTTTGGGTTAGCTCAGGAAAATAATTTAAATTAAGCCAAGAAGTTCATCCATATCAAACTTTGACTTGTTCATTGAGCCAACAAGTGTGTGTGCTTGTTGAGTGACGTATTTTAGTCGTTTTACTCCTTCTCTTGTCCTTCTGCTGTGAGCTAAGCCCCAGTTTGGCTTATTGTGTCATCTGAACCCGGGCTTGTGGTTTGTCTTGCTTTAGAACAAACCTTGGTTACAGCTTGTGGTTTCTCCGGAGCAAGAAAAACCACGAGCCCAGGTTCAGATAACACATTAAGTCAGGGGTCAGCAAACTTTTTCAGCAGGGGGCCGGTCCACTGTCCCTCAGACCTTGTGGGGGGCTGGACTATATTTTGGAAAAAATATATGAACAAATTCCTTTGCCCCACAAATAACCCAGAGATGCATTTTAAATAAAAGCACACATTCTACTCATGTAAAAACACCAGGCAGGCCCCACAAATAACCCAGAGATGCATTTTAAATAAAAGGACACATTCTACTCATGTAAATAACACGCTGATTCCCGGACCGTCCACAGGCCGCATTTAGAAGGTGATTGGGCCGCATCCGGCCCCTGGGCCTTAGTTTGGGGACCCCTGAATAAACCAAACCATGACTTAGCTCACAGCAGCAGCAGCAACAACAACAGGATTGATGGCGGAACAAAGTAGCTACAATCTCCTTGCTCTGAGGCCTGTGCATCCACACTAAACCATGGCTTGGCTTAGTGTTGCATGTGAACCAGGTCACAGGAAATGGAACTCCTGCTTCTGAAACAAAAAGAGGAAATTGAGAAGAACAACGGAGACACAGAGAGAAACAAACAAGGCAATGGCTGTTATAGTTCATTTCCCTTCCAAAAAAGGGGAAGGGTTCCAACTTACAATCTTAGATTGTGTCTAGCTAGGAATGGCGTTTTGTTATATCTTGCTTGAAGTGGTTGAAGTCCTCTTGTTTGATTCACTACCAGGTTTTTGAGTTCTCCATTGGTGTCCTACTATTTAATTAACAACACTTATAATAAAATAGTGATGAATTTGCAACTTTTGAAATGAAAAAGTTACGGAGAAGTAACCCTCCTTTAATCGTAGCAGGGACTGGAATTCTTGATCTGTGTTTTTCTTCAACAGAGGGAATCTTCCTATGTCCTTTTTGAAGTAGATCCATGGGCTAGCAGAACCACACAAAACCCGACACTCAATTTTGCTGTCCAAGATGAACTTGAAAAGAAATGTATGACAGATTTCCCCCCTTCATTTGTTCAGGTTTCTCAGTTACGTCATGAGCTGTCCATGAAAGATGAGCTGCTTCAGTTTTACACCAGTGCTGCTGAAGAGAGCGAGCCGGAATCCATCTGTTCAACTCCGTAAGTTTGGGCCAGGAAACATAGGTCATGCTATACTGTCCATTTTGCATCCTTCTGCCCCATCTGGCATAGCGCCATGATGTTGGTATCCAGCATCTGGCATCGCCACATGGGTGTTGCATCCGGGCTGCAGGTGATCCTCAGCTCCCAATGAAAGGACCAAATGGTTAAATCGTGTCTGCATTATCTCACTACTGAGTACTCTTGATCATGAGTAGGTGTTACCAACAGTACTCAGCTGTGGTTTTACTAGTCTCCTTTTGGGTTCATTCTGTAGCGTGCTGCTCTATTTGGACCTTTCTGGTAAATAGTGCAAAAATACAGCATATATACAGTTTGGTTACCAGCATTAGAAGTTACGGGCTTCCATTGACTTGACAGTAGACCTAACTGATCTATGCAGCAATATGCAAGTCCAGTGTTGAGCTACAAGGTCCAGTTCAGAACCTGATATTCATAGCAGGCTCACACCAGTTAAGAAATGGGGTAATCAGTCTACCTTCCTGACAGGGAAGTTCTTCCTTAGTTCAGTAATATGTCACTTTTGCTATATCCAACAGGGACTAAGTTTTGAACCAAATCCTGCCCTTTTGAAGAATTTTGTTCAGCAATACAACAGCATGTTAACAAAGACTCATCAGCAGTTCAAATCAGTTATTGAGCAACGAAAAGCAAAAGCCTTGTTTCATAGGCAGCTAACAGTACATTACAACCCCTGCCTGCTACTTTCCTTTTTTTGTGCCTCCGCTGCTGCAGCTTTTTATTATTTAATGTGCTGTAGCAGTCATGGAATCATAAGATTACTTTTTTGCAAACCCATCTCCTTCAGAGAGCTGAAGTCGTCCCCCTCCCCCCACACACAGTTTGTAGCTAAAGGTTCTCTGTTAGAAATGGGTGGAATAAACACAATGGCTTCATTTCTTTCTTTATTTTTAACTCTGACAACCTATGAAAATGCTAGATCTCATTTGGCTCTGGTTGTTGGAACTTTTGCTGTGCAGCTCCGCTACAAACACTGCAAACAAAAGGGAGCAAAAATAAACGTGTCTAATGGGCCTCTTACCAGGTTGAAGAGGAATGAGTCGTCTTCATCTGTCCAGAACTATTTTCATTTAGATTCCCTTCAAAAGAAACTTAAGGACCTTGAAGAGGAGAACGTTGTGCTTAGATCAGAGGTAAAACATATCCCAGTATTTTACCTACCATAAGTTTGCTTCTTTTTTCCACGGGAATTAGGACTGATTGATTAGTAAGCTTTTACTCCATAAATTCTGCGTAATCTATAGATTATTCTCTCCACCCCACCCTGCTTCCCTAATGAATGTTTGCAAATATTGCAGGACAATATTGACCCTTGTATAAGGCGTAGATTTAAATCACGTTCCTTCAAAGAGTCATGGGAACTGTAGTTTAAGGGTGTTGGGAATTATAGCTCGGTTCCCATGATTCCTGGGGGTGGGGTGTGCTTTAAACGTATGGTGTTTATGAAGACTGACACCAACAGTAAGTGAGTTGGTAAGATCGTTCCTTGACTGCAGGCTACAGATAGTGGTGATGGTTACATGTTTGGAGCTCCCCTTGCAATCATTACAGTCCAAGCAGTGCTGGCTTTGGGTCGGCTCCACCATCCTGCTATTGGCACCTACCTTCTCTTTCTCTGCCTCAGTGGACCCAAAAGGAGAGGGCGAAAGAAGCGAGTAGCTCAGCTTCTGTGCTGCTTCCACTCACTCTTGCTCTCCCACTGGACAACTAACCATGAGGGTGAGATGAAGGGATCTGCTTGCTTATCCGCTGGTTCTGGTGCTCTTTTTCTTCCTGGCTGTGATCATCACTCGGGAGAGGACAAGTGACCCCAGTGGCAATCATGGCAAGAGTGAGCAATAACTACCACTGACTATGAGCAATTGGGGGTCGGGGAGCAGAGACCAGTGAGAAGATGGAGCACAGAGTGGATATATTGTCCTGACAGGGTCCTTCTCTCTCTCTCCCCCAACCCCCCCCCCCCAAATAACTTGGCACCCATACTGAATCTACAAATGGCCACCCCATCTGTTTGTGTACACTAGCTTAAGGGTAAAAACAAAATAAAATAAAAATTTCCTTCCAGTAGCACCTTAAAGGTAAAGGTAAAGGGACCCCTGACCATCAGGTCCAGTCGTGTCCGATTCTGGGGTTGCGGCGCTCATCTCGCTCTATAGGCCGAGGGAGCCGGTGTTTGTCCGCAGACAGCTTCCGGGTCATGTGGCCAGCATGACAAAGCCGCTTCTGGCGAACCAGAGCAGCGCACGGAAACCCTGTTTACCTTCCCGCTGGAGCAGTCCCTATTTATCTACTTGCACTTTGATGTGCTTTCAAACTGCTAAGTGGGCAGGAACTGGGACCGAGCAACAGGAGCTCACCCCGTGGCAGGGATTCGAACCGCCGACCTTCTGATCAGCAAGCCCTATGTTTGTTCTTGATATGAGCTTTTGTGTGCATGCACACTTCTTCAGATACACACGAAAGCTCATACCAAGAACAAACTTAGTTGGTCTCTAAGGTGCTACTGGAAGGAATTTTTTATTTTATTTTGTTTTGACTATGGCAGACCAACACGGCTACTTACCTGTAACTAGCTTAAGGGTAATTCGCTCTGTGTCTGAAGGCCTACATTTCCATAAACCTAAAGACACAAGGCAGATAGATCCTCCACCAGTGGAAATTGAGACTATTTCAGTGTGGAATTCCCCTTAGTATATCATGCTTACTGTTCATTGCATGGCCAGGAAAGAGTTTTCCTGTTCATGCGAAGTTTTGAAAACAGTTTTCCCAATGTGAGAGCCGGAATGAGCACTTTGTAACATTGTGGATTAGCATAGTGTTTAGAGGCTGGTTGTAATGCTCAGCATCTGATATAAGGAGGGACACTCATTTGATAGTGATGCTAAAAACGTCAAGATGGCGATAGCTTCTTAACTAAGCATTACTTCCAAGATTAGCACCGTAAATGTTAAGAAGCTATTTATCGAGCTAGAAGTTACAAGTACAAACCAACCTTGAGCTTTATTTACCGAAGTATGTTGCAGACTTGTGTTTCTATTAAATCTTTGTGTGTGTGTTGTGTTTGGGGTGTGTTTTTAACAGTGAACATTTAACTCTTCCTCTGAATATATTCTTCAGCCATTATATTTGATGTTAATCCTTTAAGCTTTGCCTATGTATATATCAAAAATCAATGATGACACCTAGTGGTCGTGACTTGTCATTGTTCCACATAGTCACAAGAGGGATGTGGGAGACTATGCACTGCTTGCTCACTCAGCCTTTCTCAATCTCCAGGCGTTTTTGAACTACAATTCCCATCATCCCTGACCACTGGCCATGCTGGCTACATTTAGGGACCCAGGGTTGAGAAAGGCTGTGTTTGCTGATGTCCTGGAATTGTGGTCTACTGTTGAAAGTTTCCCCCCTTTTTACAAGGCTAGATCCAGCAAGAAGTTAACACAATGCTAATTTTGTACTTCTTTTTTTATATTTAAAACTAATACTTGGAACAGGCTTGCCAGCTGCAGACCGAAACCATTTCTTTTGAAGAGAAAGAACAGCAGCTTGTCAACGACTGTGTGAAGGAGCTCAGTACGTTTTCTTTTTTCCTTGCTTTTTGACAGAATAATCAGGATGTTCTGATACAAGGGTTTTCTTTTGGAGTTTGTGCAATTCAAGGGAGCTGGTGTGTGCAGCCCCATCACTTGGGCTTGAGAACTAATGGACCTACAACACTTGGTTTCAGAACTGTTTTGTCCCTGTTCTCTTACACTGCTCGTATATTGAGAAAACCCACCCTGCAACTGCAGTAACACTTCAACAGTATTTGTGGCATTGGCTTTTTCTATGTAGCTCTGGAGCAGTTGGAAAAACCTTCCTAATGCCAGATTACATGTTCTCTTTCTCTGCCTCTCTGTTCAAAGATAGCTTATAGTACCTTGTTTCTATTGATTTAGCAAGCAATTGCAATGCCAAATGTTTTTCCATGTAAGCTCATTCTTACAATTGTTTCTTAATTATTTAAGGAGATGCAAACATCCAGATTGCAAGCATCTCTGAAGAGTTGGCCAAGAAAACTGACGATGCTGCCCGACAGCAGGAGGAAATCACTCACCTTCTCTCTCAGATAGTGGATTTGCAGAAAAAGGCAAAAGCTGTAAGGTTCATTAAAGTAATAAGCAAAATAGCTAATTCCTTCTTTCCCATTTGATGAGCCCCTTCTGTTCCCAAACCTGTTAAAATGTTTTTAAAGGAAGAGAAAGCATGGTGTGGCTAATCTGTTGTGATGTTTGTCTTTTTTCAGTGTACGGTGGAAAATGAAGAACTCGTCCAACATCTGGGAGCAGCTAAAGATGCCCAAAGGCAGCTCACAGCAGAAGTGAGTGTGCCTCTTTAATAGTCATATGGTTATGGAGCAGGGAAATGCTTTCAGTTCTGTTGATATCAATAGCCTTGAAATGCTGTAGCCTTGTTGGGTTGGATCATGACAGAAGAATCGTTTGAAGCTGTAAGGTCTGAGTGGTGGTGTCTCACGAGTAACGAGGCAGGAGCCCAACCTCTCTGTTTACAGGTTTATTGTGCAAATTATTTACAGTGCAGAGCTACAAAGTACATGTAGTCACTAGCAGAATCCGGGAGTGGCCCCTTCCGGCTCTTTCCCCAGCATAAGAACTTCAGCACCCCAAGTCACCTCCTGCCCTCTTTGCGTTTCATCCCTCTGTGCAATTGGGGTGGCGGAAATGGCATGCCTCCCTCCCGACCAGCCGAGTGAGGTGAGCGCAGGGTCTCTGTAGCATCCCCAAGCCGTCTCCCTGCCAGACTCCCTGTTTGCCACTCCTGGTTGCATGAGGCACTGGGGCTCTCCGTAGCATCCCCAAGCCCTCTCCTCGTCCGGCTGGCCCCTTCCCCTTCCTCCCCACTGGAGGTGTGGCTGCTTTTTGCGCTGGAAGAGGTACTGCTGCTCAGTTGGCGTTGGGGCTCCCTGTATCCCAACAGTCCCTCAGGTCCCCTCAGCGGGCCAGGTGGCAGTTCCCTGACAGAATTAGAGAGGAGCATTTGTGTGATAGCTTTTGAATTCAGTTTCCTTGGGTCCACACAATGTCATTTCAGACCTATGAAATTGCTTAAAACCTTAAATACAGTATTCATCTGAAATAAAAAAAACCTCTTCTTTGATATATGCAGGGAGGTTTTTTTTGTCCTTGGGAAGCTTAATAGCATTTTGAATAAGAAACTGAGAAGTGGACTTGGCAATGGACTGTTTCCTTGGTGCAAGCCTTTGCATTTGACTCTTCCTAAGATTACGTGGGTTGCGCTGTGGTCTAAACCACAGAGCCTAGGGCTTGCCGATTGGAAGGTTGGCAGTTCGAATCCCCGTGATGGGCTGAGCTCCTGATGTTCGGTCCTGGCTCCTGCCCACCTTGCAGTTCAAAAGCATGTCAAAGTGCAAGTAGATAAATAAGTACCGCTCTGGCGGAAAGGTAAACGGCATTTCCGTGTGCTGCTCTGGTTCGCCAGAAGTGGCATAGTCATGCTGGCCACATGACCCGGAAGCTGTCTGCGGACAAACGCCGGTTCCCTCGGCCAGTAAAGCGAGATGAGTGCCACAACCCCAGAGTCGTTCACAACTGGACTTAACTGTCAGGTGTCCTTTACCTTTTCTTAAGATTATGCCTATCCTCAGGCCTCTGACAGCTGAGACCTCTGTGAATTAAGCAAGGATCACAGATCAAAATCCCCAGGCTAAATGGATTTGCAAAACAAAAGAAACACTAAGGCTGTGATCCTATATACTGTACATGGGAGTAAATTGCAGTGAATACAATGGGATTTTCTTCCCCCCAAAAATATGTATGTAATTCTTTGCTGTAAGAATTGTAAGTAAAATAGGATAGCTTGCAGCCCAATTCTGTTCAGAGGTGAGCATGCTTAAGCCCAGAGATGTCAGTTGTCTTTCAGTACACTTAACCCTGCGCAGCGTCAAGCTGTATATTCTTCTAAGTGTTCAATCCTTGGACTTCGCTCTTTGAAAATGTGGCTGTAGGAGAGTTCCAAACCAAGTGTGTGTATGTAAGGACAGAATCTGATTTCTTGCGTTCTCTGTTTTTTTCATTTAAAAGTAAGGCGCTAGTCTTTCATTGCCACACGGACAGCTTTAAAATTTGTCTGCAAGGCCGAAAGAAACCTGTGCAGTCTCCATGATCAAGTGATGGCTCTTCTGGGCTCTGCGGAGCTTTTTATCTAATAGGTTTTGCAAGACGACGATGATCCGATGCAATTTGCATAAGTTATTCAGCTTTTAGAGTCCAACGGAATCCCAGTCTCTTCAATGGCAAATTTCTGGGACCATCATTAAAATAGATACAGACAGAACTAAACGTACATGTGGAATGTACAATTCATAAATGTTTAGCTTTTTATTATTTATTTAAATGTGTCCCCCTCTTCATTTGCATAGTTTTCTGTAGCCTTTAGATAGCCCAGGGTTCCTGGAAATAATTTCCATTCTGTGTGCATTGCAGTTACGAGAGCTGGAAGACAAGTATGCAGAGTGTATGGAAATGCTTCACGAGGCGCAGGAAGAGCTGAAGAACCTTCGGAACAAGACAATGCCAAATGCCATATCACGCCGTTACCACTCCTTAGGCCTTTTCCCCATGGTAATAAGCCTTATAAAATCATTTCTGAGAAACACATCTGATGCCAGCGCTGGTGCAAGTTTGATTAAGCATGGGGAAATAGATCCCAAAACTAATTTCAGTAAATGTTGGGAGGAGAATCTAGATCATTGTCTTGAATCTTCCCTTAAACAGAGGAAGGGCCTGAGGTTGTGGGTGCTACTAAACCCACTTTGGAAATAATGACAGTATTGGCGATATAGTGAAATGCAAGCAATGGCTGGAGCTATTAATAGGGGAAGAGCAGCTAAATGGTTCCCTTCTGTTGCCATAAAAGAGGCCCCAAGTGTATCGACATCACTGCATGCTACGAAAATAGACATATGTGTTAATGACATGCTGTGACACCATTTAAAATTGTCTTAACAGGATTCCCTGGCAGCAGAAATTGAAGGGTCAATGCGAAAAGAACTGCATCTGGATGATCCTGACAGCCCTGACTTAACGTAAGACTGATGCATTGTGATATTTTAATAAGAAAAGTAGAAATCAAACCTTTTTATGCAATCCCAAATTAAGAATGCCATTTCTTTCTTTCTAGCAAGGAAGGTAGACCTGAGCTCATTACTTAGAAATGGTCCTCTCTCTGTTGGAGAGGAAAGCAATTGAGAAGAAAGCTTAAGGCCATTTTAGAGGCCAATTTTTAAAGAACTTTGGGGCTTTGGGGGAAATTAAATAAAATGTTTTTCAGCAGCATTATAGTTGAAATTGGAAAAATAAACAACCTCGAATAGTGTTAAATCACTATTTTCGTTACCCGTCTTCTTAACACAGATGAAAATTCAAACTGCAAGCTAAATAGTGAGGGGGGAATAATTGAAAACTTCCTATGTTTATTCTGCACAAGTAAGAAAGTGGTACTCGGAAATAGTGAAATAGGGCTGCTAAGTGTCAGAGTGCTTAAGCTTGTATACGTGGACACACTAAACAACTTTATAGCAGCATTATCTCAAGAGACATGGTGTATAGCTGAAGTAAAGTAAAGTCAGATCAGTATTTGGATGGGAAACTGCCAGGGGTCCATTGTGTACTTCCTTGAGCTCCCTGAAGTAAAGGCGGGATATGAAAATGTACTTATTCATACAACACTGAAGTAGCTCAGGACCACTGCATATGCTTTGGTTGGCATGCAGAGGTGGTGGTATCCATAGTATTTGGCCACAGGATCAGATCACTGCAAATGGCCCCTAAAATATCTATGATAGCTTAGAAGAGATTGCCTGATCCATGTGGCAAAGCTGCAGTATGCAAGTAGCTCACCACGTGGTGCTGGTTATATGAAGTTCATATAAATGCTCACCATGTGCTGCCAGCCATTTAAAATGGTGATGTGGCAACTAGAACATCTGCTTTATCCTGAAGTCACAAGAAAATGCTGCCTACCGCCTACTGGTGTATCGTTTTATGCACAAGCGCATTTTGTGGGCATTTTTTATCTTAAATACAAAACAAGAAACCCCAAACCACCACTGCATGTTACTATTGCTAAAGGGAGAATGTAACGAGTGTAGGAGATCCCACATTTTATTTCCACAGAGGATCTCCCTGGCTGTTCAGAACCTGCTTTTCTAGCCAGAGGTATGCTGCAGGGTAAGAGAGATCCCAGGATCAATACAGGATCTTCTGATTCAGTTAATTGCTTTCTCTCAGGATAGTTGGTGAGGAGAATGTAAGCATTTGAGCCCAATAATTATTCCCTGTTTCATCCTGGGGTACAGTCTTGGCCACGTTTCAAGAGAACAGGGTCATTTAGTAAAGGATCTGGAAAATGGGAAGTATTGTTTGGGGATACTTTAGTATCTTACAGCTCTTCCCTTTTCAGTAGAATGGCTTTGTCCAGTTTTGCTCACTCTTGGTCATAATCACCAAGCTAATCTCTGAGACCATGTTTTTTCTCTTACAAAAGTTGAGTTTAATATGATGTCCCTGCAGACAGTTTCTCTGCTGTAGGCTTTATTTTGCTGGTTACTAACTGCTTGTGTCTTTGCCAGCCATCACAAGAGAGTCTTTGATGCCGTGCGAAACATCAATCAAGTGGTAAAGCAGAGGTCTCTAACTCCCTCTCCTATGAACATCCCTGGGTCTAACCAGTCTTCAGCAATGAACTCGGTCATTTCTAGTTGCGTCAGCACACCACGGTCCAGCTTCTATGGAGGAGACATTTCCAATTTTGTGATAGACAACAAGACTAATAGCATCATCCTAGAAACTGACTCTACTGACTCTGGGTCAGTAATGCATGCTTAGAGTTTAGCTGTATCTCCAGAACAAGAACTTCCTAACTCTTTTCTTCTATTCAGTGACTTGTGCTATATGTTGGATACTATACTAGCCTTACATCATGAGGGCACTCAATATTGCTAGCCTAACATTGTAAGAAGGATCAATAGTGCTATATCTGAGTGAGATATTCAGAAGAAATCTGATTTTCATACCGTATATACCCGAATATAAGCCGACCCGAATATAAACCGAGGCACCTAATTTTCCCACAAAAACCTGGGAAAGCTTATTGACTCAAGTATAAGCCGGTTCACCTTTGCCGCTGTGGAGGAGGAGGAGGAACGAGCAGCCCGAAAGCAGCTCTTTGGGCTGCTCCTTCCTCTTCCTCCTTTGCCAAGTTTGCATTTATGTGAGCAGTTCAGGAATGGAACAAGCTGCCTGGGGAGAGTAAAGAACCGCTGTTCTTGTACGCTTCTTAAGGAATGGTTGACTGGGGAGAGCGGGTGGCAGCACGAGCGGAGAGAAAGGGCTTCTTTCTCGCCGCCCCCACCACCCGCCTCACTCAAGTATAAGCCGAGGGCAGCTTTTTCAGCACAAAAAATGTGCTGAAAAACTAGGCTTATACTCAAGTATATACAGTATATTGTTGTGCTGCAGCCTCCTAACACTGGACAAGTGAACTATATTGGGTTGTCTTAAATTACTGGACACCTTAAAGTTTGCAAACTAATGTTCACTAATTTAACACCAGTGTGGTATGGTTCAGGCAAATCATGTTTGTGTTAATGACTACATTTCCTTTAACAATTACTATTAACTGTTTTCTGTTATTGACACATCCTCCTCCTAGTAAGAGAATTGTTTAAATCATTTTGGGGGTTTGTAATTCTTGATTTTTTTTTTGTAACTGTGAGGCTTTCCTCAAATTATCTGTCCATCATCTACATTAAGCCCCGAGTACAACTTGATTTGGTTACTTTGAAATGTGTGCAATCCCCAAAATGATTTTCTGTGCTAGGAAATGTCTGACCTCCCTTTCTAATACATGTAGATCTACAGGTGAAACTTGAAAAATTAGAATATCGTGGAAAAGTCCATTTATGTAAGCAATTGTTTTCATTAGCTACTGGAGTTTAATACATGAGATAGACTCATGACATGCAAAGCGAGATATGTCAAGCCTTTATTTGTTATAATTGTGATGATTATGGCGTACAGCTGATGAAAACCCCAAAGTTGAGATTGTTAATTTGGGGTTCTCATCAGCTGTACGCCATAATCATCACAATTATAACAAATAAAGGCTTGGCATATCTCGCTTTGCATGTCATGAGTCTATCTCATGTATTAGTTTCATCCTTTAAGTTGAATTACTGAAAGAAATGAACCTTTCCATGATATTCTAATTTTTCAAGTTTCACCTACAATATATTCTGGCATATAAAACTACTTTTTAATCCAGGAAAATCTTCTCAAAAGTCGGGGGTCGTCTTATACGCCGGGTGGAAAATCTGTGGTTGAGTATATCTCAAACTCTATATTTTAACTGGAAAAGTTGGGGGTCGTCTTATACGCCCAGTCGTCTTATACGCCACAATATACGGTATATATATCCATTTTGTGTGTGTGTGTTTAGCTTACATAGCTGCAAAATTGAAATTCTGATGACAATTTTAGAGAACAAAAAAATGCAAGCAGACAATAAGAGATGCTAAAAAGAATTTGAGAAACACATTGCTAAATACATTAACCAGGAATGAGACTGTGGTGTTGTAGTGCATAGCTCTATGAAGATGTCAACCTCGCACGTTCCTAGCCCTGCCATTTATATTTTCAAATCTGCTGGTGAAGCAGTTAATTGGCTACGGAGAGCTCGGAGCAGTTTTACTGGCATTTCAAATATTGACATTTTGGGTGTCTCCCCCCCCCCTTCCTGTTGCTTGTACGCACAGTGTAAATTTAAGTGTGTTTTGTCCTTGTTTTAGAAATGAAGAAAAGAACAAAAAACCTGGAACCCCAGGAACCCCTGGCTCTAGCGACCTGGAAACGGCACTTCGAAGACTATCTCTTCGGAGAGAGAACTACCTGTCCGAGAGGAGGTTCTTTGAAGAAGAGCAGGAAAGGAAGCTGAGGGAACTGGCCGAGAAGGGTGAACTCCACAGTGGCTCCATTACTCCGACTGAGAGTATCATGTCGTTGGGGACTCATTCCAGGTTTTCCGAATTTACTGGCTATTCAGGAATGTCCATCAGCAGTCGCTCTTACCTCCCAGAGAAGCTGCAGATTGTGAAGCCCTTAGAAGGTGATAACAAAACGCCTAGGCCTTTATCTGTTCTCCTTAGTGACTTTCTATGGTCTCTTCTCCATCAGCAGGAAGCGGGAAATCTTTGTAACACATACTCATTTTACTTTAGAGACAGCCATCCACGTTGCTTGTTTAAACTCTTCTGAGAAAAAGATTTTATTGCTTTTCAGCAAGCAATCTCTGGAGTAGGTGTGTTGCGTAGACTCTAACATATTTCAGTAGTATATTTTTATAGTTCAGTAAATGGCATAAGAATTCCCAGTTTCATTCACATATTTGTAGAACACTGCAGAGTGGGGAAAGTAGCATTGATATGGAGAAGAACTGTAGAGATGTGTGGTGATTCATTAAACTGCAACTTGTATAAGACCATTTCTTTTCTTTACATTTTGTGCAAGCTACTCAGTTACTTGCTACTGTTGTCCTACCAGTAGGTGTCTAGGCAACAGTTGCAAATCACTTGTACAGTGGTACCTTGGTTCTCAAACCTAATCTGTTCTGGAAGTCCCTTCCAAAACCAAAGCGTTCCAAAACCAAGGCATGTTTTCCCATAGAAAGTAATGCAAAACGGATTAAGCCATTCCAGACTTTTAAAAACAACCCCTAAAACAGCAATTTAACATGAATTTTACTATCTAATGAGACCATTGATCCATAAAATGACAGCAGTAATCAATGTAGTGTACTATAAAAAAAGACAGTATTGTAGATGATAAAAATTAAAATTAATTTTTTCCCCTTACCTGCACTGATGATAGTCCTTGTTTGGGTGGGGGGCTTTCATCCATTTCCACAGTCACACAATCAATCAATCAATCAGTAGCTGAACTGGGTTCCACACAGTCACAAAAGCAAATGAACCGAAAAAGCCTCAAAAACAAAAACGCAAAATAAATAGCAAAAACAAAAGCGCCAGACTTAATCTGCTCCGGAAGTCCATTTGACTTCTGAAATGTTCAAAAAAACTGATTGGTGCAGGCGCCCCGGAAACAATAGCTGACAACTGCATTGGACGTTCGGCTTCCGAAAAACATTCGAAAACCAGAACACTTACTTCCAGGTTTTCAGTGTTTGAGAACCAAGGTACCACTGTATCTGAGTTGTTTTGCTGCTTTCAGAGTGGCTGTTACAAACCAACCTCACAGCATTTGTCAGGCTGAACTTAGGACTCTGTCAGTATTCTTTCATTTCAAGGCACTGAGAGACATTTATATTGCAGTCCAGTATAAATTTTAAGTCCCACTTAAATGAAGGTCGCACAGAAATGCTTAGTTGTGTATTTGAATTACAATCATGGGGTTTCTAACTTAAGTAAAGCTGCCCATTACTTGTTTTCATTTTTAATGCATAAGCTATTTCAGGCCGATAGCAATATCAATCTTACTTTGACCAGTCTGACAACATAGAACATGGTACTATGTTTTGTTTTTATGTGAGAAAATTATTTTTGTGTGTGTGCATAAAAGTAGCATGTGCTTCCTGATCAAATAAGTCAAGAAAAAATATCCTCTGTAGCTTTCTTAAGATGCCCACATAAAATTCTTAAATCTTTCCAGACAACCAACCTCCATTTACTGGTTCTTATCATTGTAATAGGTTTCTGTCATCCACTTATCTCTCTGCTTTCTTCTTCAATAAACTTTCAGTCTCCATTTTCTCTGTCTCTCTTGATTTTTCACTTTAATTTCCCCCCTTTGTGTATCGAACCTTTTCTTCTTCTTCTTCTTGTATAGATCATTCATATTACATCTTTCGCATTTAAAAATATTTACCATGCATTCATTGTTGAGGAGTGAATCGAGCCCTTACAATTTTTTAAAAGAACATTCATTTTGGGAGGAAATGATATTGAAATGTGCAAGTGAAGAAGGGAAAGTATTTTGGAACAAAAACGTACCTTTTCTCACCCAACTGCAATTCATTGCACTTTGCACAGTTTCATTTTATTACTTTTCACTCTGTTTCTTAAAGAAATACTTACAGCAGCAAACAAAAGCAAATTCAGTGAGGGGTGTTTTCTTTTTCTTTTTCTTTTAGTTTTTATTAGTGGTAGTGGATTATTTAGTTCCATTTCTATTATAGGTAAAAAAAATCCCCGTAAGAGACCACTGCATATTCCTGCATTGCAGAGGATTGGGCAAGATGATCCTTAGCATCTCTTCCAACTATGATTCTATGGGAGAAGGTTTCATTATTTTAACATTGTCGTTTAAACATGCTTCCTCCCTCCCACCATCATCTCCAAAAGCCATGCACAATTGCTTTTTATAATGCTAGTTAGCTGTAGGCACTATATAGTGAAGTCAACAGAAAGGTACCTATCAGTCCAGTGATTGTTGTATACTTATCCAAATATTTATTTATAAATTTTGAAACTGGGTTGTATATTTATAGACATTGAATACATATTAGGCTCTCAGTTGCCACAGCACCATACATGGAAAAACACCAAGTTTCTCTTTGTGCAATTCCTGTTCAAGTGAATGTTCTGTGTGCAACTCTGATTTTTTTCCCCTCTACCATTGTCTCACTGTCTCAAAACAAAAAACTGGACTGACACTTGAATGAGAATAACATGCTTGGGAAACTCTTTATGGGGCCCCTCCAGCTCCCCAAAACCCATATTATACCACCTAAAAAGTTTGTACAATAATGCTTGCAAAAGTAAGGAAACAATGTTACTTTAGCCAGCTGATGCCATAACTCTGGTGTCAAATATGACAGCTAAAGTTCCATAGCCATTAGTGATCTTTGCGATGACTCTCCTGGTCCTTTACGAGCAACGCTGAAGAAACTAGGGTCGCCATTAAAGCATCAGAAGCATATTATAGATAGTATCTGTCACTCACGCATGTGTTTGAACATGGGTCATCATGCGCTTGGGTCCTTTTGCTAAGTTGAGATGGTCACCTGAAAGCCAGAGTTCTGCTGTCAGGTTGCTGCTACCCATGCGACTTTGAATGGAAGACATAATAAAATATCCATTGTGGTTTTCCATTGCCCTCTTAGTTGATTTGTTAATTTTTGTTAATGTCCCCCCCCCCCCAGCCCGAGGAGATACCTACCCAAATAAACACATGAGGAATCCAGATGGATTTTGTCTACCATTTGTTGTTGTTTAGTCGTGTCCGACTCTTCTACCATAGTCTGTTCTAAACTGCATTTCCCTTTCTGAATCTTCTGTGATATGTTGTGCTTGGAAAGATGGGCCCTGCTTTGAAGATCTTAATAATGAAGCACAAGGATGGTTAGGAATTCTATTCTGCCTTCCCTTCCTCCTGCGTGCCGCTCCCTGCCAAAGCACCTTATTTGACTTTCTTGTAGTGTATCGCAGTAGCAGCAAATTGCCCAGGCTATGAGCATAAGGATCAGGGGACTTCATTCATAGCACAGGCAGCCTCACATGCAGTCCTGCGCTTTGCTGTCCCTATCCAGTGGATTGATCTGCTGTGATTGTCTGCTATGATTGCCAAACCCTCTAACTGATGTTGATAAATAAAAACCTAGCATTACAATCCTATGCACATCTACTGCAGAGCAAGCCCCATTGAGTTCATTGGACATGCTCCCAGGTGAGTGTGTGTAGGATTGCAACCCTAATTCTGTATTTAATAATAATAATAATAATAATAATAATAATAATAATAATAATAATAATTTATTTATACCCCGCCCATCTGGCCGGGTCTCCCCAGCCACTCTGGGCGGCTGTTACAGTTTTTCATTTCAAAGGAAAGAGATTTGTTCCTTTTTAGGGAGAAATAATAATAAGGGATGCAGGTGGCGCTGTGGTCTAAACCACTGAGCCTAGGGCTTGACGATCGGAAGGTCAGCGGTTCGAATCCCCGCAACGGGGAGAGCTCCCGTTGCTCGGTCCCTGCTCCTGCCAACCTAGCAGTTCGAAAGCACGTCAAAGTGCTAGTAGATAAATAGGTACCGCTCCAGCGGGAAGGTAAATGGCGTTTCTGTGTGCTGCTCTGGTTTGCCAGAAACGGCTTAGTCATGCTGGCCACATGATCCGGAAGCTGTCTGCGGACAAATGCCTGCTCCCTTGGCCAGTAAAGCGAGATGAGCACCGCAACCCCAGAGTCGTTCGCGACTGGACTTAACAGTCAGGGGTCCCTTTAACTTTACCTTTAATAATAACAAAGAGCTGTTGTACCATATAAGAAGTATATAGATTAAGAGCTCAAACTGATTGCCAGTAGAAATTAGGAGGTTTTAAAGTTGCAGGAGCACACTGAAATTGTATGCCTTGTCTCATTGGGGTTTTGTTTTTGATACTAAGGTAATTTTTAACTCTTTGCATTCTGCAGCAAAATCTGTCTATTGAAGAGCTGGTAGATGTCTTGTATTACATGCCCAATGGCTTGAGGAAGCCCAGTAAAATTCTTAAGGTTCCCCGTCTTTTGAATGGCAAAACAAAATAAAAAATAAAAAAAAATCCTTCCAGTAGCACCTTAGAGACCATCTAAGTTTGTTCTTGGTATGAGCTTTCGTGTGCATGCACACTTCTTCAGATAATGGCAGATATGCATACTATTACCCACACTTTCAAAAGACATTTGAAACACAAAGCCCAGATTTCCCCTTGGGCACACAGAATCACCTGAGTTTATTTATTTATACCTATATAGGCATCCTTATTCTGGACAAATGCAAAAAAGTAACAATCTTTTCACTTCCTTCTTAAAAATCGAAATAACTGAGACTGCAACCCAACCATGATTACTTGGGAGTAAGCCACATTGACCTTGGCTGGCTTTGCTTCCAAGTAAACATGCATAAGATTGCACTGTGAATGTATCTAAAGAAGGGCTTTGGAATCTCTGGCTCTCCAGTATTAATGGACTTCAGCTCCCATCAGTCCCAGCCAGCATGACCAGTGGTTAGCAATGATGCGAGTTGTAGTCCAACAGCATCTGGAGACTGCACTCCGGTCTAAAGTATTCCACATTATGCTCACTCTAAACAGCTGCATTTGGCTCATGTGGCCACCCTTTCATTTTTTCTAGTAATATCACCAAATTTATTATCTTTTTCTGAGGACAATTTTAGTAGAATCTACAGGGTTTCATATAATACAGGGGTTTCAGCCTTTTCCTAATGTGAAGCTACATAGCAGTCATCTTCCCATTTTCCTTAACCAGAATTTTGGCCCCACACCAGAAATTATAATCTTAGTAGAAAATAAAGTACTTATACTGATATTCTCTATATTGCACATTTCCCCCCTCACTCAAAATATTTCCAATCCAAGGACAAATCTACAGGTATAGTGGAAGATATTTTCTGTGCAAAAAAAAATAAAAAATGTTTGTTTGGCAGTCTTGCAAGTAGAAAATGATATTATGGTGTGGAGATAGATATTTGTAGAGTTGATGTGTAGCAGTTCTCCTTTTAGCATCTAGTGCTAAATCCTAGACCCCTCTCATAGCACACTGCTCGGCTTCTTTCAACCCTTCAGTCTTCACAAACTAGTCCAGAAATACTTGATGTTCATACTTCCTGACTATTTCGCAGTGTGGGTTTTAGTGTGCCATTCCCCCACAAATGTTCATATCGGTTCCATTTTTATTTCGCTAGGTTATATTACTATTTATTTATTTATTTATTTATTGTTGCTTTTAGGTTAAAGGCAGAAAACCAACCACAAAAATAAGTGGCAAAAAACAAACAAACCAGAAAGCAAAAAAGAAGAACAAATTCTAGGTGTTTATTTATTTCAGGCCCAATGCATTTCAGGAAAAAATAATTGCTCAGGGGCACATTTCTAGCACAAGACGCTGTGAAACAGTCTCATAGTGACTCCTGTCCTATAGTGTTGCTTGAATCTGAAGGTTACTGTTAGAAACATGCCCCTGTACAACATTTGCTCCCTAAAACTTTTGACAGATCAGGAATGCATCTTATTCCTTGCACCTGGAGTTCTCCCCCCCCCCCCACTTTTAGGCTATAGGCCTTCATAAATAGGTGCACGCACAGAGTTGGCGTTAATCTTGTTGAAAATACATGAATGACAACACTCTCTCCCTTTGGCAAGGATTTTTGCAAAAACCATTTCTTCACCCACTAGTATTTTTATTTTATTTTATTTTAGTAAGTACATAAGCTAATACCTTAATATGCACTTTCCCATTGTTAGTTACCTTACAGAACAAGTTTGAGTTTGGGGAGTTTGAAGCAAATGAAGATTTAATGTGGCGATATCCTTAGGCAGCCTAGTTCACAACGGGAAATCCCCAAAGGTTCTGACTTTCTGCTCTTATTTTGTTTCCCCACAAGGTTCTGCCACTTTGCACCACTGGCAACAGCTTGCGCAGCCTCACCTTGGGGGGATCCTCGACCCACGGCCCGGGGTTGTCACTAAGGGCTTCCGGACTCTTGACCTTGACCAGGACGAAGTATACTGCCTTAACGATTTTGAAGAAGACGAGTCAGGTGACATTACATACAAGGGCCTAACTACCTCGCCGTCGATGCATCACACAGAGACCTCAGGTGAGAGGTCCCAAGCACAAGTGACTGTTTCAGACAGCGAGAATCCCCCAAGTCGCTCTCAGGCTTCCCCAGAGGAGATGCAGGAACCCGCGACTGACGATGATGAGGGGTCTGGTGAGGGAACCTCATTAAGTCCAGCACAACTGCCGTCTTTGCAGGATGTTGATTATTGGGCCATTCTCACGTCTCACCAGAGCAGCACCCACAGTGTTGCTTCATGTGTAGCTTCTGCACAATCGTGCGCTCAGGAATTAACACGAGGCCGTTTTCAAAACGATCGCTTCTAACAAATCATTGATTTTGCTGTACTTAAAAAAAAAAAGTGCATGGTTCATTTTTTGGTTTTCTTTTTGATAAGAGAAGGCTGCTAAAAAGAACGTGATTCATTTAGGTCCCGAGAGAAGAGATGTTGCTGTTGTGTGTCTGCATACATGTGTGCATATGGAAGCTGCAGTGTTTAAAAAAACCATCCTTTTTTGTTGTTGTTAAGCAGGAGTTGGGTTTCAGTGCCTATATTATTTCTCCAGGTTGCTCTCAAAGTGCTGTTCATTGCAAGAGGCAGCAAACAGGACCTAGTGATTGAACACAAGCATTGTCTCATTATTTATATAGGATTGTGTCCCTTCAGATCAGTTATTCCTTAGGACTCAACTAAGGGATAGCTCAGTAGAGCATGAGACTCTTAAATCTCAGGGTTGTGAGTTCGAGCCCCACATTGGGTGGAAGATTCCTACATTGTAGGGAGTTGGACTAGATGCTCCTCGTCGTCCCTTCCAACTCTACAGTTCTGATTCTAACTACATATACAGATAATGCTTTTGCATGCTTGTGTTTAATAGCACATGCTGGTGGGGGCCTCAGGCTGGGTTGGAAGGTTTTTTTTAAAAAAAAACTTTTCCCAGCATAGCTGTCCTGGCAGCACCCTCAGTTCAAAGAAGATGGTATTTGACGGGGTCAATATTTATGGAGTTTGGGTTTGGAAGGGGAAATAATTCTGTAGTGCCTTGACTGGGTTTCTCACCACTTTCCTGTCAGACCCAAACAGGAGAAGGTGCCCCCTTAAGGTACTTTGCAGGAGAACTGGTGTTGGGCAACTGAATTTTCACTTCTGTGCTGCCATGCCTCCATGCTTATAACATGAACTTTTGGTCCTGTATGAGAAGATTGATATTTTTAACTGTTCTGGGGTAAAACAGTAGTCTAAGGCCACAAGCAGATCTTTCACAAACCAAAATACATTTTAAATAGGGAAATATTGATGTATCTTGTTACTCAGGGAAACCCTTCAAGTCTGGAGCTTATATGATTAGCAGAAATAAGAATCATGTGGTGGCCTTAAGCCATAAAATTATTGGGTGGGTGGGTGGGTGTGCAGTTCAGTGCACAGCTCTTTTCAGAATCAAGAGCACTGCTTTCACAGAATGAACATTATTCGCACAAATATGAAAAGTATATCAGAAAGTGTTTGTGTCAGTTGAAAAATATGTGCGACTGCTGCTTTTTAGTTTCCTCGCACACATCATAGAATCTGAAAGTCCCCAATCCTTCTCATTGGCCCTTGTTTATGCTAACTCAGTTGCACTGAGCAGGTGGAACAGGTGTCTTTTTGCACTAATTCTGCTTGCTGCAAATCCCAGCACATGAGATCTTCCTCCAAATCCTCTGCCTGTGCCCGATGACTTGAGAGGGGGTGTCTCATGACATTGTGAACTTTCAGAGTAGACTGAAGTTTGCACCTGCTTCAGGTTTTGGAGTGGCACTTAAGATGACCTTTTGAGTTCTCGGTGGTGTGGGTGCTTCTGAGTATCCTGGCCAGAGCAGAGACTCACAAAGAGCTAGAGGTGCTTTTCCCTGGCTAGCGTATCTGTCCAGAATCTTAATACTACAAAAGTAGGTGCTTGGTTCTCTTCTATGCAACAGCATTGTGATTGTTCCTTGGACAAATGCTTAGCTCTTTATTGTGCTTTGTCTTTCAAATCACAATAGCGAGACCTGATTCTCATTGGGCTCTTGCCTGTTTTATAGCAGCTGCGTTTCTGACCTTATAATAAGATGTGTTTTTTTGTGGACTGCATAGGATGAAACCTTTGGGTTGCCTTTTTTTTTCTTTTTGAAATACTGTTAATTTACAGGAAGCTCACTATTTCCTATTGTGTTCAAAGGACAGAGAATGCTACGGACATGTGAAAAGCTCCGCTGTTGACTGCTGGAGGATGCTGTTTGTCAAGGTTTCCCTAGTGGTATATTTGCAGGATCCATCCTTGAGCTCTAGAAATTGATTTCCCTTTGGTTCTCAATGTTACGCTCCTCTTACTGGGCTCAATTGCTACTTTTAGCAGCCTTTTCCTATCTTTCTTATTCATTCATAACAATGAGTTTTAATTTTTATCAGGGCAGTTGGATTTCTTCTAATATAATTCTACGGGAAAACAAAATTGGTGTCTTTTATAAAGTGGATCTTGCGGGGAGAACAGCCTCTGCATTTCACAGCTGAAACAATCACCTAATCTAAAACTTGCCTTGCTTTGGTCTATTTTAATTTGTCATCTAGTGCTACGCTTCCTGTCTTACTTTAATTTACATCTCAATTGTTCAGATACTTTTCTCCAAATAACTTTTCCCCTCTATTTTGGTTATTTAAGATTTTCTCCAGCATATTTTAACCTTCTGCTTATTCTCCATGATACACAGAGAATCATGATTGCTAGGCCCAGTCCCTCCTTCCCTCCCGTATATGTTAACTAATTTACCTTGCTTACCCTAATCCCTGAAGCATCAGCATCAGCTCCAGAGGTGATGTAGAGATTTCTTTAAAAAAAACAACAACATTGTCCTGAGATCTATGTGTTAACCATTAATAGAATTCATAACACTGTGTGTGATGGGGCAAATCTTGAGTCACTTTTCACCCACGTAGACCCCTTCACTTGTCAGGCTGTCTCACTTTCATCCAGGCAATTCCTCTCTCAGGCAGGGATGGGGAGCCTCTGGCCATCCAGTTGTTTCTGAACTACATTTCCCATCAACCCCAGCCGCCGTGGCTAACAGTGAAGGCTGGTGGGAGTTGTAGCCAAACAACACCTGGAAGGCCAAAGTTTCCCCTCTCCTTCTCCAAGGCCTGCATAGCTACACATGAGTCTTCTTAGCTGTGTTGTTTGTGCATGCCTCAAGTCATACACTAAACGGTAGTGACAAGAGAAAAGGACCTTGTGCGTTTTCTCAGCCTCTCTAAAAGTTTGGAGTGGCATGTGGATGTGATGTATCTGTTCAAAACCATGTGTCAAACTGTTGTATATGTCCTTTCACCCTAAACTATGTGTTTGGGGATGTGTTAAATGTTGAGAGGAGGAGGAGGAGGAGGAAGATCAACAGTCGCAGGAAACGTCACTGGCATGTTTTATTTGTGCATGTTTTAACACCACTAACACTAAGGCTTGTTTACTGAATAAGAACCTATGCAATCATGAGGTCTTTGCTGTCGTAACGAAATGGGTTGTACTTCAAGGAACATTTTGGATGCACGTCCTTCGAATTTCTGAATCGCTTTGCAACAAAGGGACTTAACCATAAAGTATGTCACGTGGCAGAATGGGGAGAATTAGCACAGCTCCAGCAGCCCAAGACACAAGGGGTGTGGAAGTGGTATCTGTTAAAATGTGGCGGCACCCTTACAGCTTCTCTGCCACAGTACTCTGCTTTCCCCCGTTCCTCTCATACATATAAATTCTAAATTGCCTTAATCCTCCTTCCTTGTTTGCCGTCTCTATTCACGTGGCTGTGTTGAATATATATTTGCTTCCCTACTCTCAAATTATCTTCCCTTTTTTGGCATTTGTCCTGCATACTATAAAGACACACACAGGCATGCCGATAGCCCCATACAGCATGGTGTGTGTTCATTTTTTGTTTTGTTTTCAGGACTTTAGACGCTCACCCAGTAATTAAAATTACAGGCCACATTTAAAGTCCTGGAAAAAGTAGAGAATTTGGTTTGTTTGTTTTTGCCTGATTTTGAAATTACATCAAAGTAGGTGTTGGATGAGTTGGATGACCCTCCCTGGGGAGAGAGAGCATTCATTCCATAGTTAAGATGCCATCACCAAGAAGGTCCTGCCCAGTAGCCACTTTGCCACCACTCAGATGACAGGGAACCCCCAAAAAGACCCTCTGTTGAGGATCTTGGTTTATAGGCAGGCACATGTGGAGACAAGCAGCTCCTCGAGCATCCTGATCCCAAGTCATGCGCTGGTTTGTTTAAAGGCCAAAAAAGAGCACTTTGGATTGAGCCTGGAGTCAAAGCAATAGGCAAAGCACAGGGGGTGACTTAACTGTAATGCTCAGTCCGCCTAACAGCCTTGCACCTGTATTTTAGGTTTATTTGCAGTTTCCTAACCATCTTCTAGGGACGCGGGTGGCGCTGTGGGTTAAACCACAGAGCCTAGGGCTTGCCGATCAGAAGGTCGGCGGTTTGAATCCCCGCGACGGGGTGAGCTTCCGTTGCTTGGTCCCTGCTCCTGCCAACCTAGCAGTTTGAAAGCACGTCAAAGTGTAATTAGTTAAATAGGTACAGATCCGGCGGGAAGGTAAACTGCGTTTCCGTGCGCTGCTCTGGTTCGCCAGAAGCGGCTTAGTCATGCTGGCCACATGACCCGGAAGCTGTCTGTGGACAAACGCCGGCTCCCTTGGCCAGTAAAGTGAGATGAGCGCCGCAACCCCAGAGTCGTCCACGACTGTACCTAATGGTCAGGGGTCCCTTTACCTTTACCTTTAACCATCTTCAAAGGCAGCCCCGCAAAAAATGCACTGCTGTAGTCTAATCTACAAGTTACCAGGGAGCATGAATTACTGAGGCCAGGGTGTATTTGTCCAGGTGAGTTGACACCTGGCATCCCAGCCTTTATTCTAAGGCATACGATGTAGGAAATAGTCCCCTGGAAGATGATATGAACTGCTACTCCACATGGCGGGCCCTTAAGACTTGCAGCTTTCTTTACATTAGCATTCTTCAACCTGTGGTTCTTTGTATTTTGTTGGAATTGCAGCTCCCATCTCCACTGACCATTGGTGGGGATGGTGAGAGATTTGTCCCGCCATACCTTGAGACCCAAGTTGAGAAAAGGCTACATTGCATTTGTTATGTGTGAGGCTGTTGCAGAGCATGAATCCCAAAAAGTGCTCCTTCCATTCACAGAGAAAATTGGACCCGCCAGAGGCTTCCACAAATTGGGGTGGGGGATTTTTTTCCAGCTCCCTCTAGCCCCCTACACCATTTCCCATACTGAAGGTCTACCGATCTTCTGAATAAGGGTTTTTGCAGGATCTGTTGTCCTCAGGATATCCCATTCCGTGCATGGAACTTTACTCCTGGAACTCTGGATCCAGCAGAATATCTGTTTAGATTGTATAGTAGAGAACAACACAGTGCTTGCCTCGCTCTCTCACACATCTTACTAGGTTTGACAAAATACAACCACAAGTTTTTATAATGTATGTAAGAATACGCATTGTGTTAAAATGTGGACAGGGTTAAGAGAATCTTAAGCAGTGTGACATACTTCATGGCTAGTTCCAGTTTGCGTTCTGCAGAAGCACTCTACAGCAATTTCTAAACACAAATTAAGGACTCGTTAAATAAACTATAAAAATATTGTTCTGATCTAGGGTGCTGGCAACTCTGTCTTGCTACAGCACTTTAAAATTACAGCAAATATATTTCCCTTTCTGCTTAACATATGACAATATTTTTATGAATGAATATGACATAATTGCTATCTGGTGCAGCTGCAGATGGTTCTGTCTTTGGTGGGGGAGGAGGGGGAAAGGCAAGGAAATGTCGCAGATGGACAGTAGTGGATCCAAAATGGTTACACCGGTCTCCGGGCACTAAAAGGAAACACACGTGTGTTCTGTTATGTACATATTTTGATGTACATAATATTTACTGCTGCCTCTCTACTGGGATCCATTACTGAAACGAAAGATGACAGGATACTTTTGCCCGGATCAATATGGGGGAAGCTGAAATGCGTAAGCATTCCGGGCTTTGCTGATTTCTTTCACACACCGCCAAGGTCTTGTCTACCGACTGGACTTGTTTAAATCTCCTACCTCCGTTGCCTCTTCAGAAAAGGCCAATGTGGAAAGGGATATTGAGACCAATTCTTAAAGATACGGTCGCCGCATGGTTACCACTCCTGCTGTGGCTGCTCTGCCTGCAACTTTGGGGCAATGTTAGAACAACTAAATCAGTAGGGAAACGCTGACAATGTGATTACTGGGAGAAATGGCGGTATATTAAGTAACCACATCGCTAGCCCCTCTCAAATGATCTTGCTGTTCTATTTCCCTCCCAGAGTGGAATAATAATAATAATAATAATAATAATAATAATAATAATAATAATAATGTTATTTATACCCCGCTCACCTGGCTGGGTTAATGATAAGCCACCACGAGGGAGGAGCCACCATGCCACTCAGCTGGTCTGTGAGCACATTATGTCACTTAAACTTGCTAGGAGGACCGGGCTTCCTAATCCTGAAGGCATCAGAGCCTGTTTTTGAGCCCTAACAAATACAAGAACCAAAAAGGTGTCAGCTCTGTTGGCGAACTCTCCTCCTGGAGATGGATGTGCTAAAGAAAGTAAATCAAATCGGACGCCTGGTGCATTTCACCTTCCCTGCATCGATCCCTCGAGAAGTATCGCATCGCTTGTCCATCTGTTCGAGTGCACAGAGCTTTTCTCTCCCCCCCTTTTATATATAAATGCAAAGAATGTTCTATTCTTTTTAATGTAGTACATCATCCTGGGAAGTGCATGTCACAAACCAACTCCACCTTCACCTTCACCACCTGCCGCATTCTGCACCCTTCCGATGAGCTCACACGAGTCACTCCAAGGTAAGGGGTTCCAGAGAGCTGTCGTGCTCCCTGGGGCAGGGGGTGTGCCTTAGCCTAGAAGGCAAGGGGATTTGGAGCGATGCATATATTTCAAGGTTCTGCACCTTCTAAACTTCCCATCAGATCACATCACCAGCTTGCCTTAAATATACGCAGTGCTTATTTATCCAGAATCATCCAAGTAACATGTCTCCAAAGTTGATTGCAGCTCCTGTGGAGAGTAATAATGTCAATTTCCATGGAAGGAGGACACAATGAGATTAATGTCACTTTGTCATTAATAAATTGGCTTTACAGTCAAGCAGAGATAACAGTAGTCAAGTCTTCAAATAATTGAAACTACAGTGGTAGCTCAGTTCTCGAACGTAATCCGTTCCTGAAGCCTGTTCGGCTTCCGAAACGCTAGAAAACCAAAGCAAAGCTTCTGATTGGTTGCAAGAGCTTCTTGCACTCAGCGGAAGCTGCATCACACTTTCGGGTTCCGAAAAACGTTCAAAAACGGAAGCATTTACTTCCGGGTTTTTGGCGTTCGAGAACCGAAACGTATGACAATGGAGGCGTTCGGGAACCGAGGTACCACTGTAGATTAGTGTGGCAAAATTGGCATCATCTATGAATCTGAGGAGAGGGATTCCTAACAGTAAGAATTAGCCAGGTGTGAAGTTTTTTTTTTTTTTTTTTTTAAGTACTACAGTTCTCTGTTAAATGTAATTGTACACTAAAAGTCCCTCAAGGTCCTAAAAATAGATATGTCCAGGGGTTTGAAATGAGTTGTAGTTCTCAAAAACTCCTGTAATAACAACATAGTTGTCCACACAGTTGTTTTGTAGCAGTTTAAATGGCACCGTGACGCACAAGGTAAAATTAGTTAATAAATTGATAGATTTTTCTACTCCAAAGTCCCATGGAGACATGGAATGGAGCCTCCCGAAAGAAAGCAACACCGGCTGGCTCCGCGTTACAAAATGTTGAGCCTTCCTTCATGTAAAAATAAGGCCAGTCTTTTGAATGCCTTTACAAAGAGATTGAAGAAATAGTAACACTGGCCCACTTTACGAGGGGCACCTGCCCTAACAAGCCAGAGGATATGATGTAAATTCCTTCACATGGACTGTCTGGAATTCCTGCTCTCCCTCACCCTTTTCTTTCTCCAGCCCGCGTAAAATTTGCCATTGATTTCATGCTGTGAGGCGCTGCGAAAAGCTACAGATCTAGCTGCAATTCCTTCTCCATCTTCCCTATTGAACTTCTGACGGAAATCTCTATTGCTTAAGATGTGGATTTTTAGTGTGACATTAATTTCATTGCAAAGTGCACTTGCTACTTCCCTTAGCTTACCCTGAAATCTATACTTTGCTCTCTCTGATGGCCGGGGTGGGGTGGGGGTTGTCTCTTTTATTTACTGTATTGGCCTGGATATAAGCCGCACCCGAATATAAGCAGCACCTTTAAAAAAAAATTGGGGCGGGGGATTCCACAGGCACTCACACCCATTCCGTTTTACTGTATGTCTGTTTCAGCAGCGATATCGTAAAAGCCAATTTTTGTAAGGTTGCGAATTTAAGCCGCACTTTTCGCGGTCGGAATTGGGGGGGGAGGGAGTGAGGCTTATATTCAGGCCAATACGGTACTTCGACATTCACTGTGGATTCAGAACCAGAGTGCTGCCAATGCGAGGGGTTGGAGTAGAGGAGCTCCTTAAACTCTGAATGATGCTTCTTCACAGGTCATGTGAGGAAGACGATGAGACTGCTTTATGTCACCTTGTGCTGAGAGGAGATTTAGGGCACACAGTATGACCAGCGTGACAGGGGGTGAGCAGCGCTGCCAGCAGCCTCCGTGCTGGCAGAGTCCTGTAGAAGGAATGTTAGTGTTTTATGGCACCAGCTAACTCAAAGACTTCTTGATCAGTCCCACCTCCCTCTTTCCATTCTAACCTAGCATCCTAACACAAGGTGGCATTCTAACCAAAACTCTGCAAGTTCCATATAGTGAAGTGCTGGTTTTAACACTGATTTGAAAGCACAGTTACTCTCTCTTTTTGGTCTTTGTTTTCAGGACACATTTTGAATACCCTGCCTTCCTCCCTCTAACAAGGCCCTGCTTTTGTTAGCTTAGGGACGATGACCAGTTTAGGAAACATCTGGCATTCTCCCTTGTCATTGCCTTGTTGGCCAACTTCAGCATAGGGACGCTTGTTGCAATAATCTGAATAATAATTAATTAATTAATTAATTAATTAATTAATTTATACCCCGTCCATCTGGCTGGGTTTCCCTAGGCACTCTGGGCAGCTCCCAACATAATAATAATAATAATAATAATAATAATAATAATAATAATAATAATAATAATAATAATAATAATAATAAAGCAATAAAATATTAAACATTACAAACTTCCCTAAACATGGCTGCCTTCGGATGTCTCCTAAAAGTCAGATAGTTGTTTATTTCCTTGACATCTGATACATGTGTTCCGCCCTGTGGAACAGATCTGTGTTCCACAGGGCGGGTGCCACCATCGAGAAGGCCCTCTTCCTGGTTCCCTGTTGCTTCACTTCTCACCGAGGAAACCGCCAGAAGGCCCTCTGAGCTGGACCTCAGTGTCTGGGCTGAACGATGGGGGTGGAGATGCTCCTTCAGGTATACTGGGCCGAGGCCATTTAGGGCTTTAAAGGTCAGCACCAACACTTTGAATGGTGCTTGGAAACGTACTGGGAGCCAATGTAGGTCTTTCAGGACCGGTGTTATATGGTCTCTGAATTATAGCTTTTGTTGTTCGTGCAGCAACAGCTTATTTGATGCTGTGGAGAAGAATGCAGGTAGACATTCCAGGTCCCAAGGAGTTTGCAGTTGAAAGTAGTTAGCGATTTATCTCGGGGGGGGGGGGGTGGTAATTGAAGGAAGTATAGGAAATAAAAAATATGTTAAGACTATATAAATATTTACTGGGAGGGAATGTTTATGCGCTTGCCTTAAAATTAAGCCTTTCTAAATCTGATAACCTGTTTTTAAGTTGTATTTTAATCAATTGTTTTTATACCTGATGTTAGCCGCCCTGAGCTGGGCGGGGTATAAATACAAATTATTATTATTATTATTATTATTATTATTATTATTATTATTATTATTATTATATGTTTGATAGCTCCTGCTGCAGGACTTGAGCGCTAGTGAATCTGACATAAATGCCCCTTGCACTGGCAATATTTGAGTATAGTAACCTACTCTTAAGTAGGCATTCTTAAAGATTTTGAGAGCCGGCTACTCCTGGCAAAGGTTAGAGAGGGTAAGATTCAGTGCAGATGCCCATCAGCTCTTATGGAGTTATCAAAATGAACTTCATTCCCAAGTTTATTTTACAAGCCATTCCCAGCACCTAGTTAGCACGTATATTGCTTGATTAGGAAGACTAATCTGTAAATCCATTTTGGGGTAGAAAAGTCAAGGGTAAAGATTGCAGCCATTTACAGATGGTAAACAGAAAAGGGACCTTTTTATCCCAGATTTGATGTGATACTCCCTTGTAAATTAGTCCAATGAAACAAAGTAAACCAGGATTTCCTGGAATACTAGAACACAGTTAACTCTCTTTTGTGAATCTTGTACAGCATTACATGCCCAAGAGTTTTTGCAAATTCCTTATTTGAAAATAGAATGGGATGGTTATCCCCAGGCTCCTTAGTTACTCACTTAGGTTCGGTTGCTTCCTCCTTTATGCTGCAGAACTGCTCCAGTCTACCTGCCAGCCCTAGCTTAGGACTACTATCAAGGAGTATTTTAAACCTGGAATGAGTGAGAATGGACAAGCTTCTCTGTTAGCCCTAGACTAGAGCTTGCAAGCAGATTTTGTTAAACTTCCCTTCTGCGCGAATGACTGATTCAAGAGCTGCAAGAACAGCAGACGGCCAACTTTAAGTCGCTAAACCTAGGGCAAGATAATAGGCAATGTCTATAAAAAACATTTGTGTGCACACATATACTCACTGTTGCACGCATACGTTTGCATTTTTTCATGTGTAATGCTTTCACATGTGACAAAACCTGACCACATTTCCCAGGGCTGCAGCAGTTTGCGGTGACTTGTAGTGACATTCACCTGTTGAGAGCAGCTAGCACAGACATAGGCAACCTTTGGCCCTCCAGATGTTTTGGACTACAATTCCCATCATCCCTGACCACTGATCCTGTTAGCTAGGGATCATGGGAGTTGTAGGCCAAAACATCTGGAGGGCCTGACCTAGCACAAAGGAATGCCTGTTTCCTGTTCACCTGACCCAACAAAAATATATTTAACCCACAGCCTGGAGGGGGATGTAATATTTTCCTCCACCTTTCCCCTGTATGTGTACGATATGGTTGTGACAAGAGTTCATTCCACCCTAGCTGCCATGTCAAACAAGCTATGTGGATAATTGTCCCTTAGCGCTCTCAACCAAGTTGGTTGATTGTTATCAAAACTGGAATTTCAGCTGCACTCCACAAGAGGGCATATTTGCTATGCAGCAGGGAACAGGCTGTTGATATGACCAAGTTCTGTGTACTCTCAAGTTCTGTGTACTCTCTTTGGCTTCTCCCGAGGCAGCTTCTCGTGACATTATTATTATTATTATTATTAGGGGGGAGGAAGAATATACATAGGTGCATATGTTGAACTGGGTTCATGAGTTGTTCAACACGCAGCCCAATCAACGTGAGTGTTCGGGATATGTCGCCGTGTATCACATGCAGTGATAAGGACACGTCCCTGAATGTTCATAAAGTGTGCTTGAACCACCCCTTAATTTCAGTCATGGCCCCATAGCAGCCGGTGTATGGGATTATGCCTCAAATAAATGTTCTTCTAGCTCCTTCACAAGCCCCCCGCACCAATTTTCAGTGGCAGAATTATAGCAGGGAAGAATTATTACTTTTTTTTACAAGACCCTCTTTAACCTGTGCCGAAACAGCAGCTGTGTGAGCCGGCCCCACGACAATCTGCTCACACTAGTCTTAGAGCTCCCAAAATGAATTCTCACCAATATACTTTGTATCAACAGAGTGTACTGCCTTTTTTTTTTTAAGGCCCTCCTCCCCAATTTTTAATTTGCTCCAAACTGAAACTCAGTCAGTGGGAATACAGCTATTGATTTCAGTGTCGGGTTTGTTTTGTAGCAAATATTCATGGCAGAGATTTATGTAGTGGGATTTGTGAACATCATATTTCATGCTCCTTCTGCACAGGTTCTCTTGCCATCACTGTAACAAGAATGTCTTGATAATAGAAACCTCATTAAACCTGTCCTTGTTAAAGGAAGAACCAGCTATTGTAACTTACAAAATTAACGAAACATATTCTAGGTAAAAGCTGCAGGTGGCGCTGTGGTCTAAACCACAGAGCCCAGGGCTTGCCGATCAGAATGTCGGCGGTTCGAATCCCCGCAACGGGGTGAGCTCCCATTGCTCGGTCCCTGCTCCTGCCAACCTAGCAGTTCGAAAGCACGTCAGAGTGCAAGTAGATAAATAGGTACCACTCCGGCGGGAAGGTAAACGGCGTTTCCATGCGCTGCTCTGGTTTGCCAGAAGTGGCTGTGTCATGCTGGCCACATGACCCGGAAGCTGTACACCGGCTCCCTCGGCCAATAAAGCGAGATGAGCACTGCAACCCCAGAGTCATCCACGACTGGACTTAACGGTCAGGGGTCCCTTTACCTTTACCTTTATTCTAGGTAAAGCCGCATGCATTTTTAGTGTGCATATTGCCTGCTCTGCATCATTTCATGGGAATGGCATTTGATGGCTATTTTCTGACCTGTTGTTCAGAGTTTACCTGGTAGGATCAGAAGGTAGAATAAAATAAAACAACTAACTGGCAGTTGATCAAACAATTGCATGGTGTGTGTGAGAAGCTGTGAGCTCGCAACCGCCACTAATAATAACCAGACCTCTTTTAGGTGGGTAGGAGCAAAAAATGTAAGCATTGGTCTCTGTACACATACTTGCTTAGTTGTGGGGTTTCCTTTCTGCTGTGTGTTAAATGGAAAAAAACTGATACAATGTTGCTGCCCCATTGGGCATAGAGAACAAGTTTCCTGTTTGAAGCCACAAGATTAAGGTAGCTTTTGTACATGATCAATTGTCTGGAGTTTTCCCCATTTCCTCAACCATAATGTTGCCAATTTGCATAATCTAGAATGTGCATTTGGTTTTATAAGAACTCTAATCTCCTGTATTTCCCAAATTTAATATTATCCAGAAAAGTGCACAGTAGACTAGGGTTTAGACCAGGGTTTCCCAAACTTGGGGTCTTTTGGACTACAATTCCCATCATCCATGACCACTGGTCCTGCTAACTAGGGATGATGGGAGTTGTAGTCAAAAAAACAGCTGGACAGCCAAGTTTGGGAAACCCTGTTTTAGACTCATGAGTATGTGACCTGTAACATCTGCTGTAAAATAGTGAATATATTCCTTCCACCCTCTTTTTAATTATTTAACAAAATTAATGTACCTCTTGTTTGTAATTGGAGCATCTAAGTAGTTTACGAAAAATAAAACAAACATTAAAAATTTTCAGTAGAAGGGAGTTTAGGACAAGCGTTCCTTTTTCACAGCTAGTAATAAAGCATAACTGTTTGGAATATGTTCTGTCTGTGTATCTCCCTTAAGTTCTGTTGGTACACTTACGAACAGCTGCAATCCTATTATTAGACTGTTAACTGAAGCATTTGCTTCTGGGTTTACGGCATTCAAAAATGACACATTTGTCAACGGAGACGTTCGAAAACTGAGGTACTACTGTACAGTCGTCCCTTGGTTTTCGAACAGCTTATTTCTCAAATGTTTTGGCTCCCGAACACCGCAAACACTCGAACATGAGTGTTCTGGTTTGCAAACTATTTTTGGAAGCTGAATGTCCAATGGAGCTTCCACGGCTTCTGAATGGCTTTGGTTTTCAAACGTTTTAGAAGTTGAACGGACTTCCGGAACGAATTCCGTTCGACTTCCAAGGTACAACTGTACTCAAATCATTCCTGAGAATGATGGTTGAGAACTCATTTTTCCTGCTACCTCAGACAACGTTGTCTCTCTAGCTGACCTTTAATCATCTGAGGCAATTGAATCGGTACCAAATACATTTTTATATGTGGGTGTATCAAGCAGTGGCAGTTTGAAAGTCAGTATTCCAATGGAGACGTTGACTTGTTTTTCTGTTTCTCTTCCCCCTGCCAGCCTTAACGCAGCACCTACTCCAGCTTGTAGCAGCGTTGGCAATTTGAAAGGCACCCCGGTGGCCACGCCATGCACCCCTCGGCGCCTGAGTTTGGTCGAATCCTCCACCAACCTCCGGGAGTCTACAACCACCATGAGCACTTCCTTGGGGCTGGTGTGGCTACTCAAAGAGCGCGGGATATCAGCGGCAGTGTATAACCCACAGAGCTGGGACCGCGCCGGCCGGAGCTCCCTCCTGAGCACCTACGCCCCCAGAATGGCCGTCATTCCTTCCACTCCCCCCAACTCGCCTATGCAGACGCCTTCTTCCTCCCCGCCGTCTTTTGAGTTCAAATGCACCAGCCCCCCGTACGACAACTTCTTGGCTTCCAAGCCGGCCAGTTCCATTCTGAAGGAGGTGAGGGACAAGAAGAACATCCGCAGCAGCGAGAGCCAAACGGACGTGTCCGTCTCGAACCTCAACCTCGTGGACAAAGTGAAAAAGTTTGGGATTGCCAAAGCAGTGAGCTCGGGGCATCCGCAAGCTCCTGCGTTGGCGGATGTGCAAGGACCCCTTCTCCCCGGGGCGCAAAGGCCAATGAAGGCCTTTGCTCCTGGGAGCCTGGTACCCGAAGACCTGGCCTTGGGTGGTCCTTCTGTAACAAGTGCCATTGGGGGCCTTCAGCTGAACAGCGGCATTAGGAGAAACCGAAGCTTTCCAACGATGGTGGGTTCCAGCATGCAGATGAAAGCGCCATCGTCTTTTACTCCTGGCCTATTGATGGGAGCAAAGCTTCCTAAGCAAACCAGTTTACGGTGAATGGCTTACGATGCGGCCGAACTTGTAAATGTCTTCAGATTTTTTAAAAAAACAACAACAGATTTTTCTTCTTCCATTTACCATTGAGTTTGACAAATCAACTTTGTGCCTAATGGGGGGTGGGGGGGGGAAGAGTGTAAACTTTGTACAGGATGTAAATATGTACCAGATGTATTATAAGTGAATCATGACACTGTTTTGACAATTTAACATGCTAACCTTTTGGAAAGGGTGTTTTTGTTTTTCTTTGCACTGAAAAAAAAAGAGCAATCCTTGGATAGAAAATAAAAATAAAAATAAAGAATTCTTAGTTAGCCTAGCTTGATATTGGAAATAGCCTCATCTAGCAAGGGTTACAGATCATGCTTTCTAAACTGTGGGATATCAGCACACATAGTAACTCCTATAAACACAAGAAATTTTTGTAGTTCATCAAAGCAAGTAGATTAGCATCTTGAACATCTTATTCTGCCTTTATGGAGGAGAGGGGGAATATTCAAAGGATCTTTTTTCTTACAAAATAAACTTGAAGTAATAATGTGTTGAGAGTGACTGCTAAGTCTGCTAGGTGCCAGGAAGAAAACACACCTCTACTGCTGCTGTTTCATGTCCTGTGTTAATATTATTTTCAATGCTGCACTGGAATGTGGAAGGAAAAGTGCTTTAAATAGTGTTTTGTTGCAGACACTGAAAATACACACCTCTCCGAAACGAAACAAAATCTTGTATCTTGTATCTTGCTTTCATGAGGAGCCAAAGTCACTCAAAGAGTTGATTGTAGGTATGTTTAAAAGCCTAAATTTAAACAAATGTAGTACAGTATTGCCAAAAGATGTGTCCTTAAGAAAATAATTTTGTTTTAAAAAAATAGCTTAGTAAGAGTGGTACAAGTGAAGGATAAATATTTCCATCAATTCTTTACCTCTAGATTTTGAGGTATTTAAAATGATCCAGTGGATCACTTCATAAACAGGGTTAGACCATTGCTATTTTAAGTGACAGTATAATTGTCTTTCATACATATCTGTTTCCATCAGATCCATGTGTTAGAGCTACTAGGTAAATGGTTTTACATCATCCGCCCTAATACCTTTTGGAAATCTTCAGTAGTTGGACTTTTCTTCCCCCAAAGACTTTTCTAATTGTAAGACTAGTTCATTATTTAGTATGACATTTTTTTTTAATGGTTGGTTCACACAAATCAGGATCAGACTGGTTTATGATCCTGGCTTGTTCACTAACCATAATGATAAACTAATGAAAGAGTTTCCCTAACTTTGGACTTCACAGGGAGCTCTGGTTAGTTTAATAGTGGAAGCAGATGTTTGTGACCTTGAGGCTGCGTCCCAAGGTTCATTCATGTAACACTAAATCATAATTTAGCGCTGTAGCATTGCGTCCAAAATTACCCAGTATGTAGAAACTTGAAACAACATCTGGAAAGAACTGAAAACAAACGAGGAGCATTAAGTTCTTCCGCCAAGAAGATGGCATTCTTGTGCAACTTCCATTGGGGTTGTTTTTTTTTGGGGGGGGGGGAGCTTATTCAACAGAACTTCCTGTCCTAGGTCAGGTTTATTTTTGAGCTTATGTTTTGAAGCAGTTGGTGTGCCTAGTTGTGTGGGTGGCTTGTTCTTGACTTGATTTAAAACCAAACCCACTTTATTTATTTGATGCCAGTACCTCACTACATACTGTGCATTGCCGTTGTGCCAGACTGTTACTAAATCATTAGCACTGATAAATATTTGCAGTAGTGGAACTGTGCGGTTGTCGTTTTTTATGGGCGACAGATGAGCCTGGTTATCTGTTCACGAATTAGCTAGTTGCAATACTGCTATGAATATTGAGAATGTTGGAGGACAGCAAGAGAGGGCATCATTAGCGAGTGCATGTGCTTCTAGATTTCTATTTATTCTACCGACATTTTAGCACTTTGTCATTGCCTCTACTTGCTGTTTGTCTGTGTGCACTTAATTGCAATTTGCAAGAACATAACTTAAATCTTTTTATCTGAATGTATCTTAAGACAACCAATAAATTAACAATTTTGAATAGGTGAAAAAAAATCACGAATGTATGAGGACCTTTTCGTGTACCAAGAGACCATGAGCTCATTTGTGGAATAAAATGGTAAAAACCCAACGAAGACGTATTATTATTTACTCTTTCTAAATAAAAGAAGGTGTCTAACCACTGGAAAATTAGGTCACAAGGCATTGAAGAATTACATTTCTATTTTATTCACAATTGAATATCAATAAACCAGTAAAGGTTATATTGTGGATTATTTAATTTTTCTGGATTTGTGTTTCCTGCATTCTCTCTCTCTCTCTCTCTCTCTCTCTCTCTCTCCCCCCCCCCCCCCCGGTTTCTGTCATCCAATACTTTTTATTTCAGTTGTGAAATGGGATGCCAGATTCCAAATAATTTTTGTCTGGGAAGTAGAGCAGAATGCAGTGACCTGTCACCTGAGGAGGGAAGCTTGCCTTCATTTGGAGAGACAAGAAGTCCGGAAAGACTGTTTTTTTCCAGCCCTGCTCCTCCACGGACTCACACATTCACACATCTTTAACTAACACGTTTTTCTCTGCACACACAAAAAGGCCAGGTTTTCCCCAACTTCCCCAACAGAAGCCAAACCCAGAAGTGCTTTGGAGAGACTTTCTTCTCTTCCCCTCAGGCCAGCAAAATATGATTTGGGAATACTTTCCCACCACTCTTCTCACTGGAATAAGCCCAGATCAATGAATTTACAGAACTCAATATTATCAGTAATAAGCCCAGATCAATGAATTTACAGAGATACATTGCTGCTTTCCTAGGCTGGCCACGTAAAGGGGAAAAAATACGGTGTTTTCTCCTGCTTTAACCTAACTGGACAACAAACTCAGAAGAGCAACAGTTGGATTGTAAACACGCCTGATTTGTTGAGGAGGGCATTTATAATCCTGCTGAAACCTTCTATAACTTTCAATGCAGTTATGAGGGACTCCTGATTTAATCCTTGGGGGAAAGTAGGAAATAAAATAAAAACTGAGGTTCTGCTGCCCTCCATAAGAAGCTTCTGCTGGAATTGGATTGGATTTTTTGTTAGGCCCTGGAGATGGGTGGCGATTGTAGGGCTGATTGCATTTGGCTGTGCAGCGTTGATCCCACAGCAGAGCAAAGGGGAAGAAAGAAGTTCAGAATGTATCTAAATTGAAGTAACAGCTTCATTATATAGACCAGGGGTCCCCAAACTAAGGCCCAAGGGCCGGGTGCAGCCCAATCGCCTTCTAAATCTGGTCCGCGGACGGTCCGGAAATCAGTATGTTTTTACATGAGTAGAATATGTGCTTTTATTTAAAATGCATCGGGGTTATTTGTGGGACATGGGAATTGGTTAATAAATTTTTTCAAAATGTAGTCTGGCCCCCCACAAGGTCTGAGGGGCAGTGGACCTGCTGAAAAGGTTTGCTGACCCCTGATATAGACCATGGCATGGGAGCAAAAAGGGAGAAAGGGAGGGAAGTTGTAGTTTAAAACATTGGCAGAACTTTGAGTAGAGCAGAATTGGAGGCAATGAGAGGAGAATTACAGTTTGGACCAATGGTAGAAGTTTGTGTAAGGTATCTTCCATACTATGGAATATTTGAGAGCTCTGCATCCTTGCTCTCTCACACACGAGACAGCTGAGGAACAGAAGAGAAGTTTTGAGTAGAGTTTGAAGGGGGATAGAGTGAAAGGGGGGAAAGTGACTGTTTTAAACAGTAACCGTAATAAGGAAAGCAGGTATGGGGAGACATTGAAAGGGAAAGGGTTGTTTTTAGCACCAGCAGAATTTTGAAGAAAGCAGGGTCAGCCTGGATAGCTCAGCTAGTTGGAGCCTGTGCTGATAATGCTAAGGTTGCAAGTTCGATCCCCGTATGGGACAGCTGCATATTTCTGCATTTCAGGGGCTCGAGCTAGATGATCTTAAGGTCCCTTCCAACTTTCTGATTCTATGACTTATGCCCCTGAAGTAAGTTACTTCATGTACTTTGGGCAGAGGCAAACACATGTGATTGGGGGCTACAGCCAATCCCATCTGCCAGTGGCCATATGCATAACAATGTATCATTGCATTTTTGTATAGATGTAAAATTATACACACACACACACACACATTCTTTTACAATTTAGAATATTAATTTAGACAACTTTAAAATATCAATGACTTCTTCTCTTTCCATGGTTCCTTTTGCACGGCATATATAAACGAAACCATTCAGTATTTCATTGTTACTTCCATCAAAACATATTTACACTGTTGAATTTATCTTAATGCTGCCCATGTTTTCAAGTGTACACAATCTCCCCCCACATATTCAAAAAACATTTTCCAATCTTCTCTAAATGTATGTTCTTCTTGTTCTCTTATTCTATATGTTAAGTCTGCAAGCTGCGCATATTCCAACAGTTTAAGTTGCCATTCTTCTTTGCTTGGGACCTCTCTCATTTTCCATTTTTGGGCTAACACAACACGGGCCACCGTAGTACCATACATAAATAACCTTTTTTGACACCTGGGAATTTCCATCTGAATTATCCCTAAGAAAAAGGACTCTGGGGTTTTCCCCCAGTTCATTATAAATTATTTCCCAATACTCTCTTACCCTTTTACAGGTCCACCACATATGAAAGAACGTACCCTCGACCTTATTACATCTCCAGCACTTATCTGATTCAGTCTTGTACATCTTACAAATCTGCTCGGAGTTAAATACCATCAGTAAATCATTTTAGATGTACTGTAACATGTTTTAGCTGGGTCCATTCCGCTACACCTTCACTGTGCCACAAGAGGGCGCATCGGGACCTGTGCAAGACTAGAACTGGGGCAGAAACACTTCAGAGCTTTTTCCCTTAGAAAGCAACCTGCTTCCTAATCTTTCTTTTCATGCGACCCAGCCAGTCACAATATACCTAACCAGCCAACCGCTTGTGCTCACTCCCTGCCAGATACGTTGATAACCTCCCCTGTTTTCAGCCCGCCAGCATGATGCAGCCAGCTACTGCTTCTGCTTCTGCTGTTGCCATTGTAAGCCACTGAATGACATGGCTGGACTACATCATGGCATGTATTCTGCATGCATTCATGGTCAGTACATCTATACTTTATTTCTAGCTGAACTTTCTGACTCTTTGCAAGGGTACACCTAATCAGTCGTGTCTCACTGCTATAATCTTTAGCTACCATGCCAGAGACAGGATGGTGCAAGTGTAACCACAGTTTTGTGCGGCTGGGTGCATGTGTCAAGTAAAGCCTAATAAAATTATTCCTTATCTGGGTCAGAGCTGCCGGTCTAGCCTATTTGCATAAATCAGTTTCCGTACTCGAGGGAAACCCATCATTAATTTATGGCGTTGATAGTCTTCTTTAGTATATAGGAAAACAGAGAGTATAAAGAGTAGATCTGATCTTAAATATAGTTCTCTGCACCATAACCACATTTATAATTAATTAATTGATGCATTAATTAAATTTGTATGACGCCCTATACCCACAGGTCTCAGGGCAGTTCACAACATAAAATCACAATATAAAATCACAAAATACATAATAATAATAATAATAATAATAATAATAATAATAATAATAACAACAACAACAACAACAACAACAATAATAGAATAATCAATTATCCCCCCTCCCCAACCTATTTTAAAAGGGCATCCAGCCCAAGGGCTGGTTAAAGAGGATAGTTTTTGCCTGGCAGTAATAATAAATAAATAAATAAATAAATAAATAAATAAATAAAAATACATACATACATACTTATACCCCACCCATCTGGCTGGGCCTTCCCAGCCACTCTGGGCGGTTTCCAGCATGATATTAAAACCACAATAAAACACCAAACATTAAAAACTTCCCAATACAGGACTGCCTTCAGATGTCTTCTAAAAGTCAGATAGTTGTTTATTTCCTTGACATCTGGTGGGAGGGCGTTCCACAGGGAGGGCGCCACTACCGGGAAGGCCCTCTGCCTAAAGGTGTATACAAGGAAGGCGTTTTGTTATAAGTACTGTATAAATACTGCCATTAACTTTGTGGCTGCTTCATGGTTGGCTTTGTAAGACGAAGCCTCTAAATATTGTTGGCTTCCCACAAGCAATGCCTGTGTGGCTCTCCTGTGCAACTAGAAACCACATAATCCCTCCCCAACTTTTCCAGATTTTATATTGGGTGCTGACACTGCTAGAAGTGGGGCAATATTTCTGGGTCCATGGGAAGCTGTGTGACAGCGATCAGCTTTAAGGCTACAAATGCCTGCCCCATTGGATCTGTTGCCCTTTGCTGTCTAGATTACTCACCATCTGAGTAAGCAATATTGACCAGGCAATATCAGGATATATAAACAGCCTAGGAAGAAAACAGCCATACCCCCCCCCCTCTGCAAAAGCTCTCCTCAGAAACGAACTCTTAACACCCAACTGTGAAACATTTGAGAGATCGTGTAGGGGACTGGAGAGGAGGGAGCGATGGTTATGGGGAAAGTGTTGCTTCTCCAATAACCCGAGAGCTAATAAATTTCTTTTTACTGCAAAGGATTGCTGAAAATCCTTTGTGACTTTAAAAATTATACTCACATGACCGTCAACAGCGCAACTGAAGAACCCGCTAACGTTCCAAGGTTTGGGAATCTCGCATTTACAGTGCTGAGTTTTTTATTACTTCAACTGAAATAATAAAGGTTAATCTTCTCTGGTGCAGCCGAACGGACGATTAGCCCCCTCGCCTTCATTGGGTATCACAAGCAACACCATCCCTTCCCCTGCAAAGATTCATGCTGATTAGCCCGGGGAACAAGTTGTGTACTGTTCTGTCATGACCTCTGAAAGATACTTTAATAAGTAACGAGTTAATGAGTTCAATATATTCTCCCAATTTCATTTTGGCTCTGGATGAGTCAATGCAAAGCCCTTTATGGCCCTATTTATTTATGGCTCGCCTGCTTTGATCAACCCTAGGCAAACTTTGGCACAAACTGAGCACCAAAAGGTCCGGAAATAATTACAAGAACCAGCTAGCTGTTGATATTTCAGCAGCTTTTGCATCGCGTTTGAATATCTGCGAATGAGCGACAGAACCTTAAAAGCAGTGAAATACGAAGACATGCTGATTATGAGGCAGAGTTCTGCGTATATCAAGATGTGCCTGGAAAGAAACTCCTCTCCTAAGCTCTCTGCGCTGTGTGCTTGCTTTTTTTGCTGGTGAATTGCTTTCTTTCACTCGGGGTTAAATGTGACACTGGCTGAGCCATGCCTTTGCATGCAGATCTGCCCCAGTCATGTGTGAAATGGGGAGCGGCATGCAATGTAAAGGGGGAAAGAGATGCCACTTTTGGTCTCCATAGACCAGGCATAGGCAACCTTCGGCTCTCCAGATGTTTTGGCCTACAACTCCCATGATCCCTAGCTAACAGGACCAGTGGTCAGGGATGATGGGAATTGTAGTCCGAAACATCTGGAGAGCCGAAGGTTGCCTATGCCTGCCATAGACCTTCCCCTATTTCTTCAGCCAGTTGGGTTCACTTTCCCTCCGGGTTTGCTGGGAGAAAGAACAGCATGAGGGCAAAGTGGCAAGTTGGGGGAGAATTTAGCATCCACCCCTCATTTTCATGCCCAAATCACAGGCTACTACCGCCATATGTATGTAGTAGAGTCCCATCGATTGCTTCAAACATAGCTGCCATTTAACCGGAAAACCATCTCCACTCAGCAAAGCGAATATGTAGTCTAATATATATGGGGCTTTGTGCTGTATTGTGGGATATGCTAGGACTGTACACCAAAGCCAGCCAAAGCCAGGATCCTGACCTTCCAAGTGTCCCCATTTTCCAGGGATCTCCCTGATTTAGAGAAGCCGCCCCGGTTTCTGATTTGATCCCGGAATGTCCCGCTTTTCCTTAGGATGTCCATATTTTCATTGGAGAAATGTTGGAGGATATGGAGTTATCCAGTCCCCAAGCTGTCTGAACACTATCCTTTTATAGGGAAGGCCTCCCCCCCCCAATGTTTAATGTTTTATTATGTTTTATATATGTTGGAAGTTGCCTAATTGTTTGGTAGAACCCAGTAAGATTCATAGCGTATCAATAGTAAACTTATTATTCTGGAATGGGATGTCCCTGTTTTCATCGGAGAAATCTTAGAGGGTATGAAATTGGCCCACCTGGGCTTTGGATGAATCAGGCTGAGACAGCCCCAGATCAATCCAAAGAGGGCAGTATGGAGGGTTTCAAAAGGTAGAGCATTCAGGTGGCTGAGTTTGCTGACAGAAGGAGAAGCGAGGCTGCCTCTGCGATGTCTGCTTTACCAGAGAACACACTGACTGGTGAAGGACTGAACTCTCTGCTCATCGTCTGACAATCCTGCACTCTTTAGAGGGGGGTTTCATTAGCACACAACCCCCCCCCAGAATGCTGGTGAACATATGGTTCATTCCTGCTCTGGGGGGGGGGGTCCTGCACCAAATAGACGCTTTTTGAGCAACCCAAATGTATGGATTTCTGCCTTCCTCGTCCTTTTAGTAATTACGTAAAAGTGGGAATTTTAGTAGGTACGGCATATCAATGAGGGACGCAGGTGGCGCTGTGGGTTAAACCACAGAGCCTAGGGCTTGCTAATCAGAAGGTCGGCGGTTCGAATCCCTGCGACAGGGTGAGCTTCCGTTGCTCGGTCCCAGCTCCTGCCCACCTAGCAGTTCGAAAGCACGTCAAAGTGCAAGTAGATAAATAGGTACCGCTCCGGTGGGAAGGTAAACGGCGTTTCCGTGCGCTGCTCTGGTTCGCCAGAAGCGGCTTTGTTATGCTGGCCACATGACCCGGAAGCTGTACGCCGGCTCCCTCAGCCAGGAACGCAAGATGAGCGCCGCAACCCCAGAGTCATCCACGACTGGACCTGATGGCCAGGGGTCCCTTTACCTTTACCTTTACAGCATATCATGTAGGAAAAGCGATGTCTTTTAAAATCCCCTCTGCTACTATAAGGATGGGTTCATGCCAGGCTCGCAGAATCTATTTTCCTTTATACTAGGACCTCGAGACCCTTGAGATGGAGCCTGTTATGAAAGAAATGCAGTTAGAATAAAAGAACCTGGAGCCCAAGGATTTGTTTGGAGTACCAGAACTAAACACAACTCACATTCGATCCGCACACACCTTGTCATACAGTCCACCCCCAGCTTTCTTCATTTCCGCATGTCATTAAGGGAGGGGGAGTTGTTTTGTTGTCAGTGTTAGACATTTGGGGAGTCAGAAATCCTTGTTGATCTTCAAATCTCCCAGAAATCTGCCAGTAGATTCTGAGTTGCCTTTTGCCCCACACTGTTGTATAGCAGATTGCCCTCTGTTGAATCCCACTCCGCAATGGACAAGGAAAAAACTCTCAGCCCGAGACAAATCTCTTTAGTGAAATAATTGCCGTCACCACGTCTGGGTTCTCCTCGATTTTGAAGCGCTTCAGTGCTATGAAATTTCCCGACAGCACGAATGTACTCAGGTGTATATGTGCTTTGCTTATTTATATCTGATGCAAATGAGATTCCAAAAAGAAAGAGGGTCAGAACATTGGGTTGTTACCCCCTTCTAGCAGGTAGGTTTCCACAATGCAGCAACTCCAGCAGCAACTGGAAATTGTTTTATACGTTGAATGCCAGTGAAAAATATTATGGGTTAGTATCTCCCTTGGCTTCTTCCCTAACACAAGTGAGTTGTTCCCCAGAATTCAAACACATATTCTCCTCTTTAAATTTGTCGTGCTTATTGTGATACTGTTTATCTCTTGAGAGGCAGTAGGTTGCCCTGTCTATTACTTAAATTCGTTTTTTCCTATGAATGGGGGGGGGGAACCATAAAATAAATAAATAAGCGTGCCTATAATAGCTTTCCTGCCCACCTAGCAGTTCAAGAGCACGTCAAAGTGCAAGTAGATAAATAGGTACCACTCCGTCGGGAAGGTAAACGGCGTTTCTGTGCGCTGCTCTGGTTCTCCAGAAGCGGCGTAGTCATGCTGGCCACATGACCCGGAAGCTGTCTGCGGACAAATGCCGGCTCCCTCGGCCTATAGAGCGAGATGAGCGCCGCAACCCCAGAGTCGTCTGCGACGGGACCTAACGGTCAGGGGTACCTTTACCTTTACCTTTTATAATAGCTTGCTCATGTTTGGATTCATTTAAAGCTGTTTTAAAAAAAATGATTGCTCCCAGTGCAAGGTTTTCATATTTAAGACTGCAATCCTGTACACCTGGGGGTGAGTCACATTAAATGTAAGGAGGCTTACTTCTGAGTAGGCATGCAGAAGATTGCACTGCAAACTACTGAATGAGCTTCACTGTAATCACTCATATTTCAGGTAGGAGGTGCAGAATCTTCACCTCGTATTTCGAAACAAATGTATAAGTCACCACGAGGCAAGGAATGTTTTGTTTATTCCGGGATTAATCACCGTAGCAGAATGTTCACATTCACTTCACAAAAGAAAATAACCAGACCACCCTAACGTATATTAAATCACGAATCCGTTCCATGTCCAATGCTGCTCTAATTAAATAAAATGGGGGTAGACTTCAACCCCCCCGGAACCATATGCAAAAAGCAGCTATTTTAATAAGATACGTAAAATCCAAGATTTCCACACCCAAGTTTAACATCAGTATCACCTTTGCTTTGAAAATTGGACCCAGAACCTAAAGGTGAAAATGCTTAGCTTCTGCCGAGGCTTTCACCAGAGATTTGTCAGAATTAAATTCGAAACGGATTCTCATAACCATTGAAAAATGCTTTTCATGTTGATATCTGGACAGATTGCCTCTTAATGCCCGTAGCATTTTATTTTTTATTTTTTTGTATATATATATAATGTGCTCCTCTGGAAGTTGTTCAGATGAACAAACAGTGTATGAAAGATGTGAGGCCATTTTCCTTCTGCAGTGATTGTGACACACACCAACAATTCTGGCGATCAGACGACAGAGGGATGAATGAAATACTTTTTAATATGTCTACAACTGAGTGGTAAGAAACTATAGGAGAAAGATAATATTTTTTTCCTGGAAAATTCTGCATATGTTTATATAATATATATTGCATTGTATAGTTTTACAGACAAATTTACATCAAATACATATGTTTTCTTTTAAAACACTGATTTGGAAAGGATGACAATTTTTCCCCCGCCCTTTACAGAAATGGGACTTGATTTTCATTTCTTTTAAGCATAGTTTGAAGCTCTCTAAGAAGAGTACTCATATTCTTCAGCACTCCGGCGTCCAAAATCCATCCATCCCATGTAGTCTCTGTCTCTTATTCTGTGTGTCGGGTCAAAACTCTGCAATCCCATCACAGAGACCTTTCCAGAAGCACCTTGGGGAAAACAAGAAAATAAAGAGTGAAATAGAAGTATAATAGAAATACACACACTCTAACAACAAAAGAATCTTGCAGCCAGAACTTGCCAGAACTCAGTCCTGGCACCTCTTAAGTGGGTGCCATTACCATTCTAAGAGAATGAGGGAGGTGTTCGTGGTGGGTTCTGACATTGGATTCTTATCTCATTATACATGACAAAACTATCTTTAGCCATCTCACCCCTTGCCTTTTCCTGTAAGACCAATTGCAGTCGTTAACAGTCGTCAACAGGTTTTCCACATCCATCAGCCAATCACCCATTCCCACCACCCTTCTGAGTAATACCCCTCCCCACTCTCTCACTATATAGAAGGGTCTCGTGACTTCTGTTTCAGTGTATCTGAAGAAGTGTGCATGCACACGAAAGCTCATACCAAGAACAAGCTTAGTTGGTCTCTAAGGTGCTACTGGAAGGAATTTTATTTTTATTTTTTATTTTGTTTTGGCCCAGAAAAATAGTGCCCCTCATCTCCCCCATCTCTATAAAGTGGAATCTTGGTTTTCTAGCATCTCAGAAGCCGAACGATTTGGAACCCGAATGCCGAAACCCCGGAAGTAATTGCTTCCGTTTTCGAACACACCTTGGAAGTCGAACGGCTTTTGAGGCGCTTTTCTCAATTTTCCCCATTGAACTTGCTGGCAGCCCTTTGTGCCTCGGTTGTCGAATGTTTTGGAAGTCGAACAGTCTTCCGGAACAGATGACGTTCGACAACTGAGGTTCCACTGCATATGCAGGGACTATGGGGTGGTGCCTTAAAAACATACAAAACTGGGCTGAGGTCGTAGGAACACGCTGAGTATACAAAGTCACAACTAGCTCTGTATTAGAATAACAGAATCATAGAGTTGGAAGGGACCATAAGTATCATCTCGTCCAATCCCCTGCACTGCAGGAATCTTTCGCCCAACGTGGGACTCGAACCCAAAACCCGGAGATTAAAAGTCTCACGCTTTACCAACAGAGGTATCCCTTGGCTGGCTGTCTACACTGCCCAGCAGTTTCTCGCCAGGGTTCCAGACAAGTTTCTGGTGATGCCATGAATGAACCCTTCTGCATCCAAAGTATTGACTCCAACATTGATCTATGGCCTTTACCCATCAACAAGATTCGAGAGCCATTGAGCCCATGGATGTGGGAGCATACTGGTCTATCCCATGGCAGATGATGCTCTGTCGGCAAAGCACCACAACCGAGATGCTAATTACTATCCGTAGCCATGCAGGCAATACACATCTCTGGTCAAGAAGGAAGGAGCAGAGACTTTGCCTCTTGCTGCTACAGTGGTGCACGATTTGCCGTTGTATCCTGATAAGCTACAACAAAGCCACAGGGCCAGGATTGTAGAAGCATCTCTGCACTGAATGTAGAACAGTTTTGCAAAATGAGGATAAGTCCCTGTTCTGCCATGAAGCTCACTGTGTCTTCCTGGGCAAGTCAATGATTTTTTTTTTTAGCTAACCTACTTTACAAGGTAGTTGTGAAAATAAACATGTGATGGTTTAAGACGGGCCATCCTGAACCCCTTGAATGTGATAAATGTATTTTAAAAAAGTGTAAGAGGCTACTCTTTCTGCACGGGGGCATCTATTAAAATCAAAAGATTTGCCTACTAGTTTGCACGACGACTGGACAAGTCAATACAAATGTGGCTATTGTGAAAACATCCACCTTAAAGGCACAAAAGGGTGGGTGATCTTGGGCTATGGGGAGATTGTTCCAGTAACAAAGGCCCTTCTGAAATCGGTTAGAGTGCTTCTATTTTGTCCCCCTCGCTCTTCAGTTCTCTTTTATAGGTTCTCGTTTGCTATTGTGAATATCACATAGGAATGAGTGGGAAAGCCCTGGGGATATCAGTGTGTGATCTCGGCTGGAGTTCTTGCTCATAAGCAAGTTCTACCGGAATAAATTTGAGTTTACTTCTGGATCAAGTTGTTCTCAACTGGGGTATTCTATGCTTTCCCCCCTCTGAACTTATGGAGAGTTTATACATATGGAGATAATTTGACAGGGTAACATCGCCAGAGAAACTAATCCAGGAGACATGCAACACAACCCTATGCATGTTTACTCAGAGGTAAGTCCAATGGATCTAATTAGGTTTCTATCCTAGTAAGTGTGCCTAGCGTTATAAAATTAGAAATTCAGCTTGGGTTAATGGATCTTTGACTGTAAATTTAACAAATTATTTTAAACTGTATATTTAACATTATTAAATGCCTTTTATATTATAATAAAGGGACCCAGGTGGCGCTGTGGGTTAAACCACAGAGTCTAGGGCTTGCCGATCAGAAGGTCGGCGGTTCGAATCCCTGCGACGGGGTGAGCTCCTGTTGTTCGGTCCCAGCTCCTGCCCACCTAGCAGTTCGAAAGCACGTCAAAGTGCAAGTAGATAAATAGGGACCGCTCCGGCGGGAAGGTAAACGGCGTTTCCGTGTGCTGCTCTGGTTCACCAGAAAGCAGCTTTGTCATGCTGGCCACATGACCCGGAAGCTGTCTGCAGACAAACGCCGGCTCCCTTGGCCTATAGAGCGAGATGAGTGCCGCAACCCCAGAGTCGGACACGGCTGGACCTAATAGTCAGGGGCCCCTTTACCTTTACCTATATTATAATAGCTGGTCCTTTGTGTATATATCGCCAAGTAGAATATACATTATTTTGGTCCTTGGCATCTAAAAACTTAGATGCAATTCTCTACAATTCCCTGGACAGCCTTCATAAAAACTAACCTTTTATGCATTTATTGAAACCCCATCTTATCCTTTCATCTTGCTCAGATGACGTGCGGTGCAAGGGAGGACTGAAGAGCTATTTGAATATATGATATTTCTAGCTACTGGCTTACATTTAGTTAGGCTATGTTAATGAAAACATAGGGCCTTGGGGGTTTTCACTCCAAGGAGTACATTTCCATGAGTAAATGCATAAATAAATGGCTGTTTGATGGCACCATCTTTTCTTAGGTGCCTGCATCTAAATAGAAATTGAGATCAACCCAACAAATATTCAAAGGCAGCATGCCAACCATGGCTTCCGAAACATGGGTCTCCAGATGTTGTTGGACTACAACTCCCATCATCCTTAGCTAACAGGACCAGTAGTCAAGGATGATGGGAGCTGTAGTCCAAAAGCAGCTGGAGACCCAAGTTTTGGAAACCCTGGTGTAGATAATCCTTCGCAGAGGCTCTCCAAAGAAGGAAGGATAGGAGTCTAACCTGGACTCTTTTGTGTAGAGAGAGTTCCATGGTAGAGCATCTGCTTTGTGTTGTGTGCAGAAAGTCCCAGGTTATCAACCACTGACAACTCTAGGTAGGGTTGGAAGAGACTCCCTTCCTGAAACCCTAGAAAGCCACTGCCAGTCTGTGCAGCATTGGAAGGAACCCAGAGGCTCATCTAGTCCAACCCTCATCAGGACATGTGCTGTTGCAACATTCATCCTAACAAAGACAAACTAGAATTCTAGAATTGTGGGAAGAGGCCATGAGGATCATCTAGTCCAACCCCGTGCAATGCAGGAATAGGCAGCTGTCCCATAAGGGGATCGAACCTGCAACCTTGGCATTATCAACACTGCGCTCCAAGTGTAACCAACTGAGCTATCCATCAGTGATTCCTCTGTTCCTGTTTCAGGCAAGGGGAATTAGAGGAACCTTGAGCTCCCTCCTGAATCCTAAGCTATGCAGCTGTCTTTTGACTCTGCTCTGTTAGCACAGTGCCTTAAAAAGCAGGGGCAAGGAAAATAGCAGGAAAACTAAAAAACAACAACACCAAAACACGTTGCACATTGGTTTTACTGCTACCCATCCCTGACCACCAGGCGTTAGTGATTTGCTGTGCTTTTATTATGCATTTGGTTTTTATCTTGTATTTTTATCCTGCGAACCACCCCGAGATCTGCGGATGAAGGGTGGTATACAAATTTAATAAATAATAATAATAATAATAATAATAATAATAATAATAATAATGCAGAGGTTTAGTGCAGATGTGCCAAGGGCACTTTCAGGGTTCAACTCCTGACTGCCGTCAGAGAGGAGGTGAAAGCTGTGGCCCGGCACTGCCACTGTTCTTCACGGAGGAAGGACAGGGAAAGACACAGGCTGCCTAACCCACTTCTACAGCTCCTGTTTGGACATCGGATGTTGCCTGTTGCATCCCCTAAATTGTGTGCCTGCTCCAAGCCCTCTTTAAACACGGAGATTGGTTGCCACACTCTGGAATGGCATAGCTCTGAGGACCGAGGCTCACTTGCTCAGTGGGAGCCAGTTAGGGACAAATGCTCAAGTCCAGGGCTGTGCTGTTGTCAAGGCTCCTCCTGCTCCCCTTGCTGACGGAAGCCCTGGAGGTTTGTCCTGACTGAATACAGGGCTGTCTCGCCACATTTTGAAGTAAGTGAATCAATACACACACGGCCATTAAGTCCTGAGTCTAGAATTACCTAATGGCACCACAGTGCCTGGGGAAAGCCCCAAGGTGTTTTCCAGGCAGTTTAAGAAGCACCATCTGCCAGGCAGTGGTTTCCAGAGGGAGTTATCTGAAAAAGAAGGAAGGATGGAGCCTTCCAGACAAGGGGAAGACAAGTTGCTCCACTCCACAAGGTAGGGGTAGACATCTCATGCCCAGACAGAGGCCTTCTCTGACCTTTCATCACCCCCAGCCACCCTTCTCTGGGCTACCTCTTAGCTGCCGTATTATCCCCTTCCCATATTCTCTCCTTCCTGCCAGAGACAGCCCTACCATTAGGCAAAGTGGGGTGACTGCCTCGGGTGGCAAAAGTTAGAGGGAAGGGACAGCTGTTCTTCCTAAGATCTCTGACCATTCCCCTTTGCTGGAGAACAGAGCTGCCCACCATGTTGTCTTTCAACTCAGGTGGAAAAATATATCGGGCTGGCCCTGTTCCCTGCTTACATAACAGCCTGCTTGTTCTCTGCCTTATCAGCTGGATAGCTCAGTCCTGATAACACCAAGGTTGCAGGTTTGAACCCCTTATGGGACAGCTGCCTATTTCCTGCATTGCAGGGGGTTGGACTAGATGATCCTCAGGGTCTCTTCCTACAATTCTAGAATTCTAGTTTGCCTTTGTTGGGATGATTGTTGCAATAGCAAATGAAACTTCAAGAGAGTCATTTGGGCTCTGATGATGTCTCTGCTTTGTACTCCGTTGGCATGAAGGGAAATAACCCTGCCCTATTGCCTCTCTCCAGCATTTGATCTTTAGAGATAGACTGCTTCTGCACAAGGAGGTTCTGTTTCGCTGGCCAGAAGGGCTTGCACTGGCAGAGATGAAACGAGTCAGACTGACACTTTCTGCAGGTGAAACTGAGCAAAGGTGTGATAAGGCTTCTCAGAGTAGGTGAAACCTGTACACCCCTCTTTTAAAGGCATCAGCCACTCTTGTATGTGTTGAAAAATTGACCTGTTTAATCAACAAGAGCTCTTTCCACTGGCTGGACTAACAAGATGCAACCTGGGCTTTGCAAAAAACAACAACACCAAAACAAAATCATAGTAGGAGAGGTCACCCTGCCTTCCATTGGGAACTATTCATGTGTTGAATTTTACAGGGGTATTTCTTTGACATAGTACACTTGGGTAGAAAAGTGATTCAAAATATACCTCTTCGGGCTTGCTGGAGATATTTGGCCAGTAGAGCACCCAGGTTAGCCTTTGGGTCAACGTTGCCGTCCACCTGCTGGATAGATTTCCCAGAGCCTGGAGTACGGACATGCCGGTGGTTTTCCAGCAAGCTCTGCTCGAGATCAGTAGCCACCGGATTGGCATTGTGGGACCCTGAAGTCTGCTGCCCCAAGGAGCTTGTGGACAGCGCAGCCAGGAGCAGGCAGATGCAGACCCCACTGTACATATCTAGAGAGGAAAAGGGAGAAGAGGTTGTCAAGGATCCTAAAAGGCTCCTTCACACACACACACACACACACCACCAAATATTCTACTTCCAAACCAACAAATATTCTGGCGGCTCAATTAGACAAGTAAGAGATGCAGTTAACTGTCCATGGAGACTAAAGACCACAGAGATCCATGCCCTTGGTTGATTGAGCAAAGATAACCAGTAAATCATTTGGGGGGGGGGCAGACGACCAACTGCTTTGACCAACTGAAACCATTCATTGCTTTCCCTTTTGCAGTGCTGGCAGGAGGAAGCACTTTCCCCTCTTTTGAAAGTGAGACATTCTGCTTTGGAAAGGCAACAAAATATTTACTATATTAGCATGGTTCTGGTTGCTCCGAGTCACTAAATATCATCTCTACATCCTAGGGGAAAATATCCAAAGAGGTGTTCACTTCCTTCCTGGATAATTTGAATGCATGGATCTACACCATAAGTACTCTGCCTTCATTTATCTGGAGTAAATGTACACTCGCTGTTCCAGTTTCAGGTTTGCACTCTGCTAAGTAGAAAACCAGAAAAGCTAAATTCACCTATGAGGAAGAGAACTTTTATTCGGCATCCTGGCTATGAATAGGGCACAGTAATTGAGGCTGCAATCCCATATGTAAGTCTCACCGAATTCTTAGTAGACATGCATAAGATTTCAGAATAGAAGGTACTGGTTGCCATTAAAGTAGTCTGGGGAATGTGTCCCTGCAGAACACATGTGTGTGAAACACACAACTAACGCTTTTGCTGTGCGTGTGAGTGAGGATGCTTTGAGGGAGTGAAGTAGACACATTTGAAGAGAGGGTAAGAAATGTAAAGTGAACATTTGATTTTGTGCAGATCCCACAACTGGACAGATCTATTAAATTCACATGCATTATAGGTTTCAATACGACACCTGTTTCACGTACATCTGAGAAATCAGAATATGGTACACCTAAAAATAAGTCCCATTTGTTTTAGTATCATCCCAGCAAGAAAATGTAAATGCTTGCATTGGGCTGGAATGTGTCCAGGTGTCTCTTATAGGCTAAAATCCCTGAGCTCCTTAAACTTAAAAAGAAATTACAGCCCCACATTCATTCAGCAGAGACTCTGCAGCAGTCATGATAAAAAAAGGTAGGAGTGCCAACATCCAATCTCCAACTAACAAATTGTATGTGAGATATGGAAAAAGAAAATAAAGAAAAAGTGTTACTTAAATAACCCAGCTGCTAATATTGTGGTTTAGAGACTAAAATTCAAATTATACAACCTTTCCAGCCCCCCCCCCCCATAACACATATGCCACTAAAATCCTATACACACTGACCTGGAAGTTTCATTGAATTAAACGTGGCTTATTTCTGAAGAATAAGCATGTATAGGATTGCACTGCATGTAGAAATGTCATTCAGATTTTTAAAAAACAACAACAAAAAAACAACCACCTGAATTCTGTCTGATAAATGTTGGATTTGGGTTTTCAAAAAGATTTCACAGCCTGCTCCATATAAAAAGTTTCTGTAACGTTGCCTCTTGGTATAGCACAGGCAACACCACCCAGCAGGAGCTGTAACTGAAAAAAGCAACAGCCTGAAAACTCGGTTCTGTTGCCCAAGATGCTTTCTCAAAATGCAGTGAATTAACCCTGCACATGTTTAGTAAAAGGTTAAGAAAGGCAGAGAGGAACAGTTTTTAAACTCAATGTACCTGTGAAGCTGCCTGCAACAGTTTGGGAGACCATCGCTGATTTCATTCTTACAGTTTATAACAAAAACTCAGTGCAGTCTGAGAAACCCTTAAGTACAAAAAATAAAATAAAATTAAAATGAAGCGAAGAAGCCAGCCACTAGCTCTTTCATTCCCCCCCCCACACCCTAAAGGCAGTTTCTCAGTGAAATCACTATCTCCTACCTTCTAAATGAGGTGCAGGTTGCTGTTGGACACGAGAGAGCAGAGGCAGGCTCGAGGTTGTAGCTGAGCCCTTCGAGGCTGCCCCTTAAATAGTCTGGTTCAGTGGCATCTGTTTGCACAGCTCTGACGCAATGACGGGAGCACCACACACTCCAATGAATGGGTGGAGGAAATGCACTTGTAATGGGGGTGGGGGGTGGGATAAGTTGCCAAAGCAAAAGGGTTCAGTTCTGTCTCTGCAGCAAACAGGGCTTTGCTTCCCTGACACATACGGTACTTCTGTCTAGCAGTGTTGCAGGGACTTTGACTATGTGCCGAGAGAAGAAATAAGAACGGCGTTAATTCATGGGCACGGTTGGAGTGACTTTAATGCAGAGCTTTGGTGACGGCAACTAGAATTAATGAAGCTGTCTAGATTAGGCACCCAAAGTCTTTTCACAGGTACACAGCCAAAGCAACTCAGGACAATCCTTAATTCCGTATGGCTGTGAGCCTATGCACATTCACTTGGGAATAAGCCTAAAAGGATGCAGAGGAACTTCTGAGGAAATATGCATAGGGTTTGGGTTAAGATTAGGTTTAAATGTGATAGTTTTAGCACTTTTATTGCTTTAAATCCTGTGGTGTCCTTGTCCCCCACCTCTCTCTCCTGAATATGTTCACCAGCCTGTAATCTGAAACAGTCTATCACTGGAACAGGCAACATGGTGCCCTCCCAGGTTACTACAATTCCCACCAGCCCCAGCCAGCGTAGCCAGTGGTCAGGGATGATGGGAACTGTAGTCTGTAACATCTGGAGTGATCTCCCACTGAACCATGGTCTGTAATTATTATTTGGGGCACACTTTTGGGGGAGTAATTATTATTTGGGCATCTGGGGTGCGGTCTTGTTACTCTATGGAATCCTGCAGATGCTCATATTTGAAACAACTACTCACGGCTAGTCTTGTGATCTTAAGAAGACCAATGAGCTGCTTACAGTTGAACTATAAGAGCAAGGAATAGCCACAGTGATGTCCTCCCAATGTTGTTGACCCCTGACCATTGGGCATGTCCGAGGCTGATGGAAGTTGTAATTCAACAGCATTTGAAGGGGACCATATTGGCCACCCTTGCTGCAATTTGTTCCAAATTCATTGGAACTCCCCAAAGTAGGGTGGGTTGTTCTTTTGGGCTTTTTTCAGAAGCTAAAAACGTTCTGCACAATGTGTGCTTTGTAAAGCTGAACATTGTGCCTTTTCGTAAACTGGTCAGTGGTTTTCTTACAATCAAGTGATATATACCTTATGTTAAATATATAAATTAAATGCCTTATGGCCTGGCACCATTTGGGGTTTGACGGGTAACCTGTGTGCCAGTTTGAGCTGGTGAATATTAACACATATTGTCTGCCACTCACCCTCCTACTAGTATATGTGGAACTGATCCACTGTAGTCTATGGTTTGGAATCCAGAGTAAGATAGCCATGATTTAATCCAAGCCACGTTGAATTCAGGTGGAATTAAACTTAGTCTAGATCCAATGGTAAGTGACTACTCAGGAGACAAATGGTTTCTGATTGTGTCTGCTGCATGAGAAGTTTAATAATAGTTATCTAAAAAAGTATTGATGCCAACTGAGCTGATTCATTTCTTCTCCTCCATTGGCAGCCTAAAAATGTATACAGATGTGCAGAGGTGGATTTAGGGGAGAGCTACTGGTTCGGTTGCAGCAGGAACGTAAGAGGCAGGCAGTGCTGAATTTTGGCATCAAACAGGATGCTGCTGAAATCTGAATCTCCAAGGTTTGCCACTGAGATGTGGTCTTCCTTATTGTAATGTTGTGGAAAGGAAGTCCACTGCAATCAATGGTTAACAAAGAGAATGGAATGCTTCCAGGTGAGCATCAGTGGTTCCCTGATTTCTTTCAACAACCCTTTCCACATTTTTTATTTAAATAATAATAATTCCAGGACAGTGAAGTATGGGAAGCTGTGAGTAACCGACTCTTCACTGAGCAGGAAGGGATCTCAGAAGTGGGGGGGACCCCAAACAAAGGCTGACAGCCCCCCCCCCCGCGAGACATAGAATCATAGAATTATAGAGTTGAAATGGACGCTGAGGGCCATCTATTCCAGCTCTCTGCAATGCAGGAATCCTGCCCACAGCCATCCCTGGGTGGGCTCGAACTACCAGCCTTATGTGGAACGGTTGAAGGAGCTGGGTATGTTTAGCCTAGAAAAGAGGAGTCTGGGAGGAGATATGACAGCTATCTTCAAATATCTCAAGGGCTGTCACATGGAAGAGGGAACAAGCTTGTTTTCTCCTGCTCTGGAGGGTAAGACTAGAACCAATGGATTCAAGTTATGAGAAAGGAGATTCCAACTAAACATCAGGAAAAACTTTGACAGTAAGAGCATTTCGAGAGTGGAACCGTCTCCCCTGGGAGGTTGTGGACTCTCCTTCCTTGGAGGTTTTAAAGCAGAGGTTAGATGGCCACCTGTCATGTATGATCTAGCTGAGATTCCTGCATTGCAGGGGGGTGGACTAGATGAACCTTGGGGTCCCTTCCAATTCTATGATCCTATTGAAGTCCACCAATAATAATAAGCATAATAAGCAGAAAGTAGAAATGAGCAAGGAGGACAACGTCAATAATCTTTGGCGAGGATAAGGTGTAGTAGTGGTGCCGCTGCTGCTAATAAATGGATTATTTAAAGTTTGGCCGCTTCGTCGCCTCCCTTTGCCCGCGGCGGAGCTCTCCAGGGTGCTGAACCAGCCCGAGCCAAGTCCTGACTTTCAGCGGACCCCCAGCTTTTAGGCTTCCCCGTCCCGATCGTGCAACTTTTCGGCGTCCACGTCGGAGGGGAGAGGGGTTATGGGGTGCACTGGAAGAGCATTGGGAGTGGCTTTCCTTCGTGCCCGGGGTTTCAGACCCGGCTCTTCCGGGGCTAAGAAGGGGTGAAACCTGGGACAGGGGGCGGACACCCCCTGCGTCGGAGTTGGGGCTCTTTTCTCCATGAGGACTGCTTGGAAGCTCGCTAGAGCCCCGAGGTGCCTGGACGGTGCTTTTACCGGTCGCTTGGAAAAAGGAAAGAGAGAAATGCAAACACAGCCGCGCAGCTGAAACCTCGCCTCCTTCCCGGGCGGGTCCGCGGCGCTAAGAAGCGAGCAAACAGTCCCGGGGCCGGGCGCCCGCCCATTGATCTTTTCCTGGCGCCTCCGCCTGACCAGGCGATCCCGCAGCGAGTCATCGATCCCAGCGCTGGATTCCCGCCCGTCTGTCTGGCAAGCGGCTTTCGCGCCGTCGGGGGAGGTCGAAGGGGGAAGCGGTTCTGCAGCCTGGAAACGCAGCACCACAAAAAGGGAGACTCCGGAGTGCCCTCCAGAAAAGAGGAGCCTCCAAAAAAGAAAACCCCTCCCTCTAGTCCTCTCCAAGAAAAAATACCCGCTTACCTTCTCCTTCTGTCCCGGATAGGGTGGGGAGTCTTGCTGAACTCGCCCGGTTGTCGCTTTGTGTTTCGAACTTTTTTTTACCCAGGAAGATGCTTGGCGGAGCTCCTTCGCTCTCTCCCCTCGCTCAGTGCCGAGAAGCTCCAGAGCCACTTGCCTGCCAGTGCAGACGCAGCGCTTTCCTCCCGAGACGCTACGCGGGAGGTGGCTGAGGGGTATTGGCGAGACGCTGCGGAGTGAGGGAGAACTTGGGGCGGGGGACAGCGGGGCCTCTTCTAGTCCTTCCACTAATTAATTAATCAGTTAATTACCTTTATATCTGCCAAGGAGCTCAAGGTGGCCGGCAGGTGTGCCAACTTCAATAAAATATGGGGGGGGGGAGAGTAAGCCCCACCCCACATAATCCATCACAGGATGTGGCGCATGCACACCATTTGAATGGCAATGCCCATCAACTTTGGGGGGCCCCCATAACCCTCAAATATTTTATTGGGGGCCCCTGAAGGGACCTCAGCCCCTATGAGTTGGCTCCTATGGTGGCTCACAAGGTGCCCATCCCCCTCCCCATTTCATCTTCATGACAACCCTGTGAGGTAGGTTAGTCCGAGAGACCGTGGCTGGCCCTGTGATCTTCGTGGCTCAGTGGGGATTGGTGTCCTGGTCCCCCAAGAGAGTGCCCCAAGGGCAGCTGCTGAACAATGACAAACAATGGAAGGCAAGCGGCAGGTGCCACCGAATTTTGGTGCTGCGCAGGATGCTGCTGAAGTTTTAAAGCCCAGAGCCTACCACTGCTGATTTAGTTATCCATTTATTTATTTATTACATTTATATTCCACCTTTCCTCCAAGGATCTCAAGGTGGAGCACATACTTCTCCTGCTTCATCCCCATCTTATCCTTACAACAACCTTGTGAGGTGCCTGAGCGACTGGCCCAAGGTCACACCCAGTGAGCTTCACGGCTGAGGGGGGGTTTGAACTCAGGTCTCCCAAGTCCCAGCCCAGCACTCTAACCGCTACACCACACTGGCATCCTAGAATCTTAGATGTGGGTGTAGGCTGCTCCATTGGGGGGTGGGGCCACTGCCCCACCAACCTCAGTCTGCCCTCAGACAGGCCCCACCTGCCTGCCTGCTTACTTACAACCAATGCAGGCGTATCGCTGCTTGTCATTGGCTGCAGCACCACCTACTGGTGCTTCCCCTACCTTCTGCCTCACCAGTCCCCAACAAGCACCAGACACCACTGCCTAGAACAGGGATTCTTACCTGTGGTTTATGGACATCTCGAGGGTCCATGGATGGTCTTCAGATGGTCTTCTCACTTCCTTCTGTGGCCCCCTAGTCTTGTGCTGTGACCCCCCATTTACATGATTCACCTGTGGCCCCCTTGGAATATCCTGGGGGTGCCCACGGGGGGCATATGATGGGAAACACTGCTCTAGGTGGGCAGAAGGTCCAGGAACTGACACTGTAATGAAGATAGGATTTGGTAATCTACTGTGATCATACATGCATAGGCTACTGTTAACCGGATAGGATTCAGGAAAAAAGAAAAACTTTTGCAGAGCAGATCTGGTTCCCATTTCTTTCCCAGTACCCATAGGTTTGCCAATGTTCGTCCCTTTATGGCATACTCCCACACCACTTTGCTGAGTGTTGAGTTGTAGAGCTTGCTACTGTTTTGTTTTACTAAAGTTGGCTCTGACTGTCCAATCAAAAATTGAGTAGAGGTCCCAAAAGAAGGGCACTCAGTTTCACGACTAGAAAAACAACGAGTCCTTGGGATATAACCATTTCAAAATGGTGATGAGAATTATTATTTGTAAAAATCAGGAAACATTCCACATTAAGTTGAACATGGCATTAAATAACTACATAAATGATAGGGTATTGAGTGTCCAATGTCCATGGGTAAGACAGAGCCAATCACTTAACAAAAGACAACCTATGTTTTTTAAATTCAGTAGTAGAAACTTACAAATTCATTTATGGCTTGAAGTTCATACACCCTGAAGTTCACATTCGCCCACTCTACATAATTCTGCCCACCTTTCTGTTCATGAATTTTCTTTCACACTCTCTTCAAATGCAACCTAGAATGAGACCCCACCTTCTGGAAAGCTTTGGTCCCTCACGTATGTGTAGGTGATTAATTATGTTCATCAGGTTTAAGTATTCATTTTGCACTGTGGGAGACGGCGAGCTCAATCTTGAAAAGTTTGCGCCAAGTTCTTTAGGTCAACATTGGCACACGATAGGGCCTGCTACATAATAGGAACCAATCTCTGTGGTAAAACCCCTGACCATTAGGTCCAGTCGCGGACGACTCTGGGGTTGCGGTGCTCATCTCGCTTTACTGGCTGAGGGAGCTGGCGTACAGCATGTGGCTAGCATGACTAAGCCGCTTCTGGTGAACCAGAGCAGCGCACGGAAACACCGTTTACCTTCCCGCCGGAGTGGTACCTATTTATCTACTTGCACTTTGACGTGCTTTCGAACTGCTAGGTGGGCAGGAGCTGGGACCGAGAAACAGGAGCTCACCCCGACGCGGGGATTCGAACCGCCGACCTTCTGATCGGCAAGCCCTAGGCTCAGTGGTTTAGACCACAGCGCCACCCGCATCCCAATCTCTGTGGTAGAAGCTGATACTGGTGATCAGTTTCGCCCCCATTTCAATCACAGCCCACCAAGTTCATCAGATGACCTTGGGTCAATTACCATCAACCAGTTTAACCTATTTTAGAGTAATGCTATGAGAATAAAAGGGCAGAATTATGCATGAGCTCCTTTGAGGAAGAACAGGATGCAATTGTAATAAATAAATAATATCGCCATATGGATAAATGTAAACTCCAAGGCATACACATTCAAGCTTTGAAGCATTCGCCTCCTTCTGAAGGCATAATATCAAAGAACCGGTGTCCTGTTTTCACAGATGACGGACTGTATTGCTTGTGGCCATTTGGCACTTTATCCCTGTAGTTTACATATTTTATCATTTTCTGTTATGTTCATGCTTAATAAAAAGATCTAGGGAAACCTATCGAGTTAATTTCCATCATTACTAAACATCAAATCACCCCTGATTTCTTAATATGTATGAGGCATATACACCAGATTCCCCAGGCTGCTGTGTAAGAATTGCTATATCGGTTTAATACCTAGCAAAGGGAGGCAAAATGAAATGAATCTACCATGTCTTTATTATAATTTTATAATTTATACAGTTAATTTATATAGTCTTATCGGGCTGTTTAATGAACAAATAGAATGCAAAGGATTGCCTCAGTAAACAATTAAAAGCAATAAAAATAGCTACATCCATATGATCACATCTGTAAGCAATTCCTGCGTGGAAATGTAACAACAAAAATTTAACAAAATGACTTTAACAACACAGTCCTATGCATGTTCTAATGAATTCGGTAGGACTTACAGCACTCCAAGGTATAGGATGACAGTCTAAATCTTATACATGGACCTGTGAGAGATTAAAACATGTCAGTATTCAGCATAGTCTGTCAGATATTTCTGGTAGGGTTGTCTATACAATAATGACACACACAAAAAGGATCCATGAATACTATAAGGTTCTTTTCAAGTAGGAAAAATTCTATTTCCTGCTGACTTTATACCCCACAAGAGCATATGCTTTAGCTTCTCCACAAATGTATCTCCCTTTTCAGTAGGGTGCAATATAGATTGTTGTGGCAGAAGGAAAGACAAATTACAGACAATGAATGCTTGTGCTGAAGAAAACTTTTTCACAGCTCTTATTGTTGTGTTGTTATGGCCTCGAGAACTTGGATCAGGAGTGAGACACTGCGCTACTGGGATAAAAAACAAGGACAATAGATTTCTTGGCCAACTGAAACAACAGTGAGAGGTGAGTTATAAGTCATTTCTACAAACTTCTGACTGCCAGATATATAAAAAGAGCTCTTTCCTCCTGCTTCCCTTCTATCTTTAGTCAGGTCGGCATAATACTTCTCTCTCGCTTTACTTCTGAATTGTCTGACTGTTAAAAAAAAACCCTCCCATATTCAGTACTATGGACAGCACAGAACAAGAGATTAAGAGGGCAAGATCCAGTTTGACTATACAGTGGTATCTCGGGTTACAGGCGCTTCAGGTTACGACTCCGCTAACCCAGAAATAGTACCGTACCTCAGGTTAACCACTTTGCTTTACACAAAGAGAGTGATTGCATGAACCCACTTTGTGCCAGCATCTGGGCCCAGGTAGGCACCCACCTATTGCAGTTATTCATATGCTGATATGCTGATATATTGCCAGCTGGGAGCATATGGGAGAGAGGTGCCCTTAGAGAATCAGCCAGATGGCAGACATGCAGAACGAAGGCAAGCAGAGTGCAAAGAAGAACAGCCAAACTCATTCTATATCATTACAGTGTAGTATTCTTTATCAAGTATAGAGTTGGTATTTTCAGAAGGTCTTGGCAACTTTAGGAAAGTACACTGGGTTATGTCAGTAATAGAGCTCCATTGGATTTTAATCAAATGATACCAGGAATTAGTGCAATCCTGTTCTTCAAAACTGGCACGTGGAAACAGACGAGTGACATTGTGTGTATTTCTGGCACCAGATAGCTGAATAACTTTATAAAATGTCTGTGTAGTGGGACTAAACCCCCTAATAAATGGGCTTTCAGAACTTTCTAAATGATACTGTTCATTATTCTTCCAACATTTTCATGGGCAAGCGTTGATGAGCTTATTCCACCACCACCCCAATCCATTTTCTCAGATCTATTTAACTCAGTAATTGCAATCAGATCACCCCCAAACCCTTCCCCAGGCCTCTTTTGTATCAACACATTGTTTACACCACATTTAACAAGAAACAAAACTGTACCTGGAACCAGCCCAGAAACTAGCACCATTCAAGCATGATGCTGTTACTCTTTCACAACAGCCCATGCTGCAGAATTGCCAATTTATTTTGGTCTCTGAGTGTCCTCCCCCTTCCCACAACAATGCTATCTTTAGATAAAAGCAGAGATGAAGAACACAATGAAACAAAAGAGCCCTGGGCCCATTTCTGAACTATTGTGAAAGAAGCAGAATGTGCAACCCATATTTATTGCCTCTCTTTGTGTAATCATATAAAATGGTAGAGAATACTCCAAGAGAGAGAGGTCCTTTTTCTTTTTTCTTTTTGAACGGCATACACATGATTGGGGAAGGATCCATGCACAATAATACATTGTTCCTTTGAGGTCAATCTTTGGTGACAATCCTTCACAAGAACTCCATAATATGTGAACTTTTAATGTATATGCATGTTGATCACTTGGCGACAATTTGTCTCTTTTTCTGTTACGTTCATGCAGCTACATTCTACATGGGACTTGTCGCTGTGAATGCATCTGCTGGGGGAAATTGTTTTCCGAGCCAGAAATTATTGCTGTTTGAGTGCTGGGGAAATGCAATATCCCTTCAACAGAAGCACTTCCTATCTCGACCCTGACGTAAAGAAAGAAAATGTAAGTATTATTAATTGATTGTATGAGATTTGGATCATCTGCAAAGGCTTTGCAGCCATTGGGCTCCACTCCCAATTTTCTTATCTCTAGTGCGGACAGGCAAGCATTAATGTGAATTGAACTCAGGTGTGGGGTGGTTTTCTGAACTTTGCATCTTTAATTGCACCAAATTCCCTCCCCTTAATCCAAGAGTGCAACGTAGATGTGTCCTCAGTTAACTTGCAGGTGGAGCTGGGAAACAGAAATCTGAGATAATTTACCATCTTTTTGTGCATAAAATGTTTGCATAGTTTGTGGTTTTAAAATAGAAATGAATTATTAGTTCTGCTATGAGTGGGAGTTACGTGTGGGTGCTTGGAAATATAATTTGCAAAGAGTAAATTGGTTTATATGGCTTCTTTTTTTTTAATAGGAAAGCTGCAAGATTAGAGGTTGCGTTAAACATCCCCTGTCATATAATAATCCCAACCCTCTGATAAGAGAAGAGGAAGACACATCTACTCGATATATAGCTTCAGAAAGCAGTTCCTATGTTTTAGTTATTTACAACTGACATCTTCATTTTACTGTGTTACTTCATGCAGTTGAACAGTACGTGAATTTATAACCAAAGTCTTCTGCAGGTCTTCACATTTAAAAAACCAGATAGTTGCATTTTAAAACTTGCCCAGTCACCCATCTTCTCTGCTTTCAAGCAGGGGGGGAAAGGGAAACACTTGTAAGATGCTATAGTAGTAGCTGTACTCAGATATATGGTACATGAGCACATCGAATACATGAAGGAACAACAACAACAACAACAACAACAACATATTTATACCCTGCGCATCTGGCTAGGTTTCCCCAGCCACTCTGGGCAGCTCCCAACAGATTAAAAACAGAATTAAACATCAAACATTAAAAACGTCCCTAAACTTCTCTAAACTAGCAAGGCCAGCCACACCCGCTAGATCCCAATGTGCATATTGGCCACACCTCCTGGCTGACACGTGATCAGCATCAGTCTGAAATGGGCTGTGTCTACATGCATAGTATTTTCTCCACAGGGAATGGAAACGCTTGTCGATCATGCGTCTAAGGAAGAATATTCTGAGGTTCGGGTGTAAACACATGGCCAAACATCGGGGTTTCTCTCGGTCTACTTTCTCCCACTAAACCACTTTACTGGACTTGGCGAGAAGAGGTACTGTTGAGAAAATCAGTGGACAAACAGCTGAATTGTTACCTGCACCTTCCTCTTTCTCTACAAGAATGTGACATCACTACTACCCTTTGAGAGAGATTGAGAGCTGGACCATAAAGAAGGCTGATCACTGAAGAATTGGTGCCTTTGAATTCTGGTGCTGGAGAAGACTCTTGAGAGTCCCATGGACTGCAAGAAGATCAAACCTATCCATTCTGAAGGAAATCATCCCTGAGTGCTCACTGGAAGGACAGATCCTGAAGCCGAGGCTCCAATACTTTGGCCACCTCATGAGGAGAGAAGACTCCCTGGAAAAGACCCTGATGTTGGGAAAGATGGAGGGCACAAGGAGAAGGGGATGACAGAGGACGAGATGGTTGGACGGTGTTCTCGAAGCTACTAACATGAGTTTGACCAAACCGCGGGAGGCAGTGGAAGACAGGAGTGCCTGGTGTGCTCTGGTCCATGGGGTCACGAAGAGTCGGACACAACTAAATGACTAAACAACAACATCCTGAAAGGTAAAAAGGTAAAGGACCCCTGGATGGTTAAGTCCATTCAAAGGTGACTATGGGGTTATGGCAATCATCTCACTTGCAGGCTGAGGGAGCAGGCGTTTGTCCACAGAGCAAATATGGTGTAGTGGTTAAGAGCATTAGACCCGTAATCTGGTGAACCAGGTTCACGTCTCTGCTCCTCCACATGCAGCTGCTGGGTGACCTTGGGTTAGTCACACTTCTTTGAAGTCTCTCAACCCCACTCACCTCACAGAGTGTTTGTTGTGGGGGAGGAAGGGAAAGGAGAATGTTAGCAGCTTTGAGACTCCTTCGGGTAGTGATAAAGCAGGATATCAAATCCAAACTCCTCCTCCTCCTCCTCCTCTTCTTCTTCTTCACAGACGGATTTCTGAGTCATGTGGCCAGCATGACTAAACCACTTCTGGCACAACGGGACATGGTGACAAAAACCAGAGTGCACAGAAATGCTGTTTACCTTCCCACTGCAGGGGTAACTGTTGGCAGGAGCTAGGACAGAGCAACGGGAACTCAGTCCATCATGGGGATTCGAACCACCAGCCTTCTAATCAGCAATCCCAAGAGGCTCAGTGGTTTAGACCACAGAGCCACCCACATCCCTGAAAGGTGGTGACTCGACCAAACGCTGCTCTGTAACTTCCACAGCTGAGCAGAGATTCCAACCTGGGCTTTCTCCATCCAGACCTAACATTGTAGCTTCTGCATAGCACTTAATATGGTCCAATTCTGACTGAAATTCCACCTGTGAGAAATCTCCCCGTGAGCTTCAAAGAAATCAAGAGCAAAACTGTCTGGAATGCATACTTCTGTGCCTTTGTGACATCGGCAGTCAGTATCCTTATAAATTAATTGATAAATTTATATACATACATTTATATTTATAAATTTATATATATATACATTCATCAAGAGACCACAGGGCAGTTTGCAACATAAATGGCAAAGTACGTAACATAGTAATTGTAAAATAAATAAATGACAATACCCGCCCCCCTGCCCCAGCTTTATAAGGCCATAGATTAACAGCTGAAAGCCTGGTTGGAAGGGAATGATTTTGCCTGATGCCAGAAGATATGTAATGAAGGCACCAGGTATCTTCCGAGGCAGCCCCACATCTTACACATTGCAGTAATCTAACCTGTGTATTCTCAGGCATGACTATAATCTCAGCACTAGCATACAAGCAGTGACCATGTGTTTCAAGCTGCTCACTCGAAAATCTTTTCTACTAGCAACTCTTATCCTCACCTCCAAATGAAACTGGCTGATAGTTCTGCCCCGCTGATGCTAAGTCATGATCTAAAAACTATGCCGAAAGATATTCCTTTTGGGAATTATAGGGACAGAACTACCCAAACTGTATAGAAATTTATTCATGTATGCGACTACGGCGACAAAAATGTTACTTGTCCAAAAATGGGAAGAAGAAGTGGTCCCAGCGAAAGAAGAATGGATACAAAAACTTAATGGAATATGCAGAAATGGCAAAACTTACTGGAAAAATAAGAAATCAAGATAAAAAAATTTTTATTATAAAAGAATGGAAATGGTTTATTGAATATTTACAAACTGTAAACAGATAAGAACATTGGCAGGATTATTGTAGTAACCTGCAGTTTATAATTAAAGTAGATGAATAAATGGGCCAACTAGGTTAATTTGGATATGCAGAAAATATAATAAATAAGTTTAAGGAACCACAGAAAGAGGGGGAAGGAAGTCAAGTTTGGAAATGTTAAAATGATTGTAGAATTATTGAAATGTATAAAACTGTATATATACATATATATATGTATATGAAAAAGAGATTGAACTGGTGAAAAGATTGTTGTTGCAAATAAAAAGCATGGAAAGGACTTGAAGGCTACAACAAGCATCCATATTCAAATGGGGCCTGGGCAACAGCCAGTGAACACTATGAGCAGCAGCTGTGGAAATGAGTTGCCAAGAATGAATGCGCTTAGCTTACAGCCTGGCTTCACAACAGATCCCCACCTCCTGCCTCTTCCTAACACCTCTCACCCCTTGTCTTGTTGACTGATCGCTCTTTAGAGGTTTCCACAAGCAATTAGGTTAGCTGGAATTACTTGTAGTCAAGTCTCAGTTTGGGTTTTGAAGCTCAGCCTTTGACCATATTGAGAGGCCCATTTCGGGCTGTCCTGTTAAGTGCTAATTCCACCTCCTGCCTCTTCAGACCACCTCTGTTGGGGTGAGCAACTTAACCCCTGCCTCTCTTGTTTTGGCTTTGGAGGCAACCCAAGCCAAGTCAACCAAAATATTATCTATGGCAGTGGTATTTTTTAGCAGACTGTTGTACTGGGGTAGGCTTATATACCCTTAAATAAATGCATGCATAATACCTCTGAGGTCACAATGATGGTCGCTCAACAATGCTCTGGTGCCATCTCAGTTGCTGCTCCTCATGTCTAACAGCCTTTGGTATCCTAACAGCCACTTGAATGTTGAGGAACATATTTTGTGGCTTTGGAACATGTTCACTATTCACTTAATCTGAATTGGTTAATTAGGTAAAGGGACCTCTGACCATTAGGTACAGTCGTGTCCAACTCTGGAGTGTACAGCTTCTGGGTCATGTGGCCAGCATGACTAAGCCGCTTCTGGCAAACCAGAGCAGGGCACGGAAACGCTGTTTACCTTCCCGCCGGAGTGGTACTTATTTATCTACTTGCACTTTTGACATGCTTTCGAACTGCTAGGTGGGCAGGAGCTGGGACCGAGCAATGGGAGCTCACCCCGTCACGGGGATTCGAACCGCCAACTTTCTGATCAGCAAACCCTAGGCTCTGTGGTTTAACCCACAGTGCCACCCGCGTCCCAATTGGTTAATTACTTAGGTTTATATTTAGCTTTGCTGTGAATTACATTCACAGGTAGGATTTGATTTTTTGTTTTATTTCTACAAGTATAGCGCTAGTTAGTTCAAAGTTTTAGTCATTTTCTTGGAGAGGTTAGATAGGTAACTATGCTAATATGTTACACCTGACTTTGTTTCTTCATGCAGGCAAAGCCATTTACCAGGTAGGAGGCCAGAATGTAGTATTTTATCATAGGTTTTCTGTATATATGGTAAGTAAATGCATTTTGGGAAACTTGGAATGTCTGTTCAGCTGGTCTTTTTGTGTCTTCCTTTGCATTTTCCTGGGCATTCCTCAATGAAAGCTCATTTTATCCATCAAGGTTTCATACGCTGTTCAAAGAATTATATTTCCAAAAGAGAGGGATATGCTGTTGAATCATTTTAACTCGGTCGCATAGGACACTGCAAAGGAGTCCCATTTATCTGAATCAGGTTTTAATGGGCGTTGTGCCATGTCTTCTCTCTATTGTAGCGTAAATTGTAATGTATTTGATGTAGGAAGATCTCTGCCTGGTGCATTGAAAGTCAGTTTAACTGTCACTTGGGTCTGAACCCAAAAGCTGCAAAGAAGGGTTAGAATTCTCAGTATGCAAAAGAACGGTTGGTTGGACTGTTTCAATTGGTGCGTGTGGGTTTAGAATGCTCATTAAGCAGCGTGATTGGCTGATGCTGGGCTAGAAGTATATATATGACCTAACAATGGTCAACAGAGAGCAGAAGTGGGCTGGTTACAGTTTGGACTTGTTGGTGCTTGGTGTTTGTAGAGTCATCCGGGAGAAGATGGTTACAGCAGCAGAGGAGAAGGAGGAGGGAAGGAGGAGGGCATTGTGAGAGGTAGGTGGGGTGGTTTAATGGATGAAGGATAGCTGAATCACTAGGCTTATCAGGGGTGGGGAATCTTTTGTCTCCATGGGGAAGAGACCATCATCCACCTTGGAGTGTGGGTCCAGCAAGCTTTGTGCTAACGGATCACTAGCAGCTGCACAAAATGGCAGATTACTGTACAGTGGTACATTGGTTCTAAAACGCTGAAAACCCGGAAGTAAGTGTTCCGGTTTTCGAACATTTTTCGGAAGCCGAACATCTGATGCCGTTGTCGGCTAGTTTCTGGGGCGCCTGCACCAATCAGAAGCTGTGCCTTGGTTTCCGAACATTTCGGAAGTCAAATGGACTTCCAGAATGGATTAAGGAGCGTCTCCACCCCCATCGTTCTGCCTGGACAATGAGGTCCAGCTCCGAGGGGCTTCTGGCAGTTCCCTCACTGTGAGAAGCAAAGTTACAGGGAACCAGGCAGAGGGCCTTCTCGGTAGTGGTGCCCGCCCTGTGGAACTCCCTCCCATCAAATGTCAAAGAGATAAACAACTATCTGATGTTTAGAAGACATCTGAAGGCAGCCCTGTTTAGGGAAGCTTTTAATGACTGATGTTTTAACGTATTTTTAATTTAGTTGGAAAAGCCACCCATAGTAGCTGGGGAAACCCATCCAAATGGGCGGGGTGTAAATAAATAAATAAATAAAATTAAGTTTGACACTTTGGTTTTTGCTTTTTATTTTGCAGTTTTTTTTACACTTTTTTGGTTAATTCGTTTTTGTGACTGTGTGGAACCCAGTTCTGCTACTGATTGATTGTGTGACTGCGGAAATGGATAAAAGTCCCCCATCCAAACAATGACTATCATCAGTGTGGGTAAGAAAAAAATAATAATTTTAATTTGTATAATCTTCCATACTGTCTTATTCATTTTATACTACAGTACATTGATTATTGGGACGTGGGTGGCACTGTGGGTTAAACTATAGAGCTTAGGGCTTGCTGATCAGAAGGTTGGTGGTTCGAATCCCCGCGACGGGGTGAGCTCCTGTTGCTCGGTCCCAGCTCCTGCCCACCTAGCAGTTTGAAAGCACGTCAAAGTGCAAGTAGATAAATAGGTACCGCTCTGGCAGGCAGGTAAACGGCATTTCTGTGTGCTGCTCTGGTATACCAGAAGCGGCTTTGTCATGCTGGCCACATGACCTGGAAGCTGTACGCCAGCTCCCTTGGCCAGTAAAGCGAGATGAGCACCACAACCCCAGAGTCGGACACGACTGAACCGAATGGTCAGGGGTCCCTTTACCTTTACATTGATTATTGCTTTCATTTTATGGATCAATGGTCTCGTTAGATACTAAAATTCATGTTAAATAGCTGTTTAGGGGTTTTTAAAAGTCTGGAATGGATTAATCTATTTTGCATTACTTTCTATGGGAAAGTACGCCTTGGTTTTGGAACACTTTGGTTTTGGAACGGACTTCTGGAAGAGATTAAGTTTGAGAACCAAGGTACCACTGTAGTTCAAGTTACTCTGGTTAATATTTTACATTCAATGCTATCATTTTGTGCAGGTTAAGATAGGTAAGAGACTAAACATCATTAAGTTTTATCATAGGTTTTCCGCATAAAGAGTAAATGATGCATTTTGGGGGAACAATGTGTGGGTCTGGTTAGCGGACTGGGCACTAGAATGAAGTGAAAACAGTTAAACAGAAAGCAATGAGTGGCAAGGATCTGAAATGAAAATATAAATATAGGTTTTTCAATATGAGTAATTTTATAATGCATTATGTCAGTATACCTTTTTTTGTGTTTTCTGGGAGGATTTATCTATTGTCTGACCATGACTTCTCTGTCAAAAATGTTACAAAAAAAGTCTACAGAAACAGCCTATTTAAAAAAAAAATGTCAAGAAACAGTTGGGTCACACAGTCTTCAGTTGACCTTCTCATGGATAGAGTCGCTTCGCTGTGAGTTTCCACAATATATCTGAGTGGGCCAAGAAACCGCATCTCTATTATCTACAGGTAGTAATGTATGAAGATAGCAATAAATACACTGAATAACAATATTTGCACAGAAAGTTTGAGATGCAATCTCTGAATCACCGGACCATTCTTTGGCATGACATTGCTTTCGCAAGAGAAAAGTACAGAATGCTGTTCTGGAAGTGGAAAAAAATATGAATCTCTACAGAAACCAGATATGGTATTTTAAGAAGGAGGCAATAAAGAATGAATAGGTAAGTCTTAAGTTTATGATCATGCAAGTACCCTGCTTACTTAATTAAGCTTGTTCTAATGGATGACCTTAGAAATTAAAGCTATTCCTCAATACTGCTCTGGGCACAAGAGTCATTAATCTAATTTGGGCCAACAGTGTACCAGTGCTCCACATTTCTCCAGAACGTTCTTATGGATGGAATGTCATTGGGAAGATTTAGAGCAGATATTTCACTGTCAACTGTGAAACTAATTGCCGCATCAACCTCTTCTTCGGCTCGTTCATAGTCCCCAACTGCCCTGAAAATGCTGGGGGTGGGAGTTCTAATGTCATATTTTAAAGACTGTGCAGGTCCATTGCCTTTATTTAATTTATCCCCAGACAGGCTCCAACTCTGCAAGCTGGGCAGAAAGTACTTGGGAAGATGGACTTCAGGGTGGCAAGCTGGAAGCGGTGGAAGAGTTCTTTGTCCACTTACCGTAAGTGTCCGCTGTTAAACTTTGTAATAATAATAATAGTCATAATTTTTTTATTTATACCCCACCCATCTGGCTGGGTTTCCCCAGCCTATCTGGGCGGCTCCCAACAGAATATTAAAAACACAATAAAACATCAAATATTAGACCTACTCCCCATGATTTGTCCATGAATTTGGGACAGATATGTGAGAAGGAAGGAAGGAAGGAAGGAAGGAAGGAAGGAAGCTCCCACAGTCACTGTCTAGTTTATCGGTGTCTGTGTAGTCACCATTTAAGTTGCTATTGCTTACATTGTTAGAAACCATTAGCCATTTAATGGAGGAAATCCTATGGAATCTGAAAATACCAGGTTTGAAATACTGGTTTATATCCTTCTGTTGCTGGTGCTCATCAGTCAAGCCACTGAAAAAAGAAACTTTTGTTGTGTACAACATTAGTGTGCCAGAGCAAAGCCATTGACTTAATAGGGTGGCCTGTTCAATTAATGAATTTTTCCTGCGCTGGCCTTTTCTTTCATCTCCCTGAGCTCTCTTTTTATGAAAGCCACATCTCTTGGGATGGGTACAGGGGAGTTAGGAATGAAGGAGGCACCCAGTTACAGGCTGCCTAAAACTTCTGCCCACGTGTCAAGGAGCATTGCATCGCTCCCTGCCTTCCTTCGAGGACTTGGGTGTGGTAAAAAATTCCCCGCACCCTTTAGTTCCTCATGAGAACTACGGCAAGTCGCAACTTGAGAAATGACCGCCCATTAATAGTACAGGCAGAAGCAACAGGAGGGCCTGGGCTTCATTGCTGACCGGGCTTCCCAATGCATAACATGGTGTGGGCACAATGCCAGGAGCACCCAGTGGTACCCATTGCTGTGCCTCCACTGTGCCGAGCTGCCCGCTGCCTAGTCTCTCTCCTGTCCCCTCCATATCAGCCCCACAGCCCTACCCATGCTGCCCCAAATGCCTGCCGTGGAGTACAGGGGCCCTCCCCTCACAAGCCACCTCTTCTCATTAGTTTTTCAAACTAATTATCACGGCATCTGTGAAAGCTATAACTATAATTTCTGTCAAGTTTCTAACAGGAATGATGCCGTGCTTATGCTTTTGTCTAACCCTCTCTCACCTGGTTTAAACCAGAATTTTTCTTTCATTTCCCCCCCACAATAGGAGTCACACAATTAAACCAAAGTAATGTGTCGATTCCATCCTTTTCGCATTGTTTCAGAGCAGGAAGAATAAACCCGTGAGCGTTTATTTATCATGGCACCATTTTATATCTTTCATTGCAAACCTCTTTTTTAATTTTTATTTTTAAAAAGAGGCACAGACTTGGAAAATAACAAAAGGAATCCATTAATGTTCACATTTCATTAAGTGCCTGTAATGACAACTTATTGTTGTCTTTAAAATAGACACCTGCATGGAAATCTAAATTATTCCTTTTATTTGTGGTTTTTTTAAAAAAAGAAAAAAAGAAAGAAACACAGTTCCTCTTAATGTTTAGTGTATTTCCACCTCACCTCCTTTTACTGAAAGTTAGATTGAGTTGGAAGTTTGGATAGTCTGCCCTTTATAAACTTGCTTTTTGAGTGATTCTACAGAAGGAGATTCAGAGTATTCTTGTTACAGGTAGGTAGCCGTGTTGGTCTGCCGTAGTTGAAACAAATAATCCCCCCCCCTTCCAGTAGCACCTTAGAGACCAACTAAGTTTGTTATTGGTTTGTTATTGGTATGAGCTTTCGTGTGCAGGCACACTTCTTTAGATACACTGAAACAGAACCATGGAGAGACCTGGTCTGAATAGAGACATTGGATTCTTATCTCATTATACATTATACATGATAAAGCTATTTTTAGCCATCTCACCCTTTGCTTTTTCCTGTAAGACCAATTGCAGTCATTAACAGTCCTCAACAGGTTTTCCACACCTATCAGCCAATCACCCATTCCCACCACCCTTCTGAGTAAATACCCCTCCCCACTCTCTCACTATATATAAGGGTCTGGTGACTTCTGTTTCAGTGTATCTGAAGAAGTGGGCATGCACACGAAAGCTCATACCAATAACAAACTTAGTTGGTCTCTAAGGAGCTAATGGAAGGAAAAAATTTTTTAAGAGTATTCCTGGTAATGTATTCCATTTGGCTGAAATACACCAAAAAGGATGAAAACTGACACTCCACTCCTCCAGATACTCCATTAGCAATAAAGGTAAAAAGGTAAAGGACCCCTGGATGGTTAAGTCCAGTCAAAGGTGATTATTGAGTTGCGGCACTCATCTCGCTTTCAGGCCGAGGGAGCCGGCGTTTGTCTGCAGACAGCTTTCCAGGTCATGTGGCCAGCATGACTAAACTGCTTCTGGTGCAATGGGACAACATGACAGAAGCCAGAGTGCACGGAAACGCCGTTTACCTTCCCACCGCAGTGTTACCTATTTATCTACTTGCACTGGTGTGCTTTTGAACTGCTAGGTTGGCAGGAGCTGGGACAGAGCAACGGGAGCTCACCCCACCAATCACATGACATGGTGCGCACGCACCATTTGAATGGCAATGCCCATCAACTTTGGGGTGTCTCGGCCCCCTCAAATATTTCATGGGGAGGGCGGAGGGACCTTGGCCCCTAGGAGTTGGCTCCTTTGCCCCACACCTGACCAGGCAATTTGGATTGGGAAATAGCATAGCAGAAAGGGTTAATCCCGCCACCTTTCCCCAGTGCTATGGCCCTGGTCTGAACTGGTGGCCCAATAATAGGTTTTCCCATCATGTTTGGCACAAATCACAAAGCCCATGCTACCACCTAACTGAACATAGAATTTGTGTGGTATTCCTATAATAGAGGTGCATCTCATAAGCAGAAATCTACTTATTTCTGGTAATTTGCGTTAAAAGATAGTGACAAATCCTCGTGGCTGGGTGACAAATGTAGTATGTGCAAACTTTGCAGGATTAACACTACAGCGGCACCTTGGTTCTGAAACTTAATCCATTCCGGAAGTCTGTTCCAAAACCAAAGCATTCCAAAACCAAGGCGTGCTTTCCCATAGACAGCAATGCAAAACAGATTAATCCGTTCCAGACTTTTAAAAACAACCCCTAAGACAGCAATTTGTCATGAATTTTACTGTCTAACGAGACCACTGATCCATAAAATGAAAGCAATAAACAATGTACCGCAGTCACACAATCCACCAATCAGTAGCTGAACTGGGTTCCACACGGTCACAAAAACAAAACACTTAACTTCCAGGTTTGCAGTGTTTGGGTTCCAAGTTGTTTGAGTACCAAGGTGATTGAGAACCAAGGTACCACTGTACTGAAAGGAGGATGGTAAAATTGTTCTGCCCACTGTACATTATTTTACTCTAAAATTCTGTTGTTTACTGCGATTCAGTCTCAGATTATTTTCTCCCTCTGCCATAAACTTTTAAGCACTTACGAAGCAATACATCATTAGAGGTATGTTATCGGCATGTCTGTAAGTGCTTTCGGCAGAAAAGTATTGTCTGAAGAAGAAGAAGAAGAAGAAGAAGAAGAAGAGTTTGGATTTGATATCCCGCTTTTCACTACTTGAAGGAGCCTCAAAGCGGCTAACATTCTCCTTTCCCTTCCTCTCCCACAACAAACACTCTGTGAGGTGAGTGGGGCTGAGAGACTTCAAAGAAGTGTGACTAGCCCAAGGTCACCCAGCAGCTGCATGTGGAGGAGCGGGGAAGCGAACCCAGTTCACCAGATTACAAGTCTACCGCTCTTAACCACTACACCACACTTTGTCTTAAGCAAATCAGGGGGCGGAAGGAGATGCATTTTCATCTTTAATTTTTCTGCATAGATCCTATTACCTTGTTGTCTTTGTCTTCTACCTTTTAGATCGCTCTGCTGGGTTTGGTGCTTGCATTTTTGAATATTTGAATGAGAAGCATATTAAAGAAGGGGAGCATGAATTCCAAATCATGCCTTTGGCCTACCCTGTTGTAAATGATGGTGTATGTATCTTTCATTACTCTCTCTCTCATGATTTTTTGTTTTGTTTTATACCTTTCAATACTTTTACAACCATTTTAAAATTTCAGAACTTGACTTCCTCCCCCCTCTTTCTGTGGTTCCTTAAATTTATTTTTAACATTGTCTGCATATCCAAATTAACTTAATTTGCTTAATTAATTTGCTCATTTCTTCATCTACTTTAAATATATACTCTTATATAACTGCAGGTTATTAGAATAATCCTGTCAATGTTCTCATCTGTTTACAATTAGTTTGTAAATATTCCATAAACCATTTCCATTTTTTTTTTAAAAAAGTTTGCTATCTTGATTTCTTATTTTTTTCCAGTAAGTTTCGCCACTTCTGCATATTCCATAATTTTTTGTATCCATTCTTCTTTTGTTGGGACTTCTTCTTCTTTCCATTTTTGAGCAACATTTATTACAACATTTATTCTAATAAAACATTACACATTAAAAAGGCTTCGCGACACAGGGCTGCCTTCAGATGTCTTCTAAAGGTGTATATAGTTACTCATCTCCTTGACATCTGATGGGAGGGCGTTCCACAGGGTGGGTGCCACTCAGTGCTTTTTTTTCTTAAAAAAAAAAGTTCAGGGGTACTCTCATTTTCCTACTCATATTGAAATACTGCCCTCAATGAGGCCAAACTTAGGTTCACAAAATGTTTAGGGGTATGCGTACCCCTGCGTCTCCCCCCCCCCGAAAAAAGCACTGGTGCCACTACTAAGAAGGCCCTCAAGAGGTCCTAAAACAGCAGTTATCTTGAATAACTGGAAAATCACAGAGTAGGTGCTGTTCCTTTTTTTAAAAAAAAATCTGATTAAACGTGAACCTATATGAAGTTTGGTATGCTTATGTCGGGGAATTAATTTTGATGGAAAAGTTAACAGAAAGGGTACGTGAAAGAAAACAACGTGAGAAATTACATAACTTTTACATAATGCGGTCCTCCTTTATTGCATCAAAGAAAGAACATGCATTGAAACCACCTATAACACATGGGAGATTGTGGAATGATATTTTTTTAAACCAGCAACTGTAGAAATATATTTTTTGTTGATTATAGTACTAATGTAATTACCTGGACATAGTTGGGGCTGTTTTTTTTTGGGGGGGGGTAGGGGAACACTGTATTTGATTATATGTTGTTCTTATATTCAACAAATAAAATTTTTTTTAAAAAAAAATCTGTTCATGGGGGACACACACCTGGAAACAAGAGCCACCAACAGAATTACAAATTTGGCATTCATTTTCAAGACCTTGTCCAGAGGCCCACCAACAGCAACCAGTGGTTCCAGTTGAATTGTGTGCTTTAGGCTTCCATCTGCTTCACCATCATCAAGCATAATAGTTTAGCAGAACACAATATTGATTGGATATCTCAATTTGTGGGGTGCTGCCAGGTTCTTCAAATCACTCCAGGAGTAATTATTTCTATTGTATATTAAGCATACTTGGGTTACAGTGTACCCAAGTGGGCTAAGGAAGATAAAAGACACTCAAGCAAGAATAATGCTAGGCAATTGAAGCACAGTATGCTTAGGCATGATTAACCCAGAGCAGTAATTATTTTTCTCTTTGTAAGCTGCATTCTGCTGTATTTTTCAACCCCCACTTCTTCTATGAAAGATAGGCAGGTGGGCAGCAAAACAGAGTTTTCTGTCTTGATGGACTGTTCCCAAGCCTATTAAAATCAATGGAATATGCCCACCAGGGAGTTTCAATAACTATTAGGTTGAGTAGTGTTGGGGGTTTTCTGTTTCACTGCTGTGTCTGCTAAAAAAAACAAAAAAAAAAAAAAAACACATTACCAAAAAGAAACCTGTATCTGTACAGTGGTACCTCAGGTTACAGACGCTTCAGGTTACAGGCGCTTCATGTTACAGACTCCGCTAACCCAGAAATAGTACCTCGGGTTAAGAACTTTACCTCAGGATGAGAACAGAAATCGCACGGCGGCAGCGGGAGGCCCCATTAGCTAAAGTGGTACCTCAGGTTAAGAACAGTTTCAGGTTAAGAACGGACCTCCGGAACGAATTAAGTTCTTAACCCGAGGTACCACTGTATATTGCTGTGCAAGCAACTGGTGATCAAATGAGAAGAAGAAGAGGATAGTTTTTCATGAATTTGGCACCAGGGAGAGATTCAAAAGATTTGCATTCAATGCTCACATCACCACCACCATCAAATCTGATTGTTTTTCTGGTGGCCCATTATTTATACAACAGAACCATCACATTTTGTGGCAGTCCTCAGGGCCATGTGATTATAACATGATTTTTTAAAACAACAACAACAACAACAACAACCCTGGATGTCCTTTAGTTTGCAAGATTTTTGGTCTATTCCAGGAAATGAAACCTGAAAGGAAACATCCAGACCATGTTGGACTACAACTGCCATCACCCCTGACCCGTGGGCTTGATGGCAGGCTGCAATATAAGAAGGGTCACTGGTTCCCCATTCCTGTTCCAATGACAGCACAACTCCAGCAGCTAGCTGCTAGTTTTCCCAGTCAACTGTGGATTGTTGCAACTACTTTCTCATTGCCTTACTCCAGGGGTAGGCAACCTAAGGCCCATGGGTCGGATGCGGCCCAATCGCCTTCTCAATCCGGCCTGCTGATGGTCTGGGAATCAGCATGTTTTTACATGAGTAGAATGTGTGCTTTTATTTAAAATGCATCTCTGGGTTATTTGTGGGGCACAGGAATTCGTTCATCCCCCCCCCAATAGTCTGGCCCACCACATGGTCTGAGGGACAGCCTACGGCTGATAAAGGTTGCTAACCCCTGCTACTCTATGAGCCCCAAGGCAGGATGATGATCCCACCCCTCTTCCATTCTGATTGGTCACCAGTTGAGTTCATTGACAAATCAAGACGTACGTTTATGGCTAGAATGAAAAGCTTGAGGGTGATGGGAAATCGTAGTTGCGCTGAAAGAAAACCATTTTTATAAAAAAAGGTGGCTATAAAAGTTAAATAAAGAGGTTCCACTTTTCAGTAAAGCGGTTGTCATGCTGCCTGGTCTGTCTTGCCTTGATAATGCCAGTCAGTTTGACCTTTCGTGCAATAGCGCAAACATCATTAGCCAGTCTTCCAGGGGCGCCAGCTTGCGAGGGCGATTGGCAGGGGCTGATGTTGTGTGTGTGACATTGCAATGTTGTGACATCACATGCATGATGCTGGGCGCAGAGTTGAACGTGGCGGCCGCACAGCTCAATGGCCAGTGGCTCCTTCTCTGCCTCCTTTTCGGACCACCACAAGAGGGGGGCTGCTTTGACCCTCCTTCCCCTCCGATGCAGGAGGAGGAGGAGTAGGAGCCACTCGCTGGAGGCATGCCACCTTCGGCTCTGCACTTTTAGGACAATGGGGGGGGTGGCCCCTACATAAAAAATATAGGGCCTCCCGAAGGGCTCAACCCCTAGAATCTAGTGCCCTGCAGTCTTCTAACCTTGGTATCTCCGTCCTATCAACACTACTTAGTTTGAATAAAGGTAAAGGGACCCCTGACCATTAGGTCCAGTCGCAAATGACTCTGGGGTTGCGATGCTCATCTCGCTTTATTGGCCAAGGGAGCTGGCGTACAGCTTCCGGGTCATGTGGCCAGCATGACTAAGCCACTTCTGGTGAACTAGAGCAGCGCACGGAAACGCCATTTACCTTCCCGCCTATTTATCTACTTGCACTTTTTGGGGTGCTTTCAAACTGCTAGGTTGGCAGGAGCAGGGACCGAGTGTAGAATCATAGAATCATAGAGTTGGAAGAGACCACAAGGACCATCCAGTCCAACCCCCTGCCAAGCAGGAAACACCATCAAAGCATTCCTGACAGATGGCTGTCAAGCCTCTGCTTAAAGACCTCCAAAGAAGGAGACTCCACCACACTCCTTGGCAGCAAATTCCACTGTCGAACAGCTCTTACTGTCAGGAAGTTCTTCCTAATGTTTAGGTGGAATCTTCTTTCTTGTAGTTTGAATCCATTGCTCCGTGTCCGCTTCTCTGGGGCAGCAGAAAACAACCTTTCTCCCTCCTCTATATGACAACCTTTTATATATTTGAACATGGCTATCATATCACCCCTTAACCTTCTCTTCTCCAGGCTAAACATACCCAGCTCCCTAAGCCGTTCCTCGTAAGGCATCGTTTCCAGGCCTTTGACCATTTTGGGAGCTCACCAACGGGAGCTCACCCCGTCGTGGGATTCGAACTGCCAACCTTCTGATCGGCAAGCCCCAGGCTCTGTGGTTTAGACCACAGCACCAGCCATGTCCCACAATTAACTTGATTAACTTTGCTTAAATTGGTACAGTTGCAAGGGGGACTCAAATAACCAGCAGTAGCCTGAGACCAAGCATTTCTGAGTGCTAACATTGCCTTATCATAAATATTTTGAGACATGGGATACTTTTGCTTTGTGCTTTTGTCTCCAGCATGAGGGGTTTTTTGGGTGGGGGACTGGATAACTGGCCTCCCCTTGGCTTATAATCTACAAGATCTGGAATTTTCCCTCCTATCCTTGGCCTTCCCCATTGAACTGTTCAGTTTCTGGCATTTCTTCCTCACACCTTTATGCATCTCGGGGACTGCTAAAGGTTTACAAAAGACCAAAAGAGAAGGAGATCACAGCTTCAAATGATGATCAGAGAGCAACGACAGATTCACTCTTAAGGGATAATATTGTTAAAACAGAAATTGCCCCAGTATTAAAATTAAAAATAAAGGTTGCAACTTGAAATGTGTATTTATTTCTTCAGAAATAATGTTTTTGAAGGTTTCCCACGAGGCCCTAGATGCTCTTTTCAAAATATGTCACCATATTTCCTGCCAGCTCTGTTGAACAGGTTCCCCCCAGATGTTTACTTATGCCTTGTAAAAATGACATCGCACAGAAGCCTCTTGATGCGACTTTGTAAATGTCTGAGGTATTTGACGGCTGAAATATGTTCCTGGGGAAATATGGCGAAAAGATGAAAATTTAAAAATAAAACCCTTTCAGGTCACAGAACACCCAATGTTGCGTCAATTTAATGGTCTAATATTATGGGAGGGGTTTTCAGAATAAAATAGTCAAAGTAAGTCGAATTGAATGGGATTGTTCTACCAGAAACCGATAATCGGCACTAATTGAAGGAGATTGTGAGATGCTGAAGTCAGTAGTCATTGCAAGACATTTCCCACAACACTCCAGTTTTAGGAATACTAGGCATATTATTGGAACATCAGGACATGAGGAATACTACTAGGAGGCAGGCAATCTCAATTGTTTCCCTGTGTATTTAAAACGAAATATGAAAATTACAATGTGCGGACAGTTTCAGTTGTCACTAACAATTTGGTCAGGCACTGAATTTCTTTGGATACACACACACAAAAATGGCTGTACCCCTGCTCACTCCACCCGCTCCACATTAACCCCTTTGTTCCCCCTTCCCACCCTGCACATTCTACTCAAACTCTGTCACTGTTCGTTTTTCCAAGTAAATGTGAATAATAATAATAATAATAATAATAATAATAATAATAATAATAATTGTTATTGTTGTTGTTATTATTTTATTTATACCCCGTTCATCTGGCTGGGTTTCCCCAGCCACTCTGGGCAGCTCCCAACAGAATTAAAAGCACAATAAAACACCAGACATGAAAAACTTTCCTAAACAGGGCTGCCTTCATATGTCTTCTAAAAGTCAGGTAGTTGTTTATTTCCTTGACATCTGATGGGAGGGCGTTCCACAGGGCGGGTGCCACTACTGAGAAGGCCCTCTGCCTGGTGTATATGACTGCAGCCTTAATTTCCACAATTTAAAGGGAACAGCTTAGAAACAGAACTACTTTCCATGTGGTACACTCCCCATCACTGCAAAATAATGGAACAACCAGATTAAATACAGAGGTGAAGAAAACAGATTTCCATTCTGAAAACAATTCTTGAGCACGCTGGTTAGTAAAAGTCAATTCTCATATTATTCTGTGAGACGGGATTCGGATTGTTTTTGTTGAACTGGGATTTGACTCTGTCCTTACAGTAGGTGAATTTGACAGTTTTACTTACAGGGAAGATTGCCAATGCCGCCAAGTATGAGAGACAAGTAACAAGGACATTGGATATAGGTTTACAAAGTGGGGCAAGTGATAATTCAAAGACAACAGGAATCCCCTGAAGATAATACTCCTGTGTAGGTTACTGAAGCAATTCATCACTGTATTCTGAAGAGCAAGTGTTAAGAGCTTTAAAATGGCAGAGAGGTTCCAGAAACATTTATAAGATTTTTTTCCTCCTTTTAAGCAATAAAATGTGTGAGGAAAGCAATGAAACACATGCATATATTCTGAATAACAAAAGAAGACACGGTGTCTTAATTTCATTGTACAATTTGCTGCCTGATCCTATGCATGTTTATCTGGAAACACTGAGCTACAATGGAACTTATCTTCTGATAAGTGTTTACAGGACTTTATCCTGCCCCAATTAACCAAACAAAATGATTAACCAAAGATTATTATTATTTTTAAAAAAAATAGTTTTCTTTATATACATCAACTTGACAACTTTCTGTTGACGAACAAAAATTAAATGCTTCGCTACAGGCTGACATTTTTCAAAAATAAGATTTGCAATGTCAGGCTGTTGGACTAACATGCTTCTATTCAGTGGTGATGTCAAGTCATTTAAAATCATGACAGCCCCTCCTTGGGATGATAAATTATCTTCCTTCACCTGCCTGTCAATTTGTGTGATTTTTCTATTATTTTCACCTCATTCTCCACACTTGTAGAAACAAACAGAAGCGCAACACCTCATGTTGCTGCTGACTAAATCCCACTGCATTAAATAAGGATGTAAATGACTCAACTATATGAGAGCGATTGCATTCATTCATTCATTCATTCATTTATATGTGAAACCTGCCTCATCGCAAAGGCTCAGGGTGGTTAATGAAAACAAACACCAGCCATTCAATAGATCTCCACCCCCAACTTTCCCCCCAGCTAAACATTGAGGCCAGCCAAAAGAATTAGACCTTGTAATTGTAATGCTCAGATTTGGATGAAAGTGGGTCTACAGTTGGTGGATAGTCCCTAATTTAGGGCAGACCCCAGCCCTTTTCATGCACAAGTCACACATGCAGTATGTGGTCTCTAAGGTGTTATTGGAAGGATTTTTTTTATTTTTTATTTTGTTTTGACTATGGCAGACCAACATGGCTACCTACCTGTAACATGCACTGTTGGGTAAGAGAGGGGGTGGGCCCTGCCTCCACCTACCCTGTCACTGCTGTGCTGTATCCATCCCCTGTTTAGTGGGATGACATGTAAAAAGAGCACCTTCATCAGGTATTGGGAACCTCAGGCCCAGGGGCCAGATGTGGCCCTATACAAGATCCCCAGGCAACATAGTTTGTGTGGCAGGTAGTACAGTGGCACCTTGGTTCTCAAATGCCTTGATTCTCAAACGCCGTAAGTGTTCCAGTTTTCAAATGTTTCTCGGAAGCCGAACATCCGATGTGGCTATTGGCTACTGTTTCCGGGGCGCCTGCACCAATCAGAAGCTGTGCCTTGGTTTTCAAACATTTCAGAAGTCAAACGGACTTCCGGAACAGATTAAGTTTGGTGCTTTTGTTTTTGCTATTTATTTTGCGTTTCTGTTTTTGAGGCTTTCTCGGTTCATTTGTTTTTGTGACTGTGTGGAACCCAGTTCAGCTACCGATTGATTGATTGATTGATTATTGATTGACTGTGTGACTGCGGAAATGGATAAAAGCCCCCCATCCAATCAAGGACTATCATCAGTGCAGGTAAGAAAAAAAGTAAAATCATTTTTATCATGTACAATACTGTCTTATTTATTTTATAGTGCAGTCATACCTCGTGTTGCGTACGCTCCGAGTTTTGTCCGTTCGAGTTTCGTACGTTCGCAACCTGGAAGTCCTCCACAGAGCGCGCGTGACACATTCTGTCACTTCGCGCAGAAGCACAAAAACCTGCGAACTTCCGGATTTTTTCTTTTTCTTTTTTGTGCGTTTGTGTTACGTACGCCCAGGTTATGTGGCGCGACCCGGAACGGATCGTGTACATAACACGGGGTACCACTGTACAGTACATTGCTCATTGCTTTCATTTTATGGATCAATGGTCTTGTTAGGTAGTAAAATTCATGTTAAATGGCTGTTTTAGGGGTTGTTTTTAAAAGTCTGGAACGGATTAATCTGTTTTGCATTACTTTCTATGGGAAAGTGCGCCTTGGTTTTGGAACGCTTTGGTTTTGGAACGGACTTCCGGAAAGGATTAAGTTTCAGAACCAAGGTACCACTGTACACTGTTCAAAGGGTAAAGGTTGCAACTGTTGTTCCACCCACTTTTGCCTCTGGCCCCACCCACCTCTGACCTGCAGTTCCCAAAAGCTTGTCCATGGAGGAATGTAGACCCTGGGCTTAAAATGCTTTCCCACCCCTGATTCACGTGCAGGGGCGTAGCGGGGGTGCTGCTGGGGCAATGGCCCTGGGTGCAATTTTCTGGGGGACTCTGGCAGGACTCTGATCAGACTGAGCCCAGTGATCCCGGACTCCACTTACGCTTTTCCAAATTAAACATATTGTATCTCCAAAATAGGGACGCCGGGTGGCGCTGTGGGTTAAACCACAGAGCCTAGGGCTTGCTGATCAGAAGGTCGGCAGTTTGAATCCCCGTGACAGGGTGAGCTTCCGTTGCTCGGTCCCAGCTCCTGCCCACCTAGCAGTTTGAAAGCACATCAAAGTGCAAGTAGATAAATAGGTACCGCTCCAGCGGGAAGGTAAACAGCGTTTCCATGCGCTGCTCTGGTTCGCCAGAAGCGGCTTAGTCATGCTGGCCACATGATGCAGAAGCTCTACGGTGGCTCTCTCGGCCAGTAATGCGAGATGAGCGCCGCAACCCCAGAGTCGGACACGACTGGACCTAATGGTCAGGGGTCCCTTTTCCTTTATCTCCAAAATGCTGAAGGGGACCCCATGATCCATATGTGGTGGGACTGTGCTCCTTTTGCAACCATTTTGGTTTTGCGCTTTTTTGGGATTTCTCAGAAAACGCTGTGTGTTCACATCCTCCTGTCTCTGTGCCACATGCCCACCCTGTCAAATCAACTTTGCACTTAGTTTTGCGACATTTGGTGCCCACTGAGCAGAATACAACCTGGACACTCCCCATCCTCCTGGATCTCCCCCCCCCCATCCTCCTGGAATTTTGCAAGTTATTTTCCTAGGGGTGCCTTCAAGACATGTGCCATTATCAGAACAGAATCATTGCTCACATAACCACAGAGAGGGAAGCAAATCTCTTATGGTTCTCCCCCCTCAAAACAAACAACAAACAAACAAACAAACAACAAACAACTTTAAAGATGCCCAGTACAATTTTCCCTCCCCCAGAACTATTTGTCTGCAAGTTGGAAGCCTTTGTAAAATCTAGGGGTATGCTTTAGGGACATGCTATTTCTATGTATGTTGCCCATAGGCAAGATTGTGAATCTTTCTGAAACCATCCCTTTATAATTTAAATGCCCCACTGCTGTGGTGTAGCAGTACATTTAAATTATAGTCATTATTTTGAAATTTGCATCTAGGTATATAAGACAGCATATGCAGCTTTTATGTGACTCCGTGCCCACTTCTGTCTAATTTTTTGGTGATGCATTTCTCCATTTTATTTGGGGTGATGCAATAAGTGTCCAGTTGATCTTTCACCCCAGTCTTTCACGCCACTCTCTTACCTCCCCCCCCCGCCCCGCATTTTGTTTCTTGCCTGTGTTCTTCTTCAATTAATTTCTCATATATTTCCCTCCAGGCTCTTTGCTTGATCTTTGGGGGATCGTTGCCAGATTTATTATGCTCATCATATTTGACTGTGAAAGGAATGGTTGTAGCTAGGAGAAACCCATAACCTCAGTACGTATGGAGGTCCTAAGTTAACTTTAAGAAACAATAATATGGAAGGAGATCTGATTAGTTGTTTGTGCTTGTGGCACTTCTCGCAATGCTACACAGAAACATTCTCTCTATGGGTAGCTTAGATGCTGGAGTTTATTATTCTATTTCAGTAAAAGGGAACATCGGCTACATTAATTAATAACAGCAGACTTCTCTGCTGACAGTTAATATGCTTCCCTTGCAGGCTCCTGTCTAGTAGGAAGCAATGAATCCTTTTGGGCTTTGCATGCTCTCATGTTCTTTAATGCTGTCTTCTAACGGTGATGCATTGCAGTGCTAGGAAACTTGCTGATATGGTAATGACAAGACTTATTTTTACCCGGGGCTTTCTTCATCTGAAGCCTTCCACAGATAGAAAACAACACGAGTAGCTTAAGGCAGCACCTCTGTGACTGCTCACTTGGGGGAAGTAAGGCCATTGAACTTGGCGTGGCTGTCATATGAGTAACTGTGAAGAGGCGGGAGCTGCGCATCTCTCTGTTACTGACAGATGAGTTTTCATTGATGACCTAATTGTTGGGTATAGGCATGTCCTTCTCACAAAATGGTTTGAGAAAGATGTCTGCGCCTGTCACCAGCCTTCTCACACTGGAACCCATGATAATTTATTTCAAATACAACGTTATATATTGCTCTGGTAACAAACTAATTGTGAAGATAAATGACCGCCTACCTAGTTGTATTTTCCGGAGGTGACTGTTATCTATAGATGGTGCTGAAAGGGTAAAGCAAGTTCTCCTTCATGGAGAGCACGTGTTGCGGTGGGGGCCAACAGGACACCCCTCTGTTGCTGGGCGGGATCGTTTAGATGGCCAAGGACTATGATTGGGTTCTGTGGGTTGTTGGGGGAGAATCAAATGTTGTTGTAAGTTTTGATGGACAGCCCAGAGGCTATATATGTGTCTGGCATGCAGCATGAGTCCCTCTTCGCTGCGTGCATCAGATTACCTGCCCTGTGTGGTGTAGTGGTTAAGAGCGGTAGACTCGTTATCTGGGGAACCGGGTTTGCGTCTCCACTCCTCCACATGCAGCTGCTGGGTGACCTTGGGCTAGTCACACTTCTCTGAAGTCTCTCAGCCCCACTCACCTCACAGAGTGTTTGTTGTGGGGGAGGAAGGAAAGGAGAATGTTAGCCGCTTTGAGACTCCTTCGGGTAGTGAAAAGCGGGATATCAAATCCAAACTCTTCTTCTTCTTCTTCTCCCTCCCTATAATTTAGGCTTCTGCGTTGACCTTGCTATGCCTGTCATGGGGTCGTCTGCTTTTGGGGCAGGGGCCTGGTAGGAATTTTTCCATTTGGCTGATTGGCTGGCACCATTTGGTTTTCACCTACTGCGTAGCAATTAGTCACAACATGTAAGGTTGCGGTTAGGCATTGGTTATTAAATTGGTTGGTGGAGGGGTCAGGATTGGCTGTGCCTGCCCCTCCAATGCTGCTGCTGCGCGGGGAATTCCATTAAAGGAATCCAGGGGCTCACCATGCTTTTGTCCGTACCCCCTGGTCAGGGGCTAGGGCCACGCAAGAGCCCCTGGGAACATTAGGGGAGAGGCGAGGGCCAGACCCCCGGCTCCCATTCTCTTCCCAAAGTGTTTTCCCTTTACTGACTTCCGCAAGGCGGGCGGATGTCAGTCTGTCCACAGGCGGGGACAGAGAGTCGGAACCAATGCCTAAGCAACCACTCACATTTTGTATTTTAATAAAGTTGTGGCCAAAATTATGCCAAAAACCTTAAACTTAAATTCCTCTGTGTTAAATGTGTGTTATTTGAGGGGGGTGGCTTGAGGACCTCGACACGCAAATGCCTTATACTGAATGAGGCATCTGAGCAGACATGTATACCATTGCACTGTAAGTTAACTAGACAGTGACTTTTTAAAGAGTGCCTGATCTTTAGCTCCATCACAGCAGGAGACATAGCTAATCCTCTTTGCAAGGTTTTCACTTTTTCCTTTGTGGAGCAGAGAGGGATTCTTGTACATCCACTTATACTTAATGTGCAAGAGCATGTGCAGAAAACAACATCTAGGGAGTATTTGATCTCAGATGAGCACACCATGGGAAGGGTGTATTCTGGTTCACAGGAAAAAAGGAAGGGCAAATTTCAGAGATTCTAAGGACCTAGAAAATAAGAAAGGAGCAGGAGAACTAAAGTGGAGGGGAACCAATAGCTCTTTAGAACCCCAGAGATTCCTATCATCTGGTGTCCACAAACAATTCACTTATCAGTCACAGCTCTCACTTCACCCATTGCCTAAAAATGTTGGCAGACTGGCTCAATACTGTTATAGGATTGTGGGTGGTCAGTCTGGATGATACACACAGTTCCCTTCCCAAACTTGTGATTGGAATTTGGAATTTGGAATACTGGAAGGTAGGAATTTATGAGGAAACCTGCCAAACTGGCCAGACCAGTTTCATTGACCAGTTTCAAGAAGATGGCCTAAGTTGGCCAGTTAAGTACTTCCATTTACATGTCCAAAGAGGTGGCCGTGTTGCCATAGAGACAAATGGGTGGGATTTTTCCAACCTCCCTTGTCTGGATGCCATGTCATCCTAGGAGAGAAAGCAATAGACCAAGAGGTCTGGGGTGTGTGAGAGAGTTTTTACTGCTGTTGAAAGTTGGAGACATGGGTTTTGTTTTGTTTTTAAGTTGTGCTTGACCCAAAACAATGACATTAGAAATTAATCCAGGATCCCAGTTTTTCAAATCACATGAATATATCTGTTGCTGGAGGTTATTTTGAAAGCTGATGGTAAATATATGTTGTTGGTTTAACTCAATTTCTTAGGGAAAATGATGCAATTTTGGGCAAAATACATTTAGTGCTTCATAAATTCATCCCTTGCATTCTTGAGTGCTTGCCACATATTAAAACATTTTATCAATTTGGTTGTCCAGCACTATGACCTCCAGTTGTCCTCTTCTCTAGCTCGAGAGTTCATTTTATCACATTGTGATGATGAGGGTTGCACTGATTGTTTTTCATAATGAAATGAGCTCATATGTAAATGCTCTGGGAAATGGGGTCTGATGCGTTGCAGACTTCTCAGCCATAGATCAGCAATTAGTCTTCTCTGGGGAAAGAACGAGATGGAAGAAGAGAAGGATTGCATTAGCTTACTGAGTCATCATAAAGCTAATATTCTCGCCAGGATCTTAAGCTGAAACTTTTAGTTATTACGACTTCTACTATCCTTACAAACTGTGATTCACGGAATTACAGTTCAGATGCCAATGTGCCCTGTTTGCAGAGGACAATCTTCTATTGGAAGTCCTCTGTTTGAAGGAGTCCTCTGTTTGAAAGCAGGACAGGAGGCATCAACAGTCTGGCTTCTGATCACAGCCTCCACATATTGTATTTAAATTTCCAAAACAATCAAATGCAACAAGAATCCTTAACCTACATTGGATCCCAGGGCAAAGAAGTGTGTCTAAAGTGATATTAATTACATCACTTGTGTATAATTAATAGTCACACATAGAATGCCACTGTGGCTGACTATAAGTACAATCCAGGCAGCCAGAGACATTAGGAGCTTAAAAAGACCTAAATAAGCTAAAGGAAAGATTCCATCAATGGTGTCTCCGAAAATTTTTACACATCACTTGGGAAGACAGGCGAACTAATGCCAGTGTACTGGAAGACACAAAGATCACCAGTGTTGAAACAATGAATCTTCAACCTCAACTTCGTTGGACTGGTCATGTTGTCCAAAGCAACTACTTTATTCCGAATTTGAAAATGGAAAGCATAATGCTGGTGGTCAACAAAAGACTCTCTCAAGGCAAATCTAAAATTGTAGTATAAACACCGACAACTGAGAAAGAGCACTACAAGCGCTCCAATTGGAGAACAGCCTTTACCAAAGGTGTCATGGGTTTTGAAGATGCTCAAACTCAGGACGAAAGGGAGAAACGTGCTAAGAGGAAGGCACGCTTGGCAAACCCTCACCGTGACCAGCTCCCGTCCTGAAACCTATGTTCCCACAGTGGAAGGATGTGTGGATCCAGAATTGGCCTCCACAGTCACTTACAGATTCACTGTTAAGACCGTGTTCATGAAAGACAATTTTACTGGGCTACAACAAGTGATAGAAGAAGAAGAAGAAGAAGAAGAAGAAGAAGAAGAAGAAGAAGAAGAAGAAGAAGAAGACCCAAATAACCTAAAGGAAGTTTGCACATGAGAACAGATTCAATGTTTCACACCCAACACACGGTCACTTGAGCACACTGTGACTGTGGCCTGAGGTCATGCAGTGGGAGCTAAGGGATGGGGGACTTTCTAAATGCAAAGTATACACTCTTGAACAAAGGAACCAACATGGTCCATTAATAAAATGTTTGATAGCCACTCTTGATTTGAGTTGGAAGAATTGGTTGATAAAATCTACTGCAGTTCATGGTCAGCTGCTTACCAAAGTACGGCATTTTAAATAATTTTAAATAATTTTGTGATCTTTCTCCCAAAAGACTTGTTTATAATGTCTTAGCCAAACAATCTGTCGTTCTTTTGCAGCCCTTTTGGGAATATAGGTTCTACAAGTCTCTGCCATCTCATTAACTTGGGAGTTTGCATTTAATTGTAAGCATACATTTCATGAAATTTTGAAAGGCACATCTTTGATTCTGTGCCTCTAACAAGCACAGTGAGAATACTTAATAAAATATTCAGCGCAGCAGCACTTAAATAGCTGGTGCCGATGCTCTTGTAATTGGCTGCGCAAGACAGTCATTCATTGAGAAGTGGTTGTGAATTAGAGAGCATATCTGTCGCACCATGTCTGGTGTTCAAAGAATGGCCAAAATCTAGCCACCGTTGAGTGCAATCCTATGCATGTCTTCTCAGAAGCAAGTCATGCTGAGTTTAGTGGCATTTACTCTCCAGTGTGTACAGAATGGCAGCCTAAATGTCTATTTCCAAGACGCATGATATGATGCAGAAGCCAGTTTAATCCAAGTGAATTATGATGTTACGTGTCTACCCCTCCAGTGCTAAATTATAGGGCACAGGCCCCAATATCTGTGCATTTTTAAAAGTTCTGCTCTGTTTCTGAGTTGCTCTGAGCATTCTCCACTTTGCTTTGTAATGTGGCTCTTGTGTTGCTTTGTGTAAAATGAAGCTTTATCTTTCCTTATTCTCTATAACGGGGAATCTATAAATGACTATAGTGTACATGACTTTTTTGGACAAACTGAGTGACATTTACAGGCACAAAAGCCCCTCCAGAGTGGATTAAGCCTGATAAATTGCAGTCAAATAGTTCCAGGGCCTTTTTGTGGGCGGTGTTAAATTGCTTCATTTCCCTCCATAGTAATATGTCGGGGTTTCAACAGTTAGGGTCTTTTTTTACCTTGAAATAATTAAGATGTGGTCAAGGGGTGTGTATTCCCGCTTCGACATTTTTACAAACTTTGCAGCTTCACACCAGAGGGAAGCCATGTGCTTTAATGTATGGTGTGCATGCAGCCCTAGTCCATTGCATGAACCACAACGTGACGGACATCAGCTGCCTTTTCTTGTGCAGCTTGGTATTTCTCATCCAGTTGGATTCACACATGGTTTGAATATGTGGACTGTGATGTATGTGTATTTTTATGACAGCACTGCGAGGCCTCTTGGGCCATTGAAAGAGGGAGATCCAGTAGGGTTTGCGTCAACAGAAGGATGGTCCCCAGCGGTGGTCACAAGAAAGTGTGATCAGCCACGTAGTAACTTCATCAGGACGGGTGTATAGGCGTAATAGGCGAAGAATAAGGCCTAGGAGTGTACAAGCTGAGGAGAGAAGAGGTAGATTGATTGGGAATAGAAAGGAAATGCAAAGAGATAATAATGGAGAAGGAACTGGGAGAATACCTGATATGCAAACAGATGTAAGGCAACCCAGGTATGTGACCTCATATGGCAGGTGTGTGTATATGCTTCAAAGATATATGTTATGACCTTGGTTTTAATATGTGTGTTTATTATTGTAATTTTGACTTTTCCTTAACTTCAGTGTAAAAGGGAGATGTGATGTATGTGTCTTTAAGTGTGGAATCTCATTGTGTACACCTGAATCCTATTAGCTGGGATACATGTATTTAAGTTGTAATCTGTTCCCCTCCCATTCATTCACTTTAGTGTTTTACTCCCTCTTTGTGGGGGATGTTGTCACTGTCTATGATCGTTTAATAAACAATGGCTGCAGCTTAGTAAAGACTGCTTTGGCGGCGTTGTTTCCTCATTGCCAAGGTCCAGGGTTTCCTCAGAGACATTACATGGACAAGACCCATTTAAATGTGAGTGGCCAGGGCTTTTTTTCAGACTGAACTCCCCAGAACTTGTCAGAATACGCTGGGGGGGGGGTCCATTCAGCCCCCGAGATGAGACAAACTTCTCCGGGCATCTTCCTGAAGTTGCGCAGCTCTAGGACATCCATAAATCATCAGTCCCGGCATGCTCCAGCGACACATAGCAAATGCCTTTGTGCGCACACACTCAGCAGAGTTTAGCAGAAACAAAGTGGAGGTTGGGGTGCTCATTCTAAGTTTCTTTAAGCAGTATATACAGGACAAAGCGATCATGGCATCCTCTCACTTCAGCCCCGAGAGAGAACAGAAAGTAAAAAAAAAAGTACAAAAACACAACAGAGTGGAAGAGATAAAGCTAGCTTACATTCTCAGTCTTTCTAAGCCTAGAAAGTAAACACAAACATGTGATGTAACATCTGAAGAAGTGTGCATGCACACGAAAGCTCATACCAAGAACAAACTTAGTTGGTCTTTAAGGTCCTACTGGAAGGATTTTTTTTTTTTGACTATGACAGACCAACATGGCTACCTACCTGTAAATGTGATGTAACAATCACACATCCAGCAACAGAGGAGTGAAGAAGAAGAAGAAGAAGAGTTTGGATTTGATATCCCGCTTTTCACTACCCGAAGGAGTCTCAAAGCGGCTAACATTCTCCTTTCCCTTCCTCCCCCACAACAAACACTCTGTGAGGTGAGTGGGGCTGAGAGACTTCAGAGAAGTGTGACTAGCCCAAGGTCACCCAGCAGCTGCATGTGGAGGAGTGGAGACGTGAACCCGGTTCCCCAGATAACGAGTCTACCGCTCTTAACCACTACACCACACTGGCTCTCAACAGAAGTGCTAACAGAACTCAGTTCCGGCACCTCGTAGGTGGGCACCATTGCGATTCTAAGAAAATGAGGGAGGTGTTCACGGTGCACCTCTTTTTCCAGAAAGCACCTCTTTTTCCCAGAAAAACAGCACTGTGAGCAACAATCTTAACATATGTACTCTGTTTACAATATGCAAAAAACCTTGGAAAACCTTGGAAAACTATGCCTCCACCAGGAAGTGGAATAAACAACATGTTTTTGAGCACATATTGAGATTTGGTGTATAACAATGCACAGTTATTACAAGAGCCATTGATTAATACATAACAAAATACATAACGAAACTGGAATGCCCAAACTTTGGCCATGTTTGCACATCACACTAAGCCAGAGCTTTCCAAACTGTGTGTCACGACACATTAGTGTGTCAGCTGCAGTGTGTAGGTGCGTCGCACGAATGCTCCCCACGCTCCTCCCAGGACTAGAAAGGGGTTCGTTTAACCTCCGGTTTGCTAGCAAAACTGAATTCCTGTGTCGCAAAATGATGCATGTCTAAAAAGTGTGTCACCAATATGAAAGGTTTGGAAAGCTCTGCACTAAGCCCTAGTTTAGTGTTGGCATGGGAAACTTGTGGCCCTCCAGATGTTGGATTCTAATTCCTATCAGCCCCTGACAGCATCACCAATGGCCAGGGAAGGTGGGAATTGGTCCAACAGCATCTGGAGATAAGAAGTCCCCCATTCTTGATTTAGCGCAACATGTCAGAACAAGGCTAAGGAACCCCCATCTTCTTGTGCAGCTGCGAGGAGAAATTTGGAAGCTCCTTCTTTCACTTTTGCTTATCTCATGTTGTCCAGGTGGACAAACGGTGGTTGCCAATAACTATGGTTCATTTTTAACAAGCCAGTTTCATTTTTATTTTTGAAATATACTGAAATAATATTTAGAATATACTGGACCCCATAACGTTGTTTTTTTAAAAAAGGTTATCTAAGGTATCTAACTGTTGGAGATGCAATAGGGATAATACTTCTCTAAAACATTCTTTTCCATTGTTTTTTCAATGGTTTTTGAAAAATCATTGAAAGATTTTTGGCACAAGGTAACTGAAACTATCAACAGAACTGTATGGAACAAACTTAATTTACAGAGCAAAATATCCTTTTGAATTATATAGCCAGCACATGGAACCTTACAAAAGGACAATATGAGTGGACTTTCCATGCCCTGATCACAGCAAAAAGACTGATGCTGATGAACTGGAAAAATAAAAATGCGTGTCCCTTCTACGATTGGACTTATACAAACTTGCAACATACGAACAACTTGCATATAAACACAGACTTGCAACAGACAAATTGAATTATATTTGGAATCCATTCTTACAAATACTGTAATAGGTTAAGTTACAGGTGGGTAGCCGTGTTGGTATCTGAAGAAGTGTGCATGCACACGAAAGCTCATACCAAGAACAAACTCAGTTGGTCTCTAAGGTGCTACTGGAAAGAATTTCCTATTTTGTAATAGGTTAAGATCTGGTAAAGTACAATAACAACTTTGTAAAGTATACAGTTTTGGGGTGTCCCCCCCCTTTATACGGGTTCTGTTTCTCCTCTTCTTTCTCTCTCTTTTATTTACGTCTCACTATGTTCAGTGTGCATATAATTATGTACTTTCAATTTTCAATAAAGATGTCTGGAGAAAAAGAAACAACAAGCCAGTTTCAAACTATTGTTACTAAGGTTGCTTTGTTTGAACTAATCATGGTTGAGATTAACCATGGGTCTGGGTGACATGGCAAATGTCGTTAATCCAAAGCGGAAAGAGGAGAGATCAAGACTTGCTCGTGTCACCCTAAACCGTGGTTTGGCATTATGGCTTTCCCTTTATATTCTGCCATAATTAACTCATACATACATACGTAAAGCGCATATAGTACTAGGGCGGCATCTATATTTGATAAGTTGGCTGCGAGAAATATTTCGACCTCCCTAGTTTTTGGCGACAGAGGGTATTTTTTTGGCAGAGGCTCTGGTCAGCATCAAAGCTTCAGGACAATGGGAATTGAGAGCGATGTACCATTCAGCTGTGAATCCATCTGCTGCAGCTGCTTTAATAAGAGCCAGTTCTTTGATTAAATTTCATTGCAATTTTAGCAGCTGAAAGAAGGGGGGGGGGAACTCTGACATTTCATGGAACTCGCCCCAGCCCCTTTCGATTGACACTTCCAGATAAGTAGAACCTCGTGTGGACCTAACACAAATACATTTGACAGGAACTCTGTCCCAGCGCCATAGATGCCAGTGGAATGCATAATCTTGTTTCCCAAAGAAAGCAACAAAGAGATAGAAATGCCACCAGCAAAGAGAGAGAACTTGGCTAGCCTAATCCAGCAAACCAGCCTTTTACTGCAGTGGCACAAGCGGCAACTTCATCATTCAGCTCTGCCCCTCTTGGCAAACATGCCACCCTTTGGTTCTTAGCCTATGTAAGGTTGGCCCTGTAGGATGGCATCCAATGGGTGGAATTCAACGGAATTCCCTGTTTAGGGAAGTTTTTAATCTGTGACATTTTAATGTATTTTAATATTTGTTGGAAGCCGCCCAGAGTGGCTTGGGGGACCTAGCCAGATGGGCTGGGTACAAATAATAATAATAATAATAATAATAATAATAATAATAATAATAATAATAATAATAGAAGGCAAAGACACAGCTACTGACTTATTTCCAGTCCTTCATCGTGCTTAATTGAATACATAAACTGCAGGCTTTCTGGGAAATAGTATATAATGAGTCAAATAAAATGTTTAAAAATACTTTTGTTAAAAAACCAGAAGCCTTTTTGTTGGGTATAGTGGGTGAAGACATACGAAGGGAAGATAAAGACTGTTTATGTATGCAACAAACTGCGGCAAGAATTCTCCTAGCCCCAAAATGGTAAGAACAAGAAGTACCAATGAAAGAAGAGTGGCAGTTGAAGATGATGAACTTTGCAGAACTGGCGAAGCTGACAGGAAAAATCCGAAATCAGCACGATCAAGTATTCCGAAAGGACTGGAGTAAATATATACGATATCTGAAAGATTATTGTAAGCAATTAACATGACTAGCAGGGTTGCCTGAAGACTCGTAATGAGAAATTTTCAACCTTTCTATATTTATTTGAATTTTGAGCTATTTTGTAATGAGTGTAATTAGAATTGGAAAATGTACAAAATGTAATGATATAAAGGTTAATTTTGAAAGCCGTGAGGCGGGAGGGAAGGTAGTTGATAGGCAGGGAGGTAAAGTGGATAATAATGACGTGGATTTATATTATTAAATGGAAAATAAATTTTGCACACACACACACAACAGAAGGAAAGTGCAGGAGAGTATCTAGGACATCTTCTCCTCCAGCTGCTGCTTGCTGCAGGTCCAGAGAAGGACAACTAGTTCCATTAGGAAGTTTCTCTTAAAATGTTTAATTGAGTGACACCACTGCTTTGCACGGTACAGTTATTTGGATGCTGAAGAAAGCATTTGATGGAACAGGAGCATTAGGGGCTGTTCCAGCTCACTGGTGGGCATGGAGTCATGATTCAGCACAGGTGCAAAGTCTTTGGTTATACTCTCACCCCCAGGATTCTGTAATTCAGTCCAGGGAAGCCCTTGTCCAAGCAAGCAAAATCTTTTTTTTTTTAATAATCTTTTTTATTAAATTTTCCAATTAATCAAATCAAACAAATCATAACATACAAAAAACACACAAATCCCCGAGCTACGACTTCCCTCCATCATGTCAGCAGGTTTTCTAGTCCAATCTAATCGTGCAGTTTCTCACTTTAATCCTTCCAAAAATGTCATAGGGTCATTCCAATCCCGCTAGTGTCTCCAAACTTCCACGGTTAGATCTTATATAGTCAACAAATTTACTCCAGTCCCTTTGGAATTTTGATTCATCCTGGTTTCGGACCTTGCCAGTCAGTTTTGCCAGTTCAGCATATTCCATCAAAATCAGCATCCCCCAGACAGCGTAATGCAAAGGAATTCAGACACAAGGTTTCCAGCTATAAATGCATTTGATTTGCAAAGAAAAGAAAAGAAAAGAAAAGAAAAGAAAAGAAAAGAAAAGAAAAGAAAAGAAAAGAAAAGAAAAGAAAAGAAAAGAAATAGCACCAACTAAGATTAGACTATTGGTCCAAATGAGCAGTTGGTCAAATTTGTTTTTCAAAAGAATTCTAATTTTCTGGAATAACTAGCAGCAATCTTCCATATAAAGGAGACAACAGCACTCTTGTTGAAGTGCTCTCACCTCTTAACCAGTTGGAACAACCTCTGCTCTAACTAGCTCTGACATCCTGGCAAGCCAAACCAGAAGATATAACATTTACAGGCTGTATGTGTGTTTCTTTTAGGCGCTACAATTGGGCTGAATAGAAATGCATTTGATTCATTGCCTTGTTCGTCTAATGGAAGGAGAAAGACCATTTGCTTATTTACTGTAATTACTGGTGCCAGGTAGCACGTATTGCATTGGCTTGATTTTATTTTGTTCTGTTACATGGCAAGAGTTTCCTGTTATCCTCATAGAGTCTACTGGGATACATTATTCAGGCAGCTTCCCGCAGGAGAAAAGACTTTGAAACAGGAGATTCTGAAATCTTTTAGCGCTTTGGCCAATAATGTCTTGTCCTTCCTGGGTTTTACACAGCCAGGACTGGCTCCTAGCATTTAAGAGTTTAAGAGACCAGCAGTAGAAGCTAGGAAACTGGGGTTCCCAGGAGAGGTCAGCAGTTTGCAGGAAGAGTTAGCTCTGTGCCACAGAATCAGTCTGTGTTTACATTGTTCCCCTTGTCCCCTGAGCAAGTCAAAGCTGTGAATTTAATTCTGCATTTTATCATATAACAAGAAATCGGGTTGCCATTTGGAAAAGTGTTCATCCGCATCATTCTGTCAGGAGAGTCAAGTCCATCTCTTAGAAAGTAAAAAGAACTGACCATAAAAGATCACTAAGAGTCAGTCTATGGATTTTCATTCCCGTTTTCTAACCAGTTCCCAATCCGATGCTGCCATATGCGACCTAAAGGATGCCTTTTAATTCATAACACTGAAGTCTTAAAAGATTTCCTCCACATTGAATCTAGTTTTAGGTGCAGGGGGAAAGGAGAAGAAAGGTTCTGGCCTTTCACTGAGGTTTTTAGAATATATCCCTCACTGATTTCCTCTATTTTTGGTGCTACATTTTGACACTTTACACAAGCAATTTTCTTCCTCCTTTGGTGTTTAACCATCTGAAAGATCTGTAGACTTTTCTTTTCCCTAAGCAAACAGAAAACTAACCTTCTCTCCTCTAATGCCTTCTTTCTGGCCTACAAAGAGCAACACTTCTTACTGTTCTTTGAGATGGTTTTGTACATCAAAAATCCCCTGTTAATAAGCATGGAGATCCTGATGGAATTTTATGGGATTTCTTTCTTCTTCTTTTTTAACCATCACTCTCCTAGGATTTGACAATGATTGGTTATAGATGCGAAGTCAGCACATTGCTATGGTGATACCTGATTTTCCTTCTTTAATATCACCTGTTTCGTGGACAAATTGGTTTCTAGCTATCTCTATCAGTTGCTAAGTATTTGTATCTAGGATAATTTCTGGTACTAGTCTTGACTTCAGTCTTCATGACCTGTACTATTATTAATGCAATGAAAGGAATATTTCCTGGTATCTCGGATGGTAAGGCTTTCTCACAGGAAACTGTCACCACCAGTGGAGTTTGCAAACATATTTACATGCTGAGTACAAAATGGTGGACTTAAAAATAAGTCCAAAGCCTGCCATCCCTGCTGAGTTCCCTGAGCTGTAGTTTGTCATGACATGACACTATATATATATATATATATATATATATATATATATAGCCAAGCATTCAGTAAAGATTCATAATTTCTGACTGCTGGATCTAACATATGTATTCTGGAAAAATGATACTGAAATCTGCCGGCCCAAATGTGTACAACGATCTACAACAGGAGGCCACAAAGTCAACATAGCCCCTCCTCCTCAAAGGAGTACCATCTGCGTCTCACAGTTTTCAGTCCCCTAGCAGAAGAGGTTGATGGAGGTAAGCATGATTGTAGCCATGGGAACTGCAGGGAAACTAGCTGCTCAATAGGGACACATCCTAAAATATTACAAGAGGTCTTATAAAATTGCCTTTGCTCCCCATGCATTGTACACGTGCATGCCATATAATGGCAGCTCAATTTTCTGCTGTACCCAGTAGTGTCACGGCAGTTAAAGGGGTATTGTCAGGGACTGTGCTGGGGAGGGTGCGACGAACCTCCACCTCAGACTCTCCCCTTGTTACTAAGTTACGTTTTTACTCAGGTGTTCTGGGTCAAATTATCATGCACCCCACCTGTCCCTTTGAGGTCTGTCTGTTATAGTCTTTCCCTTTGTTTAATAAACTGGGAATTTCTTAGTAACAGGGTTTTTCTTGTCCAGCGGCCGTGGCCAGTTATTTCCACTGCTCTGGGGCTTTGGGGTTTAACCTCTCTTTTGCCTATAGTTTGGGGCCTCTCTTTGTTAGATCCCCTCACTATACCAGTTGACTAAGCCCTCTTAGCAACTCTGTGGCAATCCCAGGTTTTTCGCCCACTAGCCCCTCCTGAGGGAATTCTAAGACACAAACTATCACCTTTCAGATTAGTTTTGCCCTTTACCTGAATTCCCCTCCTCAAGAGCTTAGATAACCTGCTGGACTAAAAGAACGACGACTTGGCTCAAAAACAAGAGATCTTTATTTAGTACAAAGCATAGCGGTTTCAGTATAGGTTCATAAGCTTAGTTTGTTATCAGTGTATATTCTTTGTTTCATCAACATAAACATAAACACATCTTTAATGTTCCTACCTAACCTAAACCTAACCTCGCCCCACACCCTCCTTCTTCAGTCACCACTCTCCAACCCTCTCACACCCTCACTCAACCACCTTCTAACGGCTGCTCCCTCCTTTTAAATAGCGGAATGTCCTGCCTCCCAAGGGTGTCTGTCACTCTAACTGGGGATTCCATTAACCCTTAAAACTCCATGGGTCTCTAAACAGCCCCTAACTATGACCTGATAGTTACTGAGGAGCACTGAGGAGGGATGGTAGGAGCCTCCCCCTCCCCCTTCCCCTGATCTTGATCAGGATCTTGAATCTTCCCAGGAGCAGGAGGACAGTATAGATTTAGAACAGTGGTTTGCAGAGGGGCATAGTTCAGAAGGCAGAAGCTGGGAAGTACTGGATGGGGAACAGCTAGGTGAAGAAACACTGGAAGATAGAGGGTTATCAGATTCACAGTCTTTGGATAGTATCCATTGTTAGGATCCTGACACCCACCCACCCCTTCCCCAAAGTCACAGAGAGCTCAGAAAGTGTCAGAACAGAAAGCACAGAGGCTACAAGCTCAGATTACAAGACATAGGAGTGGCGTAGATTAATAGGGACGGAAGGGGAAGTGAGCATTAATTGGGAGCACCGCCATTCTGGTTAGACACTTCCTTTTGTCCTTCGCTGTGTTTATTAAAGAAACTAACTGGTAAGAGTTCCCTTTCATTTGATCTGCTCATTTATGGCCACGGGGGAGGAAGCTGATTCCCCGAAGCCTGACATGTATACTGTGGAAGCAAAAGGAGAAGCAAAAATGTTCTGGTGAAAAGCTGCAGTAGTGGAGCTACTCAGGGCTGGTGAGACCTTAGGAAGTTAAAGGAAGCATGTGTTCCATAGCTCTTTCTGGAGTGATGGGATCTCTTGCGCCACTAGTCCCACCTTGGCATGGATGACATAAGGATTTTCTCTTTGGTTGCATATGCACCATAGATTTAAAGCACACGCCCAAGAACCATAGTTTACCCATCACTGAGCTATAACCCACAGCCCTCTTAACAAACAATAGTTCCCATGATTTATTGGGGAAGGGAAATGTTCCTTAAACATATGCTGAGTACACAGCTCTAGTCTCACAGACTCAGGACTCAGCTACATTAGTCAAGAAACAGCATTTTGAATGTGTTATAAACATGCAACACCAGATGGCGAAAGTGAGCAAAAATAAATTCGAAGTGATTTTCCATAGTGGTTTCTCCTCCTTTTGTTATAACAATTTAATTTCTGGTTTTTTATAGTGGAGTTTTCCCCCCTGTGTGTAGATCCAGTCTTAATAACAGTGACTGTTGCTTCCCTAGCAAAGCGGCTGAATCTCTGTTTCTACTGCAAAGGGGAGATGTATCCTTTCGTTGTTGTTCAGTCGTTCAGTCGTGTCCGACTCTTCGTGACCCCATGGACCACAGCACGCCAGGCACGCCTATCCTTCACTGCCTCTCGCAGTTTGGCCAAACTCATGTTAGTAGCTTCGAGAACACTGTCCAACCATCTCATCCTCTGCCGTCCCCTTCTCCTTGTGCCCTCCATCTTTCCCAACATCAGGGTCTTTTCCAGGGAGTCTTCCCTTCTCATGAGGTGGCCAAAGTACTGGAGCCTCAACTTCAGGATCTGTCCTTCCAGTGAGCACTCAGGGCTGATTTCCTTCAGAATGGATAGGTTTGATCTTCTTGCAGTCCATGGGACTCTCAAGAGTCTCCTCCAGCACCATAATTCAAAAGCACCAATTCTTCGGTGATCAGCCTTCTTTATGGTCCAGCTCTCACTTCCCTACATTACTACTGGGAAAACCATAGCTTTAACTATACGGACCTTTGTCGGCAGGGCGATGTCTTTGCTTTTTAAGATGCTGTCTAGGTTTGTATCCTTTAGAGGGAAACTAATCTTGTGTCCTAATGGTATTACGTGCAAAGAAGAAAGAGGTTATGACTAAAGCCCTGCCTACCCTATACATGATTTTTCCTCCCCAGAATCATTTTAAATACAAAACCTGCTGTCACCCTCCTTAGATATACTTGTACCTGAAATGTTCATGGGTTGTACAAACCAAAGTTATCAGTTCTGGCCATCTCTGGTTCCTACACTGATAGCTTTTTAGTGTCAAGTAAAAGTTTTAAAACTATATACCGGTATCTGTATCTGTATCTGTATCTATAGCTACACAAAATGTTAGTATTTTAATTTTGCTGAATCTGTCTTTTTGAATCTCTGATTAATTGTAGTTTTTTGCTTTTATTGTTATTCTTTTTCCTGGGAACTTCTGATTGGAAGTGCAGTAAATACATTTTAAAAATTTAAAATCAAATCATTTCACTCACTATTTAAATTCCAGCAACACTGAGAGAGAGAATTTGCCTGAAGGAAAACTACATGTGTACATAAATTTGCTAATATTGCTTATTTCATTAAAGCACTATGTCTAATAGAAATACTTTAGTGCAATTGAATCATAAAATTAAAATGCCCAAAGCTCAAGTATTGAGTTCACTGGATGAGGACAGCACCATTAACTGTTTTGCAATTGCAATGCACTGCTCTGAGACTTCCAAGTATTAATGTTTACCACATTGCTCTTTTAATTATTTTTAATTATTGAGTTCCAGCATCAGGCTCCCCAATAACCCTACAATTGTTTACTTGAATTAATAGAAGTCCAGACTGGAGACTATTTTGCTAAAGAACTCAAGGGAAGGGTGTTCTCATTTTTGTACATAACAAAATTGGCTTTCATTAAACTGCATGACCTTGGCTGAACATAAATTTAAGTTGTCAATACCACGTTCTTCCCATAGCCCTTAATTGTCCCAGTGGGATTTCTTTTGCAAATAAGGAGGGATTGAAAATATTGTCTGTAGCTGATTTGTTGTGCATACTAAAATGGTTAATAAAAGCCCAGTGTCCCAGAATTAAAGCTACATCTTTTACTTGGAGAAACAGTTTCTCTAAATTATTGCCCTTCTCTAGAAAAAATCCCTCATTGAGCTTCTTCAAGAAGCCCAAAGCACGGCTGCACTTTAGAGGGCAAACCAGTATCAAAACCAATTTAATACTATAAGAATCCTACTAGTTTCAATGAAGCTCCCTTGCACATAACATAAACTAGAATGCATCTTTGAGCTTCATTCACAACTTTTTCCTCCATTGATTGAAAGGTAGAAAGGCAACTGTGAACCATTTAAAGTTATCTCAATGGCTAGATGTAGCATCTGTTGCTAAATGTCAGGGGATTATATGAATAGTGTTCATTGCAGTTTTGGAAGGGATGAGCCCCAAAGAGAAAATCTGCTCAAATTCTAGTTCTTGGGCAGTGGCTGTGATTCACTGGCTAAAACGGAAGTAGAATTCTCCATGCTTAGAGAGATGCCCATGAGCTCATTCATGAATGGGGAAGTGACTGGAGTTCATGCATACACTGGAGCCACTCTGCCAGAAACAATCAATTGGTCTTTATTATACCTTTGTTCCCCACATGTAATCACCATCACAGGATGCAGTGGCATAGCATAGGTTGCCAGAACCCGGGGCAAGGTCCAAAACCCATCTCTCTTCCTCTGCCTCCTCTGTGTTTGCCTCGACCCACCCCACCAGCCCATCAAAAGCAGTGTCTTTCAAGGCTGTTCTCCAAGGGGTCCCTTGTTTCTTCCTGCTGCCCTCTGGCGTTTCATAGCTCTTTCTCTTCTCTACCTGAAGTCTCCCTCCATCCCTCCCCTCAGTTTTGCTTTTTCCGGCACCCATCTTCTCTTTGACCGCACAAAAGAAAACAGAGCATTGCTTGCTCACCTGCCCTGTGGAGATGGGCCTGAGGGGGCAAAGCATGTGGGGGGGGGGCAAAGTGTGTGTTTCCTACTGGACACTGTTGAGGTGTGTTGGGCAGCAGGTGATAAGGTGGTGTGGTGAGGACGGTATTCATGCTTATTCATGCTTAGAAACAATTTGCATTTAAAAGTAAATTTCCAGATTTGCCGCCCCCCATCTGAACCAAATACACAGACATCCTTTGAAATTCATACTTCTGACTTCTCCAGTGCTAGGGTAAAGTGCATACCTCAGTGAAAATAAAGTTTCATTATATTAAGGGCAATTGTTTTGCAAAAACGTGTATGTTAGTCAAAATGTCATAAAAATGTTCATCATGTACAAAATGTCATAAAAATGTTCATCGTGTACACTGAAACATTGATGAATTGTCACGAGGACTTCTTTTTAAATAATCGCAAACTGATAAAGAAGTGCATAGAACTGAATTTAATATAGGGAAAATGAGAAACCCAAAGAAACTGAAATTGACAGGTTTTCCTAGTCCTTAGCCAGCTCTACATTCCAGAGGTTCTGTCCCCTACATATGGGAGGCTGCAAGAACAGAGAATGGGGTGTGTGGGAGAGGAAGTGGCCAATAGACTCATCCTCCCTCTTTTGGTGGTACTAGTGTAGAAGGAGTAATAGAGCAACATGCACCTACTTAAAGAGTCTGGATAACCAGCCTCATATAACTAACATGCTGAAGTCTAACACACAAAGGGGTTTATAACATAGAGGAGGTTGTCCTGCCAGGCTAGCTATGTCCACTTCCATTCACCTTGAGAAAAAGTAGGTTATCAATTCTTTGTTGTCCTCCACCTGAGAAGCTCAACGTGTGAAAGGGTTTGAGCTGGTTGCTCCAGCTCAGACCACATGGCTCTCACAAGCCACTCATGAGTTCCTATACCAATAATTTAGGAACTTTCACCACTTTGTATTTAAGCCAAGTTTTTATTGCCTGTGCAACTTTTTCTGAATGCTGTATGGAAAAGCACATGAATCATAGAATCATAGAGTTGGAAGAGACCACAAGGGCCATCCAGTCCAACCCCCTGCCAAGCAGGAAACACCATCAAAGCATTCCTGACAGATGGCTGTCAAGCCTCCGCTTAAAGACCTCCAAAGAAGGAGACTCCACCACACTCCTTGGCAGCAAATTCCACTGTCGAACAGCTCTTACTGTCAGGAAGTTCTTCCTAATGTTTAGGTGGAATCTTCTTTCTTGTAGTTTGAATCCATTGCCCCGTGTCCGCTTCTCTGGAGCAGCAGAAAACAACCTTTCTCCCTCCTCCATATGACATGAATCTGTCCTTTGGAGAGTTTGCAAACGAATAATATTTAACTTAACAACTGTGTGGTATTTTTCTATGGCGGGGAAGAGGGAAACTTTGGAAGAAACATAGAAGGTATGTGTTGTGATTTTAAATTTCTGATGAAGTCCTCTCACCAAAGAATAGTTGACCCAAGCTTGGATTTTGGCATCCAGGAAATTCTCCTTTCTATTTCTTTTTTTGTTTTTGTTTTTTGCACCAACAAGGTGAGGGAAAATACTTCTTCTTCTTCTTCTTCTTCTTCTTCTTCTTCTTCTTATTTCTTTGTACTTCAAAGTTGCTTTGTTCTTCAAAGGTAAAACCAAATAGAAGTACTGAAGTGTTAATAAAAAACCATCTAGTACAAGCATTGATGCCACTAGCTGTTTTTTGGGGGGTGGGGGATAGTTTGGCATACTACCAGACTAAGGAAAGCACCTAGCCATTGACAAATATAATAGGATTATGAATTTTGCTTTCAATTACTCTTCATAGTACAAGAAAGTGTTTTTCTTATCATAGGATTGGTCTTTGGTCAATGGTTTTATGCCTTTTTCAAAGCACCTGTATTCCTCCCAAAACGAATACACGGAGTTGTTAATATGATGTAATGTAGTCATTATTTGATTCTTTTAATTGCATTTGATACATTCTGCACAATTAAATTGCGCTACAGCCTGCAAGAGTTTTTCCAATTCAGTTGGACACGAGAGTTTACGAGAAACGGTTATGATACCTACTACATACACAAAGAACTGGCACACAAAGAACATTAAAGAAAATCGCCCAGACAAGAACTCAAGCCAAATTCGCACCCACTCATCTGTCGCTTAACTTAAACCAGTCAGAAAGCAATTCAGTTTGTAAGACAGTGACATATTAAAGCCGGTGAAATTGGTGTGAGTCGTCTGTCATAACAAAACACATTGAAGAAATATGACCTTGTGTACTCTCCCATTTTGGCATGAGTTCAATAGGCTTCCCTGGCAGCATAGTGAACTGAAGGCCACCCGCTAACAAGATCCTGATAGAAAGAGAAGAAAATGGAACGAATTCTTTCAGCAGCTGATCAATAGCATCGACTTGAAGGTGTTAAACGAACGGTGCAAAGCCAGCTCATGTCACACCTAATTGCTGTGGCACCCTATCAAGATTTATCTATGCAATTTAAAGTAAAGCATATGTTAAGTTGCCATTGATCAGAATAAAAGTGTGATCGCCTAAGCATGGCCTGCTAAAAGAACATAATGTATAACCCCAGCCACATGGAGAGCAACTGAATTAGCTTATGCTTGGCACTGTCTCCATGCTGTGGCACATGGTTCTACACATGGATTGCCAATGCAACTGGAGGGCGTCTTTCACACCACTACCGGAAGCCGTGTTGGTGATCTAGACAATGCAGAAGATTTCCAGGGTGATCCTGCAAATATTTAATGCATTTTAATATTTGTTGGAAGCCGCCCAGAGTGGCTGGAGGGACCCGGTCAGATGGGTGGGGTACAAATAATAATAATAATAATAATAATAATAATAATAATAATAATAATAATAATATTATTATTATTATTATTATTATTATTATTATTATTATTATTATCCGTACCACACTTTACTTGTAGAGCAAGAATGGGGAAACGATGGCCCTCCCCATAAGCCTCATCCACACATCTGTCAGGCGGCAGAGGAACCAACCCCAACAGCAGGTTGCCAGGAACGGATATGACAAGAAAAAGTCCTAACCATCTGCTTTTTATTCAATATTTACAGAGAGAGGCCTGAGAATGCAGCCTCTTGGAATAATGACATTGTCCCGAGTGAGTCTCCACCTCCCTTTTCTCTCACTTCCTCATTCATCAACAGCACCACCACCCCTACGGTTGCCACTTAGGGCCATCTGTCTCCGAGCTCTTTGCTCTCCTACTTTTATTTTTATTTTTTATTAAATTTTTATTATTTTTCAAATATACAATCAATCAATTCAGCATCTAACACAAATTATATTCAACCATTACTCCACCGAGTTATGACTTCCCTCCCCCACGTCAGTAGGTTTTCTAGTCCAATCTTATCGCACAGTTTTTATTCCTCCATATTAATCTATGTCAAAGGTTTATTCCAATCCTACCAGTGTCTTCAAACTTCCTCTATTCAATCTTAGGTACTCCACAAATTTACTCCATTCTTTTCGAAACCTCAAGTCGTCCTGGTTTCTGACCCTGCCAGTCAGTTTTGCAAGTTCAGCATATTCCGCCATCTTCGTCTGCCACTCATCAATCGTTGGTAATTCTGCTCTCCTACTTTTAAGGCTTGCCGGGTTCTGGGAGATGGTGGGTCTGGAATGCTTTCTAGTGATAACGTGTCGGCCAGCTGCTCCGGCTCTGCCTCCTCCTCCTCCTTCTCCTCCTCCATTATTTCCCAACTTTCCCCCTCATCTTCCTCTGAGCTGTGAGCTCCCTCAAACCCCTGTTGTAATTCTGAACTGTCTTCTTCTTCTCTGGAAGGGTCAGGCTGGAGAGGTGATCTCCACCATTCCTCCTCTGCCCAGCCCCTGACACCATCACACCTAAGGAGAGTTCTACTTCAGCAACCTATGGAGAGCCACCAGGTAGCCACTCCTGATGAAAGCATAGAGAAATAACCATATAGAAACTATGTCAACCAGCCTAACTAGAGTCTACAATTTCCTAGAAGAACCACAGCTTTAACTGAGTGACTGAGGTGGCACAGGCGAGTTGCCTACTGCTTGAGCACCAGCTACCCAGCTCAACATCTTACCTTAAATGTTATACTTCTGTTTTGCTTAGAGATGGAATTAGTGACTCTGTTAGTAAAGTAAGGTTTCTTCCTTTTGTTGGGTGTTGGGTGTTTGGGAACAAACAATTCAGGGCAAATGCAAGCAGGGGAGCTATTGGGAGAAGTAATCTTGGAAGGACAAGCTATTTGCGGAGGGATCTGTGAGGGATTGCTTGAGAAACAAAGTCCAACAATGACACGTTCGTTTTGGATGCCATTTGAACTTCAGACAAACTTAATTGCAGGTTGGAGGAGGGGGGGCAGTTAAGTACATGGAAGGCCCCTTGACATGACGTCCTAGATTTCTATTCAAGCAGAGCTCCTATTAAAACTTCATGGTTAGGTCTTAGGAGCTCCAGAAAAGAAACTTACTGGGGTCGGCTCTGGAGAAGTGAGAAGAAGCAGTGGCAGTGATGAAATCTTGCGAGAGTTCCACAAGATCTCACCAGAAACCTCTGCTGTTGTTTCTCCTCATTTTTCAAGGGGTGGTGGCAGGGGCAGGCAGGGCACACATCAAGGCGCTGCCCCTTGGCATTCTGCCACCCGAAGCAACTGCCTCAGTTCGCCTCATGGGTGGGCCAGCCTTGTATAAAGTAGACTACCAAGTACGATGGATGTAGGAGAGAATGTTTTCTTTTTGCTGCAGGATAACTCTGAGCCTCTAATCCAGGGGTCCCTAAACTAAGGCCCGGGGGCCGGATGCGGCCCAATCGCCTTCTCAATCTAGCCCGCAGATGGTCCGAGAATCAGCGTGTTATTACAGTACATGAGTAGAATATGTCCTTTTATTAAAAATGCATCTCTGTTATTTGTGGGGCATAGGAATTCGTTCATATATTTTTTCCCCCAAAATATAGTCCGGTCTCCCTCAATGTCTGAGGGACAGTGGACCGGCCCCCTGCTGAAAAAGTTTGCTGACCCCTGCTCTAATCCATAAAAGAGGGGCAAATTTTAAGAAAAAACTATATTAAGTGCCTGGGAATCTGGCTCAATACCAGGTCAGTTTATTTGTTCATCTACATAATATTAGATCTATTCTGATTGGAGTCACTTCTACTGGCTTGTATTGGCTCTCCAGCAGAGGTCTTTGTCATCATCATGACCTAAACCTGGAAATGCCAGGGGCTCTGAGACCAGCACTTTTCTGCTGCCAAACCTTCAGCTCCACCACTGAGCTGTGGAGGAGACCAGGCAGATGACATTTGCTTCTGGGCAGGAAACATAAGCATGCTTTAATTTCTGTGAATAGTCATACCGGAGAGTCGCAAGCAGTTTAACGGCACTGGAAATATTGGAATGTAAAGGCATTTCTCATGAGCATCATTTACATTTACTTTTATTGTCACCATAATTCTGCTCCTTTACTAGGCTGTCACAAAGTCCCTTGTGAAACAATAAGAAGCTGAGCAATCTGTAGAGCCATTTCTTTTTGCAGTGGCTCAGTTGGTTACAAAAGAAGTCAGATCTTGAGGGTGGAAGTTTGGGTGAAAACAACATAGGTTTACCTTATCGTTTACCTTCATTGTAGAGGTTTCAGGTGTCTTGGCTATTCTAGCAAGGCATAGCTGGGATAGCTCAGTTGATAGAGCACAAGACTCTTAATCTGAGGGTCATGGGTTCCAGCCCTACATTGGACAAAAAATCCCTGCATTGCTGTGGGTTGGATTATATGACCCACAAGGTCCCTTCCAACTCTATGATTCTGTGATAGCTGTGGATCATTGCTGGAAGGAAGAGTTCAGCAGGTACAGAAGGAAGAAGGGAATTCCAGTCATTTTAAGCTGGGGAAGCTTGCAGAACTGTCCAGATTGGATGCCATTTTGAATCAAGATGGCAGACAGAACCTTTCAAATCCACACTGCTTTTAACTACTGATTTCAAAACTGCTCTCTTTTATTGGGGTTTCTCAGAATTCGCAAGCAATGCCAGGACTGCTATTTATAAACACACCTTTGTTAAATCTGTTCCATATTTTGTCTGCCTTCTTTGGTCCAAATGCATTGGTTGATTTAGCGTTAACGGCTCATTTGTGCATTTGAGTCTCCCATTCTTGTACCATAGCTATGGCTTTTACCCTTCAGTACTGAGTACAGACAACTCCTGCAGCGCATGTCGGTAGTGCATGATAGCATTTATTTATGTTTTCATCTAAGTCAATAAAAATAGCAACATTCCAGATTCATTGTCATTCTAGGGATTCTAGCAATTGCTCTATTTAAATTGGTGCAATATTTTAGAGCCCATAGGTGGTCCTACTATAAATCCTTAAAGGAATTCTGGGCACTGTAGTTTAACCCTTTCAGGCTTACAGTTCCAAGCCACCCTTAACAAACTGACCCCCATAAGTGAGGCTTTGGCCAGAGGCAGGAAGGCAGCTCAAATTTTACCCTCCAGATATATTTTTTTGGACTAACCCATAATCCCTGACAATTGTCCATGTTATCTGGGGCTGAATGCACATCTGGAGGGTATCAGGTTGACCTATGCATTGTAATGCTTCCAGTGTAAGACTTTTATTGGATCCTTATGAGGACCAGTTCCCTAATCCTCCTTAGATGAAATGACAACTGAAACCTTACTCTCCTGTGATTAAGCAAAACTGAACACAGCGCTCACTTCAGAGTAAGGATGCATGGGTTTAGGTCATAACCCTATTGGTGACATGAAAGAAAGAGAAACTGGACAAAATTTACCCCTTTGCCTCTAAGTGCCTGTTCCAGAGTTCACATGCAACAAAATTTGTAATAGCCAACAAATGTGTCAGGCTTCGGGGAATCGGCTTCGGGGAATCGACTCACACACACCCCTGTCCCTATTAATCTAACCCCTCCGTCACTCCTACATCTTTCAACTGAGCTTGTACCCTCTGCGGTTTCTAAGGGACCGTCTCTCCTGGTATGTCCCAGGTAGGACCTTAAGGACCTCAAATAATAATTTGTTGGAGGTCCCGAGCCACAAGGATGCTAGGTTGGCTTCAACTAGGGCCAGGGCCTTCTCAGTACTGGCCCTGACTTGGTGGAACAGTCTGGCACAAGAGACCAGGGCCCTGCGGGATTTGGCATCTTTCCGCAGGGCCTGCAAGACGGAGCTGTTCCACCTAGCCTTTGGGTTGGTTTCAGTTTAACCCTGATGTTTCGTTCTTTTGGGGTGGTTGGTGGGCTACTTAAAAATGAGGCTGAAGTTTAGATTTAGTTTTAAATTGTATTTTAATCTGTATTTTAATGAACTGTTTTATGTTTTTGTTATGATTTTATTGGTGTTAGCTGCCCTGAGCCCGGTTTGGCGGGGAAGGGTTATTATTATTATTATTATTATTATTATTATTATTATTATTATTAGACTTTTTGAGGTCTTCTCGACCTTGGGGAGAGCGGAGGAATGCTGTCCAACGACTGTGAATCTGTTAACCCTCTTCACTTCCAGTGTTTCTTCTCCTAGCTGTTCCCCATCCAGTATTTCCCAGCTTCTGCCTTCTGAACTATGCCCCTCTGCGAACCACTGTTCTAAATCTATACTGTCCTCCTGCCCCTGGTAAGATTCAGGAGCAGAGGGAGAGGGTGGCTCCCACCATTCCTCCCCAGTGCAACCCTCCTCAGCCTGGTCCCTGACACAAATGATACTCTAACACAATAAGTTCTGTGTATGTCATAAATCCTCTATGGAAAACAAGAGGCTACACAGCAGAACTGTGCTTAATACTGGAGACCGATGCTCTTCCTTTTAAGAAAAGAAAATCACAGACCCTGAGAGATGTTGAAATCTTTGCCGTCCATTTAGGACGCCTATTGACATTGTGATGCGTAGGTCAATTGTTTCAAAACATTCAATTTATTAGAGGAGGTTCACAAAAGATATGGCAGTGTCTAGGGACAATATTCAGAACAACCCTATGCATGTTGACTCGGAAGTAAGGCCTATTGAGTTCCATGGGACTTCTTTCCAAGGAACTGTGCGTAGCAATATTCTAATATTGCAGTCTTCAAATGATTCTTGGCAATAGAATCTTGGATAGCACTGAACAAAAAGACTCCATGTATATTGGTTGTATTTCTTCTTCTTCTGGTATATATTGCTTTAATCTTTCCGCAAATCTTGGCACAATCCCTGGTAAAGAGAATGCTTTACGACAGGATTTTTATTTGCTATAAAGCAAAAATGCAGGACTGAGAGAATGGTGCTCCAGCTCATGTATCAGGGGAGGTAAATGCTTGAAAACAAATGAATTTTTTAAAACTTGGGTTTTCTCAACAGCTATCTTGAGATCAGAGCAGGCAGTTTTGGACCTAATTAGGTTTACAGAATAAAATGAGAGCGTGTGTGTTAAAAGATGAAAACAAAACGACAATGTTCATTAAAACTAATAAGGCACCAAGACAGGCCACTGCGACTGGGAACATTAATGCTAAATACAGAGTTGTCTTTATTGGGGAAATTTCCTGTATCATCTTGGACAGCCCTTATCTGATGCCCACCATTTTGCCAAATGCCCATGCCATAGGTAACTTGCAAACAGGATGGGGTGGGAATTTGATACAGTTCACATTTAAAGGTGAACGATCCTAAGTCAGACTTTCTAAAACACTATGTCATTTACGTCCATTAATTTTTTTAAAAAATATAAATAATCTTTATTTCAAAATATTTTTTAAAAAAATACATTCACACACAAATATACATAGGTAGTTATTTCCACTGTTGGTGGAAATGTATAAAGGTTGCTAAATTCTGGAGCGAGATTTATGATGAAATGAAAAAAATGTTGAAAGTGACGTTCGAGAAAAAGCCAGAAGCCTTCCTTTTAAGCTTGATCCCTGAGAATATCCCGGGAAATAGGAGAAATATCTTTCTATATGCATGTGCAGCAGCGAGGATGTTGATTGCTCAAAATTGGAAAGGGGAGAAAATCCCAACAATTGAGGATTGGCAGATTAAATTAGTAGAATATATGAATTTAGCAAAGATGACAGCAGTGATTAGAAATGTCACAAAACAAAAAATCAAAAGCGAGTGGAAATATGTGGAGGATTACTTGATTAAAGAAGGTATAAAAACGGAATTGGTGATTTGTCTAGAATGAGATACATAAGGGAATATACAGATGGATAGTATATTATATGATAGATTGATGCATTTTGCTAGATGGTTGTATTGTATGGTGAGGAAAAGTAAGAAATGTTAAAACGTAGAGGGAAACGATATACAAATGACGGGGAGTCATTGTTTTTATTTATTTATTTTTTTGCTGTTTTTTTGGGGGGGTTGTTATCTTTTTTTCTTTTGTGATTGTGTTTGTATTGTATGATTTGCATTTTTCTTTATGTCCATTAATTTTTATGGGTCTACTCTTGAGTATGACTAGAATTGAATACCACCCAGTATATTTTAGTCCTTGGCGCACCTTGTTTTTAGTTGGTGTTTAATGCTATTTTCGAATGATTTTTGAAGCTTGTATTGATACTATTATCTTACGATAATTTTAACTGGGGGGTGGCAGTTGGTGTACTGGTTCAGGAAACGTGAATTAGACAAACTCAGTGAATTCCTCGCCCCATACTTATGTGGGTCAGCTATAGGCCTGCATCTTTGTCGCTTTTTAATGTTAGGATTTGCCTTGCCTCAGTCATAGATTTTTAAAGAATTTGCAACAAGATACTACTTTGGTTCTGTGACCCGCAGTGAATTTCAAGGGATTCTGTAATGTTAAATCGTATAAGATATAATGTAATGTTGCCTTAGTACAATTTTCGGTGTCTTGAGTAAAGTTTGCATTTTCCCATGCAGTGAAAGAGGAGGTTAGGAAGTGGGCCAATAAGACAGGGGAAAGACATTGGGGAAGAATACAATGATCTTACAAAAGCATGCCTATGGCACAGAAGGGAAAAAAGCGATAGGTATGTCTTTTACAAATGCAGATTAATTCTATATAGCTTACTGTTCTCAGTGGAGGAGAATGAAGAAACGCCAATAACAGTGGTAGATTTCCCAAGGGGAAAAGATGAATATGACAGTTTGCTAAAGGAACGCAGAGTCACAGTCAAAAATATCATCAAGCTTCAGAAGATTGAACGGATGGGCTAAAATGAACTCATTCCCACAGTTGCGAAAGAAATGAGACAAGATTCACTCCTGCATTGATAAACTACAAAGGAACTGTGGACAAAGCAAGGATGAAACTTACAGAAACTTACAAAATGTCTAAGGGAAAAAACTCATTAGTTACTGAAAAAAGTGTTCAATATTGCAGGTGAGGGGAAGATATTAGGAGCATGAGATTCAGATCGGAATATGTACATTTTCTTGATATGGGGTAAAGTGTTCATTCACTGTGGGGCATCTGCACTTGCCAGTCTTTTGCATGAAATCTGGGAGTGGGGAGAGAGAAAGCACACACCACTTACATTTTCGCGGCCAGGCGGAGTCCCCCGAACCCCGGGCAGCCCCTGAGGGAAATAACGACACGTGACTACGTTCTATGGGATTAAATTGGCCACAACTTTATTAATATTCAGATGTAGGGAGACCTTGGCTCAGGCATTGGGCGTTTATCCTTCCCAGGGATAATTTCAGGGTTATCCAGCATGTGTGGGGAGTGGGCTAGCTCTGGAGAACATATGTTCAAGCAGATAGCCCACCTCCACCCCCGTTCGCCGCCGCTGGAGGGGGAGGGCAATGACGACCTCTGGGCGTATGAGCCAATGCCTCCCCCTGAGACCCCTTTAACGGAAACCCTGTTATCGCCGCCACAATTGGGGTGGGGGTCACCGCCCCACCCACCCTCCATTTTGTAGATGACTAAAGGATTCCGCCCAAGGCCTGCAACCGCCAAAGTTGTGACGAATTGCTACGGGAAAGGCGAAACTTGCCAATGCAGGGAAAGTCCTTTCTGGCTCTTCAACAGCGACCTTGTCATAGCAGCGCCTGCGTGCCTGTGTGGCTGTGGAAATGAAATGGTTAACCTGCATAGTAAATGTCAAATGAGGGAGTGGGGAGTGGGGAAGCTCTGAATCCAACGGCCGCTTCCCAGTTGTGGCTCAACTCGTATTGTGTGTACTGACTAATCCCTCCTTCTACCTGGCCAATCCCCCCGGCAACACCTTCACAGCAGGGATTGGGCGGCTGCTTGAGTGGGTGGAGACCACAGGTATCCAACCTGGGAAGGTGGTGCCAGACCCAACTGCCAGGAGCTGCACCGTGATCTCAGGAGGCTACTCGCGACCACGCAAAATGCGCACCCGTTTGATGCGGGGAGCGGTCATTCTTTGGGGGCAATTTCCTATGTATACAAGCCACTCTCCATGCAAACAGATAAATGGATGCAAATCTGACATCAGAAACAGCAGCATTCTGAAACCAGTGGGCAGATATTTACAGCTCTCCAGATCACCCTGTTACTGATAAATTGATCACCACTGAAGAAAGGACCTTCAAAGGGAGACTCCAGCATGAATCACCACTGAACTTATCAGGAAGTTCCATTCTATCACCTAAGGCATGAATAAGGATATAGTGTTAATTGGCTAAATGTGTCCTTTTCTACATGGAACATGCCACCTTAAACATGGCCACACTTCATTGGATGTCTCACTTCCATTCTGAACAGGTTGAGAGAACTTCTGACTGTGATCAAGTGCAGCAGCGGAGGCCAATATAGGTGCCATTCCCCCCATTTATGGAGCGTGCCTGCACCACTTTGTGGCCCTGTCATGTTTTCTGCTTTTTCAGAGGTGGCAGCCATTTTGTGTCACCCCATATCACAACGTCAGCCATTTTGTAGTCGGAGCTCCCAACCCTTTATGAGCATTCTAAATGTGCCAGCACAAAAAGTCGGTGGTCTCTGCTTCACAGAGCCACACCATATTTTCATGCTTCCTCTGTTTCTATTTTTGTGGCCCTTGGGGGAGAATGGAATAATATTTTGTTCACCACGCAGTGCTAAATAGTGATGGATTTACATTTCCCCATATTTTCTTTATTTTCATGTTCAGGTGCATTGTCATAAAAGGAGCAGGGGTGAGGATAAATCCTGTATCCTTTGACACAAGGACTGTCTTAAGTAGAAATGACTTCTTTCTTGTTTACTTTCCTTTCTCTGTGGCCATCAACAGGTCTCTTCTTTCTCAATTTGCTACTTTCCCATAGTATCTTGAAACCAAAAGGTACCGTTTAAGGATTGTTCCTTCATCTTCTTTTAAACTCAAAAGGTATGAAAGTGATTGAAAGTTGGAGATTGCACATCTAACTGTGTACACACACAGGAGAGGAATGGTTTTTCTTTTTCTTTTCTGGCTTCTGGACAGATATAGAAAGCTATTCTCAAGTTTCTTTTATTTGTTTCCTTGGGGAATTGAAAGGTGACGAGTGTCACCAGCCCTTTCTGTGCAATATACATTTAAGGCAATATCGTGTCGCTTCAAAAAGTCATGCTTTCGGTCAAAGAATCCTGGGGATTGTAGTTCGTTCTGGAGTTACAGTTCTCAGGGAACTCTGGGAATTGTAGCAGAACAACTAATATAAAGCTGAATGATGTACAGATGATCCAATAGAAACTCCACACTTACACACTATTATTGCATCAACGACATGTTGCAGAATACACCCACGAGGAAACCCCACCAGCTCGGAGGGTTTTTTGGTAAAAACGAAAATGTGCATGTGGGAAGGCTGAATACTGATGGTGTATTCCACAGATTATCCTTAACTTCCTCTGTCAACTGGCTCATGCTTCTTTCCTGGTGTCAGTTTTAAAGGGAAAGGACCATAAATGGCATACAGGAAACTCGCTCCATTATTCCACACGAGTATACCCCACGTGAACTCCATGGAAACATTCTATGAGTAGAATTCCACCAGCCGTGCTGCATGCATTAATGCTCAATTCCCTGTGAAGTCAATTTTAAAAAAGCAAGACTTTGATAATATGCTATGACTGTGTCAACAGAACGGCATGAAGTTGTTTTTGCTTTCAGTTTCACTGGCCCTCAAGTGCACTGAGGGATTTTCTGTGGGACTCTCAGAGAACAAAGGACAATAGGAGAGGCCCTTTTTTGCAGCTGGAGATGTCAGGGGTGGTGAGAATGCTGTAGCAAAGACCAGGGAGGCACCACCGAGCATTTATTTAGGCAATCCAGTATTGGAGAACCAGATCCTAAAGAAACAGGGTGGTCTTGTGTCCTCCTTTACGAGGCAAGTCCTCCATTTGAAACAATGGCACTGCCTTCCCCCTGCAATTGAGGGGGCCCAGGGCCGTGTGACGTCAGCACGTCGTGTTCGCAAACCTCATGGCATGCGCGCATGATGTCAGCACGCCCCGTGGCATGCGCGCATGATGTCAGCACCCCCCGTGGCATGCGTGAGTGATGTCAGCATGCCCTGTGGCATACTCGCAGTGCGTACCCATGCCCCACAGTGTATTGATGTTACTCGCGCATGCCATGGGGCATACTGATGTGTCGTGTGGACGCCCCTCGGTGTGCATTCACAGCTGCTGCAGGACTTTGGGGGCGGCCCTTTCATGAGAAATCTTGAAGGGGCTGTGACTCCTGCCCTCCTCCCACTTGGCACCTATGATTTGAAGGGTTGCCCCATCTGAGTCCAGGTTAAAAATAAAGATTTATAAGAACCATTACATGGTCGGCATTCTTTGGCACAGAGTCAGAGTTCTCTTGCCAGGGACTAGATTCTGCGCGAGCCACGGGATTGAGTGCCAGTAATCTCTGCTTATGTATTACAGAGACTATATGGCAGCAATGTGCTTGTAAAATATAAAAACACTAACCTTCTACAAAAAGCCTGGATTCTAAATAGACTTTTCTCCACTTCAAATCAAAGAGAAATGGTATACAACTAATGGTTTATGAGGACATTTGCATATAAAACCTGATTAGTTTAGACTTCCTAAAAGCTGGTAAAATGTTTGGCAAGTTCATAACCTCCCTGAAAATGTTAAATAACTTGTGAAAAATAACAAAATGTCACTCTGCTGTAAAAATATGGAGCGCATTGGTTCAGCAAAAAACATCATAAACCCGAGGAAAGATTATTGATTGTTCCAAACACGGTCTCAGCTACCTTGTTAATAATTGGTAGGTTGTTGAAATTATGAGCTCTTCGGAAAGTAAAGTTTACTGCAGGTTTTAATCTTTTTATTATTATTATAATAACTGCATTTAAAGACAATTGGGGGAGTTGTCTGCTATTTGTTAAATGGTCCAGAGCAGAGATAATGCTTGAACTTGGAGCCCACAGGAAGAAGATATGGGGTGAGGATGGGGATTTGATTCAGATCACAATGAAAGGAGAAACTTCCTAATCCACACTTTTCCAAACAATATGCAGATGAAAACACAGCCATCCTTTAAGATTTGCACACCTCCAAATTTTCAGTGTTGTTCTCCAGGTAAAGCAATGTGTACAAAAATACTTATTGTTGCAAGGCACTCCAATCTCTGAGTGGTGCAAGTTTCCAGGTGTGCTAGGCACACTTACCCAGGGTCTGTGATTCTTTTGGGAAATGAGGCACAGTGGAGACTGTGGTGTCTTTATGATATATGGTTTATTTACACTGAGCCTACGATGGAGGGATTCACGGCATTAATAATCCAATATTATATTAGAGGCAATTGCTTTGCAAAATTATGAATATTATGCATATATTAGCAAAAATTTACACTAAACTACGGGTGATTTTTCACGAGAACCTTTTTTTTTTAAAAAAAATGCAAACTTATGTTGAAAGAACTGAAGACTAGTGAAATGGGAAATTGGGAGAAACCAAAACTGTCAGGTTCACTCATTCCTAGTAGGAAGATCTCCATTTATCTGTTTTAGTATTTTACCGTATTTTTCGCTCCATAGGACGCTCCGGACCATAGGGCGCACCTCGTTTTTAGAGGAGGAAACAAGAAAAAAAAAAATACTTTTCTGGTTTTCCCCCTCTAAAACCCATGGTTGTTTTTTTTAGAATCAGCTCACAGTTTTGCAGCTTTTTTTGCAAAGGGAAAAGCCCTGCTTTTTTGAGGATCAGTTCAGATTTGTGCAGCTTTTACAAAGGGGGGAAAGCATTGCTTACAAACCAGTACAGACCAGTAAGCACCAGCAGGTAATAGGAAGCAAGAGGAAAGCAAACCAGTACAAACCAGTAAGCACCAGTACAAACCAGTACAGAGCAGTAAGCACCAGTACAAACCAGTACGCACCAGCAAGTAATAGGAAGCAAGAGGAAAGCCAACCAGTACAAACCAGTAAGCACCAGTACAAACCAGTACAGATCAGTAAGCACCAGTAGAAACCAGTACGCACCAGCAAGTAATAGGAAGCAAGAGGAAAGCCAACCAGTACAAACCAGTAAGCAGCAGTACAAACCAGTACAGACCAGTAAGCACCAGCAAGTAATAGGAAGCAAGAGGAAAGCAAACCAGTACAAACCAGTAAGCACCAGTAGAAACCAGTATGCACCAGCAAGTAATAGGAAGCAAGAGGAAAGCGAACCAGTAAGCTTACGAACTTACTCAAACTTACTAAAACTTACTAACTTACGCAAACTTACTTACATACTCAAACTTACTAACTTACGCAAACTTACTAACTTACGCAAACTTACTAACATACACAAACTTACTAACTTACGCAAACTTACTAACTTACGCAAACTTACTAACTTACTCAGTTACTAACTTACGCAAACTTACTAACTTACGCAAACATACTAACTTACGCAAACTTACTAACATACGCATACATACTAACTTACGCAAACTTACTAAGTTACGCAAACATACTAACTTACTCAAACTTACTAACATACGCAAACATACTAACTTACGCAAACTTACTAACTTACGCAAACTTACTAACATACCCAAACTTACTAACTTACGCAAACTTACTAACTTACGCAAACTTACTAACTTACGCAAACATACTAACTTACGCAAACATACTAACTTTCGCAAACATACTAACATACGGAAACATACTAACTTACGCAAACTTACTAACTTACGCAAACATACTAACTTACGCAAACATACTAACTTACGCAAACTTACTAATTTACGCAAACATACTAACTTACGCAAACATACTAACTTACGCAAACATACTAACTTACGCAAACATACTAACTTACGCAAACTTACTAACTTACGCAAACATACTAACTTACGCAAACTTACTAAACCTTACTCTAATAGGAAGCAAGAGGAAAGCCAACCAGTACAAACCAGTAAGCACCAGTACAAACCAGTACGCACCAGTACAAACCAGTACAGACCAGTAAGCACCAGCAGGTAATAGGAAGCAAGAAGAAAGCCAACCAGTACAAACCAGTAAGCACCAGTACAAACCAGTACGCAGCAGTACAAATCAGTGCGCACCAGCAAGTAATAGGAAGCAAGAGGAAATCAAACCAGTACAAACCAGTGAGCACCAGTACAAACCAGTACCGACCAGTAAGCACCAGCAAGAGGAAAGCGAACCAGTAAGCACCAGTAAGCACCAGTAGGTAATAGGAAGCAAGAAGAAAGCAAACCAGTAAGCACCAGCAAGTAATAGAAAGCGAGAGGAAAAGTAACAGAAAGCCCCAAATGGCTGAAAAACTCAATTTCCCAGGATCTTCAGCCCTCACAAAGGAACTACTGTGCAAGGGGCCTGGGCGGGGCAGGAAGGGAGCTAGCTCCTTTATCTCCCTCCCCGATCTCTTGCAATCAGCTGTTGAGCGGGTTCCTTTCAACACTCTCTTTCCCTCTTGATAGCCTTTAGCTCTTTCTAAAACAGAAAAAGCAGGATCTGCCTTTCCCCCCTGGGCAATTTGGCTCCAGGGACCATGCATTCGCTACATAAGACGCACAGACATCTCCCCTTACTTTTTAGGAGGGAAAAATGCGTCTTATGGAGCAAAAAATACGGGTAACTTTTGTATGTTTTAAAGTATGGTTGTGAATTTTCATCAGTTTATTGTTTTTTCTTTTTGTAAACTGCATGGAGGTGTTTTTTCTTCTTTTTTCAATCAAGGGGTGTATACTTTTTTAAAAAATAATTACATACGTACACTAGCAATGACTTGTGGAGTTCCCAAACATTGTGGCAACCATGATATCTGACAAATTACACCTCTTTTCAGGAAGCTAAAGTTATTCCTTCCTGTGAGAACTGGAATCTAGTTGCACAGAATTCTGCATGAATTCTACTCGGGTTCCATGCTAACTTTGGCGAAAAGAAATTCTCTTCCTCTACAACCAGCAGGCTAGCAGAAAGGAATGGATTGCTCTGTGCCTCTTGCACTAGCCTAGTTGATTGAAGACAAGTATTTTTTACTAGTCTGCTAAGAGGTAGGAGCCAGCATTTCTGCACTGGCTGTTGAAGAAGGGATGCCCCTCCTCTGTAGACAGCATTCAAATAAATTTATAAGACCTTTAGGAGGCTAGTAAATGTTTTTTGGGTATTGTTAACTTTTGTTTGCAAGGTTCCACTGATGGTTTAGTATTTGAACCAGGTTGTTGGAAGGGGAAATTTTCAAGCAAAAATATAATTCCTGCTCCTCTTCACAGCCTAGGTTTTAAAACTGTGTTTGAGGGAAGAGAATGAGATGAATAAGGGTGTCTGCAGTTCCCTCAAAGACAGGCATGGCCCAAATTATTTGTGATATGGTGCTGCAGACAAAAGTTGGCTAGATTTCTGAGCACCTTCTTGGTTCCTGTGCAGGGATCATGAGGCCAAACTGGCCTGATGCCAAACTGCCCCACACAAACTGAATGCATATTCTAGAACATTTTGCAACCTCACGGCATTTCCACAACAGAAAAGTCGTCAAGGAAAGAGTTCCCTCCGGACAGAAAATTTGAAAAACTTTGGCCTAGAATACTCTACACCATAAGGGCAATAATGGCATTCCTCTGTCTTGTTTTTGTCATCTATTACAATATTCGCCAAAAATTAGAGCTTCAAAACACGAATAAAGATTAGGTCTCTTTCTGCTCATTATGTAAACAAACACTAGTTAAGGCTCTCTATGCCCACGAGAATATTTAGACATTGTTTTAGACATTTACGAGAACATAATGCCATTACCAGCAGATGGTTATAGTCCATATGTTACAGCTGCAAAAGGGGGAAAATATATATAAAACAAGCTGAACACTGTAAAAGTTTCTCTCTCATTTGCAAGCAAGGTCAAAAAATAAGGCTCAGGGGAACAGCTGTTGTGAGGGACTAGTTTGCAAATTAAGTAGAATGGTTTTGTGGGGGCAACACAGTCCTTAATTTCCACTCAAAAATGAGCCCCAAATCAATTTAGTTCCGTAACAATGGCACACACACACCCCGCCGCCCACAAGCTCTACTGGAGGGATAAAACCAATTAGTGTGTTCCAAGAGGCAGTTGGCTAAAATCTTTGTTCATAAAGGTAACATAGACACGGAGGTCCAGCTCCAAGGGCCTTCTGGCAGTTCCCTCACTACAAGAAGTGAGGTTACAGGGAACCAGGCAGAGGGCCTTCTCGGTGGTGGCACCCGCCCTGTGGAACGCCCTCCCAGCAGATGTCAAGGCAATATGCAACTATTTTACTTCTAAAAGACATCTGAAGGCGGCCCTGTTTGGGGAAGTTTAAATATGTAGGGAACACAGTTGTGAAGCAGAGCCCTGGAGCCTTCCTACCCGACGACCCATTTCCTGACAGATTTCCTAGATCACTACTGGTGGCCTGGCCTAACCCAGGGCAATCTGGAAGTGCCTTGGCCCAACTTGGCCCAAGACTAGCTCTCCCTGAATCAGCTCAATTTGGATCAGGATTCAGGATTCCGCCGAATAGGGTGCACGGGCCTGTTAAATACAACATTCCACCTGAATTTCGTTTTCTGCAAATATAGGTAGCAAGGCCCTCTCCACCCCGTGGAAAACCCTAGGTCAGTGGCACTGGAATGATGCAACGAAGGTTACAGATGGGAAAATTGCCTTTGGCCACCATCACGTACCCTGGCCAGAGCTTGGGTGTCTGGCAACATCTGTATCACAGTTGATCTGCTGGTGTAAAAGGCAGAGGAGAAATGGTCGTGCCTGTTGTGGCTGAGGTGAGGAGGTGACCCCAAATCCTTCCCACTGAGCGAGTGACTAAACAGTTCTTGCTCTTATTTGGCTCCCAAATTCAATTCACGGGAGTTGGGCTGGGTGTGCACCGAGATAGACGAATGCAATTGGCTGTAATGATAATGCTGATGATCATGATCACAAAATTTTTCCCAGTCTGTATATAAAATAGTAGCTATAATGAAACCTGCCACTTTATAAATGATTGATGATTTATGTGATTCTTCACAATTGTATAAGAATGCAGATCTAATGGCTATGATTCCTTCAACAATAGCATGTGCTCGTTCAGTTATGACACATTCTATTATAGTCATCTTTGTTTAGCTCTGCTTCTCTAAATGAAAGCAGGATGCAAACCTAGATCTGTCACAGCTAATGAACTTATTATTGGGCATATAAATTTCTTCATTTAATTTCTCACTGTATGTATCATCCATTGGTTCCTCTTTTTTTGCATACATTCGCCCTGTCGTTATGAGAAAGGTTAAGAAAGGACCGTCAGTACAAGAAGCTGTGAGTGTTGCTGGACTTGTTCTCTGTGTTAAGCTATCTCTACCTCTGACCTCTTTTTCTTGCCACTATCATTGATCTGCTTTGAAGTCATAGTGACCCTAGTTATCCAGATTTGTCACAGACCCACCTCTGAATGCCATTGGTTTATATGCCACTGGTGTCATAAAGAGGTTTATCAACTTTGAGCAGATGCACATAGGAGCTAATGAACTTCTGAGAGGGCTCTGAATATTGTGGTCCATGAGCTACTTATAGGAATGAACATCCTCATCTCTTTGTTAATATCCAAAGTGCCTTTAAAGGTGTGCTGGCCCCAAGGGTTTGTCCATGAAGCGAGGTCCAAGTCCAGTCCTGGGTCTAGGGGTCCAAAGGAGGTCAATCCGGCGGGGAGCAAGGCAGGGAGCAGGTCAAGGTCCAAGGCAGGTTCAGGCACAAGGTTGCAGGTTGAGCACACGCTTGCAACTAAGTTGCTCACGCAACTTGGGCTGGGTCTGGCTGGCTTTTATCTGGCCCTATGCTTAGGGCGGTCCCGATCCTCCGGAGACTCGCCTCTCCTCCGGGCCTGGAGGCGAGCACTCCTCCTGCAGACACTTAACTCCCTTCGCCTCTCTGCCCTGAGCCTCTGTAGCTCAGGAGAGGCTGGTGGGTTACTGGACCCAGGGGATGCCTCAGCTTCCTCTGAAGAGGCTGGGAGTGGAGCACCTGCAGGCAATGGGTCCTCCCTCCCATCAGGAGCCAGAGCAGACTCTGCTGATGCCTGCACCTGGGGATCCAGCACAGGTGGGGATCCTTCAGGCTCAAGCCCTGGCCCCGGCTCAGCTGGTTCTGGAGGCGGGGAATCCTGTGCAGGCTGGGATCCCTCAGGTTCAGCATCAGAGTCTGACTCCCAGGCCATCACACCATCCCCCCTCCCAGGCCTCCCCCTCAACCGAGGGGCCGGACCAGGCTTGCTGGGGTAAGTTGCATGGAAATCACGGAGGCAGGCAGGTGCGTGGACGTTTCCCGCTGGTTCCCATGAACGATCCTCAGGCCCATACCCCTTCCAGTCGATGAGGTATTGGAGCTTCCCCCTGCGGTATCGTGAGTCGAGAATGCGCTCCACCTCGTACTCAGGCTCCCCCTCAACCAAAACTGGCTGCGGTCGTGGATTGTCCGGGTGGAACTCGTCGGGCGGGGCGACTGGACTAAGTAGGGACCGGTGGAATACTGGGTGAACCTTGAGCGATGGAGGTAACTGGAGGCGAAACGCCACCGGCGACACCTGCGCAGTGATGGTGAATGGGCCGGCAAACCGTGCATCCAGCTTTCGTGAGGGCCGAGAAGGATGCAGGTGACGGGTAGAGAGCCACACCCGATCGCCAACATGGAGTTCTGGCCCCTCCTGACGATGTCGGTCAGCCTGGGCCTTGTATGCGTCCTTGGCCTGGCGCAGTTGCTCCATCAATAATTGTTGCTGGGACTGAAGCTCCTGAAGCCAGTCTGTCACTGCGGGGACCGCGGAAGCTGGCAGCACGTCCGGGAACAAACGTGGATGGTAGCCGTAGGAGGCCTGGAACGGGGTCTGCTGGGTGGAGGCGTTCACTGCATTGTTGTAGGCGAACTCCGCCAATGGCAAGTGATCGACCCAGTCATCCTGCTGAAAGCTGCAGTAACACCGGAGGTACTGCTCCAGCACCGCATTTGCCCTTTCCGTCTGGCCATCGGTCTGCGGGTGGTGGGCCGAAGATAGACAGACCTCCGTCCCAAGGGTCTGGTGCAGGGCTCGCCAGAAGTGGGATGTGAACTGGACGCCGCGGTCAGAAACCACACGCTCGGGCAGGCCATGCAGGCGGAAGATGTGCTGCAAGTACAGCTGAGCCGTTTCCTTAGCTGTGGGTATGGACGGGCAGGGGGCACAGTGCACCATCTTAGTGAAATGGTCCGTGAAAACCAGGAGGCAGGTACAGTGACGAGATGGGGGCAAGTCCACCACAAAGTCCAGCGAGACCGTGTGCCAGGGACGCGGTGGGACTGGTAATGGCTGGAGCAGACCGGGGGGTCGCCCGGTAGGACCCTTGGCCCGCCGGCAGACGTCGCAACCAGCAACATAGCGTGCCACATCAGCCTTCAGGCGGGGCCACCAGAACTCCCGGCTTACCAGATGGGTGGTCCGGTACCGCCCAAAGTGCCCTGCTGCTGGGGCATCGTGGGACATCTGGAGAACCTCAGCCCGCAATGGTCCTGGTGGGATGTATATACGACCCTGGTGCAGCAGTAGGCCCTGGTGCAGGGCCAGCCCCGGATATCGAGAGCATGACCCGTCAGACAGTTCCCGGAGCCGTTCCTGTGCCCAAGCATCGACCCGTTGCTGTTCTCGCACCCGAGCCTGCAGCGGCTTGGCCTCCTGAGTGGCCAGGAATGCGGCTGGTGGTAAGATAGTCGTCGGTACTGCCTGCTGTACAGTGTCTGTGACGTCCTCAGGTTTCCGGGACAGGGCATCCGCTTTCCGGTTTTGGGAGCTAGGGATGTAGCGGATCCGGAACTGGAACCGGGAGAAAAACAGCGCCCACCGGATCTGCCTTTGGTTCAACTTGCGGGTGGTCTGGAGGTACTCCAGATTCCGGTGGTCCGTTCTCACTTCCACCGGGTGTCGTGCCCCCTCCAGATGATGGCGCCAGACCTCAAAGGCCACCTTGATGGCCAGTAGTTCCCGCTCCCACACGGTATAGTTACACTCCGCCGGAAGGAGCTGCCGGGAGTAGTAAGCGCAGGGTAACAGTGGCGCATCGGGTCCGTGTTGCTGAGACAGGATGGCACCGAGAGCCGTACTGGAGGCATCAGTCTCCACCACGAAGGGACGAGAGGGATCAGGGTGCTGTAAAATCGGCGCCCTCTGGAAACAGGCTTTCAACCCCTGAAATGCCACTTCAGCCTCCTCATCCCAGGAGAAGGGCGTCTTGGGGCGCAGCAGTCGGGTTAATGGGGTGGTGCGATGAGCATAATCTGCAATGAAGGTCCGGTAATAGTTGGCGAACCCTAGGAACCGCTGTAAGTCCTTGCGGTTCCGGGGCGCTGCCCACTCTCGAACCGCAGCCACCTTCCCAGGGTCCATCTGCACCCCGTCAGGGGAGAGTCGGTGTCCAAGGAAGTCCACTGACCGCTGGTGGAACTCGCACTTGCTGAGCTTGGCGTACAGGCGGTGCTCCCGCAAGCGCTGCAACACGGACCGAACATGACTCTCGTGACGGGCTGGGTCACGGGAATAAATCAGAATATCATCTAGGTACACCACCACGTATTTGTCTAGCAAGTCCTGGAACACGTGGTTGATGTACCGTTGAAACACGGCGGGCGCGTTGCATAATCCGAACGGCATAACCAGGTATTCAAACTGCCCATACCGGGTCCCGAATGCAGTCTTCCACTCGTCCCCAGCACGGATCCGAATCAAGTTGTAGGCCCCTCGGAGGTCCAGTTTGGTGAACATCTGCGCCCCCTGCACCCGCTCCAGCAATTCTGCAATAAGGGGCAAGGGGTACCGGTCTGGGATGGTGATCTTATTCAGGGCCCGGTAGTCATGGCAGAGGCGAAGCTCCCCACACTTCTTCTTAACGAAGAGTACAGGAGCGGCAGTGGGTGAGGTAGAGGGTCTAATGAACCCACGTTCCAGGTTCTTGCGAAGGAAGTCCTGCAAGGCTTCACGCTCTGGCTCCGAAAGAGAATATAGGCGGCTCACAGGCAGGGGCGCCCCAGGCTGTAGGTCTATGCCGCAGTCGAAGGACCGATGAGGCGGCAGCTTGTCGGCTCCCTGTTCCTCGAACACGTCTAAATAGTCCTGGTACACGGCAGGGAGCGTTGACACAGCCTGCCCCATGGGGGCAGCTGCTACTAACTCGGACTGAGCACGGGAACCCGGGTCTGGGAAGCGTACAGTCCGATTGACCCAGTCGATCTGAACATTGTGTGACTCCAGCCAGTCCATCCCAAGCACCAGGGGAAACCGGGGCATGGTGGCAATGTCCAGGGTTCGCACCTCCCGGTGCTGCTGGTAGCACAGGACCAAGGGCTGGGTCTCCCGAGTAACAGCGCCCGAGCGTAGGAGCCGTCCGTCAATTGCCTCCACCTGTACTGGTTCCGGCTTGTTCTGAAGCGGCACCTGATGCTGAGTGGCGAAGGCAGAGTCCATATAGGAGCGGGTTGCCCCCGAATCCACCAGAGCGTGGGTGAGAATCCAGGGCCCACCGGGGGGGTATAGACGCACCGGTATCATGAGGTGTTGCAATTCCACTGGTGAGGGCCCATCATGCGATGCTTGGGTCCCCAGGTAGCCTGGGCCATCGGCTACTGGGGTTGGCAGTTTTCCCTGCGGCTGGCGTTTCTCAGGGCAGGTTCGGGCGTAGTGTCCACTCCCACCGCAGTAGAGACACAGGTTCCCCTCCCGACGCCGAGTCTTTTCCGAGGGGGAGAGGCGAGGCCGCGCTGCCCCGAGCTGCATCGGCTCCTCCAATGACTCAGCTCTGGCCACGGAACTGCAGGGAAGCACCGGCGCCGGGAGCCCGGAGTGCCGGCGGCCCCGGGCCTGGCGACGGTCCTCCAACCGATCGTCTATCTGCAGACTCCGTTGGATGAGGGCATCCAGTGTGGCAGGGCGATCCAACGTGGCCAGCTGATCCAGTATCTCGTCTGAAAGTCCCTCGAGATACTGGTCCCGCAGGGCAGAGTCGTTCCAGGTCAAGTCCTGCGCCAGCAGCCGAAATTCCGTGGCGTAGGTGGCCACTGTGGACTTGCCCTGTTTCAACCGCCGAATTGCCCGATTGGCTTGACTCCCCTTCTGAGGGTTGGCGAACGTGGTTTCCAGATGATTGCAAAACCCCGTATAGTCTGTCAGCAAGGGGGAGTCTTGCCGGAGCAGCGGCAACGCCCACTTGGCCGCCTGGTCCTTCAGCAAGCTGATCAGGAAGTGCACCTTGGTGCGGTCGTCAGGGAAATCCCGAGCTCGCCCCTGAATATACAGCTTGGCCTGGGCGAGAAACATGGGAAAGCTGGCTGGGGACCCATCAAATTTCTCTGGCAGGGCCACTGGGTACTTGCCAGGAGCTGGGGCGGCGGCCCCAGGAGCCGGTAGGGCATCCAAACGCTGCTGAAGCGCCGTAACCGCATTGCTTAGCTGCTGCACGGTGTGGGTCAAGGCCTGGTTCTCCTGGGCCAATGCCACTAGCGCAGCCGCCTGGTCAGCCATGGCTACTAGTTCCTCCCGAACGCACCCCAGCGAAGGGGGAGTGCGGGTGTGGCGTGAGCAAACTGTGCTGGCCCCAAGGGTTTGTCCATGAAGCGAGGTCCAAGTCCAGTCCTGGGTCTAGGGGTCCAAAGGAGGTCAATCCGGCGGGGAGCAAGGCAGGGAGCAGGTCAAGGTCCAAGGCAGGTTCAGGCACAAGGTTGCAGGTTGAGCACACGCTTGCAACTAAGTTGCTCACGCAACTTGGGCTGGGTCTGGCTGGCTTTTATCTGGCCCTATGCTTAGGGCGGTCCCGATCCTCCGGAGACTCGCCTCTCCTCCGGGCCTGGAGGCGAGCACTCCTCCTGCAGACACTTAACTCCCTTCGCCTCTCTGCCCTGAGCCTCTGTAGCTCAGGAGAGGCTGGTGGGTTACTGGACCCAGGGGATGCCTCAGCTTCCTCTGAAGAGGCTGGGAGTGGAGCACCTGCAGGCAATGGGTCCTCCCTCCCATCAGGAGCCAGAGCAGACTCTGCTGATGCCTGCACCTGGGGATCCAGCACAGGTGGGGATCCTTCAGGCTCAAGCCCTGGCCCCGGCTCAGCTGGTTCTGGAGGCGGGGAATCCTGTGCAGGCTGGGATCCCTCAGGTTCAGCATCAGAGTCTGACTCCCAGGCCATCACAAAAGGACACTTTGGAGATATTCAATAGTTCTGGCATATTTTGGTGAAAATAAATCCCAAATGCTGAAGACAGTTTGGATACAGTTTGGAGCAGGGAGGGTTGACAGCTATGTATATAGCAGTGGGGAACAGCAGGGAGGGTTGACAGCTATGATCCTGGCCCAACTGCACTGGCTGCCAATTAGTTTCCGGGCCCAGTTCAAAATGCTGGTTTTGAGCTATAAAACCTTAAACAGCTCAGAACCACAATACCTCAAGGACCACCTTTCTCCATATGAACCAATCCAGACCCTGCGATCATCATCTGGGGTCCTTCTTCGTGTGCCTCCTCCACAAGAGGTCCGGAGGGCAGCAAGACAAGATCAAGTCTCTTCTGAGGTGGCTCCCCAGGGAATCTCACCTGGTGTCTTTATTACATATCTTTAAGTGCCAGGTGAATATGTTTCTCTTCAATCAGATGCCCAGCTGATTCTATGGCCTTCTGAGCATGTTAGTGGCAGGGGTGTTTTGGGTTTGTTTGGTTTTTTAATGTATTTTGTATTCTCATTTTGTATTTTTCTGTTGTGAACCACCCTGGGATCTTCAGATGAAGGGTGGTATTAAAAAATTGTTTTTATATATGCTGGAAGCCACTCAGAGTGGCTGGGGCAACCCAGTCAGATGGGCAGGGTACAATTATTATTATTATTATTATTATTATTATTATTATTATTATTATTATTTATTGAAATAATTTTTATTATTAGAGTTATAACAATACCAAATACATATCCATATTTAGAGATTTCTCTGAATCTCCAGATTTCCCACCCTCCCCTCCATGTCATCATTTGCCAACATTTTCAACTTCATATTATTGCATAATCCATATTTTATATCTCTCCATATTGTCCATAATATTTGTTACATTGCAAGCGTTATTAGAATTCTGCTAATGTTTTCATCTGCTTACAGTGGTCTCCTAAATGGTCAGGATTTTGGCTGAGGGAGCTGGCGTACAGCTTCTGGGTCATGTGGCCAGCATGACGAAGCCACTTCTGGCAAACCAGAGCAGCGCACGGAAATGCCATTTACCTTCCCGCCAGAGCGGTACCTATTTAGCTACTTGCACTTTGACGTGCTTTCAAACTGCTAGGTGGGCAGGAGTAGGGACCGAGCAACGGGAGCTCACCCCGTCGCGGGGACTCAAACCGCCGACCTTCTGATCGGCAAGCCCTAGGCTCTGTGGTTTAATTGAATACAATTCAATGTGTGGATGTCCCTGAGCATGTTTGTTTTGACCTGGATGATTCACTTGAAATAGAGAAGTGTCTCTTTGGAAAGGGTTAATGTATGACTCAGACTTGCACTCTCCCCAAAATATTATGTTGACACTGGAACCACTCCTGGTCTCCTTAGATGTGAGTCAAATCAGGAGAATGAACTTCAGTGAATGAAGTGTTGCTTAAATTTTGCTATCAATTCCCCCACCCCCACCCCCCGTTTAAGAAAAGGATGATTTATGAGCTGTGTGACATTTGGTGACAGATTGCCTCTCTTTGCTTTTTAACAAAATCTTTTATTGCTTCCCAAGGATACTTCAATGACCACTTTATCACTCTTGTATTTTATCCCTAGAGTTGCTCATAGTTGAATTCATTATTCCCTAGGGAACTCATTAAAGCAGAGGGTTTTTTCCCTGGTTGGAGGAAGCAATGTGGCCACTGTTCATTCCACTCTTTCACATGTGTTGCATTGCAGCAGAGAAAATACTGCAGTATTGCAAATGGAAACTGAGCAATGAGACATCTTGGATGGTTACTGAAGCTGAGAAAGGAATTCGTTTCAAACAGCCTGTATTTTTACATATACAACAAACTAGATATAATTCAGTCTTGTCTGTATTAGGCTGCAATCATGTGCACATTCACCTTGGAGGAAATCCCATTAAACCTGGCTGGACTTGCTCCTGAGTAGGCATGCCTAAGATTCTGCTATCAGTTAAAAAGAACAAATTCAGTTCCAGTGCTCACAGAAGGAAATGTATTTTTAAGGCTGCAATCCTTTTTGCACAGTTATCTGGGGAATAAGTCCCACTGGACTCAATAGGACTTAATTCTGAGTAATTTGATTCAGTTCCCATTTAAAAGCAAATGTATCTAATTCGTACTCTCTGAAACAGTACACGAATTGAAACACAACCATCCTTTGAAATCTCCACTTCTTTGAATTTTGCAATGCAGTTCTCCAGCTAAGTAATGTGTACAAAGATGCATATACTATCGTTAAGTGGTGGATTTTCTCAAGGACTTTAACAAACAATAGTAAATTGATGTGGAAATGCAGAGAGCTGATTTTAAGATGGGAAAAATGAGAAACTGAAATGGACAGTATCTGAAGAAGTGTGCATGCACACCAAAGCTCATACCAAGAACAAACTTAGTTGGTCTCTAAGGTGCTATTAGGGGACCCAGGTGCTATTAGGGGTCTCTAAGGTGCTATTAGGGGACCCAGGTGGCGCTGTGGGTTAAACCACAGAGTCTAGGGCTTGCTGATCAGAAGGTCAGCGGTTCGAATCCCTGCCACGGGGTGAGCTCCCGTTGCTCGGTCCCAGCTCCTGCCCACCTTGCAGTTCGAAAGCACATCAAAGTGCAAGTAGATAAATAGGGACCGCTCCAGCGGGAAGGTAAACGGCGTTTCCGTGCGCTGCTCTGGTTCACCAGAAGCAGCTTTGTCATGCTGGCCACATGACCCGGAAGCTGTCTGCGGACAAACGCTGGCTCCCTTGGCCTATAGAGCGAGATGAGCGCCGCAACCCCAGAGTCGGACACGACTGGACCTGATGGTCAGGGGTCCCTTTACCTTTACCTTTAAGGTGCTATTGGAAGGATTTTTTTTATTTTATTTTGTTTTGAAATGGACAGATTCGCCTATCTCTGCTTCTGAGTAAACATATAGGGAGAGAAAGAAATGTTGCTTTTATTTTTCTAAAAGGAAAGAAAACCTATCCTTTTCTGCTCTGAAACTGCCAGGGGCTCTGAAGTGGAGCTGAACTGAGTGAATAGATTTCACACACACACACACACACACACACAGAGAGAGAGAGAGAGAGAGAGAGAGAGAGAGAGAGAGAGAGAGCACACCTCTAAGCTTTTGAGAATAACTGTTCCCTTTTGTAGTTTCCATTGTTTTTCAAGACAACTGTGATAAAATACACAGTAGGGGTTTTAAAAGAAATATATACAATTTGTGATTGCATAAAACAGTTCCTCTGTAATAAATACTTCCCCCTTTTTTGAAGTCGGTGCATAAGCTTCTTGAAAGAATATGCAATGCATGCGTAAACCAAAACTTGTTATTCCCAGAGTGGATGCTGCTAGCAGCGTACATGCCAATCTGCACACTGTTCCATTAATATTAAAGACTTTTTGGTATAGATTTTCAAGTCTCGGCTTACATGCCGGTTAAACACACACAGGCATCCCTGCTGGGTGTAAACAGAGAGAAGTCTGTCTTACCAATGTTTGTTTGCTTTCCAGATGTATATCACTTCAGAACAGGGTTGGGGAATTACAACCAAAGCACAGCACTTGCTCCCCTGCCCAATTTCATGTAGGTGGGATGGAAGGAAAAGCAAGAGAGAGGGAAGATGGAACCAGAAAGTGGGAGAGAGAGGGATATATATGAATGTATCGAACCAGCCCTTCCTCACCCATCTGGCCAGTATTCAAATTGGGTCTCTTTCAGTGTAGATGCATCCAATCCTAACTTAGATGAATTGCATTCAGATCAAAGCAATGCAGATAAGTTGTGTTCTTCGAGTTCATCCCATCTATGCCTCAGGGTATTATTTAGGTACATTGCCGGGTAGTGGGGAGAAATTTGATTCAGTGCACACTGGTAGGCGAATCTACCTAATTCACTCTTTCCGAAACGATTCGCGAAAGAAAACCCAGCCGTTCCTTCAAAATTTGCACTTCTCTGAATTTTGCCGTGCAGTTCTCCTGAAAAGTAATGCGTACAAAAATCCATATACTAGGGTAAAGTGTGAAAATTAGTGAACAAAGCATAAAAATAATTGTATAAGGTGTTGTTTTTTTTACAAAAATGTGTGTATGAGGCAAAATGCGTACAATGACATTAGGAGAAATTCACACTAAAATGATGCTGAATTTTCATGTAGACTTGGTGTTTTTTTTTAATCATGTGAGGGCAAATATCATTTTGTTTCAAAATTAGTAAATTAATATTTGCTCTGACTGTTTTAGCTATGGGATCACAGAATCAGTGTTGGATGGGGGAGGGCACACAATTTTAAGCTGATCTGACTTGGACAGGACACTTGACATAATGGTGATCAATATGCTAACATTTGCTTTGTTCTCAAGCATGAGATATGTATTGATATAGGACTGTCATAAACTATGGATGATAGGTTGCAGGATTAAAGAGCTAAGGTAAAGTATCCAGGTCTTAGGTTTGTTCCTTGCTTTGATCAATTGTTCTACATGTTGAATGGGAAAATTCAATAGTAAAGGACATCTATATTTTATAGTAATATTGTTGGGATAATTTAGCTACACAAGTAGATGGGCTGGTTTACGGGTTTTTTCAGGTTGGGAGGCTGGTTTACTTTAATCACTCTGGTTATTCATTTTAGTACATACCTTGAAAGAACCATATTATCCTACATTCTACATGGATTACTGGCCAAAATAAGATTACATGCTACTTGTAAATATTTCATAACATTTGAAAATGTTCATTGACCATGGTCTGTGGCAAAAACAGAGGCCACATTTACATGGAAAGAATTTTTAAATGTGCACCAAATAATTCAACATTAACAGCAAGTGTAAACATAATCACGAAAGCAATTCGAATATTCACTAATAATAATAATAATAATAATAATAATAATAATAATAATAATAATTTATTTATACCCCACCCATCTGGATGAGTTTCCCCAGCCACTCTGGGTGGCTTCCAACATAATATTAAAAACACCATCAAACATTAAAAACTTCCCTAGACAGAGCTGCCTTCGGATGTCTTCTAAAAGTCAGACAGTTGTTTATTTTTTTGACATCTGATGGGAGGGTGTTCCACAGAGTGGGCGCCACTACAGTTCAGTATTTTGGTACCCATGAGAAGTCTTTGTGTATATAAACACTTTCACGGAGTGAAGGAAAGCATGAAAAGGATTGTGGAGATCTCCCAGAGAGTGGAAGCCACTACGGAGAATGCCCTGCTATGTGTCTCAACCAACTTCATATCCAAGAAAGACAGAACATGGAGCAAGGCCTCCCTATCTGATCTGAGGTTGTCAGAATGATGCTGGACAGTGTAGCATTAAGTCACGTGGAGATATTTAGTCATACAGTATAGACAAAGGCATGGAAAAGGAAATCAGCTGATCCTGTAATTTTCAATAAGATTGAGCAAATTCAAGAGGAAATGGATTCCATTATTTCCTCCCTCCTCCCTGCAATGTAGAATATAGGAAGCTGCCTTACAGTGACTAAGACTGGGCAATATCAGCTTTTTTAAAAAAAAATCATATTTATTGATTTTCCAATATATATTTCCAATTACCAATCGAATTACAATCCAAATTAATTATACAATTCCAATTATAACAATTCCAATTATGCCAAAAAATTTAACTTGTGAGTTCCCCATGTCTCGGACTCCGGAGCACTTTTTTATAATCTCTTCCAGTTGCTTTCATAATGTCAATATTTTCACAGCCTCTGATAGATGCCAGCAAGCAGACACGATTATAATAAATAATGTCTCTGTGTGGAAAAAGCCATCCTCTCCAAATATCGCATTTCGGCTGACGCCATCTTGAAAGTCTCTCGTAAATCAAGCTTGTAAATCAAACTGCGACACACCAATCTCTTCCCCTGCATGCCTTCCCCACTCCTTTCCAGGAGAGCCAGACCCCTCGTAAATTCCACTATCAATTGTCCATCAAATCCGGCTTCTCCCTTTGAAGTGGTGTACAGCTCCACAGGCTCTCATCAACAATCGGCAATTAATTCTAGCTGCGTCACTGCCAGCCGAGGATCCTCCATTTCTGTTGAGTCAAGTCCAAATCTTATTTCACCTCCACACAGTTTATTTTTTGTAATTAACAATCTAATTTACATTCTGTCTTTAAAGTCCACTTGCTATTTGCCTGTGAAAGTGGATTTTCTGGGGGAGGTTTCGCCCGTGTTAAGTAAGATATTGAGGCAAAACAAACGGAGATTCCAGAGCTTACCCCCCCTTCTTTTCCCTCCTTCACATACCGATGTAAAGTCCACGTCTTCTTCCAATTTTCATTCTTAATCACTCAGGGCTGCTGTTGGCAACATTCTTCCCACTCCTTTGTCCGAGACATGCCCAAAATCTTTAACCAAATTTATAAATCCAATTCTAGGGAACGTGCACGAACGGGACCGGCTCCAGGAGCTCTATCTAGGACGAGCGCTATGTGCCCAGACCCACCCACTCGGTCCCGAAGGATCCAAAGTGGGTTAAAGGGTACCGCGGGCAAGGCAGCCCTCCCCGTCATCCCGGGGAGGTCGGGAGGCTGCTTTACTCCCATCGCAGCCGCCAAATTAACTCATGATAGATAGCAGAGATGTTACGGTCCGCCATCCTCCCGCTGTGCACGCTGGGAACTCCTCAATATCAGCTTTTCAACATCGTGATGCATCACCAGCCAAACATCGCGATACAGCGATACATTGCAATGTTGAAAAGCGGAGGGAGGAACAAGCTGCATTGACCCTGCAAGGAGTTTCACGCACAATGTACTACAGTGGAACCCCGGGTTATGCACGCGATCCATTCCGGGTTGGCGTGCGTAACGCGGGCGTGCGCATCCCGAATGCACAAAACCCCCCGAAAACCCGGAAGTAGCGCAATTTGAGCGCTTCTGCACACACGTGAAGTGCACAGAAGTGTTCTGCACATTCGGGGGCATTCTTAACTTGAACGTCCGCAACCTGGGGTGTGCGTAACCCAGGGTTCCACTGTACCAGGTAAAGGTGCCATCGTGCTCTGGCCCTCAAACTGATCCTGGGCAATGTATCGATACATCGCCCAGGCCTTATACTGATTCAGATCATTGGTCCATCTAGCCCACTACTGTCTACACTCATGGAGAGTTTTCTCCACCCTGAAGGCCACAACCTTCTTAGGGGTGGGCAGGACCAAAGGCAAAAGCAAGGAAAGCAACAAAATCAGATTTTACCTTTGTACAGCCGGCCACTTTCTACATACTCTCTCACACTCTGCTGCTTCCTCCAGCCAGACAAGAAAGAGGCAGAGAATCATGAGAGTTCAAGGACACATTCCAGGCAGACAAAAATTATTGGGGTGCAAAGCAGGAGGTGTGTGGCCTAGGGAGAACTTTGAGGGCCAGAGAGGGGCTTTGAGGGCCACATTTGGCTCCAAGGTCTGATGTTTCCCCCTCCCCTGATCTGCACTGCCTGGTAGCAGCCCTCCATGGTTTCAACTGTTTGGAGATGCCTGAATTGAATCTGAGACATTCTGCATGCAAAGGAGATGGTTTATCGCTGAGCTGCAGCCCTTTCTCCGTGTGGAAAATGGCATGTTAGGAACATCATTCATATTATTTCCTTACATAATTTTGTGATGCACCCACATAATATTCTTTTGGAGGTCAGATTGATACCCACTGTGAAGAGGTTGATGACCAACAGAAAGGAAGGCAATAAATGGATGGAAGAATATAAGTAGCAGGATTTATTTGGTTGCCCTCCCTTGGGCACCCATGTTTAAATGATGGGTGCTTAGCAGGAGTGTAGCTCAGCAACTACGGGTGGGAACACGTAAGTAATCTGGAGAACTGGGAACAATCAAGTAATATGGAGAATTGGGAATGATCAAGTGATAAATGATTATAAATCCTGATGATAAATCCTGAAATTGGCAACATTGAACTGCTTTCTCTTTCCTCACCATTGTGGAACCCACCAGCACCGAAAGAACATTTGAGGCATAGTGGCGAAAATATTACACCATTAGACTAGCATAGATGGTACTATAACAGAGAGTTTATAGGCTCAAATCTCTGTTGGGGATTATTTCCTCTTTGTTTAGCATGGCAAATCTAACCATAACTATTTCTGAATATTTGAGCATCTCTTGTCTAGGCAAAAATGATATATCGCTTCCTTCTCTGTTTCATTTTCTTACTATTGTGTTTTACCTGCGATTTTGTTTTCATTTTTATTGCTTACATATTATTATTATTATCTTACTGATCTTTTTTTTAAAAAAAACAAAAACAAAATAGCTTTATTAAATTTTAAAGAGTTTGCAGAGTAAAAGGAGGCATTAAAAAGAAAGAGAGAGAGAGCTGTTTACTTTAAATGGGAGCCATCAAAGCACGGCTAGTTTCCCCCTTAGTTATAACTATATTTCAAATTTATAGAAGTGCATCCTTCATCATGTTTACAGAACAAGATACATTCTAGGGAATGACGACTATCAGGGGAAACGAATAAGACATAAAGAACAGGGGAAAGAACATAACATAACAAGCATGTACAAGTTTTGTTCTGAAGTGATAATTTTTACCTGCCAGAGCTGTAGAAATCAGTTCCACCTGCACTATACTTTTAAAAGCAGCATAACACCACTTTAAATGGTTGTGGCTTTCAAAAAAATAATAATAATCCTGGGAACTGTAGTTTGTTATGGCTGCTGAGAGTTGTTAGGAGACCCCTGTTCCCTTTACAGAGCTACAATTCTCAGTGTTCCCTGGAAAAGGCATTGATAGTTAAACCCGAGGCTTTTTTCCAGCTGGAACTTTCCGGAACTCAGTTCTGGCTCCTCTCAGGTGGGCACCATTGCCATTCTAAGAGAACAAAGGAGGCATTCATAAAAAAAATAGCAATGTTTCTGAAGCTAAGCAGCCTGAACGGATCACCATTGGCCTTTCCGTGTGTGTAGGATATGTATATAAACACATATTCCACGTCCTCCAGCATTTTAATGATGACATTAGATTAATTAATGGTATCTTCAACCTGGCTAGAAGGAAAGCAGTGCACTGGGAAGCCAGAGGTGTAGATTCCTCACTTTCTGATCAGAAGGTCGGCGGTTCAAATCCCCGCGATGGGGTGAGCTCCTGTTGCTCTGTCCCAGCTCCTGCCAACAGGTACCGCTGCTGTGGGAAGGTAAACAGCGATTCTGTGCGCTCTGGCTTCTGTCACGGTGTCCTGTTGCGCCAGAAGCGGTTTAGTCATGCTGGCCACATGACCCGGAAAGCTGTCTGTGGACAAATGCTGGCTCCCTCGGCCTGAAAGCGAGATGAGTGCCACAACCCCGTAGTCGCCTTTGACTGGACTTAACCGTCCAGGGGTCCTTTACCTTTTTAGATTCCTCACAGAGCTACAATTCCCAGAGTTTCTTGTGAAGAGGGATTGGTTGTTAAAACACTTTGGGAACTGTAGCTTGGGCAGGGAGGTAAACAGGGGTTCTCTGAATAACACTCAGCATGCTTAACAAACCAAGGCTCCCATAATTCTTTGGAGGAAGCCATGGTATCGCAATGCTTTGAATGTATGGTGTGAACATGCCCCAAGAGTCTCTTTGGCTAAAGCTGCAATCCTGTGCATATTTACCTGGGAGTAAGCCCCACTGAACTCAGTGGGATTTACTTTTAGAAATCTGTAGGACTGTGCTGTAAAAATTGACGTGGTCTACTTCTGTTCCCTCTTTAGGAGCAGTACTGGGCAACTTTCCCTTTTTTGTTGTTTTAACAGGGACTGCTATTATTCCACAGTATCACAGATTTACAATACACGGTGGCATCTTCCAAACACAGACGTCTGCAGTTTGAGCAATCTGACAAACACCAGTTCCAATTCATGACCACAAGACGTATTGTTGGTCACCAGTTTGGATGACATTGAAAGGAGTTCAGAAAAGGAGTTTCTGAAGGATAGTTCCATTGGTGGATGCTAGCACAATTGCTATGTTCTACCTTCCTGCTGGAGGCAGAATACCTCTGAATACTAGTTGCTGGGAATCACAACTGGGGAGAGTGCTGTTGCCCTCAGGTCCTGCTTGCAGCCTTTCTGTATCCATGTACTTGGCCACTGTGAAAACCTGAAGGAGTGTCTCCACCCCCATCGTCCAGCCTGGATACTGAGGTCCAGCTCCAAGGGCCTTCTGGCGGTTCCCTCACTGCGAGAAGTGTGGTTACAGGGAACCAAGCAGAGGGCCTTCTCAGTAGTGGTGCCCACCCTGTGGAACGCCCTCCCATCAGATGTCAAGGAAATAAACAACTATCTGACTTTTAGAAGACATCTGAACTTCCTGTATAGGGGAGTTTTCAATGTTTGATGTCTTGCTGTGTTTTAATTTGTTTGAAGCCCCCCCCCCCCGGGCTGATGTAACTCAGTCAGATAAATAAATAAATTGTATGCTTGTGAAACGTGGACCAACTCCTCGAAAGATTCCATCAGTGGTGTCTTCAAAAATGTTTACACATCAGCTGGGAAGACAGGTGAACTAATGCCAGTGTACTGGAAAAAGCAAAGATCACCAGTGTCAAAATAATGATTCTTCAACATCAACTTCATTGGACTGGTCATGTTGTGCGGGTGCCTGATTATGGTCTTCCAAAGCAACTATTCTACTCCGAACTTAAAAATGGTAAGCGTACTGCTGGTGGTCAACAAAAGAGGTTCAAAGACTCTCAAGGCAAATCTTTTAAAAGGTAGTATAAACACAGGCAACTGGGAAATACTGGCCTGCGAGTGCTCCAGTTGGAGAACAGCCTTTACCAAAGGTGTCATGGGTTCTGAAGATGCTCAAACTCAAGTCGAAAGGGAGAAACACGCTAAGAGTAAGGCATGCTTGGCAAACCCTCACCATGATCAACTTCTGCCCGGAAACTTATGTCCTCACTGTGGAAGGATGTGGGGATCTAGAATTGGCCTCCACAGTCACTTACGGACTCACTTTTAAAACCGTGTTTATGGAAGACAATCTTACTCATGTATGAGTGATTGGCAAAGAAGGAAGAAGAAGATATAAATAAATAAATAAATAAATTGTTGTTGTTGTTGTTGTTGTTTTCACTACAGTGTGGTGTAGTGGTTAAGAGTGGTAGACTCGTAATCTGGTGAACCGGGTTCGCGTCTCCACTCCTCCACATGCAGCTGCTGGGTGACCTTGGGCTAGTCACACTTCTCTGAAGTCTCTCAGCCCCACTCACCTCACAGAGTGTTTGTTGTGGGGGAGGAAGGGAAAGGAGAATGTTAGCCGCTTTGAGACTCCTTTGGGTAGTGATAAAGCGGGATATCAAATCCAAACTCTTCTTCTTCTTCTTCTTCTTCTTCTTCTTCTTCTTCTTCTTCTTCTTCTTCTTCTTCTTCTTCCACCACAACCAGCATCGTCTAGCTGGTCTTGTCTTATGCTCAGTGTAGAAAATCTCCCTTTTAAGATTGGGATCCAAATGACTAAAATGACTAAAACGTAAGTTTTCCTACTGATTTCTCTGTCAGCATCGAGATAATACAGTGGTACCTCGCTAGACGAATGCCTCGCTAGACAAAAAACTTGCTAGACGAAAGGCATTCGTTAGCGAAAGGCTGACTCGCAAGACGAATTTTCCTATGGGCTTGCCTCGCAAGACGAAAAATTTTCGCGATTCCCCCCCCCCCCGTCAAACCGCTCTTCCCCCATTGGTGCTTCGCAAGACGAAATTTTCGCTATACGACAGCACTCGCAGAACGAATTAATTTCGTCTTGCGAGGCACCACTGTACTTACCACTTCGATTTCATGATTGATGCCTGGCTGCCTTCTTTTTCTTCTTTTTTCTTTAATACGTGCATTTATGGAATACAGAAAGCCAAAAAGAGAATAAAGTGATGAATAACACACAAAACCCCGCCATATATACATAAAGTGCTTGGCAAGGATAAATCCTTTTGTATTATTGTTCTCATATATTGCCTATAGCAAGACCTGCTGAATTCTAAGAACTTCTCCCCAGAATGATTGCATTCTTAACCATAAACAGGACCACAGCAAGTCTAAAATGGCAAGGCAATAATACCTGTCTGTCAAATGACAAATTCTGCGTGGCACAGTTTTGCAGTAGGAAAACAGAAGCAATCCTCTGGGGCTTCAGCGCTCTCCTGATGGCCTCGACAAACACAAATATTCAGTAATAGATTTGCTGTCTCATCCTATTACACTAAATTTTGCTTGACAGCTTCTGAATTTAAGAATGTTCACCTACAGCACTCGTAGAAGGAAGAACTTATCTGAAGGGTCACAGCAGAAAGAAGCAAGGTGCAATTCACCTGGCTCTGATCTTTGGCCAAACTTTCCATTGGCTTAAGGTACATATTACCTGGCTTGCAGGTCTTGTGCTGACCTCAAATCCATATACAACCATAATCCATGTAAAGGGAGTCAATGAGATACAGCAGCTAGAGCAGGCGTGGGGAACCTGTGGCTCTCCAGATGTTTTTGGACTTCCATCAGCCCCTGCCAGAATGGCCAATAGTCATGGATGATCAAAGTTGTAGTCTAGAAACATCTGAAGGGCCACAGGTTTCTCGCTACTGGATTAGAGTATCAAACTAGGTCCTGGGAAATGAATGTTAAAATCCCCATTCAGACATTAAGCTCACTTGGGCCAGTCGGTCATGCACTCTCAGCCTATCCTGCAACATAGCGTTGATGCAAGAATAAAATGGGAAGAGGCAGTGGTGTAGCATGGGTTGTGGGCACCCAGGGCAGGGCAAACGTTGTGACCCCCCTGGTGGACTGTGCAGCTGGGCTTCAGGAGGCATCGGCAGCATGCACAGAGCCTGTGTGGAGGGTGAGTGGAGCCCACCTCCAACAGGCTCCTTGCCCGCTGCCTCCATTCACCTGCCCACTAGGCCAACCTTCCCGCTGCCACACCTCAGCTGCCAGGGCTCTGTGCCTGTCGTGCCCCCTCCAAAACATGCACCCGGAGCCACGGTCCCCCACCCACCCCCTTACACCTCTGGGAAGAGGAGCGAATGCATGAGCTCATTGAAGAGCTGGCGAGATATAAAATAAATGAACAAAACCTCTTTGTGTTTGAGGGAATCGTGTCCTCATACTTCATTTGCCAAAGGTGGTCCTGAGAGCGTGAACACTCACAGTGAGGCAATCTTTCAAGTGAATGAGAACCCGCGTAAGTAAATTGTGATGCAAATGGTCTCTGTTCACTCAGATCCTTCTGCTGCAAAAAAAGGGGGGGGGAAGGAACACTCAATTGCAGGTATGGACCGTAGTTCATGCTAAAAGCGATTGCACCGTCAGGAAAGAAAACAATTCTAAATCAAAGTCTAAAATGTGCTGGAAATGTAAAGAAAAAAAGGGTACTTTTCATCCTATGTGGTGGTCATGTAAGATGATAAAAGATTTCTGGGAAATAATATATAATGAACTGGAAAAAATGTCTAAAACAACTTTTCCTAAGAAACCAGAAGCTTTTCTTTTAGATATTATAGGACCAGAGATCCCGATGAACCAGAAAAAAAAACTATTTATGCACATAACCACGGCTGCGTGGACTCTCTTAGCCCAGAAATGGAAAGATGGTACAACTCTGACCAAGGAAGAGGGGTAGACAAAATGGATGAACTACGCCGAGATGGCAAAACTTGTAGAAAGAATTAGAAATCAGGAAGAGGAGGTCTTTAATACAGAATGGGGGAAAGTTTATAATTTATTTGAAAAGCTATTGTAAACAACTACATACATTGGTAGGACTGACAGAAAACTTGTAGTAAAAATTTGAACTATGAAGGGGACTCATTTAAGCTGAAGAGCTACGATCAAGTTAAAAGTCAAGTCCCCGACTGGCTGCAATATCATCAGGTACATGAAACATTTAAATTAGATAAAAAAATTGGTTTTCAAGTGGAAAAATCAAAACTGGAAACAGAACTGATCGAATCGAACTCTAAAAACCTTTCCAAGATGTATAATTTGTTGCTAGAGTGGCATACGAAAGATGAACTGGTTAAATCTACAATGATAGATTGGGCAAAAGATGTGGGTCATAATATTATGATGGATGACTGGGAGAGATTGTGGCAGAAAGGTATCAATTTTACTGCATGCAATAGTTTAAGAGAAAATGTAATGAAAATGATATATAGATGGTATCTGACACAAGATAGCTAGAATGAATTCTAAAATGTCGGATGTGTGTTGGAAATGTAAATCGTCGAAAGGTACCTTTTATCATATGTGGTGGTCGTGTTCAGGGGTAAAGGCCTTCTGGGACAAGATTTATAATGAGCTTAAGAAGGTAATGAAAATTACCTTTTGTAAGAAACCAGAGGCATTTCTTTTGAGCATGACCAACGAAGAGATACCCAGTCAGGATAGAGTGTTTTTCATGTATGCCACGACAGCGGCTAGAATCTTATTGGCAAGAACCTGGAAGGGTGAAGAGATACCAACAATTGAAGAATGGCAGATGAAGTTGATGGAGTTTATGGAACTCGCAGATCTGACCGCCAGAATCCGAGACCAGAGGGAGGAGAAGGTGTCGCAAGATTGGAAGAAATTTAAGGACTATTTAGTTAAGCATGTGAAATTGAATGTCTGAATATTTGAGCAGAAATATATGTAAGAATCGGCTTTAGAAGTATAAGGTTAGTTATAATGGTTATAAAAGAAATTTTGATGTGATAGATTTATTTGTATAAGAAAGTGCTAAGATATAGAATATAAGTTAAGAAATATATTGGTTTAGATAAATTTAAAGAACATTAGGATATTGAGTATAAGATAATAGAAAAAGAAAGGAAGCTACCTTAAAAAGTATATATGTTTTTGAAGACAGAGGAGGGACCAGGGGAAGTCCCCCCAAGAAGTATAAATAAGTAGAGTAATAAAGATAAGAATTTGATAAGGTTTGTATAAGTTTTCTCTCTTTTTTTGGTATGTTAATGTTGTGTTTTATTGTTGAATTGTTTATTATGTTTTTCTATGTTCATGTTTATGTATGTTTAATGTTGTTTCTTTTTTGTTATATGACAAAATAATAAAATCTTTTTTTTAAAAAAAAATTTGAACTATGGATTGACAAAGGATTTATAAAAATAAAGTTATGACAGAGATGCAGAGGGGGAAATCATTACACTAAGATCCATGGGGGGGAGTCAGAGGGGGTTGGAAGGGATTATATGTGATTTCCAGTAAGTGGTATTCCAAAGTATATTTCCTCTGAGAGTAGAACTAAATATGGACTCTTAAATACAAATGAGACGGTTAATGTACAGTCACAATGAATTAAACACCTTCTGTAAATTAGTATAACAGACTCACAGCACAAACCTCACAGTTCTTACTGAGACATAAATCCTATTGAATTCAATGGGGCTTACTCTTAGCATTAGGATTGCAGCCTCAGTCAAATTTGCTGTTTTTTGCACTATTTCCTGGAAAGTTTGTCTAAAATTGAGTTTAAGCAGTGCTTTTTTCTTCTTCAGGGGGCACTCAAGGGCACACGGGACTGGCACCTCTTTTTTGTTATTGTTAAAAAGTGTAGCACTTACTGTAACAACTTCATGGTGGGTAAAGGTAAAGGTAAAGGGACCCCTGACCATTAGGTCCAGTCGCAGACGACTCTGGGGTTGCAGCGCTCATCTCGCTTTATTGGCCAAGGGAGCCGGCGTACAGCTTCCGGGTCATGTGGCCAGCATGACTAAGCCACTTCTGGCGAACCAGAGCAGCGCATGGAAATGCCGTTTACCTTCCCACCGGAGCAGTACCTATTTATCTACTTGCACTTTGACGTGCTTTCAAACTGCTAAGTTGGCAGGAGCAGGGACCAAGCAACGGGAGCTCACCCCGTCGTGGGGATTCGAACTGCCAACCTTCTGATCGGCAAGCCCTAGGCTCTGTGGTTTAACCCACAGCGCCACCCACGTCCCTTTTCATGGTGAGTACCGGCACCTATTTTCCTAGGGGGGAAAGTATGCTGACTTAAAAATATATATTCATATTCACACTAGCCTTGGGTTGGTTGTATAATAATGGCTTTGATCTGCTGAGTTTCTTACCATTTGCTCTTGTCATGCAATCTGTCTGCTTACATTAGGATTTTCTGTTGTCTTTGTTCAGGTCTTGGGATAATTCAGTTTCGGCAGTTTGACATTTTCTGTTCTTGTTTTCATTTAGACTAGTGAAATCATGGCTCAGAACAACTTTGCTTTGGCTAAGATGATTTCCTTTTGCAGCTTTGATCTGGCTTAGTTTTGGGTGTTTTTTTTTAATCAAAAAGAAGAGCTTCAGTGTGGGTAACAAAATTTATTCTGTGTGAATCACAAATTCATAGCCAGCTTGTGTTTGGATTTTCCCGAGTGCGCAAGACGCTTGGAAAGGGACTGTAATATTATGAAGCAATGGACCATCATATTATGAAGACATATAACTTTTGGATTAAAACAAAACATAAAAGTGAGCTTTCAAAATGTTTCTATTGCTTTTTCTTAACATAAATAAGGGGTTAAATGCTGATACCAAACCGATAGGAACTCAACCACCTGAGTTCAATGTTAGAGGGACTGTTGATAGCAATAAATTCATAAGGAATCGCAAATGCCAGCCTCAGATGTGCAGACCCATCACCAAATTACTTGTATCTTTTAAAGTCAAGCTTAAACATTGAGAGATAAATGAGGCCTGGAAAGTCCAGTAGTTTCCTTTGAATGGAGGGCAGATATACTTTCCCACAGACTCATTGCGTGCCCTGTAAAGTATCTTTTCGCACAGCATCAAGCAATTATGCGCTTTTTAAAAACAAACAAACAACCCCATTGAATGATTTGTCCTGGTTTCGTAATTTTATTTGGAATAATTGCTTGCCAGTGCAATGCAATAGTATATTGACCATCTGTCTGTTAATATCTTATTAAATGATGGCCTGACTTACACAACAATTCTTCAAATAGCTGCTGTTTTCTGTGATGTTTCATTGAACTCTTCTTGGGAGAATGATCGCGGGAACGTTACGGGAGAAACTGGAAGTGTGAAGTCCTTGTAGGTTTTCTTGGAGGCTTTTTTACATCTTAATTCAGAAAAGTCCCTCCCATCTGTATTGAATCAGCCTTATCCCAGCTGTGTCATTTTGTCACTGTCGAGCTACCAAAAGAAGAAGAAAAAATGGAGCTGTCTGGGGAAAGGGAAACTACGCTACTGAAAACCCCCACAAAACTGCTTCAATCGTGTGACACTTGCAGACAGAGGAATCACAGAATTGTAGAGTTGGAAGGGACCCTGAGGATCATCTAGTCCAACCCCCTGCAATGCAGGAATATGCAGCTGTCTCATACGGGGGTCAAACTTGCAACCTTGGCGTTATCAGCACCATGCACTAACCAACTGCGCTATCATGACAATGTTATTTTATAACTGTTTTTTATTTTCTATTTTCTCGTGCACTGCTTCATTAACTTTGGGTTCTGCTTTATAAATATGTAAATATGTAAAACAAAACAAAACAACCCCCTGTTCTTGAAAGGAGGATCAGCACTGTGAATTCCCCTCCTCATCTGTTACATACCCATATAAATATCTATCATAAATCTCTTTGGTTCCCGGAAATACATCTTTTAGTTCTGTTAGAAACTTGCAGAAATGCTATCTCTTATTCCACATAGGGCTGTTTGTGCGTGGGTTGCGGGTGGGGGGTGGTCAATGAAGAGAAGTCTGCATATTTTATTCATTTATACATTTATTCGTTCATTAAATTTATATCCTGCCTTTCCTCCCAAAGGCACTCAGGGAAGCAAACGCAACAAAGTTAAGACAATACAAATGGCAACAAAATAAAAACACATTTTAACTACAGTGGTACCTTGGTTCTCAAATGCCTTGGTTCTCAAATGCCTTGGTTCCCAATCCCAAACGATGAAAACCCAGAAGTGAGTGTTCCGGTTTTCGAATGTTTCTTGGAAGCTGAACATCTGATGCAGTTGTTGGCTATTGTTTCCGGGGCACCTGCACCAATCAGAAGCTGCGCCTTGGTTTTCGAACATTTCGGAAATCAAATGGACTTCTGGAACGGATAAAGTTTGGTGCCTTTGTTTTTGCTATTTATTTTGCATTTTTGTTTTTTGAGGCTTTTCAGTTCATTTGTTTTTGTGACTGTGTGGAACCCAGTTCAGCTACTGATTGATTGATTGATTGATTGATGGTGTGACTGCGTAAATGGATAAAAGCCCCCCATCCAAACAATGACTATCATCAGTGCAGGTAAGAAAATTTTAATTTGTATCATCTACAATACTGTCTTATTTATTTTATACTACAGTACATTGATTATTGTTTCATTTTATGGATCAATGGTCTCATTAGATAGCAAAAATCATGTTAAATTGCTGTTTTAGGGGGCTGTTTTGAAAAGCTGGAACAGATTAATCTGTTTTGCATTCCTTTCTATGGTTTTGGAACGCACTTCCGGAACGGATTAAGTTTGAGAACCAATGTACCACTGTATTAGGTAAAGGGACCCCTGGCCATTAGGTCCAGTCGTTTCCGACTCTGAGGTTGCGGCGCTCATCTCGCTTTACTGGCTGAGGGAGCCGGCGTACAGCTTCCGGGTCATGTGGCCAGCATGACTAAGCTGCTTCTGGCGAACCAGAGCAGTGCACGGAAATGCCGTTTACCTTCCCGCTGGAGCAGTACCTATTTATCTACTTGCACTTTGACATGCTTTCAAACTGCGAGGTGGGCAGGAGCAGGGACTGAGCAACAGGAGCTCACCCCGTCGTGGGGATTCAAACCGCCAACCTTCTGATCAGCAAGCCCTAGGCTCTGTGGTTTAACCCACAGCGCCACCTGCATCCCACCACTGTATTAAAAACATCTAAAAATCAAACAACCAGACCCCCACAGTTAATTAGAGTCATATGAACATAAAAGAACCTGCTGGATCAGGCCAGTGGCCCATCTAGTTCACACTTGCCAACCACGTGAGCCTGTGGGGAACCTGCAAGCGGGCTCGGAGTTCAAGAGCAGCTCTCCCCTCCTGTGGTTTCCAGCAACTGGTGTTCAGAAGCTTTACTGCCTCTGTGGAAACTTCTCCCTGCTATGCATAATGCGTAATGTTATAAACTTCCACAGTGTCACCTTCTAACTGGTCTTTCCTCTAAATGGGAAAGTCCCAAATTATGCAACCTTTCCACCCACTTCATCGTTTGGGCTGCCCTTTTCAGCATGTTTCTTGCTGATGCCCACATTTTGGGGTGTGTGGGGGTGTGGAAACGTTGCAAGGACTAAATTCACCCCATCGGCTGTCACAGAGCACAAAGAGAACACAAAAAGCTGGATTTAAAGGATCGGAGAGCAATCATGGACTTGGAGAAAGGAACAGCAACAAGCTACGCATCTGTCTCTTGAAGACAAAGCCAGCTAGATGTCTTCCCCTTCTCTCTTTCATGCCCAGCAGCCTTAATCAATTAATGTTTTAAAAGTCTCGTTGAGACCTCGCTAAATAATTGAGCATGGGAGGTGATCTTCCTTTGTATTTTGCTAGTAAATATTTCATGGGCTTGCTTGGATTCAGAGAGAAACGGAGAGAGAGAGAAGGAGAGAGAAAATAAAGAAAATGCTGTGTGCGTTTTTACCAGCAGTACTGCTTCTTTGAGATACTTGGCCCACACATCTCTCATGACAGTACTATGAAAAGGAATAAATTTTCCAAAGCTAGAATTTCCTATTAGACCTATTTATCCAGCTATCTTGGGTTTGCTCTGTAGTGAGGTCTAGGCTTGAAAAATCTTTCAACAAGTTTTCTGCAGAGTTGTGTGTGCCGGAACAGTGTTGTGGTGTGTCTTCCTCGTGTGCGGTTAAAAGGAATAACATAGATCAAGAACCGGGCTCCTCCACAGTACCTTTTGCAAGAAAGTTCCATCTTGTTTCCCCAAAGGTAGCTCAGTTTGCCTGGAATTATCCAGACACTCAAAACCGATTTGCTAAAAGCTTTTCACTGAACTCTGGTGAGCAGTCCCTCTGAAATATCCCTAACACGCTATCCTTTTTGCCAAGGATGCATGTTGATGCTGTTTAAATTGTATACCATTTCAGGGTTCATGAAACTGATGGAGACATTAGCCCATGTGTACATGAATTGAGAATGGCCCATTTATAGGACCACAGGTCTTCCAAGTGTCCCTATTTTCCGGGGCAGTCCCAGATTTACAGAAGCCGTCCCAGTTTCTGTTTTGATCCCAGAATGTCCCACTTTTCCTTGTTGTTCAGTCGTTCAGTCGTGTCCGACTCTTCGTGACCCCATGGACCAGAGCACGCCAGGCACGCCTATCCTTCACTGCCTCCCGCAGTTTGGCCAAACTCATGTTAGTAGCTTCGAGAACACTGTCCAACCATCTCATCCTCTGTCGTCCCCTTCTCCTTGTGCCCTCCATCTTTCCCAACATCAGGGTCTTTTCTAGGGAGTCTTCTCTTCTCATGAGGTGGCCAAAGTACTGGAGCCTCAACTTCAGGATCTGTCCTTCTAGTGAGCACTCAGGGCTGATTTCTTTAAGAATGGATAGGTTTGATCTTCTTGCAGTCAATGGGACTCTCAAGAGTCTCCTCCAGCACCATAATTCAAAAGCATCAATTCTTCGGTGATCAGCCTTCTTTATGGTCCATTAGGTCCAGTCATGTCCGACTCTGGGGTTGCGGCGCTCACCTCATGTTAATGGCCTTAGCTTCCGGGTCATGTGGCCAGCATGTGGCCGGGTCATGTGGCAAACCAGAGCAGTGCACGGAAACGCCGTTTACCTTCCCACCGAAGCAGTACCTATTTATCTACTTGCACTTTGACATGCTAGGTGGGCATGAGCTGGGACCAAGCAACGGGAGCTCACCCCGTCACGGGGATTCAAACCACCGACCTTCTGATCAGCAAGCCCTAGGCTCTGTGGTTTAACCCACAGCGCCACCTGCGTCCCTTTTCCTTAGGATGTCTTTATTCTCATTGGGAAAATGTTAGAGGGTATGGAGTTATGCGACCCTCAAGCCAAGGAGATAAGAACTGTACAACCTTTAGAAGACATCTGAAGGCAGCCCTATACAGTATGACAAACAACATAAATAACTGACAGTATCACGTCATGAACAGTTGATCTCAATATCCTAAAGCAGGGGTCAGCAAACTTTTCAGCAGGGGGTCGGGCCACTGTCCCTCAGACCTTGTGGTGGGCCGGACTATATTTTGAAAAATAATAATGAATGAATTCCTGTGCCCCACAAATAACCCAGAGATGCATTTTAAATAAAAGCACACATTCTACTCATGTAAAAACACGCTGGTGTAAAAACACCATCCACGGGCCGGATTAACAAGGCGATTGGGCCAGATCTGGCCCCCGGGCCTTAGTTTCCCTACCCATGTCCTAAAGGCACAGATATATCGCTGTGAATGTATCACCCAACCTACACCAGGAAGTTGACTTCAAGAGGCACTTATTTCTGTGCTTGATACAGTAATATGGTGCTGTACTCAGTTAAGCTGAGCTATAGAAGACAGTTTCGGTTCGTTTTATTTGATATGGACGCATAAATACTGCAAGCATTATTAAGCCCCTGTTGAATTTTAAATGCATCTGCTTGAAAATGAGTTATAATTAGGGGGGGAAATGAAACAACCCCTCCCCCAAGGAATAGAGGGTGAGGAGGGGAGAAGGACATAGGAGAAGTTTTCCCACCGTCTACTAATAGCGTTTATATAATACATATTTCAAGACTCTTCACATAAATTATCTTGTCATAACGAATGCACACTAGCAAATTTCGTTTCAGCTGCCATCTCCTTGAGATGCAGAGATAATTACCATTCTGATTTATTCACGAGAAGGAGGAAAATCAGAGGCTCTAGTGCAATCCAAGGTGGGTTGCGAGGATGTCATTCAGATGACGCCTTCTTGCCTCCACACTTCCTGGGAATCTGGCTGCTTCCTCGCATTTACAGATATATAAAAAAAGGATTTGGACAAACCTATACCTATGACACATGCTGGAACATTAATGACAAGTTAGATGGTTGCAACACAGTGGCAATATTTTTTTTAAAAAAACAGTATCTTTATTTACTCCTTTCCAATCCATGCTTCTGTTTTGATTCAGAGAGTTTTTTGATTAAGAGTGGTTAAGAGCGGTAGACTCGTGATCTGGTGAACTGGGTTTGCGTCTCCACTCTTCCACATGCATCTGCTGGGTGACCTTGGGCTAGTCACACTTCTTTGAAGTCTCTCAGCCCCACTTACCTCACAGAGTGTTTGTTGTGGGGGAGGAAGGGAAAGGAGAATGTTAGCCGCTTTGAGACTCCTTTGGGTAGTGATAAAGCGGGATATCAAATCCAAACTCTTCTTCTTCCTTCCTTTCTATTCCGCACTGGCGTTACATGCTGAATGACAATTGCGCAGCCATTCTGTGCATCCCTTATTGTCTGTGTGTTCTGATATGGTTAGTTTAATTTCCAATGCTCTGTTTTGAATGGGACAAGCAGTATCAGGACCCACTACTGGTTCACAGCCTGATCCAATGTGTATTCTGATCCAAGTTTGGGTTAAAAGCAGGTCCTAGGTCTGAAAAGGTTGAAGACTACTGCTGTAAGAAGGTAAGGGGGGGAATGCAGACTAGTAATTTTTTGTGGGCTCATTAAAGGCAGCTTTAAAGCAACAGCCTACTTTTTACCTGCTAAAGGTAAAGGTAAAGGGACCCCTGACCATTTGGTCCAGTCATGTCCGACTCTGGGGTTGCGGCGCTCACCTTGTCTTAATGGCCAAGGGAGCCGGTGTACAACTTCCGGGTCATGTGGCCAGCATGACTAAGCCGCTTCTGGCGAACCAGAGCAGCACACGGAAACACCGTTTACCTTCCCGCTGGAGCGGTACCTATTTATCTACTTGCACTTTTGACATGCTTTTGAACTGCTAGGTGGGCAGGAGCTGGGACCGAACAATGGGAGCTCACCCCGTCACGGGGATTTGAACAGCCAACCTTCTGATCAGCAAGCCCTAGGCTCTGTGGTTTAACCCACAGCGCCACCCGCGTCCCTTTTTACCTGCTAGACTTCTCCATTTTTTACCCATGAAGTTTCTTTGGCTCCTCCTCCTCCTTAACATTTTTAAAATAGTACTTTAAGATGTTCAAATCCCTTGACATAAATCTCTCTCTCTCTCTTGTCATTGCAACAGCTCAGGAAGGTAGCTCAGTATTCTTTTATCCCCATGCTGCAGATGGAAGACTGACTTAATAATGGCTTTCTTGGGGTCACACAAGAAGCTGATGCCTGGTTCATCCATCCATTAGGTTGCAATCTTAGGCATGCTTACCTAGGAGTCAGCCCCATTGAATACAGTGGAACTTACTGCCAGGTAGTATTTGTGGCTGCCTTCCGTTTCCAAATATTTAAAGGCTGAAATCATTCCCAGCTGTCTCATGCAAATGTAAACACGATCTTCCCTCTTTCTTCTCTAGTCCTTCAGGTCTTTCCCCCTTCCATGTATATTTTTGATGAGGCCTTTCAACCGGTGACCTCCCCAGAGACTGTCAACATATTTTGGTAGATTTGAACTGCTATGTCAACAGCCATAGCTATCTAAATCCGATAGCGAGGTGGCTGCTTGCGAGATCCGACCACAATGTCTTCTTGTCACGGTGGCGTGTTCTATAAATTGGCGAGCAATGGCTTTTGCATTCTGACCCCAAAAACACAGTTTCTGGGGGCAGTTGACTGGAAGGTTTTCTCATATTGCCTTTCAGAGATGTGCAGCAGGTTTTGTATTCCAAATAAGAGCAAGCAAACAGAGCGAAAGGGAGATTCAGATATTGCTGCCCCTTCCCTCAGAATGTGGGACAAAACGTATAATGGGTGTGCTTCTCGAAATAGTCAATAAATATCAGAATTGTCAAATTACCCAAAACCACAAATCATTACATAGCAATTTAAACAAAAAATATATGTTACATCCCACATAAGTCAAGCTTCAGAATAGCATAGTAAGGCAAATTGCTACAGCTCCAATTTTATTGAGGGCCAATTCAAATCTAGTCTAGTCAGTTCGTTTCTATGCAATGAGTGCTCTGTGGTTTGTTAAGGGTAGTCCATTTGTTAAGTGTGCTGAGAATTGATGGTAAACCCCTAAGGTAAAGGGTAAAGGGACCCCTGACAGTTAAGTCCAGTCGCGAACGACTCTGGGTCATGTGGCCAGCATGACGAAGCCGCTTCCGGTGAACCAGAGCAGCACACAGAAACGCCGTTTACCTTCCCGCCAGAGTGGTACCTATTTATCTACTTGCACTTTGACGTGCTTTTGAACTTCTATGTTGACCCCTATTCCTCTCAACTTTCAATCGAATTTTATTTGCTATTTCAACTCTTGGCTTATAGCGTCTTCAGACATAACATTGAAATGAACAGGAAATGAACGTTTCTCACACATCCTGTTTTTCCTTACTGACATTAACTGAAATATCCCTCCCTCTTTTTTCTTCAAAACCATAGTAGTAAGACTGGCCCCACCATTAGGCAGAGTAAGGCAACTGCCTCAAGTGGCAGATGTTGGGGGAGCAGCAGTCCCACCTCCAACCATTATCTCCTTAGCCTCCAGACAATGGTTGGACATCAAAGCTATGTGAACCACAGGACTGCTGTGCATAAACTAAACTAGCTTGCTGCCCTCAAGTTCCCTGGAGAATGCTTTCCTATTGCCCGTGTTGAAGGAAAAGACAACAACTAGTTCATTCACGGAATGGGCGGGACATCATGTTATTTGCCTCAGGCTAGGGTTGCCATATTTTGAAGAGCAAAAAAGAGGACGCTATGATGACTCTCATTTTAAATACCCTACTGGATGTAAGCTATAGGAGCTGTGATATATTGCTGAGGAGGGCAGGAGAACAGAAGAGGAAAGCAAGTATTCAGAAAGCATAGCCAGAGACAGTTTGGCAAATTTTAAAAACCCACCTGGGCAGAAATTTTACCCCTGAAAAAGAGGGACGTGTCCTGGAAAAAGAGGACACAGCCCTCAACATTGTCGTGGGCTGGTCCTGTAGGTAGATATGGAAGCTGTCTCTGCATTGGGAATTTATCCATTTTCTTGGTGATGGGAGGGTGCAAATCGAGGTTGTTGGGAATTGTAGCTCTGTAAAACATAAACTACAGTTCCTGGGATTCTTCAAAGCGAAGTGCTTTCAGTGTGCATTATTATTATTATTATTATTATTATTATTATTACTTATTATTATTATTAGAATTTATATACTGCCTTATACCCGGAGGTTTTTCCTCAACCTACATCTTAAATGGTTTATTTAAGGCAGACATATTCAAGGGCTGGGCACCAAAGAGCATTCTTCAAGTATTAATAAATATCAGTCTTAATATTTCATGACAAAAAGCACTTCTTTAGCTATGATTAAATAAACCCTCTCTTTACCTATTAGTTACTGACATAAAAACCGTGAGCTACAGACTATGCTGTTCCAACAGCCAAGGATCTGTCCCAATAGCTGTCATGAGGTCATCAATCCACAGTAATTGCATTCATCTTTTTCATTGAGACATTTTTTCTGTCTGGTTTAAAAAATGATGCCCCAGGTGGAGAGTTAAGGACTGATTCCCGCTCGCCCCCCCTCTGGGAACAAGCCTTTCAAAGAAGTTCTATTATAGGGACTATGCACAACTTCATAATCCTATGAGTGATCATTGCAGAATGCGTCTTCAAGTTAAATTACCAGCATGGCAAGAAGTTAAATTACCAGCATGGCAAGAATTATTTATGTGAGTTTTAAAAACACATAACAAATGCATTCTTAAAAAAGAAGAAGAAATGGAAATATACCAGAAATTTAAACTCAATGACAGGACCTGTTGATTGATTTGCATGACCTTTTGCTTTTTTGCTGTTCTCTGAGAGGAGAGATTCTAGTTAATGTCAATTATTATTTCCTTTTAACTTCACTATGGATATGTTCATTATTGGATCAAGAGGGAACATTGATCACCACTTGGATTTAACTGCTAAATTTAAGGAAGATACAGTGGTACTTTCAGGTTGCAGACGCTTCAGGTTACAGACTCGCTAACCCAGAAATAACGCTTCAGGTTAAGAACTTTGCTTCAGGATAAGAACAGAAAATTGTGCTCTGGCAGCACAGCAGCAGCGAGAGGTCCCAATTAGCTAAAGTGGTGCTTCAGGTTAAGAACAGTTTCAGGTTACGAACGGACCTCAAGAACGAATTAACTTATTAACCTGAGGTACCTGGGAAGAGGGAGAAATATTTAACCTGGGAAGTCCATGTCTGATGAAGAAGCACATAAACTGCTTTCAAAAAACCAAAGAATTTAAATTTTACCTTCTGAAATGTCAGGTAATGCTAAATAACAACAAACAACTGCAAGTACTTGGCAATCATTTTAATGATTTCTCTGCAATTTTACACACATTTTACTTACCAAGCAAAACTAAACGAATTAATTTAACCAAAAATATATTTTGAATTCCCAAGTCATGTTACAACCTTTCGGCCCCCCTCAGTTCTGGAATTTTGAAAGTTGCCAAATTCAACATGCCCTAACTTTGGTGCCTAGTCCCAAAGGGATTAGGAGAGTGGTACTGATCACAACTCTGGCATAAAGGGAAAGGATTACCCTCCTTTCTTTATGCCATCATCAAAATCCTGGCCACACACACCCCCTGCGACCTGTTAAGGAAAACCCAATTATATCAAATGCATTCACATATTTGAAGTCTTGTTTGGCCCTAAATTGAGGAGGACAGAAAAAGTGTCAGACATGGGAAGAAAAATCCATGGTACCAGTCCTTGCTCTGCCTCAGGGAATGACATTAGTCAGGATTGTGGGGTATAGGGTGGTAGAATTAAGGAAATAATTAGGATTCACCATCCCTTTTCCATTTATCAAGCTTAGTGGGTATTTTGCTAGTAAAAAAAAAAATGCTTGGCTTGCTTCTGCTCAAATCATTGAGGAATTAATATGTTGGATATGACTGTTTCATACCCAAATTTTCAGTAGGGCCTGTTTGTCTTTTCTCCCGTCTGCCTCGTGATGTTTTTGTATCGCTGCTGCTCTTCTTCTCCTTGGTTTGATGCAATGAGAGAATATTTTAAGGCTACCCACTGTGGAAATGCAGAGTGATGACACAGCAGCAAACAATTTAATTAAAAATCATCATGAAATAGCCAACCACCAAATTTAGGAAGAAAGAAGAAATGATGGGTAAGAAGAGCCACAGATCTATTTTGGATATGAATCATTTAAAAATGTATTGACTCACAATGTTCTGAAGCCTTCTTCTGGCTATATGATATGGTGGTTTTCTGAGGTGAAGCACTGCTTTCATCCTTCATTATAAAATACATTGAAACTTAACTTTACAAGGGCAGTCAAATAATACTTTTAGTTATGCCAACCATTGCTGGCAGATTTTCTCCTATGAGGGCACTAGGGTCTCCCCTCCTCCATATGCTTTAACCCTACTTACATATTGTAATGCGGGTGGCGCTGTGGTCTAAACCACTGAGCCAAGGGCTTGCTGATCAGAAGGTTGGCTGTTCAAATCCCCGTGACGGGGTGAGCTCCCATTGTTCAGTCCCAGCTCCTGCCCACCTAGCAGTTGGAAAGCACATCAAAGTGCAAGTAGATAAATAGGTACCACTCTGGCGGGAAGGTAAACGGCGTTTCTGTGCGCTGCCCTGGTTCCCCAGAAGCGGCTTAGTCATGCTGGCCACATGACCCAGAAGCTCTCTGCAGACAAACGCCGGCTCCCTCGGCCTATAGAGCGAGATGAGCGCCGCAACCCCAGAGTCGGACATGACTGGACCTAACGGTCAGGGGTACCTTTACCTTTACATATTGTGCTAAAAAGAGAGGCACTATTATACGGCCTCTTTTTTCATCGCTGTGGTAGAGAGCTGTTTGGATTTAATAGTCCTCCTGATACACAGCGATCGGCCTCCCTCATTGGTTGTGATTATCTCTGAATGCTCACTAGAAGGACAGATCCTGAAGTTGAGGCTCCAGTACTTTGGCCACCTCACGAGAAGAGAAGACTCCCTAGAAAAGACCCTGATGTTGGGAAAGATGGAGGGCACAAGGAGAAGGGGACGACAGAGGATGAGATGGTTGGACAGTGTTCTCGAAGCTACTAACATGAGTTTGGCCAAACTGCGAGAGGCAGTGAAGGATAGGCGTGCCTGGTGTGCTCTGGTCCATGGGGTCACGAAGAGTCGGACACGACTGAAATACTGAACACAACATCTCTTATTACCAGAAGGATCAGTTTGGACCTCCAGCACTAAGTGGCTTGGACTGCTATTGCCTCCAGCCTTTGGATGACGAATGATTCCACCGAGAGAGGAGAACCAAGTTGCCCTGAACTTATCATAAAGTGACATTCAAGGCCAGTTTGGAGAGATCCTCACATCACGGAGAAGTGGGCTAGAGTGCAAAGAAGGGGGGAGGGAATCTTCTTGATTTCTTGACAAAAGGGAAAAAAGTTAACCAAAAGGAAAGGGTGGAGGTTCTGTTTTCCTACCCAACCATGTCATGCATGGAAAGCAAGAGTCATTTGACACTCAAGAATAAGACCCATTCAATGAAGATACATTCTAATTCGGGAAAGCTCTCAATTGTGCACCCCAGTACTGAACATCCAAAGTGATGGGTCAGATTGCTCCTGTTCAGAACCTGTTGTCCTGCCGACATCAAAGGCCGCCTCCGTTTTTCTGCTCCTCCCCTCCCTACGATATGCATTGTATGAAAGTGCTTAGGGCCATGAAGAAGCCACAGTGGTGGTCTTCTGCCTTGGCCACTTCCCTTCCTATAAGGCCTCATTGATACTATCCATTTAACGCTGTATCACTCCAAGCAGGCCTGGCTTCCCCCAAGGACCTGGTGTGAGAATGATAATGTTGCTTTTTCACAAAAGCCACAATGCTGCAACTGCTAGATAACCACAGACAGCACAGACTTGCTTATACTTACATTTAGAGCAGCTTGTGGTTAGGATGCTCATAAATAGGGCAGCTTGCAGTTAGAATACGGTTTAATTGTATGCTTCAGCAGGTATAGAACTCGTTTACACCTGTTAGTGGTCAGGGTGTGGCTTTGTCGCTTGAGTCAATGTGTAAAAACATAGGAACATGGACCAAATAAGGAGAAAGGTAAACAGGAGCAGTGGTCATCGAAATCAGAGTACAGCGGTACCTCGGGTTACGTACCCGATCCATTCCAGGGTGCCGTTTTCACCCCGAAAAGTACATAACCCGAGCGTCCATTTTGCGCATGTGCAAAGTGCGACATCGTGAATTCTGCGCATGCGCAAATGGCACAGAACGCTTCAGGTATAAGGAATATAAGCTTATGCTTTGTAAATTTTGGGTGTGCCTACTTTGGACACCCGCTCTAGCTATGAACGTATTGTATTCAATAAACTCTTTGCTGCTTCACTAATTTTGTTCAGAATGTATTTTAAAGAGTGGGATTAAGGGTTTTAGGACCCACTTTTTACCTCTAACACTGGGAACTGCAGTTTTTTAAGGACACTGAGAGTTATTGGGAGCAGAGCTGGCCTGCCCATGAGACAGGATGAAGCAGCCATCTTGAGCGGCAGAAGCTGAAAGAGTGCTGTCCCTGCAGCTGCCCTGCCTGCCCCACTGCCTCTGCCACTGGTGGAGAAGGTCTTATGGTGGGATGGAGTGGTGGCATGTTCCCATTTCCCCCTCAGGCGGTGAAACAGGGTGTGCCGCCCCTGATTAAGAGACCCCTATTCCACTCACAGAGCTATAATTCCCAGAGCGGTTTAACAACCAATCCCTCTCCCCAAGGGATTCTGGGAATTGCAGCTCTCTGTGGGGGGAATAAGCATCTCCTAACAATCCTCAGCTGTCTTAATTAAATACAGTTCCCAGCTTACCTTGGGAGAAGAAGCCATGACTGTTTAAAGTGGTGTGATGCTGCTTTAAATGAATGGTGGGGCCTAAGGGTCTGTGCATTTTTAATATGAGCTTTACAAAAACCTTTATAATGAGCTGTCATTTAATCACTGTTGGCTAACTGCTGTCAAGACATTATGCTCCTTGCATATTTTTACATCTCTGTTGAGGTTGCACTTTATCGCTGCTTTCTCAGTGCCTTTTATCACCCCTCATTTGCTGCACATTCTTTCTGCAGTCAGGTGATTGACAGGTGGACAGCCCTGTCCATCTGTCCAATGTGAGTGGCGGGGAGGGGAGAGATAAGGAACCAGCCCAGCAGCTACATCCATTTCCTCACCCTGGTCTAAACCCACCGTTCTTCCTGCTCTTTTCAGTTCTTTTTCTCTTCATTTCATAGGGAATTTTGCCTGTTTTTAATTTTTCAGTATAAAGCAATAGCGCTATTGAAAGTGCTACTCTTTGTGCAGAAGTGAACCAGACAGAATTTTTCCCACTTTTAAAAAATTGCCACGTTGCTTCAAGTATTTCATGTCTGAAACTTCAGACTCCGTTGGACTATTCCACATAAACTGTTCTAAAGGACACGACTAAGCAATAAAGGGCAAACCCCTGGCAGCTTTGAAAAAGAACAGCCCTCGCAGGAAAGGATGAATTTCTGTTAATGAGGACCAGAATCCCGCAGAGAGAAAGATATCACAGAAGAATGCTTAAAAGAATGTCCTTCAGTTATAAGCCATTTCCGCTACAGATTGAAAGATCAGTACTCCATCTCAAAACATATCTTAATTCTAGTGCAATGAAATCAGATTTGTGCTCTGAATGAATTTTCATCCACCTGGGACTCAGTTCTTTGGCAGGCAGTCTCAAGAGTTATAATCTTATTTTGTTACATGGCATGGGAGTTATGAAGGCAGCTGAGCCTAAATTTGATGGCGTGTTCCATGTGGTCAAAAAGTTAGCATTCTTTACTTCTGCATGGGCCTGTTATGAACTGACCTTTATATATTTTGAATTTTTTTCTTAAAAAACAACAACTTTGGATTTGTTCTTGGCTTGTGCTATTGTGGGGTTTGTAGCCTTAGGGGTCTCCTGTAACTAGGATATTTAATCTGCTCTGTGAATTGTTGTTGAACCACTACCACCTACCATGAGGGGAAATGATCAATTGCTCCATTGTCACATTTCCATTTTGCATTCTGCTCAGCATATTTTGAAGTCTCTGGTGCTGCCCTATGAGACTGTAAGCTATTGGGTCTCTGCTTTTGGCATCCTAAATGAATGGGGCTGTTATGGCCCACTTAACTGGGCACTCTAGGGAGCGTTGCCACTTTTGTGTGGACAGGCGGAGTCCCCATTGGGTAGGCGGAGACCCCAGGTATCCCTTCTGGGGGAAGGCAAAGCCAGTCCGAACTTCCAGGTGTTGCCCAGGAATTCAGGGGGCTGTGCACGACCACGCATACGTCGCCCTCCATTTGATGTGGGGAGCCGTCATTCTGGAAAGACTGTGGTCTCCAGTGCTTTCTATCATTCTGTGATGTCTGCACATTGTGACTTCTTCTTGGCCCCAGTTTCAGACTAGCTTCATATTATTTGCCTTGAAGTTTTGGTTGCTTATATGTCCCACTCTGTTTCTCTTTTAGCTGCCCCTTGGTTAAGTGGCACTAGGTGGACAAACTTTTTTGATGCCCATGTTAAATATAATTGTTTAATTGACACCGAAATGAAGAATGATTAAATGTGTATTGCTAACCCTGGGTTTTTTTCCCATGGCTGCATACTGAATTTTAACTAGCTGATAATGAACTGTGAATGTTCTCCGCTCTAATGCTGAATATTTACCTTTGAACATGGGACAAAGGAATTTGGTTGCAAATCTCCATTTTGAAAGGGAGTAAGTAGCCTTTGCTATTTCTTCCCAGGCTCTGTGGAGTGAGGATGTATAAATGACTCTCCTGAAATCACTCCCGGTTTGGCATGGTTCTCTCTCAGTCTTACTAAGAGATGCCGCGAGCTTTGGATGGACGAAACAGTATTTGACCCACGTCTTATGCACAAGAGCAGACAGGCAAGTCCATTCCATGTTCATGCAGGTTTTTGAGGGAACCCCCCCCCCAAAAAAACCCCACATGCTTTCAACTGATATGAATATCAGCGGTGGAGCAAGCCGATTGGGCGCCTGGGCTGGTGCACGTGCCCTGCGCCCAGGGGTGGGGCCAGCCGCCCATGGGGGTGAGCCAGGGCAGGACGCTCAGTGGAGTCTGCCTGCCTCCTCCCCCTCAGCCGCCCTTTGGACATTTGGACATTGAGGAGCCTGCACGCCCAAGCCACCATGTCTCTCTCAGGAAGCATGGCTCGGGCACGCTGTAGGCCCTGCGGTGAGTGCTGTCCGGCATTTTGTCACCCCCCCTCAGTGGTGACACCCAGGGTGGGGCCCCCACGCACCCCCTTCCTCCGCCCCTGGGAGTGAGAACATAGTGCAATGGAGACACCTGCCTAATATCCATTGGCAGGGAGTTCCAAAAAATAGCTGGTCACACTAAAATATTGATTTCTTGCACGTGTGGAATCAATACCATATGGCATACAAATACAGCAAAATCTTTGAATAGAATAGCTTCTCTTCCATCCACCAATTCTTTCGAAATGCTATTTTTACTGATTCGTCAATCTGCTCTGTGTCAGCCATGCCATTGTTTCGGCATGCTACGTTTCTCCCCGGCTCAGTTATTCTTATTGTTTTTCCACTGTAATTTGGCCACGGTGAAATGATGACCCCCTTGCTGAATGCAATTCCAATTAATGGTGACAATGTACAAGCTGTAATAATGTACCTTCTTAACCTAAAGGCAGCCGGTTTCCACATTTTGACATTTTCATTATCCAAACTGTCAAGACTAATCTGGAAGGGAATAGAGACTTATTATTGGGGAGGATCTGCTCACCCCTCTTGTAATCTAATAATTCATGTTTCTAAGAACACACCATGATGACAATATATTTTATAATAATTTCATCTCCTGTTAACAAGGGTGGTGTTCTTATATATGTTGTTTAGAAAATTGTGCACAATGGGCCAATGGCCGTAATAATAAATATCTATCTAAGGTGGTGTTCTTCAGAACTTTAGGCTGAAGGTCCCCCAGTGAGCTTCATAGCTGGGTAGGAATTTGAACTCAGATCTTCCAGGCAGAACACTCTAACCATTTAGTCACACTGGCCCTGGATTCGAAAGTGATGCTGGTGTACCTGAATTGGGCTCAGACTCTCTTTCAGTCCTGCTTCTGGGAAAAGCAAGAGGGAAAAGCAAGAGGGAAAAGCAAGAGGGGCTGCCAATTTTGAACCGACTACCACATACTGATTTCCCAGCTCCCTTTTGCGACAATAACGTCCCTGAAACTCCATTGTGTGCTGCTCCCATTTAGCAAAGACCCAAAGAGAGGGGCTGTATTCTCCTGTGGCTTTAGCCAATCTTCACAACGAAACCTTATTGAACGGGGGAGAAATGGAATTAAAGAACAGATTCTTCCTGGAGCACTAAGGGGCTCAAAATAGTATGCCTGTGCTTCAAAAGTTCTCCGTGAGAGAACATTTCATTCCTACATTTAAAATCCAAGTTAAAAAAGAAAGGTTTCCACTTGCTTCTGTTCCAAAAATACAGGTTCAAGGCTGCCTGCCCCCCGAAAATCGAACCATATTGTTGTAAAAATCAGAGCCAGCATGACTCATTTCAACAAGCATGGAGCTCTTCTTTAGAGAAACCATGAGACGAGATTAAAAATTATAAACAACATTCCATAACTGTGTGTAACCAATGGCAATTAATATAACATATCCAATATGTTTAGGGCCACTTTCGAACTGTCACTGTTTTGCTGGTGGGATTCAACCCCATCCCTTTCCACCGTAGAAATAAACTGGAATTTCTTTTCTTTTTTTAATGGTGTGTTGGTTTTCAAACATTTACAAAGGTGATAAAATAGAAAGGAATTAAAAAGTTGATTCTTGCAACATTGTTGGAATCTACGTGCATGTTAAAAACGTCGTGAAAATGCTTTTTTAAAAAAATCGTTTTGAAAAATGTGTTGAATTTGCTATAGCTCACCATCGCCATCTAGTGTCACAATTGTATATTGCACTTTACAACATGTTCAAAACATTTTATTTGCAGCTGTATAACTGAGTCCATTGGCACCCTTGAGAAACATTGGATCTCTGCACTTTTCTAAATAATGCTTGTAATTCAACTATAGATTAAAATGAGTTGGTTTTTAAGATTTTCGCATGTCAGTTTTCTACTGTTTTGTTCTCTGTTATGACAAGATAAGTCATAGGTGGAAACATCCCTAATATTAAAGGGGGAAACTATTATCAATATCTAACTCATGGCTTGTTTCCAACTGTTTTTTGAAAGTTGCTAATTTACGAGTCTCTAATTTATATTTCTAAAATCCCTCTTTTTTAATTGTGGGCGTTTCATTATAGTTAATTTTTTATCTGACTCCTTGATGATCTCACATGGTTGATCAGATCTGCTGTTATATTATCCTTTTTTTCTTTTAAGTTCTTTCTTCACCTCTTTAATCCCCTTTTCCTTTTTAACTGAATTGTATAGAATTGTAAAATCGGGGCCCCAAGGGTCATCATTTGTTCAAATTGCATCCACTTATTTTTAAATTCCTCATTTAATGGAAACATGCCTTGTTCTTTTAGAAACCTCAAACCTCTTGGGATAAGATTCCTCTTGCAATAATCTCTCTGGGCTTCAGATTTCATATATTTCATTTTTAAGAGCTCGTATTTATCTCAAAGAGCTGGTGCATTAGATATAATCATTTGGATTACTGTAATGTGTTCTGTGTGGGGCTGCCTTTGAAAAGTGCTCAGAAACTTCAACCGGCTCAAAAAGCTGAAGCCAGATTCTTAACCGGGACTGGTTATAGGCAGCATGTGATTCCCTTGTCCCAGCAGCCTCTCTGGCTATCAGTCTGCTTTGGGGCACAATTTAGAGTGCTGGTTTTGACCTATAAAGGCCAACATGGCTTAGGTCCAAGATACCTGAAAGACCATATCCTCGCAAACAAACCTGCCCGTGTTTTGAGATCTCTGGGGAACTCCTTTCTCTCAGTCCCAAAACATTCATGGGAACGCTTGGTGGGGACGCAGAACAGGGCCTTATCAGTGACTGCTCCCACACTTTGGGACTCCCTCCCTAGAAAGGCTAGGCTGACTCCCTCCTTGCTGTCCTTCTGCCAGCAAAGGTGGTCTTGTTCCAACAGGCTTTGGGGAACTGACTGCTTTTAATGAATGGGCTGATGCCATGCTGTTTTTATTGTAATTAATGGTATATTTTTTAATAGACTGACTATCTCTCTCTCTCTCTCTCTATACACACACACACACACACACACACACACACACATATATATATATATATATATATATATATATATATATTCAGGTCATGTATCCACAGCAGGAACCAGAAGAGGAATGACTGCTGGGAGGAGTGCAGAAAGAAGAGATGCCGTATACCTGCATCAGCACAGCCAGACTCCTCCATCTGCCCCAGCTGCAACAAAACATGTCTCTTCCATGTCGGTCTCTGCAGCCACAGCAGGAGTTGTAACTCTCCAGGAGTTTTACTTCACTTCTTCCATTGTCTCCTGAAACAGATAGATACTACCCAATTATGCATATCTATATTTATACTGCATGTTTATGCAATATTTAATTCTATCAATATTTAATTGTGGGTTTTTTTCTTGTTTCCCTCTCTGTGTTTTTAGCTGTTCTTTTATTTTTCTTTACGACACCTTGAATCCCTAGCAGGAAAAAAGGCAGGGTATGTATAAATAAATAAATACACCACCACCATCATCATCCTGTTAAAAAGGAGGAAGTATCTAATAGTTGTGCTATCTGTTCTTCTGTGTAACTAAATGTGTCTATTTGATTGGCCATTATGACCTTCCCAGGGTAGAAACCCACAATGCAGGTTGAATAAAAAAGGAAATATATCACATCAAACTGAAGACATGTGAGTAGAAAAAAAGAAAAGATTGGGCTATAACTGTGGCTGGGGGTGTCAGAGGGACAGTAAGCGTCACATTTTTGCACACACAACAGCTAAAGAATTCCGGAATGCCAAGGGAGAAATGTTAAAAACACAACCTGCATGCATGTAAGCCAGCTTTTTACTGACAGAATAGTTTCCGAATTTCAGAGTACCAATCCTGAAATGTGTTTTTAAAAAAGAAAAAGAAAAAACCTGCATTTTGTCGGCTATTTACTGGTTGAATATGTCGGCTATTTACTGGTTGAATACCAAAATGGAGAAGGGATATTTTGGGGCGATATTTTAAGGAGCAGATGTTCCATTAGAACACATAACATAAGGCGGTCTCGACTCTTCAAAAAGGGTAGGAATCACTCTGATGGTGTGGAAGAAATACTCAAGCAGGGCCGTCTTAAGTAAATACGGCGCCCTGGTGCGAAGATCCCTCCGGCGCCCCTCGCGCTCCGTTGGGCAGGGCCAATATGACTTTTGCTTTCAGTAAGCTCCGACCATGCTCCCTCTTTTTGTTGTTGTTCAGTCGTTCAGTCGTGTCCGACTCTTCGTGACCCCATGGACCAGAGCACGCCAGGCACGCCTATCCTTCACTGCCTCTCGCAGTTTGGCCAAACTCATGTTAGTAGCTTCGAGAACACTGTCCAACCATCTCATCCTCTGCCGTCCCCTTCTCCTTGTGCCCTCCATCTTTCCCAACATCAGGGTCTTTTCCAGGGAGTCTTCTCTTCTCATGAGGTGGCCAAAGTACTGGAGCCTCAACTTCAGGATCTGTCCTTCTAGTGAGCACTCAGGGCTGATTTCTTTGAGAATGGATAGGTTTGATCTTCTTGCAGTCCATGGGACTCTCAAGAGTCTCCTCCAGCACCATAATTCAAAAGCATCAATTCTTCGGCGATCAGCCTTCTTGATGGTCCAGCTCTCACTTCCGTACATTACTACTGGGAAAACCATAGCTTTAAACTATACGGACCTTTGTCGGCAAGGTGATGTCTTTGCTTTTTTGCTCCCTCTATGATATCCTAAATCTTCTATAGAACTCTATCAATATTAGTACCATGCTAGTCCAAGGACATAATTGGTCTCAGGCACGCTAGTGAAGTGCCTTTTGTAGCTTATCTATCCTTCCTTAATATGAACATTTCTTTGCAACGGCAGCCTGGTTAAGATTGATTTTCTTTTCCCTCTGTTGCTTATCTCAAGCTCATACGTTTTGCTTCTGTTATTGACTTCCATGTTGGCTCATACATCATCCCATTGAGAGCGCAGGCAAATCAATGTTTCTCACTAAACATATGCTGTTGAATTGCTTTTTTACATGGAGAACGTTTACCTGCATACAGGAACAGAAATCAGCAGGACTCGTGCTGACATTGTGTAACCAGCAGCCGTATTCTTAACTCCGCTGAGGTCTGTGAAACTATTCCAGTGGCTGTAACTTAGCACAGACTTCGCATCCTTTTCTTCTTTCTATTCAAAAAGACAGTGCGCCTTATTTTGATATGGAAAGGAAGGCTTTTTGAGGCCAAGTGAAAAGCTCTCCTTGGATTTTTCATCCCCAGCTGGTGTCAGGGAGCTCATAGCTTATGGCATCAATGATTTTGTAGCTTTAGGGAAAGCATAGGTTTAGCAAGGTTCAGGGCAGATGATAGCTTCCCTTGCTGCCACCACAATGGAAGCATCACTGTCTGTCATCTCATAAGATCATTTTGCAGGTTTTTATTGTGTTTAAAGAACCTGCTAAAACTTGTTTGCCCAAAGAAAACAGGGGATGCACAACACGGAAAATGAGGCCTCTCTGTAAACACAACCAACTATTGTGAAAGCTATTATCTCCCATGTAAGAATTGCGATACCTTGCCAAATCACCACACACACACACACACACACACACACACGTTGTCGGATGAAGTATCATGTTTTTGCTTAGCTTTCTCCTGTTTCCAACAGACTACATGCATCTGGAAAAAGTTTGTGCACGCATACAGACAACATGCACGAGCACATAAGTTGCATTCTCACATAGTGATAAGCCAAACTATGGCTTCGCTCAAACGTGTGAACGTGTTGATTCCTGTGAAGGAGACTGCAGGTGTTTTGTCCATCCACTCACCAGGCTGTTTAGGTCAGTGTAGCAGCTAAGCCACAGTTTAGCTTAGCATGTCACGCAAACCTTGGATTGTGGTTAAGGTATCTGCTCCACGATCTGCAGCCAAGGTTTCTCCTATGGTTATACATTGTGGAGCAAAGACCTTAAATCAAGATCCCATGTTTGGATGACACACTAAGCCAAACTATGGTTTAGCTATCATTCTGCACTCAGCTAAAAAAGACTGGGGAGGAGCAAACCTTTTGCTGAAAGCCAGCACTCTCACAGTTGTGGTAAACCAGGGGTCAGCAACCTTTTCCAGCCATGGGCCGGTCCACCGTCCCTCAGACCATGTGGTGGGCTGGGCTATATTTTGAAAAAAAGATATGAACGAATTCCTATGCCCCACAAATAACCCAAAGATGCATTTTAAATAAAAGCATGCATTCTACTCATGTAAAAACACCAGGCAGGCCCCACAAATAAAGCAGAGATGCATTTGAAAGATTCACGGACCGTCCGCCGGCCGGATAGAGACCCACGGGCCTTAGGTTGCCTACCCCTGTGGTAAACTATACTGTGGCTTATCGCGGCATGCGAACCAGGCCACTATTTTATCTCCCACACAGCCAAAGGGAGCAGATGAACTGCCTGTGTGGACAAAAAAAGAAAACCAGCTTGAATATTTGTGGAACAAAAAAAAAAAGTGGCAATTTTTTATTGCAAAGAGGAAGAAGAAACACTTGAGTTTGTTGAAGGCACCCCTGCTGGAATCTGCCAGTTGGTTAGCCTGGCTCCAGTTCAGCAGCATCCACAGTGTTCAGCTGCTGCCTCAATTGCCTCTGTTCTTCCACTAAGCGCTTAACCTCTCTGCTTCTGCAGCAGATGGGCTGAAATCTCTGTAGGGAACGTGTGTGATATTTACGGCCAGATTAGCTAGAATATAAGAACAGCCCAATCCATATGAGATAATCGATGGGTACCAGCAGATGTCATAGCACCACAGTAATTAGAAATGGAAAACTACTGACGCAACTTTAGTTTATTGTGGGGAGAGGCAAATTATTGTGGGGAGAGGCAAAGCTTAAGGACGTTCTGTTTATTTACCAGAGACTTGACAATTGTATGTCACAGAACTGATGGGCCCTCCCTATACAAGAGTTCGCTGGCGACTAATTTTATCTGTGGTTGTCAAGTAAGTACCTCTCTTCATTTCAGATAGTTTTAAGGGGGAGCAGGAAACAGACTCAGGGCCTAGGGCTCACCTGTGCCAGAATCTTTGACATGGAAACTCTGTCCTTACACACCAGAAGCACAGCTGTTCATAAGAACAGGAGAAAAACCCTGGAGGAGCAGGTCAGTAGCCCACCCAGACCAACATCCTATTCTCACAGTGACCAGACAGATACCTATGGGAAGCCAGCCACCAGAGTGTCTGAGTGCAACTGGGCAGAGTGCCTCCAGCTGTGGAAGTAGAACAAAGCCATAGCCTTTGTGGAAAATGGAGATGAGGGAGCTCACTGCACATAGTTGGGCGCTCTCTCCCGCAAACAGCTTGGAGCTGCAGAGGAAGATACTGTTTTTTCACCAGTGCAGAAGTGATCAAGGTCCTAGGTCCTCATACCATGGAGCCGGCGCTTAAAGCAAACTTTGGCAAAGGCCTACTTGCGGTGAGCCTGGCAAACTGACAACCAATCAAAATACCGTATGTCATGGAAATACCATCCAGCGACCCATGACACTGGTAGCGCTAGGAAGCGGGTAGCACTGTGGTCTAAACCACTGAGCCTCTTGGGCTTGCTGATCAGATGGTTGGTGGTTCGAATCCCCGTGATGGGGTGAGCTCCCGTTGCTCTGTCCCAGCTTCTCCCAACCTAGCAGTTTGAAAGCACGCCAGTGCAAGTAGATAAATAGGTACCGCTGCGGCAGGAAGGTAAATGGCGTTTCCGTGCGCTCTGGCTTCCATCCCGGTGTTCTGTTGCGCCAGAAGCAGTTTAGTTCTGCTGGCCACATGACCTGGAAAGCTGTCTGTGGACAAACGCCGGCTCCCTCGGCCTGAAAAGTGAGATGAACGCCGCAACCCCATAGCTGCCTTTGACTGGACTTAACCATCCAGGCGTCCTTTGCCTTTACCTTTTACCTGTCTGGAAAGGCTAGTGGAACAGCCCAAAGAGTTATCATACAGTAGAGGTCAGAATGAACCAAACTCCGCTGTTACTGAGCTAAATGGCAGCATGACTTAGGCAGTAGAGTTAACGGATCTTTTCTGGCCCAGAACAATTTGATTTTAGGTGTGAGAAAGGCTCTGGGTTTTTTTCCTTAGTGTTTTGAAAATCTCTCTGGATGTTCACCTCTGGCAGTCCAAAGATCCCTGCCACTCTACTCTGTTTCTCCTGAACCATCTGGCCCTTGTGATTCTCAATTCAATTCAAAGAAGTCCAAGCAACACACTACTGGGGTCCACAGCAGTCAGTACCAGGAGGCACCCTAAAGAAAAAAGGCAATTTTAGAATGCCATTTCCTGCCATTTGTAAGTAGACTATTTGTATTAACTTGGCATTCCCCAGCAGAATACTTTTTGGATTGCACAGTTCCTTTCAAGGCTGTTTCACTGATTTTCTATCTCCATCTGTTGGAATATAGAACTGCCAAATGGTAATAGGTCAAGAGACCATTCATTCTTCCCTGCCTTTGCCTGTTTTGCCTTCCACCCACCAGCCCACCACTTAAAAAAAAAAGACAATTAATTCCTCAGTGTTTTCAAATAAGCCCAGCAGAGGTGCATTGTGAACCAGTGCCTGCAAAATGAATTTATCGTGCAGGTGATTTAAGCTGTGGTGGGCAACCTGTCACTCTCAGCCTAATTTCATGGGTGGGGTTGTGGGCCTTGGAAGGAGATAAGGAAGGGGGTAGCCAAAATGGATGGAGCAATGGAAGGGAGAAAGTGGGAGCCCTCTCCAAGTAGCCAGTTCAGACCTCTGCAATAGTGACTGGTCCTTCCTCTGGGGAAGAGGAAGGAAGGGAAGGAAGGCAGGAAAGGGAAGACAGTAAGTAGAGATGGATGAGTCTGTCCATTTTGGTTTCTCCCAACCTGTCATGCTTCCAATTTTAAATCCAGTCCTCCACAGTTCTGCAGCAATTTGCCCTCTTTTTTGTAAAAACAAACGAACAAACCATGCACAAAATCCTTATGGAAATCCATCTGCACTGTTGTGCCAGTTTCTCCCAATAAACACATTTTTATCTGGAAAATATCTAGTATTTAGTGCCTAGTCACAACTAAGCAGGGGTGGGGAGGGGAAATAAGATAAAGGTTTTTTCAAATGTGTATCGGTTGTTACTGAAGCAACACAACACTGGGAAGCATAAACATATGTTAAAGTGGAATGAAGGAAGAGACACCAGGTGATGTTTCTTTCTTTCTTTCCTTTCAATTTGGGAAAGGCTGAACATTTTGAGCGGTGAAAAGTTAGAAGGAACGCTGCTTTAAAAATGTCAATACAATTACGCTGGATACCATGGAAGAGTAAAGTGACAAGCTAGACAGAGGGTGTGAAATGCTGCCCCTATAAGCAAAAGGAAGAAAATAGGAGTTGGGTGGTTGTTGTTTTTTCATTTATGGTTGGAATGCTAGACAGTAAGGAAATATTAGTGAATGGCTATAATTATAGTCACTTTTTTAAACTGATAAATTTAGTTGTTGTTAACCTACTATTGTGCCTTTTTAATTATACTAAGGGTTACTGGGTCACTAGGAAAATTCAGGTGCAGATGGTACGGTTTGTTTTGCAAGGAATCTCTACGCTAAATATTGGAAGGTAGATTCTAAACCAGGAAACATAAAAGTAGGTGGCAAGTGTTAGGAACAAGCTAAGAAACACTGAGCTGATGTGAAGAAAACACATGGCATGTAAAGAAATAGGATAACTTCCAGTTACCTCATATTCAGAGTAAACCAACTAAAATAAATGGACTTATGGAATTCACATTAATTTAGATGCTCTACTCCGACTTGATTGGGCTACCACCATTCTTAAACAAATCGGATCCAGTAGATCCATTTGTTGGAAAGAGTTATAGAATACTGGTATACAATAATATAGGCTATTTTAAGCAGAAATATTTAAATATTTTAGATGTTTAAGATCTTTAGGGTACTGTACTTTAATAATACTTCTTATTCATATTTTATTTATATACAACCCTATGTGTCTGAGTTGCCCCAGCCACTCTGGAGTGGAATCTACACACATTTTAAAAAAACACCATTCTGAAAAAGCATTTTAAAAAATACATTGAATTTTCCACAAGGCTCACCACCGCCATCTAGTGTCACATTGTATATTGCACTTAAAACACAAACTGTTTTATATAGCTGAGTCCTGGGTGACTCCAAACAAAATATTAAAAACACAATGAAGCATTTACAAAAACTACTGAAGATACTTAGGATGTTTAAGCAAGAAGTTTTAGTAAGATAGGTTTATATGCAATGTTTTTTTCTAAAAAAATATGTTTAGGGGTACTCTCATTTTGAGTTAAGAAAATCACCATTTTATAGTTCAATTTGGGAAAAATAAATACAGTAAATGGACAAAAGTACAAAGATTCACAAAATGTTTAGGGGTATGCGTCACCCAGAAAAAAATGTATGTTTATATGTATGGCTATTTTTGTAAATTGATTAGCTTCCTCCTTTTCTGATTAAATAATAATAATAATAATGAATAGATCTCCCCCCCCCCCAAAAAAGAGAGAAAAATAACATTGATAGGCTAGGGACTGTCGCCATATACAGCAAAGGATGTTTTCATAAGGATTATTGATCATCATGGACAGCAGAAAGCAGGGGCGGCGCATCCCATTTTGCTGCCTGAGGCAAAACAGGAAAGTGGTGTCCCACCACCACTGCCCTGCAGCCGAAGACTCCCTTACTTGGGTTGTGCAGCAGCACCCATGAAGCAACGAGGATAGGTTCTGTCAAGATCTCATGGCACATATGAGATCTCACGAGATTCTGGTGACAGCTATGCAGAGATGAAATCTGTGGTCTGTAATGATCCAAAATATTTAAACATGCACTGTACATACCGGTAGTGCCGGATTTACGTATAAGCTAAACAAGCTATAGCTTAGGGCCCCACTCTCTTGGGGGCCCCCAAAAAAAATTAAAGGGGAAAAAAACTGGATGTACCTTACATTTCCAAAATATAAGATTAAAAAAAACCAAATAAAATAAAACCTACATACAGCAACAGTGTTTTGTTTGGTGTTGTGTTGTGTAGGCTCCTATGATGTAAGTAAAATACATATTTTGTTATGTGTAAATGGCTTTAGATACCTATTAGGTCCATAAATTACCACATAGCATATATTCAACACAAAAAACAGCAACAATTTGTTGTTGACAAAGGACAGCTGGACATATAAAGGGCCCCATTGCCTTCAGTAGCTTAGGGCCTCATCAAACCTAAATCCGGCCCTGACTGTACACCAAAAGCTGTTAAGGGCTAATCACACACACACAAACCACATCTAGGCTTCAACATACAGAGGTGGAAGCAAGTTATTCTTGCAGATGTTACCGTAAAACAGAGCTGGCCCTGCCATCTTGTGGCTGAAGCAATCTCTAGCATTCATAAGGCAGTAGGGGCCCGACTGTTTCTACTTACTCCCGAGAAACAGGAATGAAAAAAAGCAATTTGCTGTTATACATGTCAGAACCTTAAGCCACGATGAATGAAACAAAAGAATTTCTCAGATCATAGATATATGATAAGCTTTGCATTCAAATGCACCAGCTGACAACACGAAGGATAGCCTTTTGGAACGTCGTAGTAGTCTGGGAAATGGAGTGGGAAGCGTTGCAGTAAAATAGGCAATAGTCCCAAGTTTGCGCTTGGAGCAGCTAAAACAGGAGGAGGAAAGACAGGGGCTAGGGGAATAATTTACGTAAATGCAGTTACATTTATTGATGTCTTTATTACACTTACACCCCAATTTCCCACCACGTAGGTCAAAGCAATCAAAATGCCCACCCTCATTTTTATCCTCACAACAGCCCTGAGATAAACCAGGCCAAGAGATAGTGAATTTCATGGTTGTGTGGGGATTTCAGCCTAGGTCTCCTCAATCCTAGCCAAATACTGTAACCTCTGCATGCCTCTGGCTCATGTTTAGGCTCAGTTTTTGGATGAGGGCTGACTTGGGCCAGTTCACATAGAGTGGAAGCCCCCAGGCCCCTGAGATCACCTTAGAAGCCAGCATTAGCACAACCGGATGCCTTCATCTGCCCCAGCTGCAGTAAAACATGTCTCTCCCCTTTCAGTCCCTGCAACTACAGCAGGCTTTGTAGTTCTCTGCAAGGCACATTCCTCCCATTGTCTTCCAAGACAGAAGGATGCCAACCAAGTCCCAATGTGTTCAGTTGGACTTCTGTTCTGGCAAGGGTTGTTGTTGTTGTTGTTGTTGTTGTTGTTGTTGTTGTTGTTGTTGTTGTTGTTTTAGCCCTTACCTTTTTAAAATTATATTATTATTATTATTATTATTATTATTATTATTATTATTATTATTATTATTATTATTTTATCTGGGGAGGACTGGAATGGTTATATACCCAGTGCCTGAGCAAAAAATTCACCTATATCAGTAATCAATAAAGTTGTGGCCATTTCTAATCCAGATTGTTGTCTGCTTGAGTTTATTAATCACATTTTACATTTAGCCTCTCTCTCTCTCTCTCTCTCTCTCTCTCTCTCTCTCTCTCTCTCTGTGTGTGTGTGTGTGTGTGTGTGTGTGTCACAATACACAAACTAACTAACTTCATGGTGAGTTTCCCCCTTTTTCCAGAAAAAAACACTGTGTTCTAGTACGGTTTTGGATTACAGTCTTAAGGATCTTCTTAACTATCCACTATCAAAGTCAATGTCCTTGGCTTTTTCTTGGTGGGGTGGAAGAAGCCCAGCTTAAGGATCACTTTCAGTGCAGTTAAAAACATATGGATGCTGTTTGGGGAATCCGCAAACCTCTTCAAATAGATAAGGAGCCCCCTCTAGTCAGTGGCACTTAAGAACTGAGCTGCATGCACAAAATAGTTTCTGATAAAGAAGGCTGTTACTCAAAGTAGGTAGCCTTGCATAAACCATTTCCTCAAATGTATTCAGCACATGAAGGCCCAAAACATAGATAAACACAGTCCCACACCCTGAAAGAAAGCGCTACAGAAAAATGCCAGTTGCCATTTAAATTTTAGATCCGCTTAGGAAACAGTGGCCTCTATAGGAAAAACAGTGTAGTAGCCTGGGCTCTGCAAAACCTCTGCAGAAGGCATGTCAACATCACATCCATCAAACATCAGGAGGAAAAGCAGAGACACACACCTTGTGGAAGTTATTATTATTATTATTAAATGCATTTATTAAAGGTGTACACTGCCCTTAATCCACAGATCTCAGGGCGCTGAAGACATAAAAATGCAATATAAAAGGTCAAAATACATGACAAGAACAAGAAAAAAACACCACAAACCAATAACCTACCCCCACATAATTAATAATGTTAATTAAAAACTCATTTGTGAATGAAAAACAGTGTAAATGTTTGAATAAAATGTTTGGAATGTAAATGTAATCCAAAACAAGGAGGGGTAGCAGGTACCAATTCCAGGTGGTGACCTGGTTTAACTGCCAATAGTCATCGCAAAGCCACAACTCCCCCAGCTTCTTCACAAATAGTACAGAAGCAACGGCCGGTGAGGAAGAGGGTCGTATAAAACCTCTCTGCAGGTTCTTGGTGATGAACTCACGTAACACGGCCATTTCAGGCTCCAACAAAGGGTAGATACGAGCTACTGGAATTTGAGCCCAGAGAATCAGGTGAATAGGGCAGTTGTAGGGTGCTGGATGATGTGGCAAGAGGCCTGCTTCTGTTTCACAGAACACGTCAGCATACTTGGCAGGCAGGTTGACAAGTCCATCCTTCTCCGTTCCTGCTGCCAGGGCTGCTGGTGCCAAACAGACATGGCCCACGCAGCCTGGGGCACCAAAGCTGATTGTCCTCTAGAAGCAACAGATGTGTGGATCATAGGTCTCCAACCACTCCAGGCCCAACTCCACCTCCTTACTCCCCACCTGCAACCGCAGCTTGTCCACTGCCAAGGTCACCGGTCCCAGGGACAAAAGCCGGCCATCAATTGTTTCCACCACAACCAACGATTGAGGAGTGGCAGACGAAGATGATGGAATTTGCTGAACTTGCAAAACTGACTGGCAAGGTCCGAAACCAGGATGATTCCAAAGGGACTGGAGTAAATTTGTTGAAGCTTGAAAACGCTTGCGGGACTGGAATAACCCTACGACATAGTTTGAAGGATTAAAGTAAGAAACTGTGTGATTGGATTGGACTAGAAAACCTGCTGACGTGATGGAGGGAAGTCGTAGCTCGGCAGAGCGAGGATGTGTGTGGATTTGTATGTTTATGATTTGTGTAATTGGTTTAATTGGAAAATTTAATAAAAATTATATTAAAAAGGGGGGAATCGTTTCCACAAGAGGTGGTTGGGGATTTGCTGCCAGGTAGCAAAGTCCATGCCCATGAAGCTGGCCGTAGCCCCTGAACTGATCATGACCCAGGTCTGCAGGGCTGGTCTCCCTGGAGGTGTCAGGGCAATGGACACCACCAGGTGCTTGGAGGGTGTGGGGTGAGGCAACTGGGCACTAGCAGTACAGGCCAGACCCCGGCTTAGTAGCCCACCTAAACTGGGGGGATTCCACTTCCCTGGCGGGGAGCAGACCTCCTCTTTGATGGGCATGTGGCTGCCATATATTCCCAGCTTCCACAGTAGAGACACAGTCCCTCTCTGCATCTCCATTCCTTTTCAGCCATCATCAAATGAGGGCGAATTCCCCCTATTTGCATTGGCTCCTCAGCAGGAAGCGCTTCCAGAGCGGGTTGGGGCATGGAACCTGGAGAAGGTGCCACCAGACAAGTCCTGCCCTGGGCTTTGTTCTATTGTAGGTGTCCATCAATCCTGAGGCACAGGTGAATCAGGTTTTGCAGGTCTGCAAGGCACTCTGTGCAGGCCAGTTCATCTAGAACCAAGTCTGAAAGCTCTTCTTGAAACTGGTCCACTAGAGCTGCCTGATTCCAGACCAATTCCTGTGCCAGCAGCTGAAATCCACTGGCATACTCCCCACCCAACGATTTCCCTGTTTCAGCTCCCAGATCAGGCGGCTGGCAGTCTGGGTCTTGACGGGGTCCGTATACATGGCCTGGAGCTGTTGGCTAAAGGTGTCAAAATCGGCCAGCAGTGGTCTCTCTTGTTGCAGCAAGCTCTCTTTGGCAGCGCTTCCAGACAGCAGGCTGATGACGAACCCCACTTTATGCCCATCTGCCAGAGAGTCCTCAGCCCGCAAACTGAGAAACAACTGGCACTGACCCAAAAGGCTATGAACTTTGCTGGGGACCCATCAAACTTCTCAGGGCCGGCAAAGGGGCACTTCCGGTGTGGGAGTCCAACTGCCTGGATAGCCTGAAATTGACCAGTTAAGTCAACCACTTGCTGGGCCAACTGGTGCCTCTTGGCCAACAACTGCTCATATCCCACTGCTGGTTGCATATTTAGATGCCTACAGGCAAGAGGGGATTAAAGGGGCTGGAAACAAACTGCCGCAGTCCTGTGCTGCTCAGCTATAGCAGAGCTCAGTGGCGGGAGAGGCCAGCCAACCAGCCAAGTCTCAGGAGTACTTGAGCTTCCCCAAACAGCCATGTCAGATTTCATCTGCTGCTGATCTCAACAGATGGAGAAGGAGATGGTTTGGGAGGACTCCGAGGTGTATCTCCCCCACAGGTCCTCGTCTATCTCTTGTAAAAGAGGGAGCCCAGAGGGGAGAGGTTAGGGATCCCTGAGAAGGAGGACAGCTGCCCTTCACCAAGATCTGGTGACCAGAACTTCTCACTGGGGGGAGGAAGGAAGGGGATGGGACGACACTCCCAGAATGCCTTGCAGCTCTGCCAGACCTCGGAGGCTGAGGCTGCCCCCCCCCCCCGTCATGGGAGACACCCCATGCTGCAGCAACACCCAGCCAGCAACTCACCAGAAGCCACTGTCCTCCTTTGACTCTTGCTCCTGAGGGTCACAGGAGGGGAGACGGCATAAGCTTGGATCAGTGGCCTAAAAATTAGGGACAGAGACATCCATCAGTGGGGGGGGGGAGAATAACCCTTCACCACCCCAAGCCCAGGGGTGACCTCTTATGGTATATGCATGCTTTTAACCACTTAATTTTTTCTTTGTAGATTAAGTTTTAAAAGTTGTTTCTATAAGCCAGTTGAAGACTTAAGTTGTAAGTTGTGCAGAATAGAAAGCACCAGCCCTGATGATATGGAAGAGTTCAAGGATTAATGACTGCAGAGCAACCAGGACAGGACCATGGCATCTGCATGTGTTTGTGTTGTGTGTGTGTGTGTGTGTGTAGGGGTGCTACTTGGGGAAGGCACAACTGAAATTTGAAGGGGAGAGGGGAACGACAGGGGCTTAAAAGGGAGTCCCCTGCCTTCTTTTGGAAGCATTTCAACTGCAGCCACCCCCCTTCGGCTTCAGGAACACTATGAGATCTTTCAGAAGCAGGGCGTGCCTGCCTAACTCACGGGGGGGGGGGGAGGGATTGTTGCTCACCTGCTCCACCTATCCTGATTAGAACATCTAGGTGCCAGACTGCAGAATCAGGGTCCCAGGCAGGGAGTCTTCCCCTGAGTCCTACCCGGAGATGCCGTTGAAGCTGGGACCTTCTGCATGCCAAGCAGGTGTTCTGCCATGGAGCTACAAAGGCACTTCTTCCACCCAAACACGGTCTCTCTGGGAGAGTTGTGATCTGTGGCTTGTTGTATGAGAGCTCTAGATACCCATGAAAGTTGGGTGCTTCGACAGCCAAGGTTCTACTTTGTTTTAGGGATCGTGTTCTAAAACTGCTTGGCTTTCTTTTCGAAAGCTGCCTGACGACCTTTGCTTGGTCTGTCTAGTTCAGCCGTGTCTCCTCTCTCTGGCAGCAGTGGCTCTCCAGGGCTTTTAGACCTCAAGAGTATTTCTGCCACAAAGCCACAACCCCTCCCCGTTTTGATTCCTGTCTTAATAGAAAGGGGGGGGGGTCTAAGTGGCAAAGCCAACTGCAGAGAAAGAGCGCATGTCCCTACACTCTGAGAGGCCTGTGCCACGTGTGTGTGTGTGTGTGTGTGTGTGTGTGTGCGTGTCTTGGCAGGAGAGGTTGTTTCTTTCATGTACCCACAGTCTTCTTCTTGCTGATGCACAGCTGCAGAGGCCCCTCCTGGATGAGTCCTGAGGTCAAGGTTCTGCACAGCAGGGGCAGAAAAAGGCAGTATTTCACAGAGGGGAAGAGCAGGGCAAAGCCAGGGGTTGGAGGGGAGGGAAAAGGGGAGGCCCTACCTGTAATTGCCTGGCCAGTGGGTGACTACTCTTCCACAGAGACCTGGCATCCAGGCGCTTTTGGTAGGCGGCCAGCTGCTGCTTGTACTCTGCCTGCCTCAACTCCTCCTTCAAGGAACTCCTTACACTCCTTGCGTGCCAGGCAAAGGCACTGGGGCTCACAGATTGACTCTGAGCAAGGAAGGCGCAGAGAGAGGAGGAGGGAGGCATAGAGGCTGCCCGCAAAGTTGGTTTCATTTTATTAGCATGAAACCCAGTGCAGATCCCAGCACAAACTAGGAACAAGGCTGCATTTAAAAGCAAACAGTTCTGAAAGGCAGATGAGCAGCCAGGGCCGTCTCAGGCACATCTGCCACCGTGGCACGGCGATCCTTCCGGCGCCCCCATGCGTCCGGGGCGTCCGGGGGAGAGCGCAGGTGGTGCAAGCACCCAGCCGCCCGTGGGGGTGGTGGGAGGCCGCCGGCGGGGTCGCACGGCTCCCCCCACTCGCTGCGCTTGAAGACGGGGCTGGGCGGCCGGCTTACAGCCCGCCCGGGAGCAGCAGGGGCAGCAGTGGCTGTGCTGCTGGTGCGCGAGCGCCCGCCGGCCCACAGGGGCGGGTTGGGGAGGGGGCGCCCGGTATGCCGGCGGGCTCGCCCCTGGGGGGGCTGGCGCCCTGGCGCGCTGCGCCACCAGCCCCAATGCACAAGACGGGGCTGTGAGCAGCAGCAGCCCAGATGCTTAAGGCAAAGGGATACTTGTTTGCTGATAGAAAAGTGGGCTGCTGAACAACACCTATGCCCTACAGACACATGGGGCACTAATGCAAGCAGACGGGGGTTATATAAACACACGTCATCATCTCCCCCCCCCCCAACCCACCATCCCCCTCTTGTGTGCTGCCTTTCCCTAGTAAGGCGGGCTCAATGCAGCTCACAACCTCCCAAAGTTAGGAAGCATATCAACATGGAATCGCGGAGAGATGCTGCTCTCCTGGGACACCCTCCCCACTGCACCCAACACACAAATATACAGAGGAGGAGGGAGAGTGTGCTGGATGATATTATTCAGTAGTAGAGGGTAGCTGGCCAGGCGCTGCATCTCGCAGTCCAGGAAATTGATCAGCCGGCGGTGGTGGCATTCAGAGCCAGAAGACAACAAAATGCATGAGACTTAACTGAGAGTTGAATCGAAAAGGAACTGCCAAAATTTTGCCAAGAATCCGAAGGAAGATTTGCAAGTGAAAACAGAAGGGTTTTTCATCCAAGGAAAGGAAATCAGGCCTCGACAAGTTGACCTGCGGAAAAAACTTTTTTTGAAAAAATCCCTAACCCGCGCGGTCAGAATTTCACCAAAAATCTGACGTTCTCCAATTTCCTCAAAAATGGTGCCAAAGTTTTGCCAATACTCCGAAGGAAGATTTGCAAGTGAAAACAGAAGGGTTTTTTATCCAAGGAAAGGAAATCAGGCTTCGACAAGTTGACCTGCGGAAACACTTTTTTTGAAAAAATCCCTAACCCGCGCAGTCAGAATTTCACCAAAAATCTGACGTTCTCCAATTTCCTCAAAAATGTTGCCAAAATTTGGCAAAGACTCCGAAGGAAAATTTGCAAGTGAAAACAGAAGGGTTTTTCATCCAAGGAAAGGAAATCAGGCCTCGACAAGTTGACCTGAGGAAAAAACTTTTTTTGAAAAAATCCCTAACCCGCGCGGTCAGAATTTCACCAAAAATCTGACGTTCTCCAATTTCCTCAAAAATGGTGCCAAAGTTTTGCCAATACTCCGAAGGAAGATTTGCAAGTGAAAACAGAAGGGTTTTTTATCCAAGGAAAGGAAATCAGGCCTCGACAAGATGACCTGCGGAAAAAACCTTTTTTTGGAAAAATCCCTAACCCGCGCGGTCAGAATTTCACCAAAAATCTGACGTTCTCCAATTTCCTCAAAAATGGTGTCAAAATTTTGCCAAGATTCTGAAGGAAGATTTGCAAGTGAAAACAGAAGGGTTTTTCATGCAAGGAAAGGAAATCAGGCCTCGACAAGTTGACCTGCGGAAACACTTTTTTTGAAAAAATCCCTAACCCGCGCAGTCAGAATTTCACCAAAAATCTGTCGTTCTCCGATTTCCTCAAAAATGGTGCCAAAATTTGGCAAAGACTCCGAAGGAAGATTTACAAGTGAAAACAGAAGGGTTTTTCATTAAAGGAAAGGAAATCAGGCCTCAACAAGTTGACCTGCGGAAAAAACTTTTTTTGAAAAAATCCCTAACCCGCGCGGTCAGAATTTCACCAAAAATCTGACGTTCTCCAATTTCCTCAAAAATGGTGCCAAAATTTTGCCAAGACTCCGAAGGAAGATTTGCAAGTGAAAACAGAAGGGTTTTTTATCCAAGGAAAGGAAATCAGGCCTCGACAAGATGACCTGCGGAAAAAACCTTTTTTTGGAAAAATCCCTAACCCGCGCGGTCAGAATTTCACCAAAAATCTGACGTTCTCCAATTTCCTCAAAAATGGTGCCAAAATTTTGCCAAGATTCTGAAGGAAGATTTGCAAGTGAAAAGAGAAGGGTTTTTCATCAAAGGAAAGGAAATCAGGCCTCAACAAGTTGACCTGCGGAAAAACTTTTTTTGAAAAAATCCCTAACCCGCGCGGTCAGAATTTCACCAAAAATCTGACGTTCTCCAATTTCCTCAAAAATGGTGCCAAAATTTGGCAAAGACTCCGAAGGAAGATTTACAAGTGAAAACAGAAGGGTTTTTCATCAAAGGAAAGGAAATCAGGCCTCAACAAGTTGACCTGCGGAAAAACTTTTTTTGAAAAAATCCCTAACCCGCGCAGTCAGAATTTCACCAAAAATCTGACGTTCTCCAATTTCCTCAAAAATGTTGCCAAAATTTGGCAAAGACTCCGAAGGAAAATTTGCAAGTGAAAACAGAAGGGTTTTTCATCCAAGGAAAGGAAATCAGGCCTCGACAAGTTGACCTGAGGAAAAAACTTTTTTTGAAAAAATCCCTAACCCGCGCGGTCAGAATTTCACCAAAAATCTGACGTTCTCCAATTTCCTCAAAAATGGTGCCAAAGTTTTGCCAAGACTCCGAAGGAAGATTTGCAAGTGAAAACAGAAGGGTTTTTTATCCAAGGAAAGGAAATCAGGCCTCGACAAGATGACCTGCGGAAAAAACCTTTTTTTGGAAAAATCCCTAACCCGCGCGGTCAGAATTTCACCAAAAATCTGACGTTCTCCAATTTCCTCAAAAATGGTGTCAAAATTTTGCCAAGATTCTGAAGGAAGATTTGCAAGTGAAAACAGAAGGGTTTTTCATGCAAGGAAAGGAAATCAGGCCTCGACAAGTTGACCTGCGGAAACACTTTTTTTGAAAAAATCCCTAACCCGCGCAGTCAGAATTTCACCAAAAATCTGTCGTTCTCCGATTTCCTCAAAAATGGTGCCAAAATTTGGCAAAGACTCCGAAGGAAGATTTACAAGTGAAAACAGAAGGGTTTTTCATTAAAGGAAAGGAAATCAGGCCTCAACAAGTTGACCTGCGGAAAAAACATTTTTTGAAAAAATCCCTAACAAGCGCGGTCAGAATTTCACCAAAAATCTGACGTTCTCCAATTTCCTCAAAAATGGTGCCAAAGTTTTGCCAATACTCCGAAGGAAGATTTGCAAGTGAAAACAGAAGGGTTTTTTATCCAAGGAAAGGAAATCAGGCCTCGACAAGATGACCTGCGGAAAAAACCTTTTTTTGGAAAAATCCCTAACCCGCGCGGTCAGAATTTCACCAAAAATCTGACGTTCTCCAATTTCCTCAAAAATGGTGTCAAAATTTTGCCAAGATTCTGAAGGAAGATTTGCAAGTGAAAACAGAAGGGTTTTTCATGCAAGGAAAGGAAATCAGGCCTCGACAAGTTGACCTGCGGAAACACTTTTTTTGAAAAAATCCCTAACCCGCGCAGTCAGAATTTCACCAAAAATCTGTCGTTCTCCGATTTCCTCAAAAATGGTGCCAAAATTTGGCAAAGACTCCGAAGGAAGATTTACAAGTGAAAACAGAAGGGTTTTTCATTAAAGGAAAGGAAATCAGGCCTCAACAAGTTGACCTGCGGAAAAAACTTTTTTTGAAAAAATCCCTAACCCGCGCGGTCAGAATTTCACCAAAAATCTGACGTTCTCCAATTTCCTCAAAAATGGTGCCAAAGTTTTGCCAATACTCCGAAGGAAGATTTGCAAGTGAAAACAGAAGGGTTTTTTATCCAAGGAAAGGAAATCAGGCCTCGACAAGATGACCTGCGGAAAAAACCTTTTTTTGGAAAAATCCCTAACCCGCGCGGTCAGAATTTCACCAAAAATCTGACGTTCTCCAATTTCCTCAAAAATGGTGTCAAAATTTTGCCAAGATTCTGAAGGAAGATTTGCAAGTGAAAACAGAAGGGTTTTTCATGCAAGGAAAGGAAATCAGGCCTCGACAAGTTGACCTGCGGAAACACTTTTTTTGAAAAAATCCCTAACCCGCGCAGTCAGAATTTCACCAAAAATCTGTCGTTCTCCGATTTCCTCAAAAATGGTGCCAAAATTTGGCAAAGACTCCGAAGGAAGATTTACAAGTGAAAACAGAAGGGTTTTTCATCAAAGGAAAGGAAATCAGGCTTCGACAAGTTGACCTGCGGAAACACTTTTTTTGAAAAAATCCCTAACCCGCGCAGTCAGAATTTCACCAAAAATCTGACGTTCTCCAATTTCCTCAAAAATGTTGCCAAAATTTGGCAAAGACTCCGAAGGAAAATTTGCAAGTGAAAACAGAAGGGTTTTTCATCCAAGGAAAGGAAATCAGGCCTCGACAAGTTGACCTGAGGAAAAAACTTTTTTTGAAAAAATCCCTAACCCGCGCGGTCAGAATTTCACCAAAAATCTGACGTTCTCCAATTTCCTCAAAAATGGTGCCAAAGTTTTGCCAATACTCCGAAGGAAGATTTGCAAGTGAAAACAGAAGGGTTTTTTATCCAAGGAAAGGAAATCAGGCCTCGACAAGATGACCTGCGGAAAAAACCTTTTTTTGGAAAAATCCCTAACCCGCGCGGTCAGAATTTCACCAAAAATCTGACGTTCTCCAATTTCCTCAAAAATGGTGTCAAAATTTTGCCAAGATTCTGAAGGAAGATTTGCAAGTGAAAACAGAAGGGTTTTTCATGCAAGGAAAGGAAATCAGGCCTCGACAAGTTGACCTGCGGAAACACTTTTTTTGAAAAAATCCCTAACCCGCGCAGTCAGAATTTCACCAAAAATCTGTCGTTCTCCGATTTCCTCAAAAATGGTGCCAAAATTTGGCAAAGACTCCGAAGGAAGATTTACAAGTGAAAACAGAAGGGTTTTTCATTAAAGGAAAGGAAATCAGGCCTCAACAAGTTGACCTGCGGAAAAAACATTTTTTGAAAAAATCCCTAACAAGCGCGGTCAGAATTTCACCAAAAATCTGACGTTCTCCAATTTCCTCAAAAATGGTGCCAAAATTTTGCCAAGACTCCCCCGGAAGATTTGGCGGTGAAAACAGAAGGGTTTTTCATCAAAGGAAAGGAAATCAGGCCTCGACAAGTTGACCTGCGGAAACACTTTTTTTGAAAAAATCCCTAACCCGCGCAGTCAGAATTTCACCAAAAATCTGACGTTCTCCAATTTCCTCAAAAATGTTGCCAAAATTTGGCAAAGACTCCGAAGGAAAATTTGCAAGTGAAAACAGAAGGGTTTTTCATGCAAGGAAAGGAAATCAGGCCTCGACAAGTTGACCTGCGGAAACACTTTTTTTGAAAAAATCCCTAACCCGCGCAGTCAGAATTTCACCAAAAATCTGACGTTCTCCGATTTCCTCAAAAATGGTGCCAAAATTTGGCAAAGACTCCGAAGGAAGATTTACAAGTGAAAACAGAAGGGTTTTTCATCAAAGGAAAGGAAATCAGGCCTCAACAAGTTGACCTGCGGAAAAAACATTTTTTGAAAAAATCCCTAACAAGCGCGGTCAGAATTTCACCAAAAATCTGACGTTCTCCAATTTCCTCAAATATGGTGCCAACATTTTGCCAAGACTCCCCCGGAAGATTTGGCGGTGAAAACAGAAGGGTTTTTCATCAAAGGAAAGGAAATCAGGCCTCGACAAGTTGACCTGCGGAAAAAACTTTTTTTGAAAAAATCCCTAACCCGCGCGGTCAGAATTTCACCAAAAATCTGACGTTCTCCAATTTCCTCAAAAATGGTGCCAAGATTTTGCCAAGACTCCCCCGGAAGATTTGGCGGTGAAAACAGAAGGGTTTTTCATCAAAGGAAAGGAAATCAGGCCTCGACAAGTTGACCTGCGGAAAAAACTTTTTTTGAAAAAATCTCTAACCCGCGCGGTCAGAATTTCACCAAAAATCTGACGTTCTCCAATTTCCTCAAAAATGGTGCCAAGATTTTGCCAAGACTCCCCCGGAAGATTTGGCGGTGAAAACAGAAGGGTTTTTCATCAAAGGAAAGGAAATCAGGCCTCGACAAGTTGACCTGCGGAAAAAACTTTTTTTGAAAAAATCTCTAACCCGCGCGGTCAGAATTTCACCAAAAATCTGACGTTCTCCAATTTCCTCATAAATGGTGCCAAACTTTTGCCAAGACTCCCCTGGAAGATTTGGCATTGAAAACAGAAGGGTTTTTCATCAAATTAATGGAAATCAGGCCTCGACAAGTTGACCTGCAGAAAAACTTTTTTTGAAAAAATCCCTAACCCGCGCGGTCAGAATTTCACCAAAAATCTGACGTTCTCCAATTTCCTCAAAAATGGTGCCAAATTTTGCCAAGACTCCGAAGGAATATTTGGCGGTGAAAACAGAAGGGTTTTTCATCAAATTAAAGGAAATCAAGCCTCGAGAAGTCGACTTGCAGAAAAACTTTTTTTGAAAAAATCCCTAACCCACGGGGTCAGAATTTCACCAAAAATCTGACGTTCTCCAATTTCCTCAAAAATGGTGCCAACATTTTGCCAAGACTCCCCTGGAAGATTTGGCGGTGAAAACAGAAGGGTTTTTCATCAAAGGAAAGGAAATCAGGCCTCGACAAGTTGACCTGCGGAAAAAACTTTTTTTGAAAAAAATCCCTAACCCGCGCGGTCATAATTTCACCAAAAATCTGACGTTCTCCAATTTCCTCAAAAATGGTGCCAAAATTTTGCCAAGACTCCGAAGGAAGATTTGGCGGTGAAAACAGAAGGGTTTTTCATCAAATTAATGGAAATCAGGCCTCGACAAGTTGACCTGCAGAAAAACTTTTTTTGAAAAAATCCCTAACCCGCGCGGTCAGAATTTCACCAAAAATCTGACGTTCTCCAATTTCCTCAAAAATGGTGCCAAAATTTTGCCAAGATTCTGAAGGAAGATTTGCAAGTGAAAACAGAAGGGTTTTTCATGCAAGGAAAGGAAATCAGGCCTCGACAAGTTGACCTGCGGAAACACTTTTTTTGAAAAAATCCCTAACCCGCGCAGTCAGAATTTCACCAAAAATCTGACGTTCTCCGATTTCCTCAAAAATGGTGCCAAAATTTGGCAAAGACTCCGAAGGAAGATTTACAAGTGAAAACAGAAGGGTTTTTCATCAAAGGAAAGGAAATCAGGCCTCAACAAGTTGACCTGCGGAAAAAACATTTTTTGAAAAAATCCCTAACAAGCGCGGTCAGAATTTCACCAAAAATCTGACGTTCTCCAATTTCCTCAAAAATGGTGCCAAAATTTTGCCAAGACTCCCCCGGAAGATTTGGCGGTGAAAACAGAAGGGTTTTTCATCAAAGGAAAGGAAATCAGGCCTCGACAAGTTGACCTGCGGAAAAAACTTTTTTTGAAAAAATCCCTAACCCGCGCGGTCAGAATTTCACCAAAAATCTGACGTTCTCCAATTTCCTCAAAAATGGTGCCAAGATTTTGCCAAGACTCCCCCGGAAGATTTGGCGGTGAAAACAGAAGGGTTTTTCATCCAAGGAAAGGAAATCAGGCCTCGACAAGTTGACCTGCGGAAAAAACTTTTTTTGAAAAAATCTCTAACCCGCGCGGTCAGAATTTCACCAAAAATCTGACGTTCTCCAATTTCCTCAAAAATGGTGCCAAACTTTTGCCAAGACTCCCCTGGAAGATTTGGCAGTGAAAACAGAAGGGTTTTTCATCAAATTAATGGAAATCAGGCCTCGACAAGTTGACCTGCAGAAAAACTTTTTTTGAAAAAATCCCTAACCCGCGCGGTCAGAATTTCACCAAAAATCTGACATTCTCCAATTTCCTCAAAAATGGTGCCAAATTTTGCCAAGACTCCGAAGGAATATTTGGCGATGAAAACAGAAGGGTTTTTCATCAAATTAAAGGAAATCAAGCCTCGAGAAGTCGACTTGCAGAAAAACTTTTTTTGAAAAAATCCCTAACCCGCGGGGTCAGAATTTCACCAAAAATCTGACGTTCTCCAATTTCCTCAAAAATGGTGCCAACATTTTGCCAAGACTCCCCTGGAAGATTTGGCGGTGAAAACAGAAGGGTTTTTCATCAAATTAAAGGAAATCAGGCCTCGAGAAGTTGACCTTCAGAAAAACTTTTTTTGAAAAAATCCCTAACCCGCGCGGTCAGAATTTCACCAAAAATCTGACGTTCTCCAATTTCCTCAAAAATGGCGCCAAAATTTTGCCAAGAATCCCCTGGAAGATTTGGCGGTGAAAACAGAAGGGTTTTTCATCAAATTAATGGAAATCAGGCCTCGACAAGTTGACCTGCAGAAAAACTTTTTTTGAAAAAATCCCTAACCCGCGGGGTCAGAATTTCACCAAAAACCTGACGTTCTCCAATTTCCTCAAAAATGGTGCCAACATTTTGCCAAGACTCCCCTGGAAGATTTGGCGGTGAAAACAGAAGGGTTTTTCATCAAATTAATGGAAATCAGGCCTTGACAAGTTGCCTGCAGAAAAACTTTTTTTGAAAAAATCTCTAACCCGCGCGGTCAGAATTTCACCAAAAATCTGACGTTCTCCAATTTCCTCAAAAATGGTGCCAAGATTTTGCCAAGACTCCCCCGGAAGATTTGGCGGTGAAAACAGAAGGGTTTTTCATCAAAGGAAAGGAAATCAGGCCTCGACAAGTTGACCTGCGGAAAAAACTTTTTTTGAAAAAATCTCTAACCCGCGCGGTCAGAATTTCACCAAAAATCTGACGTTCTCCAATTTCCTCATAAATGGTGCCAAACTTTTGCCAAGACTCCCCTGGAAGATTTGGCAGTGAAAACAGAAGGGTTTTTCATCAAATTAATGGAAATCAGGCCTCGACAAGTTGACCTGCAGAAAAACTTTTTTTGAAAAAATCCCTAACCCGCGCGGTCAGAATTTCACCAAAAATCTGACGTTCTCCAATTTCCTCAAAAATGGTGCCAAATTTTGCCAAGACTCCGAAGGAATATTTGGCGGTGAAAACAGAAGGGTTTTTCATCAAATTAAAGGAAATCAGGCCTCGAGAAGTCGACTTGCAGAAAAACTTTTTTTGAAAAAATCCCTAACCCACGGGGTCAGAATTTCACCAAAAATCTGACGTTCTCCAATTTCCTCAAAAATGGTGCCAACATTTTGCCAAGACTCCCCTGGAAGATTTGGCGGTGAAAACAGAAGGGTTTTTCATCAAATTAAAGGAAATCAGGCCTCGAGAAGTTGACCTGCAGAAAAACTTTTTTTGAAAAAATCCCTAACCCGCGCGGTCAGAATTTCACCAAAAATCTGACGTTCTCCAATTTCCTCAAAAATGGTGCCAAAATTTTGCCAAGACTCCCCTGGAAGATTTGGCGGTGAAAACAGAAGGGTTTTTCATCAAATTAATGGAAATCAGGCCTCGACAAGTTGACCTGCAGAAAAACTTTTTTTGAAAAAATCCCTAACCCGCGCGGTCAGAATTTCACCAAAAATCTGACGTTCTCCAATTTCCTCAAAAATGGTGCCAAAATTTTGCCAAGACTCCCCCGGAAGATTTGGCGGTGAAAACAGAAGGGTTTTTCATCAAAGGAAAGGAAATCAGGCCTCGACAAGTTGACCTGCGGAAAAAACTTTTTTTGAAAAAAATCCCTAACCCGCGCGGTCATAATTTCACCAAAAATCTGACGTTCTCCAATTTCCTCAAAAATGGTGCCAAAATTTTGCCAAGACTCCGAAGGAAGATTTGGCGGTGAAAACAGAAGGGTTTTTCATCAAATTAATGGAAATCAGGCCTCGACAAGTTGACCTGCAGAAAAACTTTTTTTGAAAAAATCCCTAACCTGCGCGGTCAGAATTTCACCAAAAATCTGACGTTCTCCAATTTCCTCAAAAATGGTGTCAAAATTTTGCCAAGATTCTGAAGGAAGATTTGCAAGTGAAAACAGAAGGGTTTTTCATGCAAGGAAAGGAAATCAGGCCTCGACAAGTTGACCTGCGGAAAAAACTTTTTTTGAAAAAATCCCTAACCCGCGCGGTCAGAATTTCACCAAAAATCTGACGTTCTCCAATTTCCTCAAAAATGGTGCCAAGATTTTGCCAAGACTCCCCCGGAAGATTTGGCGGTGAAAACAGAAGGGTTTTTCATCCAAGGAAAGGAAATCAGGCCTCGACAAGTTGACCTGCGGAAAAAACTTTTTTTGAAAAAATCTCTAACCCGCGCGGTCAGAATTTCACCAAAAATCTGACGTTCTCCAATTTCCTCAAAAATGGTGCCAAACTTTTGCCAAGACTCCCCTGGAAGATTTGGCAGTGAAAACAGAAGGGTTTTTCATCAAATTAATGGAAATCAGGCCTCGACAAGTTGACCTGCAGAAAAACTTTTTTTGAAAAAATCCCTAACCCGCGCGGTCAGAATTTCACCAAAAATCTGACATTCTCCAATTTCCTCAAAAATGGTGCCAAATTTTGCCAAGACTCCGAAGGAATATTTGGCGGTGAAAACAGAAGGGTTTTTCATCAAATTAAAGGAAATCAGGCCTCGAGAAGTCGACTTGCAGAAAAACTTTTTTTGAAAAAATCCCTAACCCGCGGGGTCAGAATTTCACCAAAAATCTGACGTTCTCCAATTTCCTCAAAAATGGTGCCAACATTTTGCCAAGACTCCCCTGGAAGATTTGGCGGTGAAAACAGAAGGGTTTTTCATCAAATTAAAGGAAATCAGGCCTCGAGAAGTTGACCTGCAGAAAAACTTTTTTTGAAAAAATCCCTAACCCGCGCGGTCAGAATTTCACCAAAAATCTGACGTTCTCCAATTTCCTCAAAAATGGCGCCAAAATTTTGCCAAGAATCCCCTGGAAGATTTGGCGGTGAAAACAGAAGGGTTTTTCATCAAATTAATGGAAATCAGGCCTCGACAAGTTGACCTGCAGAAAAACTTTTTTTGAAAAAATCCCTAACCCGCGGGGTCAGAATTTCACCAAAAATCTGACGTTCTCCAATTTCCTCAAAAATGGTGCCAACATTTTGCCAAGACTCCCCTGGAAGATTTGGCGGTGAAAACAGAAGGGTTTTTCATCAAATTAATGGAAATCAGGCCTTGACAAGTTGCCTGCAGAAAAACTTTTTTTGAAAAAATCTCTAACCCGCGCGGTCAGAATTTCACCAAAAATCTGACGTTCTCCAATTTCCTCAAAAATGGTGCCAAGATTTTGCCAAGACTCCCCCGGAAGATTTGGCGGTGAAAACAGAAGGGTTTTTCATCAAAGTAAAGGAAATCAGGCCTCGACAAGTTGACCTGCGGAAAAAACTTTTTTTGAAAAAATCTCTAACCCGCGCGGTCAGAATTTCACCAAAAATCTGACGTTCTCCAATTTCCTCATAAATGGTGCCAAACTTTTGCCAAGACTCCCCTGGAAGATTTGGCATTGAAAACAGAAGGGTTTTTCATCAAATTAATGGAAATCAGGCCTCGACAAGTTGACCTGCAGAAAAACTTTTTTTGAAAAAATCCCTAACCCGCGCGGTCAGAATTTCACCAAAAATCTGACGTTCTCCAATTTCCTCAAAAATGGTGCCAAATTTTGCCAAGACTCCGAAGGAATATTTGGCGGTGAAAACAGAAGGGTTTTTCATCAAATTAAAGGAAATCAGGCCTCGAGAAGTCGACTTGCAGAAAAACTTTTTTTGAAAAAATCCCTAACCCGCGGGGTCAGAATTTCACCAAAAATCTGACGTTCTCCAATTTCCTCAAAAATGGTGCCAACATTTTGCCAAGACTCCCCTGGAAGATTTGGCGGTGAAAACAGAAGGGTTTTTCATCAAATTAAAGGAAATCAGGCCTCGAGAAGTTGACCTGCAGAAAAACTTTTTTTGAAAAAATCCCTAACCCGCGCGGTCAGAATTTCACCAAAAATCTGACGTTCTCCAATTTCCTCAAAAATGGTGCCAAAATTTTGCCAAGACTCCCCTGGAAGATTTGGCGGTGAAAACAGAAGGGTTTTTCATCAAATTAATGGAAATCAGGCCTCGACAAGTTGACCTGCAGAAAAACTTTTTTTGAAAAAATCCCTAACCCGCGCGGTCAGAATTTCACCAAAAATCTGACGTTCTCCAATTTCCTCAAAAATGGTGCCAAAATTTTGCCAAGACTCCCCCGGAAGATTTGGCGGTGAAAACAGAAGGGTTTTTCATCAAAGGAAAGGAAATCAGGCCTCGACAAGTTGACCTGCGGAAAAAACTTTTTTTGAAAAAAATCCCTAACCCGCGCGGTCATAATTTCACCAAAAATCTGACGTTCTCCAATTTCCTCAAAAATGGTGCCAAAATTTTGCCAAGACTCCGAAGGAAGATTTGGCGGTGAAAACAGAAGGGTTTTTCATCAAATTAATGGAAATCAGGCCTCGACAAGTTGACCTGCAGAAAAACTTTTTTTGAAAAAATCCCTAACCCGCGCGGTCAGAATTTCACCAAAAATCTGACGTTCTCCAATTTCCTCAAAAATGGTGTCAAAATTTTGCCAAGATTCTGAAGGAAGATTTGCAAGTGAAAACAGAAGGGTTTTTCATGCAAGGAAAGGAAATCAGGTCTCGAAAAGTTGACCTGCGGAAACACTTTTTTTGAAAAAATCCCTAACCCGCGCAGTCAGAATTTCACCAAAAATCTGACGTTCTCCGATTTCCTCAAAAATGGTGCCAAAATTTGGCAAAGACTCCGAAGGAAGATTTACAAGTGAAAACAGAAGGGTTTTTCATCAAAGGAAAGGAAATCAGGCCTCAACAAGTTGACCTGCGGAAAAAACATTTTTTGAAAAAATCCCTAACAAGCGCGGTCAGAATTTCACCAAAAATCTGACTTTCTCCAATTTCCTCAAAAATGGTGCCAAAATTTTGCCAAGACTCCCCCGGAAGATTTGGCGGTGAAAACAGAAGGGTTTTTCATCAAAGGAAAGGAAATCAGGCCTCGACAAGTTGACCTGCGGAAAAAACTTTTTTTGAAAAAATCCCTAACCCGCGCGGTCAGAATTTCACCAAAAATCTGACGTTCTCCAATTTCCTCAAAAACGGTGCCAAGATTTTGCCAAGACTCCCCCGGAAGATTTGGCGGTGAAAACAGAAGGGTTTTTCATCCAAGGAAAGGAAATCAGGCCTCGACAAGTTGACCTGCGGAAAAAACTTTTTTTGAAAAAATCCCTAACCCGCGCGGTCAGAATTTCACCAAAAATCTGACGTTCTCCAATTTCCTCAAAAATGGTGCCAAACTTTTGCCAAGACTCCCCTGGAAGATTTGGCAGTGAAAACAGAAGGGTTTTTCATCAAATTAATGGAAATCAGGCCTCGACAAGTTGACCTGCAGAAAAACTTTTTTTGAAAAAATCCCTAACCCGCGCGGTCAGAATTTCACCAAAAATCTGACGTTCTCCAATTTCCTCAAAAATGGTGCCAAAATTTTGCCAAGACTCCGAAGGAATATTTGGCGGTGAAAACAGAAGGGTTTTTCATCAAATTAAAGGAAATCAGGCCTCGAGAAGTCGACTTGCAGAAAAACTTTTTTTGAAAAAATCCCTAACCCGCGGGGTCAGAATTTCACCAAAAATCTGACGTTCTCCAATTTCCTCAAAAATGGTGCCAACATTTTGCCAAGACTCCCCTGGAAGATTTGGCGGTGAAAACAGAAGGGTTTTTCATCAAATTAAAGGAAATCAGGCCTCGAGAAGTTGCCCTGCAGAAAAACTTTTTTTGAAAAAATCCCTAACCCGCGCGGTCAGAATTTCACCAAAAATCTGACGTTCTCCAATTTCCTCAAAAATGGCGCCAAAATTTTGCCAAGAATCCCCTGGAAGATTTGGCGGTGAAAACAGAAGGGTTTTTCATCAAATTAATGGAAATCAGGCCTCGACAAGTTGACCTGCAGAAAAACTTTTTTTGAAAAAATCCCTAACCCGCGGGGTCAGAATTTCACCAAAAACCTGACGTTCTCCAATTTCCTCAAAAATGGTGCCAACATTTTGCCAAGACTCCCCTGGAAGATTTGGCGGTGAAAACAGAAGGGTTTTTCATCAAATTAATGGAAATCAGGCCTTGACAAGTTGCCTGCAGAAAAACTTTTTTTGAAAAAATCCCTAACCCGCGCGGTCAGAATTTCACCAAAAATCTGACGTTCTCCAATTTCCTCAAAAATGGTGCCAAAATTTTGCCAAGACTCCCCTGGAAGATTTGGCGGTGAAAACAGAAGGGTTTTTCATCAAATTAATGGAAATCAGGCCTCGACAAGTTGACCTGCAGAAAAACTTTTTTTGAAAAAATCCCTAACCCGCGCGGTCAGAATTTCACCAAAAATCTGACCTTCTCCAATTTCCTCAAAAATGGTGCCAAAATTTTGCCAAGACTCCCCTGGAAGTTTTGGCGGTGAAAACAGAAGAGTTTTTCATCAAATTTAAGGAAATCAGGACTCGACAAGTTGAGCGACGGAAAAACTTTTTTTGAAAAAATCCCTAACCCGCGCGGTCAGAATTTCACCAAAAATCTGACCTTCTCCAATTTCCTCAAAAATGGTGCCAAAATTTTGCCAAGACTCCCCTGGAAGATTTGGCGGTGAAAACAGAAGGGTTTTTCATCAAATTAATGGAAATCAGGCCTCGACAAGTTGACCTTCAGAAAAACTTTTTTTGAAAAAATCCCTAACCCGCGCGGTCAGAATTTCACCAAAAATCTGACGTTCTCCAATTTCCTCAAAAATGGTGCCAAATTTTGCCAAGACTCCGAAGGAATATTTGGCGGTGAAAACAGAAGGGTTTTTCATCAAATTAAAGGAAATCAAGCCTCGAGAAGTCGACTTGCAGAAAAACTTTTTTTGAAAAAATCCCTAACCCACGGGGTCAGAATTTCACCAAAAATCTGACGTTCTCCAATTTCCTCAAAAATGGTGCCAACATTTTGCCAAGACTCCCCTGGAAGATTTGGCGGTGAAAACAGAAGGGTTTTTCATCAAATTAAAGGAAATCAGGCCTCGACAAGTTGACCTGCAGAAAAACTTTTTTTGAAAAAATCCCTAACCCGCGCGGTCAGAATTTCACCAAAAATCTGACGTTCTCCAATTTCCTCAAAAATGGTGCCAAAATTTTGCCAAGACTCCCCTGGAAGATTTGGCGGTGAAAACAGAAGGGTTTTTCATCAAATTAATGGAAATCAGGCCTCGACAAGTTGACCTGCAGAAAAACTTTTTTTGAAAAAATCCCTAACCCGCGCGGTCAGAATTTCACCAAAAATCTGACGTTCTCCAATTTCCTCAAAAATGGTGCCAAAATTTTGCCAAGACTCCCCCGGAAGATTTGGCGGTGAAAACAGAAGGGTTTTTCATCAAAGGAAAGGAAATCAGGCCTCAACAAGTTGACCTGCGGAAAAAACTTTTTTTGAAAAAAATCCCTAACCCGCGCGGTCAGAATTTCACCAAAAATCTGACGTTCTCCAATTTCCTCAAAAATGGTGCCAGACTTTTGCCAAGACTCCGAAGGAAGATTTGGCGGTGAAAACAGAAGGGTTTTTCATCAAATTAATGGAAATCAGGCCTCGACAAGTTGACCTGCAGAAAAACTTTTTTTGAAAAAATCCCTAACCCGCGCGGTCAGAATTTCACCAAAAATCTGACGTTCTCCAATTTCCTCAAAAATGGTGTCAAAATTTTGCCAAGATTCTGAAGGAAGATTTGCAAGTGAAAACAGAAGGGTTTTTCATGCAAGGAAAGGAAATCAGGCCTCGACAAGTTGACCTGCGGAAACACTTTTTTTGAAAAAATCCCTAACCCGCGCAGTCAGAATTTCACCAAAAATCTGACGTTCTCCGATTTCCTCAAAAATGGTGCCAAAATTTTGCCAAGACTCCGAAGGAAGATTGGCAAGTGAAAACAGAAGGGTTTTTCATCAAAGGAAAGGAAATCAGGCCTCAACAAGTTGACCTGCGGAAAAAACATTTTTTGAAAAAATCCCTAACAAGCGCGGTCAGAATTTCACCAAAAATCTGACGTTCTCCAATTTCCTCAAAAATGGTGCCAAAATTTTGCCAAGACTCCCCCGGAAGATTTGGCGGTGAAAACAGAAGGGTTTTTCATCAAAGGAAAGGAAATCAGGCCTCGACAAGTTGACCTGCGGAAAAAACTTTTTTTGAAAAAATCCCTAACCCGCGCGGTCAGAATTTCACCAAAAATCTGACCTTCTCCAATTTCCTCAAAAATGGTGCCAAGATTTTGCCAAGACTCCCCCGGAAGATTTGGCGGTGAAAACAGAAGGGTTTTTCATCCAAGGAAAGGAAATCAGGCCTCGACAAGTTGACCTGCGGAAAAAACTTTTTTTGAAAAAATCTCTAACCCGCGCGGTCAGAATTTCACCAAAAATCTGACGTTCTCCAATTTCCTCAAAAATGGTGCCAAACTTTGGCCAAGACTCCCCTGGAAGATTTGGCAGTGAAAACAGAAGGGTTTTTCATCAAATTAATGGAAATCAGGCCTCGACAAGTTGACCTTCAGAAAAACTTTTTTTGAAAAAATCCCTAACCCGCGCGGTCAGAATTTCACCAAAAATCTGACGTTCTCCAATTTCCTCAAAAATGGTGCCAAATTTTGCCAAGACTCCCCTGGAAGATTTGGCGGTGAAAACAGAAGGGTTTTTCATCAAATTAATGGAAATCAGGCCTCGACAAGTTGACCTGCAGAAAAACTTTTTTTGAAAAAATCCCTAACCCGCGCGGTCAGAATTTCACCAAAAATCTGACGTTCTCCAATTTCCTCAAAAATGGTGCCAAAATTTTGCCAAGACTCCGAAGGAAGATTTGGCGGTGAAAACAGAAGCGTTTTTCATCAAATTAATGGAAATCAGGCCTCGACAAGTTGACCTGCAGAAAAACTTTTTTGGAAAAAATCCCTAACCCGCGCGGTCAGAATTTCACCAAAAATCTGACGTTCTCCAATTTCCTCAAAAATGGTGCCAACATTTTGCCAAGACTCCCCTGGAAGATTTGGCGGTGAAAACAGAAGGGTTTTTCATCAAATTAATGGAAATCAGGCCTTGACAAGTTGCCTGCAGAAAAACTTTTTTTGAAAAAATCCCTAACCCGCGCGGTCAGAATTTCACCAAAAATCTGACGTTCTCCAATTTCCTCAAAAATGGTGCCAACATTTTGCCAAGACTCCCCTGGAAGATTTGGCGGTGAAAACAGAAGGGTTTTTCATCAAATTAATGGAAATCAGGCCTCGACAAGTTGACCTGCAGAAAAACTTTTTTTGAAAAAATCCCTAACCCGCGCGGTCAGAATTTCACCAAAAATCTGACGTTCTCCAATTTCCTCAAAAATGGTGCCAAAATTTTGCCAAGACTCCCCTGGAAGATTTGGCGGTGAAAACAGAAGGGTTTTTCATCAAATTAATGGAAATCAGGCCTCGACAAGTTGACCTGCAGAAAAACTTTTTTTGAAAAAATCCCTAACCCGCGCGGTCAGAATTTCACCAAAAATCTGACGTTCTCCAATTTCCTCAAAAATGGTGCCAAAATTTTGCCAAGACTCCGAAGGAAGATTTGGCGGTGAAAACAGAAGGGTTTTTCATCAAATTAAAGGAAATCAGGCCTCGAGAAGTTGACCTGCAGAAAAACTTTTTTTGAAAAAATCCCTAACCCGCGCGGTCAGAATTTCACCAAAAATCTGACGTTCTCCAATTTCCTCAAAAATGGTGCCAAAATTTTGCCAAGACTCCCCTGGAAGATTTGGCGGTGAAAACAGAAGGGTTTTTTCATCAAATTAATGGAAATCAGGCCTCGACAAGTTGACCTGCAGAAAAACTTTTTTTGAAAAAATCCCTAACCCGCGCGGTCAGAATTTCACTAAAAATCTGATGTTCTCCAATTTCCTCAAAAATGGTGCCAAAATTTTGCCAAGACTCCTCTGGAAGATTTGGCGGTGAAAACAGAAGAGTTTTTCATCAAATTTAAGGAAATCAGGACTCGACAAGTTGAGCGACGGAAAAACT